>NC_071398.1:3949204-5149204 GCF_022682495.2 Desmodus rotundus
CCCGTGCTCTCCCTCCCCCTCGTGAGGTTCGGAGGCGGGGCAGGTGGGGGCGGGCCCAGGTAGCAGGTTTGGCTGCGCGTGGGCTGTGAGTCGAAGGTAAATAGCAGGGCGGTGGGCTTGGGGTGCTGTCGCTGGTCGGGGACGCGGGCTAACGAGGCAGGGGGAGGGAAGACGCCCCGCCGCCCGAGGTGAGTGAGAGAGCAGGCCAGCTTACCGGCGATCAGCAGGCGACCGGTACCTCGGGCGCCCCTCACCGGCCTCAGGGCGCCTACGGCTGCTGTGGCCGTGGGGCCCTCTGTGTGGGCCCGTTAGTTGCCCCGGCCCGAGCCCATCAAGTCCGTGGGGAGCTGAGCCCGCTGACGTCAGCCTGGGCTTCCCCTCGCCCGGGTCTTCCCCGCCCCCCACCCTACCCCCAGGCGTTCCCTAGCGGACTAGCGAGTGGTGGGAGCTTGGTCGCTGCTGCCGGGACCTCCGGAGAAGACAGGACTTGGGGTGGGAGCAGTGCAGGAAAACCTCTTGCCCTTTGGCCCTATATTTACAAATGGGGAAACTGAGGTATGGTGGCCAGCTTCTGACCGCCCGGGTTGGTATCGGGAGCCCCAGGCTGAAACATCTCACCTGTGTGCGGTGGGGGCGTATCGATCCACGGGCGTTGGTTTCCGCCCAGGAAGAGCAGTCAGGGTTCAGGCCTCGTTAATGGCGTGTTCTGCTTTTTCTTTCAGTTTCCCCCTTTCTTGGCTGAGGATGGTTTTGACACAACCCGGAGTTCTGTAGTGGTAAGGTGCGCTCCGCTGAAGCAAGGTATACTTTCCTTTTCCTTCCTTTTGCTTTTCTTCGTGATTGTATTAACGAACTGCCGAGTTCAGCTGGGTCAGCTGCCCGGTTATTCACACCCTTGGCATCTTCTCTATTCCACCCCTGGCGTTTGCATGTTTTAGAGTGGTTGTCATCTTCCAGCCGAGGAGCCCTTCAGTCTGCCAGCCGCCATCGCCCCTGCCCCCTCCGCTCCCCGGGCTCCCTGGAAAGTTGTGCCCTTAGCTGAGGCGCGTGCCTTACCTTGCCTTTGAATCGGGGCTAAGAGGGATCTTAGTAAGATTGTCCCTTTTGCAGCCACTGACTCCAGGAGAAAAATCCAGGCCTCGAGAGAGGGTGTTCATTCAAGTTTTGGTTTTCTGCACACCCCCTCATGTCCCAAGTAGACTGAATGGCCCTATGCATGTAGCTGCCAGTTCCCCACTGGCTGGTGGGTGGATTTGAACTAGAACAGTATTAGGAGAAAATGATTTGCTGGGAATTCTTGTGGAGGTTTACGTGCTGTGAATGCTTTTTAACACCCAGAACATTTTCTCATGTTCGGCTACACATTTTCCCAGTGTTTTTGTGAAGAAGCTTTCCTTTGGGTGGTGACTTTTGGGAAGAGCTGGTAAGGCCAGGGCCCCTGTTACATAAAACATCAAACATTCAGCAGCAGTGTGGTCCGCCCTGCCTAAATTGTGATTTTGTTTGATTCGAGGACATCTTTAATACGAGACGAGAGAAAGGAGTAATTATGCTATTCACCAGACTATCAGTGTTTTGTCACACTGTGATTCTACACTTGTTGAAGTCTTTTCAGGGGTTGTGCAGAATTTATAGGCAGAAGCCATGGTGCGGGAATCTCGGAAGCCAGTTTCAAGTGAACCTCACACAAGTTGTTCTCGTAATTGAAATGTTTCTTATTTCTTTTGTATATATGTAACAATGAAGACGTGTCAAAATTGACCATGACTTCATTCTGAATTGGAATTAGGACTTTCCAGAGAATTAGGTAAAAAACATTAAAATACTCTCAACACTGAAGTCTCTCTCTCTCTCTCTTTTCTTTTAACCTGGAAGAAGCTTTAATCACTCGAGCAGTGAAAATGAGGAAATGGAATCGTGGCTTGCACTGTTATCACTTGAGTTCACCAAGTCATTCATTCCTTTCCCATGTCCCGAACGCCGCCGATGGTCAGGCCCGGGTTTGGGGATTCACGGTCTGGAAGTGCAGTGGCCACGTTCGCTTTGGTGAGATGGCAGAAGTCCTTGTTTTTCTGCTCTGAGTGTGCAGGTGCGGGAGCCAGGCCTTTTTTTTTTTTTTTAACCCTGATAAATCTTGCTTGTTTCGGGGACTGAAGACCTGCCTGCTTGGGTCACAAATGAGTCCTGGAGGAAAATTAAAGCTGACTGTCTCTTTTCTCATCATTGAATCTCTGTATTTCTATTCTTTAGCTGTTTAGGAATATAACTTGTTCTTTTAATGAGAGATGTTCTTTCTTAACATGGTAGTTATTCTAGCTCTCCAGAAGCATTTGGAATAAGTCCCACTGTCTTCTTTCCTTCGTATTCACACCTACCTTCCTACTCTTTGCCATTTATCTTGGGGGCAGTGTTTTAGTATTGTCGTTTGTATTCTGATGTAGAGAGCCTCGTGTGGGTCTGAGATCAAATCCAGATGTCTCGGGAGCTGCAGACTGCTCTGAAATGAGATCCGCTGTGTTTTCTTTAATGAAGTTCTTGGAACAAAGATAACGTGATGCCTGGAGAATCCGAGTGGCTGTGCCTTCCGGGCGAGCTAGTCCGTGTCAGTGTCCTGTAGCTGCCGCAGGCCAGCTGTCGCGTGAGGCGGGAAGGTTCTCTCTCGGAACAGGGCAGTCTGACCTTTCATATTTTGTATGAACCTTCTTCATCATCGCTGCATTGCGTTGAAAGGAAACGGATACATATTTGTGTCTCCCAACCCTCGTCTTCGTTTAACCCTCGACTTTGTTTTAATACAATTAAATTCTCCTTTACTCTGAATTCAGACTGTCAGCGAGCTCAGATAACCAGGTATATTTTCAAATCTTTGTGACCCTGAACCGTTTCTCATCTTGAATGTTGTCAAAAGAAAGGCCTTCTACTCAGGATGGTTTTAGGGTTAAATACATTTTTGTATTCCAGCTCCTCGGTAATCGTCATTGAGTACTTACAGTAATTCTCGGGATATTCATAATCACTCCGTTTTCCAGCCTGAAATAAGTACGGTGTTATCTAGATGAACCATTTGTGATACATTAATTCTCAAAGCGAAGTGCAGTATTAGAGGCAATTTTTAAACAGTGAGGCCCGAAAGGTAGTAGGAGAACATGATGAAGGGGCCACATCTTATAGACTCTGTGTTTTTCAGCGTCTACCACCGTGCTGAGTGCGTAAAAATACGAACTGACAAACCTTCTGGAGTGACAAACTCATTGCTAATGAGATTTAAATCTTTTCCATGTAGTCTTGACTCAGTTTTTACTGCCTGGGTTTCTTTAAGACTCAATCGGACTGTTCTGGATATCCCGGGAAAGGAGAATGTTGGCATTATATTCTTTCTAAAGAGACAGAAAGTCTCTATATTAACATAGTTCTGCGGTAATGCTGTTAGATTGAGATATTAAAGATCATTAAGTGTTTCATCTTGTGTAACTCTAGACCAGGGCTATAAAGTTCCCCCCATTCAGCACGCTCTAATTATCAGTTACAAAGAAGAGAATCCATTTTTAATGTGATAGTTTCTAACCTATCCTTTCTTAATGTATTCTTCCTAAAGGAGGAACGACCATATCCTTTTCATTTTTGGATAATGCTTTTGAAGTATTTTATAGTTTTTGCTTTGGCTGCTCTGGTTTTCTGACGTGGCCCATCCTGTTTCTGAGTCCAAGCTCACTCCCCCGGTGCTAATGCACGTTAGGGAACAGCTCCTGCCGAGTCCGCTGTGTAACATGCTTCCTGACGATTTACTAGATTGCTCTCAGCCTTTTTATAAGCCAAAGCAGTTATATCCAGTTTTACCAGGGATTGTCTCTTAAGTGATTTCAGAAAACACTTGTCATCCAATTTATTTAAAATATAGAGTCCTAATTCGCATAGTAATTTAGTTTTGTCTTGGTAATAGTTCATTGGCACTGATGGTTTTATCTGAGATGCCCATGAATTGTCAGGGTAGAGAACAATGGAGTAGGTATTGTTGGCATGTAATAATTATTACGACTCAAGGAAGTTCTTAATTTACTATTTGAAGGTATAATTTTCAGAAATTAAAAAATAATTTCTCTTCAAAACCGAATTGCTGTACTTAAAAACAGATTTTTTTTTGGCCCCAAATATTTTAATACACTTTAAAAAGAACAAAACAACCAACTCACTTTCTTAGAAATTGCTTTTTGACCACCTCAGCCTCCTGGGAGCAACCGAGTTCCTGCGCTATGGCTCCCAGGAGTGGCCCCCAGGAGGGCCCCTTGCAGATTCCTGTGTGGTATTGTCAGGCGCACGCCTGTGCAGGGAAGCCAGTGTGCTCCAGGCCCGAAAGACCCGTTCAGGGTGGCTTTGCTTGTTTTTTGTTTTAAGCACACAGACATATTTCATCACCTGGCTTCTCAGAAGTGACTAGAAGCAGCCAATTGGAAAGCAGCAAGTGGTACAACAGGCCCGATGCGTTGTGCAGGAAACCACAGGAAATGGCCAATGGCAAGGGAGGACGAGGCCGGCAGTCTCGGGGCAGGCCCAGGAACCCCGGGGGCACCAGCAGAAGCCTTTCTGCAAAGGGACGAGCACCTCTGCCTCTTGGGAGTCCCAGAGAGTCATTTATGTTCATAAGGATAATTCAATGGTCAGGAAAAATAGTGCTGTTTCCTTGTTGAAACATTTAAGAAGAATTTTAGACAGAAGTAACAAGCGGCTCATGCTGGTACTTTAAAGGAGAAGCAAATTCAGGGCTCGGGTGGCTGCTTGGGTCACCCTCGTCGGGGTGTTGTTTGTGTGTGCCCAGATCGGGGTGGCCACAGGTAGGTGTCTTATGTAAGTGGCAAATATACACTGACTCTGTTCCTGCTGAAGTAGACAGCGCCCTCAAGTGGAATTCAGGCAAACACCGGGGGAAAAGGGAAAAAAAAAAAGGGAGAGAAGTGCTGGACGCCAGCTCTGCCCCGCCTCCCTCCTGCTGCCCAGACAACGAGGTGATGCTGGTTTGAGGTTGGTTTGCGACGCCTTGGGTGGTCTGCACGTCGCATGCCGGCCTGTGGAGGGACAGGCTTTTGAACACTAACGGCGTGGGAAACCTCATCACCCTACAACACATTGTAAAAGAAATGTCATCCTGTGTATAGATTGGCCAGATTATTTAAGCATTAAGAGATTAAACAAAACGTTTGGTTCTTTAGTTTTCGGAGTGTTTATTTTTTAATTCCAAGAACAAAACCGGTCAGTAGGGTAGTGCTATCAGCTACGGCCATTACCTAGCAGGAAGGAAGTGGGTGCCCCCGAGAGAAGGGCGGAATGAAAACCGAGTTTAGAAACCAAGTAGCCGCATTCGTGAGACAGAGAATAGACAGGAACTATTATTTCCAGTAAGATAATTAAAATAATGAACTAAAGTCTTAATTCAAATTAATGAAATTATATAGTTTATAATTGTCAAAGTAGGGTTGAGTAGGTCATTTTAATTGTGAAAGATGAATATTCTTCAAAAAATTTTAAATGAAAATTTGAAACTGAAAATCATCATTTGTGTATTCCTTGACAGTATATATAGGTGAAATTGTGGTGTAAAAATTTTTTGTATTTGATACTATGTGGCTATCTTTCCTTGTTAAGTTTTGATAGCTACAGAATTGATTTTTTCAGCTATCTTTAATATAATCAGATTTACCACATCTGATGTTTGCGATTGTGAGAAATCAAATGATAGCTATAATTAATATGATCAACATTTGCCTAAGGACAAAATGTACAAGATTAAGGAAGTGAAACAGATAAAATGTTCCATTATCAAAATATGGCACATAGACAAATGAATTGTGGTTCAGAATGTGACTTTGTGATATCTTATCCATAAAAGATGTTTAAGATAATAGTTATAATGGATAACTTTTAATTTAAACTACGTGTACATACAGAATTAATAGCCTTTTTGATTTATGTGGTTTCTGTCCAAATACATCAGCTTATTCATTTAAGTTAGGCAGGATGTATTTAAAATGCTACTTTTTAAAGTTTAAAAACATGTACATAAAACTATCTTTTACTTAGAATTTGATTTGACAGACTTCATTGCCTGGGAAACAATATTATCATATTGTCTTTGAAGATACTTCACGATCGCTCTCCATCATGAAATGTGTAAAATTACAGTAGCTGCAAGTAATATGTGTCTCTCAAGAGTTTCAGACATCTTTCGGAAGTATGTTGTGTGTGTGTGTGTGTTCTGCCAGCCGCTCGCGCCAGGTGTCTCAGTGTCTGAGCTGACTTTCAGCCCTGTGGAGTGAAGAGTCTCTCTCTGCTTCCCCTCCAGGCATCGCTTTCCCGGCGTTTCCCAGCATGGACGTCAGCTGGCTGAAAACAGGCCCCGGGACTCTCGCTGAATTTCTCTTTTGCGGTCTCACCACAGACGTCATTGTTCCCTTTTTTCTGAGTTAATATTTTGGAGTTAATGTCACAATGAGTTCAGGCTTATGGAGCCAAGAAAAAGTTCCTTCATCCTACTGGGAAGAGCGGATTTTTTATTTGCTTCTCCAAGAATGCAGCGTCACAGACAAACAGACCCAGAAGCTCCTCAAAGTGCCCAAGGGGAGCATAGGGCAGTACCTGCAAGACCGCGCCGTGGGCCACGCGCGGGGGCCTGCCAAGAGCAAGAAGAGTCAGATTGGATTGAAGATCCTAGAGCAGCCGCATGCGGTTCTCTTTGTGGATGAAAAGGATGTGGTAGAGATCAATGAAAAGTTCACAGAGCTGCTTTTGGCAATTACCAACTGCGAAGAGAGGCTAAGCCTGTTTAAAAACAGAAACAGACTGAGTAAGGGCCTGCAGATAGATGTGGGCTGCCACGTGAAGGTCCAGCTGAGGCCCGGGGAGGAGAAGTTCCGGGGAGTCGTGCGCTTCCGAGGGCCCTTGCTAGCAGAGAGGACAGTGTCGGGCATTTTCTTTGGCGTGGAGTTGCTGGTATGTTTGGTAAACCGCTTCAGTGGGCGCTGCGTGTTGTGTGCGTGCCTCTGTGTGTGTTTTACGTGTGCATGTGTTCTCCCCCTTTAAGTACCAAATGTGTTCCTGGAAATTTCCCGAAATTTCTACTCTGTATCATCCTGAGAATTTACTTTCCAGTGGTAAATGGAGATGATGCAATACATGCCACGTGGAAAGCTTTGACAACTACCTCCGACAGTAGGGAATACGAATAAATCATGTAATTACGGAAGAACTTGAGCATCTTAGAAATTTTAAATGTGTCTGTGTTCAATAGGAACTAGACTGATTGTGAACTAATTAATCACATCACAAAACTTAGTTATCTTGTGGCACTAGCATCTCTAGCTTTCTCAGTTTTTCTTACTGCGAGCTATTAAGTGATGGAATTTGGATAGAAGGGTTTTTTTCTTACTAAGCTGCAGCAACTTAAACTTGCTGATAGTTGTTAATACATGTGAAAGTCATCTTGGAATTCATTTCTACTGAAAAGAGAACCAAGAACTCGTGATACGTTTTCAAAATTAATATTAATTCCCGAGAACTTAAACATCAGTTACATTTTGACATTCTTGCAAATAGAATTTCAGTCCCGCTTTGCTTCTTGATTTAACTTTCTAAAGCAGTGACGGTAAACCAGTTGGAGATTTTAATCCCAGCTGTGCCAGTTGCTAGCTGGTTACCAGCCTACTGAACCCGCTACTTCCCGACCTCGGCTCCCTCGCCCGTAAGGTGGCGGTGCTGCACACAACCCGCGGGGCTGGCGTGGGGCGTGGATTCTGGAGCTAGCATGGTGGCTGGCACGTAGCATGTGCTCAGTAAATGGAGCACACGTTACTATTACTGTGGAGTCAGAGTCCTTTTTATGACACAATTATTGTTAGAAATGACGATGTAGAATTCAGCCTGGCTCTCTCAGTGGGATTACGATTTGAAATTATCAGGTAATTTCAGCGTCAGATACAGCTTCTTCCGTACTTTTTCAAAACACTCTACATCCAATGACAACTCCTAATAATTGTATCGTATTCCTTATACGTGTCATTTAGAATTTTGTCAGCGATTTCCCTGAAATCCCCAGAGTGGGTATTTTGTTATTATGGGTCATCTTTATCTGTCTATCTGCCTGTCTATCTATCTATCAATCTTTCTCTTTTCTTTTTTAAAAAAAACTAGGAAGAAGGCCGTGGCCAAGGTTTCACTGATGGGGTGTATCAAGGAAAGCAGCTTTTTCAGTGTGATGAGGATTGTGGAGTATTTGTTGCGCTGGACAAGCTAGAGATCCTCGGAGACGATGACAATGGATTGGAAAGTGACTGTGCGGGCCCAGGGGCCACGGCGCAGGTGGAACTGCCCCCCCTGGAAATCAACTCCAGGGTTTCTCTGAAGCTCGGAGAAACGGTAGAATCTGGAACGGTCATATTCTGTGATGTCTTGCCGGGGAAGGAAAGCTTAGGCTATTTTGTTGGTGTGGACATGGTAAGAAACCTTTGGACCATATTATCTTCGTGAATATAGGCATTAGTCCTAGGACCACTTTAGGTACCAATTAAACACTTTGAACATGTATTTCAAATGGACTAATTTGAAGTCCTTAAGGAACATGTTCTGATTTATCTTTGGTAAAGGAACATTACTATGGGACAGGAGTCTAGATAGAGAATCACATTCATTCTTTTTTTCAGTTTCAGTAAACTGGAATAATGTTTCCATCTTCAAATTTGCTGTGTGATAGCTGACCAATAGAGAAAAAACATCGAAATACATTACATAATACCTAATTTTTCTTTGTTATGAAAAGGTTTGTTTTTGTAATCGGCCTTTCTCTTTTTGTAATTTTTTGCAAAAGTTTGTTGGCTAATCTGATTTTAATGAGTAGTGTAAAAATCATTTATGGAAAATACCTGGATAGAGGAAAAGCACATCGCTCTAGAGGAAAAGATAATTAGCGTATTTTCTTAGGATGTAACTCACTCAAAACATTTTTTTTTATTACGGTGAAATCTACTGCATGACCTGAAATTCGCCATCGTACCCATTTCTGCGTGTACAGTTCAATGGCAGTAAGTGCAGCCGTAGCTGCGTCTGTCCCCAGAACTTTCTCATCACCCCGAACTGCAGCTCAGTCCCCGCTAAACACCAGCTCCCCGTAACTCAGCCCGTGTCTGGTCGCTCACCTCTATTCTGTTTTCTGTCTCTGGGAACTTGCCAATTCTAGGTGCCTCATGGATGTGGACTCATATTTGTTTTTTGGTCGTTTCTTTCATTTTTAGTGTTCCCTTAACACTCATATTTGTTAATAATGAGTACATTCCAATCTAGTGAGTTGAGTGAGACCTGTGGCATTAAGAAGAAAAGGCTGAGAACATTTTTATCATAGATTGAAAACATGGACAAGAATGCGTTAGGTATAAACAAGGAAATTCAGCCCTGCCCGGGTGGCCCGGGTGGTCGGAGCATCGGCCCGGGCACCAAAAGGTTGAGGGTTCGATCCCCGGGCGGGGTGTGTACAGGAGGCAAGCGATTGGTGTTTCTCTCTCACATCAGTGTTTCTCTCCCCCAACCTCTGCGCGCCCTCCGTCTCTCTCTCAAATCAGTGGACACACTCTCAGGGGAGGATTAAAAAGGAGAAGGACATTCATACTGCATTATTAAACACCAGAATGAGTTAGGAGAGGACGTGAGAAACACTCTTGTACTCAGGTTGTTTGTAGTGATTGTTTCCATCTGTTCGGGAATGCTTTTTGGTGGGGTGTGCATGTTCGGGCATAAATTTCTCTCACCCTGCGCTCGGCAATTCAGGACATTCTATTGACACCCGTCAGCCACGCAGACGTCCCTATATCGTTTAGACAAGCGTTTGCCGGGTATTTACCACGTGAGTCGTTAGAGCCAGAGTCCTGCCTGCGGGTCCCTCAGCAGAGCTAACCATTCAGCACGCCTGCAACCCATTCTTCCTTACGTGTTCAGCACTAGTTTAGAGGAGAGATGGGGGCTGGTGGCAGGAAGATTGGGGGAAGAGGGTTCCTGGGGTTAGTGTTCTCTTGCTTTAGGTCACTGGGCCTCAAAGGCAGCAGAAGCCGGTCTGGCCTTCCCCTCCTTTGATGGCGGCTAGGCGTTGCCTTGCTTACCGGGCTGGCTGCCTCAAGGCGGCCCGACAGCGGGACCCCGCCTCTGTCCGTCCCCCAGGAGGCTTGTGCAGGCGTCCATCCCAACCCCCCCTAGGGCATTCCTCCGGAGGAAAGTTCTGGCAAACGCAGCATTCTTCTTCTCCTCCTATTTCCAGTGGCATTTAGTGGTGCTCGGGACAGTTTTCCAACTGGCCCCCAAACAGTCAAAAACTGCCCATGTGACACTCCTGGGAGAACCCTTTCATTTAACAATGCAGACCTTCTTATTGACATTTTGTCGAGGAGGGTTCGAACGTTAATTCCACCCCTTAATTCCTAGGATAACCCCATCGGCAACTGGGACGGCCGATTTGACGGCGTGCAGCTGTGTAGTTTCGCCAGCGTCGAGAGTACGATCCTCTTGCACATCAATGACATCATCCCGGGTAGGTTTTCTTCGTGTTTTAT
Source organism: Desmodus rotundus (assembly GCF_022682495.2). Lineage (NCBI taxonomy): Eukaryota > Metazoa > Chordata > Mammalia > Chiroptera > Phyllostomidae > Desmodus > Desmodus rotundus. The sequence continues at coordinate 3,959,785 of NC_071398.1, forward strand.
CTCTTAATCGGGCGGAGTTTGAAGATGTGTTTTGTTACGAGGAGGCAAATACAAGCTTTGAGATGCAGTTTTGGAACTTGACTTTTACAGCATTTGGAACTGTTCGTCAACGGACTATCCTTTCTTACCCTGAAATGAAAACAGCACTCACGGGTTTTTATTTTTGAAAGCATGTGCATGTGGGGTGGCATTTATATATTGTCACTCCTGTCTTCATCCCCGTGCACTCTAAGTGGCGGGGAAGGAAGCCTTTCTGATAGCTGGAGGGGCAGAAAGTGTAGTACCTGCTGCCCACTGGCGGCGCACCAGTGAGGGCCTGGTGCGAAGCTGGGAAGCAGGGGTCGGTCATTTCCTGTAACCTAATGCACAGCAGAGAGGGCTCTTTTCCTGGCTGTCCCGTGAGGTCCCTGTCAGTTTTGATGATGTGACTGGTCAGGGTTCGTGACTCTGTAGTCAGAAACAGATCACTCAGCTTTGCATCTTAAAAAAATCTTAAGCAATCTTTTATTTCAGCTCGAGCAAGTAGTGCCTGATGGCGGCTGTGAACTAATTGGCAAATTCCTGTTGGTGGCCACACCAACAGCACCTGCCCCTGCTCTTAGGAGAATTCCGGTTACAGGCTAGGCAGTGGATTGCACGTCACTCATTGACAGAGGCAGTCAGAGGTGCCCACTTGCCCCGAGCTTTGTGCAGCTCAGAGGGAAACGTCGGAAAGCCTGCGGGCGGTAGCCGCAAAAGTACGGACCCCTGAATCAGAGGACTGTACCTACGTTTGTGCATTCTTGACAAACTTAGAAGGTAGGTCTGAAGTTTCCCCGTTTTGCTGATGGAAAACTGGGGCTTAGAGCCGGCGGGAGCCAGTGCGGTGGGCTTTCGTGGATGCCGGGCCCATGCGAAACTCAGACCCGGTAGCTCCGCTCACAAGGACCTCCTCACCCCAGTCCTGGGCGTGCACTTGGACGCGCAGACCTGCACAGAAGAGCAGCTTCACTTGTGTGCTCGCCAACACTGTTTCCATGGAGATGGGTTTTGTCTCTAACTGTATAAAAGCTAAATTTTACTCGCACAAGAATGACAACGGAACAGAATGGTTTGTTTGCCTCCAGTGTTTTTCCATTATTGCTAATTTTGATGCAGGACACTTTCGGGTTCCCCACTGGTCGTTTCAGGGGCTCAGTTTCTTTTTTGGTAAAAATGAAGGGCCTGATGTGAGATGATCTCTGAGACTCCGTCTAGCTCGCACCGTCTGCCCTTCCTTTTTCCTTTTGGCCTGAGGAGTAGGAGATGCCTGATTTGCTGACTTCGGAAATGCTTCCTACTTTAGTGTTTTTCAGCTTTACAGCAGGAGCGCATTAACTTAGTTGGAGGTCTGGCATTCAAATGACAGCTGTATTTCAATTTTACTTTGTAAAAGTGCAGCATGTTTTGTTTTTCTTGATTTCTTTAACATCAGTTTTTACTTTCATGGAAATTGGATTTGTAGCCATTTCTTTGCTTCTCTTAGGAAACATGATGTGACTCGGGAAAGCATACATATCTGCACATTTTATCTAGTAGTATTTAATTGGCCTTTTCAAGCCTGATTGTGAAAATAACATAATTTAGGGTCTGATCAATCAAAGTGCTTTTTAATGTTACAGTAAATGCCTGTGTTTAAAAGGCAGTCTTGTAAAGGGCCATCCATTCATTCAAATACAGTAAGCCCTCACTTAGCTTCTTTTGGGTGTTGAGGCTTCCGTAGGAAGCAGGGCTTCCAGCCTCGTCCCACACGGGGCTTTCATTCCAGAGCAGGGGTGTCACACTCATTGTCACCCAGGGCCACATCAGCCTTGCGGTTGCCTTCCAAGGGCCTAAATGATTTTAGGACTGTATGCATGTAACTACTCCTTAACTGTTAGGGAGTTGAAATTACATTCAGCCCTTTGAAGGCAATCACGAGGCTGATGTGGCCCCCTTGTAAAAATGAGTTTGACCCCCCTGTTCTAGTGAGTGGCCGTAGAGGATTTCTACCCTGAAGGGGAACGGAATTTTTTTCAAATGCTTTTTCTGTGTCCATTGATATGATTAGGTGATATTTCTTCTTAAGTTGTTAACATGATGTGTTAACATTGGTTGATTTTCAAACATGAAACCAGCTTTGCGTCTCTGGAATAATCTCCTCTTAGTCATCAGATATAATTCTTTTATGTATTGGTGAATTCTATTTGTTAGTATTGTGTTAAGAATTTTTGTGTTTATTTTTCCCCTAATTTTCTTCCTTTGCCCTGTGTGGTAGCGTCGTATGAGTGAATGGGGAAGCCATGCCGAATGGCAATGAACTGGGAAGTGTTTTTGCCTCTTCTCGTTTCTGGAAGAGATTAGGTAGAATTGAGGTCAATTCTTTAAATTTTGGTAGAATTATCCAATTAAACTGTGTGGATCTGGAGGTTCCTTTTTCGTGTGTGAGCTGTAGAATTATAAATCCATTTTCGTAACGATTGTGCAACTCTAGGGGAGTGGTGGAGCCTGCGTTTCCGGGTCCACAGTGCCCGCGTTGTCGACGCGACGGGTGTTACACGTTTCTCACTGAGCTCCTTCATCACTCTGGTTCTGTCTGTGTGAGCTGTGACGGTGTCTCCCGTTTCAGTCCTAGTACTGATTTGTGTCTTCTGTCTTTTCTGTGAGTCTCGCCGGAGCTTTGCCCATTTTGGTGACCTTTCACAGAGCCAGGGTTTTGTTACTCCAACTTTCTCCATTGTTTTTCTGTTTGTAATTTGATTGATTTCTGCTCATTATTTCCTTCCTTCTACTTGCGCCCGGCTCTTTTTGCTCTTCTTTGTCTAGGTTTTTCAGGTGGGAGCTTAGATTATTGATTTGAAATGTTCCCTCTGTTTAACGTAAGCATTTAGCACTGTAACTTGTCTCTCAGCATTACTTTAGCTGTGTCCCAAACATTTTGATAGGTTGTATCCTCATTTTTGATTCGTTCAGTATATTTTTTGATTAACTTTGAGGCTTCTTTTTGTAACCCATGGACTATGTAGAAGTGTGTTGCTCAGTTTCCAAGTGTCTGAAGATTTTCCCGTTATCTTTCTGTATTATTTCTAGTTTTGCTTTTATTACGGTCAGAAAATACACTGTGTATAATTTCAAATATCTTAAATTCGCGTTACGCCCCAGCCTGGCACGAGGTCTGACTTGGTGTGCGCCCCATCGGGCGTGTGAAGAGAGCGTGTGCTCTGTCGGCACTCGGCGGGGCGCTCTCTAAGTGCGAATTGGTTTTCTCGGTTGATGGAGATGTTTGGTTCTACTGTATCCCTGCTAATTTTTGTCTACGTGTTCTTTCAGTTGTTAAGAGTGACATTGAACTCTCCAACTGTAATTGTAGTGTAAGTCCATTTTTTCTTTCGTTTCTATCAGTGTTCGGTTCACATATTTTGTAGCTCCTGTTTGGTGCGTACGTGTTTAAGATTGTTATGTCTTCTGGCGGGCGGCCGTTTTTAATTAAGGGACGCCCTGGCTGCATCTAGTAATTTTCTTTGCTCTGCAGTGTACTGTATAGTATATTAACGTATCTACCACTGCCACTTTTGTATTAACATTTACATGATGTATTATTGCCAACCTTTCACACTGAAAATGCTGTATTATTGTATTTGAAGTGCGTTTCTTATAGAGACAGTATAGTCGGATCATGTTTTTGAATCTACTCTGCCAATCTCTTTTAATTGTTCCATTTATGCCAGTTACATTTCTAAATTACTGTAAATTATTTACATTTCTAAATTATTTATAAGTTATCAGAACGTAAGTCTAGCATCTTGTATTCTCTTTGTTTTCTCTGTTTAATTTCTCTGTTTTTCCCCTGCCTTCCTCTGGTTACTTGAACATGATTTGTAATCCATTCTGATTTATCTGTAGTATGTTTGAGCCCATCTCTTTATGCAGGTTTTATAGTAGTTGCCGTAGATACTACCTCATGGAGACCTATCCAACCATAGTTTACCTGTGACACGATTTTACCAGTTTGATGAAAGTGTAGAAATCTTTTTTATATCTCTTTCCCCTTATGGTATCATTGCCTTAAATATTTCCTTGACGTACATTTAGAACCACACCAGTGTTACAATTTTTGCTTCAACCGTAAGCATAATTTGAAACTCGATGGAGGAAGGAAAGCCTGCTGTATTTACCCACATTTTTCTCTTTCTGTCGTTCTTTCTTCCTTTCTAGTTTTCCAGGATTCCTTTTCTGATCGTTTCCTTTTTCTTTAGAGAACTGCCTTTAGCCACTCTTAGCATCGGTCTGCAGGTGACAGATTACCTTAGTTTTCCTTCATCCGAGAGTGGCTTTGTCTGCAAGGAGTTCTCTAGGAATGTCCTCTTCCTCAAAACTGACATTTGGTCCCCTCTCAGGCAAAGTCTTTGGCAGGAGATAACCACCGTCCCCAGCTCCAGTGCCCTCCATATTCCTGGTCTGGGGAGCACCCCCCCCCCATTAGAGTGGTCACCACCGGGTCATGCACTCGGCCTTCTGGTACTGCCTGGCTGCCTCAGCGAGGACCGTTTGTGGCCTTTGTTAGAATCCCCACGAACTCTGTGGTGTACACAGATTACGGTACACGCGCGAACATCTTTCTGAAGTAGACGTGCTTAAATTGGTAGTGGGAATTGTCTTCTTCAGTCCATTTATGTGCTGGAGTTTGGGAACTTTTGCCAGTGAAGACGTTTCCCCCCCCCCACAGTAGCTCTCATGTGCGATATTTGGAGATATTTGAGTGGTAGCATCAGAAAAATACTAGTAAATAGCTCTTATTTTACTGTACCACTTGGTCAAAATCATGGTCATTTAGTATGATTTCTAAATTAAGATAATGTTTTATTTAGTCATATTCTGAGACATTTAGGACATAGTTTAACAATGCATTTTCCTCCCCCTCAACCATGGAAAAAAGTTACCGAGCATCATTTAGATATAATTTAGTGTTATTTCCTTTTTCTTAAAAAAAATGGGTTTCTCCTTGTGTTTAAACACAGAATTTTCCTACTTTTTCCTTTCTGCTCCTGGAGCCCACTGTGGGCGCTATGGTCTTTGCTGGTCACAGCTTCACCAGGTGTGGCTCCCGAGAGCCACGTGGGCCTGCACACGCGTGCGACTGAACTCTGCAGGGGAGAGCCTCCCAGACTGCCGTTTCTTCGCTTGCTCGATCAGTGTGGGTGAACACCCTGTGAAGATCACAGGTTTAAAGTGGTCTTTGTATCAACAAGTTTGCCCAAGTTACTATGCCTGTATTTCAAAAACAAGTTTTTAATGTTTTCTTCAGAAATAGCAGTGATATTTGTCTCTTTCTCTGCATTATTAATCAATGTATAATTCTCTGGGTCTTTCCTATTTATATATTTGAATACACAGTTGTAGTATTGACGTATGTGTATTTTAAAAAACTCTCATTTTTAACCAGACTTTTTCCAAACTGTGTCCATGAGTTACGTTAATCTGAGATGCTAAGCAGACTGGTACAAAAAATGTTATCAGATAAGTTACTATATCCCTTTTTGAGAGATTCATAGTGTACATGAGCACATTGAAATTTCTGGCGTCACGCAGTAAAGAAGCCTGCATATCTTCGTTCATCTCAGCGTCTTCTAGAAATGTTTGGGTGTGAGACACTTCAGAACACGCGGGGGTGTCTGGGGGACACTAGTTTGGGGGATCCTGTGGAACCAAGAAACCCGACCAGGGTTTTCTTGGTAGTGTTTTAGGGTATCAAGTAAAATTGACCAAAGGTGATTAAATTTTCAAGAAGTTAAAGCATTTAGCTGAATTGTATTTGAGGTGTCTTATCTCGTAGAAATTCTTTTTTGAAATACAGCATTGATCGCAATCCTTTTGATGGCCTTGGAGAATTTGTAAAACTATTGTGAAAATACTGCTTTTTTTGGTGGAAACTGATTTTCGTCATTGATATTGTCCTTGTTTTGCTCAATTGTTTTCCTTCTAGAAGAGTTTGCTTTTATCTTTAAAGAACATGTTTGCCATTTCAGAGAGCGTGACACAGGACAGGAGGCCTCCCAAACTTGCCTTCACGTCCAGAGGTGTTGGGGACAAAGGTCCGTCTGGCCACAGTAAACCAAAGGTTACAGGTATGGACGGATAGGGTACCGCTCTGGGTTAGTGGCGTGACAGCTGGTTTCCTGCAGCGCTGAGAGAAGGCTCCAGGTGTCCCACCTCCACGTACTGCAGATTTGCTGCTTTCGAGCAGTTTCGGTAGTTTACTAAGATTTTCATACATACTGTCGATCAAGCCAAGAGTCCCCAACCTTTTTTAGTTGATGAAAAGTGACCGGTGAGGACCTGTGTCTTTCGCTGGCATCACCTGGCTTTTGCAACCCCCTGCTCGTGATATTTGTGTACCGTTTAGAGTCGCAGCTGTACAGACTAATCACACGGGCGGGCAGAGCAGGCGTACAGTTGTGAGTGGGTGAGACACAGAGTTTGTTCCTGTGTGGTCATTGTTAGCTATCGCATCACTGTCCATGTAAGCCTGCGGCGGCCCTGCCCTGCACACGACTAGTGTTGCAGAGGCCGCCATGCACCAGAGAGGGGCAAATTTCCCGACTAGATGTGGCAGAATTAAATTCCAAATCGCTAGGCAAAAATCTTTGTCTCTCTTCCAGAAACTCCCCAAAATAGATGCAGAGTTCTTAGCTTTTTTTTTTCTTTTTTTTTTTTTTTTTGGTTAGCTTCCACAGATTTCATAGGTTTATAGGATGGTAGTTATATAAGCTAAAAAGCTCATTTAAAAAGCTGTAAGAATTTTTATTAACTTAGATGTGGGCTAGAGAAGACTATGTTTTCCTCAGTCATCTAGTGAACAAAACTATCTCGGCTCATTTAAAAGGAAATTGTGCTTTTGAAATATTTTAAGTGACATGGGACCCTGGGAAACTTAGAATTCAGTAGTATATACAGGTAATAGTATTTTTTATGCTAACCTGTAGTCTGTTGTAGGTAGGGTAGCTCAGACTTGCTACTCTCAAATAGAAATAGCCTAAGTATTTCCTTAAGACCTGTGTGTTACTTATGTTTAGCACATCTTGGTTGTAGGTGTGAACTGTAGAGCTGTCTGCTTCAAACGGAAAGAAAACTCAGATTTTTGTATGGGTTCCAGGGACCCAGTCGCTCGCATCCACAGAGTGTCCTCCTAGTGCCGCCCAGGGCAGTGTCTTGAAATGTCTGTGACGTAGCAACGCCAGCCCCGGCTTACATTTAAGGCATCTAAGACCTAAGAAATAATACCGCTTCGCTTTCTCAGGGACGTGAAGAAGTTAAGCAAGGGATTTGGTGATCAGCAGTTCCAAACTGTTTAAACGTTAAGCTTTCCGAACTGAGTTTGCTCGCTAATCTGCGTGCAGTGCTGCAGAGGACCCCCTCCTGAGAGCGGCTCCTCTGAAACAACGGGCTGCATGTGGGGGCCTGCAGGTTCAGCAGACGAAATTGGGGAATGCTGGTTTTGACGTTAGGAAATGAGCCGTAGCGCACGAAATGATTTAGAAATTAAAAAAAAAAATAAAAGTAGTCTGTTTAAAAATATATATGCAGTTTTCTTTAAACTTACTCCTTTCCCCTCCTGTGTTGGGTCTTGGTTGGAAGAGTCTTTGCCATCACCAAAATGGCTACCAGGGTTTTAGAAGCTGAAGACACTAATCAAATACAGTGTGTTTGTGCACATCCACGGCTGTGTGAATAGTTGTTAGTATCATGTGAACACTAATTTCTCTTATAAAAAAACTTCCCAGGCGTATTGACTTTGCTTTTAAAAGGGACTTTTCTTGTTTCATAGGATCTACCTCAGACCCTGGGACTCGGAACAGATCTGAATTATTTTACACCTTAAATGGGTCTTCTGTTGACGCACAGCCGCAGCCTAAATCAAAAAATACGTGGTACATTGACGAAGGTAATCCGTAACTATAGTGCTCTCTCCAGCTCGCTTTTTAACGCGTCAGGGAAGAACGGCGTTTTCACCAATGCGTGCAGTTTAGGGAGGTAGAGCGGGCGGGCCCCTCTTTATTAGGGTTGCTGAACGGAAACAGTGTCCCCGATTCGAACTGCTCCGCTGAGATTGAAGAGATACTTAGAAAATGTCCTAGCAGCTCGCTCTCTTGGCCTCACTGATGTGCTGAGGGTAGAGAGACCTCTCGAGTCAATGAATCATTTAAAGACTTTTCTGTCTGGGTCTTTGTCTCTTTAAAACGCTCCCTTTGAACAACTCTACCTTCCCTTGGTTCTGGGGCATCTTACTCTTCCGGTTTAGTCTTTCCTCCCTTCATCTGTTCGACGTGTGTTTTGGGAACTGAACTGTGCGCCAGACGTCCCCCTGGGCATTGCGGTCACGTGGTGAGCGAAGCAGACGTGGTCCTTGCCTTTCTGTGTTCCCGGTCACGTTGTTGACGTAGGCATCAATCACGCGATCGCAGAGAAGATGTAGAACTTTGATGAGTGCGAGAAGGTTTTGATGCTGTGACAGTGTGTTCCAGGATGGTGTTACTTAGGGGGCTTGGGGTGCTTCTCTGAGGAAGTGGCCTGAGCTCGGATTTGCCAGAGGAGTGGGAGGGATGTGCAAGGGGACAGGAGACCCTTTCAGGAGAGGGAGCAGCGAATGGGGAGGCCGGTGGGGAGGTGCAGCCTGCTGTTCCCAAGGACTGAAATGAGCCAGAGTGGCTGGAACAGAGGGGAGCACAGCATTGGATGAGAAAGGCGGGGGTCCAGGGCAGGGGGCCATGGCGGGGTTCGCAGCAAGGCCTGACGCGACCAGGCTTCCCTTTCGAAAGGGTCCTTCCTGCCGCGGGGTGGACAGCAGGTTGCAGCAGGGGGGTGTGAGTGCCCGGTTGCCGGTGAGGGCTCCATCCTAGAGGACAGTCACTGGGACTAGACGCATTGGGGAGGAGATGGGGATGGGTGGCTGTGAGTACCTGGGAAGTGAGGTGACAGGGCTCACAGGCAGACTGAAAGAGCCAAGGGAGGAGGACGTCCTTGCTGACCTCTGCTCTTTTGGGCTGCACACGTAGACGATTGTGGAGGAAGGTATGGGTGGCTTTTGAACGTGTTGAGTTTGAGGAGCCGTTTAGACTCTTCCTGGAGGTGATCTGTCATGTAGGCAGTTGGAGGTACAGATGTGGAGCTCAGAGGAGAGGGAAGGGCTGGAGAAAACACTTGTAGGTTGTCTTCATACGTGTGGTGAGCCAAGTCCCACGGACGGTGTCACCCCACTAGGGAGTGCAGCCGGAGGGTGTGGCTTAGGGCGGAGCCTAGAGGAACTTAATGGCTGGGAGTTGTCATGTCTTCACTCTCTCCTCTGAGCGTCTGTAATCTTTAATTTAGTGTTTGTCCTTCTCTTGGTTTTTATTAGAGCTTTATAAGTGTGTGTGTGTAAACAGCATACGCTTAGTTCTGCATATTTGGAGCTTCATGTACAAGGAATTGGAGTATTTGTATGTTGTGTAATGTCCTCCCTCAGCATTATGTTCCAAGTTTCATCCAAGTTCTAGTGCATGGGTATGATTTTTCATTGTTGTATAATATTCCATCCCATCCCATTGCTGTGAAATATATGAATATACCACAATGTAATTATCCATTTGACCACCGATAGACATTCGAATTGGTTTCCTTTTCCTGCCGTTGTGAACAGCTCTGAACTCGACACTCTTACACGTGTCCAGGGTCTGTAACGAGGGGTAGAGTCACTGGGCCACGGGATGTGCACATCTCTTCCTTCTGATTTCCCAGAGGAGTGACACCAGCCTACACGCCCGTCAGCATCGTGCAAAAGTGTCATTTGTCCCTCACTGTCACCAACACTTCTGTTCTAAGAGCTTTAACTTTTGACATGGCATTTCTTGTTGGTGTCGGCTTTCTTTATCTGTTTTCTAGGGAGGGCGAGGATCTTTTCACTGACTTGTTGGTAATTCAGGTTTCTTCTTTTGTGAATTGCCTCTTCAAGTCTTTTGTCCATTTCTTTCCTACTTTTTAAGAAATCTTTTTCTTACTCATTTATGGACCTTTTTCAAATTCTAATCCTCCGTCAGATACAAGGAATGAAGGAATTTCTCCTTGTTTGTGGGTCATATTTTCACTTTACTCTGATGCCTTTTAATGAACAAATAGCTCTTAGGTTTAACGTGACCATATTCGTCAGTCTTTTCCTGAGTTGTTTGCATGCTGGTGTTTAAGAAATTTCTCCCTTTCCTAAAGCCATAGAGAACATTCCCCTATGTTGTCTTCCAAACATTTATGGTTCTGCCTTTCGCACTTGTTTGGGAGTCACCTGGAAGTGACTTTTATGTGGCATGTGGGTGACGGGACGTCTCCACGCTGTTCATGAAGAAGTTCGCTCCTTCCCCACCGACCCGCGGGGCCTGCCTGGCAACTGTGCCCGTCATTTTCACCGAACAGCTTTCGGCTTTGCTTCTCCTTATTGTATGTTTGGTCTCTTTCGTGGAATTCTGTTTTTCTGTTTATTGTTTCCTCTTACTACTTTGTTGTTCTTCTAACTTAAGTTGTATGCTGAGTTCATTAATATTGTCTTCCTTTCTCTAAAATAAACTGTTCAGTGTAGACATTTCCTTTACAGGTGTTACTTTAGCCATGTTCCACAAACGTTTGTTTTCTCTCTCTTATTTTCTTTATTTTAAAAATTTACATCACCATTTTTTCTTTGACCCAATTGTTGTTTAGAAGCACTTTTATAAATTTTTTGGTGTATTTTGCGGTGGTTTCTAACTTCATTTTATTGTGGACAAAGACTAGAACCTACACAACCCTGAACAGTAATGGGCGCTTTTTAGTTCGCACAGGTGGGCGCCGTTTACAGAGGCAGCAAGTGTGGCGGAGGGGGTGGGCGAGAACGAGGAGCGCTGGTTTAGACTCGCCAGGTTTGCGGTGCCGGTGCGAATCCTGCCAGAGAGGTCAGGCGGGCAGTTGGGCTCGATGCGCGCGTTAATTTTTAGGGCTGGAGGGCCTATTCGATATTCTTGAATGCATTTCCCTAATTAAGAATAACTGTTTATAGTTGCTGAAGACCCTGCAAAGTCGCTTACAGAGCTGTCTCCAGATTTTGGGCAAGCTTCGCCACCCCAGCAGCCTCCGTCCGCGAACTCGCTGTCCAGCGAGAACAGGTTCCACTCTTTGCCGTTCAGCCTGACAAAGACGCCCAACACCAACGGGAGCATCGGCCACAGTCCGCTCTCTCTGTCCGTTCAGTCTGTGATGGGGGAGCTGAACAACGCCCCCGTCCAGGACAGCCCACCCTTGGCCGTGTCTCCGGGGAGCTCGCACGGCCTGGAGGTGGGCTCGCTGGCTGAAGTCAAGGAGAACCCTCCTTTCTACGGGGTGATCCGCTGGATCGGTCAGCCGCCGGGACTCAGCGAAGTGCTAGCCGGGCTGGAACTGGTAACTCCGTTTAACTGGAAAATCGCCTCCTTTGCTCTCTGGGGTTTTGTACAGATTTTCCCTTCTTACATGCTTTCTGGTGAAATGTTAACATCTGTCAGAAAAACCTTCACTCGAGGACAGTTTTGTTACCATGTCGCCTGGCTTCCTCTGCCACCACTGAGCTTGTCCCTAAACGGTAGTGGGTCAGTGTCCCGGGAAGGCCAGTAGTTGGAGGTTGACGTGTTTGGGTGCGTTCTGCTAAACTGGATACTGGGAGGACGGCAAATCCGTCAGCGGCTTGTCCATCTGAGCCTCCCGCCCCCAGCCAGTTCTAATATTTGTATCGTTGGCTTTGAGACTAATCACCCCTTTAAGAAATCTTTGGGGATCTTTGCTAGAGGGAGAGAGTTTCCCTTTGGCGATGAGGAAAATATATTGTTTGACATTTAATAACGAGAAGAGGAGAATTTGAGTACATTTAGCTTATATTTAAATGTTTCCTGTTTTATTTGGTTGCATGCTAGTGAATGCTATTTTGGGGGGTTGGTAAGATGAATAGCCTCTTCTACCCGCCCTCTCTTCCCTCCCCTTCTCCCAGTTTTAATATTTTCGGAAAAGATGAAGGAAAGTCAGAAAACCAGGGAAGATTTAAGCATGTATTCTGAAGGGAAATCCATCAAAAGCTTCATGTTAGATTTAGGAGTTAATTTCTTTTCTTTCTTTCATTGTCAACAATGAAAGATTTTAATTATTTTATTTGATTAGATTTTATTTAAAAGATTTTATTTATTTATTTTAGACAGAGGGGAAGGGAGGGAGAGAGGGAGGGAAAAAAAAAATCAGTGTGTGGTTGCTTCTTGTGCCTCCCCTACTGGGGACCTGGCCCACAACTTAGGCATGTGCCCTGCCCGGGAATCGAACTGGCAACCCTTTGGTTCGCAGGCCAGCGCTCGATCCACTGAGCCACACAAGCCAGGGCAAGGAGTTAATTTCTTAAATCACCAGCTGTGGACTGAAGTCCTGATCAGTCAAGCCCTTTTCCTGATGTAATTCTCAGTACAGGTGTGTTGCAGGAATTCAGAAGAAGGATAAACTCACAACAAGCCGTAGTTCTTTGCACACTGTCTTTGCAAGAAGCAGAGTGACCCATGTGCGCGCATCTCTTTTCCAGGAAGACGAATGCCCGGGCTGCACGGACGGGACCTTCAAGGGCACCCGCTACTTCAACTGCGCCATGAAGAAGGCGCTCTTTGTCAAGCTGAAGTGCTGCAGGCCCGACTCGAGGTTCGCCTCCCTGCAGCCGGTTTCCAATCAGATCGAGCGCTGCAACTCTCTAGGTATTCTGAGGCCTTTCACTAGCTTTCCGGTCGGGAGTGACCCCAGTCCTGACCTCAAGTCGCTCGGCAGGTGCTGGCAGTGGCTGTGTTTCAGTGTGTTCCTCACTGTGATCATCAGGCTTCGATGTCGGTCACAGTGGTTACTTGGTGACTGTGTGAGGAAGCTGCAGTTATCCTAAGAGGGGACACACTGAATTTTTTTTTTTTCCCTAAAAAAAGCCTTAGGAAAATGTGTTGGAGGCTTAAAAAGTGAAAAGCAGTGGGATTTGTTTTTCTCTTCCTGTTGATCGCTGACGTCTAATTTTCAGCAGCACGGGAGGTAGGTTGGGGGCCTCTCTGGGCCCCCACCCCCCTCTCGGTGTGGCGTTCAAGGGTGTGAGTGAGCGGCGCTCTCAGGAATGGCGTCCCTCTCGGTGTGCCATGTACCGCCATGAGCGTATCCGGCAAGAGGTCAGCATTCCTGTAAGAAGTAGTTCAGACTGCCAGATGCAGGATGGTCCTCGTCACTGGTGCCGGGGCAGTTTCCCGGGGCTGTCCACTGTCGCCTCCCTCCTGGATGATGGCGGCGAAGCATTGTGAGGGTTAAGCAGATGTGAATAGGAAAACCAGCCTTATGAAAAACAATTTTGGTACAGTTGAAATGGTACTTTGGAATTTTTGTTCTCTTTTTCCAATTTGAAAATGAACCATCTTCAGACACATAATAAAATATTTGGGGAAATATTTTACTTGGCAGGTGGTTTTGCACATTAATTACTTAGTGTTCTGAAGTGTTTTCTGAATCGTGGCGGAAGTGAGGCTGCAGACGCACAGTAGCATTTTTTACAGGCCGAGCTGAATAACAGTTCATCAACACCTACCCTTAACACAGCCTTCAGTTGAGAAATGCACTTGGCATCAAGATGCAAAAAAATATTTTAAGTGAAGACATATACAGGAATGCCTGTTGTCATAGTGTAAGAGAATTACTTTTTTCATTTTTATTTTTTTCTCTTCAGCCTTTGGAGGCTACTTAAGTGAAGTAGTGGAGGAAAATACTCCACCAAAAATGGAAAAGGAAGGTTTGGAGATAATGATCGGAAAGAAGAAAGGCATCCAGGGGCATTACAATTCTTGTTACTTAGACTCGACCTTGTTCTGGTAAGTTTAAAATCAGTGCAGGAGGGCTGCAGCGCCCCAGGGGGCAGGGGTGTGTGCGCGCACGTGTGTGCATGTGTGTGTATGTGTGATGTGTGTGAGAGAGAGAGAGAGACAGAGAGAGGGGATGGGGGGAGAGAGATTGCTAACTGCCTTTGAGGACAGCAGCTGGGTGTTTGGGGGTCGGGAAGGAATGGGAGGTGGGCATCCCATTGTATACTCCTTGGGAGCTGTTGACTATTGCCTTGTGAAACTGTATTCAAAAAATTAGCGTAAGACGTAAGGCAGTAAACTAGAGGTGGGCAGCGGTGTCCCGGGAGGTGACCACGGCCCTCGAGAGGAGGTGCAGCATCTTCGTGCACGAGCTGGCAGGGAGCCCCCGGCTGGGTGCCCCCGGGTGGGTGTGCGTGTGTTTCCCGGGTAGAGGCACTCCCACGGTCACTCCGCTGTGAAGCATCCCTGTCAGTAGAAGCCTGGCTGCCCGCGTGGGTGTCGGTTATCCTGTGTGGACAGCCTCGCACGGGGAGGCTTTTCTCTCTGAGGAGTGAACCCGGCACCTGCCCGCTGTCCGCAGCCAGGACAGGAGAGTTGGGGAGTTAATGGGATGTTGAAACTTTAGAGGCAGGAAGAAGAACTAAAACGGTGGGCCATGTTGGGGGGCAGACTCCTTTGCCTTTCCGATGTGTTGATAGAAGCAACAGTTGATATCCTGTTCTTTAGATTTCCTGATATAACATCTCTATTAGCCAGGTGTTGTTTTTCTTTGACACCTGCAAGTTCTCGCTGTCAGTCGATCACAGAGAGTTTCACATTTAAAGAAATTTAGGTCTCTGCACAGGGGCGTGGGCAGAGGCTTCAGTTCACGGGCCCTGTTTCAATTTTTGCAAAGCAGTTTCCCAATCTACCGAAGGCACGTTTACCCTTTAATGCCGCCAGTCTGTGGTTTGCCTTCGTGAGGTTAGTGTTCTTAAGCTGGAAGGGCCTCCAGGCCATGATGACTGAAGCAAGGGATGCTCAGCAGGGGTCTCGGGATCCTGTTGTGATGGGAAAACACTACTTTGTGGTTATTTGCTCTCCAGACCTTGCAGGTTCTCTCTTCACATTCTTCGTAGCATGTGTTTCTCCAAAAAAACAAAACAAAACAAAGAAAAAGAAAACCAAAAAACAAAACCATGTACAGCATGGGAACATACCCTTTTTTATTTTGCAGCTTGTTTGCTTTTAGTTCTGTTCTGGACACTGTGTTGCTTCGACCCAAAGAAAAGAACGACGTGGAGTATTACAGTGAGACCCAGGAGCTGCTGAGGACGGAGATCGTGAACCCTCTGAGAATGTGAGCGGAGGGCGCAGGGCCGCGAGGGCGCTGGGCGCAGAGGGCGGAGCGGGGGCGAGCAGGCAGTGTACACCGGCTCTCAGGTTAGCCACTGACCGGCCGTAGGAAGCCCGTGCGCCTCTAGCGTCTCTTCTGCAACCATCCTTAGAGTGAGAACTGTGTCACGGCTGACACTAAACGCATGGAATGCGCCCTGTGCTCGGACAAGGATGAGAGGAAGTGTCCTAACTATGATGACTGGTTTGAGTGCAGACTTCGTTTCCAATTTCTCATCACTGCCCTTTGCTCCCCCTGCGGGCGGTTTCATCCTTTAATACTACAGTGAAAGGTCTCTCCGTCTCAAAATTGTATATTCTGTGCTATAAAGTTAGTTTTAATTTCTTAATCAAATAGCATTTAAAAACCAGTCGTAGTAAATTAAAACCAGTCTCTCTTGTGTTAGTATGTGATAGGTAGTTTCAGGGTCTAACCGTGCCTGGGGTAAGTCTGACTCTAGAATCCTAATTTTTCGAAGCACGAGAAGCAGCCTACGATTCTATCTTTCAAAAATAATTGGTCTATTTATGATATGCTAAAGCTACATAAGAAATGTGTGATTGTCAAAATCTATTATTAATGTAATGTATACGTCAGTAGTCACATTTTTTACTCACACAGATACGGCTATGTGTGTGCGACAAAGATTATGAAACTGAGGAAAATACTTGAAAAAGTGGAGGCTGCGTCAGGATTCACCTCTGAAGAAAAAGGTGACTGTCCTACCTTACAGGATGGCCCTCGACACCCGCAGAGGGCACGTGCTAAGTCATTGGCCGAAGCGTGTGCCTGCGTAGTTTCGGGAGTTTGTTTTAAAGTAGAAACTCCGCTGTGATGTGTGATCTTCCCCCCTTTTCTCAAAGCGCCGTCTCTCTTCTGAAAGGGGGCGATGATTTGGAACAATGAGCTCCGTGCAGAAACTGCCCGGCTCTCGTGTGCTGACCGGACAGCTAGGAGGATCGCCCCCTCCCACCCCGCAGTGACCCATGGTCCCTGTCTCCCCCTGCACAGCTCACTGTCCCGCTGAGCTGTCCTCGTCACGGAGGGATTAGCTCTGTGGTCGAGTCAGCGTGGCAATCGGTTCATAGCGAATGGATGTACTCAGAGGCTCAGCTCTGGACTCTGAGCGTGCTCACAGCAGGTGGTGACTAGCTGTGACGTTCAGAGACTCAGTCATTATTTAAATATCAGGAAAAGAAAGGGTCGCGCTTCAGGCTGCATTCCGCTTACCTTAACCCCCAAAACATACTTCCCTGTACGTGCATTATTACACCGTTTCAAATGCAATAAAGTTACAACAAAGTTAGAACTTAGTACTTCATCATATCCTTTGTATTTTTAGTTAGGAAAACTTGAGAACAATGCTTTTAATTGAAATAAGATTGATTATGGCATTGAGTTCAGTAGAAGAATATGACATAAAAAATAGAATGATTTAAAAGTTTTATCAGTGACTTATTTGATGTTTTATTTTCTCCTAGATCCTGAAGAATTCTTGAATATCTTGTTTCATCAAATTTTAAGGGTAGAACCATTGTTAAAAATAAGGTAATTTTAAAATTTCTATAGAAGCATTGGAAAAGCGACACCCCTCATTTCCTCGCCGCCATTCTTTGGGAATGAATTCTTTGGGGATTACTGAATATTGTGTTTGTTTCGGGATCGTCATATGCTAGTTTCCCAAGTGCAAATTGATCTTAATCATTGTCTTCTCTGTAGTATTATACTTAACTTGAGGGACAAATGCAATGTAAATTTGTGCTTTTGATTTTAACCCTAGGGATACATACCATTGCAAATCATTTTCTTACAAAAGTATATATAAATACTTTTTAACTTAAATTAATGAACCTTTTAAGATCTTATTCTAACCTCATCAAGCACAGCGAGAACACTGATTTTGAGTCCCCATCCCTCAGTTAACTAGCTCTCCTATTCCCAGCTGTGTAGCTTGGGCTTTTTCTCTCCATCTGGAGTGAAAGCCTTGAGTTTAATACAGTAAAGTTCTTTGGGAGATATTCCAAGTGGACGAACTGTCCAAGTCGTTTGAATGCTAAACCTTTTTATGCTGTACCGTGGATTTCTCTGTTGAAAATCTTGCTAATACGTTATTTGTTCCCCTGAAAGCTAATTGCAGACAAGACCCCACTCATTTCTGTCTTAAGTGAGATGTTTGAGGCCCGTGCTGAGCTGATGGTTCAGAAGGGGTGGGGAGGTGCAGTAGCAAACTTAGATTCTGATGTTGGTTTGGGTGTTCTAACTAATGAGCATCAGGATACATATTTATTCTCTAATCAAAGGTGGCCATGGCTGGGTGTGTACCTAGAAAATTCTGGAGAATAACTTGGAAACTACTAGTGTTAATAAAAGAGTTTGTAATTTGACCATGTAGGAAAAAATTGTGGAGAAATCAACAGTATTTCTGTGTACTCTTTCACAAATATGAAAGAGGGATAATTTCATACTTTATGAAAGTATAATTGCCAAGAAATCAATTTTATTGAGATAGGTTTTTTAACAGACTTGCACAGAATTGAAAGGTGATTTGATTAATTAGTGGGGAAGTTTGTGTTCTAGGTAGGAAGATTAAGTAACTTAAAGAGGCTAATATTTTTACAAAATAACTTGTACAAAATCAAGACGTTAACTTTTTCTAATTCTGTGAAGTGATTTTACAGTTCTCTACCAGATGACATAGGTGAAAACATTGAAGTTTTTATTTTTAAGAATTCTTTCATAAGAGAAAGCACTAGACATTGAAGCAGCGTGATGCTGGTATGAAATTAGAAATTCAGGTGAATAGATCTGAGCAGAAGGCTCACAAATAGAATTAAGTGTATGTAGCATTTCAGCCTTCCAACACAAACGGGGAAGGAGAGGCCCTGGCCCGGCACACCTGAGGGGCGTCCTGCGCTCCCAGTGACAACGCAGGCCGAGTGCTCCCGGGGTCCTCGGGGCGCCCGGAGGGACCAGGCGCAGGGGCACCGCTCAGCGCCTGAGGGCCGCGTGCGGTTGAGGGGGGCACTGCCTCCTTTGCCCCCTTCAGCAGCCTCCTTGTACTGAGGATCACTGGTTTAAAGACTGTAAAAAGATAGAAAAAAGACACTTTGAAAGGTATCCCCCCTTTTCCCAAGTGTCATCTGTCCCCTCTAGGAGCCTGTCTTTCCGAGGGAGAGTCAGCTGACACAGCAAACAGGACGATGAGCACCTTAAAATGTGGAACGGCCGTAGAATGTTCTTAAATGTTGGGAGAGATTGAAGAAGGACTTAGACACCCATCGAGGATAAATGCAGATTTGATAACAAGCAAAATGAAACAAAAACGGAATTCCCAGAAATAGAATAAAAAATTGTGTGTGTGTGCATATATACATATACACACGTATCTGCCATATGAAACACATGACTGGGAAGGGGTACCTCACAGGATGCAGCAGGCACAGACGAAGAGAGCGCTGCTCCTTTGGAAGGAGGATCTGAAGAACTTACGCGGAATGTAGCTTAAAGGGATAAGGAGTTGGAAAACAAGACAGAGAGGAGTAGGGGCATGGATGCTAGATTCTGATGGGAATTCTAGGCGGTGGCACCCGAGAGAATAGGGCCTTGCCGGGAAGTGCCTGTCCTGCCCTGGTGGCAGGCCCTTCGCCCCGGAAACGACAGGTGCGGCCCAGAAGGTTGGGGGGGGGGGCTCTGCCGTGTCCAGGGACGTAAGGTCCGTTTTCTGGTTTGGAGCATCAGGTGCGGTCTGCTGCCTTCCGGATTTGGCCAGCGGCAATGCGAGTGTTATTTACCCAATTTAAAATTACACCTAAACATATTATCCAAATATTTAAAAAAATGTTTACAAAATAAATGCTATACTCATATTGGTATTGTTAAGTTGAACCGAGTGATTTTAGCTTCTGGTTATGATAACACAGTGCTTCTGGGTTGTGATATTATTCCATTATTTTTCTGCTGATCACTGCGGGAACTTCTCAGCGTGAAAACTAGGGCAGGAAGTCATGTTTAGGTCTGTGCAGAAAGGCGTTGGATTATTTCACCTCGGTGGTCGTCTTTGCCCCCTCGTTCGGACTCACCGAAGTCGCACCGTCCACTGCGCACTTCTCGGTTCTCCGACACTGCCGGGACCGCTTCACCTCTCCATCTGAGTGTTTCAGACACAAATTATATGCTTTTTTCTGCATTCTTTTAGGTCAGCAGGTCAAAAAGTACAAGACTGTTACTTCTATCAAATTTTTATTGGAAAAAATGAGAAAGTTGGAGTTCCTACAATTCAACAGTTGTTAGAATGGTCTTTTATCAATAGTAACCTGAAGTTTGCAGAGGTTAGTGACCATTACTTGTATTTTATATGAAAGTTCTCAGACCCTGGCTGGTGTGGCTCAGTGGATTGAGTGCTGGCCCATGAACCAAAGGGTCACTGGTTCAATTCCCAGCCAGGGCACATGCCGGGGTTGTGGGCCAGTGGGGGCGCTTGAGAGGCAATCACACATTGATGTTTCTCTCCCCCTTTTTCTCCCTCCCTTCCCTTCTCTAAAAATAAATAAATAAAATCTTTAAAAAAAAAAGAAGAAAGTTCTTAGGATTCTTAAGACTACTGGCAGATTCAATAACTGTTACTTGTAACCCACTTAGAATAGTTAGAAACACGGACTGTTAACAAAGCACCAGTTTAAAGAAAATGCAGTGTTTCAATTTTGTTCGTGTAAAAAAATGCCTGAGAATTAAGATTGAACTATTTGGATTTTTTTATGCCAAAGAAAATATTAAGCTAATTTGTAATTTGAAAACTTTTTAAGTAAACTTTGCTTCTTTTAAAGCAAAGAAGATTTGTGGGTTTTTTTAAAATGTGATTTTACCCAATTTAACGTTTCACCGAGGCATACTACCCAAATACTCAAACACGAACTTTCACACGGTGAGCGAGAGACACATGAACCCGCGTGTCGCTGTTGCTGGCGGACAGGCGATGCCCCGTGCTCGCTCTCGCTCTTCATCGAGCCTCGTCATGACTCGAACAGCCGTGCGTGCGGCCTGTTTCTGCCACGTGCGTTTCCGAGGGAGTGTTCTCGAAACCCTACCAGTGACGGTGATGTGTTTATTCAGATGTGAGGAGCTGTGTCCTTCAGGGATGACAGGCAAAAGCAGTTCTTCCAGAGCCTCTGTGAGATACCGCCCCAGGGTGGCACATCGCTCCTGGTCCCTCCCTTCTGTGTGAGGCCCAGGGCTATCAGCCTGCCCGAGCCATGTGTCCCTGTGCCCAAGGGACGGGCGGCTGGAGGGCTCGGGGCTCGCCGCTGCTCCCCGCTCGATGGGCCGTCGTTGTGACTGCGAAGCCACTGTGGGCTCGGCTACCGTGAGGGTCGCAGCGCCAGAGGGAAACGATTCTCTCTGCACTTTGACTCTAAAAATACATCTTTTTTTTTTTTTTTTTTTTTTTTAGGCACCGTCATGTCTGATTATTCAGATGCCTCGGTTTGGAAAAGACTTTAAACTATTTAAAAAAATTTTTCCTTCCCTGGAATTAAATATAACAGATTTACTTGAAGACAGTAAGTATAAGAGTTTTTAGTTTGTTCTGTGTATTTTTCAGAAATGTCTGCCGGTCATTCTCATTAATTGTAAGAGTAACAGGGTACCAGGCTTCCCAAGGCAGTTCAGTACTCAGGAGCCCGGGAACACTGAGCTGGTCATTTCAGCTTTAGGGATTTATTCCCAGAAAACAGTCAGACGTGCCAGTCAGTATTTCATAGGCACAGGTTTGTCACTGCACGACGAGGAAGTTAAGAGTTAGAGAGGAGAGTTCTTAAAGGAAGTGCCGTGTGCCTGCCCAGTGAAACCACAGCCGCCGAAGGTCAAGTGCTCGAAGACCCGTGCGTGTGGAAGTGGCCATGCGTCGCGCTCTTTGGTGACGAGGTGTGTCAAGGCTTCGTACAAGAGGAGCCACACACACACAGGCACGGGTTGTGTAAAAGTGCAGCTAGAAAGGGACTGGAGAAACTCCCAGTCTCGTGCTAACTGAAACCGCCGATGCCTTCAGATTTCTTCTTTACCTTGTCTCGTATCTTGGAATGTTCATCCATAGACGTTCTGTAATCAGGGAAAGCACCCTAGCATGTAGTAATTAAAAACATTGTCATTTGGTCGGGGAAATTAAAGTTACCCTGAATCCACGGAAATTCAGTTTAGAGCTGATGGGGATGGGGAGGGGGAAGGAGAGACTCCTTTGAGTCCGTGAACCCTCCCGTCTTAAAGCTGAACTTCTGACTGTCTTGCGTGAAAGAGCACATTCTGTAAAGGCCCCTAACCCCTGCCGCCCTGCCCAGCCCCTCGGCAGTGCCGGATCTGCGGTGGGCTGGCCCTGTTCGAGTGCCGGGAGTGCTACGAGGACTGCGACATCGCGGCGGGCAGCATCAAGCAGTTTTGCGAGACCTGCAACACACAGGTGAGGGCCGGCGGGGCGTGCGCCTCCCCAGCCGTGAGTGCGCCTGCGCTTGAGGGCAGGCTGCAGGCTCTGGGAGGTGTCCCGACTCGTGGGTCACGTCTGAAAATGCATGACTAAGTGGCATTACTTGCTCTTCCGTTCATCGGGTAGACCCCAGCGGAGTATTAGCTTGCTGGGAATGGGCTGGGCTCAGGTCGAGGAAGCGGATTCGTCCAGGAGAAACAAGGGGTTTGGCCCCTTCCTGTTCCATTTTAGGTCCACCTTCATCCCAAGAGGCTGAATCATCAGTACAACCCGGTGTCGCTCCCCAAAGACCTGCCGGACTGGGACTGGCGGCACGGCTGCATCCCCTGCCAGAAGATGGAGCTCTTCGCGGTCCTGTGCATCGAAACCAGCCACTACGTGGCCTTCGTGAAGTACGGCAAAGACGACTCTGCCTGGCTCTTCTTCGACAGCATGGCCGATCGGGACGGTAACGCACACCCTTCCGACTCCAGCAGGCCATTCCTGGGGGGCAGCCTCCGGGGTGGGGAGCTCGGGGAACCTTCCTGGTGACAGGCTGAGGCCTCACAGTGCGGTCACAGCCCTGCCGCCGAAGTGGCTTTGACAGTGTTGTGGGGCTCTGACCTGCGTGTGGTCCTCGTTAAAGAAAGGACCCTAACGTTCTTATTTCCGGGCTGAGAGGTGTCCCTTCCAGCTTTGTCGCCTTGGACCCCCAGGCCCCTCATTTTCTGTATGAGCTGGTAGCCACATGCCAAGTGCGCACGAGCTGGGCTCTCAGGGAAGCTCATTAAGTCACCCACCCAGATCCTGTGAGATGGGAAGGCCCTGTTCCTCCGTCACTAACCCGGAGGCTGAGGGGCCTCAGGGCACACGGCTCGCATTTAACTGGGTCTCAGTGACCCAGCACTGCTGGCCCCATGCTGAACCCGCAGTGTTGTCTTCTGAGTGACAACGCTGAGAGGGTGGCTGTCTTCTTTGGAGGAATATGGAAGCAGTGTTGGCCCTGTCCTAGGCAAGGCTGAGACACCCAGGCCCCCACTCCCCATCCTCCACTGCTCTATAAGCTCCTGTCCCAGCCCCCCCCCCCCCCCCCCCCCGCGCGGGGCCCTCTGCCAGCCTAGGACGCCCCCCACGGCAGCATCTGGACTAGGAGCCCAAGCTGGAGGAAGGGCTGGCCAGCCATGTCTCAGCCCGCAGACACTCACAGGGCACAGCACAGCCCCTCCTGTACCTGTGTCCCTGCCCCAGATAGCTGGTCATTTAACCGTGAGGCTCGGACTTTTGGAAAAGACCCCAGCCTGCTGAGCCAGCTCCTTGCACAGGGCCCACTGGGGCCCCACCCCCGCCCCCGTTGCAGCTCCAGTGGAGACGAAGGCTGTGAGGGCTGCCTGGGGCGTGTTTACATGGAGGAGATAAAACAGTTCCCAGTCCCAGACCCCCGTGCCCCCAGTCTCGTCGTAGGGAGGGGAGGCAGGAACGGGGAGTGTTGAGGCTGCTTGCAGCGGTCTTTGTCACGTGGTTACTCGTGGCCACAGAGAGACACCTGGGAAGTGGGGTTGGGACTTCCACAGGCCACTTGTCCTTTTGCCAGTCTTCTTCATGCTCGGCCCCAGAATCCTCTCCGAAACCAAGAAGTGGGAAAACTGCTGAGAGCAAAGAGAGGCATTAACCTCCAGAACGCAGAAGTCAGATCAGGCCTTCCAGATGCCGACGGTTCGCCCGCCTGAGCTGCAGCGCCTTCGGGTGGCGTGGGCGGGCCGGGCAGCCGCGGGGTGGAGACCCTGACTCTGAGCAGACCTCTTCCCCTGCCCGCAGGTGGTCAGAACGGCTTCAACATCCCCCAGGTGACCCCGTGCCCGGAAGTCCGGGAGTACCTGAAGATGTCTCCGGAAGACCTGCACTCCCTGGACTCGCGGAGGATCCAGGGCTGCGCGCGGAGGCTGCTGTGCGACGCGTACATGTGCATGTACCAGAGCCGCGCCATGAGTCTGTACAAGTAGGGCGGGCAGCGGCTCTGCGCGGCGTCCATTGCCGGCAGTGGACGTCTCGGTGGGATGGTCCCTCGGAAAGAACTCCCGTGTTCAAAGCAAACTGCTTTGTGTTACTGAAGTATTTAATAAGAGGCATTTTGCACTCTAGAAAGTATGTCTGTGTTGGTTTTTTAAGAAGTCCAAATGAAGTCATCAGTAACAGGAGCTTTAAGTTAAGAGCATCGATCACCTGGTATTTTGGGGGAGCATACAATTTTAATTGTGACAGTTTTCACCTCTTCTAGTCCGTTGAGAATGTAAATAAACGTGTCTTCTTCATGGACCAAGGATATACAATCATTTTTCCTTTGTAGCTATGGTTGCCTTGAGGAAGAAATTGTTTTGTTTTATTAAGAGACTACTTTCCATCCGGTTATTAAAGTTGTACTGAGTTTGATCTGTGGATTTTTTCCCTCTACGGTGCCGACTCCCGCGTGTCTGCAGCAGTGGTCAGAGAAGGACTTAAACGTCCCTGCTGCTGCTGCTTTCTGTCTGTGCTGGGCGTGGGATAAGTGAGTGATTCTGTCATACCACGTCCATTTTCGATGTGATTTTCCGGGGGAGCTAGCGTAGCCAGCCATCGGCATTGCGCTCACAGTAGCAACTGCCAGCCTGCGGTTCCTGTGGGCTTTCTGAGACTCCCTCTCTTGTGGAATGGGCACAGTAAGTCTCACAGACGTCTCAGCGGGGCAAATGTCATGCTACACAAACCTGGTGTGTGGAGCGACTCACTGGACTGTCCCTGAAGAGCCAGCCGCGCTGGGTGCCTCAGACAGCCCGGCGCTCAGGTTTGATCAGTCACCTCCCTCCCTTTGATTGCACTCGAGATACGACAGTTACGGACGAGATGTTCTGTTCGATTGGTGGCGGCGGCTTTCTCCTTCTGGTTGAATGAGTAGCAAATGGGTGTTTTCTCGGCGGCTGCCGTGCGTGTCCAGGCCGCGTGGACACGGGAGAGGGGATGTGTGGGCCGTGGGTGTCAGTGCGGTGTGGTGGCGGCCGTCTTTCTGGAGTGGCTTCCTAGCTGTGCAGACAGAAAAGTGGTCACATGTGTACAGCATATGACTTCAAAAAACAGTGTCCAAAATTCATGGGGAGAATCCTGTGATTATTTTTTTTAAGGCGTGTTTACCCCTTGGCTTTTCATTCCATTTGCTAATACTTAATCAGCTTTATCAGTCATAGTAAGGTACAAAGATTCCTTCATCTTGTGATTTTTTTCATTTTTGAAATGAAGGTGCATAACTTTTGCATAAGGGTTTGCCAAGTGCCTGGGTGGGGTGTTGAGCTGGACACCAGATTGGGGCTGGGTGCAGACCCTGGGCCCCAGGGCTGGCCCCGCTGCCATCGCCCCTGGGGGGGTGGGGCCGTGGGGGCACGGTCTCCGAGGCCTCTTCCAGCCATGACCACTTCCGAGTGCCGTCGCCCTCGATAAACGCGCGTGGGATGAATGAGCGGGCAAAGGAGCGCAGTGGTGTGGTCTGCAGGACTGTCTGGAAGAATGGTTAGGAATCTGTAGGTAAGACTGGCTCTAACAGTTAAAAAGAGAAAAGCAGGGAAGCCGGCTTTTTTCTGTGAAAATCCAAACAAAAGGCACGTGGAGGAAGGCTGCCCCACCGGCCCCCCCCCCCCCCCCGCCCCCTGCCGAGGATGTGGAGCGAGGAGGCTCTCACGGGGCAGGGGCCGCCCGGCAGTCGTTCTGAGGACCTCTTCTTCCAGTAGAGCTTCCCGTCCCCCACATTCCCGGGGTGGGGGGGACGCCCGCCACAGAGACGCAGGGCTGTGGCCGTGGGTGCTTCCCCACCCGGCCCACTGGCGGCCTCTTCTGTCCCCCTCCGGCTGAGCCTGGCGTCCAGTGGACATCGGCAGGGCCGGGCTGTGTGGCACCAATGGCCCATGTGCCCGCTGATTTACTTCCTTCTTAGCCTTCAATTTTCTGTAACATTTTCCTGTTGGTTTTCTAAATGTTTTGGTGGTCCCTGTTTCCATATGACATCTGCACACAGCATGGCAATGTAGTGGAGGAGACTTACGTGTATCGTGGTTTATGACTCATGGCTACACGGAGAAAACATAACAAGTCATGCTCCCCCAGCTCCAAATAAGTATGTGCGTGCGTGTGTGTGTGTGTGTGTGTGTGAATTGATGTGCGGGAGGGAGGGACGTCACCTTATAGAGACTAAATGTGCTCGGTCCCTCACTCTCAGCTTTATAGAGGGGCTTGGCCACACCCACAAAGCAGTATTTTCTAAGACACATCACAAGCCAAGGGAACTGGTAACGAACCTCAATGAAATGGAGTTGTCACCATCGCCAAAAAGTGTCTCCTTTGGACAGGTGAGGGTGCTTGGAAATCAGTCTACCCCCTGGGTTTGTCTTTTCCCAGCTCATTCCCACAGTTCAGGAGGGGAACACCCAGTAATTAATGTTCTGGAACCTGGGTTGTCACTGACTTCCGGTTAATCGGATGGATCTGGGGAGTCTGGCCAGCACACCTGGCGTTGACCTGGACGGTGGCAGTCGGCGATGTGGGTGGACAGTGCCAGCATCCAGCCGGTGCTGAGCCGGTGCCGAGCGACAGGCCTGTGTTCGGCGTTTGTTACCCGGGGTTTGTTTCCCAGAGACGAGGCCCTGCCCTCAGGCAGCTAACCGCCCGCTGCTGACACAGAATGTGCACAGTAGCTCAGCTTCACTGGAAGGGCCCGGGTCTGGGGACACTCCAGGGGACAGGGTGGTGTGACGGAGGAGGGGCTGGTCTGCGGACAAGAGACCTGGCTCAGGCCCTTTCCCTCTCCCTCTGTGTCTTCCTCTGTATGACAAGGTGGCTGGAATAGGGGATGTTATAGCAAAAAAAAAAAAAATCTGGGACCCAGGCCAGACCTGCAGGATCCGACTCTTCGTGAATACGGCCTAGGAAGTTTGGTGGTAAAAAGCTCCACCTGGTGATGCTGAGGGTCAACCAGATTTAGGAAACAAACAAACACCACCAAACTAAAAGATCTCAAAAAACATCTTTTCAGAAGTGTGGTGGTGTGCCCTCACAATATTGTGTTAATTAGGCCACTGTGGGGGGTTGGGTGTTCCCGTGCTGTCTGTCCCTGTTTGCATGTGACCTAGGACATGCGTTTTCCGACCCCGCCTCAGCCCGCGTCTCCCAGCCGTGTCAGCCGTCTTCGGAGCCCGCCCGTCTCCGAGGACACCGGATGTCATGTAGCCGACGTTTGCCGTCCCGTTTGTTTCTTCAGGGGAAACCGAGGCTCTGGGAACCGGAGGAGCGGGAGAAGAGAACTGTCAAGCAG
The DNA here is from genome assembly GCF_022682495.2 of Desmodus rotundus. NCBI lineage: Eukaryota > Metazoa > Chordata > Mammalia > Chiroptera > Phyllostomidae > Desmodus > Desmodus rotundus. The sequence continues at coordinate 3,986,823 of NC_071398.1, forward strand.
CATTGGACAAGACCGCAGATGATTTCTTACTGTCTGCTACTTTGTGGTGAAAGAGTTCGCACTGTGTGAGACACCTCGTCTCTAGGGAAACAGGTCCTCCGATCGGAAAGTCAGATGTCCTTGTTAGAGCAGGGGCCCCCCCAGGCATGTCATTAAAAATGAGACCACCTTCGCCGGGGCTGGCGACCTTAATGACACCCCACAGTTCTCCTTCAGTGGGAAACCCTTGGATTCCCCAAGGCAGGTGGGGTGGCGGAGGAGCAGAGCGTCAGAATGGAAACTTCTGTAGGGGAGAGAGGAGGCGGGGCGGTAAACCCTTACCGCAGGAGTGACGGGTGTCTCCCTGAGCCCCGGGACAGTCCCCGGTCAGACGCAGAGGTTTGGAGAGCAAGGCCTCCCTCGGAGGGTGGTGGGGAGCGCAGGGTTTGTCTCTTCTCCTTTCAGAAGTTTTATTGGAGGGAAAAGAGGAATGAGTCAGAGAGCAGTGATGAAAAGCTAGCCAGAAGGCATGGCCAAGGAGGATGGAAACGGGGGGGGGGGGGGGGGGGGGGGAAGGAGGCTTCATCCTGCTCCTGCCCCCAGTAAACCCCAGTGTTTGGAGCAGCCCCCCGAGAACCCCCTTTACGTCCTGACCCTGTGTTGGCGGCGGGGCTATTTTGGTTCGACCACATTTTTAAGTCTGTCGTCATGTAACAGGTGTGGGGGGGGGTTGTCCTGTCCCCACCGCTTTAGAGGTAGTTCTGTGGCACTTTTAAGCCCAGTCCACATTTGCTTTTTATTTCTTCTAGAGAGAAACCGGGTTGGAGACCCAACGGTCCTCGGCTTTACCTTCCCAAGTGGCTGCAGGACTGTGGGATTCCAACAGTCGGGAGTCTTAGCGTCCTGTCCCAAACGCCGACTTTTTTAAAACAAAAATCCCACTTGCTGCTTCCCCGGGAGGTCTTGGCTGTTAGTAACTTGGTCTAAAGAAGCACATTTTGTATGCATTTCCCAGATCTGGTCTCTTGTTCAGCATCCCCACCTCCCCCCAAGGACATCCTGTGTTTATGAAGACCTATAAAAATACCACCACACAAAACAGCCCTTTACTACCAGATTACTCAGATTAGCCTTAATTTTGTTAAAATTTTCAGAGATGAATGAAGAGCTGTTGTGGAAAGAAATGTACTACCTACTATTTGTCTCATTAAAATTGAAATTTTTTTTTTGGTTCCTTTTCCTTGATTCCGTGGGGGAGTGGTTTTGGGTCGTGGGATGGCTGAGGCTGTCTGGGGCCCGGAGAGAGTGCTGCCCCCGGACAGGCGCACCTGCCGAGCCCCCGCCATCCTGCATTTGCTTCAGAAAACCCCTCGGACCCCTCCGGTTCTGGGAGCAGTGACTTGGCATTTCCAGCTGTGACCCCAGGTACGGCTCCGCTCCGTGGGTGTCTGAAGCACACCCACCGGAGGTGGCTCCTGCGTGGCTCCCTCGCACCATCACCCACGTGGGTGCACAGCTGCTCGCTACAAAACAGTGTGTCCTGGACACAATCCAGGGGGGTGAGTCCATGCCGCTAGGGGGCTGGACCTGATACAACCACACTTGCTCGGAAGGGACCTGGAGTGGGTCACTTAGTATGCCCAGGGAGGACAGCCAGAACGGCCGGAGCTGGAAGTACCAGCTTGAACCGCCCAGGTAGGGACGTTCCGTGTCCCGTTGCCGAATGAAGACGGTGACTGAGGAACGCTGCAGTCTCACCCCACTGCTTTGGTCGGACTCAAGGGGCTGCCTGCTTTCCCGGAGACCCTGTCCTGCCCGACTCGCGGGGGTGTGTTAGTGTGACAGTGGTCATTCAAGTCCTTGTGGGTGTGGACAAGAAGGTGAAAATGGTCCCGGCGCCCTCCTCTCTCCCGGACTGGCTGAGACTCGCCGTCCCTAAGATGAGCAATGACATCCAGCCCGGGACCGCCATTCTCAGTCCTGGCTGCACGCTGGACTCACGTCTGGACTTTAAAGATACTAGTGCCGGTGCCCACCCAGGCCTGCTGGAGCCTGCAGCCCAGTCCAGGCTCCTGGTGTTAGTCAGGGCTCTCGGCATTGGTCTGCCGTGCAGCGGGGTCGGGAGTCACCTGGCAGGAGCAATGGAGTCTTGGAGGGAGGCACAACCTACTTGTCCTTCGCTGTGGGACTTTCTCTCTGCCAGAGGGCTGTGGACTTGGACAAACTCCTAAAGGAAAGTAGAAAATCCACTGTAAGGCTCCTGGCCCAGCTTCTTGAGAAAGAGCCCTGGAAACGTACGTACGTCGGATGGACGTGCTCTGGAGACAGGAGAGGATTTGGAAGCAGAGGGAATGTCCCTAGTGCAGAGGAGGACCCAAGTAAAGATGGCCTCAAGGGGCCACCGTGAGGACGCTGTGCTCTCTGTTGAGGAGATGGTCCAAAGCGAGTATGAGCCCAGAGGACAGTACACAGAAAGCCACCCGTTTGGCGAGGTAAGAAGGTAGAGGGACTCCGGGTTTGGGGGCGGCCTCCACACAGCAGCCGGGTACTCTGTCTGCGGGGCTGACTGTTCCTGGAGGGGCGCTCATCTTCCGCAGTCTAATGAAAGTAGTTAGGTGAGCAACACAGAGCCATTCATCACAAAGCACAGTTGAAATGATGAGCCGCATCCACTACCTTGTCTGTCCCGCTTTTCTCGATTTGGGGAAGCTCTTTGTTCCACGCATCAAATTATCGCATTACTAATAACACTGAGTCCGCGATAGATTCCGCCTTTCCCAAAGCACGGGGTCGCACTCCGGTTTGAAGGGCTGGGTGGGGTGCCTTCCTGAGGCCCTGTCCTCTGTCCCTTCAGTTGTGAGATGGTCAGTGTGACCTCCAAGGTCTTACCTGGCGGGTTCCGTTGATGGCAGGCAGGGTCTCGCTGGCCTGTGGAATCACTGAGGCCAGGCCCTGGGCTGTGGTGTGTGGGGCTGTGCTGAGCCTTCTACCCAGCAAAGGACAGAGCAGGCTGCCCCGTGGCGTATATCACAGTGGGGCTGTCACACCGGAGTCTACATATCGAACAAAAATGTGTGTTTTTTTCTTTCTGGCCCTCTCTGCAAACTGGAGGCTGTTTTGTTCCGACATATTTCCAGACCGTGCCCTGCAGGTAGCTCCGCAGGGGTGGGGTGGGCCACAGCCGGAAGACGACAGCCACCTTCGCAGACCACATCAGCCGGGGACGGGCTGGTCAGTGCTCCACAACCAGCTCTCCAGGGAGCAACACGTTTGCCAATTTCGTGATGGCCCATTGCAAGCTGCCCGTGCGATATCCAGGGAGGTGGGGCTGGGAAGAGATACCAGTAGGATGGGCACGCTCTCCCACCTGACAGGTAGGTACCAGAGACATAGCCGGCAGGCTTTTGTGCTACGATGGCAGAGCAGTTGCAACAAAAACTGTACACCCTGCACAGCCTAAAATATTCACTCCGGTCCTTTACAGAAAGTTTGCTTTTCCCTGGCATAGGTCATTGCAAAATGTAAAATAATTAGGAAGTGATGAGTTTTAAATAGGACTTATTTAATTATAGCTTTTCAATAGAACTTATTTAATTGTAAGTTGATATAATTTAACTTTGATAATGGAGGTATTTAAGAGCTGGCTCACAACATTCCTGACAATTGAATGGTTGGCTCTGGGGATCCGGTGGGATCAGCTAAAACGTCCCTGAGGCGACCTGGGGGTCGGCTCTTCAACCCTATGGGGCTCTCACACTGGACCAGCGACTTCTGTCGTTCCTTCAGTTTCTTAGCACCTCGATCCATGCCTGGCACAAAGCAGGGCTCACATATTTCCTGAGTGAAAGAAGGAACTTTCAGCCTCGTATGCACAGATTCCTTCCCATTCACTATTGCTCATGTGGCCAGAATGACGTCGCTACCCCATCTCTTGTAAGAGGCCTCAGCCTCTGGTTCCCCATGTCTCCCTCAGAAGAGGATACATGGTAGATCTGGCCTCAGAAGGCTTTATGAACTGGAAACCATGTTTGTGAGGTGCAACTGTAACCAACCATGCCTCTTTTCACGATCTTATTTTCAGGTCATACTCAGTCTTTAAATTGCTTTTTATAATTTTAGGGTTTTTTTTTTTTTAAATGCCTCCCATGCTTCTGGCGCAGCACCGCCATCTTGTGGTCACAACAGGATATGGCAACACCATCTATCTTTCCTCCCAGTGGCTACTAGCAGCCAGAGATCCCAGGTTTGGGAAATAGCAGGTGATTTTTGAAAGCCAATGTGGCAATTAGCCAGGGCTACACAGCAGATTGTAAAGTGTATCCAGGAGGTTGTAAGCTTCCTCTGTGTCATTTCGGGACAGTCGGTCAGTGTTGGACATACCTGCCTAGGAGCGTTTCCCCTACTGACTCTGGGTGGCCTTTTTCTCCGTCTCTCCGCTTACCTTGAGCTTGAGGCTCCCGTTACAGTCGGTATTTAAGATAAGTTAGCGCCATCTACTGGGCGAGTGCCGTCAGGTCGGATGTGCGGTGGGTCTCAGGGATCTGCAGAGGAGTGGATTACAAACCCACAGCTGCATGGGAAGAAAGCAGGCGACTAATCGGATCCTGCGTCAAGCCCCCTTCATTAGAATCTTCTTCTACGGGGTGCGGGGAACGACTGCCAGTGTGAGCCTCATATCTGCGGTGCTACTTCCGCAGCCGAAGTCGGCTGGGCCTCGCTACAAAAACCAACAATTATTCCTAAAGAGCGGTCTTCGGGCCACCTGCGTCCCAGTTTAAGAACGAGGACTCAGAGCACCCCTCCCCCCAAATGTACAGGATAAAACTCTCAGCGCGGACCTGGAATTTGAGTTTTAATCCCCTCAACTGACTCGTATACACCCCGAGGTCTAAGGGTCCCTGCCCTAGATCCTGCAATTGTGGAAAAGACTTTTTTCTTTCAGCAAAATCCACACAGAGGCTGCATGTGGGTGAAGGCTGACGGACAGAAAGCGCTCGTTGCGTGAGTTACAGCAGCAGTGTTTTACGACGTCATAGCACCCACCTTCGCTCCCTTCGCGGGTGGATGAAGTGGCAGCAGCCCCGAGGCCGACATCATAGGCGCTCTGACTGCGGATCCGCTCTCCCCAGCGGTGCCCACTCTCCCGCACCCTGCTCTGCTGGGCAGGTGGGCGAGACCAGTTCCCCTCCATCCTGAGGAGGCTCAGCCCACACCTGTTCTTCCGGAGCAGGGCTCACTTTAAAGTGGAACAGGTGTCAGAACTGAAGGTCACTACCCTCCTGCCCTGTCTTTCTAGCACCTGCGCAGGCGCCCTGGGCTCCTCTCAGTTCCTCTTCCCGCCCCAGCGATCCCATCTGGTCGCTGGGATTCATTTTGCCGGGTTGCAGACCTCTCCTGCAGAGAGCCGGAGAGCCCGTCCACTCGGGGGCGGCTGTGTTTCCTGTCCGTTTGTGTCATCTAGCTCAGGCGCACTGTTCTCTCACGCAAACACGCCACGATTCGGTCATTGATGCTCCTGCAGACGGACGTTCCGGTCGTTTCCACTTTGCGCTGTTATGAATAATGCTGCTTCCTTGAACTGCAGGACGTGGAGCGGCCCAGCTGCTGGCCTTCCGTGGGGTTCCCGGGCTGTAGGCTTCCCAAGCCTGGCAGGGGCGGCCTCAGATGCTCCCCCCACAGCCAGAGGCTCTGTCTCCAGCTCCTGGCTCCAGCACGCCCTCTGTGGCTCCCCAGCGCCCTCACTAACAAGGCCTTCTGAGCCTCGCACCTGTTCCAACCCAGCCTCTCTCTGCTCACCAACCTGCCCCTTGCTGCCCAGGTTAACACTCGAGGACCAAAGACCTTCCCTACTGAGATGCTCTCCTCACTTCCCTGGGCTCATGTCAGAGCTCAACAGCCTGTCCTCAGCCCCGAGGGGACCAGGCCTCCAGGTACCCCAAGACTCCGTGGGCTCCTAAAAGGCTTTACACACATCTGCCGGCTCTGGGAGTGGGGCCTCCAGAAGGCCGAAGCTGTGTCACGCCTGTGTCCTTGGCAACGAGGGGCATCCATTGTCACCAGAAGGGTGAGTGGTGGACGTGAGGTCATTTCTCGCGAGCATTTCCAAGCCGAATGTTCTTCTGGGTGCTCCTTGGTCCGCAGGCCTCAGAGGGCCCACGTGGGGTAGGGAAGGGTTTCCCCCACCCCTTTCCAGCCCAACCTAAGATGTGGGATTAGCAGGATGTCCTCACCCAGCTTTCCAGAACCTGGGAGCCTCGAGCATCGCTTCCCCCACAGGCTCCTATCCCTGGGCCTCACCCTGTCTATAGAAGGAGAGTGTCCACTCATGGACGGGCCACCTCCCCCTGGGCCCTCCAAGTCCGCCTAGATCTTCTGAAACCTGGGCTTCCTGGGGCCTGGTCATGCGGTGCTGCCTGGCCAGCCTGTCTCTCTCCGGGCCTCCGTTTGTCCACCCGCACAATGAGGAGGCGTGCCAGCCTGTGGCTCTCAGACACGCCACAGGGAGCGGAGGGAGAGGAACAGAGGCGGTGGGCAAAGGGGGTGGGAAAGGCAGGCCCCGAGTGTTCCGGTTTTTCTAAGTCAGAAATTTCCAAGAGAAGTGACATTCCTGAACCTGTACCGTTCTGGCAAAAATCGAGTTCTGTTTGTTTGCTGTTTATTGCTCCAGGGGTCACCGATCTGCGCACTCTGACCTGGACATCTGTCCCAGCCCCGTGTGCCTTCCAGACGGGGCACCGGCTGGTGGTGGTGGGGTGGGAAACCCGGGAACGGTCTGGGCTGGGATGCTGACGCCGCCGCACCCCTCCCCAGCCACCAGCTGTCACCGCGGAGGCACCCTTTGTCGTGGGATCGCCTTGCTTTCGGGGCGCCCGAGCTGGCATATGAATTTTTGATCAGATTGCCTTTTGAACGAGTCGACTGTCATGAATAATAGGGCAAAGGGCGCCAGCATTGTCTTTAACTATAACTGTTCCAATTAATTATGGGTTTAATTAGCATACATTGAGAGCAGCCTTGGAAAATAATACTTCACGGGTTACAGATGCCTTGGTAGCTCTTACATGAAGTGTGATACCGGGCTGGGGAGAGATAGTTATTAATAAATTACTCCCATTGTCAGAGACCCTTATTTATACAAATTAGCAGGGGATACATAATCAACTTTAACTGTATAATTTATAATAATTGATTTCATTTTGACTGACCACTAGTCGCTTACCAAATACCCTTGGAAGAAAAATTGCCCTATTAGGGTTAGTTTAATCCTAAACATAGCTAATGAATCCTATTACTTTAAGGTCATATTTGAAGCTTTTGTTAATTGTCAGAACCATTTTAAATTGATTAGAGTTAAATTAAATCAATGTAATGTTTAGAAAAACAATATTTCTAATGGATGAGGCCAGGCTGACCTCAAATAAACATATTTATCAACCGATTCCCAGTGACGAGAAGGGGAACAGCTGGGCCCATACTTCACATTTGTCTATAATATGGGACATGTCACCAGGCAATTAGTTATGTCAGGTAATGAATAGGGAGCGTGGGACTACCCTCTGGCAGCTGGGGTGGGTAGGGGTAGAATGTTCCAGACCAGGCTGCTCACCTCCTGACGGCTCGCCTTTCCCCCAGCCTCAGCACAGGGCTTCCCAGCGTCTCCTCGGCACATTCCCCAGAGCTCACCTGGCCCGAGGGGCCCCTCCCTCAGGTCTCCTCCAGGAGCAGGGGTGTCGCCCCTGGGCCTGGTCCACATCTACCTGCCCCTCCTCACCCCTTGAGTTTTGCATCGCTGCCTGTGGGAAGCCTTCCCTGACCCCCTTGAGTCCATCAAGTCCCCCAAGTCTGGGTTCCCTGAACAACACTGATACCTGTCCTTGCTGTCATTTGACATCCCCGTGACTCTCTGGCGGCCGTCTGGCTCCTGCGTCAGGCTGCAAGCTCTCTGGGAGCAGCCTGTGGCTTTACTTAGGTCAGTGCAGCGGGGAGCTGCTGCTGGAACACCCCAAAGCGGGTTGGGTTGGAGCCCTGGAGCCAGCTACAGATAGCTCCTTGGGTCGGCCGCAGACCCTGAATGTCACTGTTCAATCTACTCGGAAGCGCTGGGAGGGGTGCATCCTTCCGTGGTTACAACTCAGCCTCATCCGCCTTTCCCACACCGCATCCCTGACGGGCGGCCGGTCTTCCAGAGGGACAGTGAGGACTTCAAGACCCCTTCAAGCAACCCGGATACATAAACCTAGATTTCCACATTCTCTCTTCATTTCCTATCGTTGCCTCGCCCATACCTCTTTCCACGGTGATGTTTATTTACAGCAAATTCCCGTTTCGGAGCATTGAATTAGGTCCATTCCGGGGACTTTCCAATGGCTTTGGCCCGCCCCACACCCCTGCCTCGGTCAGCGGAGAACTGGCTTGTTTCCAGCCCGGGCCAGTGTGGACACTGCTGCCACACGCAGGTGAGTCCCGGACCTTCTGCGGACGCACGTGTGCACCTCTCTGGGGAGATGCCTAGCCGTGCAGTGGCCCGGTCATGCGGCAAGTGTCCGTATGACTTTGTCACAGACCAGCAACATATTTCTGAAGGGGGCTGTCTCCGCCTTCTCACCTCCACCTGGATCCTCGGCCTGTTCCACGGTCGCCTTTCTGGTGGGGGTGCAGTGGCGCCTCACCGTGGCTTTCGTTTGCCTCTCTTAAGTGACCTGTAGTGTTGCGCCTGCTTGTCTGCCGCCCGCCCGTCTTTCCCGGTACAGTATCTGTTCAGATTTTCTCCCCCCACTTTAAAGTTGGAGTCCTTGTCCTGTTAACTGAGGTGTGAGAGCGTTCTTTATGGATTCTAGATACGGGATTTTTATATAGTGTTTCTCACTATATGTGTTGTATTACCCCTACTCACCCCCCGCCGCCCCCACCAGGAAGCCTTCTTAGACTTTTTACCCGATGCCCCTTGCATCCCATGAAGCCTCATACCACAGACACGCTGCGTATCTGTTTTAGGTCCCTGAGGCTTTTCAGGGGCCGCACTCAAATGTAATTAAGAATTTTTTTGAGTTCCTCAAGGACCAATTTTTGCCCCTTTTGCGGGGGTGAACCCCTGCTCCCCGCAGTTGAAAAGGCATACCTCCAGCAGATGGCTTCGCAAATACCCGCTCTCTATCTGTGGTTCTCTTTTCATTTTCTTAACAACGTCTTTTCCAGAGCAGTTTTTGATTTTGATGAGACCCAGTGATTTCTATTCTGGCGTGAGCTTTTTATTTTCTGTCTAAGCATCGTGTGTCTCAACCCAGGTAGCAAACATTTCTCCTGTTTCCTTCGAGACGTTTCATGCTTTTACCTCTTACATTTAGGCTTGGGACCCATTTGGAGTTACTTTTGGCATGTGGTACGCAATGAGGGTCCTTCTCCTTTGCAGTGAATGTCCAACTTTCTAGCACCTTGTTGGAAATACTAGTATTTCCCCACTCAACTGCCTCGGCACCTGGGCAAAGTGGCTGGATCGTCCTGTGTGGGTCTGTTTCTGGACTCCGCAGGCTGTGCCATCGACCCAGCTCCTCACCATTATGCAGGTGGCCCTTCACCGTGGACACCGTGCAAAGTTTACAGCAGGAAGTCTGAAATGGGTGTGACTCCTCCACACTTCGCTCTTCTCTTGCCAAGTCGTTTTGGCTCTTCCAGGTGCTTCGTTTTCCACACAAATTTAGCTTACTTCGAATCGGCTTGACAATTTCCACAAAACGCCTGCTGGAATTTTGATTGGAATTGAACGGACCGCAGAAGACACGTGGGGAGAATCGACATTGTAACAGTATCGGGTCTTCTAACCCATGGACGTGGTTTGTCTCTGCCTTTATTTTGATCTTCAAAATGTTTTCCTCTCAGCAATGCTTTCTATGTATCGTTTGCGGCACGTACGTTCTGCACACAGGTTGCTAAATTTATCCCTAACCCTTTTGTACTTTTTGGAAGCTATTGTTAATGGTACTTTAAAATTTCAATGTACAATTGTTTATTTCCAGCACATAGAAATTGAATTGATTTTTCTATATTGATCTCGCACCCTGTGACTCCGTTAAACTCACATATTAGTTCTAATTGCTTTTGGTAGATACCATGGCAGAAAAAAAATCCATGCTAGATTTTTCCTTAAGTAAATGATCACAGTGACTGTGGACCTCTTCCTTCCCAATATAGGTACACATGTCTCATTTCTACTGCGTTCCTGGTTACCCAGGCTGGGGCCCCAGTACCTTGGTGACTAATGTCGTTACTAACCTTATGTTTCAAATGTGTTTTAATCTTTTGACAACATCGCCCAGGCCTTTATTAAAGGGTCACAGTGGTCCCGAGAGTGTGTTCACACCCCCCGCCCCCAAAACATCAATAACCCTGGGCTCGAGAATGGAGGGATAAAGTTAGTTGAAGAAGACCAAACCACCGCCTCGATGGGCTGACATTCCTAAAAAAAATCATCATTATCAAGCTGTGCATTCCAAGAACACAGTGCCCACCACCTCAGGGAACAGTTAGCCTTGAATTACGCGGCCTTGGAATTCAATGGGGTCTATGGGATGCTGTTGTGCCCTCCCAGAGCCCCTTTCTGGACCCAGCTGCCCCTCCTCTGGAGAATTGCCCTCAGCTGAGGGGAGGCGCTTTGCCCCGGAAGACCAACCCCAGCGTGCGGAGGGCAGCCCGCAGCCAGGGACCCGCTGGTGAGGGTGGAAAGACTCGGGCTCCCGGGGTGAGGGCTGCAGCGCACCACACCGTCGCCTGGCGCAGGCGGGACTGGACTTGACCGAGGGTGGCCCTCGCCCTGCTCTTTCTCCTCTCTTATCGGGCTTAATCCCTGCCCGTCCGCAGTTTGGTTTTTTTTTTTTTTTTTTTTTTTTTTTTTGGATAAGAACGCTCTCGGTTCCTCGCGTGCACGGGACTCCTGGTCTGTGACCTGCTTCTGGGCGACCTGAGCTAAAAGACGAGGAAACAGACTCAAGCGTTGGGGCGCTGCAGTCGTCGGTGGGCTCCAGGGACCACCTCGTCCCCAGGGGTAGCAGAGAATTGCCCATGCTCCGCGTGCGAGTGCTACGACCTCCACCTGGGGAACACCTGTGCACGGGATACAGCTGGGAGGGGCTCGCTGCCCCATGCAAACCCCGTGCAAGAACTGCGTTGCTGGGCTTGGGAGGCGTGGGCAATGGAGGACTGAGCAAGACTGCGGACCTGGGTGTGTGTCGGACACACGGAAGCCTCGCGTGGCGAGTGACAAGGTGAAACAAGCAGAGGCCAAGAGCCTGCAGCGGGGGGCAGAGAGGGCTGGACCCCAGGCACAGAGCCGCAGAGAAGTCTCAGTTCTGCGCTGGGACCCTCGCAAGGGAGGTGCAGGGCTCTGGAACTTGCACCCTGAGAACTGTGAACCCTCTGGGTCCGCAGGGGCGGCCGCACCCCATGGGGGAAGACGACCCAGGAGCCTCTAGTGAGGTGAGTAAGACGGTGAGGGTCCTCCTCAGAGTCTCGGGTGTCTGCAGTGACAGCAGGTGGCAGGGCCTCATCTTCACCGCCTACAGAGGTGTGGCCACCTGGCCTGTTGTGCCAACAGAAATACAATCTTGGCTCACTTGTGAAATGACACAGTTCCTTTAAAAAAAATCCTGACCCAAGGGTATGTTTTTATTGATTTTGGTGAGGTGGGGGGCGGGGAGAGAAACATCAATGTGAGAGAGAGATGGGCCGGTTGCCTCCTGTGCACTCCCAGACCAGGGATCGAACCCGCGATCTTTTGGTGCACCTCATAACGCTCTAACCAAATGAGCCACCCCGGCAGGGCCGGTACCGTTCTCAAGCGGGTGTTTTACTTGGGGCCGGGGGGTTTCAAATTCTGTATGTAACGTGGAGACATTGTTACTTTTATATGACATGCTTTCAGAATCGCATCACTGCGCTTCTCATCCAGTGTAACAAGTAGTATCTTGCAATTCTTCTCTAGGTTTTTCTGTTGTGTTGAGCTTCCTCGTCCTGGAGGAATTTGTTTTTGTCCATGATGTGAGGTAGGGATCCGACGCTCTTCTCCCCAGATGGAGAGACAGGCGTGACCATCTCATGAACTGAAGACTCTTATCACGTCCCCGATTTTCTCTATCTACACGTCTGTTTCTGGGCTTTCTATTCCGCTGCTTTGGTGGCTTTGCCTTATCTCACCCGTTCCGTGTTTTTAAAAATACTTTATGGTCTGTTTTAAGATTTGGTAAAACAAATGCCCGAACAATTGTTCTTTTCTCTTCCAAATGTTTCTTGGTGAGTCTCTTGCATTTTTCTCGTTCAAAGGCGATCTTGCTTTGGCATGTTCACGTGCGGACAAACACCTGTGTAGGGATGGAGGCGGGGATGGTGGCGACTTTATAGTTTCATCTGAGGCGATGTGACATTTCACAGATTTTCACCCAGGTCTGTGGTGGCCTTTCCATGTGCCCAGGCCTTTTATGCCCTGCAGTAAATGTTTATGGTTTTCTCCTCGTGGGTTCTGAGCATTTCTCTTATTCCCAGGCACCTTGGATCTCTTGTTCTCATTGTGCCAGAGGGTTTCTGGGATGGCGCTTTGATCAGCATAGTATCCTGCAGGCGTGGAAGGAAAGAAGAGAAGGAGTGCTGCTAGTTTCTCAGGGAAAGTGTCTGCACCTGTATTTGGCAACCCAGAAGGTCTAGCTGACCTCAGAAGTGGGCTCCCTCTTCAGCCTTTGGCTTTGGACCTGAGATGCTGCCACAGCCTCCTGCCTGGTGTACAGGGTGGGTGGGCTCCGGTATTAAATGAAGACCGATTGGAACACCATTATTTTACTGATTTCTCTGCTGATTGCCCTCCCCCCTCCAAGGCCCCCATGCCCCAGATCTGTGCTCTGAACACAGGTCACCATGGGTCCCCTTTCTCAGTGGCGCTGGTTCCGGTGGATTTCAGCTTGGCTTTTTCTGCTCCTCCCAGTCCCATCCCATCTTCTTCTGAGAACTGGGGACAAGTCCCTGTGGGCGTGGATTCACTATTTCTCTTTTAAATAGGGCTTCTCTCTCCCGGAGTTGGGGCCGGAGGGTGGGGAGAGGGAGTGCCTAGGTTGTCCATTCATCCCAGTGTTGTGTCCATTTTTCTAAAATCAGGAGCATCTTAGCTGTGTTCCCATGGTGACACAGGGCCAGCCAAGTGGGGAAAGTTGAAGATGCAGGGAAGAGGCGGTAACTGATGCAGTGTGGTCCCTGGGATGGAGGGACACATGAGGGGCTGGGCTTGCAGGTCACTGGTGGGGCTGGCGTTGGGCAGCCGGGTCGAGGGCAGGCCAGGTGCAGATGGGTGCACCGGTTTGGTCGTGACCCTGAACTGTGTCCTCATTTGTTCTCTGTGATATAGAACGTGAGGTTATCATGGCAGGGGGTGAAGGGAGGAACCAGGGGCCCTGGAGGGGGGCAGTGAATGTTTGAAATCGTCACTGTGGAGAGCCTGGGAGGGAGCTGATTGGGAACCCGCTCCCTGGGTCCTTCTGGGGACCTGCTGTCACATCGGGTGTCCAGCCCACAGGGGCCGCCTGGGCTGGTCCTCAGTCCCTTTGAGGAGGGAGCGGGTTTGGCAGCTGGAGAACGGGGGCAGGCTCTGGCTAACCCTCCCCACCTGTGATTCTCTTTATAGGCGCAGGTGGACCAGGACTCAGAGGTCTGGGATCGAGACCTCATCCTGCCTCGTGGCAGCTGTCGGACACGGGGACACGTCTTCCGCCTTCTGAGCCTCTCGTCCTCTCCTGTTCGAAGGTAATAGTGACCGTGACTGTGACCTCACGGGGCGGCTGTGCACAACACAGGGCATGGCCTGACGTGTTGGAAACCCAGGGGACACTGTGGGGACACCGATGGCTATAGCCTCCCTTCCTCCTGTAGGAAACATCGCTGAGGTCAGATCTCCAGGGAGAGAGATTGAGAAGGGTAATAGTGTTGCTTTCCGGTTAAACTGGGACACTGACCCTTATTTTCGCCCCGTTTCGAGGCCCTTCGTCCCAGATCGTGGTGTCCCCTTAACTCGATCGTGCGATTTCTTGGACAAAATGTCCATTTTTTTTCTCCTTCCTCTGCTCATAGATAAGGTCTGATGTCGGTCATCTGCATCTTAGGGACAGTTTCTCAGACAGTTGGGTCTGGAAGGGACACGGAGGGTCTTCCTACCGGATGCTCTACCCAATCTCCTGTCCCTGCGGCATGGGGTTGCCGTGTGGAAGCCTCTTGAGGCTGGTTCCTTGGGAAGGCAACTGGAGCAGATTGAACTCAGGCTGAGGGCCACGCCTTGTAAATGGCGTTTCTGTTGAGGCAGAGGGGGGTCCTCCCACGGGCTCACCAGGCCACCATAGACTCCACCCACCCCCAGCTCGGCAGGTGCCTGTGGGGGGCTCCCAGGGCTGCCCCTCTGTGCTGCACAGGATCTAGCTGAGCCGTGCGGACAGGGCCTGGTCTACTTTGGGCATAACTAACCTCATCCACACAAACTTTTTCTCACTGTCATTTTAATTCTGGAGACGGCTCTGGAACGAACTTTCTGGCTAAGTCCCAAGCACTCACTGCTGGCTGCGTCTGCACCTCACTTCTAGAAAGTAGAAGCTGTTCAAATAGAAGTTGGTGTCACCAGCAGGGAAGCCGGGTTATAGACGGTACAATCTGTGCTTCCTGCTGCCGGCTGTGAGCAGGGCACCACGCCACAACCTTGGTGGGACGGTCCTGAGTGTCCCAACCGGAAGCTGAGTCTTCAGCCCAGGAGGGGAGGCCCAGGGAGTGCAGGGCAAGTTGGGGAACTTCAGTGTGTGCCTCCTCCTTCCCCCAAATTTCTCTTTACCCCACTTTAAAAAATTTTTTCCCCAGAAAACATGCAGTTTTATATGCTTTTCTCTGCATGCATTAAACAAATTGCACAGCTGAATAGCTTTTCTTAAAACCTGGACATTCACCAAAAAGAAGTTTACCCGCACAGACAATGTGGCTTTCTTCTCTGAACAATGGCGTGCCTGACTGGCACATTTGAAATGCAGGCGTGTTTTTTTTTTTATTCCACTGTTCATCCTTCAAGCTGATAAACAGCAACAATGGCAAACAGCTGGGACAGGAAAACATTTGAGTTTGTATTTTCAAAGCAAGCGAGAAAGAAACCCGTCAGTGTGGGCCAGGTCCCGTCTGCCGCCGGAGGGCGAGCTGGCTTTGGGGAGGGAAAGATGCTATACATATTTCTAATCAAACATTACATATTTATTAATGTGCAGCTGGTGCATTGTATTCCGAGGGTGGGTGGGGGGTGTGTCCCCCACCCCCACACCACCCGCCTTCCCGCTAATGGGTCTTGTCTAGCAGGGTGGTATTGTTCTTCCTCTGACATTAGTTGATAAGGATTGGGAGCTCCCCACATTTAATAGGACTCGTGGAGACAATTGTGCTCAGGGTGGTGGGGTCTCTGCGATGTGGGTGCCATCTGAGCTTCCACTTCCGCTCTGGGAGCAGGGTGCGTGGGCCACGGAGGTGTTTTTCAGCAGGTGCAGTGGGGCTGGTGTCTGCGGGGAAGCCTGCACCTTCGCTGCCACCCCACCCCACGCACCAGGGTCCCTTCTGCGAAGGCCACGCCCCCTGCCCACGTGCTTCCTAATCATGGGAGCAAATTCCTTTTGATGCTTATTGAGATTAAACTCGTCGTGCTTTTCATTGGGAGCAAGGGTTGCATCTGTTCATTAGGTGGGGAGGCTCACCTTGTCAATTTCCATCACGCGCGGGCATGCGCGGTCACTTTATCATCATTTGTCAGCAGCCCGGATGGGTTTTACTCAGCTGTGATTCCTCCCGGGCCTCGCTGTCATAACTTCATTGGCTTTATGGTGGCAGCCGGGCTCCCTGGTGTAATCGTCTAATAGATGTACTTTGCCTTAACATTGGTAATACGTTAAGTGCGGGAGAAGGAGGAAGGGAGGCTAACACATTCAGCCCCAGACAAGCCCCGCCCTAAACCACGTCCCCACTGGTCTAAGCAGATCCCATTAGACCGAGTCAGGGAGGAAGTCGATCTCTTAGAGCTTGGAAATACTAGAGCTGAGACTTCACCCTCTCTCTGGTCTTGTGCCCCCCCCCCCCCGCCCCCAAATTTAGTAGGGGATGAGAAAAGGGTTTTGAGCTGGGAGTTGGGAGCACTTGGCTGCTGGGGCCCAGCTGTGGCTTCAGTCTTCCCATCTGTTTGCTGAGGGAAGTGAGCAGGGTGTCAAGGGGCTCACACTCACACTCAGACTCATGCCGGAGTCAGGTGGCAACAGAGGGGGGCACGTGGGCCAGGTGGGGACTGAGGCAAGCTGGAGGGTGCTGCCCCCGTTCGCCTGCAGCTGAACGCTGCCCTGAGTGAATGCAGGACTGCAGACTCAGAGGTTTGCCTGTTCGAAGAGAAACCAGGGTTCTGAATTAAGTCAACTGTTTTAATTTTCAGTGTTGGCACTGAATTAAAAACATGTAAAAAATCCCATTCTGTTGATAACAAAAAATGTTAGCTGGCTTTCATCGGTGATGGTGATGGTGATGGTGATGAACGGCAGCTAACATGACTGAGTGCTTGTCAGGTACCAGGGACTGCTTTGGGCAGGCCTCATCCTCACAGCGACGCTGTGAGACAGGTACTGATGTCATCTGCTGTGCAGGTGAGGATGTGGAAGGGCAGCAGGTAACTCGCCTGGGGCCGCCCTCCTTGCTGTTTGGGCTGGTTGCCCCCGCGGACTCGGAGCCCTGCTGACCACGGACTCTGGGCCCGTGTGCGAAACCTGGCTTGTGTCTCAGGGTAGATTTCCTCGCAAAGGGCACCTTGTTCCTGTGTTCTGTTTAGAACATAATCTATGCTGCCCCCCTGCCCCCTTAAAAAAAAACAAAAGGCCTGTTTTCTGGAATTTGCCACCTCTCTGGTGGAAACCTCAGGGTTTCCTCGGGGTCAGGAAATGACCACGTTGATTTCTGAGCTGCAGGGCAGCCGCACACGGCTTGGCCTGGGGTTTCCCGACTTTAGGGAAACACGCTTTCGCTCAGAGCCCGAAGCTCTGTCTCAGGCTTGCTGAGCCGCGTGAAAACTCCGGCTGCCTGGTCTTGTCCTCGGAACTCGGCCCCTGGGCCTCCTGACGGGACATCGAGCTGAAACATATTAGACCCTCAATAAACACCTGTAGGATACAAGTGTGGTGGGTTCACAATTTGAATGCAGGGTATCTGAGCAAGGACTTTTCTCTTCTTCTTGGAGGGGCCACTGACTGCTTCATTTCTTTCTGTCGTGGTCTCGGTCGTCATTGTCTGCACCTGTGCTCACAGACCAACATACAGCTGCGCGTAGTTACCTGTGGTCCAACACACACCTGAGCATGCGCAGCACTAACACGTGGACTAACACACACGTGCACAAGCTTACATGTAGTCCAGCACATGCATGTGTGAAGGCACATACTCATGTGTGGGTCTGTGCACAGGAGCACACACACATGTGGTTCAGTACACAGATGAGCGCACACGTCTGGCTCACCAAAGTGTGTACACAAGCTTGGCAGGGTTCAGACACACCTGTGGAGTTGGGGGGGAGGGTCTCATACGAGTGATCCCGCATCCTGCCTAGGCTTGGCAGTGGTCAGGTAGGTTTCTCTTGCGCTGGCGCGGGAGAGGAGGACAGGGACTGGCTCCTGGTGGGAATGGTTGCTTTTCCTCACCTGAGCCAGGAGCTGCAGCTGCCCCAGCGAGTGTTTGATGTTGCTGATGCCCAGCGTTCCACAAAGGTGGAGGATGATGGTCACTGGTCCACGTAACCTCCCCAGGAGGGCCCTCTGGCTGTGCAGGTCCACCCCCCCCACACGAGTCCATCAGGGGGGGCTTGACCCAGCCCTGCAGGTGGGCGGATGCAGGTGGCTGGGTTTTCTGGGGTGTGATGTGGAGTTCAAGCACACAGTACGTGTTCTTTGTGTGTGCACGAGCGTGCATGTACATGCATACAATGCAGTGAGTGCTCACAAATGTGGGCTGGGCCAGGAAGGGTTCCCTCTCGTGCACCTGTCCAGGTGTGATGCGCCCTCTGCTGGCCTGACCGGGGAACAGCGGCAGCCTGGTGCTGACTAGTCCAGCACGGTTCCTGGAAGCCCCTTTTGAGCAGGCTGACCGGAAGCAGGGCCTCATCTTCCCCAGGGAAGTGAGGGCGGACCATTAACCTTTCACCGGGACTCACATTTCACTCCAGGGACTTCATGAAGTCCCTGCCCTTCGGTAAAGAGGTGGCAGTGTTCAGGCAGGTGGTGGGAGATTCTGTTAGACTGGGCTGTGGAAATTGGTAGGTGGGGGCTGGGGGGCTCCTGTCTGTCCAAACACACGTCCAAGGCAAGGATGGAGAAAGGGAAGGAGGGGTGGAGGAGGAGGGGAGAGTGGCCTGACGGGGCAATAACTGAGGATGACCATGGTCAGTGGTGTAATCTGAGCCCTTACTGTATACCCGTATATTCTGTGCTAGGCGCTTCTCATAGGTAATTTCTAATCTCTGGGAGTCAGCCTCTTCAATATCTAGGTCCATTTTCGGGGGGGGGGTGTGAAGTCATACAACTGAGTCTCAGAAGTGCTCCATCAGCCCACGCACACTCGCACAGGTGGACATGCAGTGTCTCCTTTAAACCCAAAGCCCTTTTCTGTCCCCAGAGGAGCGCGGCCTCCCATGCCCCCCAACCCCGAGCCAGCCCTTCCCTGCGGAGTCCCATCCCCTTCTCCTGAAGGCGGGGGGGGGGGGGGGGGGGGGCAGGGTTGGGGCAAAGAAAACTGGGAGGGTCCTGCCCAGGACCCCACCAGCCGGGGCTGCTCCCCCGTGTTTGGAGAGGGCGAGCCCGACCTCCTCCAGCACTTTGTCGTTTCTGGGAGGAGAGAAGTTGAGAGCGGCTGTTGCCTGCTGTCCTGCGTTCAAGGTTATCCAGATAGCGCGCGGCCTCATTTGCATGGCTGCGCGCTGCGCGTGGGCTGGGGGCGCGCAGATAAGGTCTGCGGGCCCAAGGCTGCGGCTATCCTCGCATTATCACGGGCTTCCTTAAGCTGGGAGGAATATGTAAATCTCTCCCCGCTGCCTCCTCGGCCGGCCATCGTGGGGGCCTCCTGCGCCGTTGCAATTCCGAGGGTAAAATTGATTAATATTTGTTTTCAAAATGACACGCGGTGATGTATGGGCCCTTTTACAACTTAAATTAATACTTTAAAGAGATGAATGGTCTCTACAGAGGGTGTTAAAGTTCAAGCCCAGGGAATTTGCATATTTATATTGCAGTCGACTGATAGTAATTGTGGGAACGGTCTGTAATGCTGTTCGTTTGTCATTTTCAGCGGGGTGCGCTCCAGCCCGGGACCTCATTAGCTCCGGAGCCTCAGTCCGCCCACCCCCGCCCTGCCCCGCTGGACACGGGCTGGCGGCTGGGCGCTCAGGGCCTGTGTCCAGGCCGCAGTCCCACCTCCTGGACCCCAGGAGGCTGGATGGACCACCTCAGGTTCCCGCACCTGTTTTGGGGTGTAAAGATACACCAAGTAGGGGTGAAGGCAGATGCTTTGGGCGTATACACCCCAACTTCCAGTCGCCTTAAATCCCTCCCCAGTGTAGCCAGAATCGGAGCCCTTCTTACTATCTGTGAGGCACGCCCTACCTCCCACTCTTGGCAGTTCTCGCCATCCTTCCTTCCGCTTTAGGGACGGTTCTCCCAGATGCACATCTGGGACTCGGGTTTGAGGGAGTGGTTCGCAGGGCTCCGGCTTGACTGGGCAGCCCTTTGCACGGAGTGGGTGAGGCAGCTTTGCACACCACACCAGAGCCCGGCAGGTAGTGTGGGCAGGGGGAGGGGAGGGAGGCCAGACCGCACCCCTGTGCTTGCTGGGGGTGGGGCCTGCTTCCTGCTGGCTCGCTCAAGGGGCTGGGAATTAATTAACCCAAGGGAGGGAGCATGCCACTCTTGGGGGGAGGTAAAGGCAGGGGCGGAACACGTCTCCCTTTTCAATTCAAGGAGGGGAAAGTCAAATTTGAAAAAACTAGTGGGTAGGAGAATTAGTGGTATGAGAAGGCGGAGTGGGGTGGGGGCTGTACCCCAGGGTAGTTTCATGGGGGGAGGAGAGGCTGTTACAGAGAACAAGTGACAAGGTCAGAGCTGGTGGCCACAGTCCTGAGACCTGCTCAGGCCACTTCGGGCAGAATGAGCCAGCCCTCAAAGGGGTGCGGACGGCCCATGTCACCAACTGGACGGCGGGCACCACACACACACTCAGCACGAGTAGGACAGAAGGCACATGACACTTTTCATTTAAAAATCTTTTTTTTTTTTTTTTTTTTTTTTGAGGAACATTCTCGCAGGTTCTATAAAGCTACAAGAACAGTACAGCGGCTGCCTGCTTCCCGTCACCCACATTCAACAGTTGCTGGCAGGGGACCCTGTTTGCTTTCTCTCTCTCTGTGTGTCTGTGTCCGGTGTCGATACAGTTACTGCGGCCCCCTTTCAGAGGGAGTATCGGTATCGTGACCCTTCTCATACCTACGCATTCCCAAGAATACCCCAAACAAGCACTGCCCCTCACACATCCAAGTCTAGTCATCAAAGTGAGGAACGCGAAGTCTGCGGACACAATACTGTCCTCTCTCTCACCCACAGTCCACACTCAAACCCCTGGCCAGGGGATTATTTGCAGAAATTATGGCTGTCACTTCCTGGGCCCCAGCAATCACCTGCAGCGGTAAGACTGCCCTGAACTCTCTCTGGCACAGTGACCAGCAACTTTTGAGATGGTTTCCGTGTCACTTCTGGGGTCATTTTGTAACCATCATAAGCAGAGTCAGCCCCTCCTTTCCTTCCCTTTCCCCTTGAAGAGTCGTAGGAGCAACAAACTTTGGCCACTGAGAGCATGGACTTGTTTGTTACTGCAGCAGAACCTGGTTTTTCCTGACTAATACAGAGCTGCAGGAATGTAATGACACCGCCCCCATCAATATTATTCTGAACATTATCATTATTATTTCTTGGGCCCCTCTCGCTCAGAGACTTTCTACTCTGTTGTGATGACCTGTTGGATTCTGGCTCCCTCTTCCCATCCCTGCCTGGGAGCTTCTCGAGCACAGGCTCCATTTCTCTCTGTCTCTGGGATCCTCAAGTCCAGCTCAGGGCCAGTCACAGACTGGGTGCTCAGTGAGCCTCACGACATCTGAGCGACAAGCAGCTTGGAACGGCTTGGCTTTGACTTTGGAGTTTTCAATTGCGCAAACACTATTGTAGCAACAGCTGTAAAAGTAGAAGGCAAAACGAAAAAATCATTTACGGTCCCTCTGAATTTAAGGGCTCGCCCATCCTCGCTCTGGTCTGTCCTCCTAAGTGTGTGGTTTCTGAGTTACGCAGTCCGCCAGATAGAACTGTGTGCTCTGCTTTCTCCTCCGCTTGGAACACTATCACAGGGCCACTTTTCCGGGAATTTATGAGACCCTCATTCTACAGCTTGTGTGTGTTTCGTGGGGTGGATGGACCTCTGGGGCTTAGAGGGGCTCTATTTTTTTTTTTTTTTTGGACATTTAAATATTTCCCAATTCTTGGGAGTTTTAGATTATTATTTATTTTACCAAAAAAGGAGATCATTTTAGACATGTTTTGCTGCCCGATGAAATGACCTTTCCAGGCTTTTCTGGGTCTTTCCGAATGGTCCAGAAGATGGCCATCATCTCCCCTCATAGTGTGGCCACCTGGAGAGCACTGTGCTCCCCTCCTGGGGCTCCAGACAGGACAGTCCTGCTAAAGGCCAGAGCTGTCCAGGGCTCCCGTGTCAGGATCAGATGGAACACGAGGCAGGGGGGAGCCCTCCGGGGTGGACGGCGAGGTGGAGGTAGGGCTGGGCTAGGTTCAAGTCTGTCTGCTCCGTGGTCCACCCAATTTGGGCGAACAGGGGTGGGTGAACAACAGCTCCTGAAGAAAATATTGAAAACAATGACGTTTTGGGCTGCCTGGCTTCCCACGAAAGCCCCGCCTCCTTCCCGCCTGCAGGCGCAGGCTGCCCCACTATTGCCCCATCTCTGCATAATGCACACCTGCCGGACTCCCTGGCTCATGGGCCTTCCTCCTTTTCTCCTGACTTCCTGTGGGGAGATGGGAGGCTTCTTCTCACACTGGAGCCCTGCGCACTCCCTGCCGCCCCCCAGGGTAGACCCTCAGCGGTGGTGGCCTCTCTTGCTTTGAGGGCTCTACCTCCCTCTCTGTCGGTCCCCCAGGGCTGGTCCCCTCCTGCAGCTCCCGAATGCCCTCTTGGTCAGAGGAGGCTCCCAGGCCCCTGGCTTCCCTGCAGCTCCACAGCCCCCTCTCCTGATTGATGCCCAAGCTTATGCCTGTGGGGACCAGCCAGTCACGGCTGTCACAGGACCTTGGGCCCCCAGTTCTTTTCCCTGTCGCTCGGTCCTTCTTCATCTGTTCGGTCCCTCCTCACAGGCTCTGCCACGGTCCCGGGGCAAGGCGCAGGGGTGTCAGCCTGGCCGGAAGTCCTGCAGCCTGAAAAGACATTCAGCGTGTTGGGGTCCCACAGCCCATCTCTCTGATGTCACCTCCCTGTCCTCCCTATCAGCGCTTTGAAAGAGAAATGAAAGTCTCCAGGGGCCTTTCTCTTCTTATGAAATTATCTGGCTTCCTTATGTCATTGGAAAGAGAAGTGGGGCACACCCGGGACTGACAGGCACCTGACTGGTGTCAGCTGCCCAGTGCGAGCGCGTGGGCTGCATTTGCAGTCGCCTCCCCCCCCCCTTACCTTTAAAATATGAACAATGAGGCCTTTTGTGGGGGGTGTTGCATCTGCGGGCCCTCTGAGTCACTGCATATTTTTATGTGTTCAGTAATATACAGTGTGAGTCATTCTCCAGCTTGGGGGTATTTTGGGACTTGTGCTGTTTTACTTACAATTGCAGAAAATTTCAAATATTACAGAGGTGATAAAAAATACAGCAAATTCATATGACCCAACCCAGCGTGCGTGCGATGCCAGGGCTGAGAAGAAGCTGGGGCATGAAGTCACTGCACAGGCTCCTTTGGGGAGGGTGGGGCACGGCTGGATGCCAAGCATGACCCCTTTTTGTGGAAGTCACGTTTCAGGGGCTGAGGATGGCATTCCTAAGGCATCTTCTTATGCCAAAGGTGGAACGTTCTGGCCTCTCGGTCCAATCCTGGGGGACCCAAGAAGAAGGGGAAGGCTTTTCCCTCGGTGGGGGCTGTCCTTCCAGATTCTCTGCCTTTAGACTGGGTGTGGTGGGTGGGCAGGGGGTGGGTGGAAGTGGGATGGAGGGAGTGGTGCTGAGGCTCTGCGTCCTCCAAGCACCCACGGCTCCAGCTTACAAGGGGCCCGACCGAGCCCCATCTTGAGGAGCTGAGGCTCCAGTGGCCACTCCAGCTGGGGGAAGGGCCGAAGCTGGTTCTTTTGCTTTGATGAGATTTATGAGGGATGAAGGGATGGTGAGTGGCCTCATGGACCTCCACCCTAATGGAGAAACTGAGTCACAGTGTGAGATGCTCCCAAGAGGTTGCTATGAGGCCAGCCCCTCAAATAGGGATGAACAACACCCCCCCCCCCCACTAATGTTGTCTCCTGTTGCCATACTTCCTGTTTTCTGCCATTGACCTTGGGCGAGTCATTTCCCCTATGTGGGCCTCAGTTTCCTGTAACTGTAACATTGGACTAGCTGGTTAGTAAAGTCCGGTCCAGCCTGAATGCTCTCCTCCTCTGACAGGCGTCTGTTTATCGGGCTCTCAGTCACCAAGGTCAGGGCCCCTGTCCCTCTGGGAGCCCACGTCTGCCGGGCTCCGGGGCAGGCCCCAGGGAGCCAGGCGTGGCCCAGGTACCAGGGTCCCAGCATCAGTTGCATTCAGAGTATACATCTGCCTCTCGAGCTGCGGGGCCTGTCTCTTTCTATTAGTTTAACAAGCCCTGGTATTAATGAGATTGCTCTATAATTGAACCTTTTCACGGGTCCCTCGGTAATGAAATTATGCTAATTTGCATTCAGCACCACCAGGCATCCATCACGCGGGATCAGCCGAGAGCGGCCGGTGAGGCGGCGTGAATGCGCCGCTAATTATCACCGAAATGAACAAACCCGGCAGTATTATTATTTCATCTTCTGCCCCTTCCCTTCCGCACTCCCCCCTCTCCCGCCCCATATTTTTGTCTTTCCATCCTTGTGACGGGCCGGCAGGGTGGGGTAGGGTGGGAGGGAGGGGGCGTGGGGAGGATGCCCCTCTCCACTGTGTGGCAGCACGGGCCCAGGAACCGCGCTGGGGACGCCGCCTTTATCTGCGAGCGCTGCTTCTCAGCGCATGTGCAGTGTGTGCTGCTGCCTGGGTGTGCGAACGCACCTGCACCCGTGCCGTGGGAGTGAGTGTGCTGTGTCAGTCTCGCCGAGGGTGGCAGCAGGAGGTCTGGCTGAGACTGTGTGCACGAGTCCAAGTGTGCCAGTCTTTCTCTGTGAATGTGCATATCTGTTGGAGCGGGGAGCTCAGCAGACATCTGTGCCCGTCATTGTGTGTGTGTGTGTACACATAGTGCCTCTGTGCATGGGTCCGGGTGTGTCAGCATGTGCCTGTAGGTGTGTGTCTGAGTGTCTGGTGTGTGTGGCAGTGTGCAAGGCTGTGGGTGCCTGTGTCGGTGGGACTGGGCGACGTGCACCTAGGAACCCACGTCTCCAGCCTTGTGTCTGGGGGGACCCTGGCTTGGTTGGATGACCCAGTGGCTCGAGCAGGGCGGCTCACGATGAAGCCACAGAGAATCCATGATGAGGGGAAGACACACTCCCAACCCCCGCCCACTGCCCATTTGCTGGGCCCCAAGGAACACTCTTGGGCTCTTGGGTGAACCCAGAACAGTCGAGCCCCAGATTCTGGCCCGGCCTACTGGGCGGGGACTTGGAGGAGGAGGTTTATTTGATTTAGAGAGAAGAATGTGATGCTTCTCGCTAACCTGAGTATGTGCAGTAGAGCCACTCTGGCTTCATTGGAAAATACGGGTGTCCCTTCAGGCCAGGCCCCCAGGAGGGTGTGTGGGGGGCTGGCGGGCTGGGCAGGAAGGGGGCCACTGAGCCTCCCCGCTGCCTGTGACTGGTTCAGCTGTCCTCTGTGGGTGAGACTCCCCTCTCCATGCCTCATTGTCCTGCCTCGTGTGATTCTGAGGTCCTTTCTAATAATGCCACAGCACTAATAATTGTTTTGGTGGCTTGGCTCTTATCATGTGACGTGTGAAAGCCTGGGCTCTGATGACATCATTAATGTGCTATTAAGTGCTTGAAAACAAGCTTGATGAGAAAAAAATGGCGTGTGTGTATATGTGTAATTTACTTACATGAAGGAATGCAGCACACAGTTTACAGTAGTCACGTATGTGGCCCTTTTTGCTGTGAATTACATATAGTCAACCGATTCTCCCAGAACGCTTTGCCACCCTGTCTCGTTCACAAGCAACCTGTGTGTGGTAGCAACCGACCAGTGGCTGCCGTGCTGAAACGTGAAACCGCTAAAGTGTGTGTCGAATCCACTCGTTCGTCCATGGTGGGAGGGACTTCCTGCTGAACGGAGCAGCAGGTTGTGACTAGTGAAGCTTATTTCTTAGTGTTCTGTGCTGCTAGCAACACAGGGGCTGCAGACATCACGCTTTAAATTTCATACGGATTATTAACTTTTCTTCATTAGTTCTTTACGTCGCGACGATCAGCAAAACAATAAATCAACCCCTGCTTTCTCCTGTTTGCTGATTTCCACGGCGTCAAAACCCTCACCACGGCCAAGTTCAAACTGTCGGTGTGAGATCGCTGAACTTGGCATTGTGAAGCGACGCACAGTAGCACCCAAGTAAATAGTGTTTTATACAATGGTATTGTATAAAAGGACAATAGATGTAAATCACCTCAACAGCACAGATGATAGTCAAACAATTAGTAAAAGTAAGTGGTAAGTTTTGGAGGGTTATCTTTGCTTTTAATGTAATTTATTGAGTTGTGGATTATGTAATTGCTCAGGCCAGAACTGTTTCGATGTCGGCCAGAAGAGGGGAAAGCCGAGTCCTAGGCTCCTTCCTCAGGGGGAGCTTCCCGTGTCTCATCGTTGACAATGATGTCAGCTGTGGGCTTCTCATAAACGCCCTTCTGCATGTTTAGGAAGTTCTCATGCCTTTCTATTTCGGTTATGTTAAATGCTTTTCTTTTCTGCAGCAGTTGAGATGCTTATGTGTTCCTTTGCTTTCTTTCTGTTAATGTGGCATATCGTAGCCATTGATTGTTGAAAGGTGGACCACACTTGAGTTACTGGGATAAATCCCATGTGGCTGTGGTATATAGTTCTTTAAACATACTGTTGGATTTGATTTGCTCGCATTTTGTCGTGGATTTTTGCACCAATACCTTATGAATATAAGGTATATTAGTCTTAGTTTTTTTCTTCTATTGTTTTTGTCTGACTTTCGTATCGGGGTAAGCTGAACTCATAAATGAATTAAGAAGCATTTAAGTGGTTGGTAGAATTCATCGAGTCTTTCAGTTTCTGTTATTTTTCTTTATTTTTTTTCTTCTCTGCTGGCTGGATAATCTGACTCAACCCATCTTCAAGATCATCGAATCTTTCTTCTGCCTGCTGAGTTGTTGGCAAATCCCTCTATTGAATTTTCTTTTTACTTGTCCTTTTTAGCTCCAGAATTTCTGTTTGGTTCCTTGTTTCAGCAAAAGTTAAATCTCTTTACTGATACTATGTGTTAAAACATTATTCTCCTGGTTTTCTTTACGATTCGATGATGGTTTCCTTGGACTCTTTGAGCATATTTCAGACCGCTGATTTAAAGCCTGTGTGTAGCAAGTGCTTCCTCAGGGGAGTTTCTGTAAATTGCTTTATCTCCTGGGAACCAGCCGTCCATACTGGTTTCTTTGCCGGCAATTTTGTTGACACGGAGCATTTTGAGTATTAAAATGCAAAACTCTGCAAGTCTGATCCTCTCTCTCCCTTGAGTTTACTTGTGCTGCTTGTTGTGGGTTGTAATTGTTTAGTGATTTTTCTAAAATATTTTTGTAAATATTGTGGTCTTTGCCCTGTGTAGTAACAGAAATCTCTGTTTTATTAGACTAGTGGTCAGGCAGTGACTTGACATAGATATGCTTAAATGTGTGGAACAAAAACAAACAAATAAATAAAGTAAACAGAATAACCCCCAAACCCAAACTTCCCCCTGTTGATTCTGTGTTGGGGGCACCTCTTTGATGTGTAGTCATACCATGTACACTCTGCGTGGACTTCATTTCCTGCTTTTATGGACCCTAAATGTCAGCCAGGAGTAAAAGCTGAGAGCCTTGGCCAGTGTTTTATGTACATGTGCCCAGTCCCGGGCATCTGTGTGGGCTTCTGGATGCCCCCGGGTATGCAGGAGAATTTAAAAGCCCATATTCCACCACGTGTCTCCTTTGCAGCTCCTTCTCTCCCAGGTGTTTTGGTTCATCTGCTGTTTTTCCTGTCTGTCATCTTTGCCCCAGGTGGCTGGGGCAGTATACTCTCCTTTAAAGCCTTTGGTGGGTGCCGCCCCGAGAAAACTTTGAGACAGGCAACACAAAGGCAAGCCCCCGAGATGATTCCTGAGGAAGCCACAGGGCAGGTCAACACTCACAACCACAAGTCTTTGAAAACCAGGTCTGCATTTCCCCCTCTGTCACCGGAAAGTCCCACTGGGAACGGGAATGTGGGCTGGTGTTGGCTGGCCGCCACTGTGCTGGTGAGCACGGAATGGTGGGTGGGCCACAGGGTTCTCCACCAGCACTCGGCAGTGTGCGGCCTCCCCAAGCATTTCCTGCTTATTTAGAGTTTTTGATCAGAATCCAGAGGAGTCCTGAGAAAGCTGATTCTGGCAGTTTTGGGCAGCTGAATTGTGACTTGGTGGAGGGATGGAGTTTGGGAATTCCCTGCTGTACCATTTTGGGGGAGGCACAATATGTCTCCTATGTCTGGGGTTGGTGTTAGGGTCATCTTGGCCTCACAGAGCTGCTGGGACATATCTTGTCTACCTATCTGTGCGTTCTGGATGATTTTCTGCAGGACGGGGACTGTCTTTCTTCCCTAAGTGTTTAATAGAATTTCCTGTGGGCATCATCTGGGCATGTAGTTTTCCTTCTAGAAATGAGTTTAATCTATTTAATAGACAAAAGACTACTCATACTTTCGGTTTCATTTTGTGTCAATTTGGGTATGTTTTGTGTTTTTTTAAAGAAATGTTTTAATTTTATCTAAGGTGTTGACTTTATTGCCACATAGTTGTTATCCTCTTACTATTCTTTTAGTGCTGTAGGATTCGTAGCGTTGTTTCCTTTCCATTACTGATATCGGTCACTTCTGTTTTATTGCTTTTTCTTAATTTTCTTGCCAAGGTTTATCAATTGTGTTAACATTTCAAAGCACCAACTTTTTTGTTTTGCTCTATTACCCAGTTGTTTTCTATTTTAGTGACTTCTGGTCTCACTTCTATTACTTTCTCCCTTCTACTTACTTTGGATGGATTCTCTTGCTTCTGTCAGGCTGGATTTTGTTTTTTTGTTCAAGTAGGTCTATTTAAGTCTTGCCATTCATCTTAGCACCTGGCTCTTCTGCAGTGTGTGGTTCTTTTTTCTAACGTGCAGGCCTCGGATTTCCTAGCTGGGTGCCTGAGCTGCTTAGTGAAGGTCTTTTCACTCTGGCTGGACCAGGACCCCCTGACATGGTCCAAGCTCCGATTTTCAGCCTTAAGCTTGCAGTGGCTGCTCTCAGCTACCCTGGCAGAGTCTTGCTTCTTACACACAGCCTGTCTGTTGCCCAAGGACCCTCAGGAGATCCCGACAGAGATTTCTGGCTCCCAGATGTTAAGCAGTCTGCCTTGAAAACCTGGAGGGGTTCAGGCTGGTGAAGTGTTAAAGGGAAGAACGGGAGAAAAGGAGACGACTCCTCCACCATGTTCTTTACCACGTCCCAGCTACGGTAAGGAACTTAGGGAAACTTGCCTTAGTTTCTCCATCTGAAAAATGGGGATAACAACATTTCCAGTGGATCAGGTCTGGCTGGGGACTGAGATGACACATTAGAAGTACCTAGAGCAGTGCCCAGTCCGCGGCCGGAGCTCTGTGGGAGTTGCCTGTCATTTTCCCACGGGGCTCGGGCACACGGCAGGAGCACTTGGGGGACAGGTCTATGGGTCCATATTTTTTTTCTGGTGGGATTAGCACTCTGCCCATCCCACCAGGAGGCATGTTGGGTTTGCGTGCACCAGTGACTAACACTGCTGCTCAGCTTTGGGGAAGTTGAGTGTCGGTGACTCGTGTGTGTGTGTGCATACAGGCGCGTTGCTGTTTGACTCTTGCATTTCCAACAAGTGGTTTCCTGTTGGTCCCTAAAGTACTTTGAGGGCAAGCAGCATTTAGTTAGTTAGTTTTTTTTTTTCTCTTATGTTTTTTATTCTGTAGCACTGGGACCCGGCCTGCACACTTAGGAGCAGATACAAATAGCACCTGGCAGAGAAAGAAAGGACACAAGCAGGCTCATGTTAGCTCAGCAATTCCCACCTGAAGGAGATGGAGACCTGGGAGGCCCTTGGAGGCCACTGTATTCAACACTTTCTTTGGAAAAGGGGGTCACAGAGCCCCATAGTGGGGAAGGCCTTGCACCAGGCTGGGTGGAATCAGGCATCTGCCCGCAGAACAAAGCTTCTCCAGTTTGTCTGCATCTTAGGATCACCCAGGGAAACTGTAAAAATCCTGGTGTCCAGGCTGCATCCCAGACCCATGAAATCTGAACCTCGAGGGTGGGACGTGGGCAGGGACAGTTTTTAGATCTCCCCGGTGATTCCCCTGTGGGGCCACGCTCAGGAACCAGTGCTTTGGAAAGTGTGGATGCCACGGGGAACCCTCGGGGCTTCCGGAGGCATCTGAGGAGGGGCTGCGGAGCGGGGAGAGGGCAGGGGCTGTCAGAAGGAGCTCGCTCGCTTCACCTTTATGAGAGCAGCTATGCTTGCCTGTCTTTTACCGCATTTTGCCATGTTAATGCCCACTTTTTTGCCAACATTTTTGAGAGAAAGATAAGGATGTGCATGATACATGGTCACGATCACGTACCATGGATGTAATAATCCCATGTGTAACGTGGACAAAAACGTGGGTGTGCATTATACATGGGAGAAAGCGTTATTTGCTGCTCCCCTACGAGATGTCCCTAGAAGTCACACCCTCCGACCTCACAGCTGGGAAGGAGGTGACCTGCTCAACAGCACAGCAAGCCCATGACCCAACCAGGGCTCGGACCCCTTGTCCTGATGCCAGCCCAGATTTGTCAGCCATGCCTTGTCCCCCAACACTTTTTAAATGATTCAACACCCTGCAATCACCCTCCAAGCATCCTCCTCTTTCCCCTTAACCCCACGGGCAGTGCTGCTCTGCCGTAGGCCACATTCTTGGTTTGGGGTTCTACAGATGTACCAAGAATGGGCCGTTTTGGATGCAGAGATTATGTAGATGGCTGTGCGGTGGGGGGAGCTGACATTGAATTAGCCTTCATTTTAAGTTTCGATGCAGCAATTATGACTTCTGAATAGCAGTGCTTGTTACTGAGGATGGTCGCCTAAGCAGTGCACGTAATTATTATAATTACTGTGTACCTAATGATGCCTAATAAAGAGCAACATCACACAGAGGCACGGCGGCTGCTCAGCCTGGTGGTCTGGGCTCCGGAGGGGGTGCTGGGCTTCTGAGGCCTGTGTGGGGCTTTTACGGGGATGCCAGGCCGCCTGACTGCCTGACTGCCGGAGCCCAGGAGCTGCAAGTTGCGCAGGAAGAGGAGACTCCCAGGAGGAATGTGCTGGTGTCAGCTCAGAGGCCATGAGTCTGGAAGTGGCTAGACCAGGCCATCCTTCTTCAGCCTTGACTTCAAGGCCTTACATTCCTGCCAAGTCCAGGCCCCGTGGGGGATTGGCTGAGGAGGGACAGAGATGGGTAGATGGCGTTGCATAGCCTGGGCGTGTGTGTGTGTGTGTTTTTGTGCGTGTGCCTATTTCTAAAATAGTCACAAATTTTTATAGAGGGCTGTGTGCCAAGTAATTTCCCCATTTTACAGATGGGGCAGTTGAGGCTCTAAGGTTATCCCAATGATAAACGTAGCTGCCATTTATGAAGCACTTTAAAGCCTACCAGGATTGTCTTACCTGATCCCCACAACCATCGCCTTAGAGAAGTAGTAATAATAATAATAATAATAATATTATTATTGTTATTATTATTTTCTTATTTATTCCGATTCTGTAAATGAGAAACCGAGATGTGGGGAGGGAACATGACTTGCCTGTGGTAGAACAGCTGACCCGTGGCAGAACCCAGGCCGCCTAACACTGTTTCCCCTTCCCCAATCAGTACTTATTGCCGGACTAGTATATGCCGGGTTCGGGCCAAAGCGGACTGCATTCTCGCTGGGAGAGACCAAACAAAATCAAATAAGCAACTGTGTCCACAATATATAATCTGTGGCAGGATACAGAGCAGGATAAGGGGGTGGGCTGGAGGAGGGCTGAGAGCAGGGACCTGCTTTAAGGAAGGACAGGCAGTGAAGACCACACGAATCCCGTCAAGTCTGAGTGGAGACTCAGGAAGTACCCCTAGGGCAGAGAAGTGAGCTGGGGAAGCGAAAGCAGCCAGTGAACGGAAAAACCAAGAAGTTAAGTCTGTGGGCATCTTCAGCTTGTTCCTGCTGGGGACCCAGGGGAGATAGGGCAGAGTACACATCTTGGACTCCGGGGGTGAGGGGGCTGGGACCCCATCTGTCAGCACCCTGTGTGGCTGGCAGGACTTTGTAGTAAACAGCTTCCTGTCTAGAGGCCAGTTCCCCGGGGGTAGGGGTGGGGCATTGTCTGGTCAGCTACACCAGGTCAGACAACCGGGTAAATGGCCGTCTCCCAGGACACAAGAATTGTGCTTTAGACAAACGCTGGGCCCCAGGCTTTATTTGGATCAGAGGTCAGCTAACTACAGCCTGCGGGCCAGATTCTGCCCTCTGCGTGTTGTGGCACTTACAGCTTTATTGGAACCCAGGCACGATCCCGCACGCCCTTATGGTCACGGCTGCTTTCCTGCTACAACGGCAGGGTCAGGGGCGGAGACACACTGCAGCCCTCAAAGCTGAAAACATTTACTGTTGGGCCCCTTCCAGGAAAAGGGTGCCAACTCCACATTTAACTCGCAAAGAACAAACACGCATTCTGACGTTGAGATTCAGGGATCCCTTTGGAAAAGATGCAGGAAGGCGCTCGGAGGGGCAATGTCTCTCCCCAGGGCCACGTGGCAGGTGCGCTGCTACCCGCGTGCAGGTTCCCTCTTCTCAGTAGACTGAGTGCCTCTGACATGTGCAGAAGTTTGCAGCATTTGTCCTCTCACTTCCACCTGCCCTTGGCTTTGAACACCCCGACCAGACAAGGATGCTGCTCCCTCAGGACCTTTATCTTCCCAGGCCCACAGCTATCTGACCCGCAAAAGTCCTGACCTAATTTCCAGTTTCTCAAAGGGACATTCTGATTGGCTTATCTAGGGTCAGGCACTCTCTTGGTCCAATCACTGGTGGCGGGGGTGGAGCCTTGTGGTAGGTTAGCGGCAGAGGCTAGATGGAGGGGCGTGGCCAGGGTTTCATCAAATTCCTCAGGGTTCTGGTACTCTCTGAGGTCACCAGCTCCCCATCTCTACTTTTCACTGCGCTTAGCGCAGAATGGGTGCGTAATAAAAACCATAATTTAGATCCTCTGAGTTCCCAGCTCTGGGGGACCTTGGGCAAATCACCTGATTTCCCTCAGCCTCAGTTTCGTTATCTGGTTGGCCTGAGAACAACCAAAGATAACCAGGAGGTTGGCAGGAGGAGGCATCTCATGAGAGATGAGAATAAAGCGTGAGTCCTCCCGTAGGGGGCATCTAGAAGGAGACGCTGATATTCACGTTGTCCTGACCAAGATAATTAGCTCCAGGGACCCCGCACTCCCACCGCAGGACTGCTCTGGCCCCGCCCCGTTCCCCTCCTCTCTCTTCCTGGCTGTCCTTGTTCCACGCTGGGGCGGGGACCTGGCCTCCTGGTTAATGGGGTATTGTCCCTGCTCCACAGGAACAAGGCGAGCTCAGCTGGCCTTAGTCACAGGTCAATTGTTTCAGACAAATCCGCAGGGACTGGCGGATGCTCCGAGAAGGGGCGGGGTGCAGGGGGCACAGGCAGGGCTCCAGGAGCTGGAGGCTGTAGAGCCGGCTGCCAGCCCCGCTGGGCTGGCGCAGTCCTGCTAACGGAGTCACTGAGAACCCAAGCGCTCCGGCTCTCGGGAGAACAGGTGTCTCCCAGAAGGAGGGCTGCCGTCCCTCAGCCTCCGGATACTCGGAGGAGCGGGGTATATCTTCATCGTGGGCAGTGTCTCGTGCACTTGGCGTGTTTAGCATCCTCCTTGGCTGCCACTCACTAGACGATAGTAGCAACCCTCCTCTCTGTGCATCCCATTTGTCACAACCAATGCCTCCTGGGGAGGGGGGACAAAAGCACCCCCAGTTGAGAACCGCTGCCTTAGAGGATGACACTCGGTGTTTTCTGGAGCTATCCCATCAGGCAGCCAGGAAGCACACCTGGGCAAGGCTGGGCGAGGGTGGGACAGAGGGCAGAGCTTAGGCACAGCCCAAGAGCGTATCACTGCTGGGCAGAGGACACGAGCCCCCCAAGAGGTGTCGGGGTGGGTACAACCTCTGTGAGTGCTGGAGCATGGCTGCATGGGAGGTGGTGCCCAGGGCTTCCTGGAGGAGGTGAGAAGTGGGCTGGCCCCAGGAGCAGGCCTGGCTGGGGAGTGGAGAAGGTGTGTGAGACAGCGTGAAGACAGGCCTGGGCTCAGCCTGGGGACCTGTGAGGGAAGGGAGTGGAAATCATCATCATAATAAAAATTAAAAAAAAAATTTCAACCAGCAGCTCCCTTGATTTTGGGTACTGACCACACGCCAAATGTTTAGAAGCACTTTGACTGCATTAGCTCATTTCGTCCTCAAAACAGTCTCTGCGAGGTTGATTTGATTGCCCTTCGCATCTCACAGGTGGGGAAGCCAAGGCTCCTGGGGTCTGATGTTGCGGGGTTTGCTGGGGCCACACAGCTTGTGGCGGCAGGTCCAAACTTGGAGCGCAGGCCTTGACCGTCTGGCCTCGCTCACCTCTCCACCCCTCTTCTCTGCCTCAGGGTCACCCCGCGCTGCCTGGGGTGAGGGGTGGTGAACTCAGAAGCCTGCCCCTGCCTCCTGTGGGACCAGGGCTGATCTGCCACGGAAGTGAATGAACCCATGAATAAATGAATGAATGAGCAGCATGTCTGGGCCACTCAGGCGGAAATAGCTTCCCACCTGATGCCTGGCTCCGCCCACCACTCCCAGGGCATCACATGGCACCTCTGTGTGGGCCCTTGCTTAGAGGGTGCTCTGGCAGCAGTGCCCTGTGAGATGCTCATCTCCCTCCCCTGCTGGCCACGGCATGTTGGGGAGAGGGAGTGAGAAACAGCTAGACACCAGCAAGAACTTCCAAGTGATATTAGCCCTGGGGGTGATGCTGATTGAGCAGCTGGAGGTCTGTGAGACCTGGAGCTGGGGAAAGTTTTGTCACATACCTCTTACCACTCCTGTTCCCTGCTGGGCCTCCGTCCCTCAGTCCCAGGACAGAATCGGAGGCACGGGTCCAGCTGAGCGGGGGCAGAAGACTCTCCCATGTGCCGCTCCCACACATTGGTCTAATTCCATTTGTTCAGTTGCCTCACCTGTGGCTGTTGAGTGCACGGTGAATTCAGCCTCCGTGTGCCACGCGTTCACCTGCCTCTCCCGGAGACTGCAGCCCGCGCCTCACATGGGTCTCTGGGGAATGTTCTGATTCAAACTCCATTTGATTCAAATTCTGAGAGTGCCTCTTGCCAGGGCCCCGGCCTGTGGTCCTCCTAATGCTCTGAATCCAGAAATGGGCAGGGAGAGGGGCACCCAGGGGGCCCCAGGGGTCTCATTGGGTGACAGATGCCGCCACAGGCCTCTGCTGTGTGCCAGGCTTCCTATTATGGGCCACGCAGGAGCGTTCGCCCGGGGTCTTCCCGGGCAGAGCCATACACCTGGCAGCGTCTACGCCCTGAGCCTCTGTGGCCCCGTCTGTCTCCAGTTCCCCCACTGGCAAAGTGGAAATCACAGCAGTTACATCTTGGGGGTGAGGAGGTCTCTATGTGTGAAGTAAAGTTACGGTTGAGGCTCCACGCATGGTGACTAGGTTTCCACCTGCCTGGCTGTTTGGTGGATAATTCTTCGTGTGAAGGGCTGTCTGCTCCTTGCACGGGGTCTGGCATGACAGGCTCTCATCTGCTAAGTGCTGTGGACAGCTCCTAAACTTGGCCATGAGCAGAGACATCGCTGTACAGTTTTAACCTCTCCCCACCCATCTGCAGTCTGGTTGCTCCTCTCTCTGACTCCCTTCCCCGCTGTAGCGCTCCTTACCTGCTGCACTACAGCCACCCTGGCCTCCCAAACTGTGAGTGTATCGGGGAGGAGATGCTTCAGGCAGAGGAAATAGTGTAAGTGTCCTGAGGTATGAGTGTGTCTGGCATGGTCCCCAAATGGTAAAGGGGCCAGGATGGCCAGAGCAGGATGAGTTGCGGGGTAGAGAAGTAACAGATGAAATCAGACGCAATGGGGGCCCGAATGCAGGACCTTTGAGGTCATGAAAAGGACCAACATTTTAAATCCAAACTGGATTTTGAGATGTCAGGAGGTATAGCAAAACTGGGCCCCCATTCCTCCATTTCTGCATAACAACCATTGGCCAGGTTTGTCCCCTGTGGGGGGGACATCTGCTCTTCAGTTTACCGCAAGCCCCACCTGTCCCTGTTGTCGCATACACCCACGTGGGTTTGCCCAAGTACATTGCTTGTCTGCCCCTGAGGGCATTTGAGTTTGTAACCCTGGGCGGAAGAGTATGCATGAAAGAGAGATGTGGCGAGAGAAAATAGTTTCCCGCTTCCCAGCTCTGGGGAAACCGACCCCAGCCCCCAGGGAGCCTGTCTGGGAGGTCTCCTCCCTGCACCCAAGCTGCACTCCACTCCCAGGCCTCCTGCCGGGAAAGCGGCTCAGCAGGGGAGGCCAAGGCAGGGGACCCCATGGGCGCGCCTCGAGAAGCTAGTGAAAATATTTTCCCAGGGAAAGCCAAGCATTACTCTTTGTTTTAGTTGCTCAAATTATATGTGTTATTTATTTTTTAAGTGGTCTGTCATTATTGGTGAATGGGGAAGGCTCACAATACAACCAAAATTTTAGATATTGCTCCATAGTTATTAACAAATGAGCTTTGTGTCTTTGGCAAATGTGCTGTGTGGAGCCCTCTAGGGCCTGGTTTCTTGTCATGGGGTAGTTACGGCCCACGAGGCAGCCAGGGTGGGGTGTCAGGCCCTCTGGGTTGTGGCTCACGCACCTGCTTGTACACTCAGTCACAGCGCGTGTCAGGAGCTGCCGTGAACGAGGGCGGTTCGAGGTGCGGAGAGCCAAGGAGTGCAGGATGGTACAGACAGCAGACTGCCGCCTGCGCTGTTCTGAGCATTCTGCACGTGTTGACACCTTTCATCATCCCAATTTTACCTGCGATATAAAATTGTCCCCATTTGACAGGTAGGACAACTGAGGCCCAGAGAGGAAAAAGAAACACGGGCTTCTTGATAAGGGAGACAGACAGCAAACAGGACATTTCCGAGCTGTGGGACAAGTGGAACAGCTGTGTGACAGGGAGGGCCGGGAGGGGTCAGCTTCGGATAGGATGGGCCGAGACGGCCTCAGGGGGCAGGTGGTGGGGAGCAAGAGCAAACCCCAGAGAGCTCTGGGCGAGAGGCCCCGAGTGGGAAGGAGCATGGTGTGAGTGAAGAGACAGGAAAAGAGGGACTGGGGCACAGGGAGTGTGGCTCTGCTGAGAAAGCCCAGTGCCCTCCGACCCTTTGCAATGTTCCATGATGGACCCGACTTTGGTGGGACCCAGACTGGAGGGCAAGAGTTCCAGGAGGTTTCGGTTCAAGACAAGGCAGCTGTGGGACGGCCAGAGCTGGCTGGCAGCTAGTGGCATGGCCTCCAGGGAGGTCGTGTTTGGACCCAGCCTGGCCATGGCGGCTTTTTCACCATCTGGTTGCCACTGGTCAGGGGAGTGTTTTCCTCTGTCATTTGGACGTCACCAAGTCCCCCAGAAGGCTCAGGCCACTGAGAAAGAGTTTGCGTGCAGGTCAGTAGTATGGCTTGTATTGGGTCAAAATCTCTCTGTGGGGACCTGGGCCTGGGGACTGTATGCTCCCCTCCCACCCCAGGAACACCCCTCACAAGCTCCTCAGGTCACTCTGGGATTGGTGGCTGTCTAGTCAGAGCCTGGAGAGGCTCTGAGGGCCAGGACAGGCCTGATGATGAAGAAGATGTAGAAGCAGGAGGAGAAAGTGCAGGAAGAAAGGGTCCGCTGATGATGACAGCTATCGCCACGGTCACTTTGCCCTTTCCCGAGTGCTCACAACGTGTCGGACACAGCCGCCGATGCTCCACAGCCAGGACCCCAGCCGGACCGTGCAGCGCCCTTATGAGGCAGGGGGAGCCCTCTGCACTTTATTTACGGGAATACCGAGGCTTATTGTTGAAGCTCCACGTCCAAGGCTACTGAGCAAGCAGGAGGTAGAGCCAGGAATAGAATTTAGTTCTGGGTGTCCATGTCCTTCCCCACAGGGCAGTCCTGCCAGGATGCAGCCACCCAGTGACCTGGGTCCACCGGGCAGGTAAGACCGGCTCCTTGAAAAACAAGGACCAGCATGGGGCACATGCTTGGTGCCAGTGGAGCGAACGCCAGAGGGGGCCCTGGAGGGCGAGGAGTGTGAAGGGAAAGACTTCTCAGAGTAGCTGCCTCCAAGGTGAGGCCTCCTTCAGCACCCGGATCCGAAAGGGCTGCGCTTCTGGAATTTCGTCCCAATGCCTTGCAGACCACGCCGGGATAAACACCCGATCTCTGCCGAAATCATTTGTGTTCTTCCCCTTCCCAACCGGGCGCTCCCCCGGGACCCAGGTGTTAATGAAATCAAACAAAACGAAAATGGGTAAATTATTGCAAAGCTATGAACACCTCCGCGGGGCCACGCCTCACTAGTTTCCAATACCACCTCATTCCGGAGGCTGCGCAGAAGCCGAAGCAATTTTGTCCCATGGGCGAGGTGGTGGCAGGGAGGGACAAAAGAGACAAGATATTGCAATCCAGAGGTCACTGACCCGGGCTTTTGTATAATTATAGAATTTCATTCTGGCCAACTGGACTGACGGCTGAGCTGGTTGGCAAATTAGTGGTGAAAAAGAAAGCAATTTTTAGCTTCCTCGAAAGAGTTGCCCCTCCAGAGGGGTGTCAGGGGCCCAGGGTAGGGGTGGCAGGGGACGGATGGAGAAGCGAGGCCCAGGGTGGGAGCAGTCCCTCCTTTGGACTCACAAGGCAGATGCGTTTTAATTCAGGGCCTGGGAGAAGGTGCCCAGGGCCGCCCCGAGAGGGTGGGGTCCAGTATCACTGGGCTTTGCCTTGAGGACAGAGGCTGGGACCAGATCGGGCCCCCACTGCCATCCTGGCCTGGAATTGGGGTGTGCAGACTCAACTGACTTTCATTCCTGGCTGTGCCTGTTTTTTCTTTCCTTGTGAAATGGGGTGCGAGGACATTCACTCTGTATTAACAGCTCCGTCTCTTATAGACAGGGACGTACTCTGTACGTTAAAGTGACATACGGCATTATGCCCTCCAAACTTTTATTATGAAATTGCTTTCAAGTTTTTGCAGTGTATTTGACATTGAGGATGGCTCCCTGCCCTTGTTACGTACCACTTGGCTGTGTTTTGCTGTGTCTGCTCATGTACCAGTGGTACTAGCATTTTGGTTGAGCAGCCCTCAGTCAGAGGCAGATCGGAGTCCCTTGCCCTCCGGTGGGAAAGGTGCACGGACGATGCGGTCCTCTGTTGTGTTGTGTCCAGGGCTCACAGCAGTAACCTGTGCCTGAGAGTTTCTGTGTTGGCTCCCTTCCAGCCTCTCTCGCTCCCTATGCCCCTCCAGTGCCTCCTGAGGTCATTTCTCCACTGTTTGCACGCCAGTCCTTAGCGCAGGGGCAGCTGTCCCTGACGCCCAAGTCCACATGCCCAGGCTGGTTCTTGTCTCTCCTCATCCTGTTCAGTAGTGGGGTGGGGTGGCGCTCCCAGACTTCACGGCCC
The DNA here is from genome assembly GCF_022682495.2 of Desmodus rotundus. Lineage (NCBI taxonomy): Eukaryota > Metazoa > Chordata > Mammalia > Chiroptera > Phyllostomidae > Desmodus > Desmodus rotundus. The sequence continues at coordinate 4,026,089 of NC_071398.1, forward strand.
AGCCTGGGGGATCAGGCCAGTCCCTACAGCCTACCTCTTGTGCAGACTCCCCTGGCTTGGTGCCTAGTGGGCGTTCCGTGCTCCATCCTTCCATCCCCCTCAGCGAGTCTCACTGTGCTCAGTCTCTGCCTAGGCCTCCGCTCTCACAGCTGACTGTTGTCTCTCTTCCCCATGTCCCTCCTGAGTGCTTACTCTTCTCCTCACAAACTGGAGGGGGGGATGGCAGAGGCTCACAGGGCCTGTTAAGCCACCCCTTACAGGGTCCAAGGGGTGGTCCTGCTGCTCTTCTGCAGAATGTGGGATGTTTAGCTCCTATTGTATGGCACCCAGCCCGGGCCCTTCAGTCAGGGAGGAAAGTCCCATTCATCGGCTGGTTTCAGAAGGATGGCGGATGCCCGCACACCTTCCCTGGGACCTGGCAACCCCTCCTGGGTACGTGCCCATCAGAGATGTGCTCACGTGCTCACCAACAGACACGCCCAGGAATGTGGTCGGAGCACTGTTCGTGATGACACAAAAGTGGCAAGCCACCGACGTCCATTAACAGTGAGAGACACACACGTAGCGACACGACCCATTGTGACGGTGGGGCGCTGTGCAGCAACGGCAGCCAGCGTGCACAGCCCTCTCAGCGATGTGGCGGGGACTCGCTATGCTGGGCCGAAGGAGCAGGCACAGGGGAGAGCCACTGCGTGGTTCGGCTTCCAACAGCCCACACGCAGACGAAGTTGACCCGCTGTGCGGAGGTCAGGCTCGTGCTTGTCTATGGGAAGGGTGCCAGTGACTGGGAAGGGCCAGAAGGAGGGGCTTCTGGAGGGCTGGTCACCTTGTATGTCTTGATGAGGGTGCTGGGTGGCTGGCGGAGTTCATTCAGGGCAATGGAGCCATCTGTGCTCTCGGGATCTGCGTGCCTGCTTGCCTCTATTATGTCTGGTAGGGTTCCATTTCCGTATAAATGTATTAACGCCACAGGTCTCTACTGGGGATGTGCTGGGCCTGCTAAAGAGGGCGAGAGGTTCCATTCTGATGGAGCTGCGTGACTTGGCCAGCACTATGGAGTCGGAAGAGCACCCCTGGGATAGGCTTTCTGGGGATGTTTCATCGAGGGAGCCAGGCCATAAGACTGAATAAGGAAGAATCCATTGAACTGGGACACAGAATTTAATACCCAGGCAAACACCCCAAGCGACGGGGCAAACTCACTGCGAAGGGGGCTTTTAGACGCCTGGAGAGAGCTGCGTGGCCCATGCTGAGAGGAAGTGGAAAAACCCACGTTGCTCTGGGAGATGGTGGAGGAAGGTAAAGGCTGAGGAAATGGACGTGCACTATTGTATGAGGCCAGAAGACCCACCAGCAAATTCTGTTCCACCGGGGGGGTCCAGAGGACCCATCATTCATCAGTGACATCAGGAACGATATACTGGTGAGAGAGAGGGACAGAAGCCCCATGACGAAACGTGGTGCAGGCTCTCCTTTGCAGACCGAGGGTGCTGGTAAGAGAGGTGGCTGAAGAACTGGGCTTCTTAATAGCCGGGGGGATGGGGGTTCCTGAAGTATCAGAAGCCAGGGGGCTGCAATTATCATAATGACTCGAGAGGTCAGAAGGGCAGCCACGGTGGCTTGACCTGCCTGGAACTGAGAAGATGAATAACAGGACCCGGTGTCCCTGGAGGCGAAGTAGTCAGGCAACCAATAGGGCTGCTGCTTGATGTCTACAGACAGAAGCAGCAACGACAGAGGAACAGGCTAGAGGACTTCTGCTTCCAACCGAGATCGAGGGGCAAGTTTCGGATTTGCTCTTGTGCAGGGAACAACCGAAAATGGACAACGTATGTTAAATGATGATGGGTACGACATTGGACTTCAGGCAATAAGGAAGAGCGACCCCTGAGAAATGGGGATCAGGTGACGTGAGTCCTAGGATTGCCCCAGCTTCCCACGTGGAGAGAGTTTCCAGGCCACGGCACAGGAAGGGAGGACCCCTGAATTGCGAAGACAGAGTGGAGCGTCCGGGAAGGCAAAGCCAGCAGGAGTTTTCAGGACAGAGCCCTGGAGAGAGAGCGACCTAGAAGGAGAACTTCCGAGGTCTATAGAAAGGGCCCCCTCAAGTATTCAGCGAGGAGCTGATTCACATCACGTATGTGATGAAGCAGGCCACAGCTGGACATAGGACCTTCTGAGAGGACTGTAGGGAACAGCACTTCACGGTCATCCAGGGCTGAGAACGGTGCTTCCTCCCGGTAGCCGCCTGGGAAAACCACTGTTCCCGGGGCATTGTGCAGAGAGCACAGAACAGTCTCGACCCATCCCTAGACCATGCGTTGCTCTGGTCTTGCCTCACAACAAGTCAAAAAGCAAGACTCAAAAGAATCGCACTGTTTCCAAGTTACTTATCCCAAAAATAGTTGTAGGAATACAAAAATATCCAGCATACAACACCATGAAGTTCACAATGTCTGATGTCCAGTCAAAAATGTTCAGGCCGGTAAGAAACACAGAAAAGTCAGAAAAGTAATCATCATTGTATCGAGATAAGTCAATCAGACAAAATTGACTAGAACTGACCTAGAAGTTACAGTTAGCAGGCAGACATTAAACTAGTTATTATAACTCTAGTCCCTATACTTACAATGTTAAGTAGTGATATGAGAAATATTCAAAAAGACCCAAATTAAACTTCTAGGTTTCACACTACAATATGTGAAATGAAAGATACGTTGAATAGGGTTAATGGCAGATTAGATACCGCAGAAGAAAATGCCAGTGAACTTGGAGACACAGCAGTAGGAACTATTTAAGCTGCAACACACAGAAGACAACAAAATGAGCAGAGCATCAGTGAGCCCTGGTACAACTTACGTGGCCTAATCGATGTATAGTCCTCAAAGGAGAGGAGAGAGAGGAGGAACAAAAACATTTTAAAGGAATAGTGGCTAACCTATTTTTCAGATTTCCCAAATTATGGTTAAAACCACAAATGCACAGACGCAAGAAACTCAACAAGACAGCAGCGCGAGAAACTGGAAGAAAACCACACCGAAGCACATCAGAATCAAACTACTCAAAGGTGGATAAAAGAGAAAATGGCAAAAGGAGCCAGAAAAAAAGCTATATACACATGAAAATGATGAGAGCAGGTTTTTTGTATTGGAAACAATGCGAGAGGAAAGACGGTGACAGCTGCCACCAGGTGCATTGGACATCCTTGTCCATGGACCAGCAGCAGTAACTGGCCCTCAAGTACTGGGCTGCAGTCACACAATGGGGACAGAGAGGGATGTACGTGGACCTGGTGACCCACGTAATGGCCTCTCAGGACTCCCTTACACTGGGCAGCACTCCCAGTGTGAGGAGTGTGCGATCACCAGGGGCCCAGGCTCCTTGGTGGCAAAGGCGGGAGTCATGTTGATGGGTGGGTCATTGAGGCCTGCGAGGGTGGAGGGCATTTGAAAGGAGAGAGGAGGTGGGAGAGGAAGGGCCCATCTGTGGTCCTGTGACCAGCTGCAGTGATGAGGGACCCCAGTCACTTCACCCCTTTTCCTGGCTCCCCCTCTGGGGCCACGGAGCAGCTGGCCTCTCACAACATACCTGGAGAAATGGAGCAGTGTGGCCAATGGGTGAACTCTGGTGGCCCTGGAGGTGCCTTGTTCAGCTGTCTCCTCAAGGGAGCCTGGAGCTGCTGCACCGTGGGACCCGCGGTAGCATTCATGTTGAGGCCAGGCTTCCTCAGGGTTATTCACAGCCTGTGACTGAGCACCCTGGGCGTCCTGGGGCTGGGCCATCCCTGCCCCGAGCCCACGTGGCTGCACGTGGCCTCACGCTGCTGCATTCAGGCCCCACCCGCTAACCAGGAGGAGACTGTCTCAGAAATGCACCTCAGGCTGCCACTCTTAGCCACCGCTCTCCACCTTTCCTTCTGCAGGTGTCAGACCCGCATCTCAGGCTGAAGATCCCCACTTCCACCTCCAGCTCTTCCCCTTTATCAACTCCACAGGCATTTATTTGCCTAGTAAATCTCTCACACATCCTGCCTGGGCCCCTGCTTCCCAGGAGACCAAACCTGGCCTGCCTCCTCTGTCCATCCCGCCTCAAACACGTCCCTTCTATAGTTCTCCACCCCAGGCTCTGAGATGTGAATGTTTTATATTTGGATTTGCTCATTTGTGGTCTGCCTCTCCCCCAGGATTGGCAAATGCATGCCAATGGGGCGCTAGGAAGGATTCCTGCTGAGTTGACTCTTGAGTCCCCAGTGCCTGGAGTGTGACAGAGACTCTATAGATGTTAAATGAATGTTCTGTAAGTGATGGAGAAATCGGGGGGAACATTAGACATTCAAAAACGCTTTGGGACATGCCAGGGTTCCCCTTGCCCCATGCACCCGCTTACGACCTGGTCTTATTTCTGGTGCTGTCATGGGGGACTCTCTCTGTAGCTGTTTGGTGCGTGCGGCCAAACATGGGAGACATGGAAGCATCCTGGCCGCATCCCACCAGCAGCCAGACACAGGTGGCCAGGCTGGGGGGGAGGAGCACCATCCTGCCGGAGCGGGTGCTTTGGTAACACTACCCCTTGCGAAGCATCTCACTGGGATAAACACTGAACCGGGGGTTTATTTTCAGAACGAGGAGTGTGCGAAGCGCTGTAATTAAACCAGCAGGGGTGGGGACGCAGCCTCGCTGCAAACGGCTTCTTTGAAGATGAAAGTCATTAGATTTCAATGAAAATCTAGGATGCAGCATCCCACCAACATGAGAATATTTAACCTACATCCTACAGCGGGGCAAGCAATTGATAGTATGATTGATAATAATTTGATTGCCGTAATTGCGAAGGGGAATTTGAAAATGGTTAGATTAGCAGGAAGCAGGCAATGAGTCGATGGTGTCTTTTGTTGAGCCAAATTTTCTTAGAATTCATTTGAAGTTTCTCCACATTCTTTGTTTTTTTGGCCAGGAAAATGCAGAAATCGCTCTCCAGAAGCCAGAGAGTCATAGAATCTCATCCAAACAAACCATCCAGAGAAAACATAGCCCGTCTCCTCTTGGGAAACCTCTGATTGGGGATCCCCAGCACCTGGTAAAGCGTTTATCCACACACTGACTTTTGCCGCTCAAGCAGCCTCTGCAGGCACCTGCCCACCCCTGCAGTGAATTGTTCCGTGCATGCCACCAACTTTTGGCTGCTGTGCCTCTCTGCCTGCCTGGCAGCCTTTCTCAGCTGAGCGCAAGTGCCAGGGTGGCCGCCCTGGAAGCAGCCCTGTGCCACCAACACTTTGGAGTCACGGGTCCATTCTCAGCTCCTCCCCGCTTAGATGGAACTCCGAGTGTGCCCTGTGCCCAGTCTGGGAAGTCCCCCGGAGCCAGGAGCATGCATGAGTCACCTGCTTGTTGAATTCATGAATTCAATTCCATGAATTGCCTTCCTCACTTGTGGTTGCTCCTTAAGATTCTTATCCAAGAACCTGCACCCAAATCTTTGTCTTGTGGTCTGGTTCAGGGGACCCCACAGTAGGAGAAGTGTGAGGTCAGGGGTGAGGTGCCAAGTATTGACAGGTGACTTAGCTGGGACCCTGCCCAGGCAGGAGGGAGGCCAGCAGCAGCGCCACGCATTACCCCGACTTGCTGCGCTGCTGTGTGAGTGTAGGTTACTCCGTGACTTGCACCGCTGCTGGGGCCAGGAAGTGCCAGATGCCATGGTTGGAGATAGGGGTAGGCACTCAGGAGCTCAGGGGGGTGGTCATGAACTAGCAGTACGGAACTATTTCAGTATTGTATCCGATTAAGCTATGTCCATGGCTATGAGCTATATATCAACTCTGGAAATATTAGAACCTTACCCCAGTAGCTGCAGGAGTTGGGGGGTAAGGTAAGCCAGCAAAGCAGGCCAAGCACAGAGAAATCATGCAGCCACACGGGTCACTATTTGCCCTTTGATGAGGGGGTCCGGAGGAATCTTTCTCTTCTGTAAAGAACGCTACAGGGCTAGCATGAGGATGAATGGCAGGGATGGTGGGGTGCTGGGGAGCTAAGACGGTGGCAGGGGTGAGGGATAGGTGTGTGGCGCCCTGCTTAAAGGGGCAGCCACATCTTTCTCCAACCATCCCCTTGTGGGATGTGGCCGCAGTGGTGGTGGCTCTTTGTCGAGAGACTCAGCAAATGTGGATTCTTATGTGACAGGTTCCAGTTCAGACAGTTTGAAACCACTGTGTGGGCCGGGGGACATGCATGGCTGGGCTGCGTCCCGAGATCAGGCCACCCGTTGGTGACCCCTGTGCCCTACGGTGGGTTTTAATTCAACGTGGCCTCTGACTGACTGGCTGCTCTGATCGGGTGGTGTTGCTGACCTTGCTTTGCTTCCTCCTGCCACCAGGCTGCCTCCTAGGGGCGCTTCATGCGGTCCCCTGCACTCTTTCTATGTGCCCTCATTGGCTGCAGAGGGTGAGAGTCTGCTTTGCCTCTGTGACCCGTTCGTGCCCTGGCTGCTGCAGGGGACTCCCTGCGCCCAGGAGGCCTGAGTAGAGACTTCCAACAGCGACGCTGAGCGTGGAGGGAATGGAGAGGGGTGGGGTCCACAGAAAAGACTCCATGTGCATATGTGTGCCTGTGTGCATGCATGTGCGCACGTGCACATGTGTGTGTGTGTGTGTGGCAGGGGAAAGCAGGCCGACAGCTGAGTTACCTTCACATGTCTCAAAGGAGAGTACCTTCCTTCCCAGAACTCAAACCTAAGACTAGCAGGAGTGGAAGGGAGGACACCGGGCTTGCCACTTTGTTTCCAGTTTTATTTCCTGTGAGCTAGTCGGGACTCCCAGAGTTGCATGTAACGGATTTGCCACTCAAGTGGACACGGGCAGTATGAGGAGCTCTCTGGTCTGTGTAACTGCAGGGGACAGGGACTTCGGGTGCAGCTGGGTACAGAGTCAGGGGTGTCAGTACTTTCTCTGCCTCTGTCTCTCTCTCTCTCTCTCTGTTCTACGTTCCTCTTTTCCAGCTTCAGTTTTAGGCAGGTTTTCCTCAGGGTGATAAAATGCTTTCTGGTAGCCCTGGACTCCTATCCTCACACATAGAAAGTCCCAGAAGGAAATCCGCCCCTAAGCTAATCCCTGAAGCCAGCATGGAATGCTCGGGGCAGGTGCCCACGCTTGGGGCTGGGAAGTGGCTTAGCCCCAGTACAGGACACTGAGAACTGGAGGGCGGGATTTGGGAGGAAAATGGACTCCTTCACCAAAAGGGGGTGTGGCTGCAAGATGGCAGGGACCCCGAGAAGGGCTGCGCCCACTGTGAATGCTATGCCACTTTACCGAATTAACTTAGAGGCGTCCTGCAGCGCCCCCCCCCCCCCGCCCCCGCCTGTTCCCTCTCTGTCACAGCGAAGTCGGGAGGCCCTCACAGGCAGGTGTGCCAACGCAGGACTGTGTGACTTCCATGGGAGCCAGACCACCGGGCCTCGGTCCCCTCCCTGCTCTCCGTCCCCCTCCTGCGGTTCCATTTTTGCTGGATTATCGGAGGAGCCCAGTCTGATTTAATACTCTTAATGAGTTGTAAATAACCAGACCAGTATGGAAAATGCTAACGATCGCCTTTGAAATTCTGAGCATGTCTGGTTCCAGTTTACAGGCAATTTTCTGAAGAGGTGTGGGGTGGAGGCTGCCACTGTCTTAGGAGGGGTGAGCTGGGCTCTGCCCTGCCTGGCTGCCAGTGGCGCGGCCGTGCCTGTGCCCGCTCTGACAGCTGTGCTTGGTGCAGCCGGCTAAGGCATCAGAACTGTCTGTGTGCCCCAGCCCAGCCTGCCTCTTCCCCCTCCGCCTCCCCCACAGGCCTCTTCCTCCCCCCAACTTGATCAGAACCCTCTTCCTTCCCCAAAGGCAGTGAAGCCAGAGGTTGGGTTGGCTTTGGTTTTGAGTCTGCCGTTAGTGTTCGTCTGAGCAGGTTGCTTTCTCTCTCTCCAAGCCTCGGTTTCCCTACCTGTACGATGAGGTCCACCAGGCGTTGCAGGGACATCAGGGGAAGAGACGGAGATGGGGCGGGGGCAGCTTGAAGAGGCACGTGCTGTCTGCAGGGCGGCTGCTGTGCCGCGGGGCCACGTGGGCATGCCACCCCACCGTATCTAGCTCTCCTCAGTGTGTAAGGAGAAATTCTGACTTTTGTGGAAAATCTCCCCTTTTAAAATAGTGGCAACTGGTTTTTAAAAACTTGCACCTTGCATGTCTGTGGGTGGAGCGCTGCTCACGGGCCTCTGAATGGAGACCCTGGCCTGTAGCTCTGTTCTTTAGAGATCTTGGGACTCATTTCAGGGACCAGCATCTTCACTTTGCTCGCTGCCCCATGGTCCCCCCTTCTCCATTCTTCCTGTCCGGGGTGCTGTGCTGGTTATTAGGATGGTCTGATATTTGCTTTCTCCTCCCCATCCTCTCGAACTCAGGTGTGGTCATGTGACTGACTTTGAGCGATAAAATGGGAGCAGACGTGATTATGGGCAGAAGCATGGAGAGCCAGCACCAGCTTCACCAGGCTCTACTTCCTCTGCCAGTGACTGGTATATTGTTGCAGATGCCAGCCAGTTGGTTCACTGGCTCTCAGAGGACGCCAGTGCAGAGCAGAGCCCCCTGCTGGCCGGCAGTAGACATGCCGAGTGAGTGCGAGCTCCTGCGTGTTTGTTACTGCGGCATAGCTCAGCCCATCCTGACTGTTACCCTAACCCCCACAGGTAGTGGGTTTACGGCCAGCCCTCTAGAGCCCAGAGACACCACCACACAGTGGGCACAGGTGGTAAGGACAGCCCTTTATTGGGTTTGTTTTGTTCTCTGCTGTGTCTTCAGTGTACAGCATAGGGCCGACACATAGTAGGTGCTCAGCAAATACTCAATGAATGAGTATGTTGGCACCTAGGAGGGTTTCAGGCCCCAGACCATGAAGTCCAAGGGAGTCCGTGATCAACTGTAGCATTTAGTGGCACTTGGCTGGGCCCGTAACAGCCTTTTCTGGGTTACAAGCCGAAAGTTCCAGGTAAAAATAGGTTCTGACTCCAGACGCCACGCTCGTCATCTCCAGGCTCTGGGAAAAACCAAAAAGGTCCTGAAAGTGACTCTGAAAGGTCCTGCCCGAGGCCTCGGTCTTTGCGTGCTGCGTGGCCCGACCTTGACTCCCTCCAGGGCTGTCTTCACCACTGTCGCTGCATGTGAGTGTCGCCTTGAGGACGGTTTAGTTCAGTGCTTTATGCCTCACTTCCGTCCCATATTCATCCTCAGCAATATTTCTGAGCCACACCCAAAGCCACCTACAGCTGGACAAGACCTCAGCACCCTCCTTAGACCCTCTGTCTCCCTCCTCCACCACATTCGATCGCAAAGTCGGCTCAGCGTCGCCTCCGAAACACATCCCTGCCCTGCCTGCTGCTGCTCTTTGTCCTGCTACTGGGCCCACCCAGGTCCCCAGCGCCTGCCTCAGTGGCCTTTCTTCTGCAACTTGAGCTCGCCAAGCTGTCCCCTGCTGCGCGGCCTGGGTATAAGCTGTGCCCCCTGCCTGTGACACCGTCCCCAGATCCTCTATTTGACGGAGGCTTGTCGGGATTTCAACCTCGGTTTCAGAGTCGCCTGGTCTCTCTCTCATCCTCCTGTTTGTTTTCTTATTGCCTTTACACCTGCCTGCAAGGTTCTCGTCTGTGTATAGGTTAGTTGTCTTTTCCACTCAAACGGTGTTCCTTAACATCACCTTTGTTGGTATTTTCCACCAAGTCCTTCTCTGTTGTGGGGACTGCCTTAAGCACTGCAGGAAGTGACAACCAGAGTGTCCCTGACAGGGGTGGGACCACAACCACCCCTGGTGGTGGAGAACCGTCACTCTGGAATGTGAGTGTCATGGGAGCAGGGCAGTTACCTTTCCTCTTCGTCTCTGTACCCCCAGCCCCCAGAGCACAGCTCCCTGAATGAATCGTGAGAGTCACTAAAACGAGGGACTCAATCTGAGCCCTCAGAGGTCTGCCAGCTGTGTCATGGGAGAAGCAGACCCCGTGATCTCTCGGGTCACCTCCAGCTTAAGGAGGAACTCGCGCATCTCCCAGAGCGAGGGGTCCCCCTTGGGCCTGGCCAGCCTGAGAGGGGGGAGACTCTAAGCACCCTGACAGGCTGTCAGTTTTTAATGCAAAACTGACGGGAAAGTTTGCAGCCACGCCATGGTGCGATCTGAAGAAGATAAATCACAGTTACTTGCAGCCGGCTGACAGCAGTTTAAGCCTGTGCATCAGCAGGGTCCAAGGGGGAGGCCTCTTTTATCTTACTAAATGCGGAAAGGAGAGCTGAAATTGGCAATATCGCGGCCCTCTCGGCGGCCGGGCCTTTTACATAAATATCAGCAAGCAGTAAGTAAATTCTGTTGACGAAATGTAATAAAACAAAGACTGTTTCAAATATGACCATTCCCCCGATGCATTCTGAGGCCTCGTGCCACTCACTTATTACTCGCTGCTGAGATTATAAGGTTTGCTTTTATCTGTCAGAAATCAATATTTCAAACATCGGATAAAAGAGGAAATTGAACTGGGAATAGGCTGAAGTGCTGTAAAAACTACAAAGCACAATTATCAAAAAGCACTTAAAGTGCTTAATAGGACACACATATAAAAATGCTCAAATTAATGTCAGGGAGCCATAATGAGAATTTTCCTATGCTTTTTCATCCCCACGCCGTGCAATTTGCAGGCCAGCCAGTCCATCAATACGGTTTTCAATTTCTACGATGCCCGGAGGACTCCGAGCTGGGCATTTGTTAGAAATGAACCATTACATATGATTGGTTAATATTTCAGTTTATTGAAGACACATTATTTTGTATGGAGTGTTTAAGTTGTTGCGGTTTAAGCATTACAAACAGTTATGACAAAAATAGATCTTGGAGTAAACAGCCGGCACAGTCATGCTTTTAATAAGCATGGCCGTAACTGGGAAATTGGGTTTCCGGGGGCTGGGAGATAGGGTGGGGACAAGTTAGGGGGAGACACAGGAGGCAGTGGGAAGGGGCCCCCAGTCTTCTCTGTGTCCATAAGAAAGTGTCTTTTTTTTTTCTTAACCAAATATAGTTTAGTTACAAATATTGTTTATTGGTTTCTTTCTGGAAGAAAACAACATTTTCCCTTGGTGATGATAAATACATTTGCCTGTTCCCAAAGAGGAATTGCTTACTTGGCATCCTTTTAGTCCAGGGACCAGGAAAATTGTTCCGTAAAGAGCCAGATAGTACATGCTTTGGGCTTCTCAGGTCAAGAGTCAAAATCAAGGATGTTATGTAGGCCCTTATGTAAGGACCATTAAGAAATGTCGAAGTCCTTCTAGGCTGGTGGGCTGTACAAAACCAGGTGAAGAGCCGTTTGTCTGCCTATCCCCTTTCTAGCGGATGCAGGTACTTCCCTAACAGCTTGTTTCGCTGTAGGGCAGAGGCATAGGAGAAAATCCACAGCCCCTTGGTCTGGCCTGTGCCCTATGCCCTGTGCCCTGCCCTGCTGGCCCCCACCCCCTGTCTGCTTCTCAAATCTCAGATCTTGGTTCAAATACCCCCACCTCGGTGAGGCACCCTCTGGCCCCTGGGCCCTCCCTCCGCACACCCCAGCAGGAATTCCTGTTTGTTGGGGGTTTTTGTTCTTGTGTAGCTGTTTCTTATCGGCCTCCTCCCCTTTTGAAGGGCAGGGACAGCATCTGATTCATTACCTCTGTGTCCTTATACCAAGAACAAAACAGTTGTGAACACAGTTTTCAATTTCTATTTCAGTTGTCTCAAGTTCAGTTTCACCAGGTTCAGTGATTGTGAGCTGAATGAGTGAGTGAATGAATGAATGAGTGAAACAATACGTGATAATTTATTAGCTCTCCTGGATTACAAGTGGCATAAGCCCAGAGGGGCAGAGCCTGAGAAAGACTGGACAGGCAGGTACACGGAAGGACAGAAGTAGGACTAGGCCTCAGGACAATTGGACCAGGAGATCACACTCTCCGTCTCCCATGATTCCAGCAAAGCAATGCTCACTTCACGGGCGCCTAGAGCACGCTGGGCACCGCGCTAGGGTAGACGGGGGCGCACAAAACCAACGGCCCTCGCTCCCGTGGGGTGATGGCTCTGAGGCGTGTGCCCACTTCCTTCTTGCTCGTGCTTTCCCGCCAGCTTCCCCTACCTGGGGGAGCCCAGCTGCAGACCCCTGAGACATCTCACAGCTGTGCAAGGCGCTCTTGTTCCAAGTGTAAATATTCGTGGGGGAGGAGTCATGTTCCCGTTTCTGGACCAATCACTTAGGACCAGAGGGTGGAGCCTCTGTGTGAACTTGGAGACTTCACCATACATGCTGGTTTGTAACTCCTTTTTAGAGGTGGACAAGGGAAGGCTCAGAGAAGGCAATTAATTGCCAGAGACCACAGAGCTAGTGAGGAGGAGAGTTTGGGCTGCTCAGCCTGTGCTGTCTCCTCAACAGTGTGAGGGAGGGTATTCGAGGCTGCAAGTCCATGGGGGGAGTGGCTGCGGGGTTGGAGCCGTAGTGGAGGTACCAGGGTGGCTCCACAATAGGAGGTGCCGAGGAGGGAGAGGGGAACCAAGTGAAGGTGCCACATGAAGGGAGCAGGGGCAGAGGCCTGGCATGTCCTTATCCAGATGGGGAGGGCCAGACTGCAAGTGTGGGGTCGAAGGAGGCTGAGGATGCTCTAGGAAGCCACAGGGCCAGTGGGTCATCTTCCAAACACGTGACTTCATGTAGCGTCACAGCCACCCAGAAGAGGAGCCTGGCGACGGTGACCTGGGCCACGGTGCCCTTCAGAGTTGCTCTGTCTCCTGTGGAAGGAGGGGCCGACCTGCCGGAACCATCGCATTTCACTTTTCAAAGTGGCAAAGTGCTTCTCAACGGGGAGAAAACCAGAGAAAGGAGATGTCTGCTCCGGCGAAGGAGGAACATTACTCTAAGGAGAGGGTTTCGTAATTATATTCATTTGAAATAATCAAGCATTTCCACCTATTAAGGGCGTCGTAAAGGAGGTGCTGGAGAAAGTGATCCAGCCATTTCCCAGGGCTGCTCCGCATTGTTCATGGGAAGAAAAGGAGCTGCGAATACAGATTAGCCTCTCCTGTGAAAGGAGGCGGAAGGCCTAACGGAGCCGGGGAGGGGGGCCCAGCCCTGGGTCACTGCGCCCTGGCAGCTCAGCCGCCTGCAGCAGCCTGTTGCTTGGCAGAAAGGGACACTTGGGCACTGTGGTGGGACCAGAGAGGCCCGTGGGGGGATTCAGAGCCGTGCTGCCCAGTGATGGACGCGGTCTATGACATGAGGCCATCCCCACTGGCCACTGCCAGTCACCACCGGTGGCTTTTGAGCACTTGAAGTAGGACTAGTGTGACAGAGGAAATGAAATTGGAATTATGTTTACTTTCAATGCATTTACATTGAAATTCAAATAGCCGTGTGGCCAGGTGCCCCATCCTGGACAGTGCTGAGTAAGAGAGTGTCCCAGGCAGTGGACAAGTGACATCAAAGTCAGCAAGGTGACCGGGTCAGTGACCTAAAACCCCATCTCGCATTTTTCTCACAGCATGCTGCCCTGTCGGCCTCTCTTTGGTTTTCACACTTTTGCTTCTCTGGGGAGCCGGCAGGGCTCCCCCAGGCAGCGACATTTCTGCTTAGGGCAGCCACCAAGATAGTTCCTAAGTGACATGCTGGCCTACCATGCTCAGTCCTCGCAACCCTGTCCAGGAAACTCAGGAAACAGGTCCGCGGGAGGCCTTGGTGGTGGACTGTTTGCTCTCCCGGGCCCGGCTGCAACGAGGTTGCGTGAATGAGCCAGCGTGGACGGGCCACCAGGAGATCCTCCATGACCAACCGACCCCTTGGAACATTCGTGGCCCCGGAACAGCCCCCTTCTGTCATACTAGTGATACCGCCATTCCTTGCAGCAAACATTCAACATTCCAATGCTCATCGGTCTCAAGCAGACATAGCCGGTCTTCCAGAAACACAAGATGCCACATGGTCCGAGGAAGCGGTATCAGAGAAGGGCGGGCCTTCGTCACCGCGCCGCCGGCGAATGGGAGCTGCTGCTAGAAGGAGAACACAGTGGTCAGCGGCAGGCGTGGGCCGAGCGCTCTGATATTCGATGTTTAATAATTAATAGCCACGTCCTTTAAGTGTCAAAGATGAAGAACGGACTTCGGGAAATTGATGCTGCCTTTGAACAGTTTTGCCCACATCGCCCTCTTTACTCCCGGGCTGCTGTGAAAAATCTATCGTGAGGGAAGGATGTTATGTCAGGCTATTAAACAATTTTAACTAAAAAAGAACCCCCAAATCAATACTCGAGACTTTCTTTATTCTAAGAGTTAACACTATAGAGAGCACATTTATTGCCTCTATTTCATTTCATAGAACATGAAACAAAGTCACATTCAAAACTTTCGGTTTCAGTTTTCAAGATAAGCCCTGCCCCTCCATCAATCCTTTTGTCCAAGGAGTACTGAGAAATGTTGGTTCCCATTTTAAGTAGCCGTTTGCAGGAGCTGGTTCTCCTGGGCCAATGACAATATTTGGGAACAGCATGTAGTCTGTGCCCAGACCTCTGCCAGGTACCCTGGCCAGACCACGTCGCCGCTGGCTGGGGAGGCCTCCAATGGGGGCTCTGCGCCCTGCATCCCAGCCCAGCTCGGTGCCCCATGTGGCCCTGGGCTGTCAAAACCAGAATGCTCGGGTCTCCGGCCCCCTCCCTCACACCCCACCCGACCCCTGCAGGGCAGGCGGGAGCCGGGCAGGATGGTCTCAGATGCTCAGCAGCCCGGCCACCCAGGGATTCCCGTCACCATGGCCGCTGTAATTGCTTTCCCGTCCTGCCTCCTTCTCGGACACTCTGCATGCTGATGGTGCGGGGCCGGGTGTCCGCTGGGCTGGACTGGTATTTTTTTAGCATCTCAACCAGTGTCCGGCTGACTGAGACATTTCGGGGGAAGAAGCAGGTGCATTTACTTTTCAAGTATTATTTTACTAATCAATTGAAAAATTACCTTCATGAATGACAGAAGTGCAGACCTTTGGAGTATTTCATTAAAGGGAGCAAACATTAATTACAAATCCAGCCTAACCTTGCCCAGACATAAATTATGGGCCTGATCTATTTTCCCGGTGCTTAATTGCAAGCGGTGACTGGTTCTTTAAATTATTATCTGCTAGGCCTCCAATGAAAAGAGAATTTATGGAGTGGTGTTCTGAGGCCGTCCTGGTACCTACGCCACTCTGCCGGGGAGGATGGTGAAGGGGAAGGCCACATCAAAGGGCCCAGGTAGCACTGGTGCCCCCAGGGGTGAGTCCCATCTTCTCAAAGAATGAAGAAGGGGACAAAGTCTACCACTGTACATTTAAGAGCCTTTCTGCTCTGGTGTCTCAGGAGGTGGCCAAGGCCCTGCTGAAGTGGGTGAGTTAGAGACAGGTACCACTTCCTTAGTTCCCTTACCACCGTCTCCCAGGAAACAGTCATAATAGCCCCCCGGAGCTAGCGTGGTCACACCGTGGGTGATGCCGGGACCTTAGGGCAAGTCCGTTAGTTAAAACGAAGCTCGCTCTTTCTGTCCCATTATTTCTGTCTCGGTCTAACCCTCATCCTTGCTTAGCTGACATATGTGGGGGGTAAAAATCTCTGTGGGTGGAAGTTCGGGCTTTGTTCTGGAGCAAACGGCCTTTTCCCTAAGGCTGTGTCTCAGATGAGAAAGGCTTGTAGGTGAGCGCTCGCTTGCAGGCTGGGCTGGCCACAGAGGCTCTGTCCGGGCCCCCCTCCTCCACCACCAGGGGGTAAACACGCACAGAGGTGGAGATGTGGCAGGAAGGAGAACAGCCTTTCCTGGGGAGGAGATTCTAGCTGTTCCCCTCTGAACGCTTGGAGCAGGAATATTTGTTGTCCTAAAAATAGGTCCACAGATGGGAGCTCGTGGATTTGGAAGCGTGTTCACAGCCGTTCCTCCCTGTGGGAGGTAGTGAGTGGTCCCAGGCTATGCCCTCCGCCACCCACCCGGCTCATCCTAGGGTCCTCAGGCCACTTGGACTCTGCAGAGAGGGTCCTGTGCTGCTGAGCGGCTGGCGGGAGCCATGGTGGGATCAGAGACCGCTTCTGGCTCGTCTCAGGCTGGGTCGTTGGCAGCCACGTTGAATGGGGGTCAGAGGAGGGTGAACAGTCAATGGGAGGAAGCTGGGTAGTTTCTTCCGTGCGGGTGTCCAGGTACCTGAGGCCCCAGGTTGACCACAAAGCCCCCTCCAAATCCAAGCATGGGCCAGCCGTTCCGGTGCCTTAAGGAGCGGGCATTCTGACTTAGTCCTGAGCGCCCGGAGTAGCTGTTTCCATGACATCCCCCTGCAGCCCTCTGTAGGAACCCCCTGGTTTGTGATCTTTTCTGCAACAATGACAGATCTGGCGCCAACTGGACAGGGCCCAAAAGTAACAGGAGTGCTGTGACAGGATTACCAAATGCCTGGGCAGGGGGTGTCTACAAAGTCTTCTGGTGCGGGCGTGTTTGACTGTCTGAAAACAATGTACATAAAAGATGATACAAAGTTCAACAGGCTAGTCCTGGTCGGGTGGCTCAGTTGGTTGGAGCATCATCCCACATACACCAAAAGGTTGCAAGTTTGACCCCCAGTCAGGGTGCACATGAGAGGCAACCAATGCATATTTCTCTCTCTCTCTCCCTCTCTCTCCCTCTCTCTCCCTCTCTCTCCCCCTCTCTCCCCTCTCCCCCTCTCTCTCCACTCTCCCCCTCCCTCCCTCCCTCCCTCTCTCCCTCTCCCTCCCTCTCCCTCCCTCTCTCTCCTTCTCTCTCTTTCTCTCTTGCTCTCTCCTTCCTCTCTCTCTGAGCTCAGTGAACATCCCCTCAGATGAGGGTTAAAAATATTTCAATAGGCTATTGCTTCTTGAAATCATGAAGCAAATGGCCTGTTAGTGGAATCAAAGTGTCTTTGTGTCGGTCAAGTCCTGGCTGGAAAGAGATGGCCCCCTGAAGCTGAGGGTTAGAGAAAAGTTTGATACTGGGATGCTCTACCAAGGGAAGGGTGGGGTGTGGGACACCCATTGGGATGGAGCACCCATGGCTCTAGGACAAGTAGTGGTCATAACTCTTCTAGACCTAAGTGGCACAGAATAGGAGCAATGACTGAACCATGGGGACAGAGGGCTGTGTGGAGAGGGTCGCCCGCCATCAACTGTTACCTGGGAGGGGAGGGGAGGTGGAGGAAGCAGTCGGTCATGCCCACTCTGGGGGGCAGATCTGTCAGCACCTCCCATTGGAGGAGCCCAACCAGGGGCAGAAGACGAGGGACCCCAGTCCTGCAGGGCCTACAGTGGCAGACACCCCCTTCAAGCTGGCTTGTAGCCTCTACTCATCACCCCCTTCAGGCTGTCTGTATTGGAACTCTCTTCCCATGTTGGCAGAATTTCTTGCCTCTGAAGCAGAGCCCACCTTCCACAACAGTAGTGGGAGAATGCCGTGTAGTCCTTTCTCAGCCTCCCTTGCAGCTAGAGTGTGGTCACATGACCTAGGCTCCACCAGTAAGACATAGCTGCCCTAGATTTTCCATCAGACATGGAGGAGCAGGCACTTTTCGGCATCCACTGGGAAAGAGATCATGGCTGGGGTGGCAGCTATCCCCAGTTCTGAGGTGGCGTCAGGGTCCAGCCTCAGGAGTGTCGACAGGCAAGGTGAGATATTGGCACCCAGTGGGGTCCCCTTGGCATCCGTCCCGTGGCTGAACTTAGGCCTTGTTCTGAGCGGCACAGCACCCAGTCCCAGGTCTCTTGCTCTCATGGAGCATCTGGGAGCAGCTTCCCATCTTTCTAACACCTTCCTTGTCAGTTGGAGTTGCTCAGCGTTGTTTTCTCTGGTTTATGACTAAGAACCCTGATTGAGACGCCAGGTGGATGAATTAAGATAATGACAGCTGTTGCTCTAAAGACGCCCAGGAATTTGGTGGCTTAACATGACAGAACGTTACCTGTCATTCACCTTAGTTCAAAGGCCAGTGGGGGAGGCAGCCCCCCCTCCATAGAGTCGTTCGGGGACCCCGCCTGGGCCACGGTTAATATACGGCTCCCAAAGTCATCTTGAGGCTTTTGACCTGCAGCCAGTGGACAGAAAGACGGCGTGGAGGGTTTCTGCGGCAGTGTTGCGCTTCCCTTCTGCCCGAGTTACATCAGCCAGAACTCGGCTGTGTGGCACTTGTACGGGACATTGGGACATGGAGTCCCCAAGTGAGCGATTGCTTCCTAGCAAAACTCCACAAATCTCTGGTGGCTGTCTCTGCCATACTGTTAACCAGTTCCAGGAAACGAATTACTTCCCAGAACTAAGAAGTGCAGAGCAGCCTCAGGAGGGCTGCGTCCAGCAGTCGGATGTCTGTGTGTACGTCATCAAGGCCCACTTTGTCCTCGCCCCTTGGCTTTCCCTCTCCTTGTCTTCATTCCTGAGCACAACGGCTCTCCGGCTTTAACGCAGGATGGTTAAAGCCAGAAGCTCCAGGATAACATCTTAGCAGCTTAACCAAACCAGTGGAAAGACAGTGCTGCTCTCTCAGTAGTTCCAGCTGCGGTCCCGGGGCTGATGCTTATTGGAGCACCTTGAGTCACCTGTCCTTCCCGCAACCAATCACTATGGCCAGAGAGATGGAGTAAGTTGATCTGCCAAGCCTGAGACATGTGCCAGCCTTCCCTGGAAGCAGAGAGATGCAACCCTACCTAAGCCTCATAGACTGAGAGCGGGGATGGAGAGGATGGGTCCCCAGAGAGAGATCTGGAAGCTTCTATCAGAACAGAAAACAGTGAACACAATCAATGTCTATCCGATGTGCGCAGACATTTACTCTTGGCTGTGGCCTGTGGAGAAATGATCCTGGGGACATGGGGTCCCACCCCAGAGCAGAGCATCAATTAACACACGGAGGATATGTCTACCTTTGGGGTTTTCCACCCATGGAAGAGCAACCTGTACCATCTGCCCCTTTTCCTGTTGATCTGTCACCTATTCCATTGTCTCAGGACCCAGGAGGCCTGTGCATGACCTTGAATAATGTTTTCCCCTGCCTGGGCCTCAGTTTCCCACTCTGTGAGGTTGGGGGCAGGTATGAGCCAGGTGACATGGAGTCCCTCAGCTCTGACTTCCCAGGGATCGATAGAAGGCAATCTTGCTGGGGGTCCTTGTTCAGATCCGGCAAACCCCATGGCTTGTTAGCAGTAACAGGAAAATTGAATGAACGCTGCCTCGGTGCTGGGGATTCTTGCTAATCCTTGCTTTATTTTTGTAGAATAATTCAATCCAACCATTCAATTCTACAAATATTTATTGAGTGCCTATCACAGTCAGGGTAAGCCCAGCACTTGGTGGACTACTTTTGTGTTTGCGAAGTCTGCTAACATGCTGTGTACAGGTGAGGAGGGAGGTGGGGCAAGGGAGGAGACCCCCGTAACAAATGGGGATGCTCTGCCACGTTGACCCCCCTCCCCCGGCCCCTCATGTGCTTCTCCTGGTCCTGGTTGTCATTTGACATTTCTGTGTGTGGCTGTTTGATTAACGCCGGTCTTTTCCACTGGAGTGTTTGCTCCGGCAGGGAAGGGATCAGTACGTGGCACTCAGCAGTGTTTGTGGAAGGGGTGCGTGAAGGATGGGAGGAAGGAAGGAGAAGAAAGGAGGGAGAGAGGAAGGAAGGACGGGTGGATGGAAGGAAGGAAAGGATGGAGAGAGGAGTGTCAACAGTCATTGGAAGATTTGCTTCTCCCTGTGGGATGTTGGCCAAGGCCCTTGTCCTGTCCAGGCCCAGTTTTCTCTGTCAAATGAAGGAGCCCGTCAATAAATGCTGATTTTCCAGCAGGCTTTGCATCAGCCTCATGCCTGGTGTTGAACCTCAGTATGGCTGCCCTGGCTGCACCCCAAATTTTATGATCCAGTCTCTGAGGGTAGAACCCAGTTGTCTTCATTGTTTACTGAAGCCCCCCAGGCAGCGGCCATTGGGAGCTCCATGGCAAGCAGACCTGTCCAGTTCTGACATCCTGGGATTTCCAAAGGATGTCCACACCAAGTTCACGTCAGCTCCCCAACCCCACCTCTCTGCACTCCCACCCGCCCTCTAGTGACCTCTCTAGTGACATGCCACCAACCTGACTCGCCCCGGAAGCTCCCACAGCCTTTTTCTGCTCCAGCAGATACTAGGTAATTTGGGTTGAATCTTATTCTCATCCCCTTATCATTCCCCTCCAACTCTGGGATTTTGGGGGGCAAACTCCTGAGTTTTACCCTGGGATCATAGTCCTCCCATGCTGTACAGATTGCATGGGGGTATGCCTGTGCCAGTCGGGCCCTGCCACCTTCGCAGGGAGCTGTCCGCTCTAAACAGGGCAGGTAGTGGAGCTCAGCCATTTCCCTGCTGGAGACAGAGACTGGAGCCACTGGCTGGCGGGCCGTAGCTGCCCAGGGAGGGGAAGACTCGAGGCCTCCCAGCCAGTGTGAAGGGCAGTACTTGCCCAGCCCAAAGTTTCCCACTTTGGACAGATGGGCAGCCCTGGGAGGGACCGAAGCTCGGTCACGGCCCCCTGCATTGCAGGCAGTGTGGGCAGTGGAGAGAGCCCAGCACTGGGCATCCTTCCACATCTTGGGTCTCAGTTTGCTCGTCTATAGAATGGGATGGCACGCCTTGGCCCGTCTCCATCATGGGACACTTGTGAGGAGCTGTGACTGAGCCATTGGCAACTGCGTGAAATCTACACTCCCTTCTCTCATCCCCCGACATGAAGGAGTGTACCCCCCATGGGTCTTAGCCTAGAGGTGGCCACAGGTGACTATCTGCAAGGCCACTCAGACACTTGTTACTTCTACCCCAGTGCGTGGGCACCTCCTGAGGACGGGTCCTCACGGTGGTCACCTGCGTTCCCTCCGTATACATGAGGCAATGCTGAACATGTGACCAAGGACAAGGACCTTCTGTGCCACCAAGGAGGTGGTCCTGCTGGCTGGGCATCTGTCCAGTGCTGAGTGACTTTGGTTCCAAAGTCCCTCATCTCACCTTGGCACCCATGGAGCAGGCACCCACACATTCAAGGAAAATTGACTTTGGATTGAGTTCATATAAACCTGGGGGTGGAGAGCCAGCTTTCTCAGAACTGAGATGAAAAAACATAACATAGTTAATATTAAATAAAAAGATTGGGCAACCCTCTCCCCGGTTTTCTGTTTTATGGTTTGTGCTGATGTGTGCTTGATCAGGGCCTGTTTTGGTGTTGATTAATGAATGACTCATCTTGAGCTGCTTTCTGTTTATTCCGTGCTCATTATGAATTTGAAGAGGGCCTGTTGAACTTGACGCCCAAAGGAAATGCTCAGAAAATCTATGACAAAAAATGTTTATCACATGGAAACCTTCTAGGGTTGAATGGATGCCAGGCTATAGGGCCCCAAAGCGGGATCTCTCAGTCTACAGTCACCCCCAAACTGTGTACTCCTGGAGCCCCTGCCTTCTGCCAGGTCCGGCTCTATTCTCACCGGAGGCTGGACAGGAGCGAGCGCCAGCCCCCCAGCCCACACACAGAGCCTCGATGTAGCCCGAGTCCTTGTCTGCCTGACACTCTCCATTTTTCTGATTGGGCCCAACAAGTTTCTTCCCCTCGGCGGGCCTCAGTTTCTCTGCCTGGGTCATGGGGTCTGCCTGCCAGTCTTGGAGGTCTTCCTGGCTTGGCTGTGTCCAGAGCCCTCGAAAGAGCCTGTGTCTCATTCCTGTGTAGCTCATGGTGAGTTTGCTGATTAGGTGAATGAATCAAGAAAAGATGGTGGACTGAGTATAGGCCGAGCTGGGCTCTCCTTCTGAGGCTGCCCGCTGCTCACCACGTGGCCCTGAATGGGCCCTGCCTCTCTCTAGAGATCAGGGCTTCCATCAGGACAATGGAGACTTGGACTAGGTGGGCCTGAGACTGAGCCTGGCCCGCCAGAGGCTGCGCAGATGCCTGGTGCAGCGTTGGCGGCGATGAGGACCAAAGGCTGCGGCCAGAACACTGGCTCTCCACGGGCCAAGCACTCCCTGGAGGCACACACCTGGTTGCGTCACCTGTGGAGGTTCCCTGTCCAGTCCTGAGTGTGTGACCCCAGAACAGCGCTCTCTCTGAGTCCTTCCTGCTATGGCATTTTGCTGTTCTAGGAGTGGGTGGGGAGGGGTGTGGGCCTGGCCATGCCCCTCACTGCTCGCGCCAAGTTCTAGATTCCTGGGAAGGGCCCTGAGATGAAAATGTTAGGTGCCAGCTTGACGGGACACAAGGTGCCCAGGTTACACACTGTTTCTGGGTGAGTCCGTTCGGAGGTTTGCAGAGGAGATTAGCATTAGATTAGCATTAGCCTTGGACCAGTGGGCTGAGCAAAGCAGATGGCTGGCTCTCCCCAGGGTGGCATTCAGTCGGCTGAGGTCTGAATGGAACTAAAAGGTGGAGGAAGGGGGAATTCACCTTCTTTCTGACTGCTTGAGCTGGCTCATCAGTCCCCTGACCTCAGGCACTGGCCTGCCTGCCTCTTCCTCCTCCCCCCCCACCCCTTTCTCCACCCTGTCTCTCTCTCTAACTACATACAGCCTACTGGCCACCATCCTGGTTATTCTCTGGCTATCAATTGGTTATTCTCTTCGAACTGGCATCTGTTTCTGTGACATGGGCATATTGTGTCAGAGGGCTGTGTGAGGGTTAACGATGAAAAACGTGGTGAATCATCTGGGCATCACAATACACTTGCAACAAATGTTAAACAGGAGAAACAGTAGATGTTCTTAAATATCTCTTCTGTTCAAGTTCGTCTGTTTTCCCCAAGGTACTATCACATTTACTCTCTCACTGGGTTTGCTGAAGAATCATGGGAAATAGGGGAGATAGTACTTGCTTATTGAGATGCTACAGCTGCCCCTTGAACAACACTGGTTGGAACTGCATGAGTCCACTTATACTTGGATTTTTAAAGATAAATATACAACTGGCCCTCTGTATGCCTGGTTTGATATCCTTGGATTCAACCAACTGGAATCAAAAATATTGTTTTTGATCCACAGCTGGGTGTCTGCTAATGCAGAGGGCCGGTTATGCATTGTTCTAGAACATTCTATAGGGCATTTGAGCATCTGTGGACTTTGGTATCCGTGGGGGTCTTGGAACCACTCCCTCGTGGACACCGAGTACTCGCTAGTGATGAGTACTTTGGGATGTAGTGGGAAGAGTGTATGCTTTAAGGTGGAGTTATCTTAACAGCCTTGTAATCTTAGCTCAATCAACCTCACAGAGCCTGTTTATCCATCTGTACAATGGGGCAATAGCATCCACGAGGCAGAGTTGGGTGATTAGCAACAGTGAGGTTTGTAAAGCATCTGCCCCAGTGCCTGGTGCTAGCATTCTACAGCGCTGTGTCACGTTACTGTAATACTTCATGTTCCCCAAGCATTTTCACACACGCTCTCCCATTTGCTCCTTATTGGAATCTTTCATCCATCCTCCATCCATCCATCCTCCATCCATCCATCCATCCTCCATCCGTCCATCCTCCATCCATCCATCCACCATCCATCCATCCATCCATCCATCCTCCATCCATCCATCCTCCATCCATCCATCCACCATCCATCCACCCTCCATCCATCCATCCATCCATCCTCCATCCATCCATCCTCCATCCATCCATCCATCCATCCATCCTCCATCCATCCATCCTCCATCCATCCATCCACCATCCATCCACCCTCCATCCATCCATCCACCATCCATCCATCCATCCATCCATCCTCCATCCATCCATCCATCCATCCATCCATCCTTCCATCCTTCCTCTATCCTCTATCCATCCATCCTCCATCCTCCACCCATCCATCCATCCTGTAATTGGCACCAGTTACTTATACAATAGTGAGAAAATATACAAAAATTCCCACCCTTGAGAGCTTTGGTTGCATGTGTGGTTTGCGACAGAAATAGACAGGGTGCCGAGAGAGAACAATGGGGGAGCCCTAGGGAGAGGGAGGGTCAGAGACAGCTTCCCTGAGAAGATAATGTTTAAGGTGGAAGCAAGGAAGCAAGGAAGGGCGGCCACGGGCGGGCTCTGAAGTTCAGGCAGGGGGTGCATGTCCCAACGCCCTGCTGTGGGACTGCTCAGGTCATTACATTCACTCATCGTCCACTCTGTGAGGCCGTGCTTTCCTTTTGTGTCTGAGGAACCCAAGGGCGTCCACATGAGCTCAAGGTCCCAGGCCAGGAAAGGGTCTGAGCTCCGGTCCCTGCCACCCAAGTGGGCTCCCACCAGGAGACCAGGAGCGCCCTCCATGCTTCCAAGACTCTTGCATGATACCATAAGAGATTCCCATGACTTTGGCCAGAAGAAGATGAGTTTGGGCACCTGCTGGGGAGAGAAGGTTCACTGTCTAGAATCTCTAGCCCCACCCTGAGAGTGATGTGTTGCCTTAGTTTGTTCCTCGTGCACATGGACAACTCAGAGGCAAAGAACCTGGGCCTGATCACTTAGGTAGCTTCGGATGGGGGCGGCCACATCCTGGGCCTCCTGGCTGCTCCCCCAGGGTTGCTCTGTCCACTGCTCATGCCACAGCTCACTTTCCCCTTCACGGAATCCCAGATGGCCAGCCCAGGTGGTCTCCCGTGCTGGACAGAACAGCTCTCACCACGTGCCCCTTTGCTGGTCTGTCCAGCTCCAGCTGACCAGGCCATTCGGGGGCAGCTCCAGAGTCTGGTAGCCTGCGCTCCTGTTCTTCCTTCTAAGGATGGTGCAGTCTGGGGTTGTGAATAAAGCTGGCTGCCCGTTGACCATGCTGCGGTTTCTGACCTTCCTCCACGTTTGTCAGCACGATTTATGCCTTGACCTTTAGTCTGTAGCTGAGCATTTCCCTGCTGATTCGGGAAAGCAGCCGACCCTCCTCTCTCTGCAAGGGGCGAATGAGAGCCAGTAGCCACCACGGTGCCACTTCCTTGGCCCACGTGGGGATGTCAGCTCCTCACAGTTGCTTCTCATTGTGTTTCCGAAGACCCCGCTGCTCCCCAGGAATGGAGCCCGCAGGGGCAAAGATGCAGAAAAGGGAACCGTGGTCATGACCTTCATCTGTCTCAGTCAAATTCAGCCCTAGGAGAAGGGTGCATGCCGAGCTTCATGCGCTTCTGACACACTCAGCGAGTCCCAGGGCAAGACGACAGAGATGTCCTGACCCGCGGCCCGGTGGCACGTCCATTGGCTTGGCGAGCCATGGTGTGGCCACCGCCCTCTGTCAGAGTGACTGCCCAGGGCCCGCCCTCCCTGCCTTCCGAGCAGGGGCTGGCGTTCCAGAGGGCGGAGCGCCTTGCAGGGCTCCATCTGTCTGTGCCCACACGGGCGACGAGTACAGCTCGTGGGTAGCCAGGACGCTCTCGTGATTGAACTCAGGTTTCTGAGGCGCAGGCCTTGGCCTCCAGACCCGGCCCCTCTCCAGGGTTAGGAGGCCCCGGAGTAGGACAGCCATCGCCACAGCTGCTCCCAGCGTGCACACCGTCAGGCTCGGACAGGCCTGGTGAGCGCTCTCTGTCGTGGGACGTTGGGTGAGTCACTGCCCCTCCTGGGGCCTAGGTTGCCTCGTCCGTCAAGTGGGAAGCGGGTGGCACTTGCTGCTCAGGGTTCCTGTGAGGACGAAACGAGAGGACAGCCGATCAAACAGGCACAGCCCGCTGTAAGCACATGCCCGTGAAGACCCATTGCTTCCAGATGGGCTCTCCCATGCCGGGGCCCTCAGCATCAGCCTCGAAGTGGGGCGATGAGGAGGCCTGGCAGGGCCTATGTGGCTTCTGTCCAGCAGCCCGTAGCCCCAGCGACATGGAGCCACCTGAGTCCAAAGCTGAGGTGCCATGTGGCTGCCCGAGCCTGTGACCACAGGACGTACGTGTGAACGGGACCACCGTCAGCCAGTGGGGCAGAGAGCCAGTGGACCCGTGGTCCAGCCCCCATCCTCCAGGGGGATTACTCTGGGCGTCTTCTATTGGTTCCTCAGAGGGCCCCAGGGGGACTGAGCCCACGGCCGGCCGTCCCAGCTCACTGACAACTGCTGTATTGCCTTTCCTCCCTTCCCTGCCTCGATTTTCCCACTGCCTCATTACACTTCCTGGGATCAGCCCCCTAATAAACCATGTGCATCCGGCAAGAACCTGCTTTTAGAGGAAACTAACCTCAGACCCGAAGCACCTTCCCAGAATTTCTGGGACCCAGTGAACCCGGATGCCTCAGCTGGAGGCCCCAAACTGGCCATCCTGTGAGCTGCGGGCCATGCCAGAGGCCCCTGGTCATGCCCCCTGCCCTCTGAAAAGGCCTGAGTAACTCACCCCCACCCCCACCCGCACATCATAGCGCACCCATCAGGGTGGTAACTCAGCTGAGCGCCCTGGGACGGACACACGTCTGGGCAGAGGCCCAGGTGCAAGGTGTGTCTTCTGCCCCTTGCTGGGGAAGAGAAAAAGCTGAACATGCCGCCCTGGCCCCTCCTCTTCCTCCTGTGCGTATGTAGACGAGTGTCTTCAGAAGCCCTCGGTACTGGGTTTCTGAACGACTGTGGTGGCCTCCAGGAAGCCATCGCCAGAGCTGCCCTCGGCCCGCCCGGTCCTCCTGCCGCATCCTGCGGGGTCCAGGTGCTACCTTCCTGTGGGGTGGGGATTCCCAATGAAATGCATTTCAACTTTTATGGAGATGGCCAATACCTGTGGCTCTGGCTGCCACTCTGCGGGTCCATTCTCATGGCCAAGGTTGCCACCAAGCCCCCGCTTTCCCTCTGGGTCCAACTGTAATGATATTGTCCCCCCAGACAAAGGGTGGGCAGGCCCCTGGGAAGGCCAGGCTGAGTGAGACAGGCGGGTTTCCTGCTCTCGTAGAGTGGGCAATAACAAACACACAGGATGACTTAAGGGGGTTGTGGGTGCCTGGGGAGGGAGGGGGGGAGATAAACCCGTGTGAGGTGAGAGAAAGGGAGGGGTGAGTGGGCCGGGTGAGGCCGGACGGCTCGGTGTGCCCCAGAGCTGGAGAGGGGGACAGAGGGTCTGCAGGGTAGGAACAAGGGTGCCTGGCAAGACGGGGGGTCAGCAGGGATGCAGGGCAGGTCACCTGGGGCTGAGATTAGGGATACCAGAGCCCCATGCACGCTCAAGGAGATGTCACGGGAGGATTTTCAGTGGGAAAAAATAACATCAGATTTGTGTTATCTTCTTTTTTCACTTTTAGCCATTGAGGTTTGAAACACATTCATGGAGTGTGCATGCATCCTAGTGAATATCTCGGTGAATTTTCACACGTGTGTGGCACCCAGGTCAAAATATAGGACAGTTTTAGCACCCCAGAGATGTGTGTTCCCCCCAGTTACCCTGGGAGACACATTATGGGGCAGGGGGAGGGTAGACCAGTTGGAGGCAACGGTGGTCAAGCTGGCGCAGGTGAGGGTGGGCGCCGTGGAAACAGAGACGTGGTAGATTCGCGATGCTTTCTGTTGGAAGGGCCAGTAAGAGTTGCCAGTGGAGAGACTAGGATGAGTCAGAGCAAAAGCAGAATCTAGAAGGTAACGCCAATGTTTTTGGCTTCAAAAATGGGTTGTGAACCCTAGGGCTTGGCAGGGGGAAGGGCAGTGTTGGGGGTGGCGTGGGGCAACGTGCATGGACTGGTTAAAGCAGGTGCCTCTGGCGCCCTCTGGCCCCCCAGACCAGAGTCCCCAGGAGAGGAGTCACAGGCTGGTGAGATGTGGCAGCAGAAGTCCCTACTGGGCTTACGGACAGAGGGACACAGACCCTGGCTGGCCTGAGGACACTGGGAGAGGCAGGGAGAGGAGTGAGCACTGTTTCCCTCTGTGTCCCTTGGAAGCCTGGGTCACTGGAAGGAGAGGTGGTGAGTGGGAGGTGACGTCTGCCTCTCACCCAGGAGCCATCTGCTCCCTAACGCAAACACCCCGTCTGTCAGGCCAGGCGAGGACAAATGACTGGGGCCGCCCCGCCACCAAGCCCGGGGAGAGGGGTCGCCGGACCCATGAGGTAATCCGTCCGATGATGTATGGCCCCGAGAAGAGTTGGGTTAATGATCTCAGGCAGGGCCCGGCGTAAAACACAGTAATTTCATAATACAGCGTGTGATGGATTAAGGCGTGTTAATACCAGGAGTATACATTAAGGGAAATGATCTTGCTGGCATACTAAATGGCAAAATAAAAGCACTTTTAGAAACTCCCATGATGAATGGGTCTGCCCTTTTAGTTCCGTACCATGATAAAGTAGAGCTCACTTCTGCTGGTCACCTCCCAGGCAATTCCTCTAAAGCTCCTGGGACCTCTGAGGGCCCCAGGGAGGGGGCAGCCTGGGGTGACAGCCGCACCTGCAGCCGAGGACACGCCCTCGCATCGTCTTCCTTGGACCCTGGTTGTCTTCATTGTCACTGCCGTCACCTCTACCAGGAGAGTCTCCCGAGTCCTTGGTGCGTTGATCTGAATGAAACTGCGGAGAGTGAAGGATCTGAGAGTCGACAGAGATGGGCGTCTCTCACAGTTCAGCCTGATGCTCTGTGCGAAGCCCCAGGTGGGCGGGAGGCCGGAGGAGGTGAGAGGTGTGTGCTCAGCAGCCACACCGTCCAGGTTGGGTCTCGGACCGGCTACTCGACGGCTGCACAGTCTTGGGCATGCCACGTAACCTCTTCAGGCCTCAGTTTCCTCGTTTACAGAATGGGGGTGACAGGAACCCTGCTCTGAGCTTGTGGTGACCTGTGGAGGTCAATTATTGAGCAGGCGCTGGTCTGGTATGTGTGGGGTGCTGGGCGCTGGGAACGCGTGCCCAGGGTGTCGCGCAGCACGTGGCGAGTGCTCAGTGGGTGTGAGCTGTTGCTGTGCTGGCTGCGTTGACACTGCTCAGCGGCCCTGAGGGGCAGGCACCGTCAGTCTGCCCACTTTGCAGGTAGGAAGAGCAGAGGCGCAGAGAGGTAAGGTGATTGCTGAAGCTCCTGTGAAAGGTCGTGGCCAGGATTAGAGACGTTCAGGCTGACCTCTGACCTTTAACCCCCACCTTCTGGGGAGGAAATTGTGGCTGTGGTTCTGTTCAGAGATGACGATAATTCTAACACCTGGGCCCGCACGCAGACATTTCCTTGCTGGAAGCTGCAAATCGAAGAAGCGATTTGAGGTGGGAGTAAGTCCCTGCCCTGACAGGCCTCTGAGGGACGTGCTTCCTTTGGCCTCAGGGGGACTAAGAGAGACTCCTTCCTGCGTGGAGGACACCACGGGGAGCAGCACGCTTCTGGCTGGTTCCACCTCCCAGTGGGGGGCTTCCAGTCCACCTGACTGGCGTCTGCAGGTGCCTTCGTGCGGGGACGCCAGTACTGGCCAGCTCATTGGGCTCCCCACCTGCGTCGCCCTGGAAACTGCTAGTAGCTTACAGACCGTTTTTTAGCTTCCTCCTCCTTTATTCATCCATTCAGCGCACACTCGCGCTGCTCCTGCCCGGACCGGCAGGGACGCAGCAAGAATGCAACAGGGCAGACTGGGCCTTGTGGAGCTTGTATTTGAGTGGCAGTAAGTGGACACCAGCCACCCGTTCCTGGGCTGACTGAGAGGTGGTGGGGACAGACTTGTATCTCCCGGGAATATTGAGTGTGAGGGTGCACAGCCCTGCCTACGTGGGGCAGCTGCTCGGCTCCAGCCCACGGCCGCCCTGTGGGAACGTGGGTCCAGCGGTCATGTCTTCGGACCTTCCCAGAGGATGGGGAAATGTGGATCATATTTTCACTGAAATTTCTTGATTTTTTAAAATATTAGTCATGAGTTCGAAAACGTTTCAACACCATGCGGGCCACAGGACACCCATCTCCCGGCCAGTTCTGGCTCACAGCGTGGCAGCCAGCAACCTCACGGCGCATCATGGTGCACCCCTGCCCGTCAGCAGCTGGTGCACAGCACCCAAGGTGTGCACAGCACCTGCCCAGGGAAGACCTCCTTTGGCGTTCAAAACAACCCCAGGAGAAAGGCTGTCACCAGGTGCTGGCTCTGGGAACAGGACCCTGGGTGGGCTCTGTGCCTGCCGGTCTCCTTGGCCAGGGCGTGTCTGGCCAGTAAAGAATGGGAGAAATTGAGCAACCCGAGCAGGGCCTCAGCTGCGAGGAGACGTGGGGGACCAGCACTCAGATCCCTTTGGAAAAGAAAAGTGTCGTTCTTGATGCCTCTGCAAGGCCCCGAACAAAAAGCCCACAGTGGCTGGCCGGAGTCAAGGGTTCTGGAGCCCGGGTGGCCAGGTTCAAACCCTGCCCCTGCCTGTTTGTACCAGCCGCAGTTGCTGCCTCTGCAAAATGGCACTGACCTACATCACAGGGCGGTTACCAGGACACACCGCAAGGGTGCCCACAAGTTCTTGGTCACGGAATCCTGCGTCTGTGGAGACTGTGTTATTTGGAAAATTTAATGGTATGAGACAATGTCTATTATGGAATGTTAAATGAAAAAGCAGGCACCGGACGGACTCACTTTATGTTTGTATACATAGGCCGAAGGCCGGAAAGAAATAGGGAGGAAGACACAGCAAGACAGTAGTAATTTGGGGGTCTAGGGTTATAGGTGATTTTAATTTTCTACCTTATAATTTTCTGAATTTTCCAAATTTTCTACAGTCAGCATGTATTAAAAAAAATTAGATCAGGACAATTTGTTTTAAAGAATTAAGTTCCCAGTCTTCAGAAAACATTCTGGCTTTAAGCTTTTCCTCTCCTCCCAGCTGACTGCTTTGCAGAGAAGCCCCCGGCCTTCAGAGGCATCCGTCCGCCTAGAATTCCCAAAGCTGTCCCAAAGGCAGAGCGCAGGGCGGCAGGGGCCCATGACCTGCTGATCCAGTCCCCAGGCCCACTCTTCCTTGCCTACCGGTGGGTCCCACCAGGACAAGGGTCTGTCACAGCAAGCCACTCCCATTCCCCAAGCAGGAAGAGAAAAGGGACCCCGGTGTCTCAGGAAGTCCTCAGATTATTTGCAGGCATAAACAAAGGGTTACAGCTTGATTATTCATTTCCCATTTTTACAAAGCTCCTAAGAGCACCTACAGAAGGAAAGGAGGTGAGAAAACCTGAAGCAGCCTGTCTCTCTTTCAGCGTCCATGTGCACCAATGGATGGATGAATGGATGAGTGAGTGGGTGAGTGAATGAAGGAGTGGATGCATGAATGAGGGAGTGAACGAATGAATGAGTGAATGAATGAGGGAGTGAACGAATGAATGAGTGAACAAATGAGTGCAGGCTACTGTGGGATCCTTGCCTTTGCTACAAAACCAGGAGATCCTGAAAGCAAATTCATTTCCTCCAAATCATGTCTGTTGGATGGCGAAAGAAAAACAAAATTCATTTAGATGTTCTTCTCGTTAAAGGATGGAAGACTGTACAGTTCCACAAATACAGCTTTTTAAGAGTATGAAGTTCTGACCTAAAATTACATTTAATTATTGTTACATTTTAGGCTCTGTAGGAAATGACAGTACAGAAGTGTGACTTTCACATTGGCATGTGGGAGTGTCTGTGAGGTAGGGTGAGGGTTTTAACAAGCAGTGGGGCTCTGAGCCTAAAGTTACAGGACGCGCACTTGCAGCCACAAAACTAGGTTGATCACTTACTGTTCAAACTCATCTGCTGACCCCTCCACCCACAACGTTTCCACACCCGGCCCCTCCCCCCGAATTTTGTTTTAAGTCCAAGCACACCCTGCGCTCTCCCGAACGCGACCTAACGGTGGTGAGGAGGCCCGACAAGAAATCTGGGATAGGAAGTAAGAGTGATTTCGCCTCATGATAGGACGACAATCAGTGACTCTTTGTCAGCCCCTTAATTCATTTCTTATAGTTTTTCTTGTCACATCCACTTGCTTTATAGCTTCCTAACTTGCAAGTTATAGTTGTAATTTATCGTCAAAATTGAGCGGTAGCAAATCAAGGAATATTCCCATTGATTACCCTAAATTGTCTAATCTCCTGTATGTTTTTAGAACTTGATTGGGTGGTATTTACTGATTGCCTTCATCTAATTTAAAAATCAATCAATAGCAACAACGAGAGCTGGGGTTAAATTGAGCCTCATGCAGCCTCACCAGAGCAAATGCCCAGCAGCGGCGGGCAGCCCCACGGCGGGCAGATCTAATGCCGAAAACCAGAGCGTCCTGGAGCTGGGCATCCCGGGCAGGTGCCCCAGAAATTTCCGCCCGCATCTCCTGCCTCTTGTGTTGTTAGCTATTTGGGTGATTGCCTTCTGCTAGAACACACTTGTCTCACTGCAGTAAAACTGTCGAGAAGGAGATGAAAGGGGTGGGAAGGTGCTTCAAAGCTGGCCAGTCCACCTTCTTCCCCCACACCCTCTGGGGGTATTAATGGGAATTAACAGAACTCTGGTGTTTGTGTGTCAGCTGCCCACATCATCCCAGGGAGAAACGTGTCCACACTCGTGAATTCGTGCCTTTGACACTCACAGGCCTCTGTTTTTATTTTTATCCAACGCTCTCTGGACATGCCCACGGGCCCGTCATGGTGGACAAGGGCACTTTCACCCGTTACGCCGTTTGGCTCCGACGTGAACCCCGGGAGGGTGTCCGCGCCATTGTGCAGGTGAAGCGGGGGCTCGGGTGAATTCCGCAGCTGGTCCCAGCCCAGGTGGTCTGAAAAGTAGGACAGCTGGGTCTTTGGGGGCACTGCACAGCTGGGACATCCCGGAGAAGGCAAAGGGGACCAACTCCAGGAGCCGAGGCGTGCTTATGTCTCGGTGGGAGCCAATCCTGTACACCGCTCACAGGAACACAGAGCAGGTTGAAGTAAGTGCTATTGTCCCAGGAGCCACGTGACAATATGGGGCACCCAGGAGGCCCAGCAAATATGTGTGAGCCGAGGGACTGAGAGTCGGAAACACATTATTGTGCATTTTTTGGACTGTCTGGAGATGACTGGGCCCTGATGAGGAAAAAAAAAAAATTCAGGCTCCCCAGAAAGGGCAGAGCAGGTGAAATCTCTCCATGTATTTAATTGTATGCCTTGGGATGTGGCGTGGTGGAAGCCCAGGCCAGTTCAGAACTAGGCTTCCCCCATCAGCCCCACACCATGCCTGGGATGCTTGTGCTCAACCTGTTCTTTACCGGGGTCAGCCCCTTCCGCCCGGCCCGGGACTTCTGCAGGAAAGGCCTCTGACCTCTTCATAAACTTTAGAGGTGTTCTGAATGTGCCAGTGGAGGAAGACTCGAAATGCTCATTCCTTCACTGAGAAATGCACTTGGAGTCACTAGAAGGCTTTAAAGATACATATCCCAAAGTGCTTAAGGCTTTGCCCATACCTGGAGTCAATTCTGGGCGCTCCCCACCTGCCCCGGGAAAATGCCTGGAAGTCCTGGAGAAACCAGGGAAGCCATGGGCGGAGGAATCTCCACTGGAAGAGACCGGCTACCTGGGCATTTAAAAATCTGAGCAAACTCAGGAAAGGATTCGTGCATTTGGAATTTGCTGACACCTCAGTAGGCTCCTCTCCGCCACCCCCCTGTCCCATGGGACTGCTAGATATCTCAGATTATCCCAACACCCAAACTATGGTTAGACCCTCGTCACTGGGCTGTAAAACTCAGGGGGACCGTGGGCCATTCCCACTGTGTTCCCCTGAGATGCTTATGATATCCATCTTTTTATAGGTACACAGAAAAATGGGCAGGAATGTAAGTGATTCCTCATGTACCCCCTGTCCCCACACGTGCATAAACACCCCCATTACCCACACCCCCCTCCAGAGTGGTATCTCTGCTACAACCCACACTGCCACGTAATTATCAGCCAAGTCCACAGTTTGCGTTCGGGCTCCCTCTCGGTGTTGCGTGTTCTATGGGTTTGGGCAAGTTTATAAGGACAAATTTATCTGCCACTGTATAAACAGGATCATACAGAATATTTCCACTGCCCGCGAATCCTCTGTTCTGTGTTTATTTAACCACCCCCCCTCCACTCCCTGGTGACCACTGATCTTTTCACTGCCTCAATAGTTACGCCTTTTCCAGAATGCCGTATCGTTGGAATTATAGCCTATAGCCTTTTCAGATTTTTCAGATGGGCGTCTTTCACTGAGTAATACGCGTTTAAGCTTCTGCTGTGGTTTTTCATCATTGGATAGCACATTTTTTCTAAACTGCTGAATAATATTCTATTCTCCAGATGTACCATCAATACATCTTACTGAGTGAGTAAATTATTGAACGTTTCCCCACCCGAAGGCTCTTTTTCTTACGGCTCCGTGGCAGTTGGCCGGCCTTCTCTTGGTTCTCCAGGTGGCGGGGGGTTGAGTACTTGAAATTCTCTGTCTCCTTCATACTTCGCTGCGCCACCTCCATCCCCCCCCCTCAGTTATGTCCCTTGGCTGAGATTGCTGGTTGCCTGCCATATCCCTTCTCACCTAGTGAGAGAGCCCTTACATTTTAGCTGGGCCTGGAATAAAGCCTACATTTACCAGCCTCCCTTGCAGGTGGGCGTGCCTCGTAACTGATGGGATACAGGTAACCTTTCACAGAGCTTTTTCTGAGAACTGTCTTAAAGAAAAAGAAAAAAGTTGGCATGTGGCACAAAAACCTGCATGCCGATGTTTATAGCAGCTCTTTTCATATCCATGAAACATGGGAGCAACAAAGATGTTCTCAGGATGTAATGGGCAAGATGCTTTATGTCTGTGGTCTTCCTCCCCCAAACCTATAACCCCCTGGTCTAATCCTGAGAAAAACATCCGACAGATTCCAACTGGGGGGCATCCTGCAAAATACTCCTCCGAACTGGCAAGGTCATTAAAAACAAGGAAAGTCTGCCCTGGCCAGGTGGCTCAGTTGTTGGAATGTCGTTCCCTGCACCAAAAGGTTGTGGGTTCGATTCCCGGTCAGAGCACATACCTAGGTTGCAGGTTCAATCCCTGGTCAGGGTGTGTACGGGAGGCTACTGATCGATGTTTCTTTCTCACATTGATGTTTCTCTCTCTCCCTCTTTCTCTCCCTTTCTAAAATCGATAAACATCCATGGGTGAGGATTTAAAAAAAAGAAAAGGACGAACCTAAGGAAGGTTTAACTTATCACAGCCAGGAAGGGTCTAAGGAGACGCTAAATGTGAATCAGTATCTTGGATAGGATCCTGAAACCGAACAGGAAAATTAGGTAAATGCTGAGGTCATCGTATGAAGTACGGACTTTGGTTGATAATCAGGTATCCGTATCGAATTGCTCACTTAGCACAAGGTGTTAATGGAGGAACGGACGTGGGTATTGTGAGAACTCTCCGTACACCTTCGTGATTTTTCTGTAACTCTAAAACGAATAAGATAAAAAATCATTAATAAAATAGTTGGTATGTACCCTTTTCCCCAATCTGTTTTATCCCTTCCTCCAGTTTACTTTCTGGGACATGGCTCTGTGGGCGGCCCCTGACCTAAGGATGGCGGAGCAGAGGGCTGGAAGGTAACTGGGTCCCTGAGGATTTCACGCTCAACGGTCCACCATCCTCAGGGTCTTCATCTTTCCATCGCACCAGGGCTAGTTTCTGAACTGGTTCCCCAGTACCCTGAGGACTCGGTGGGGATGGGGAGGGAGGAGGGAGGAGGGAGGAGGGAGGAGAGAGCAGGGAGCGTGACCAGGGGCGTGGCCTGGCTGGTGTTAGGGTGTGTCCAGGTAGGTGTGGTCCGGTGGGTGTGGCCTGGTGGGTGTGGCCTGGTGGGCGTGGCTGGGTGCCCAAAGCCGGCTCTCCAGCCTCCCTGTAGAGAGAGCGAGCAGCTGCTCCTGTGCTTTTGTGAATCGGATTTGTAAAGCCCAGTGCACTTTTTATCTCATGTTGATGCTAAAATAATAATCATGGAGCATCTATTATGCCACTAGCACTCTCCCTGTGTTATTGCATTAAATTCTCACCACAGACATGCAAGGTAGTTAGTTGTTGGTAGCCTCATTTTACACATGGGGAAATGGCAGTTTGAAGAGGTGAAGCAACTCACCAGAGGCCATCCCCAGAGGGGCCTGACCCAAGCCTGTCCTAGCCACTGAGCCGTACTGCCTTCCCGACTACCGGCAGTGGGGAGGGCCAGAGTCCCTGCCAGTAGCCGGGTTGCTGTGTGGTCCCTGCTGGTCCCTCGCCTCCAGGGCCCTTCAGAGTCTCCAACCAAAGGGTGTAGCATCGGGTGGTCTCTAAGGGATGCTGCAGCCCAGGGAACTCCATCCATTGTCGACTTGTGACCGAAGAAGCCAGTTCGTGGGCAAGTCTGGAGCCTGCCTGGTGTCACCCCTTCTCTCCTGAGCCAGTCCCCCGTCCAAGCTGCCAGCACCCCTGGGTGGTACCCCTCCTTCTGTGTCCCCCACAGAGGCTGACAGAAGGGTCCCTTTCCTGCTTTGTTGAAGTGTCACCCTCAGGTGTGGACACTAGGGGGGTGTCCATTACTGGGACATCTGTCTGCCTGTCATCGAGGGGCATGCCCATCACTTACACAAATTCACCCCAAGATGTTGGGGCGGGAATTGTTTTTTAAAAAATTGAAAGGAGGCCATTACCCTCGTGAGGCCCACCTGAGAGAGCCTCTCCCGATGATGGAAGAGGGTGCGGCACTCTGGCCGCCTCTGTGGCGGGTCATTAGTTACACGGGGAGTGTGTGAGGGGTGGGGGTGGGGTACTAGGGTGGCAGGCCAGGTCCGTCCATGGGGCTCCCTTTGGAGGAAGGAGCCGGAGACAAATGATTCGAGTCTGAATTCCATATACACCGGAGATTGCTTATCGATCCGCATCGGAATATGCAGGCTGGCCCCAGGGACCTGCCGAGTATTTTCCCAGGGAGTTAATAACGTGGCAGCTGAGCTGTCTTGTCCAATTCACTGGAGCCAGGCCTCTAATCAGGACGGAGTTTCTTATTTTGAGGATTCTTGCCACTTGAGTCTTCTGCCTCCCTTCCACTTGGCTGGGCCCCCGTCAGTGCTTGCAGTGACAGCCGTGGATGGGGAGGCTAATCAAATTGTTTATTATCGACCTAAATCAATATGTATGGATCGCCGAAACATCACTGTCACACCGCCCAAAAGTCATACTAGTAATTCCGCAGCTGCAGATGTAATCCAGCCGTGATTTCTCCGACTTGAATTGTGTCTGAATTTAGGGGAGCGAGGACAATTATAGTGGGGAGGGGCCCATGGGAGGGTGGGCCCTGTGCTAGGAAGCATGTATACTCAGCGCTGTACAAAAGCATTAGGCATTCATGGTGGAATGTCACTCTGTCCTGCTTGAATGTGAGTCTTTAGCTGGGAAGAGAGTCGCACACTATAGAGGAGAAGCAGGATGGAATCGTTCTGAGATCTAAGGGAATTGTTCTGGGCCAACAACTGTGCTCTCTGTTCCTGCAGGGACACGCAGGGGACTGGGCGTGGAGACCTGGTGCTCCGTGGCTCTGCCTCCTCCACGGGAGCCGGGGGGCCAGGTCCCTGCTTTTGGGCTATGCCTGGGATCTCCTGGGGGACACACCCGTGGAGGCCATGCCACACCCCTGCACTGTGGATTCAGTGATGGAGCTTGGCTTTGCTCCTTCCTGAGGACAGTTTGAGCAGGAGGAAGAGGAGAACCTCAGGGACTGAAAGCACAATAGCATACTAATTGGGCACCTTGAATGCGTTGCCATTCGAGAGCCAGACGCTTGTGGCCAATGTGAGTGTTGTTAGCAGTTAGGAAAAGGCGCTTGTCCAGTGGGTGAATCAGGAAAGGTAGCATCTCCCTGGGCAGATGTGAGCTCACAGGTGCAAGACTCGGCTGACCAAGCTTTGAGGGTGGTGGTCACAGCCCCTTCAACCTTGAACCAGCGCTTGTGAACTGCACAAACTGGAGTGGTTGGCCCTGGGCACCTGTCCCCACTGGGGCACGTGCTGTCCCTGAATGAGCTCGTTTCATCCTCATCATCTGTGAGGTCGATGCAATAATCATCCCCACTTTCCAGATGGGGAAACCGAGGCACCATGCAGGTAGGTAAGTTGCCCAAAGTCATGGCTAGTAAGGAGTGGAGCTGGGATTTCAGCCTTGGAAAGTGACTGTGAGACCCTGGTTTCCTGACCAGAAGGCGCAGGTCAGGGCTGGCTATGGGGTACATGTGTTAAGAAGGCAACTTGGAGGGTCCACCCCCACCCAAAGCAGCCCTTGACTGCATGTTCTCCCACCCCCCAGCATTTAACTATGGCCAGTTACAGAACCTGTCTGTAAAATGGGGACAGTTTTCCCCGGTGGCTGCCGCCCAGGGCTGCTGGCAGAGTCGAAGGGGACGAAGTGGAAGTGAGGCTTTGCAGCCAGAAACCGCAGGCCACAGGGTGGGCTGTTATCAGCAAGCCTCCTGGCGCCTTGCTTCTGCTCTCCAAGGAAAGGCCCGTTCCCGCCGGTTCCCTCGCTCTGCCGTGGGGTGAGGGCCATCTCAGAGGCTGCCTCCCCTGCACCCACCCCTGGGCACCCAGAGCTCCCCCAGCGCATGGAAGGTAGGGGTGCTCCCAGAACTGCTGGTGCAACCCCTGTGTGAGGAGGGCCGTTATAAAGTCCCCAGTCACCATTTTGGAGTGTGCCATCAGCCCCCACGTCCCTGGTTTGCATGTGTAGCATATCCATCCCATTCCAAGTCCGTGGTACGCACCCTAACTAGGGCAGTGCGGCACCCCAGCACAGAGAAGCCGCCACCCCCAGGGCCAGGGCCAGGGCCAGTCTGCCCCTGTCTGCCCCCACCTCCCTATCTGGACATGATACCCAAACTACATCCTTGCCCTTGGCAGTGACCCCCAGGTGACCGCACTCTAATGGGTAGGCAGGCAGCCCCTGTCAGGAAGAGCCTCACAGTCAGCTGTGCAGGTGACATCTCTCACCCCTTTCCTGCCTTGGCTCCCATGTGCAGCTGGAAGGAGCCGACGGTCCCCGGTCCCCACGATTGCTGGTGTGTCGTTCTGTGCTTTGTAGCTCAGGCTGTGCCACCCACAATGGAGGGTGGGGTGCCCTGTGTGCGGCAGCTTGCCTTTGGCAGCAGAAACACGAGCAGGTGTCCAGGGGTACCCGGGGTTCCCTGACAGCCTGCTCGCGTCTTAAGAAGCGACCTGCTTCTGGTTGCTCTGTGCCTGCTTGAACAGACGTCATTTGCTGGGGACAGCTGTTTAGAATCCCGTGCGCTTTTTAATGAAGCGTGTAAACTACTCTTTCCTGTCTTATGCTTCACTCTGTGCAGAGAAAGGAGGGTGAACCATTTTGGGAAAAAAACCCAGAAAGCCTGAGTTCACTCCACAGTCCCCCAGCCTTTCAGGTTCAAGGGGATTCGAAACTTGGCAAACACAGCTCCCCTGTCCCCAGAGGGAAAAGATAAAAACCCACCAGCAAAGATACATTACGCTGGGCATTATATTTCTGTGACGGAAATAACTCATTTTCACGACACGCTATAATAATCGCAAATTATGGTCCACAATGAGTTTGTTCTCATTAAAGTCTGTATGGAGGAAAGCAAAGAATACAAAATGTATACAATTGTTGAAAGGAAAAACGCCATGTAATATAAAAGATACTCTAATCGCTATTTCTAATTATGAAGAAGAGAAAATCACTAAAAAATTTTTACAGCATCTAATTACCAAAAAAAAAAAAAAAAAAAAAAAAGCCAGAACCACAAAATAACTCTCTATAAAATTAATAATGAAGGAAGGAGGACTTTAAATGACTGTAGTTTCTGAGAATTGCTCTTCCTCCAACCGAAAAACAGAAGGTTGGCAGGGCTGTGTGCGGTGTAGGCTTCCAAGCGGTTCTTGGTGTGAGGTTAGTGGTGAGCTTCCTTGAGGTGTGAGGTGCCTTGCGGGGTGCCTTGCCTTGTGCGGTCCCCAGGCAGCCCCGCTGCTGAGGCATGGCTCTTCCCCTCCACCCTCGAGGAAGCTGAGGCTCAGAGAAATTCAGCGACTTGCCAGCATCGAGGGTAACTGGGCCTTGTGGTCAGCCCGCGACAGTGCCATGAAATGCCTATTGGCCTGTCATTGTCACGAGTAGTAGTATCCCGTTCACCAGGTGGGACAATATATCCTAAGATCACCCGAGCACAGTCACCAGCCAAGAGGGCTGGGCATCAGAACCGGAACCCGAGACCTTGGGTTTCCAGGTCTAGAGCTTTTGGACTACAGATGTGGCCACTGAAGAGCCTCCTCTGAGCAGCGTGAGGTTGTAGAAATAACACCCAGTCTCCCTCGAGTGAGTCTCCCTATCCGACACCATTAACTGAAGGGAGACACCCCGAAATGTCCCCTCCAATCTTTAGTGACCAACCCCGCCTACCACGCCTGCTGCAGGAGGGGAGTGGGCCAGCAGGAAGCAAGGTCTGAGGCAGGAAGATGGTCCAGGGGGCCACTGTGGTCAGCTGCGCACAAGACGGAGGTGCTGGAGAGGGAGGGCTGTGGGTGGACTTGGGGCACACTTAACAGATGGAATCCCCAGGACTCGGAGTCACAGGGGAGGCTGGGGTGGTCCCCAGAATGGGTGGTGGCACCATTAACTGAGACGTGGAACTGGTGAGCTGGCCTGAGACCGGAAGGGGATGAGTTGGCTTTTGGACGCGTCGAGTCCGAGGGCCCAGTTCTCCATGTGGCCTCTCCACTTGGACATCTTAAAGGCAGCTCGAGCTTCGCTTGTGCCAAACAGGATTCCGGAATCACTGTTCCCCGCCCCACCGTGAACCTGCCCCTGCCCCTTTGGCTACTCTCTCAGTAGATGGCCACCCAGTTCTACCCAGATACTCAGGTCAACACCAGTCATCCTACCAGTGATTCCTGCCTTCCGTGTGACGGCTAATCCATCAGCCGGTCCTCTCTGCTCTTCCCGCAGAAAGCAGTCGGGATGCGGCTACTCCGCTGCCTCCGCTGCTCCTCCTGGCCCAGCTGCGACCGTGGCCCACCTGGCTACTGCAGCGGTTCCCACGTCACAGGCTGGCTTCCAGCTCAACCCTCTACACTTCTCTGCAGCTAGCCGGTGAAGCGGTCTGTCCCCAACACAAACCAAATGATGTCATGGCACTTCCAAATCCTTCACTGGTCTCCTGTGTTACCCAGTTTTATGGGTTAAAGTGTCCCCCTCCCCCCCCCAAAATATGTTGAAGCCCTAACCCTCGTACTCCAGAATGTGACCCTTTTGGAAACAGGGTCGTTGCAGATGTGATTCGTTGGCCTCTGGCTTCACTTTGTCTTTTTCCGTAGCAGTGGTCACTCTCAGGGCCACTGGCAGCGCCTGAAACGATACTGTGAAAGTACGGTTCTGCATGCTCCTGGAGGCAGCGGCCTCGGCCTGAGCCGGCGTGTGGCAGTGGCGGTGCGGCAGATGCCGTGGGCTCCCTGGGGTTCCCGGTGAACCTTTATGACGACCCTGCGAACAGTCACAGTGGATTTAGTTCATGTCAGGTGTGTTCTGAGTGCTGCGGGTGTCATCAGCTCAATCCTCTCCACAACCCTCTTGATGTCCCCATGTCATAGATGGGAAAGCTGAGGCACAGAGAGGTTGAGGAACTCGCCCAAGGTCACACAGCTCGTAGTAAGTGGTACTGACGGTTTGGGCCGAGCCTCAGGGGCCTTGCCAGTCACCACAACTTGGTGTTCATCCTGAGAGCCTAAGGGGCTTGGTTCACAGTGTCGTAGCAGCTCTAGACCCCTTGGCTGCCCCCGTCTCAGCCCCAAACACAACGCAATGCAAATCAACACACAGACGCAGCACCTTCCCTTTTATTTCTGCTGCCTTTGCCCTGCCCCCTCCCTGGGATCCCTCCCTAGAGGGCGTCCCACAGAGAACTGTGTTTTCTAAGGGAATTCTGATGCCAGGGATGGGTGTTGGGGACCAGAGTCTGCCAGCCTCAGCCCTGACGGCCGCACTGGGACAGAAGAAAGACCTGACCTGTCCCCTGCAATCCCTCTCACCATTGTCCCCGTCTCAGAGTCCTGGGCCGATGGGCCTGAAGCTCCCCTCCTTCAACAGCCCTCTGTCCCCAGTAGGGAATCAGAGCCGCGGGGTGATGCACCTCACACCCAATGGCTATGTGGTGGGCTGTTGTTGTATATCTTATTTTTCTGAAAACAAAAGCAAAAACTGTTAAACTGATGATCATTGATGATGAAACAAGGTTATCGGGTACGCTCACCTAGGCCATGATCTTGCCTGCCTTTCTCTGCATTTTCCCTTTTAGACCGTGAACTCCCCGTGAGCAGGGCAGGGGGGCTGTCCTATCTATGGCCTCTCACTGCACCCCACATTCAGAACAAACTGCATTTCCTCCCTGATTTGGCATTCATCGTTTACGGCCTGAAAACCAGCTCCTCTGGCCAAGCCCCGTCCCCCCCACCCCCCGTCCCTTGTCCCAAAGCCCTCTGAGTCCTGTGGAAGCCCACCGCCTCACCCCGTGCGCTCCTGCCCACAGCCCTCCCCGCCACGTGGTGACCTCGCCTCCCCTCGCCAACCTGCGTGTTTCTGCAAGATGATACTGCCCCTTGCTCAATGCCTGGTGACAAAATATTGTTTTACAGTGATAAGCATCTCGTAAGACAATATTTGGAAAGTTATTATCTCAATGTCTCTGGTTGAGGACATGGAATGATATCACCCAAAGCCAGACCTGCTCTGTTTGCGGCCAGCAGCTGGGGCGGCTGGGGACAGCATGTGTGAGCTATCGGGGGGCTTGATCTTCAGTGATCTGCCCTTGATTGGCCCCCACGTGGCTGATAAGGTCTAATCAGGACCTGAAGGGGGAGCCACGGTGTTTATCGGTGGGAGGGTGGTGGCAGTGGTGGAGATTCAGAGAGGAGGGAAAATTTGAGGGGGGAGGCATGGGTAACGAGATCCCCGTGATTAATGAACTTTTTCAGAAGGCTGTTCGTGTTTACGTCGCCTGCCGCTGGTCTGGGGAAGATGTTTCCTCTGGGACCGGGGCCATGTCTCTGGTGTTTACAGCCAACGGGTTCTCTGGGCTCAAACTCCAAAGAAGACCCAGAAATGGGGGTCTGAGACCTTTCTTTGTCCCCTTACCACCCAAGCAGGGGCAGCGTGTCACCATTTGTTACCTGTCCCTTGACAGCCAGCTCCACCTACATACACGTCTCCTTGGTCCTAGAGCAGGGCTTCTCGGGCTCAGCATCACTGGGGCTGGGGCTGGGTGGTTTTTATCGTGGGGGGCCGTCCTGTGCCATGCGAGACGTTTCAGCAACATCTGTGCCCTCCGCTCACTAGATGCCCGTAGCATCCTCTCCTCTCCCCCAGTTGTGACACCCCCAAAATGTTTCTAGACATTACCGAAGGTCCCCTGGGGGATGGTGGGGTGAGCGAAACACCCCCAGTGGGAGGCCATCGCCCTGGCGTGACAGAGCCCCTCCACCCTGTCCGGTCTGCACGGCGCACAAACTCTGGCAGGGAGATTCGTGAGGAACGGTCCCTCTTGTTGTGCGGTGCTTGCTGAGGCTCCAGGAGGTCCAGGGGCTTTGCTGGGCCAGACGGGCGCTGCTGCGTGGAGCAGCCAGGCCAGAGGCTGAGCTCCACTTGCATGACGGGCCTCTCTCACTGCCCACATCACCGACCCACATGCTCTCAGACCCCATCTTCTCACAGATGCTGCACGGCCAAGCGTTGCTCCTTTGACCCAAGTCACCTGCACCACCAACCTGCCTGCCAGGGTCACGGCGGGCCCCTCGCTGGGTGCTTGATGGTCCTCTCGGGGCGTGGAGAAGAACACAGGTCCCCTCAGGTGGGATGTGGCGATTGGGTACCACTGAGTGCTCAAAGGAGCGACTTCCAGACTGGGTTACGGAAACCCTCTGAGTTCCTGGGGTGCCTCCATTTGGGCCCAGAGAGGAGAGGGCTGGGGACGGGGTGAGCTCGGCACTCACCCTCCAGTGCAGGCACAGCCCTGTTCTTTCTGCACGGGACGGACTGGCCTCCCCCCACCAGTGTCTGTAGGAGACAGGGCCCCACTGCTTCAGGAAGGCTTGAAGGCCGCTGTCCCAAATGACTGCGTGTGAAAATTCCATTGTGTGAGATACACGTTTGACCCAAAAGAAAATGATGAGATGTAAGACATTGTAAAAATTATAAAGAAAAAATAACTTGGGAGAACGCCAGAGTTCAGTGAGTCTGGTGGGTGAGAAAGAGTCCAGCTTCCGGGTTGCTGATGACCTTTGAACTTTTGACCTGGGCAGTGGTCACATGGGGGTGTTCCTCTCGTGAAAGTCACTGGGTTGTCCCCGGGGCGGGTGCCTGAGTTCCGGCTGCTGTAGTAGAATGCCGCAGTCTGGGTGGTGGAGATGATACGCATTATTCCTCCCAATTCTGGAGGCCAGAAGCCCAAGGTCAAGGCACCCTCAGATCCGGTGTGTGCGAAGAGCCCCCTTTCTGGTTTACAGGCCGCAGCATTCTTGCTCCGTGCTCACAGGGTAGAGGCTGCCATCTCCTGTCTCTTCCTCTTTTTACAAAGGCCCTATTCGAGTGCTGGGGGCCCCACCCTCCACCTCGTTTGACCCTAACTTCCTCCCGCCTCCTGGTACCCTCGCACTGGGGGCAGGGCTTCAACTCGTGGGTTTGGTGGGACACATACATTCAGTCTGTAAGAGCCGGCAAAGCACAGCCTGCAGGTCCCAGGTGGCCAGCTGCCTGTTCTTACAAATAAAGTTTTATTAGAACACAGCCATCTCATTCATTTACTTGTGGTCTATGGCCAGCTTGCTCCTGAGCTACAAGCGGAGTTGAGTAGCTGTGACAGTGATAATAAGGCCTAAAATATTTTCTGTCTGCTCTTTAAAGAAAGTAAACGGACTCCTGGGTTGGTCATTTATGATACTTGTTTATTTCTGTATGTATATTATCATTGGTTTTTAAAAAAAATTAAAGGCATCATCTCCTCCCCAACATAAAAGATAAAAACAGAGTCTCAGTTACAGGTAGGAACACCCGTCCAA
Source organism: Desmodus rotundus (assembly GCF_022682495.2). NCBI lineage: Eukaryota > Metazoa > Chordata > Mammalia > Chiroptera > Phyllostomidae > Desmodus > Desmodus rotundus. Next base: position 4,071,055 of record NC_071398.1, read on the forward strand.
GACCTAAAAAGAGGCAAACTCACTTGCGCCAGGTCTCACCGCAGAGAAACCCGGAGGGCCACACCTTCTGGCTCCTGATCCCGCGCTGCCCTTAGCAGCATCCCACCACTACTGCGCATGTGCATGCGGCAAAGCCCGCGGGGTGCCGCGGCTTCTCCTCTGCTCCGGCAGGGTTGCAAAGGGAAGCCCTTCAGGCAAGTGGGGCTAGGAGGGTGCTGAGGGCTGCAGACCATGGACGGAGGAAAGAGCCTGTGACCAGTCGACCCAGAAGCTTGGGGTCCAGGGTCAGGCCGGCCTGGGTCAGCCCTGGTATGGGTGGGGTGCGGGGTGCGGACGTCGCTCGCAGCACAGGATCGCTGGGAAGGACCTCGTGCTTCTGTATGTTTGCTCTCTTTTAAACAAAGTCAGAAACTGCTAAGTTCCCTGGGTCTGGTCCACGCTAGCCTGGTGGGGCGTGGAGGTCCGTGGCAGATGACAACGTGCTATGAGGGAAGAGGAGCACTCATATATGACGGGACAGGGCTGGGGGCTCAGTGTGCGCCCCCCACACCAGTCCTCAGGGCCCCTGGCTGGGGGCATGGGCACAGTGCTCCTGTCTTTCCCTTTTACAGTGAGGATATGGGGACCCAAGGAGGTCAGGTGTGTTTGGACCCCATGGGGAGCAGCCTTGTTGCAAAGCCTGAGAGAAGGGGGCAGCTCCCAACATCAGTACTAGGGGACAGGGGCCTGGAAGAAGGCAGAGAAAACATTCAAATAACAAATACAAGGCACAGGTGTATACTCCCGTTGGTCCCGGGGGTCAGCTCTCACTGCCGCCCATCTGAGGAGGTGCCTCTCCTCCCGCCACCTTCCTGGAGAAAACCTGGGAGTCGGGGGGGTGGGGTGGTGGGCAGCCGGAAAATACCTTGGCCCCAGCGGCTGGGGAGGGTGCTGATCTGTGGCAGACAGGAGGAGGCTGGGACAGAAGTGGCCATATTTTCAGCTAGAAGAGAAAGAAACAAAATTTCCACTTCCAGTCATGTTACAAAGTTGCCTGTTCCGCTAGGAGAATTTAAAATTCTATTCATTGTTTGGGGAAAAAAAACCTCTTTAAAGAAACATGGCAATTCAGCGATCCGGTGCAAGCAGCACATGGACATGGAAGAATTGTGAGGGCGGTACACACATGTGCGAAACAACGACCACAGTCCGGGATGTGCTGTTGTGCGCAGCCAGATGCTTCCAGAACAGGCCAGAAAGAAGGAGGAACAAGTCTGTAGGTCTGTCGGCGTTTCCCAAGGTGTCTGTCTGGTAGAACAAATTTCAGATTCCTTAGTGAGGTTTCCTGAACAATGAAATTCAACCAGTCCTCAACAAATTGGTTTTTTTCTTGGCATAAAAGACCCCGGAGAGTGTCTTAGCCCCCAGAAGCTTTGCGTTAAGAACCGTAACTTGACAGGCGGGTGCTTTCCCACCCCCGCCTCCCCGTGTCTTTCTGTGCACTCGGCTCCTCCCCGGCGGAGAGAGAACAGATGTGTGTTGTTACATATTTTTCTGGAAACCTGCTTCCGAGCCGGAGTCATAACTCTCGGTAACAACCCATTCCCGCAGTTCAGAGATCTTTTATAAGCCTATTTTAGGCATTCGATTATTGCCTGACTAATAACAGGGGCTCGTTGTGTCGAAGAAGAGACTGGGGGCTATGGTGCAAATCGTAGCGTGTAATTGCTCAGCGGCTGCCAGTGAGACTCCCTGGTTGCCGGGGCAGGAGAGCCTCTTAGGTGCGAGGAGCTATTTTTTCGTGTTATAATAATTGGGCTGTGGGAAAGCCAGAAGAGAAACCTGCCCAGAGAGCAAACTCACTCAAAAAGTAAAAAAAGAAAAAAGAAAAAGAAAAGGAAAGAGAGAAAGAAAGGGTGAAAGAGAGCATAAAGAATCCTTAGGGGAAGCTTCCACCACCTGGGGGAAGGCACGTTCAGCCACCCTGGGAGGACTCTTGGACCAGCTGAGTGCTCACGGGTGGGGACCAGTGGCCTGGGTGGTAGGCAGTGGGCTGCCCAGCGGGGAACACACAGTTGCTTTGAACTAAGCACTGAGCCGTGGGCCTGGGGACCTAGGAGTGGTCAGGAGGGACTGTCCCTCCAACTCCAGCTCGCTCCCCTGGGTGGGAGAACTCCGTGCGGCCTGATCCTCACTGCTCCAGAGTCCCCCACTCCGGTTCCCACAGCCGGGAACTTGCTCGCGCTCACGTGCTGTGCTGGCTTTGGCTGCTTCCTGGTCCCACTGGCCTGAACCCTACAGGCTGCCTGGAGAGAAACGACTTGCACTTGACTCCTTGTCTCAGGGTCTGCTTCCGGGGCATCCAAACAGACAGAGTGAAGGTGCCACATTGCCCTTTTGCAAGACAGGTGTTTTTCTCCATCCCATTTTTTTTTTCTTGCTTTGTTTCTCCCTGCCTCCCTCCCTCCCCTGTGTCTCTGCCCGCTGTTGCAAACACTTACTGTGCGACTCCTGTGGACCCGTACTGAGCTAGGGCTGGGCTGCAGCAAAGCAGGGCCAGGGTCCCTGCCTTCCCCTCTGAGGAGGACAGGGGAGGTGGCAGGCGACCACACCATGGCGGGGCTCAGGGCTTGCTGGTTGGAAGTTCAGGGCAGATCTGCAACCTTGTGGAGAAAGCAGAGGGCAAAGCTCACCTCAGCACCCAGTTCCCACCATCCTCTAGCCTCCGCCTCAGAGGCAGCTTTCTTCCCCTGCCCCCCTGCCCCGCCGACCCCGATGGCCAGTGAGTTCCCCCCACCTGGGCCTTAGTGCAGGCACAGGACAATTTGGGAAGAAGATGGGATACTAATGGAATTTCAGGCTACACAGCAGCCACTGAAAAAGATGTTTTGGTACCCGGAGTCTTGGGTCATGGCTGGGGAGGGCGAGGGGCCCTGCTCCATCTCACCGAGGGATGGCTTTATTTCAGGAAATAATGCAAGGGAAAGCAGGCGGCGTGCGATGTTTCTCTTGCTTAGGGAAAGAAGCAAGGTTTAGTGAATGGAATGTGTTTTATGTCCTCAACTTGTGACAACCAATAGGCTGTATACAACCAGCAGCTGTTCCTTAGACCTGTTCAGTGCTTAAAATATTTGATACAATATTGTAGCAATGTGAAAGTCTGAATGTCCAGCCTCTTGGAAAACTGGAGGCTCAGCCACATGCAGACTGCATCCTTCCCTAGCACCAGTGGCTGGGATGGAGTAGAGGCCAGCCTTCAGACCAGCCTTGTAGTCTCACTTCGCCACACTCCCCACTGCTCCCTATTACCTGACACTCCTGTCCTCAACATGCTCTGGTGCTTTACTCACTGACCTTGTCTAGTCATCATTATCACTTATTAGATGGTGCTATGGACTAAATTATGCTATCTCCCTCCTCCCCAAATTCAGAGGTGGAAGCCCTGACCCCAAAGTCACTGTATTTAGAGACAGAGGCTACAAGGAGGTAATTAAAGTTAAACACGGTCAGTTGGTGGCCTTATAAGAAGAGGACCAAAGAAACGGCCCATTGTGAGCACCCAGTAAGACAGCAGCTACCTATAAGCTGAGAGAAGAGGCCTCAGAATGAAACATACCTTACAGCACCTTGGCCTTGAACTTCCAGCCTGCAGGACTCTGAGAGAAGACATTTCTCTTGCTTAGGCCGCCCAGCCGGTGGCCTTGTGTTGGGCAGCCCCGGCACACTGGTGCTGAGGGGAGGGCTGTGTGGGCCTGACTGATGGGGACGCTGAGGCCCGGACACTGACTGACTTGCACAAGTAGGAAGCAGCAGTGCCGGGGTCACAGTCCAGGGTTCCCAGCCTCAAAGCAAAATGGCCTCTGAAGGCTTAGGACCCAGTGAGCAGCAGGACCCTTCAGGGCTCAGAGTGTCCCCCAGCTGACCATGGCCCATCCTCTGGCCTTTCCCAGCCCATCCCCTCCCTCCTGGGCTTGCTATCCTAAAGGGCCCTACTTCTCCAGCATCCTCACCACAGGTTTCTGGGGCTGCCTATACTGGGGAACCTGCACCTATTCTCCAGCAATAACCTTGTAACCGTCACCAAGTACCTGGCTTAGATGCCACCTCCTCCAGGAAGCCCGCCAGGTCCCTTTGATGGGACAGCTCACCCCTCAGCTCCTGAGCAGCACTTTGCAGGCTGTGTCTGTACCCTTTGCTTGTCCTGTTGGCTCCCCCCACCCCCTACCCACAGTTACCAGATATAAGAAATCAGGGCAAGAATCTGCCTTCCTGAGGGAGGGCCAGCTCTCAGTCACTCCAGGATAGCCAAGGTCAGACAGTGCAACGCCTCTGGCCATAGGGCAGGGTCTGTCAATGGGAGCAGTTGGCTGAGCACAGAGCTGGGAGGGTGGGGGCACTGCAGAGGACTGGAGTTCGAGCCAGTCCCTAGCCAGCAGCTACTCCCCAGCTCTGCCGCCTGGTGCTGTGAGGACATGAGCCCAGGGGCCCAAACCCTTCAGTGTGGGCCAGAAATTCTGATGGTCATGGTTCTAACGTTTAAAGGTCGGCCACCATCTCACCTCTTTGCAGGCTCTGCACAGATCAAATGGTATCCGTCTGGGCCCTTGTTCCAGATGGTCACGGATTTGGGGTCTGGTCTTGCCCCAAGGTTTTGCCCGGGCTGGTTCTCGGTGCCCAGGAGGCCTGTGGCGCAGCCAAGGTGGCGGGCTGTGCCGGGCAGCCTTCGTAAATGGCGCCTGTTCCTACGAAAGCCCGCTCAGCCAGGCAGCTTTGAAAGGCTGATTTGGCCGAATTTACAAAGCCACCAAGTTGGCTTTGACTCTGCCGATAACTTCACCAGAGCCAAGAATCTGTTGTAAGATAATAATATTAATGATGAAAAAAATGCTTTACTTATAAAGACGTTCATCACAGCATCCTTTGTAGCAGGGAAAGCTGAAATCACCAAAGTGTCCAACCATAGGGGGATGTTATCATTCAGAGTGATAATATATCTCCCACTTACTGAGTGAATGTCTTCTGTCTACGTACACTAAACACATTAGATACCATTTAATTCTCATAACAGTGTTACTGCCCCCATTTCAAAGATGTTATGATCCCCATTTAAAGATTAGTCACAGGCACAGATGGGTAGCTGGTGGCGGCTTTGAGTGTGCAGGAAGCTGGGGACTAGTAAGTCTGTCCCGATCGCATTCTCTCCAAGAGGTGCCTTTCGGTGGTTGTAAAGACTGTGATGGTCAGCGGTACACAGGATGTGACCAAAACTTCGTGGGCAGAGCTGAGCTTGGCAGGAAGAAGCCCAGTGTGGGCATCTGTTTGGTGTGCGTGTCCTTCTGCCAGCCGATGGTGCAAGTGGACTGCCCTCATCTGAGAGACCAAAGCCAGGTGTCGGCAGGGTTCAAGGAGCTGCCCGGGGCGTGCTTCACTCCTCTCCCCCAGAGATTTGTTCTTTGTCACCCCTCAGGATGCAGGGAAGGGGAGAGAAGGCAGTGTGTCTGGAGCCCAGTGAGGTCTAGAATTGGAACCAGGGCCATGTGCTGGGAGTCGCCACCAGGGAGGGACATGGCTCCTAATGGAGCAATAAAGGATGGAGGGCCTGGGGGAGAAACAACCCAAGTTCTCTCTCTTCCCACCTGCCCATCTATAAGATAAACGGAAGACTCCCTGCTGAGCTACCCTCCATGAAGAGGTGGGGTGAGGGACTGCAGGGGCACGTGGCCACTTTGGAAGGATAAAACTCAGCTTGTCATTAAAGGGGTGATAAGACTCCCGGTTTCATTGGAACTTCACGAGGACCAGAGGACCAGAGCTCCCCATGACACTGCAGTCCTCTTTCAGCTCCAAGGTTCTTCCTTGTTTTCTCTTCTGCAGGCTGAGGGTGTGTGGGGTCCCTGCCCTTGGGCTAACTGGGAGACCTTGACTGACTTTCCCTTCTGGTCCCAGATGTGTGAACAGTGACAATAGCCTGCCTTGAGTTTTTTAATGTAAAAACTTGGGCTAGGCAAGGGGTGGGTGGATGGCACAGATTCAAATCTCTTGTATTTCTGGAACTCTGAGACTCTATATATCTCTACCTTGATATCCCTGGCTTTTATAAATAACATCAGCAACATATTCATCCTTCTGTAGAAACATCCAAATACCATCTGTCTGTCTATCCACCCATCTACTCACCCAGCCATTTCTCATTTATCTGTTCATCACCCATCTATCATCATTCCATCCATTATCCATCCATCATCCACCAATCTATCCACCCACCCATCCGTCCATCCATTATCCATCCATCCATCCATCATCCACCCATCTATCATCCACCCATCTATCCCCCTATCCATCCATCATCCATCCATCCACCTATCCATCCATCCATTATCCATCCATCCATTATCTACCCATCCATCATCCATCCATCCATCATCCACCCATCCATCATCCACCCATCTATCCACCCACCCATCCATCCATCCATTATCCATCCATCCATCTATCCATCCATCTATCCATCCATCCATCCATCCATCCATCCATGATCCATCCATCCATCTATCCATCCATTATCCATCCATTATCCATCCATCATCCATCCATCCATCCATCCATCATCCATCATCCACGTACACACCCATGTGGACATGAACATGAACTTACACATGCTGCATCCTGTGCCAGGCTTTGTAGTGAAGCAAGCAGTCCTGCCCTCAAAAAGTTTCTCATCTAGTAAAGAAGCTACAAACCTCTCAACAAGGGTCAAAGGAGATTCAAAAGTGGGACAAAAGTAACTAAGCAGTAGGTGTTCCATACAGGAAGGACTGAGGCGGAGAGAGACTCCAGACACTGCCGGGGAAGAGGCAGGTTTTTCAGGGAGCCAGGACCTGGCCAGATCTCTGGAGAAATCTCAGCCTGATCCTGAGCTCAAGGACATCTCATGCCTTGTGGGGCCCCATCCTGGCCTGGGCCCAAGGACCAGGGGAGAAGGCTGGCCTGTGGATCAGACTCAGTACCCTCTCTGGCCAGGAACTCTGTTCAGACTTTGTCCTGGGCACCCGCTTCCACTCCACTGACCATCCCCCATGCGCTGCAAGCATCTTTTAAGCTCCCCTGGGACACAAGGAGTGGGAGATGGGGACTCGAAGGTGCAGAACACGAATCTGGCTCAGACCACTTCATCGTAAGTGCTTACTAAAGGATAATCACCCCTTTAAAAACTGCCAACCTCGAGGTACTCTCAAGAAGGAGCCCCACACGTTGAGGGCTGAGCCCCTCTCTGCCGGGCGAATGTGCTTTCTGTGTTCCTGGCTGGGCCATAAATAACCCGGCCACCTCTAATTTGGGCTCCAATACCCTGACTGGCCGTGATTTATTCACAGACCAAAACAGGCATCTCTAATTTGCTAACCAATCGCTGCAATTCTGGCCTCACCAACCAATAATTCTGCCATCTCTAATTTGCCAATAAATAATTCTGCAGCCTCAAATTTACTAACCAATAATGTGACCAATTTGCTGACCAATGGTTGTGTCAAGGCGTAATGGTGCCCCGAGCAGATGGTAATTTGCTAAGCCATATTCAGACCTTTCCCCCTTTAGCAATAAAGAACCTTCGTGATCTTCGAATTCCAAGTCCAATACCGTGTATAGGAAGATGCTGCAGGCGGTGGGGTCACCAGGGGCCCTTCCCCAAAGCTTGAACCCCTCTCTACATTCTCTCTCGAGCTCCTGTGGTCACAGTTAGTGTCCTGGAATGTAAGAGATGTCCCAGCTTGCTCACTTTACAGGCAGGGATAGCAAGGCCCAGAGAGGGAAAGTGACCTGCACAAGACCACACAGCAAGGTGGTAGCAGAAACGGGACGAGAACACAGATCTCTGGGCTTCCAGGCCACTACCCAAGCTTCCTTATCCCTCCTCAGGCCATTCCAGCCAAGGAGCAGGTTGGCTTGGGCCGGGCTAGCTGCCAGGGGACCTCGGTTTGGCCTCAGCCAAGTTACCCTGGTGCCAGGGATGGAGGAAGCCGGCCTTGCTGACCCCACCACCTGGGGGGTCTGAGAGCCGGACAGGAAGGAGGATTCGCTGTGCCACCCAGAGGACTTGGTCCAATTTTAGTCCCAGGAGATGCTGGCTGTCAGCAGAAACCAAGAGCCAAACCCCACATTCCCTACAGAGCTGGCGCCCTCGTTCCCCAGGATGAGTAAGAACAAAAGTTCAGCCGGGAGAGCAGCGACCCCTCCCCCAGCAGGTCCCAGTGCCCTGGGCACATGGCCCCGTGGAAGTCCCAGCCCAGGAAGTTTAGCTGCACCTGGGGCTGAGGTGGGCCACTTAGAGGAGCCCCCACCGAGGTCTGGGGAGTCCAAGCTGGACCCTCCCAAGTCTGTGTGCCGCTGAGAAAGATCACACTTAATGTGCTGCCCCCCCCCCCCCCCAATCAGAAAGGGTCTGTTTGGCTCTGTTTTTTTAAATGCTCATGGCTCTTTTCAGAAATGTAAGCCAAAAGTGCTTTGAGAATGAGGGAGAGTTCCTTTTAATGCCACCCATGCCCATGGCCCCCTGTGTCATCTGAGTAGACATGTGTGACTTTGTCTGGAGTGGCGTGCGGCTGGGGATGGGAGTGGGTGGGTCCAAGGTCCATGCTGGGAAACAGAGGCTCCTCTCCCTAAGTGACACCTCGCCTGCAGTCCTGCTGTCCCCAGGAGCAAGTCCCCAAACCTGGCCAGTGAGTAGAACGGGCCCAGGGGAAGCAGGGATGAAGAAAAGGTGGCAGAGGTTGGGGGAGGCGCGGGGTCGGCACGGAATCCCCTGGCCATGAAGAACAGTCTTAGGAAGGGCCCCTTCTTAAGCATGGGAACCCCATTCTCTCTGACTCCTCAAGGACCAGAGCAGGAGCAAAGGGACAAATGGGAGCAGCCGGGCTCCGGTGAGACTCGAGGGAGTTCTAGGGCCGGTCAGTAGATTCCACACATTCTAGCAAGGAGGACACGTGAAGTTACATCTGTTGTGTGTATCCATGTCCTGTCTTCCCAGGGTGGACTTGGGAACCTGGAGAGCAGATTGGGGTTTTGTCCCGGTCCAGTGACCACTCTCGGCTCAGCTGTCCCCTCTCTTGGGCAGAGTGGGTTGGGCACCCATTCTGGTTTTCCTCATCATGGCCTTTATCCCCTTTCGAAGCGCCCTTGAGCTCATTGCTCCTATCCCCTGTGCGCCGAGGGCCCATGGGGCCAGGCCCTGTGGCCTGCTCCTGTTTTGTCTGGTGTAGCGTCATAGGGTGCAGTGCGTGCTGGTCTCAGTGTCCGAGAAGGTGTTGAAGGCTTGGGTGGTGAATGATCTCTGTCCAGCTTGGGATCTCAGATCTGTATTCTGGAAGGTCTCTAACCTGAGGTTCTGCTCCAAGCAAAGCCCGGGACAAAGGGTTATGTTCAAGCCATTCATTAGGTGCAACCAGCGTCATCCCAATAAATTCCAGAAAAAGAAAAAAAAGCTCATTAGGGAGAGAGGCCCGTGACCAGGCTTGCAGGACGGGAGGTCAGGGCTAAGGTGCTTACCGTGTCGGCCACTGATGAGGATGACTGAGCTCGATTGCCTGGGACCTTTCGGGGAGCCTTTAGGACTTACATGTCAGAACTGCCACCCAGAGGATAAAAGGGGAACAATGGGTCGTCCGTTTCTAGCCCCTGCGGTCAAAGGTGTTCCCTTGTGCATGTGTGCGAACCAAGCTCCCCACGGGATGGTGTCAGAGGAGACTCAGCAGGAAGGGAGACGCCCAGGTGAGGTCTGTCCGGGGCACCTAAGGGAAGGTACTGCAGCCTGCCTGCAGCCGTGTGCTCGGCAGTGGCTAGAGCGGGAGGCGAGGCTGAGAGGTTCGGAGTGGGGCACAGGATGTGTCTGACCCACGGAGCTTCCCCATGCTAAGGAAGGGGTGGGTGGGGGGAGCCCCTTCAGGCCCAGAAAGGAGGGTGGGTCTGCTGACAGCCTCCTGCAGGGCCGGGCTTAGGAGGCAGGGGGCACAGAGAGCTCCCCAGGAGGCAGGATGGGTGTAACTACATGCCTCACCCTGCAGGGCGGAAGATCTCACCTGCTGTCACGATTCCTGCCGGCCCCCACCTTCCCCACCCTTCCCAGGGACACGTCCCACCCCATGGAGACTTCTCAACCCTCCCCACCCACCCCTGGCCCCCCGCCCCTGCCCTCAGCCCCAGGGTCCTGGTAATGAGGCTGCACTGTGTGATCCTGGAGGAGCCCCACTTAGGACCACTACATGGGAAAGCACAGGAGTTCGGGGCTCTGAGTAGAGTTGCATCATTGGCTTGTTCTCCCCGCTGTGCGGCCTGTTGGCACCCACCTTGGAGAGCAAGAGCCTCTCTGGTCCCTGTGTGCTCCTGTGGGGTCTGTCTGTCCAGCTGCCTTCTTTCCAGCTGGCCATGTCCTAGTCCCCACAGAGGTTCCCTGCAGGCTGGTCTTCCCTGACCCTGGCAACGTCTGCATCCCCACACCCCCAAGTGAGTTAGACTCCAGGGCAGGCCCAGCAGCCGGGGCTGTGACAGGCCCTCCCGGTCATTCTGATGCTCCCTGAAGTTCGCACACCACCGCTCTAAACCCGTGGTGTCCTGTGGTCACTTCCTTCATGTGAACGTGCATATCAGCCTGTCGGGGCCCCCCCTTGCCCGCCAGGCTGCAGAAGTGGGGGTGCGTTTGAATACACGGTCGGCTCTGCGGGGCAGCCAGTGCGAAACGCCATCCAGGCCTTGGCACTGACACCACTGTGACCTCTGGTCACCTCCAGAGATTGCCACCAGCCCCCCACCCACACCATCCCACCCCATCCCCCCGGGGTGAGAGTAAGAATGATGGAAAAAATAACAATAGTTACCATTCTCATTGGACCCTCAATATATGTTAAATGCTTTATTGCCTTTTATTCCCACACAGACCAGCCCTATGACATCTGTCCTGTTGTTACGCCCTTTTTAAAGATGAGGAAGAAAAGGTACAAATCCCCACAGTTAGCAAGAGCTCAGCGGCTGGGTTTAAGTCACTTCTGTCTTCTTCCAGCTCTGGAGATTGCTATACTGATTAATTATGTGTGTAATAATGGCGCTTACGACAGTGTGTATAACATAGAATAAATATGTATTACATAGCAACACATATAATAGGTGTGAATGTACACATATATACACACACACACACACATCATTTCATTCCTTCATGTATTCATATTTGCATTCATTTATCTTTTAAAATCAGGGAACAAGATTTCGAGGCCGAAATCAGCCAGACCGCAGAGGCGGGAGAGACAGAGTGCCCCATGCCCGACAGCTGAGACCTGTGTCCAGCCCCACTGCTGAGCCAGGAGACAGCCCCAGGAAGTGCTGCAGCGGCCGGTGCACTGTGACTGCCGACCCACAGCGTTGTAGAGAAGCCGGCCGAGGACGAAAGGGAGGAGCCAGGAGAGGGCTGTAGAGAGGGGCACAGAGCAGGGGGTGTGCCTAGGTGTAGGGTCTGCAGGGACAGGGGCTGGGGCGGGGAAGGGAGGCTTAGCGACCAGGTCCCAGGGGCGAGCCAGGGTGCGCGGGCGAATCAGGGGCCACCGGCACAGAGGCCCACATGGCCTGGTGATGGTGACGGTGAGCAGGCTGGGCACGAAGCCGTGGGGACCTTGGGGGACTGCCGAGCACAGCCTTGTCCAAAGGGGCAGATGCTAACCACCTCCCACCGATTTTCTCTTTGCGAGAATGTGAGAAGGTGGGTGGTGCTGGATCTTCCAGGTTCGAAACAGAAGCCGGACCTCAGACGTTTAAGCAAACTCTCCTGGTTTTAAAATTTTATCAATGGGTTTTTAAAAAAATACCACGCAGGTTAAACAAAACACCCCCAGGGGCTGTATGAACTCTCTGAGGCCGGGTCCTGACCACTGAGGAAAGGACAAGTCCCTGAGGCCTTCCGACCCACCCACACACTTCAGCCCGGTCCTCTGGGGTGGCGGATGGGGCAGTTCCGGGGCTGCCTGGGCCTTGACCTTGCTCTCAGCCGTGCACTTGTGTGTCAGGCGTCCCCAAGTTGTCTCCCTGTCCCAGCTGTAATGTTTAATATCAATGCAAGTTCCGCGAGACAGACCTTCTCTTTTGTTCCTCGGTGTATCCCAAGGACTTACTAACATGCCCAGCACATAGTAGGTGCACAGTCAGTATCTGCTGGACGAAGGAATGATAGAAAAGAGCCCACTGGGCCTCCTTCCTAAGAGGCCCCCAGGCAAGCTGTCCTCTGCCCAGCGATGCTAGCCACCCCCTTCCCAGGGGTGTTTCACAAGCAGCTCAGAATAAATGGGCCAAGCAGCCTTGGGCTTCCCAGAGGGTTATGGTGGGTGGGAGGTGGGGACGGGGCTCCCTGCGCCTCCAAACCATAGGCTGGGGGTGAACAAAGCAGATCTGACAGCGGTTAAGGAGGGGAGAGACAGACAGGGGCAGAGGAGAGAAAAGAGAGAAAGAAAAATCGCCCCACACCAGCCGAGGTCACCATGCGTTATTAGGGTGTCCAGGAAATTATAGCTTATGTCCATTAGTTCTTTCAGGGTTAATATTGATGCAGATATTATTTCTATCCAAGGCCCCATTTATTTGAAATATTATGACTGGGAGTAGCTGTCGCCGTGAATCAAATCAATTGATGGAGTAGTTAACTGTGGCATGGGGCAGCCCGCCCGCTCCCTCCCCCCACCGCCAGCATGAAATATTATGGAGATGGTTCCTTAAAGTGAGCACTTTATCATCATTTGTCTGCAAGCCCCTGCTAGGACCGCCTTGCCCGGCTTCCCGTTGGGCGTGAGGAGCTGTCATAACTCAATCAGGCGGCTAACGTGGCTCCGGCACCTCTGGCTCACCCCCGCCCCCCCGGCGGCCCGCTGACAGCTGGTGGCCCCCCAGGCCGGCCCCGCTGCGGGCCACGTGCAGGGCGAAAATATTTTTTGAGGTGGAAATGGGAGGCCAGTTTTCTCGTGCCACTTAGAGTTCTCCAAACACCATCTGTCACGTCCCGGCACCAAGTTTTGGGTCACTTTTCTCAGCCTGGAGTCCCTTTTCCCCCTGCTCTGTCCATTAAGATGCTATCTTTCCAAAACACAGGACTTGAGACATACGTCCATGGCCTGGTGCAGAGAGAGGGGCCACACCCAGCCCTCCGTTCCCTACCACCTCCAGCGGCACCACCACTTAGCTGTCATGTAATAATAACGATGGCAATAATAATAATCGAGTCCAGCAAGGGTCCTTTCACTTGGCCTATGCAGGGTGCTCTGCTTGTGGTTGGCAAACTTTTTCCGGAAAAGGCCAGGTGGTGCCTGTTTTAGGCTTGAGGGTCTCCTCTGGTGCAGCAACTCCATTCTGGAGAGGAGAAGGCAGCCCCCCTTCAGCCGGAAGTGAGGGAATGGGCATGGCCTCCGTTCGCTCCCTCTGCTCCCTGCTCCTTTAATCCTGTTCCCAAGCCTTTGCTCACGTGTCCCCTTCTCGGGGAGGGTCTTCTCCGACTATTTAAAATGGAATTCTGGGCCTTCTCCAGCCCACTGTTTTGCTTTATTTTTCTCCGTAACTCTTATCGTATATTTTCAAATATATTTTTGTTTCGTGATGTTGCTAATACCACTGCCACCTGCCTCTGGGAGGCCAGCTCCACAGGGACAGGGACTTTACCTGTCGCAGTCATCGCTGGCATTTCCAGGGGCCTTGCACAGCATCTGTGAACGCTGGCCCTGGGAGGTCAGTGCTAATGACGGCCCCGTTTTCCAGAAACGGAGGGTCAGACAGCTGCAGGGTTGTCTGAGGTCATCCAGCTAGTAAGTGTGCTTGAGTCCTCAGAGACTTGCTGTGTTTATTTGTGTATGTATGTATTTCTTTCTTATGTCTGGGATGTCCATTTCTCGAATCCTTGCCAGAGCCCTGTGGGGCAGTGGGTCCTGCTACCATTCTCCCTGTGCCGGTGAAGACACCGGCTCAGAGAAGCCACAAGCAAGTGTGGAAGTCAGGATCTGAACCCTACTCATCGAAGTCCCTCTTCTCTGGTGGCCTTGCTGTCATCCTTTGTGGGCACGACCGAGAGCCTGGGGCCTGGGGATATGTGGCTGGGGAGTGGGGAGCCCTGAGCTTGCCTCTCTCCTGCTGTTCATGACCACACCTGGGACCCCGGGCCTGGGCCAGACATGAGGACCCCCACTGCCCCTCTGTCCATGCTGGTGCCCCTAGGACCTAGCCTCTCGCTTTGTCCCCACGCCAGCGGCCTCTTTTCACCCGCCTTCTGCCCACACTGTTCCCACCACACACTCACCTTTCCTCTGCTCTTCATGTTCAGATTTTTTGCGTCTTTGAACAAAGGCTGAAGCGCCACCCTGTAGCTGGTATTCCCAGGGGCCACCCTTTGGTGATAGGAAGCAAAGCTTGCAACCCTCCTCATGGGGGGCTGTGCTGCTCCCAGAACAGAGAAGTTGGGGGACCGCTTGGAGGACCATCCCTCAGTCCCTCCGTCCCATCCTGCCTACCACCCCTCTGCCAGCCCTGGGATACCCAAGGACATATGGCCACCTCCAGGCACCTTCGCAACCTGAACACACCAGAGCTTGACATTCCCTTGCAGACAAGTCAAAATTCAATCCACAGCACCCTAAGAGGCTTAGAGACCACATGGATCCCGTCACGTGCCACGGTGACTAGGCCGTGATACCACCTGTTCCGTCAGACTCCGCCCCACCCTGCAGATTCCAGGCTTGCCCGTCCCCACCCTGGTGGGAGCCAGCTTTTTAAAGTAAATCTATCTAGAGCTCTATCATCTGCATCTAAGTCTATCCTGTCGGTTCTGTTCCTCTGTGATACTCCAGTCTAGTGAGTCATTGCACAGAGAGGGCAAGTAACTTACCCCGTGTCACCCAGCGGATTAATAACTGAGCCTGGAGATTCACAAAGCCCCGGGGCTGAGACTCTCGCCCTGCGCCGAGGGGCGGGGCTCCCCTCCGCCCTTCAAGACTCTCAGTGAGGGTGGAGCGGGCAGAGGTCACGTGTTCTGAAGAAACTCATCTCCTCACCAGAGGTGGGTGGGCAGGGAATTAGAAATCAAATTTTCAGCGTGAAAATACAGAAATCTAACTGCACGGCCAATTTTCCATCACACTTAGCAGCTCCATTTGATGTGATAGTTCGCTAATAAAACATGAGCATTACGGTAACATAATATTTTAGGTCTCCATTAACTAATACGTAAATATAATGGAACCTTATGGAAATATACTTAAGCTGTCGCCAACACCCTAATGTAATATGCATGATTTCCAAGGCTATTTATAGCTCCTCGGGTTCACTCTCTCACCAGTGACTTCATTGGCTCCATCAAAAGGGGATCTTGTTTTCTCTCCCGGCCCCTCTCAATACACTCAGCCCCTTGGCCCCCCTCCCCATGGCACGGTGTGGGCCTGGCCGGCCCCCATGAGCCCCACAGGTGCTTTCTGGGGACAGGTCACAGCTGGCGGGCGTGCTGCTGGTGATCAGGCAGACACGCACCTCGTGGGTGAGGAGCGTTAATAAGTGGTGGGGGGTTGTGAGAGGGTAAAGCAAGGAGGCCACTTGGAGGAGGTGGCGCCAGGCTGAGGAATGGAGGATGGGCAGGGGACAGGAGGGGACAGAGAAGTGTGGTGAGGGATCCGCGAGGGTGAGACCCAGGCATGAAGCGCAGGGAGCATCTTTCTGGCACAGAACGGAGCCCAGATGCTGTTGCAGAGAGTGTGAGGGGCAGGGGGTGGTGGGGCAGGAGGTGGGCCCAGGGTGTAGGGGCCAGGCTGCAGAAGGCCAGATGACAGGAGGACACTCTCCTACGAAGGGCTGACACTGTCCCCGAGGCCGTGCCAGGGTCTGGCGGGCTGTTTCTACACCCACACTCTGGCACCACCCAATAGTCAAGTCCCCAATTCTCCAGAGACCGACTGGGAGCTTCACAACTTGCTTCAGGGCTGACACTGACTCCCCCAGAGTTCAAGGGCTCAGTCCCAGAGGATGCCAGAGCAGCTCTCAAGCAAAGCATCCAGTGTGGGCATTTGGGCACTGGTCAGGGCCAGAAGAAGCAGTAAGGCCCAAGGGTGTGGGCAGAGCCCCAACACGATCGCCTGCAACAGCTAAAAACTACCGTTTTCAAGTGAGGACACAATCTCATTGGATTCTCAAAGGGCCTGTCTGTAGGAGGCAAGGGAGAAATGACTGCTAATCCCCACGGGATGCATGAGGCCTTTGTGGTTTCGGCAGGAGACCGACTTTCTCCTGCCTGGAACATTTTCTCCTTTTCCTTTTGGCTTCAGTGTGGCTCCTTTGGCCAAAGTGCGCCTTCTCTAGGTAACCTCAGCTTTGCCGATGGGAATCCCAGATTGTAATAACCGTGAAGATTTGTGGGGCTGTTTGTTCCTGCAGCGTAACCCCACTTGTCCTGACGGATACAGATGCATGAAACGAGGCTGATTTAAAACTAAAAGCCGTTAAGGAAACAACAGCAGAGGACACAGAGATACGGCAAAAAGGGAGTCAGTGGCTTGCACATAAATGACGTTCATGACTCAAGCAATGCTTTTGGGCTAGTGTTTTTGGTGTGTTTACCGGAAGGAAGATTATTTTAAAAAGTGCAGGGACAACCAAGAAAGAAAAAGATCTTGTAAACTCTGATGCCATATGTCACTCATTGCGTGAGGCAACAGGCAGACCAGTCTCTAAAAAAAAAAAAAAAACAAAAAAAAAAACCTTTTTGAATTTGTTTAAGGGTAGTCTCAGGTATTTGGCAACTTCTCCTGCCTTCGGCTCATTCTTGGCCCGTGCTAGACAATTCTTTCCAAAGCATCTCGCAACATAAAGCGACACACCGTCCTCTCCTTGGGATGTCTTCCTCTTCCACGTTCCATAACACCCTTTGTGTGGCTTTGCAAGACGAGGACGCGCTGCGGTCAGCCCCACAATGGGTCCGTGGCGCACTAATCCGAGCCGCACGCCCGCTGTGCGTATTTGTGCCGTGCTGCGAGCGAAGCAACTTTTCACGTCGTTGCTGAATCATAGTCTGATCTTTCTGAAGATGCGTAAAATAGCAATTATACTCAGCGCGGGGAGCACAACGATGCGGGGCGCTCCCCTGAAGGGACGACAGCGGGAACAGCTACAGCCACGCTTGCCAGGCGGTGACAACGGCATCCTGACAGCCACTTGGCCGACGGTTTGAGACTTCATCGTCTGTGGGACGGGACCCAATTTCAGAATGCAAAAATAGGCAAGGAAAAAAAAAAGCCATCTGAGAAGTGATGAACCAGGGTGGGGCGTGTTCCTTACGCTCATCTTGTTGGGGGGATTAGTACTATTTCTACGGCCCACTTGCCCGTGTGCGTGCATAATTAGGGGGCAGGGCCGGAAGCGGGAAGGGGTGGTGGTGGTGGACTTGGGGTCCTTGGAGAGAAGTGGTTCTCCACCAGGGAAGAGGCGGCTAGCCTCTTTGGCCCCCACCTCCAGAGGAACGGCAGGTTGCATCCCTTTCAAGCCAACCAGTGTGGATGCGCACCTGCTGTATCCATGGCACCATGTGGGAGAAGAGGGTGGGGAGGCCCCAGGACTGGCTGTGATGTGACTGCCGTCCTCCTGGGGCCCTTGGGCAAACGAGGTAATGATCCCTGCAGTGACAGTGATGGTGCCCGGCGGACGGCTGTGCTAATGTGACCAGCAACTCAAGGAAGGGTTTGGGCAAGTTTGGGGGTCCTCAGGATGCCACCGTGTTTCCACCTGGGCAGGCTTCCTGGAGGAGGGGCAATGTGAGCTGAGCTTTCAAACAGGGAGGCTTGAAGTGGGGGATGCTGAGAAAAGGGGGTGCTGGGCAGAGGCCACAGGTTGAGCTGAATAGCTGCAGGCATGAATTTGTGACATGGTCTTCGTAAACTTAATCATCTGTGGAAAGCTCTAGAACTTGGTCCGGACCCAGGCGCATGACCTGGCCTAGGCTCTGGCTCCTTTCCGAGCTGCGTGTGCACATACACACCCAGAGGCAGGCCCAGGAGTGGGCACTCGCACACCAGCTCCTGCACCGGCTCTGAGGGACCATCACACGTGCCCACGTGCACGCATCCATACACTAGCACGAAATGTGTGCACACACACGGACAGGCAGCCTGGTGTGCTCACACTCGTGCTGCTGCCGCCGCCTTGAGCAATCCTGCATGCGTGCCCTGCACACATCTCTACACACGCGTGTTCACCCAGGTGCGTCCACACACACACATGCATACACACACAGGCACCCCATGTGCATGCACAGTCTCCTGCAGCTGCTTTCTGGGGCAACCACACGTATGTACACAAACAGGTGTGCACATGCAGATGGGGTACATGTGGGTGTACCTCTACGAGTGTGCACAGGTGCACTCTGGGTAAAATTTTCACGAAAATGAGAGCGATGAGTCCCCTCCCTGCATCCATGTCCTTGCTAGTCTCCCTGCCTCCACAATGGTGCTGGGCTTCGCCACGTGACTTGATGCCAGGGAGAAAGCAGCATGTCAGGGCAGGCAGAGTCTGGGAAGGTGGCAGTACTCAGACTTGCCCTTGTAGCCTGAGGCCACCGCGTGGGCCCGCCCCGTCGTCACAGGGTGACAGACTCTTCCAGGCAGGAGATCCTGACAAGCCGTCCCCTGACATCAACTGCCACCACCAGACGTGTGAGCGATGCCTCTGCAGACCACCCCCAGCAGAGCCGCCAGTGGCCACAGACACACGAGCAGGCTCAGCAGGGTTCAGCCACGTGGACAAGAACTCGCTCCTGCCCAACTCACAAAATTATGAGCAGTTACAGTTGTTGCTTCAAGCGGAGTTTTGGGTACCTTGTTATGCAGCACAAGGTAACCGATACGAGCGGTCACTCATGGGAACATTCGGGCGCACGCCACACTTTGCCTGTGCTTGTCTGCACAAGCACGGAAAGGCGAACTTGCACACACTTTGTGTGCATGCATAAACAACACACAAACATGCCTACCACACGTGGTGCAGCACACACACACATTTGGGTACACTCATGTGCTTGCTCACTTGGACAAAGGCCTCTACACTTTGTGGACTAGTGAGTGGCCCTGGGCCAAGCCCCCACTCCCTTCCCGGAATCCAGCTGGACGAGGGAAGGCTGTGGTCCTGGGAACAATCTCCATGTAGCCCAGCCAGGACCCACAGACATGGTGGGGTCCCCGGCTTGTCAAACTGTGCGACAGTCACGTGCTGCTTGAGGGCGAGGCCTGGGTCTTGATCGCCGTTTTGTTTGCAGGCACTTACCTGGCACATAGAAGGGCTGGAGTAAATGTCTGTGGAAGGAAGAAAGATAGGGAGGGAGGGAGGGAGGAAAGGAGGGAGGAACAGAGGGAGCTCTGGGGAGAGTGGCGATGGCTGGTACTGCCCTTGGCCCACACGGTGTGGATGTCGGTGGGTGGACCCCATTCTCCCCCTGTCCCAGCCACAGAAGGCTGAGGCACACAGGTCTCATCCTCAGAGCTGCAGTTCCTCCTTGGCTGAGGTCCCCCCGCTCTCTGGGCAGATCTGCTCCCTTCGCTGAGAAGACAGACAGCTTCTCCAGCACCTGCCTGGTCTAGCCCCAAACCCACTCGAGTGTCGGTCTCTGCAGGGAACACGTGCTTCTCTCTCATTACTCACATTTCCCATGTTGGAGGAGGCAGGTGCCAACTGGCGGCCTGGTGCTGACTGTGGGTGGGCCGTGGGCACCATGTCAGATAAACCACAGGCAACAGGCAGGAGAGGCCCCAAGACCCAGATGCAGCATTGGGAGGGGGACCAGGCTGATGCCTCACCAGAGTTTCAGGTCAGAAGTGAATAGGGACGGACTTCTGAAAGGAACACTCTATTGTCCACTTATCCGGGTCGAGAAGTATTCATTGCAGCTCGTTCTGTCTGAGTCAGGAGTCGGCCAGGCAGATACAGGGTGCTTGAGTGGCAGCCGAGGGCCCCTGACCACACAGGGTTCCCTGGCTAGGAAGGTGTGATTCAGTCTTACACCAACGTGCCAAGTACCCATGAGGCAAGGAAATGCGTGAAGTGTCAGGCAGCTGGCCCCCAGTTCAGAGTTGAGATGGTCTCTTCGGGCTGGAGGGACATCATTCAAGAGGAGGTGTTCGAACAGGGCAGAATTTGGCTGAACGGAGCCTGCAGCTGGGAGCACAGGGCATGTTCTAGTAGGAGGGGGATAATCCCAGCTGCCATTAATCAAGAACTGGCTGAGGCAGGGAGGCCGCCCTGGGTGTTTCCCCGTATCACCCGTAAACCTCCTAGCATGCCTCGTGCATTCTCGGTGACGAAATGGGTCCAGAAGGTGAGAGACCGCAATGCTGCAAGGCTGCTTGTCTGCGTCCAAGCCTTCAACTCGCGGTCTTCCTAAGTCCAGAGCTGGATGCTTCAGTAACCTACTGCTGTGTAACAAATCGCTCTCAAGTGAGCCGCTGAGACAACCACAGTTGTCAGTTGTTACCTCATGGTTTGAGGTCGACTGGCTTCACCTTGGCGGTTCCCATTTGCATGTCTCAAGCAGTTCCTGCCAGACAGTGGTAGGGTGGGAGTCATCGGAAGGGTCCTCAGTCATTCAAGATGGTGGCTGGTTCCTGGGGTGGGGGTTGGAACCTCCTGTTTCCCAGGAGGACTGGCAGGGGCTAGGTGGCCATCCCCACCAAGTGGACACCGCCAACCGCCTTGAAGCTGCTCTGGGAATGGCGTCTGGGACAGGCCAGCGCAGTCAGAAGCCTGGGCAGGACATGCCGCCAATGGCCAGCGCCAGCCCGGGGCCCGCCAAGAGAGCGCCAAGCTGGCCGAGGCTCCTCCCTTGGCAGCGGTGGCGCCCTGGGGACCTTGCGGCTGGCAGATCTCCTTGCAGACCCTGGGTCCGAGGGCGGAGGGGCGGGCGGGAGACATTGCTGTGGTTTTGCGGCCAAGGAGGGAGCATACTTAGGATATTTAGGGGGTAGACAGGGATCCGGCCGCGCTCCCCCCGCCTCTGCCTGCCAGCACTCAGCCACGGGGACATGCCATTTGAGAAATGTCTTCATTTTCTCTCAGTCGTTGGCCAGGTTCCCGCCACACTCGTCGAGAGCGGGAAGAGGGGGGCAGGAGAGGGAAGGTAAAGGTCATACCCGGGAGCAAGGAGGATGGGGAGAACTCCCTGTGCAAAGAAAACACCGTGGGGCCTGCCAAATCCACCCCATGTGGCTCCCCCAGCCCCCTCCCACCATCGCACAGGAAGTCGCATTTCTCCCTGGCGCATGGCCGATGAGGGCCACCTTGAACCTGGGGCCCCGACATGCAGAGCGGGCTCCATCGGCGCAGCCAAGCTAGGGAGCCCGGGTCCAAGGACGCCGGCACAAGCGCTGAGCTCAGCCGGGCACCTTGCCTGCCAACAGTAAACCTCTCAAGTCAGCCTTTATGTTTATAGACCAGGGCTTAAAGGCCCCAGCCACTGTGAGTCCTGGCTTCCCCAGCTTATTTGTAGTTTTCAGACACCTTGATTTATTGCTCGAAAGCCTCTGACTGGGTCCATAGATGTGGGGCTTCAGAACGGCAGGGCTGGGGAGGCAAGGGCCGGAGCTGACTCGGTGCGGCTGCCTTTGGTGCAGATAGAGGGAGCGAGGCCCCAGGGGGTGCCCGTAGAGAAATGTAGACATCTAGACACATACTGTAGATTAATCCAAAGAAATACTGATTTTCTCTGAGAGGTCGTTGCTGCGGAGGAGAAAGTAGGCCTTAGAGGCCTTGTTTTGTCACTTCAGCGGCATGGCCTTGGAGAAGTTCCGGAAGCCTCCGCAGCCCCGCCTCCTGATCTGTGAAATGGGAACCCGCGTGCCCAGCACAGTAGGAGGATAATGCATCGAAACCGTCGCCGTCCACGGTGACTGGCAAGGAAGAGGCGCTCGACAAACACACCTTCTCCCTGCGTAAGCCTCTCTCCGGAGGTCAGGTTGACATCCATACGTCATCCTCCGTGACTGATTTTTTAACACACTCGAGAACTGGGCATTTCAGGGGAGGCCAACCTCTGCGCGACTTTGTCATCGGAATGTGACACGGCTCCATGGAGACAGTTGGACCCAGGCCTGGGGACAGAACCTTCCTCCGAAGAGGGCCAAAAGACCAGCAAAGAGGAGGGAGGGGTGTCAGAATGTCCGCCTCGCTGCGGTACCCGAGATGTCACCCGATCGGGCGGATTCAGTGGTGGACCGCGCTGCCCGGACATCGGAAAGTAGAGGCCTGGCTCTGAGTGTGGAACAGGAGATTTACCTCAAAGATACCCCGGCGGGGGCCCTGATACGGATCAGCTGGCATTTCGAGTGGCTGAAAGAGTGGCAACTGAATCCTCGGCCCCTCCTGACCCAGCCCCTGTCCCAACGCCATAGATCAATTTCTATTTTTTCCTTTCTTCTGTAAACAGTGGCGCTGGGGCAGCTCTGCCCGGATGGCTTGCCCGTGGCCCCGCCCTGGGATCCGCGATCGTCTGTGGCAGATAACGCGGGCTTGAATTTGCACCCACCCCCATTTTCATTCACGTCCAGCGGCTCTGGCACTTTAGAAATGAAAAAAGAGAAAAGAAAAAAGAGAAGAGGTGGGGTGGGGGTGGGGGGAGGGAGGCGGGAAGAGGCATCGATATGAAACATCCCGGCTCAGATTCTGGGCAAACAGCTGCTTTGTGTTTGGAATACGGGACTTGACTGGGTTTCAAGGCAAACCGCAGCCCTGAAGCAAGGCTTTCTTCTCGCTGCCAGCAGGCGCCCACAAACGCCTAAATTTAGCAGCTGGCAATTGCCCTCATTTGGGATTGTAGGGGAAACGCAGGTAATACAAACTCTCTCCGATCAGAAAGGGTTATGGACCGGCTCGGTGGATGGCGTGAACTGGTTTCTTCGGTGACGGTGGCGGGGGTCTTTTGGACTTCCCCCTTTTCTCCCAAACACAAGTGTGGCTTCCGTCCTGGAAATGAAGGTGACAGACTATGCTTTGAGACAGCCCCTGCTCTCAGGGTTTTCTGGAGCGTGTCTGCCAGGTGCCCCCCCAGCACCCCAGACTTCTGCACCAGGCACGTCAGCCACGCGCCTCGTGGTTTAGAACGGCAGGTTGGGCCTTCTGGTCTCATGGAGGGGGCTTTGCAGGCGAGTCCCACAGAGACACCTAAAATCATATTTTCTCAGAGGTGGTGAGATTGGAAATAGAGAGAGGGGAAGGAAGAAAAGCAGAGAAAGGAGAAGAAATGAGGAAAAAGGGGGAGAGTCTGGGCCTGGACACCCCCAGGTGTGCCTGCTCTGTCACCATGGCTGCTGATGTGCTCTGAGGGTGCACGTGTGGCCTCTTCTCTGGACATCTGGGTCCTTGTGTGCACCATGCAGGTGTCTCATCCTCGTGACACATAGGTGCAGTGGGACAGAAAAGAGAAGCTGTGAACCCAGAAAAGGGAAGTTGTCAGGTTGGGGGGAAAGGGAGGCTTATTGCTGTGTGAGCTTGGGTAAATTCCTTGACTTCTCTGGTCTCTGCTTCTATATAATCATCCATATGGGTAATAATGTCCTCCTACCTCCCAGACTAAACATTGAAATCAAATGACATGTAGAAGGCACCCTGCGAGGGATTCAGGAATTCTCAGTACTTGAGAGGGACTTGGTAGATGGTAGTTCTTATATCATTAGTACTATTACTACTGACCCATGGGCTTGATTTGGTCTTGTCCTCACTGGGGTCTGATAGGACGGCAGAGGAGGCTAAAAGAGTTGAACAAAGTCAGCATGTGGTAAAAGCCAAGGGGCACAGACAATGAGCACCCCAGAGGAGGGGCTGGGGGGCAGGGGGAGGCCTGCCTGGAAGAGGTGAGAATTTAGGGCAGGGTAGGGTAGCAAGGCGCAGACTCTGCAGCCAGAGTTCCTGAGTCCTTATTCCACCCCTGCTCCTTATAAACTGCATGCCTTGCAGTTAGTTGTTTCACCTCTCTCTGACTCAGTTTCCTCACCTGTAAGATGGGCTTGATCATAATAGAGCATTCCTTCTGAGATTAAATGAGTGGCCCGAGCGAGTCACTTAGAATCACACTTGTCACAGAGAGAACACTCGCTAAGTCAGCTGTTCCTGAGCTAAGGCTGACCCTTGGGTGAAAGATGTGGGTAGGAGGAATGGGCAGAGCGGGGGACTCCAGGCTGATGGAGGGTCGTGAGCAATAATGTGGGGGTGAAAGGAGCAAGACACAGTTGGGGGTGATGAGTAGGCCTGGTTAGTTGGAGCAAGGTGCTGGCACAGGGGGCTAGTGAGAAATACAGGGGAAGAAGAAAGCCGGAGTCACACCAAAGAGACCTCACTGCCAGCCCGGCCATCTGGGCTTGACCTCCGATCACGTAATTAGTCACCGAAGGTTTCTGGGCAGGGGCTGGTTAAATGCAAGTGTTGTTCCGGATCGATCTTGTACCATGTAGAGGGCGCTGTGAAGGAGGGAAGCCACAGGAGGCCAGGAGGGCAGGCAGGTAGCAACCTCCTGGGCTCAGGTGTCAACTAAAGAAGGCCTAGATTGGGGAGGGCAAATTTGGGCCGCCTCCTGTTATTGCTGTGTCCATGGCAGACATCACTAATCGAGCATGGTCGTCTTTCCTGGTGAAGCCAGGTGTAGCCTTGAAGTGTTTCCCCACCCTTACTTTAGGCAGACAAAGCTGGGACTAGAGAGGAGACTTGCTTGCTGGGGAGTGCCAAAGGGGCAGTGGACAGGGCAGGTAAAGAAGAGGGAGGTCTCAGGGATGTCTCAGGAGGCCCGAGGAAATGTGGTCGGTATTGTTAAAAACAGCAGGGCTATGTTGGTGGGGGTGCAGAGGGTAGCAATTTGGGTTAAGAGGAGGTGGCGTGGGGACGGGCAGCAAGGGAGGCTTGTGCGGGACACCTGAGAGGAGGCATTCAATCCCAGCTTGGAGACGTGGGTCTGGACTCCGTGGGAGGCTGGAGCTGGGGACACGGACTTGGACACCAGCCACGCGGAGGTGACAGCTGACACGGTAGGGGCGGATGATCTTTCGGAGTGAGAGAGTATAGGGGCAGAGCAGAGGGCTGAGGCCCAGCTCAAGCGGAAACTCCGTTAAATATCAAATCTCCCAACTGTCACAGCCAGAGAACTGGGAACAAATGGAAGGGAGGGAGAGAAGGCCTCTCGTTCTGTCTCGTGGGCTGAGGACAGAGGCGATTCGAGTGGCAGGAGCGGTCAGCCCGTCAGCAGAGCAGACACACGGAGGGCAAGGACTGAAACCTCCTTCTTGGTCCTGGGACCCCGGCCACGGAGACCGCACCATCCCAGAGACTTGTCACAGAACACTCGACACCTCCATCGTATCAAACCCAGTCAAACCCACCCACAGTCCACCTTGAACGCGGTTTTTATGCAACTACACAAGTAGAGCTGGCTTACAGTGGAGCCATTGACATAATATTATGGTTTGTAGACATTTAAACATATATTAATTTCAATTTTGCGGTTTTCTTCCATATGTGGGAGCCAAAAATATATTTTCCGTTCTCAGATATTTTCACAGGCCCTTGAGAAGCATATTATAAAGCCTAGATATTTTTCTTGTGGTGCCAAATGTTTTAAGCGGCCCAGCATGTGACTCAGGTGGCAGGGTTGGGAGGTGGGTGGTGTGGAGCCTGACAAGGACCGTCCTGTAATCTGGGTACATTTACTTCCATTCAATGTCCCCACCGGGTTGGCTTGCACCTGATGTACAGCCACCTACCTGGACAAGAGCAGGTGTCAGAGCGATATCACTGCATTAAACTCTATGGCGTGGGCATCCACCAGCTGGGATGGACGCTGGCTAACAGGTCAGAGGAGGGGCCAGGGGTTGATCTTTACTTTCTGGGCCGTGGAATTGGTGTGGGGGCCCCCAGGAAGGGACTGGGGCAGCCTGGGGCAGTCAGGACGCCAGGGGGCACTCAGAAGCTCTGGTGACAGCTGTGTCCCAGCCGTGGTTTTGACGACCGGCTGAAGCTCAGTTCTGGTTTATGCGTGGTCACAGCTCGCGAGGCCCTGGGTAAGTACCCAGGCTCCTTGGCTCCCCCATCATGATGAGAATGCATAGCAGATGCTCAGAGCTGCCAACACCGTGAAGTGGGCCATAGGCGTGGGTACCGAATACCCTTGAGGGCTGCTGCGGGTCCATTCACTGAGGACAAAGCGCTTTATCTCAGAGGGGACGTGGCCACCAAAGCTCAGAGAGAAACCTGTGTGCAGATGAGCGTCCTCCTGACAAAGGGGCCAGGGTGGGTGCGGGCTTGTGGCCAAGCCCACAGATCTTGCCCAAAGCCGATCCCTCCTTCTGCCCATGCCAAGGGTCTCCATCCTCCTCCATCCCCACTGGAGCAGGCCGGCAGAGCCAAGTTGCAAAGTCTAAGCACTTTTTAAACACTGCAATTTAGTGCAATTATTCGAAAGTAAACAATCTGCTCTGTCAATTAAACATTATTTAGCTTGCATGTCTTCCGATGCATCACAGTCAGCTCAGAGCGCGTGCTGAGCGGGGCCCAGGACCCGGCGGCTGGCTGATGAAGCGGCCCTGTTGCCTGCGGTTCCACCGCCAGGGCTGTGGGAGGCTGCCGTGTGTGTCCCTGCCACTCTGAGATGACGTGTGGCAAGAAGCAAGGAGTCACAGGCCACGTCAAGGGACAGCTTCGTGGCCTGTCCACTGAGGCCCCCTCCTTCTCTGTCTGCCCTTCCTACCCCACCTTATCAGCATCGGAGGGGACTGTTGCAGGATATTTGATTTTTTTTTTTAATTTTTGAGTTGGTTTTAGAATTTTTGTCGAGTTTATTGGGGTGACATTGGTTACTAAAATCACACAGGTGTCAGGTGTACAAGTCTCTGACACATCATCTGTATGTTGTACTGTGTGTTTCCCCCCCAAGTCAGGTTTCTTTTCGCCACCATCTCCCCCCCTTATGTCCCATCTCTCCCAACCCCTCTCTCCCTCTGGTCCTCACCATACTGCTGTGTGTGTCTGTGGGCTTTTCTCTCTGCTTAATTCCTCCACCTTTTCCGCCCAGCCCCCAACCTCCCTCCCCTCTGACAGCCAGTCTGTTCTCCGTATCTGTGAGCCTGTTTCTGTTTTGTCCGTTAGTTTATTTTGTTCATTAGATTCCACGTATAAGCGAGATCGTATGGTATTGTATTTATCTTTTGATGGCTGGCTTATTTCACTTGGCTTAATGCTCTCCAGGTCCGTCCATGCTGTCCCCAAAAGTAAGATTTCCTTTATTTACGGCTGAGTAGTATTCCGTTGTGTAAATGTACCACAGCCGTCTTCTCATCTGCTGGTGGGCACTTGGGCTCTTTCCAGATGTTGGCAATTGTAATTAATGCTGCTATGAGCACAGGAGCGCATGTGTTCTTTCAAATTTGTGTTTTGAGTTCAGATATGATCCCAGAAGTGGAATCACCGGGTCATAAGGCAGTTCCACTTTTAATTTTTTGAGGTGACTCCATACTGCTTTCCACGGTGGCTGTGCCACTCTGCATTCCCACCAACAGCGCACGAGGGAATCAATTCCCTTGATTTTGTTCTAGGTAAACGAACCCCAGTGTGCAGGGCCCGAAACCTTTCATTCGTTTTTACATCCATCTGTATTTCATGGACATCTCATCCGTGTGTTTCCCATTCGTTGGCACTTAGCTCCTCAAAATGTGATTTCTAAGAACTGTCTGGTGTCCAGAGACCCACACTGGCATTTATTAGAGACTGTTGCCCCAGCCCTCAACACATTGTTCCCCCAAAGAGAAACACGCCTGAGCCCCGCGAGGGAGCCGACGTCTTTGGGGCATTGTTTTGAGTCTAGAACATAGAACTATGGGACCTGAAGAGGCCAGAGTTGCTCCCCTGGGCATTCAAAGGCCAAGGACGTGCCCCAAGCATGAGGTTGGCAGTGGTGGCCCATTCGCTTCCATCTGCCCAGGACTCGCGCCGCGCACGCAGCCCTGCCCCTGAGCCAGCCATGGCCCAAGTTCCCGTGTCTTCTCACCCTTTGGAAATCTTTCTGATCTCAACCTCAGCTGTCTCCAGGGCACCACGTTTTCGAGACCCAGTCTCGCTCCAAATCATCTTTGGCCGATTGACATGGCTTCACAAGGCCGGATCTGCTGAGAGAGGCTGTAACGGTAATCAATAACCGTTTTCATTGTAAAGGCCATCACGGTTGATGAAGTGATTTTCCGTCCAGTGGCACGTCCCATCTTTCACTGACTCTTCAGGAAGGGCAGGACAGTCGAGCCCACCTCCACATCCTGCTGGGGAAACTGAGGCTCCAAAGCCTAGAACCCAGACTTGAATTCAGGTCTTCCGGTACTAGCTGGGGGGTCTCCCACCAGTACCGAAGACCAAGGTGGGGGGTCTCCCTCCACCTTCTATACCTTTCACCAGCTGATTCACTTCTATCCTGTTCTTTCACAGGAAAAAATTACCCTCCTCTACCCTCATCATTATCATGAGTATTATCACATTTCTACATACAGGGATTTGTCATCTGCAAAATACTTATGGCATCCCCACATGAATGCTCATAAAGGGTAAATAGAAATTTCTACCTGCTCTCTCCAGCTGTGTATCCAGGTGTGTGTGGGGCCTGGGAGGGGGCACTTAATGGTGTCATGCAGACTGAGCTCAAGTTCATGTTCCTCATCGTTAGGGAAGGCAGCTTGTTGCCCAGACCCGAATAAGGGAGCACTCTTCCCAGAAGAAGCCCAGTGCTGCTCTCGTAGCCCAATGCCATTGAGACCACAGTACAAGGTCAGTGGCTGCCCGGGTGGAGCCAAGTCACTTTCCCAATGTCCCAGCAAGGAAGGTCATTTCTCTGATGACGGGAGTTCGCACAGTCTGTCTCTTGGTGCTCTGTAGACAGTAGAAATTATTCTTTCTTACCCACTACACTTCTGTGAGTTTGTTTTGCATCTGGAAGATGAGAACCGTGATCTCAAAGGAGCAGATGAGGAGAAATGCTTTTAGAATAGGAAGTACTCTGGAGGTAGAGCCTGCAGGGACCCCCTGGGGGCGCCGCCTCCAGGAAGCCGCCCACCTGTCATCCAGCCCCACGACTGCTCTCCCTGGGATGTGAATAGTAAGAGAAGTGGGGACGATACTCCCATTTGAGAGGCAGAGACATGGAAGCTCTTGGATTCCTGCCCAAGCATCTGTTGCTCGAATCCCAAGCTCTTGCTCCTATAAAACACCACCTGCATATTAAAATGTGGGGGGTGTTTAAATGAAGGGTAGTATGTGCCCAAATGTGATAAGACCCTCTGGAGCAATTAATTAATTCTTTGCACAAATGTTTATTGGGTACCTACTTTGTCAGGGATAAGAAAGTGACCGCGATCGATGTGGGGCTTACTCTGGGGGAGCTGGCATCTCAATGAGGACAGACAAACGAGGAAGTTACGGAAACTGTCATCGCTGAGGCCTGAGAAACACGATCACCAGCATGGTTAGGGGAGGGGGTGTGGGGACAGGAGATAGGACCGAAAATGTGTTGTCCCTCATCTCTACGCACCATTAGAATGGTTCAGAAACATAAATCAGTGCAGGTTCATGTCTTTTTGGTGCTACGTGGCCACCGTGGTCGGCAGAAGGTCCGTGTTTGGCAGAAGGTCCGTGTCTATCCCGGAGTCCCATAGGCATGTGGACCATCAGAGCTTCCACCGCCTCAGTGCTGCCGATACAGAACCAGAAAGAAAAGGGAGCCCTAGAACAGAGACCTTCAACCAGCGTGCCGTGGCCGGCACACGGGCGCGCCCCAAGAATGTGTGAAACATTCACTGCCTGACCGTCTGGTCAGGGCCACTGGCCTCTTTTCCCTTAGACGGTCAAATAAAGAAATGACAGCGGTCATCACAACAATAGCCGTCTGGTGTGAGTGAATCAAAATTATACCTTTTTTGGTCAGATTGGCAAATAAATATTTTTTGTGTGCCCAGAATTTTTGTAATTAGTTTATGTGTGCCACAAGATGAGAAAGGTTGAAAATCACAGCCCTAGAAGATGCCCTGCTGGCAACTACATGCTTAGCCAGGCAGCGGTGCTCTTCACTTGCGCTAGCAACTCATTGGGCGGCACTGGTCCCATGGTCCCACTCACCCAGGTGGGGAGAGGCGGGGCAGGAAGTGCAATCCTGCCTATTCTACCTGGAGCCCAGCAGCAGCTTTAAGGACTAACAATGACTCCCAAAGGCTACCAATAGATGCTCTTAGGAAGTTCCATCTTCCTCTTCCAGTTTGGAGGTCAAAGCCAGGCTTTGTCAGAGTATCCACGGCTTTGTGTCACTGATGACTTCCTGTGCAGCTCAGCTTCCTCCTTGTTCCAGAGTCCCCGTGTGCATGAGAAAGAGGAAAAGCGACTGAGCTGGGGGATGTCTGAGGGCTGAGCCGATGTGGGGCTGCATGGGTGTTGCGGGGGTGGGGGGGGGGACTGGTGGCTGTGGTTTCCCCAGAACTTCCTTTTCCTTCAAATGCTGGCTTAGCCCCTGCCTATCAGAACTTGATAAGGCCGTGGAAAAAGTGAGACTGTGGCTGGGGACCGGACGGGAAGCCTGCGGGGCAGGGGGGTAAGGGGGACGCTGGGAATTTTCCTGCCATCACGGGAAGGGTCTGTCTTGTATCTATCTCGCCACATCCCTCCCGCGCCCCCGGATTCAGGAGCCCCTGTGAGTTTTCCACCAACGGCTGCTGCTGCACAGAAGTTGATGGATGAGCTCAGGCACGCAGGTTGTCATGCCAAACAGCCGCTGAGATACTGGTCACCGATCCCTGGCTCCGGGTCAGAGCCGACGGTGGCGCGCTGAATCGGGGGAGAGAGGCCCTCATTTTTCTTCGCATGCACTTCCTCACGGCTCACTTCCTGCCGGGTCAGGGCTCAGCCCTGGGAGGACCCAGCCTGGGCCTGGACCACTCAGGGCCGCGACCTTGGTCTGCAGCCGTGTCAGCCCATTAGTGAATATTCGTCGTGAATTTTGGGAGGAATCCTAAGAAATGGAGACACCAGAAACATTTTGAGATGGAGTTTGTGGTGAATTTGAACTTGTGTGAAGGTGATTTTATGACAGGGACGCTAAAGATGACCGAGAGAAATGGCTCCAGGCCACTTCTTGCCAGAACTGTGGAGAGGCTGTTTCCCACCCTGCTCGGATGTGAGGATGGCAGGTGGCCAAGGGCCCTTGAGCCTCCAGCTCCCAAGACCAGCCACCCACCGTGGAGCCCCACCAGGCTCAGAGAGTCCAAGCTTCTTCCACCCAGTAGAGACGCCTTGGGGGCGTGTTTCCGAAGTGGTCTGCTGAGGGCCACTGCTGGCCCACAGGGGACCTGGTGTGGGTTTGGACAGGATGTCTTCTCTGGAACACCGTGTCTGAGCCGTGTCTGAGCGCGCAGCCTGCCGTGGGCGGTGAGCAGTGAGCAGGGGTTCGGCCAGTTCCCTGCCCTGGCTGGGTGCCTTGGGACAACTGGCTTCCTTCTCCAGTCTGAGTATAGGCCCTGCTCACTCCTCCAAACAGAGACCCACCCTCCACCTGCACTGCCTGCCCTCTTCGTCCTGTGAACTTGGTTCCTTAAGGCCAGGCGGCTGCTCTCCCTGTCCCCGCCCCCCACCATGCCCCAGCACCTTCACTTGGCTTGCTCCCGCCTTCTTCAGTCCTCCGAAACCCGCAGAGGAGCCTCAGTACCATGCTCTTTGCTCCCCTAGCTCCTGGAATGTGCCCCAGTTCCAGGGGCACAGGGGTCCTCTCTACCCTGTGCCCTATGGGAACTCCAGCCCCTAAAACAGTAGGAACGCAATAAAATGGCTGAACTAATGAGTGAGAAAGGGAATGAAGTCTAAACTCATTGGTATTTTATCTTGAGAGAGCTTGCTGGTCCCAGGTTATCAACACAGAGCTAGGGATGGCTTCCCTTCCCCAGCTGGGATTTCCCAACGTATTGGGAAAAGCAGGCTCCGCTTCCCCCATCAGACACGCATATCCCCAGAGTGATGATGTCCTCTTCTTCTTCTTTGCAGATAGGTGTCGAGAAGGCCCTCCTCCACTGGGCACATGGACTCAGCGGAACCTGCCATCAGCCAGGGTTTGAGCTCCTGGTCCCAGGACAGCCTGGAGTGGGCTTGGAGGCAAGTCGTCTGCATTCTCATCCTCCTGCTCTCTTTCTTTGTTGTGTTGTCTTGGGCTCTCTGGGTCTTGGTTGTCCCCCTTGTAAAGTGGGGATCATAATACAGTAGGACGAACTCACGGGGGCAGGTGGGGAGGATTAAATGAGATAATGAACGTGGAAAGATTAGACTACGGCTGCCACAGAGTAAGCAATCAACCAGTGGTCATTCTGGTTGTGATAATGACGTTGCTCCTCAGGTTCTGCAATTCTCTCTGGCTGGGCTCCACTCCTGGCCCTGACCCCAGGCCTCTCATTCAGTCATTTAGTCATTCGTCATCCATGCAAACCCATGCTGGCCGTCCCGGCACTTGGCCCTTCCCTGGCCTCAAGGGTGCAGAGGGGCTGGTGAAGAGTGGCCAGTCTGGGACAGGGTGTGCTGGGGGAACACCAGGGACAGCCGAGTGCCCTGTTCTGTCCTCCATGGACTGACTCTTCTCAGCATCTCAGAGAAGCCCCTCGGAGACCCCTCCAGGGGTGCGGTGACCTCAACACTGACTTATTCGTCTCATGGGCTTATGCGTGCAACACCACTGTGTGCAAAGCACTGGGAATACAGGGTGAATGAGACGGGGCCCCTGCCCTCAGGAAGCTCACATTCTAGCAGATCTATTCATGGAGGCCATGCCCCCACCCCAGATTGGAACACTCACTCTCAGAAGCAGATGAATAAGGCTCTTCCTCACTGGGTTTTACTTACCTCTTTCGTCTCTTTCTTCACTCCTTGTAAACAAACTGTTCTCTTGCCGCTGCATTCCCTCTTACCTCTGGGACGCCCTCGATGCCACCACTGCTTCTAGAGGGATAGTCCCCTCCCCTACCACCCTAGCCCTGCCTACCTCTTCCCTGCACCCCAGCTCTCAATCCCCCAGGGTTACCTCCTGGAAGCCTCCATGACCCTCCAAACCCACCTCCCATTCCGTGCCCCCTACTGGCACCCATGACGTTTCCCTAACTGGCCGCTCTTCACCATCACACCTCAAATGTTATCTGTCTGCACACGGGACAAGTCTGCACATGGGACAAGATTCCATGAAGACAGGACTGTGCCCTATAATGCGGTTCCTCCATGACTGTGCCTTAGAAGTCTAGCCCAGGGAGTGAGTGACCCGGGTTCCAAATTCATATGCTGAATGGAATGAACGGACGTGCTGATTCCATAGTCTCCCGGGACGAGAGTGCTTGGGGGAGATTCTCAGGGACACGAGGAAGGGCTAGACCTTCATCAAGGCAACATGACAGCCACTGAGTAACAAAGGCCTTTGTTCTCTTAAAGAAACACAAATGCACCAAAAAAGGAGCTTGTGCCCTTCCAGTCTTGGGAGATCCCTTGGGCACCCACCATACTGCTTTCCAGATGGACCCCCAGCAAGGGCAGCTGTCGGGCCCCTTCGGGACAGGCACTGGGTCTTCCAGGCTGAGCCAATGGCATCCTCTTCCAGGGGAGCTGCATGGCCCTGGGCCAGGCCAACAGTCCCCAGCATCTCTTCCAGCTACACCTGCAAAACCCCTCATGTGACTTCTTCCCTCCTGATTCACACAAACCTACTTCCATAGCTTCCTGAGAAATCTGTCCAGAGGTAGCCGGCCATTGGAACATAAGTTTTTAATACTTCCTAAAGCCTGTGCCCTCGATGTCCGAACCAGGATGACATGGTGTGGGGTGGGGGAGGAGAACGACTGCCCCGGGACTGAGTCCCAATGAAAGGACTGATCTAGGAGGGTGATCTTCACTAAGAACGATAAAAAGATGTAAGTTCACAGTAGTCAAAGACATCAGAAATTACTGGGGCGTCCCACTCGGAGGCAAACACGCGTGTGCAAGAGCAGGAACTCACTGACCGTGAGTGTGTGGCTGGGAAGAAAGGGCACCTGCTCCTCAGCCTCCCTCCTTCCAGACAAAGGCTTTCTCAGCCTGGTTTTTCCCTGCCCGGAGGTCCCTGGACGCTTGTACCATCAGTAACACTTCACAGAGCCTTCCGTCCTAACAAATAATTAGCTAAGATTGAACCAGGGATTTCTTACATGCGTGTCATAGGTCTGATATGAATAATGAGGCAGAAGGTTAACGGTGGGTCAGAGACAGTTCCCCATCTTCCAGCTTATTTATTCAGCGAAATGAGAAATTGATCACATTATTGCGTAGAGGGGGAGCCTGATTCATAGCAATCAGCTCAGAATTGGCAGTTTTGACTGTAGGCAATTTGGGGACATTACTTATGCCTGAATAGGCCAGGAAGGTCATTTATAGCTTGTTAACACCTTTCCGACCTCCTCCTTGGCCAGATTGTAGTCCCCAGCTTGCTGTGCCCTGCACCAGGGCCAAATGAAAAATCATGGGTTGGTGAGAATGACGCTTCTTACAATATTAGAAACACTACGAGAGCTAGTCCAGAGAGAGTTTCTTAAAAGGTGTGTGTGTCAGAATGTGATTTGTTTATCCCTCCCTCCCTCCCTCCCTCCCTCCCTCCCTCCATCCACCGTCCATCCATCCACCCACCTGGGTCTTGCTTACGCATGTGTAAGTCATCCATAAGCCCATGTCGTGGGCACTGGTCACTCATGTAAGTTCACCCACGGCATTGGGCACCACAGTTGCAGGGATTAAAGATGTCCCTGGAGACTGTAGGATGCTTGGCTGAGGATGGTGACAGCCTGTACAGGAGGGAGGGCCGTGGGCTTCTGCCAGGCTCTGGGGACATGGCTACAATCCAGCACAGTTCCTGGCCACCAGGTGTTACTTAGTAAAAATGGGATGAAGGGCGAGTGCAGCGTTGCCGCGGGTGTGATGTGCACCCGCTAAGTTTGCCGAGCGTCTCTCACCCGTGGTGCAGTGTACCAGCCCTGGCTGCGGGAGGTGGGCTGTGCTTAGTTAGTGCAGTGCAGCAATTGAAATTAGGGACTCTATGCCCTGGCTGGTGCAGCTCAGTTGGTCGAAGCATTGTCCTGTAACCGAAAAGTTGCAGGTTCGATTCCTGGTTAGGGCACACACCTAGGTTTCGGGTTCAATCCCCAGTCCATGTGCATACGGGAGGCAACCAATCGATGGTTTTCTCTCATATCAACGTTTCTCTCTCGTGCATCCTTCCTTCCTTCCTCTCTCTCTAACAAGGACAAAGTCCTTCGGTGAGCATTAAAAAAAATATAGAACTTTGGAATCAGAGTCCGAGCCTCAGTTTCCTCATCTGCAAACTAGGGGCAAATCGTTGAATGTACCTCGGGTGACATAGAAAACCTTTAGAAGTGGCGCCTGGTACATTTTTGATGTGTGATAAGTGACAGCTGTTGTTGTCATTAGCAGCGCCGTTTTGATCAGGAAGGCTGGAAGACATCTTGGTCTGCTTGGAGAAAAGATTCTCCCAGAACCCCAAGAGGAGGAAGGGAGGGAAGTGCGGTGTTCTGGCTCTTTGTCGCTATCTAACCACCCAACACAAACCTTAGCGACCTGACACAGCCACAGCCATAGCCATTCGTGGTTTTTCATGTTTCTGTGGCTTCCCTGGGTCCAGCCGGGCATTTCTTCTGCTGACCTCACTTGGGGTCTGTCATGCAACGGCTGCCTGGTGGCATCTGGGACGACAGTCTATCGGCAGACTCAGCTGGGATGGGAGGACACCTGGGTCCCTCTGCACCTGTGTCATCTCAGGGGCGGTCCTCTCTGCAAGGCCAGCGCAGGGACAAACAGAGCAATGAGATCTGGTGGGGCCAGCAGCCCGCCGTCTCTGCCGAGAACTCCACCCTCTTTGTGAACGTACAGGAGGGATTTCAGAGCAGGGTCTGGTCCTTCACATCAGCAAACCGGCCCCAGCCCAGCAGCGTGCAGGCAGAACAGATGCGGGGTCCGGCCTTGCTTCTCACCATCAGTGTCCATTCAGTCACCTCCATGCACAGGACATGCTGCTTTGTTAGGTCTCATTGTTAGCGTTCTTGGTGGAGACCCTGAGCCTCTGTTTTTTTGGGGTTTTTTTGCCCCCAAGGGAAAAATCATCCTTCTTTTTTCTTTCTAATTTCCAGTTGTCATGAAGCCAGACTCTGCTCTGCTATAAGGCACAGACTCGGGGCCCCATGAACAAATGCTGGGCCTTGGACACAGAAGTGGGCGGGAGGGGCATCGAGACTGTTGGTGGTCTCTGCTTTTTCCCATCTCTCTCTCTCTCTCTCTCTCTCTCTCTCTCTCTCTCACACACACACACACACACACACACACACACACACACACACACACACACTCATCCCCACCCTCTTTCCAGCCCTTTCTCCCCCTGCCCTTAGAATAAACAAAACTCTTTCATTCCAGGGCCTGGAAGATTCCATAATGAGTTGAGCCTCTTAACAGTCTATTTTAATAAAACTCAGCTCCCTGGCTGTATAGAGACCATAAAACATGCAGGTTCCAGCAATAATATGTTTAGTAGCCCTGCTTGATAAAGTGGAAATGTTTGCATGTTTCAAATTATGAGCAATTTAAAGTAGGAAGCTAGCAAGCCAGTTCTTGGGTTATGAAGCTTGACATTGTAAAGCCTTAAGAGAACACATACTTCAAAGTCTCCTGGTCTGAAATATGTCCCGTACGCTATTCAGGAGAACCAGCTGGGATAAGCCAGCCGCTACGGGGAGGGGGCACCATAGCGAGATTCCGCCGCGTCTGTCAATCCTTCTGCGCACACGTGGGCTTTTTGCTCAGGGAGGTGTATCCCCCAGAGGGCCCTTCCTGACACCACAGCCACCCTCTCCAGACACGGCAGGTTTTCAGCTTCACCAAAGCATTCCAACAAATGCTGAGTATGACAGGGAAGGGCCGAGCTTCTGCCAGCCATCGGATCCTATCAGTGGTTTTAAACTGACTTCCTCTGAACCTCTCTGCTTTGGTTTATTTTATATTGGATTATGTGCAGCCTTTCATATGCACAAGTGGTTTTCGCCAAGTTTGCTCTGGTCCAGCCGCGCTGGCCTCCTTTCTGGCCCTCGATCTCGCCAAACTCACACCCGCTTCAGAGCCTCTGCTCAAGGCGTGCTGTTCTCTCTGCCCAGAAACCTTTCTCCCATTTTTTAGTGTGGTTTGCTCCCTGTCCATCAGTTTTCAGCTTGTCTTACCTTCTCGGAGAGGCCTCTCCTGATCTTCCCAGGCCTCTCCAAGCTTTGTTCTCACATTTCCTTGGTTTTTCTCTTTCTGGGCACTTATCACAATCTTTTAATGATTTTTTTTTTGTTTATTTACTCTCTTGCTGGTTTACTATCCATCTTCCCCAATTGCTTATCAGTTCCATGGAAGCAGGTGCTTTGTCCCCCTTGGTCACCACTGGGTGGCACGTACTAAGTGCTCAATAAATGTTTCTCGGTTGGATGGATGGCCAGGCGACAGATGGATGCCTGAGTGGATGAATGTGGGTGGATGAGTGGGAAGGTAGATGGATTGATGAATAAATGAGTGCATGGATGGATGAGTGGATGGATGAGTGGGTAAACAGATGGGCGGATGAATAGATGGATGGATAGATAGATGCATGGATGGGTAGGTAGGTGAGTGGGTAGGTGGATGAATAGGTTGATGGAAGGATGGAAGGATGGATAGATTGATAGATGGATGGATGGATGGATGGGTGGGTGAATAGATGAATAAATGGATGGATGGATGGATGAATAGAAGACCTATAAGAATTCTTCAAACTCCAAGCCTTTAGAGTTCCAAGTCCTTAGAGGACAAGCCACTAGGTGAGGCAAACAGGGTTTGAAGAGGTGAGCGCGGCGTTTCACACCACTGCTGGCTCCCGCAATGACAGGGAAGCATGTGAGCTCATGGGGCGGCTTTGGGGAAGAGGAGTTGCCAGCAATGAAAATGACTCCACTTGCCCCTTTAACACCCCGCGCCCTCCCTCAGTTATTTCCCCTAGATCCTAGGTGGAAGATACAATTTCTGTACCTTTAAAAAATCCCATAATTGCACCCGCGCTGGATCCTCCATCCCCAAGCAGCACCCCCAGTCAACACAGGAACAAAGACTAGCCTGTTCTTGGCTAGACAGCCGAGCCAGGCCCAGCCACCGTGCGGTATGCGACCCTGCCCGGCTGGCTGAATTCTTTAGCTGATAAGAGTGCTTCGTCTCTTGCTAAAGGGGAGTGTGTGGTTTGGGGTGAGAAGACCTCCCTGTGGTTCATTCTGTCCCTGCTCCTCTAGGAAGGCACCCCGTCTTCCACAGGGTCTCCTCTTACCCAGGTTGTATTCCAGTCGGCAGTGGTACCCAGGCTGCCTCACTCTCCCTGGGTATCATTTGACAGCTGAGCTTGGCCAGCTAAAGCTAAAGATGCCTCCCTCAAAGGGCATGGCCAGGGAGGCAGACACTGTAGCATCAAAAAGCACAACCCAGATAGGGTTGTGGGCATGGACACTCTCCTCCTGGGCCTTGCTCCCGTTGCTATAGCTTTTAACAAACAGGCTTGCTGGGTCCTCTGCATCTTGCCCATCAGAACCTCTAGACTCAGCATGGGGTTGCCCAGGGCCACTATGCACGTGCCCAGGTTATGCCCTTCTCCCTTCCAGGGGGCATCAGGCACAGAGCCCAGTGTGAGTGGCATCTCCCAGGGTTTATGCATCACGGCCACCCTGGGGAGCCCTCTGCAGAGCTCAATTTCAGGGACCAGGATACTGGGGGGCCTGCACAATGCTCCCTGCACCTACCCCCACCAGGAAGGATCAGGGATGCCGTGCATCAGGCTGCTTGCTGCATTTGGGTTATTGCTGGCAGAATATTTCTACTGTCAGTTCAACAAAAAGGGTGATGATCACAGTGAAGCTTAACAAAGAAAATGCTATCGGGCAATTAGTGAGCCCAAGTCAGCAGGACTGGTGTGAAATTTATCATGTTGGGAACAGCACATTCACCTGCGTGTGGCAAATGTTGGCGTGGGAAGCTCTGGAAGACATCAACTCTGCCCTCTCGGTCCCCACAGAGCCCAGACCCTCTGCTCCTCTGCTTGGGGGTCTCAGAAGCAAGTGTGCAGGAAAGACCCAGCCGTATTTTGTACAGAGGAGGTAAGGGCTGGATGCTCTGATCCGGGGATGTGGGACACCACTTTTAATGAGCAAGAAGGTGGGGAAAGAGAGTTCCAGAGAGAAGCAGGAGTTTTGTTTAAAATCCAGGGAGAGGACCTTCAAGGGGCTGCTTTGAAATCTATCCTGCAGGCGGACAGGGTCCATAGGACATGGAATTGGGGAGGGGCCTGCTCCGCCAGGTGCTGCTTTTTATGAACAAACACTCACCTTTGCTGCCTTGGAGTTACAGGCCAGCAGAGGTGACATGTCCAATCGAGGGGCCCTGGCAGCCTCCCCAGGCCCCTCAGCTTGGAGGCCAGTCATCCTGTGGGTGCGCAGCCAGGCCTGCCTGGGGCAGCAGGACCCAGATGCCCCTGGAGAAGTATAAGGGATTTAGGCATTATTAGACGCACTACCTTCCTTCTGATTTCTTTCTTAGGAGCCTGCCTAAGTCACGTGTGTTTGCTTTAGAACAGTTTTCAGGGGGATCCCAAAAGCGTGGCCTTCCCGGAGTCTCAGAGCCAGGCCAGGGAGGAAGGCAGGCTTGGATGTGAACAGACATAAATTAGGGTTGAAAGGTTTTCTAGAGCCTGGGGACAGCAGCGTGTGCCTGGGTTAGAGCCGATGAGATCAGGATTCTTGGCTCGGCCAGGCTGTCCACTTTGCCTGTCATCTTGGTCTTAGCTTCTCCCTCTGTTCCCTCCTCCTACACCATCCCCACTGGCCTCCTCTTGGCTTCCCTTCTTCCACTCCACAACCTTTAGCATTTCTGGACTGCATTCTAGGAAACAGCCAATGGGAAGGTTTCCTTTACTGAGCACTGCTGGTTGCCAGGCAGCCTATATTTGCTCTGTGCCCTTCATGTGCCAAACATCACTCAAACAACTTTACATAAATTAACTCATGTAGTCCTCATGACAACACTTAAGAGGAAAGTACTATTTTTCCTCCCATTTCACAGCTGAGAACTCTGAGTCACAAAGTTAAGTCATTTGCCCACCTCACAAAGCTGGTCCATGACCGGGCTAGGATTTGAGTCTGGGCTAGGTGATACTACAGCCTACACTCTCTACCAGTCCTATAGAACCAGCTCCCACTGTTGGGCCAGAGTTCGAGATGCAAATTCTTTACCGTGTAACCTTGGTCAAATACTTCAGCTCTTTGAATCTGTTTTCTTCCTCCGTAAAATGGGATCATATTCGCTTATCCAGGTAGTTGCAAATGAGACAATATGAGCACCTTTCCAGATACATAACCGTAGCTCAGTAAATGCTGATGTCTTTATCCTTCTCCCCAAAGGAGGAAACATATACTAGGAGTGCTGAATTTAAAGAGTAAGTCTCGGTGGAGACTTGCCTCAAATTGAACACCCCGTATGTGAGGCAGTGGCCACTACTGGAGAAGTTTTGCATTGTAACCAAGCTCTATAACCACTGTAAACATGTAGCTTGAGGGCAGAGGTCAACAAACTTTTTCTGTAAAGGGTCAGACTGTAAATATTTTAGGCTTTGCAGGACATACGGTCTGTGCCACGAATGCTCCGCTCTGCTGTTGCAGTACGAAAGCAGCTAAAGAGGGTGTGAGATGAATAAGCACGAGTATGTGCCAATAAAACTTCGTTTAGGAAGACAAGTGGTGGGCCAGATTCAGCCTCCTGGCTGTAATTTGCTGCTCTGGGGTAGGATTGTGGGGGTTCTGCTGGCAGATTCTCTTCCAACCACGGGAGAAGATCCCATAGGATGGGACACTGCTTAGAGGGTAAAAATAAAGAGAAGGCGAAAGAGTTCCTAAACAGTGAAAAGTTCTGCCTAAGTATCCTTATGACTTCGGTATCCAGCATGCCATGAACCGGGCTCTGTCACATTTCTGGTTCTGATACTTGCAATTTTTCAAGTGGCTTGTTGAAGTATAATGATTTATCAACAAACAAAATCATTCAACTATCCTCTTTGCGGCCTTGTGTCTTACCCACAAAGCAGCGATCCCGTGTCTCATTAGAGATACGGCCTTCCTGTTCTTGTACAACAATAATCCTTGGAAATGCGTCGGCACAGGAAAGCGTCCTGTAGAAAAACCTGTCGTCCGTCCTCCCTCTTGGAGATTTCGAATGGACGTAGCTATCTTAAAAGGCTAAGAATTTCTATAGTAACAAAACCCATTAATCTTGGTTAACTCTGAGTTTTACAAACTCATATGACCACAAAAAGTTAATAGCTCATAGGTTAAAAACATAGGGTCTGGATCTAATAAAATAGGAATAATACTGCTTATCTCCTGGGGCTGGTGTGAAGCACAGGACGAAGGCTGTGGAGTGCTTAGTGCAGGGCCTGCGACACGCGTAACACGCCCATCCTGAGTGCCGACGGCCAGCTCTATCAGCACCCTGGGGACGTGCTGCTAAAAACAATTTAGAAAAGGATTAATAAACGTGTTTCTCCTATTCATTTTCAAAGGAGTTGGTTAATGGTGTAACAAACGTCATCACTGGTCTTTAGAAATTTCAGTCCAAGGCATGCGCTCACAGTCACAGGCCTTTGCTGTTTTTTATTCTTCAAAGCGAAGACCCATGAGCGTGGCCGATGGCAGAGCTGGAAGGGCACGGAGGTCATGGGACGCAGGGACCCTTGGGGGATTGTACCCCATATGGGCCGGTGCCATCTGGGGTACCCTGGAAGCTGACTGGACGAAAGCCACCTGAGAGGCGGGCTGTGGATGCTGGTGGTCTCACTCCCCTCCACAGCAGGACCCTTTCACGCCCTGCCCCCCCCCCAAAGGCCAGAGGCCGAAGATATTGACACCTGCCTTTAAGCCCTCCGATACTTCTAAGAAAGAAGATTAGGAGTGAGTCTCAGAACCCGTTCCCCAGAGAGAGCCGTTTGTCCAAAAGTTGATATTATTGATGCTGGTGGAAGCTGAGAGGAGCGTGCAATTTATTTAATAAAAGCCGGACAGTGTTTCCTGCGATTCCTGAGTTTTCCTGCTTCCTCTTGAGCATTCTCAGGGGATGGGGGGCCCCCCTGTGATCCGCACAAATGTTTGATCAGCTATGCATCTTCTCGGGGGCAGCTCAGACGCTCGGACAGGCTTCAGCTCTCCAGGCGTCTCCAGAGTTCTCCTCCTTAAATTCTTTGTTTCCTTCAGAACTCATTAGAAATGACATAATTACATCTCTTTTTCTTCTCTGATTGAGCACACGTCTCGCAAATGTTGATTTGCCACTGGGATGCAGGAGGAGGCTGAGGGAGGCCATGTGCGGGGCAGTCTTGCCTCTCATTCCAGAGCTGCAACACCCGCACCCCCCACCCCTGCTGTGAACGCCGTGCACTTCCCTCACCACCATACGACTCCAACCTCTGCCTGCTTTGGGGCATTGACTGATCCCCACCCACCCACCAGGAGAGTCTCTGGGCCAGCCCCAAGTTGGACTTCGGAGCGCAATGGAGTTCTTGCAGAGAATGTGGGATGTCGCCCTGAAAAATGACTGGTGGTATGTTGTTCCCAAGCCTGGAGGTTTCAGCTCTATCTGAGTGCTATAATTCCTTGCTTAGATACAAACGTGGGATTACACCTTCACTTCCCGGCTCTTGTGAACATAGAAAACGGGTTTGGATAGAGAGGTAATTATCCACGGGAAGAATTGGAAATCAGAGACAGACACAATGGGGTTTGCTCATTCATTCGTTTCACGAGTGGTGATTGTGTTTCTTCCGGTCCCAGGGACTACTCTGTGTGTTATAATTACAGTGGTGAGTAGTAATAGCTTATATTTGATGAGCCCGTATTATATGAAAAGCACTGTTTCATTTAGTCCCATCAGACAGAAACTAGGCTTGTTTGTTTTACTCATTTATTGTATAAATAAACACAGAGGAGGAAGCTGAGGCTTAGTGAAGCCAAGTGACGGTTCAAGGTCAACAAAGCTAATAAGCAGCAGAACATGGATTTCAGTCTGAGACCCAGGCCCCCAAGTTCGGCCGAATCATACCACACAGCCAGTGAGAGCGAGCCAAGTCTCGGCTCTTTCTGAGTTTGCCTTCTGGTGGGGAGACAGTTCACTGAAAATAAAGACACACGTAAACCTACAAATGATAAGCAAGATCATTTCAAAGGGCAGTGAGAACACCGGGGCATCCGGAGCAGAGTGACAAGTGGCAGTTGCTGGGAAGGTCCTCCTTCCCCACCTTGGAGCTTGTGGCAGCAGGACAGGCTCTCCTTGGGCCTGGTCATGCCGTCTGAGG
Organism: Desmodus rotundus; assembly: GCF_022682495.2. NCBI lineage: Eukaryota > Metazoa > Chordata > Mammalia > Chiroptera > Phyllostomidae > Desmodus > Desmodus rotundus. The sequence continues at coordinate 4,114,520 of NC_071398.1, forward strand.
GCCGGGCGCTGGCCCAGAGGACCCTCCTGCAGCCCTCTTATTCTAGGGTTGCACGGACATTGCTCGCAGGCCCGCGTTCCCCGCTGTGTCCTCCCACGGAGGGTTGTCCAGCACAGACTGAGCTGGGCCATGGGACATGCGCAGATCTAGCTAACATGTAAGTCAGAAGCCACCCTGGTCCTCACACTGGCAACCCGACAGAGGACAGCCGGATATGGCAGTCAACAGATGTCAACAGATTGGAAAACACTGAAATCAGCTGTTCTCAATGAGGGGAGGGGGGACAATTTCATCCCCTAAGGGACATTTGGTGATACCTGGAGACATGTTTGGTTGTCACAACCAGGAGAGGCTTGCTAACGGTAACTAGTGGGTAGAGGCCAGGAATGCTGCTAAACATCCTACAAGGCATAGGGCAGCTCCCTGCAGTGAAAATGGTCCGGTGCCAAATGTCTATAGTGCTGAGGTTCAGGAGTCTCACGCGAAAGTGGTGTGTGTGTGTGTGTGTGTGTGTGTGTGTGTGTGTGACAGAGAGGAGAAAACCACCCACATTATCTGAAATGTTCTGCACCCAGAATTTTCCAAAATTTTAGGGAGATGAGAGGTTTCCAGAACACTGTTGTGGACTTTGGGAGGTAATCAAGTTTAGGTGAGGTCATGGGGGTGGGGCCCTCAGGACGGGATTAGGGGCCTGATAAGATTAGACACCAGGGAGCTTTCTGTCTGTCTGTCTCCCCACCCCCCCAACCCTGTGAAGAGACAGCATGTAACGGGAAGCAGGCACCTTGATTTTGGACGTTTCAGCCTCCAGAACCATGAGAAACGAATTCCTGTTGCTGAAGTCACCAAGTCTGTGATATTTTGTTACGGCAACCCGAGCTGACTAGTACACCCTTTTGCTAAAAATTTCCATCAAAAACCCAACTCAGAAGGCAGGATCAGAGAGGTTCCCACTTTTGAAATGGCCTAATGACCTTCACTAGAGAAAGCAAAGCCTTACTCAAAGACACGCGGTTAAAGACACACAACCTAAGTCCCTCCTCACGTCACATGGGTTACACAAAACACGTCTCCACTGGGGTCTCCTTCCACTGCAATGGTGCCTTCCCCCATCTGTGCCGGGAGGCAGGGAAGTCGAGTTTCCAGATTGGTTTGCTGCTTCATCTGCTAGTGAGCTAAGTCAAGTTTCATTAAAAATTATTGGTCTCATGACTTTTTTTTTTTTTTTTTTTTTTTGCTTGAAAGGGCAAAGGTTCCCCAGATGGAACCAATATCGTGATAGGATTACAGCTGGACACAGCCATGGGCATTTTGACCCGCTGCTCCTTGGTAGGTTTTAAGTACAGATCTAATTTTTGCCCTCACGTAGGAAGCAAACGTCTCAGCAAGCGGGGCAGCGGATCCGGCCAACACGCAGATGTTCTCTCTTCGCTGTCCAGGACCCCGGTCCTCAGCTGGCCCAGAGCTCTGTCTCCAAGGGAGCTTCTACCTCCTCCCAGGGTGTCAGCCTTCACCTACATTTACCTGCTTCAGGGATTCCCAGGTAAGACCAGGGAATTCGCAAAAGTGAAAAATAGGGTCCCAGCCCTCGCGCGAGCATTTTAACCGCTGCACCCGTACGAGAGGTTCTGTTTCGCTGACTTGGAAGAACCAGTGCGTTAGCTGAGAACACAGCACAGCTGTCTCCTAATAAACCTTCCTGTTTACGCGTGTATTAACCTCATGAAACATTTATGCAAATCTCCCACTAACAAAAGGCAAAAGAACCATTATATGTTATGAAGGCCACAACAGGACAACCTTTGTTCTGTTCTTGTTGTGGTGGGTTTTTTTTAACCTCGGTATTTTACGGGTGTGTTTGTAACTCTTGGGGTTTCTATTTAAAAGCACACAAGGGCGTCCCGATTTTCATCTCTTCTGTTTTCAGTTCTGTTACCATTCCTCCCAGCTGATTTCACATTTTATGATGCTAATGGCGGGTGTATGGTTTTGAGTTTCTCTCCTGTCAGCTGGGCAGTGGGTCAGAGGGATATATTTAATAGAATCTGACAGCTGATGGAACCGGCCTCATTGAAAGGGGATTTGATATGTGGACTGAATGCGCAGGCCCTGAATTGGCCGTCATAGCGGCTGTTGTTATTCAGCCTCTCAGCCCCTAGAACCCTTGCTCGTGTACACCCCAGTACACGTGTATAAAAGGCATGACTTATGGATGACTTCTTTCGTATACGGATCTGAGGGCTGTTCAGATAGCATGTCAAAACAGATCAGCTGTCTTATCCTGCCACAAAATTGAGAGAGAGAGAACTTGGTACAAGTCTGCCCAACAAATGTGCCCGTAAACAAAGAAGGTTTAGGAGGGGCGGAAACCATCCCTGCGGTGGGGGGTGGGGGTTATGAGAGTTGGGGGGCACTGAGGAAGGCTGCAGGCTCACCCATTCAGGGGGCTCCAGTAGGGACCGGCTCTACTGCCCAAGATACCATGGAGCTGGGTGGGTGGCGGGGGGCAGGTGGGAGGGGAAGCTGGAGGGACAGGGAGGAGTCCACTGCCTGGGAGGCTGGCACTAAGTGTCACCCATATGCGTGTGGCTGGGATGTGTTAGGGTGGGTTTCAACTTACCTCTGTCAAATGGGACTAGAAACTCTGTTGAAATCAACAGATAAACCTGCGTCCTGGCTGGGCCACGGGCATATTCTCTGTTAGCTCAGCTTGTCTTCTATTGCTAAGTTTGCTAACCTGTATCAAATGCTGGCTATGTGCTGAACTTTGCCTGTATTAACTCTTGTAATCTTCCTAAGATCCCTAGATGTGGATATTATTATTATTACCCCATTTTACAGGTGCAGAAACTGAGGCACAGGCAAGCTATGTGACTAGTTCAAGGTCACAGCTAATAATTAGTGAAACCAAGATTGAACCTCAGGCTGTCAGAACCCGTCGGCGTAACGGTGACATCCTTCTGCTCTGCTTCTGTTTGTTCCCACGCTAGTAAGACGTGTGCGTGCATGTGCAAAGGGGGAATGCACGCATGTGTGAAGATTCTTCGGAAATAATGTTCATAGAGTTCATCCGGTCCATCTCCTCTGGCTGCAGCCAAGCTCCCATTCAATCAAGGAGGCAACTGACTGTTTCTTCCCTTGTAAACTGGTGCTACCCATCATCCCACAGGGCTGTAACAGAGACCAAGGGGAACCCATGGGCACCCAGTCCAGCCCCAGGCCCCAAATAGGCACTCAACTCTTCTTCATTTCCAACCTCCGAACCCCACCCCCTCTGCCTCCCTTTACCTGTGGCCCTCCCGCTGGGGATCCATCCCAACCATTCAGCGTGGTGGCCCCGTGAGGCTGTCCTTTAAGATGACAGCATCAGAAACCATCGATTCTGCCTTCCCGGATACCCTTGTATTTACCCACCGTTGCCCTCTGGTGAAAAGAGGCCATGGCTGCAGAGGTGTGAACCCGTGTCAGAGGTACCCGGACAGTGTGCCAGGTGTTCGGACCCACACTCACTGCTGTCTGTGTGGAGGCTGCACGGCGCTGGGACTTTTTAGGTTAGAGACATAAAACCTACTATTGATCTTGAGCGATGTGTCCAATTCTGAACGTCTGTGAAAGCCCCAGGCACTTCCATGCCACATAATCAATATCTTTTCATTCTTTTTTTTTTTTCTGGGAGCAAATGTATGGGTTTGTTGATCCATCCTGCAGGCACCCAGCCTGGCCTTTTGTTCCTTCTCAAGCGAGAGAGACAGCGCGCTGTGGGCCTGCTGCTCAGGACCGCTGCCCGCAAGACCGCAGCCCCGAGACTCAGGTGTAACAGAAGCAGTGCCTGTCCCTCTCAGCCCAGACAGCTCGGCAGGAGCAGGCTGCTCCTTGGAGGTGACCACATGACGTGTGGCGGGGGAGGGGGTGGAGAGAGAGGTAGAGGCAGAGGGAGACAGAGGCAGAAAGGGCAGAGGGATTGAGATGGGGCTATGAGACCTAGCTGGGGGCAGACTCTAAGATATCTTGACATTTCAGCTGCTAAGGGCACAGTGAAAGGGATGCCTCTGGCAGGGGTGCCCTGGGACTTGCCCCTGAAGCAGACGGCCATGCCAGGCTGGGAGGGGCATTGCCCCCACAGACTCCTGACTGGCTGCCGAGGGTTAGGACATGTTTATTCTTTGTCTTTCCTAGTAATGACTCTGATTTTAAACTTGGAATCAGTCCTTCCTTCGTTCTGAGTCCACATGGTCTTGGTGAGTTTCTAGGGTGGAGTTCATGCCCTTGGTTGGGTCAATCCAGCACCGGGTGGACTTGGCCACAGGGACTGGTTTATGATTGGTCACATCACCCAGGGTGGTCCAATCAGAATGGCTCTCAAAAGTTTCCTGGGAATCCACAGCGAGGTATCACTTCACAGCACTAGGGTGGCTATAACCAACAAGGTAGGTGATAACCAAGGTTGGCAAGGATATGGGGCAGTTAGAACCCCGGTACGCTGCCGATGGGATGGTGAAATGGTGCATCTGCTTTGGAAAGAGCCGGGCCATCCCCCCGAAGGTTAAATACAGGATAACTATAGAACCCAGCAATTCCGCTTCTAAATATAGGCCTCAGAGAAGTGGAACCAAACGTTCACACAATGTACATGAATGTTCACAGCAGCGTGATGACGGCCTAAAGGTGGAGACCACCCAGTTGCCCATCGGCTCATGAACGGACGAGCAAAACGTGGCGTGTCCATACAATGGCTGCTACCCAGCTGTAAAAAGGAATGGAGTCTTGGCACGTGGCAGAACACAAATGGATCTGGAAAACACTATGCTAAGTGAAAGCAGCCAGTCAGAAGGGACCCCATGTTGTATGATTCTGTTTATATGAAATGTCCCAAATGGACAGATCTCTACAGACAGCAAGTAGATAAGGAGTTGCCTAGGTGTGGGGGATGGGGCAAGTGGGGGCGATTGCTAGTGGGTGTGGGGGGTCTTCTTGAGGTGACAAAAATGTTTGAAAGTTGATTGTGCTGATGGTCACACAATTCTGTGTCTACACCACAACCACTGAAGTTTACACTTGAACTCGGTGCATTGTACGGTATGTGAATCACATGTCAATAAAGCTGTTATAAAAAAAACGTTTGGCCCTGGCCGGGTGGCTCAGTCGCTCAGAGCGTCGTTCAGGTATGCCAAGGTTGTGGGTTCGATCTCCAGTTGGCACATGCAAGAAACAACCAATGAATGTGTCAATAAGTGGAACAGCACATCTCTCTCTCTATTAAAAAAATCAATAAAATGATTTTTAAAAAAGGTTCAGTGGGAACCAAAGGGAAGACCCACACTCTGAGTGGCTAGAATTGAACTGCAGGGACAAGAGGCCAGAGCTCTTGCAGTCACCCGAGCACCCAGCATGTCCAGGGGCTCTCACGTGGGCCTGTTCAGGAGAGGAGCCGAGTGGAGGGTGGAACCGAGTGAGGGGAGGAAGCTGGATTCTCGAGGACATCGCTTGTTCTCTGAAGCCAGCTTGACCTGGTGCCAGAACAACTCCTGATTTCCTTTCCTCACCTCCCACCGTCTGAGCTGGGCTTTGTGTCCCTTGCGATAGAAAGGCCCCGGATACAGACACCGAACACTGAAAAGGAGCTCCTTCCCCTACCCATTTCTAGCTAGTTTCCTTTCCTTCAGCTTCCGATCGTGAGTCAACAAAATTAAACTCCATCAATTTAATCCCCTCCTTTCTCCTATCACCCCGGCCTGAGGGATTCTGATGGGGGCCTGGACGCGCTCCCCTACAACTAGTGATGGGTAAACAGAAGCAAACAAAGAAAAATCACAGGACTAGGAGGAGGCAGAACTATTCAACAAAAGGGCGGCCACAGGTGCCTTCTGATAAGATTGAGTTACTGCACGAAGCCAGAGAAAATTTCCCAAGATTGTTCATTCAAGTTGTCACAAGGAATCAGGAACAAACTGTGGCTTCCATTTCAGGATGGCAGTTGGAGTGTCTCTGCTAATTTCCATCCTCTCAAAACCTTGTTAGGACCAAGTTTTCAGAAGGAAGGAAGGGAGGAAAGGAGGGAGGAAGGAAAGGAGGAAGGAAAAACAGATGCCTATCAGTGTAGTAGGCCATAGAGGAAAAGGAACTTGGATACTTTATTAAAAAGATGTAATGGAGGGAGAAAGTGGTTGAATCAGTAGCCAGCCTGTAGTCCAGTGCAGGCATAGGGAGGGTCCTGAAGTGGAAAAGATTCCCCAAGGGTCTGAAGACCCCTCCCCTTATTTATCACGGAGCAGTCGGTAGGGGGCAGAGTCAAGGACTTTGGGGATCACCCCACTGCTGCCCATAAGGGGCAGCCAACGACACTGTTGACACCTGGCCTTCACGTGGCTGAAGTGACAGGTGTGTCTGCGGGGACTCATGATGAGAACAGTTGTGGCCAGTGAAGGGACTTGGTGCCTTCCTTTAGAGCTGTTGTCGTCGTCACAGCAGAGACGTGAATGCTCGGGGCAGTGGTCACCTTCCCTACCATGAGAGCGGAATGGAGCTCGGGCTTGGAAGAGGGACGATGGTGACGGTGGGGGCGGGGAGGAGGGGGGTATAAAACAGCAAGCAAATCTCTGTCCCACCAATGGTGTCGATGCCACAGCCCTAATGACTGCACGGGGTGAAAGGAAACTTCCAGAGAAACGTGAATTCTCCGCTATACCTTCGCCTGCCCAGGAGCTCACTTCTGTGGCTCGGTCACCTGAATGCCCACACTAAAATTTCACACCGTCAAACAGCCAAAGAAGCCCTTTTCCCCTCATCAAAGACAATATTGAAGGGTTCCAATGGAATCTTGCCCAGTTTCTAACAGTGGGTGAGCCGTGTTCTCTTGGCCAGGAATACAATAAAAGGTTCAACAGATATGTGAAAACTTTCTGTGATTTCAAAAATGGGCTTATTCTGAGAAAGCAAACATTCCCTCATGATGTAAAACTTTTCCAAGAAACAAGAAAGAAATCTCTAATCTGGGCATTTCCCGTAAGATTAGATTTGGCTCTTTTTTTAATGGAAAAAGCCCTGAAACTTAGAAAGATACTTCCTCAGTGAAAAACACGGTGATGATGGAAATTTGCTGAAGCCAAGGCCGGAAGAGCTGATTTAAGGGCGCAGAAAACAGAATCTGTGAATAAAAAATGAGCTCAAGGAATGCTCTTGGAAATCAATGAAAAGGAGAAAATAAATGGAGAAAATGAGAAAAGATGGAGGTAAAGGCAAAGAGGAAGAGGGATGCAGGGAGGGAGGGAGGTCAGGTGGGAGGGAGGTCAGGTGGGAGGGGGAGGGAGAGGAGGCCAATGCTGCCCCCACACACCCAGTATTGATGTAGGAGGGATTTGAAATGGTGACAATGGGACAACTGAAGGCGAAAAATTATTAAAGATAGGATAAAAGATTTCCCTGAGCTAAGGAAAGACTTGTGCCTTTAGCATCTCAAGGCAAGCTACATCCTTTGGGTGGGCCACCTGTTTTTGTCAACAAAGTTTTATTTAAATGCCACTCTGCCTGTTCGTTTACACATTCTCTATGGCTGCTTCCAGCTGCGGCAGCAGAATTGTATGGTTGGGACAGAAACCCCGTGGCCCACAAAGTCTCCTGGCTCTTTAAGAAAAGGTGTGCCAAGCCCATGAGTGTGCTTTGCAACATACATGGATATAGTGTTTGAATTTTAAAAATGAAAACTTGAAATCCTATAAAAATGTAGTCCTCTGGGGAGGAAACCCCAAATTCCTTCAAAAAAAGGGGGGGAAGAAGTTCTATCTGGCCACACCTCTCAGCAGATGCTAAGATAAAATGGTTCAGGATCTAGAGACTTGGGAGGGAGAGAGATGGGGAGCCTAGAACTGTGTGTACAGCTAGGAGCCGTTTTTACAGGTGCGTGGTCTCACGTGGAAAGACTGAGGACAGGTGCCACGGCCACTACTTTCTTCAAAAAAATAGTAAAGAAGTACTACAGGTGGCTGAAACATGAAGCAACATAAATTCTTCAGATCTGAGAAAAAGCAGCAGAAAAATACTATCGAACAAAGAACCCCAAAACTTAGTTAGTTTCTCAATAGCTGCAGTTAACATGATTATGAAACAATGTAAGTGTCAAAAAATAATTCTGGAAAGAGATGACACACAGTGTAGAAATATATTAATTATAATATTCTTTTTCTAAAAGCCAGATGGGGCTGGAAAAGGAATTGATGATAATAATACTGATAATTATAGCTTCCGTTTTTAGAAGTTCCTGTGTATTAAGCACAAAAAATAATGCTGATATAAATATTGTTTTCCATACATCTGTGTACACATTGCTAATACTAATTCCTTAACGTAAGTTCTTCGAAGGTAAAATGCTGGGTCTGAGCATTTTAACATCTTTCAACACAATGAGAACTTGAACTCTCACCAGAAATATGTAAGTATTCGTTTCTCTTCATCCCTTGCCAACGCTGGTTATTATCTTCCTGAAAGTAATAATAGTTAAAATAATGTATTAGCAGCACAGACGTTTCAGAATTTTTGTGCGAATTAGAGCAAATTGAAGGTTATTTGCTGTAATTCTATAACTTTCACTCACTTGTGTTCTGATGCTCGGCTCAAGTAGGAGACAACCGACTATTTGGATGTTTTTTTCATTTTTCATAAAAACACTAGTTGGCATGTTGGCATAAGTGACAGTGTGGGGGGAGGTAAACTCCTTTATCTGCAACAACTTTGATGATCGACAGTTGCGAGCTGGGTAAATAATGTACTGCCTGCTCCAGGGATGGAATTCTCTCCCTCCATTAAAAGCCGTATTCACAGAGCGTATTGGAAGTCTAAGAACATAATGCTAAAAGAGAACAGTGGTTTATGTGATGGGGTCACAGTTCTGAGATTAAGAATATATATTGTGTACAGACAAGGAGGATATATACCAGATATTAACAAAGATTATCTATAAGAGGCAAGCATCCGGGAGATTAATTTTCCTCTTCATGCTTTCTCTATTTTCTAAGTTTTCTACTTGGATACTTTAGTACACAGGGGGAAAAAAAACACCTGGAAGCTGGATGCTTAGGGAAAATTCTTTGTTTCCCTAGCAACTAGGATAGTGTCTGGTCTACAGGGGCTGCTTTGCCAATATCTATTGAGCGAGTGAGTGAGTGAGTAAAATATTGTGTATTTCCCCCAGGCAGCACTGACTCTCTTGGGGCATCTTCTGATGGTCTGGTTTGCCCTGGCCTGAGACCCCCGGCCCAGCCCTGCTTGCTTCCTATTGCTGGCTGCCCAGCTGCCTTGCCCCCTACCTGTGTCCCTGCCTGGGCCACTCTTAAGTCCTGTGGACGCTGCCCAGACCTTCAGTCATCCACAGCTGGGGCTTTCCCAGGTCACCTGCTCCGTCGTCCTGGCCAGGGCCCCACCACTCAGCCTCGACGTTGCTGGTTCTCCTTCCTTCTGGGGTAGAAGCTTCTCAGTCAAGGGCATGTCACCTTGGGGACCTGATCTAGCCAGTCAGCAAGGCCGATGCCATTCCGTTGAGACCAGCACTATACCCAGTTGATTGGCTGCTTCGTCAAAATCACAAGTTGATTCACGGACGGAACTGGCTTTTAAGAACAGAACTGGTCTCCGTCCACAAGCACCAGCTCGTCTGCCAGTGATTACGCTTTCCCGGCACTTCCAGATTTTAAATCTCATCCCTGTTTTCTTGAGCAAAGAAGAGGCGGCTGGGCAGTGCGCTCTGGCTGAAGGAGACTTAGCAGGTTGGTGTAACACATTGGCCCTATCAAAAATAACTGAGATTACATAACCCTAACCTCTCCCCAGAGCAAATATGCATTTGAGAGGCAGTGAAACATACATAATTATAGATGTAAAACACTAAAAATAGGCTCTGTGCCCCACACAGGCAGCCGAGAGCGTGGCACTTGAGTGTACCGCTGCCACGTATGGCAATTTAATAGGATCCGTGGCGCCGTCCCAGGTGGCCGAATGGGGCGATGCAGAGCTATTACAGACACGGGGAAGACAGAGAATTAAAATGTGTGCACAAAGGAGGTTGCTGCTTATGGGAGCCTGTCCAAGCCTCCTCCAGCTGACCGTGGTCTCCTCCCAGGGGACTGGCAAGAAGTCACCAACCGACAATGATTGTTATGCTGTTACCTTATGTTACGTTATCGTAGTAGCTCATCAGCATGAATAATAGTAGTAATAATAATCATAGCAACTTGTGCCTAAAAACACATGCTGTATTTTCCGAAGGACTTTCACCTCTAATATTATTTAAGTCAATCCGTCTATATTGATGACTCTTTCCGGTAGCCTTTGCCCTGGGACAAACCACCCCAAACTTGATAACTCAAAGCAACAACGGCTATTTATTCTTCACGGTTCTGTCAGCTGACTTGAGTCAGCTAGACGGTCAGCTAGGCTGGAAGACGCCAAGAGGGCCTCCTTCACAGATGTAGCGTCTGCACTAGGCATTCAGCTGGACACCATGGTACCCCTCCGTGTGGCTTCTCACCCTCCAGGAGGCGGGACCAGCTTCCACAAGAACCAAGGCAGAAGCTCTTAAGGCCTCACTTCCAAAGTCACATGACATCACTTTCACTGTGTTTTATTGGTCAAAACCAGCCATGAGGCCAGCCCACATTCAGAGGTAGAGAAATAGATTCTGCCTCTTGGTAGAGCAGCTGCCAACTGCTGTAGCCCTATTTAATTTCAGACAAAGGGGCTGTGTTGTTTACTTACCTTACTTAACATCATCTCACTGAACATGGAAAGGGAAGGATTGCTACCCACACTTTATAGATACAGACACTGGGGCCAAGAGAGGCTATGCGAATTTCCCAAAGCCACACAGCGAGGCAGTGACTGTTTGACACTCAAGTCCATTTTCTTCTCCCACATGGCACATCCCCTCCTAGCTTGGCTAACTTGATTTCTGCACGCCCGTCATGGAAGTCAACAAGAACCTCGTAGCGAACGTGGAGGCAGCTTCTGCAGCGATCATTATTGCGCACTCTGTTCTCCCCCAATCCCACCAGCCCCTGGGACCTGTGCCTTCACTAGGCCACATCCCAGCACTGTACACATGGGGGGCGACAGGCGCTCCAGCCAGGCGGGCTCTCTGTCAAATGCAGCGGCCATTCTGCCTGTTGTGAGGGGACCCAGGCAACGGTGTTCTTGTCTGCAGCTGGCTCTTCCCCAGCACCATGCTGGCTGCCTTGCCAAAACCAACTTAGCTGCAGCAGCCTTCCCCTCCTCCGCAGTTTCGATGCCACAGTTTCGGATCCCTGCGGTCAATTGTCATAGCCTAAGGACCCTCACAAGGCCACCAGTAACATTTCATCCGTGGCCCATGTCATTCACCCCACTTCACATCATCACACAGTCACTCGGTTGCCTCCCATCATCCCAAGAAGGGAGAGCGACTCCATTCGCATAACTTTTATTACCACACATTGTTACGAGCATTCTATTTTATTATCGGTGATTGCTGTTCATCTCATTCCATGCCTAGTTTACAAATTAAGCTTCACCACAGGTGTGTATGCGCAGGGAAAAACGTAGGCACTATCTGTGATTTCAGGCATCTGCTGGGGGCCTTGGAACGTACCCCCTGCGGGGAAGGGGGGCTACTGCTGCTAACGTAAACTGGGGGATAAAAATAAGAGTCAAGACAGAGCATATGAATTTTGAGGGGGAGTGTTGGGGGCCTGCTGGAGCACCCCCCATCAAGGACTCGGGCAAAGCCTGGCTCACGAAGGGCACCTGGTCCCCAGCATACACACTCCCACCTAGTCAGGTTCCTGTGGTCTTTCTTTATTCACCCGAGCTGAAGAAGAAAGAAAAGTCAAGAAAACCCAAAGAAATCCCAGGCATGGCTTGATTGTTCTAGAACTTGACATCGGGGACCTCCCAAATCTGGCTCTCGGCACGATACTTCCCCCTGAAAACTGCCACCTTTCCTAGGCCTTTTGTCCAGCTGCTGGGAGCAGCGAGGAGCCTGCCAGCCCTGTGGTTTGGGAGCCCAGAGGACAGAGGCTTCGGGAGGAGAGGAGGGAGGGGAGGGGGCTGTGCATCAGGTAGCTGGAGTCCCATTCAACACGGATGAGGAACTGGAACGTTTTGTGGTTAAGTCAGTAGGGAGCTGCAGTTGTCCATTCAAGGAGGCTGCAGCCGGAAACGAAGCGAAGGCCGAGGCTCGGAGGGACAGCAAAGGGAGAATTGGGAAAGGTGACCGAGAGCACAGATGGTCATCCAAGGCCAGGACTGAAACCATGCGCACCCTCGTCTCTGTGGTGTGGCTGTGAAAGGTGGACAGTGAGGAGGCTGGCAGGAAAATGGGTGCATCAGACACACGGTGTTGGAGGAGAGCTCTGGATGCCCAGGACCGCCGGGAAGGTGAACAAGAGGGTCCTAGCGTGGATGAAACTTTTCCTTTGCCAAAGGCACCAGGGCTCATGAGCCCACACACCTGTGTCTGCCTGCAGCGGCCACTTTGTCTCATTCCAATGAAGATTCCACAGGCAGATGGGAGCAGGGCTTACCCCTTGCCCCACCCCTTGTCCCCTGCATCCCCTTTCACCTATGACCTGTGTGTTTCCTTCAGTTCACTCAGGACAACTCGCCGCGGTGGGTCCCGGTTTTGTTTTGGTTTTGTCCTCTTGTGCCTCTAGAAGGGACCTTATTCAGTGTCACGTTCTCAGCCCCTGGCACAGAGCCTGGCACACAGTAAATACCGAAGGGCGTGAAGTGCCGTCTAGGCCCTTCTGAAGGCTTCCTGGCAGACGCTGGCATCCTGTCTGCTCACCCTGGCTACCAGGTCCCATGAGCTCACCGCGGGAGGCCAGGGTGGTGGCTAGGGACCCAGGGGCTTTCTAAGGAGTGGGGACAGAGAATGGGTTCGCCAGAGGTCAGGCGCCTCTGGCCTGAACTGTGGCTGCTGGAAGTGCTGAGCTGGTTGGAAAAACGTCTGGAGCTGAGCGGAGAGGAAGAGGCCGCGGGAGCCTTGGGGACGTCTAAGGTGCACTAAGGGGGCGGAGGGAAAGGCGGCGCACGGGCACGTGAAAGGGCCCACAGTCTGCACAACGTGCCGGGAGGCAGGGCCAGCCTCAGGCGGGGGAAGCATGCGAGGCCCCGAGGCACGGGGCCACGTCTGCGGGGCAGCCCACAGTACCTGCAAGGCCCGCACATAAATCACTCTCCCAGCTGGCGTGCTGCAGAAGACATTACCCTCGAAGGAAAATCGTTTCCGGGCCCATTGGTTCATCTATTTCGGGGTGTTGTTTTTGGACTAATGGCAGGCGTATAACTTTCAAAAGCATCGTTTGGGTATTTTTCTAGAGGCGTGCTGAAAACCGGAGTCTCCTGATGGCCTTTTCCTGCTGAGCATTGCCCGGCCGGGTCCCAGCAAGCCAGGGCAGCATTTCCGAGACTTCCTTTTCATGCTTGACGGGCCACTGTAAATCCAGGTGACATTTCTCCCCGCAGGGGAACACGTTCACTGAGGGGCGAGGGTGTTGTTAAGTCACACAGAGTCCTGGGAAGCGGCCTGTTGTTCGGAAATGGAAGGCAGAGGCACGAAAGCAGAACCATTCGTATTAGAGCTTTGATGAATGAAATGCAATAATGACGTTGCTTTTGCTCTTGCCTGTGGGGCCCACAATTGTTAATCTATAACTTGCTATATGGATTCGGGCTTATTAATCATGTTAAAGCAAAATTCTATTTAATGACTAGCACAGAAAATGAGGCCTTGAGGAAAAGAAATGTCAATCTGGCCCCATTTTCCATCCCAGTGGATGCAAAGTGGCAGATTCTCGAGTTTTCCCCCAAAGAGAGCTGTTGAGGTGGACAAGACTGGGAAAGGCTGGGACATTCATGGGGGACATGTCATGTCTGCCCCACGCACAGGCGAGGCACAGTTTTGCCGTGTCAGTGTTGGTGGCTGCCTCCTGGGAAGGCAGGCCTTGCTCCGTTCCCTGCCCTGGCGCCCTGTGGTGCCTGGGGAGTGAACTGGGCGGGGAGTGGCCTCCTCACTCTCTAGTGAGGACACTGAGGCACAGGACTCTCGGCGACAGGCCCGTGCTTCCCTAACCCAAAGTCAGGGCTGCAAACCTGGGGGCCTGAGGACCTGGCACGGCCTCAGCTCTGTTGTACTTGGCACACACAGTGCTTTTTTGTCTTGTGTGTGTGGTTTATGTGTTTTATGAGCTTCTAACATTTGAGAATCAGAAAACTTGACTCCCTCCCCCCCTTAAAAAAATTCCAGATTTGCTATTTGGCATCAGACACCCGATGTGAGTAGAGGCTGCCCGCTTAGAGCGAGTGGGGAGCCCCCGTTCCGGGGGGCTACCTCTCTCGTGTGTTTATATGACCTGCAGGCTCCTGTTGGCATTTGCATTTGGGCTCTTTCAAAATGGGTAGAATTGCTACTCAAAACTCCACGTGACTCCAATTCCACTGCGCTCCAATGGACCGTGGCAGAGTTGCGAACATGTAAAACATCCATGTTTTCAGTCATTGGACAGACATTTGCTAAGCATCTCTTATAAGTACCCCCTGTGGGGGTAAACAAGACAGGTATCTGAGTATTCGTGTGTGCGTGTGCATGTCAACACACGTGATCGATTTGGTGTGAACATCAGTGGCAGATTGTTCACAAGTTTTGTCCACTCTTCCCTGAAACAGTCTTTGTGCTGGTTAGCCTGCGTCCCCTTTTGGGACCATCACAGCTTCAGGTCAAGTGTGGGCTCCTGTATCCCTGTTCTCCATCTTCGACGAGATATCTCAAGGAATCACCTGGGCCTGTGGAACGGTCCCCGCGGGGGAACCGAGCACAGCCAGCTGGGAGATGGCACCAGCTGTCCCCATAGCCTGGGAGGGAAGGGAGACTCCAGGGCAAAGGGAATGCAAAGGAACGGCTGACCCTCGCTGGCGGCTCCTCCTGACAATGGTACTTTAAGGACTGACCAAGGTCCACAGCTGGAGGGGGAGGTAGGGTTGAAAAGTTCTACTGTTGATTTAACAGCTTTTTAATGGAGCCAAAGGAACGAGTCTGGAGCGTTTCCTCACCTCACAGCACCGCGGGCGTCAGCACAGAGCGCAGCCCGCCGTCCGCAGGTCCCCACCCCGCCATTAACTGCTCTGCGGCCGAGTAAGGCCTTCCTGCCCCCGTCAGCCTCAGCTTTCCCCTCTGGAAAGTGGGCACTTGGGACTCGAAGACCTCCGCGCTCCCTCGCAGCCCTACCGACCAGGTGTACACCCCCTGGTCTTAAGCCTACTTGCAGGACTATTTTGCTTTGTTCAGCAACCACGGAGTGTTACCCGCCGTATTAATAACATCTAGCTACCATTTATTGTGAGTCTGCGGATGCTGGGCCTGCTCTAGGAATTTTGAATGTGTTAACCCATTTAATCCTCACCCCACCCCTAAGTTACAGAGGAGGAAACTAAGGCACAGAGGGGTGCGGCAACTTGTGGCAAGTCACACAGTGATGAAGTGGCCAAGCTGGGATCTGAAGCCAGGAGGTCCAGCTCCGGCGTCTCTGCCCTCAGCCACCCCTCGCTAAGCCACCTTTCTTAAAGCGGGTCCTACTAGGCTGTTTGGGGTGTTGAAGTTCATGGGTGAGGAAGCTGAGGCACAGAGCGTTGTGGTCCAGGGCAGCGGTTCAGGTGTGGTCTGCTGCTTTCTACCTGAAGGACTTTGAGACATTGCGTCAAGCCTCAGCTCACTCGTCAACCAAATGAGGTTCATCATTATACCAGCTCATCGGGTCTCTGCGGGAATGCAGTGAAAGATTGCTTGCAAGAGGCTTAGCGCTCGCTCCTTGGTGTGCACACTCCACGGGAATGCGTCCCTGCGGCCACCGAAAAACGTGTACTGGGAGGTTCGTGGTGTACAGGAGCACTGTCTGCAACCGAGCAAACCTGGAAAGTGCCCCGCTGTTCATCGGCAGTGAACAGATTAGTAGCTGGTGGTATATTCACACAATGGAACTCGATTCAGCCCTGAAAATGAAGACCTCCACCACGCACAGCAACATGGCTGAAGCTCCCAAACTTTGTGTTGAGTGGGAAAAAAAGTCTGACACGGAGAAGTCTGTCCTGTGTGATTCCGCGGATATCAAGTTCCAAACTAGCCCGTGCTATTAGAAGCCAGAAGAGCAGTTTCCCTGGGAGGGAGGGACAATGACTGAGAGGGGGCAGGCTGGGTTTGTGGGGGGTCCAGTACGCTCTCTGATGATCAGATTGTGCGTACGTGGGTGCACTCATCTGTGGAAGTTTCTTGATCTGCACCCCGATGAGTTTATGTGTGCGTGTTTGTAGGTATGTCATATTCCAGGAAGAGTCTTTAAAGTATACAACCCAATAACACGTATTGGCATCAACAGATGACTCAGAGTGAGTCCTGCGAGGATGAGAACTTGGGGGACGGGGTGGTGTTTGGAGCCGGCTAGTGCAGGGCCCTGCCCCTGCCCCACGTCTTCCCGGCTGTGTGGCCTTGGGCAAGCTGTCACGTTTCTGAGCCTCAGCCCGGTCTCTCTAAGAATTGCATGTCCCTCCCGTGCGCGCTCCAGGGACTCAGCAGGAAACTGTGTGCAAAGGTTGGCACACTATCTGGAACCCCGTTGGCATTCAGTTCTGTTCCTTTCCTTTTCCTCGTCTTTGGGAGTAGCTGGCACAGTGCAGGGCATGCAGTGGGCACATAATAACGGCTCAATGAATGTATGACTGACAAAACCTTCTTCAAGCAGTCACTTGGCTGCTCTCTGAGTGGCTGAGCCTCCTAAATCAACAGTTGGGTAAATACATGAAATCTCCCTGCTCCTTCCCCAGATGGGGAAGGCCTGCCTGCTCAGAGGTCAGACCGTGCCTTCTGTGCCCTGGAGTTCACTGTCGTCCGAAGCCTGCGGCGTAGGGACGATGCACAGGACCAGGTAGGTCAGAGAGAGGGGCTGGGTTTACTCCCGAGGGGGAAGCATGTCTGTGTGTGTATGTGGGTGAGCGGGACCAGGGGCAAGGCAGGAGCCGGGTAGGAGGCTGCGCATTTGCCCCGGTGAGAGAAATAGGCCTTAGTCTACGAGAACAGAGGAGTGAGGAGATAGTGAGGTATATACTGTATCCTTGACAGGCGTAGACCAGAGTCGACATTTTGCGTACCCTGACGTGCCTGGCTGGGAAGAAAAAAAAGGGTTTTGTTTTTGTAGGCGATTTTAGAGCAGAGGATGGCTCCGGCAGAGCTATCCTGGAAGAGCCATGTCCTCTTATAGACTTGTGGGGGCAGTGATTTTATGGGGACGGACAAGAAGGGTACAGGGGACGTGCCGAGGCCCTGCTTTTAGGGCTGACGGAGAGTCTGACTCTGCGCACAGCCAGCCCGAGAGCGCAGAGCCACCGGCCCGGAGGATAAAGTGGACACAGCCCTTGAGGTCGTGCAGCCCGCTCCCGAGGGGCCCCTCATTGCAGAGCAGCAGCGGGAAGCCATTCCGAGAGCTTCTACGATCTATTCTCGCTGAGAATGTTTCCCAATATAATTTACAAAATTTCCGTTGGAAATGCATTAGCCGCTGAGCCGTGAGGAACTTCTATGGGGGGAAGAGGAAAACTAAATTAAAACCCCAGCTTCGAGTCCAATCGAACGGTGTGTGCAGCCCCGCAGTCTTCTCTAACCTTTTCAAGTCTAAAGAGCCCTTTTGTTCTACCCAGTTTATGGGCTGGTTTTCATTGGATTTGGTTTCAGAAAGTTTTTATGGAATCCCTTCCCATGACTGCTGATGAGCTCGATGCAAAACCGTTGGTTTACGCATCCACCATAAAAGGATCTCAGAAGGAGAGAGAGACGCACTTTAAACCCTGCGGAGAGCAGGAAGGAGAGGCCGAGAGCAAGTGTCAGACACACAGACAGGGATGGAGACGGAGAGAGAGAGACAGAGAGGGAAGGTTACCGAGGGAGAGACTGAGAACGATACAGTAATGCCCGTTCCTTCTCCATGGGGCCTTTAAAATAGTATCTTATAGCCTCACTGATTTTCTTTGGGTTGTACACGTCGTCTCCCGGAGCTCTGCCAACTGGCCCGTGCATTCATGCGTGGAGCGGGGGCGGGGTTGCTGGTATGTGCAAGGCCACTCACTCCCTGCTTTTCAGGGGCCCTTACCAAAAAGGAGCCCTCCTCCCCCTCCTCCCAACAGCACCTTCTAAGGCTCTGCTCTCCACTCCGGACGGCTCTCTGTCCCTTCTGTTCTGTGTGGCTCTTCTGGCTCCATCCCCAGAGCTTTCCCCAAGTTCTGCTTGACAGCATAGGGTAGTGATGTCCCTTTGGGAATTTTAAACACAAGTGACACCCAAGACAGAGTCAAGGCTGAGCCCTCAGCCCTCTCTGGAGACTGGGAGGCATCTGTTCCATGGGCACTGTGACCACGCAGAAAGGGCAAAGGTTTCAGGCTACTCCCAGCTGACAGGCCAGACCTGATTCCCTCCTTGTGCATCCTGGGTCCCCCAGTTCCTAGAACAGACTGTGTTGGCAATCCCTGGGAGCACCTACTGTGTGTCGTCAGGAGTGAGGGATCAGGGAAAAAGTCCCCACCTTCACGACAGGTGCATTCTCGTGGGAAGACACCAACGAGCAAGGAAATCAGTGGATAACACATGCCCGGGTACAGATGAGTGCTTTCAAAAATAACAGCGTGGGAAATCAGTGGTGTGGTCAGTGGAGGAGGGATTCCTGAGATGCGATGGGCAGGGTGGCCATGCGGGAGGCATATTTGAGCAGGGACTTCGGTGACAGGGGACGAGCCAAGAGACGTGAGGTAGGGTCGATCTAGAGATGGTTAAGAAGCAACAAGAAACACTTGCGTGTCTCTTGGTGCCACTTGGCAGCCTGCGCTCCCCACGCGACAGTGGGCTTGAAGGAGTAAAGAGTAACCCCCACCCCCACTCCCGACTGTCACTGAGTATCTGCAGCCAGGGGACACCTGGCAATGGGACGCAGGGCGAGTCAGGGCGTCCATGCTCACACCGCTGCAGAGCTTCCCACCTGAGGCTGCACGTGGCATGCAGGTGCATAGCACCTAGGTTCCCACCACCTGAGTCGGAGACAGCCCTCTCCCCTGCCTTGTAGCCTCGCCAGACCCCGGGACCCAGCTAAGTCCAGGCCCAGCAGGCAGGCCTGGACGCTGCAGTGCTGAGCTACAGCCCAAAGGTGGCTGCAGGCAGTCTGCAAGGTGCCATGGAGGCAGAAGGAAACCAACCAGCCACACCTTAAATGTGAAGAGAGAAAGATGAGAAACTGCCAGAACTTCAGACACGCGGTTGACAATTCCCAATACTTCACTCTGCGCAGGGGCAGCCGGAAGTGACTCCTACCCAGGCTGGCCTGGATGGCGGGGAAGCATGCCACGCTATGAAACTTGGTTTATGAAACAAGGAAGAAATCCACACAGTACAGAGAATTTGTGCAATCACACACGGGTGATTTCTAGAGAGGAGAGATTAGAAATTAATGCTAGAAATTCTGTGTGTGTAACAGACATACACATATATACTTATATATATATATACTTTCTATATAAGTATACATATACAGTTATGAAGTTATTTGTATATAGAAAAGTGCTTTGATGAGGCTCCTCCTTCCCTGGGTGCCATCCCCCACACTTGCCTCTTTTATAGGAAAAACCAGAGCAATCAATGAATGGAAAGAAACAGTGATTTTTGACCCAGTCTTCTTGTTGATCATATTAAGATTTTAAACTTCCTTATGGCCAAAAGGAAGAAGAAAAAAGGAAGGAGAGGAGCAGAGACGAAAGAGAGCCCTCCACAGAGGCAGAAGCTAAGCCGCGACGTGGGAAACAGCATCAGGTAATAGACAAAGAGCTAATTTCTGTTGTTGACAAAGAGCTCTCACAAATCAATAAGACGGCAAATAGCCCGACAGATTCACGAGCAAAGTACAAGAGCAGACGATGGCAGAGAACAGCCAGGTATTTGGCCAGCAACGTGAAAAGAAGGCCAACCTCTCCTGACTGAAGAAATACATGAACATGAAAACATTATTTAAAAAAAAAAAAAAAACATTGGCAAGCTTTCACATTTGCCCTAATTTGGACTCCTCAGAAGCTGATCCCGAGTTGAGTGAGTATAGGGAGTAGTTTTGGGGGGGACCCCTAGAGGCAGAGGAGTGGGGGACCGAGAGAAGGAAGATGGATGGAAGAAGTGACCGTGACTTACCCTGGTGACTGGAGCTTACAGCTAGTGAGGAAGTGGGTGGGGGCACATGGAGGTGCGGCACCTGGGATTCTCACACGGCTATTCCCATTGGACACTCGTCCAAGGTTGCTGGGTGCGGGGTGGTCATTCCTTCTGTTGCCCTTCTGGCCTGCAGTAAGTCATCGTGAGCAAAGCAGCCCCAGCAGCCAGCAAAGCCCCAGGCACAGAAAATGCATGAGAAGTTGGCCGGCGTGCAGCCACCCAAGTGATCAAGGGCTGCAAGATCAGGGCATCCCAGGGTCCGCTACAGGAGGGTACACTCCTTCTGGTCTTAGAGTGCGAGGTGCTGATTGCGTGTTTACGTGCGGTCCCATCCTCTCATTTAATACTATCACCACCACATGGTATGCATATGTTGTCACATGAGCAAACAGACCCCAAGGGCCTGCTAAACCGCTTTCCCAGCATCCTGCGTGATGAGAGAGCGGAGCAATGGTCATCTCAGGATGCCCGACTCTGCCTCCTGTCTTCTAGCCAGCACGCTTCCCGTGGATGGAGAGGAGCATTCTCACACGCCACGGATGGAACGTAAGTCTGCTCCAGGCTTTGTTGGGGTGGCGTGGGGGGTAGGGGTTGCTGTTTGGCAGTAACTGTCGAAATTCTAAACCCACACGCCATGTGGCTTGACCACTCCACCGCTCACGTGCACGTAGGCAGGCGCACCCACACACGGGCTTGTGCGTCCAGAGGTACCTAGCTGGCTTCTAGCTTTGTGTGCTGGGGTGAGGAACCATCTTTCTTTTGCTTATCTTTTATTTCTCTTTTTTTTCTGAAGTGCGGCCATGTGTGGACTTTTACTAGAAAAAGCAGAAGGATTTTAAGGTTGGAAAAGAAGGTTTGCCCCAGAGAATGCCCACTGTACTGTGCCTGTAGAAGACGAACAGGGATTTATTCAGAGCTGGAGAGTGGAAGGAGCGAGAATATTGCGTCCAGCACCGTGCCCAGCACAGAGGGGGCGCTTGATCGGATGGAGGCCTTGGTATTATTAGGATTGTCGCTGTAATGGTGACATTATTAATCTGGCACAATGATATTTTTTATTTATCTCCTGCACCACCCCTCTCCCAGGCCCCTACTCTGGGCGCCCTTCTCAATCCTGGTCCTCTCCCCGCCCCCACACCAAAGGCCTCCTCTTCCTCTCCTCCCCCAGGAAACCCTTCCAGGCTACAACCAGCTTCCCATAGCCAAACTCAACCCATAAAAGTAATCGCTCTGAAAGTACTACAAGCTCACAGTAGCTCCTCGTTTGCGTCCACAAAGACCTTCACGGCCTTGACCCCAAAGGACAGCGATCGTGTGAGGATGGGCTCCGTACCCGGCTGACTTTATGGGGTGACCAGGCCCTGGTTCCTGAGACGGGCGGGGCGGGGGGTGCGCCGCAGAGGGGAGTGGAGACCCCACAGCTCCACCTATGCATCCTGACCTTTGATTCCTCCCAACCCTTTTTCTTAAAGGCTCTAGAGTTTTATGCCCAGTTTGTAAGCTTCTACTTGAAGCACATTGCCATGGGTGAGCGTGGAAATCCTTGAACTTGCTCCCAAGCACCCAGTCTCTTTACCATGACTGTAACCACCAGTGCATGCGCATGTCGTTTCCATAGTCTAAGGATCAAAAAGAACCGCTTGCTTGCGTTGAGCCCACGCCACCCGCTGCAGACCGGAGCCAGGCTTCAGCGGGACCAAGAATGCATTAAGGGAAGGTGCGGTAACACCATATACATAGAAGATTATGGATTGAATGGCTGGAAAAACAGAGCAGAAAATAGACTCTTCTTAGTCATAGCTGCAAACTTGGAACCGTGTGCCATAAATACATTGTGAGCCCATCAAAATGACTGACTGGGATATGAAAGTCAGAATGTATTCAGATGCTCGCCGTTCCCACGCAGCCTCTGATGGCCGGAGTTACGACTCCGGCCCTCTAGACGTGCCTTATTCCCGATGAATCATCACCAATTCACTGACCCAAATCCCATTTCTTGCTAAACGTCTTCTATCTCCCTCTCTCTTGGGCCTAAATGAAAGTGCAGTAAAAAATATTATGAATCCTTTAGGGTAGTTTGCACCAATTAAAAGGGGCATATTAAATTTCTGAAAACCTTTGTAATCTGCAGTATAAAATCACATTTTATGGTGGCAGATAATTTAGAATCCATAAGCTAATTAAGTGGAGTGAGTGACAACTGTGTTCTTTAGACAAATGGTGCATCGGTCACAGATCATGTGCGAATTTAAGGGACTGGAACCTCAGCAAGGAGACAAAAACGATGGGGAAAGTTGAGTCACAAATGTTGGTCCTTATACATAAATCTGACTAATTATATATATATATATATATATTTATTTATTTATTTTAATGGTTTTGTTTTATTTATTTTTTTATTGTTGTTCAAGTACAGTTGTCTCCGTTTTCCCCTCACCCCACCCATCCTCACCTCCCATGCTTGATCCTGTCCCCCTTTGGCTTTGTCCATGAGTCCTTTATATGTGTTCCTTGATGACCCTTCCTTCTTTCCCCCACCACATGATCCCCTCTCCCCTCCCTCTGGTTACTGTCAGTTTGTTCTTTATTTCAGTGTCTCTGGTTATATTTTGCTTGCTTATTTGTTTTATTGGTTAGGTTCCACTTATAGGTGAGATCATATGGTATTCGTCCCTCACCACCTGGCTTATTTCACTTAGCATAATGCTCTCCAGTTCCATCCACACTTCCACGAAGGGTAGGAGGTCCCTCTTTCTCTCTGCTGAGAAAGGAATACTGCTGAGTAGTATTCCATTGTGTAAATGCACCACAGTTTTTTTAGCCACTCATTTACTGATGGGCACTTAGGTTGCTTCCAGCACTTCACTATTGTGAATCGTGCTGCTGTGAACATTGGGGTGCATAGGTTCTTTTGGACTGGTGTTTCAGGGTTCTTAGGGTATAATCCCAGCAGCGGAATTGCTGGGTCAAGGGGCAGTTCCATTTTTAGTTTTCTGAGAAATTCCATGCTGTTTTCCACAGTGGCTGCACCAGTCTGCATTCCCACCAACAGTGCACTAGGGTTCCCCTTTCTCCACATCCTCACCAGCACTTGTTTGTTGATTTGTTTATGACGGCCATTCTGACCAGTGTGAAGTGCTTGCTATCTCATTGTGGTTTTAATTCGCATCTCCCTGACGGCTAGTGATGCTGAGCATCTTTTCATATGTCTCTGGGCCCTCTGTATGTCCTCCTTGGAGAAGTGTCTGTTCAGGTCCTTTGCCCATTTTTTAATTGGGTTGTTTGTCTTTCTGGAGTGGAGTCATGTGAGTTCTTTATATATTTTGGAGATCAAACCCTTGTCTGAGATATCATTTGCAAATATGTTTTCCCATATGGTTGGTTCCCTTTTCATCTTGCTGATGTTTTCTTTAGCCATGCAGAAGCTTTTTATTTTGATGAAGTCCCATTCGTTCATTCTTTCCTTTATGTCCTTTGCTCTAGGGGACATATTGGTGAAAATATTGCTGCATGGAAAATCTGAGATTTTCCTGCCTATGTTCTCCTCTAGGACTTTTATGGTGTCGCAACTTATATTTATGACTAATTATATTAACTGCCTAATGGAACTAGTTACTGAAGTGTTTTTTGCCTCTAAATATCCACAGGACTATGGGATAGGTTCTTTGTGCTGTTACAAGAGCTAATTTCTCCCAGTACTGAGTAAACTGCCCACACCCCTGGGTCTGGAGAGAGGACGCAGGGTCCTTATTCCTGGCCCGCATCTCTGCACACAGGAACCACAGCTACTGATGAAAAGGAGGAAGTTCCCAAATTAAGATTCAAACACTCCACCTAGTACAAGTGGCAACAGTCTTGGCCCAGAAGGATCAAATCCTGTTACGGTTTAGGAGCAACTCAAAGATTATCTTGCTTGGTGTTGAGAAGCATTGTGAGGCTGCAGAAGTGTATGGCGTGGACCTGGGAATGATAGGACATAGCTGCCAAACCCAACCAAGTCCCCTCCTTCCTGTGAGTCAACCCCCTGCACGGTGAAGTGGTTGCCCAAAGTCAGAAGCTGTCTTTGCTGAGAAGAGAATCCCAGAACCCGGGCTTTTCCCACAAAGCCCCTCTTTGAGTTCCCCAGTAGTCCTAAGGCAACGCTGACCATCCTGAAGGACAAGGAGATCGACGCTGTTCCTGCGGAAGTGACACAAGATACAGGCCATGTCTCTTCATGGGTCCTACGCTTCTGTGGCCAAAGGTGGCCCTCCTGAGGCCCTGAGGGAAGCTCCGCTGCCTTCTCTGCCAGGGGCTGTTTCAGTGTGGAGCACCCAGACACACGGAGGGAAGCCCACCTGCGTTAGGGCAGGGCTGGCCCGCTCACCTGCAGTAGAAGCAGGTCGGAAGGTCCGTGTAAACAAGCTGATAAAGCTGTGCGTGGAGCCCTCGTACGTTACTGTGTTTTGCCGGGTATCACGCACACCCAGGTTTTTGGCCTAAACTTTCAGGGAAAACATCTTTTGTTGTCATTGTTTAATTCAACTTATTTATTTATTTATATTTAGATACTTGTTCTTTTTTTTTTGTATTGTAAAGGAATGTTAGCCTTTATTATTGACGTGTTATGGTACAAGAAATTTTATGAAACAAATAATTACAAGACACAAGAACAGCTTCAAGGTACAAGCAGTTTTATTTATTTACTTATTTTTAAAGATTTTATTTATTTTGAGAGAGAAGGGAAGGGAGGGAGAAAAGGAGGGAGAGACATTGACCAGTTACCTCTCACATGCCCCCTACTGGGGACCTGGCCCGAAACCCAGGCCTGTGCCCTGACAAGGAATCGAACCAGCGACCTTTCCGTTTGCAGGCTGGTGCTCAGTCCCTTGAGCCTCACCAGCCAGGGCGGTATAAGACATTTCACGTACCGGTAACAAATTAGTACTACCCATGTATAATGTGCCTCCTTATTTTACCCTCAAAAATGTGGGCCAAAAGAGCATGCGTTCTGCATGGCAAAATAGTAAGCATGACTGCACGTGTCCCTTGAGCCCTCGGCCCCGGACGTCAGAGGAGAGCCTGTGAGAGGAGGAACAGTGCCTTACTCTTCCTGAGTGTTGGAACCAGATGGTGCTGAGCACAGACCAGGTGTGGGGCTGCCCGAGTCTCCCACTTAGGCTCCAGCAGGCAGCACCCAGCAGGCAGCCGCGTGGCTGAAGTGGTAGTGAGAATGCTCAAAACTAACAGGGAGACAAACCCAGCTCAGACCGGCTTAAGCAACACAAGATGACATCTGGTTCATGAAACTACAGTGTCAGTGATAGATCTCATTTTAGGCATGGTTGGATCCAGGAGTTCAAAAGTTGGCCATTGGATCTTAGATTTCTCTTCCATGTTTTGGTTCTTCTTTCCTCTTGTTGGCTCCATTTTCAGGCAGTCTCCCCATGTGGTAGCAGCGGTAGGGGTTTATGCCCCCAACTTCAAGTCCGTCAGAGAGAGAAGGAGACAGAGAGCCCTCTTTCAGTAGTTCTAGCAATAGTTCAGGTCTTTGCCTCACTGTGACTTGGGTCACAGGCCCATTCCAGAGCACTGGCCCTGGACAGGGCAATGAAGTGCTCTGACTGGCCCTGCTGGGCCCCCCATCGGCCCCCATATAGTCTCACTGAGACTTACAGGGTCACCAGCAAGTGTTGATTAAGCCAGGCATATTGTTCAAGGTACAACTTTGGGAGGGGGGAAGTTCAGCCCCCTGCATTCTACATGGATTCCCTGAACAAATCCAGGCTTCTGCTTCTCCAAACCCCGAGTGTTACCAGTGGACAGAAGGGTGAACTTGGGGCCTTCCTGAGGGGGACCCTAGAGGGGCGGGCAGACTGACCCCTGGAAGGAAGGGGTAGACAGGACTTGGAGTCTCTGAAGCCCATGCCAAGTCAGTGGTCAGTGAATGCCTATCTGTAGAATGAAGAGAAGCCTGGCGCCGATCAGGTTAAAGTCTCCTGGTAAGTGGAGGGGAGAGGGCCACCAGCTAACCTGCAAGCCGGTGTAGCGGGCTGAACGTGGCCCCCGAAGCTATCAGGTCCTGATTCCTGGAACCTGCCGGTGATATCTTACGTGGTAACGTGTTTTGCTGGTGTTATTAGGCTAAGAACCTGGAGATGAAGAAAACATCCACTGGGCCCTAAATGACATCACAAGTGTCCTTAGAAGGCAGACAAGGCAGACTCGACACAGACAGAGAAGAGCAGGTGATGGGAAGTTGGAGGCAAAGGGTACAGTAACGCAGCCAGAAGCCAAGGAGCGCCAGCAGCCACCAGAAGCCGGAAGAGGCAAGGGACAGTTTCTCTCTTTAATGTCTCTGGAGGGAGGGTGGTTGACCCCGGATTCTGACCAGTGACACTGATTTCCGACTTCTGGCCTCCAGAACTGGGGCAGAATGGATTTCCTCTGTGGTCAGCCACCGAGTGTGCGGTGACGTGTTAGCGCAGCTGCGGGGGACGAACACGGATGGGACGAGACAAGCGTGTCCCACAGCAGGAAGGGTTCGGTTAGGCTGGAAGGCGGAGGGGTCTCAGCTTCACCGGGAGAGGGGATGGTAAGCACGGCAAGGTCCATGAGTGTGGGCACACTGTCAGTGAAGAGATTTCACCAGCACTCAGGGAGTCATGTCCAAGGATGAAGTCATCACTCTACCCCTGTGGTGGTCTGGGCCTTAAAGGCGGATACTGTGTGTTCTGTTGCGGCTCAGACACTTGGAATAATGAGGCCTCTTATTAACTGGGAGAGGGAGCTTGGGCCAAGGAGACAACACGCGGTTCTCCGCTTTCAAGAAAGCTGCGGGCATCGGGGGCGCCCTGTAGTTGGGTGCACTGGGCTGCCCTCTGGGCGGTATGCCTGGCCGGCCCCAGGCAGAGCAGGAAACAAGGGCTTGGACATCCCATCCTGTCCTGTCCCTGCCTTCAAAGGACTCTTCTCTGACCCACAAGGTCCATAGGGTCCTGATGCTTAGTTTCCTCCTCCCCGCACGGGGGAGAAGCATTTTTAATCCTCCTGATGGGTTTAATCCTCTTAGTGGGCTACCTTTCCTTCATCCCCCTGGGGGGGGAGAGAGAGATTTTACGCCCAAGAAGCATAGTATTAATAAAGGCGACCGACAGCTACTGGACACTCACACCATGGGAAGTGCTTCAGAGCTGTTTCATCCTCTCAGCCACCCTGGGAGGTTAGCCCCATTGGGCCGATGAGGAAACCGAGGCACAGAGAGGGTAAGCACCTAGTCGAAAGCCACACAGCTTGGGTCTCACGGAGCCAGGTTTCAGACCCAAGGCGGTCTGACGTCTGAGTCCACACTCTCAGCACCAGGCCAGGGTGGGAGGCAGGACGGCCTGGTGGCCAGAGCTGTGCTCGCCCCTGCTCACCCACATCTGCTCATTCCTGGGGGCACCGCACACCCCGAGATTGCTTTTTGTCTCCGCCTCTCGTTCTCCAGGCTGCTACTTTTTAGCCATGTTACTGATGAGAACACAGCTTAGTAAAATCAATGGTTTTAAATTATACCTCTATGTACCAAGGATACAAAACAAGCTACAAAACAGAAATACTTTCCCGTGACAAAAAATCAATTTCGCTGATGCCGCCGTTCCTGAAGCCTGACCCCCCCCCCCCGCCCCCATCCCCCCCTCTTACTTAAGACTCCCTGCTCTTGCGTCCGCCGGCTTTGTGTCGACTTTCTTCAGGTTTCTTGCTCCGGAGACTCGTTTTATCTAAAAGGTCAATTCTTTCAGCGGGGCACCAAGCAGAATTGAATATAATTATCCCAATCTCTACCGTGTAGAATTCATGCTTGAATTCATTCAAAAAATAGCATGCAGTATAATTAACTCAGAGTCCAAGCAAATCTATTGAGAGAGCCTCAGGTATCATACAGTTCCACTTACAATAGAACATTTTCATTTAAGGACATTGTACGTATTAACCCAAGTCAGCATCCAATTACTCTGAATAAGTGAATTCTCTGTTCCAGGAATGTAATTTGAAAATGTTGTCATGCAATCTGAGGCAAAAGGTCCTTTTTCATTAATCTAACTCTCATTAAAGTGGAAGCCTGCAGGTTATTTCAAATCCATTAGTTTTAAATACAGGCGATCACAATTCCACTGCACGGAAGACAACAGGCGTGTCTATCAAGAAATATTGGGGTGTTATCAGGATGGGGCTGATCGGCGGTTTGGCTGTCACAGCCGGAGATGAGATTTACCAGCTGATGGAAGGGACACTCTTTTCTGACGCCCCCACCCCCACTCCACCCCGGGGCATACCCAGACAACTACGTAAACCTGAAGGGTGGACCTACACCGGGGAGAGCTCGAGTTTGTTCAGTTCTTCCAGAATTATCTGTTGTGTCTATTTCTAATCCACTTAGCTTTGGAGGCGCTGAAATGAACACTAACCAGTTTTAATTCTTTAAGAGGCTGGCAGTCTTTGAACTCATGGTTTCCACTGCCTGGATTCCCCTTCCGGGCTCTTATCTACCTCCTACTCATCCTTCAGGTCGCTGACTCAAGGCCCCCTCTTCCAGGCAGCCTTCCCTGACTACCCCAACTAAAAGCAACAAGCTTCTGCTTTGAACCCCCTCAACCCTGAGCATCTGATTCCTTGGCTATTTGCCAGCTGCTCCCTCAGCATTTTTGTTAACTTTTCAAGTCTGGTTCAATTCAAGAAACCTATTTGAAGTCATTAGCACATGTCAGGTACTGGACTAGGTGTTAGAGATTCAAAGGTGAAAGGGTCGTAGATCTTGCCCTCAAAAAACTCACACTCCGGGGCGCGGGGGCAGACAAGTAACCAGGCGGTTACACCGCGTGCCCATGGGTGCTATGACACGGGACTCCCAGGAATCAGTGGCAGCCCGTGGCAGAAACTCCCAACCTGAACGTCATGTCGCTTCTTTACCTAAAACCCTTGAGTGCCTTCCCGTTAGACGTGGAACAGAACTGCCACCTCTACAAGGCCTCCGAGGCCCCGTGATGATGTGACCCCGCCTCCCCCTCCCACCCTCATATCTCCACACTCTCGTCGCTCTTCGGCCACACTGGAGTCTGCGTGCTGAACCCGTGGCTGCCTCAGTGCCTCTGCACTTGCTACCCCTAGGCCCCTCTCTGCCAAACTCTTCAACTAGCTCGTTCTTCTGCGCCCTTTTGCTGTCAGCTCAAACGTCCCTGCTCAGGGAAGTCTCCTGAGCCATAATCTCTACAGTACCCTCCGAGTCCCAGATATTCCCAGTTTATCTCTTTCGAAACCCTTTAGCCACCTGAAATACGAGGTACTTATTTGGTTGGGTGTTAGCCCCGCCCCTCCCCAGAATACAAATTAGAAGGCAAGGACTTAGCTAACTTTAATTGTTATGATGTCTACTGTACCTAGCCAGGGCCTGGCATACAGCAGGCGCTCAATAATATTTGTTTGTTGACTAAAAGAAAAAAAATGAATGAATGACTTGGGGAGTCAATATGTTTCTGTTGTCAGGTTTCCCTCATTCTGCAGTGACCCGGTGGACCAAAGGGATGAGCAGGAAGGTTGGAATTTGGTTGAGACTGAGCATGGAATGAGAGGTCGGTCCTCGAGGGCTTTGCCTCTCAAGCAAGGAGGCTGAATGCAACATCACAACTGAACACAAGACGGAATCCCCACTCCCAGCCCTACTCACTTCCTTCCCCACCTGCAGGCCCACTAGAAAAAAAACCACACACACATTTAAATAAATAAGTCGCGTGCACTAAATATCCACCCAAACTCTTTGGAGAGGGGTGTGCTGGGTACAAAGTTCAGGCCTGGGCAACGGGGAAACGGGCAAACTTCAGCGGCTCTCCCATCTCTGGAGAGAATTGCGCCCTTTCTGCGGAAATAAGGGTGCATACAGTTCTGTAACTGCATCAGGGGTAGTCTCGTCTCCGCAGCCACAATGAAAACAGCCCCCGGGGAGAACAGTGCCTAGCATTACTCATTACCAGGTAGCAATCTCTCTTATGGATCCATACTTTCAAGTTTACAAAACAGTTTAAAACACTCAACAAATCCTCACTGTACCCCCAGCGAGCCTGGCAGGTCCGGGGCTCTGATGGACACATCGGGAAACTGAGGTGGAGAAGATCGGATGACTTGGCTGAGATAAGCCCAGGCAGCCCAGGGGTGTGAGTGGCTGAACCAAACTGGGACTGACAGCCGGGCCCTCCAAGTCTAAGATTCTGTCACAGTATCACCCGGGACCACCTTTCTCTGACCAAAATCTTGGGACCCCCAACTTCCCCTTTCTCCTCTCAACCTGTCTCTTCACCTCTCCACCATGAGCGCCGTGCCCCTTGGGCTTTCGAGCCAAAGAGTAATATTCTCAAAGAAAAGGCTTTGCTGCTTAAAAGAGCAGCACACGAATCAAGGACAGGAACAGCTCACTGCTACAGTAGCTGTTTGTTTGGGCCCCCCCCAGCCGGGCCAGTGCAAAACCGAAGGGCATCAAATCCACCTGCGGTCTCCAAGCCCGTGCGGTCCCCTCCCGCTCCTGACCTTGCACTGACTTGAGTCCCCAGGCATTGGCCAACCTGGCTTGGAGTTAGGAGATGGGCTTGGATCACTGGGCGGCCCAAAGGGGAGAAAACGCACAAGGAAGGATGTACCTGCGGGTCACCACAGGGCTTCACTCTCTCTCGTCCCTTCCTGCCTCGTCCTCCCTCGGCAGAGGTAGTAAGTAGGAAGCTAGTTTCCGGGAACACGTCGCCAAGGAAGTGAGTCCAGACTACTCTGTGCCCAGTGGTCTTGGGGAGAGGAATGCGGTGAGAAAAAGGGACCAGAGACATTGACACTCAGGGGCCCGGCGCGGTGCCTGAGACATCCGTGGCAGATGACGTCCCGGAACACATGGGTGGCTTTCCATGGGCAACGTCAGACCACCTGTGGAGCAGGTATATGTGACACTCCCAGTGAGTGGCCACCTCCCTCTCTGCCCCCGCTCCATGAAGTGCCAGCGTGCACAGGAGTGGCATCTGCCTATGCCCAGACTCCACAGCTGCGACCTGTGAGCATTACCAGCAAACGCTGGCACTTGAACTGTCGAAGTTGAAGGACAAACACAACTCACCCATCTCACACCTCCCGCTGATTGCCACACAAAATCTGTCACGGCGAGGGGCTGCCAAAATGTTTTTGTCTACCCCTCTCCTCCCTCCTCCCCACCGTTTACCCAGTCCTCCTATCATTTCAGATCCAGGAAAGAAAGCCTCAGAGGAGAAGATGTACCAATGTACACACCGTAAAATCACCCGTGCACACACACACATACACATACAAACACACGTGGATGGGGGCGCTTAGCATTTTGTGGGTGCTTTTTCTCCATTCCAGTGTTTTTTACATTAACTCATTTCATTCTCTGATGTTAGAATCAGGCCCTCCCCAATCAACGGAGCTGCACGTCCCACTTGAACCAACAAACAGTATGCTTTGGGTTCTACCTCCTGGAGTAGCTCACAAGACCTCTAGCCCTTCAAAGTCCCGCTTGTCCTCGTTCTTTTGAGCTGGGCCTGGGACTCCTTCTCTCCAAAGGGACATTTGAATTTCTTTTCGAATGTATATTTGACTTCACTCACTGTGTGACTCCCCTTATTTTCAAAATAGATATTTGAGCGTCTTTCAAAGGTGGCAGCCTTTTGAAGTCTGCTCGCAGGGACTTTCTTTTCCTCTAGATTCCGAAGTATTTTCTGGAAGGGGTGGGTGGAGTGGAGGGAGAGGACAGGGTATTTACACATTGTGTTGATATCTGAAATGACTTTTATTTCCGTACAAGTGCCTGTGTTGTGGGTTGGGCATTAGGTGCTAGGCGTTACGTGGAGATGCCGGTGCTCGCACAGAAGGGGGAACAGGTAAATCGATGTGGAAGGACTGAGGAGGGAAAGTCTGGCCTGCACTCCTTCCTGCCTGCAGACTCTGAGTGTGAGAGTCACCCTCCAAGTCTGGTCTTCTCGCCACGGTATCGCGTGACATTTTTCTGAGATATGTGCTGTCATTACCTGCGTTTACACGTAGAACTCAGGGATTAACACAGTCACCCCAAGTCACAGGGAGAGCAAATAGAGAGCCCACGTCTGATCCTTTTCTTGAATTTTGTATGAAATGGTGATGTTTTTAAAGGGTTTTTTGTTGTTTTTTTTTTTGTTGAACATGACTTGCACACGCCAAGATGCCAAGATTAAGAGACTGTTTGCTCCAGGTCCCTCCGTCCCCAGTCCTTGACCCCTGACCCCCCTCCCCTCCCACACACACAGCAGGATGTGGCCAGGCTCCCACATCCCTCCGCCCTGAGCTGGGTTCATCCGGCAGAGGCCCCTGGTCAGGGGCCGATTCTTTTCCATGGTTCCAGATCCCACCTGACAGCCTGCCTCCCCCCTGGGGACCTTCTCACCCACAGGTAGTGTGGCCTCATGCTTTTTCTGATCCCCGATTGGCACGCTGTCCCTCCTGACTTCTCAGCTCTTCTGTTACCTGTGTAACCAATCCCCTACAATCAATTCCTTGCTTCTGTAACTACAGACTGGATTCTGCCTTTCTGGCCTTGAGATGGACACACAAGAGACCACTGGAGGGAAGTGCGAGAGCGGCCACCACGTAAATGTGGGGAGCTGATCACATGAGTTGGCCGCCTTTCTCATACTGCAAGGTAGGGCTTTACCAAGGATGGGTGCAGGCAGGGGGAGGACACCACTACACCTGTGTGAGCAGACGTAGGCTGTCTCAGAGATGTCAGCAACCAGCGTTTTCCAGGTCCTTGAAGAGTGAAAACGGTGGGTGTGGTCCCCGTGGACTTGGCGCAATCTGGTGACCACCGTCAGACAAATGTGACCCTTAGTCTGAATCTCACGAGTCCATTCCTGACTTTTGGACGCCCATCCTTTCTGTACTTTCCTCTGTGTGTCTGGTTCTATTTAATCAGCAATAGGCCTGAACGAGGAAGATTTGCCAGGCATTCCTGGGCAGTGCGCGCTTCAGCCAAATCTACTGCAAAGACCTAGGACAACATGCATCGTCTCCCAGGCAGCTTCTGGAAAACATGGCTACTCCTTTTCACCAAGGCAGTTCCTAGAAGACATCTATGCCCAGACACAGCATAAGCAAGTATCTTATTAGAGACGTCAGCCGCCAGGTGGGAAAAGCCAATGTTCCAGTTCAAAGGACACCAGAGGGGTGAATTCTCTCTTACTGGGAGAAGGGTCAGCCTTTTGTTCTATTCCAGCCTTCCACTGATCAGGCGAGGCCCACCCACATTAAGGGGGGCAATCTGCTTTACTCAGACTATGGATTTAAGTGTTAATCTCACCCCGAAACATCCTCACAGAAACACCCGGAATAATGGGCGCCCTTTGGCCAGCCAAACTGACACATAAAATTCACCATCCTGGTAGGTAAATAGTTTTACAAAACATAGGTTGAAACAACAAAGATTGTTCCACTTATTTGAGGCACCTCAGTACCCAACTCACAGAGACAGGAAGTCGGATGGTGGTTGCCAGGGGCTGGGGGAAGAGGGGACGGAAAGTCATGTTCGATGGGGACAGGGGTGCAGTCTGCGACGGTGGACAGTTCTGGCGCTGGATGGCGGTGATGTGCTCAGCACCGCTGAGTGTGAGCACATCAGCAGCGTGAGTGTGAGCACATCAGCAGCGTGAGTGTGCCCGATGCCGCTGAACCATACACTTAGAAGTGTTTAAAATCATCAATTTTATGTGGTGTATATTTTACCACAATGATTTTTGTAAATCAACAAACATATTACAGGTCATAGACTTATTGCTTTTCAATGAATTAACACATATGTTGATACTTTCTCAGTTAAAAAAAAATAAAGATTCCCCCCCCAACCCCCCAACTCAAAGCTGATCTTCATCTGCTTGAATAAAAGTGTACAGCCCCTAAAAAATCAACATCAGCAATGACGCAACAAAAGATGGGTTCAGGAATCTATTGTTGCTGAACAGATCACCCCAAACTTAGCAGCTGAGGACTACAGTGCTGCCACGGACACGGTTGTCATTATCCTTCTGCCCATCGGGGCGGGGGGGACGGGATCTCCCCACAGATGCCGTCGGTTGGTGGCTGAGGCTATAACATCTGCGACGGCTTCTCCTCCACACCTGCTACCTGGCAGAGATGGCTGGCGGGCTGGGACTTCTGTCTCCCTCCATGTGGTCTCTCCATGGGACCGGCTTGGACTTCTCTACGTGGTGGTTGGATCCCAAGGTCAAGTGTTGGAAGAGAGGCCGCCATCACTCTTACATCTAAGGCTGGAACTGTCCTCACTTCTGTCTGTCATGGTCTAGGATTGAAGCAGTGGGGGCAGGGTAATAGAGTCCACTTCTCAAAGGAGAGAGGGACCAGGACCTGTGGCCCTCTCTTCTGTGTGACAGAAAACACCCAAAGCAAGGGCCCTCTCCCTCCATGTCCATGGCTAGTCATCATTAGGAGAAAACATAACTTAGGAAAAGTGACATCAACCAGAACGTCACGATTTCAAGTTGTCTCCATTAGCATCCCGCAGGAAGTGGGGACGGCTCTTCTGGCAAATCCCGTCCTGGACTGAGTCGAGTTTGGAAGTGTGGCACCCCACACAAATGGCCAGTGTTCAAAGGCTTGGTGTGTGTCACATCTATTTAATGCTAAAACTGCAGAAATTCATTTCAACTTTCTTCGATGACTCAGAAGCTGGTGGCTTGCGGGAGGGGGGTCACTAGCAGCGCATCCATTATCATTTCTCCGGTCCTGCGCCCCAGGGCTGGTTGACAGGGTGCCAAAGAGATAAACCGCTTTTACTGTAATTCACCCGCGGAAAAAAAGGGATTTACTAAGCAAATTAAGAGGGTGAAGAAACTTGCAGGGGGTGACATTTAGCCTACTCCAGACACCAAACTTTTCAAGCACTTTAGAAGCGTGATTTACATACAATTACAGGAATGCTTCATTTATCCACCCCTGTCAGGGGAGGAGCAGTCTCGTAGGAGTGAATTTTTCAGATAACGATTGCTTCCCTCTAGAGGCACCCAGCCATCTTCACCAGAGCAGACAGAAACCGCCCCAAGTGTGCAGAGAGTCTCCCTCTGCCTCCACAGGACCCAGCGCGGGGCCCCGTGTCTTTCGGATGAACCCGAGTGCTCATTATGGCCTGTCATCCTGAAGATCCCTAAAATGACAATGGCCCTGAAGTTACCTGCCTGCCACGCAGTTCCCATCATGCCTTCAAAACACATTTATTGAGCCACTACTTTCTACCAAGTGCTGCTTTAAGAAAAAAAAAAGGTTGTAGTCCTTACTTGAGGAAATGTTTATTAATTTTAGAGAGGGAGAGAAAGAGAGAGAGAGAAACACTGACCAGTTGCCTCCTGTACGCACCCCACCCAGGGAATGAACCTGCAACCTAGGTATGTTCCTTGGCTGGGAATCGAACCTGCAGCCTTTCGTTTATGGGATGACACTCGAACCAGCTGAGCCACCGTTGTTTTTTCTAACTTCAGGTACACAGCATTGAGTTCGCTTTCCCCTAGATTGGTGGCCCGCTCTTTCACCAGTTGTTCTTTATTTGTTTAAATCTCTGATCCCCTTACCCATCCCTCACCCCCCCATAGGCATCTGCATCTGTGCATACATTTTACTTACATTCTTTCTTGTATGTGTCCTAGGAAAATGCCTGGGGCTGTTTTGTGTGCCTGCGTTTTTCTTTCCTTCCTTCCTTTCTTCCTTCCTTTCTTCCTCCCTCCCTTCCTTACTTCCTTCCTTCCTCCCTTCCCTCCCTCCCTCCCTTCCATAAATGGTAGTGTGCTGTAGAAATCTTTTCGCCACCTTATTTTCCCACTTAACTCAGCGTCTTTCACAGGGACTCTCCTGCTTCTAAAACCTGCCTTGTTCACACGTCTCCACATTTTCTCTTTGGATGGTTCTAGGGATGGACAACTGGTCACCCCCAACTCCGTGCCTCCCAAACGCTGCTGCAAAGAACGTGCTTGTGCACCTATGCCTGGGATTCGTTGCCCTGGGGCGAGCCCAGGGCCGGATACAAGATCCCGGGTCTGCACACCCTCAGTCTCCCATCACCAGCTTCCTCCGATGGCTGTGCTGTCCATGAGGGGCCCCACGTGCCCACATCATCGCTGACACTGGTATTATTCAACCTTTTAACGTTTTCTATGCCCCCCCCCTTTTTTTTTTTACCAATGTGATGGGTATAGATGTTACCTACTTGTTTTACTTTTGTATTTTGCTGACTTTTGTATTTCAACTAGGCAGTTGAGCACATTTTCAGGAGCACGGTGGCTTGCCTAGTCATTCCCCCCACCCCTGCCCCGTCTGTCACCCCCAGGTGACTGTCTTTAGTGACCTTCAGCAAACCTAAATGCTTAATTTATATAGTAAATACAGGCCTTCCTGTTTTTTGTAGTCCTTTTCTCTATCCACCACCTCCCCTACCCCCACCACAATCTTATCTGTCATTTAAATCTCTCTGCATGTTTTTTTTTTCCCTTAATCCCTCAATACACACCTACATCTCCTTCAGGTGGTCTCTCTGTCTGGCATGCCCTTCTCTGATGCGCTCTGCCAGGCAAATTCCCCCCTAGCCGTGAAACCAGATTCTGGTCTTGCACTCCCCGTCTGCACAGCCCCTTGCTCGCATTTCTACTGAGCGCCCACGCACCCCATCGCCTCCCAAGCTAGCTGCTGTGTCTCTGTCCCCCTATGAGATTAGAAGCCCCTTGAAGGCAGGCTGGAACTCTGCCCACCTTCCCATTCTTGGGGTGAGCAGCCTCGTGATGGGCAGATAAGTCATTAGTAAGTGCCTAGCAAACCAACTCAACAGATCTTTAAAAAAAAATTACAGCCCAAAAGTAAGCCAGTCCCCAGCATTCATGGGCTCCCCCGAAACATGCTGCCTGCCACCCAAGAAAACGCCAATGTCATAGCCAGCTAGGGTCTGTCCCTTTGGAGCAAGTGAAGGCATAGAAGAAAATCACATGGTAAAGCAAGCCCAGGCTCCAGGCTGACCTGGTCTCCACTGAACAGACAGATGTGAAAGAGAAAAATGAGGAACTGGGGAGACTGGAAGATCCAGGAAGCTGGATCTTTCCTCTTGGGGGTGAAGATGTCTGATCACCCCATTCCACGGGGGTGCCCGTCCTATGTGCGGGGCCTCCACCGCTGTATAAGAAACCGCCATGAGAGCAAAGGCAGTGACCCAGTCTCATCTCTCAGCTCCGGGGGCCCGCTGGGCTCACCCGGCAGTTTCTGCTTGAGGAGCGGCCCGGGGGGCAGGTCCATTGCTTTCCTGTCACCATAGTGACTGTGGCCACCGCCCACATGCTAATTACGTAAGACTTTTCTTTGACTTGACTCACTTTTGTTGGGGAAGAAAAAGATTATTTTTAAGGAAAACTTTTTATCACTGCCTGAACTGGAAAACCAATATCACACACCATAAATAGACTGTGACTATAAAAATAAGCACAGTGGGAGCTCATGGTGGATTAAACACAAGCGTTTCCCCCTGCTCGTTGCTGGAACCCTAATAAAATGACAGTTGAGGGGTAAACAGCAAAAGCCATAAACTCAGAGGGACCGAAAAGGAAGAGAAGAGCAGAGAGCAAATGACAGGTGTCTATGAGACTGTGGACACCGGTGAGAAAATGAATCAAGATTAATGGGCGTCCAGGTCTGGGGGAAGGGAAGCAAAGAGAGAAGATGTTCTGAGCAATGGTGCCCTGGAATGATGGGAGTTCAGGTAGGACTCCCAGCAGGAGAGTTCATGAAATGCCTGGATTAGAACTTCTCTCATCCACTCCCTCCCCAGGGACCCCCTTCTTGCCACCCCCACCCCCCAAAAAGGTGGGATGTTTCTTATTCGAGGAGTTCGATAATGAAATTGGTCCTTCTATCACCCAAAGAACTTGGTGACGCTTCAGTTGAAAATGCGATGAACAGTGAAAACAAACCCTTACCTGCGTGACTTAGGCAGTGGGGCTGCGTGCACTTAAATGATGGAGCCCAGGGGCCCTAGTGGGCACTGCAGCTTCCACCATACTCAGATAAGAAAGGAAAATACATCCATGAAACAGAAACACAAAAGCATAGACAGGAATACTCAGAGAGCAAGGAGAAGATCAAAAAGATGGATGTGAGCAGATAAAAGATAAGAAAAGGACTGAATTGTTACAGATCCGCTATGTGCATAATAAATATTCCAGAGACCAAAAAAAAAAAAAAAAAAAATCTAAGAAACAGAGGGGAGGAAATTATCAACGAAATAATGCAAGAAAATTTCCCAGAAGCTAAAGACTTTAGTTTTCTGATTGAAAGGGCCCACAAAGTGCTTAAAAGAATGAATGTACAGAAAATAAGAACAAAGCAAGAAAACCAGGGCACATACATAGAGAATTGGGAACAAGTGAGACCGTGGACTTTTCCTCAGCAACACTGGAAGCCAGAGAAATGGCACCTTTAAAATTCTGAAAGAAAATGACTTTCATGCTTGAATTTTATACACAGCCAAACTATCCTCCAATGGCTGGGAGTAATACATCCTTTCCTTTACATTACATAAGGCGTCAAAAACTGGCACCCTTTCTCAGGACCTGTTGGAGGATGTGCTCCACCAAAACAAGGGAGTAAATTAAAAAAAAAAAAACGAAGACATAAGATCCAGGGCGCTGGGGCTCACGCACAGGGCAACAGGCAGGGACATCCCTGGTGACAGCTGGGTTGTAGGCCTGGGGGGCCACGGGATCAGACGGGGCAGGAGGACGGACGTCTCCAGGGAGAAACGGAACTGAAAGATTAACTGACAGGTGTGGCCGAGTGTAAAATTGCATTGAGGGCCTTTGTACAGAGCTTCTGGGCGGTGCGGAAAGAGGCACCCAGACATTCAAAGAAAGCCAAGGCAAAGGCGGCAAAGGCCAGGAAAGAATGGCGCCCTGAGACACCACTTGACGAGACTGTGAATAGTATGTACCCATTGTCATCACGAAAACACTAAGTCTGGATTTAATTAAAAAAAACAAAAAACCTATGATAACAAACCGGAGAGAGGGGAAGTGTATCTAAGAAGTGGTCTAAGAGAACGCTCATTGTTCCTGTTTGGAAATTAATAATACCTACCTGATGTGTGAGAAAAAACAGGAGGAGGTAGCATAAGAGTGTCCTTGAAAAGTACAGAGGAAAAACTCAGAAGAGACAGCTGCAGGAAGTGACAGCAGTTTCTCCAGGAACTTGGCATTTTGGGGTCGGGGGTGAGGGGCAGGCCGGGGGCCTCATGTTCACGATAAGCCTTCTGCTGCTGAGCCATGTGCTGAGCAGTGTTTATATATTACCTTGACTGAAAATTTCAGTGACTCAAAAACCAATGCAGGTTTTAAAATAGCCAGTAGGATTGAATTTTTGTTAGATAGTACTGCCAAAGCTATGTACCCGAGGCCTGCTCTCTGCTTAAAAAAGGAGATCAGGAAAAAGTAGAGCAATGGCCCAGCCGAACTAGCACCCAACAGAGACGCCTCCCAGGCAGGAAATCAGAAAGATGGAGAGATGCCGAACGCTGGTTCCCCAAGTATGACCCATGGAACCTGTTGCGCAGACAAAGCGGAGTTCCGTGTTCCTGGGACAAGAGGAAGCATCGCTGTGGCCTAGTTCTGGCAGTGTCTCAAAGCAGGAAAAGTCGGGCACAAGAGCACCGAGAACTGAAGTCTGGTTTTAGGAGGCTCTTGCGATGCAGGACTCACTAGGATTGAGTAAGAGCCGTGAGCCGACAGGTCAGGACAGGTGGGAACAGCAAGGAAGGATTTTTGAGAGTCAAAGGGACCTCAGGGCAGAAAGGATCTCTTGATGCTGTCGCTGAGGAGCGGGTTGGTCTTTCAAGAAGTTCCCGTAAGGAATGCTCAAGCGCTCCTTGAGGAGGAGAGTTCTGGAAAAGTAAAGCCAGGCGAATGAAGATGGTGGGATGGCCACGTCCTGTTTCTGTGGACGGTAAAGCGTGGCCTGGTTCTCAGCGTGCAGGCTGAGCCTGGGAGTGACAGCCTGGGTTTTTCAAGACATTTCAAAAGGAATAATCGACCAATACTTATGAATGCCGTCTGGGTGTATTATCTGTAGCCCAGGCGCACTGGGCCACGTTTCGGGGTGGAACGAGTATTAGGAGCAAGGTAAGCATTACTAGCAGGGCATGCCGACTACACTCTAGTAACTACCAGATCCTGAAGCGCGAGGGCCCGAATCTTGAAGAGCTTTGTGCTTCTCCAGTGATTCTGAAACAGAGACAGAGGGAGGGGCCAGCCTCCAGTCATCTGGACAGTCGCCTCTCAGACTGGGGGCGGGGGAGGGCAGGACTCTTATTTTTTGCCCGTTTCAAGTGTCCAGTGTCCCAGGTATTTGAGAATTTGAGGCATTCCATATGTATATATTTAATCCGCTAACAGATTTTGAATACTACACACTGGAAGGCCACAGCCCCCCTTTACTGTCTGCCCTTAATATGTTCTAGAATGTCTCCCTCTCATTCTCCCGGGTCCAGCCCAGCAGGAACAGGGACCACGGGACCCATGGGAAACACCTGATCGGGCGTCCGTGTTGGGCTATCTGGGGGTTTCCAGCGCTGGCTGCCTACAGCTCACATGCCGGCTTTGGGGGCTCCCCTGCTGGGGAGGGCTGCTGAGCGGTCTTCTTTCTTCACAGAGCAAGTGTGGTTTCTGATGAAAGCGGGTGGTTTATTTTCAGAAGCAGTCTGTGAGCAAAGATCTTCAGCCTGGGTCTGCCAGGCACACAGCTCCTGGCAGCGGCCTGGGAGCGGCCACCAACACCCCCACCCGCTGGGCCACTTCTCCCTTCTCTTTCTGGGACTTCAGGCGTCTAGGTCCAGGGATATGTCTGGTGGGGCAGGGGAGTGGGGCGGGTAGACCAGCTCTAAAAATCAGAGAGGCAGGGGCCTTCTCAAAGAGCCCGACGGAGGCTGTTCCACAGCCGTCATGCCTGCTCCTGTACATCGCTTTTTCTCTCATAGGCATCTGTACCTGGTCCTTGGCTGAAGTTTCTATTAGATTCCAGCTTGAGGAGCCAGTTGGCAGGGGGGAGGGGGGTGTCCATGGCAAAAATCTTTCTGATGCCGCCAACAATTGCCTAGAAAAGCAAAACAGAACACAAAGCAAACAACAGCACCAAAAACCAAAAAGAGAGCAAAAAAACCCCAAACCCACCACCTTTTAAAAATATTTTTCTTTAACGGCTGAATTTGAAAACGAAGTCGGGGTCCTTTCGAAGGGTGGGCTAGGGAAAGGAGGGTGCCCGGCGCCCCCAGCAGCGTGACTGCCTCTCCTGGAAGCCCCAACAGGGCGCTGGTGCCTTGCTGGTGCCTCCCTGCCGCCCCCAGCCGCACCCCTCCCGGCCCAGTCCACCGGCCAGACCCAGAACAAGACGGGAGATTGGGGACTGCTGATGTGTGGCCTGTCCGTATGAAGGGGGCTTTTCATTAACAAAGTAGCGGGCGGTGTCATCTTCCCTGGAGTCGGAATCATTCACTATTAGCACAATGTGTTATTATTGTATTTTTAATTGAAATGTAAATTCTGGGAACACTCTGACCCAATTTACTCCCAGGGAAAAAAGGGCAAAATTCTCATTTTCAAGGTTCTAGAAATGCAAGTTAGTGTTATTAATGATTAAGCTCTTTCTCCTGCCCCCCCCTCCCCCCACGCTACGGGGTGGGGGCCGGAATGGGGACCTGCTTATCCAGGCACAAGGTAATGTTACCCCGCCCTCGTCCTCGGAGTACATTTGATCGGGCGGGTAGATCGCTGGGTGGGAAGCTCGGATATTCCCCCCTGCCGGGCCTGGGGTTCACACCTGGGCCGGGAAGTGGCCAGAGTGTGTATAGATGTGGTTTCAGGTTTTAAATGACGACAGTGATTGACGTGTGATTAAATGATTGATTCGCAGGGGAGATTGTCATCCTGTCTATTTTAAAGAAACTCTCTTTGTAAAAACAGCACCGAACAGAGATGGGAGGATGCGGGCGTTGGTTCAGGCTTCACCCACAGCACTGTACCCTCACATCCCACTGGCTGACGTTTCTAGAACTTACACCAGAATTCCAGGGGCGGTGAGTCTTTGCAGCGCCCATTTCCCATTGTGTAGAGAGGATAGAGACCTCACTCCAGCGACCAATATTTACTGAGTGCTTAGGAAGTGCCAGGCACCAGGAGATGGGCGGAAAAGCCGCGAGGAGCGCTCTCTGTAAGTCCTTCTGCTTTCCAACCTGAGTTTCTGTCACAGTGCAAGTGTCAGCCTGTAAGAGAGGAATCCCCTACCACCCAGTCTGAGACCGCCCCCCCCACTCCCTCTACTCTCTGTCCTTGGCCCTTTAAATATTGTCTTCACAGGGCTGACTGTCACTAATGATAAAGACTAGCCGGCACTTGAAGCCAACCTGACCAGTCGGTGGGCCTGTGGGCAGAGCTGAGACTCATGGAAGTTCTCACACGTGACGAAATCACAGGAACCCTGCAGGCAGAACCTGGGATCATGGGGACGTTCTAAGGTTCTAACTTTCCCCCTTTTCTTCCTTTTCCCTTCAAATACCCCTCCATCGTGGC
Source organism: Desmodus rotundus (assembly GCF_022682495.2). NCBI lineage: Eukaryota > Metazoa > Chordata > Mammalia > Chiroptera > Phyllostomidae > Desmodus > Desmodus rotundus. Next base: position 4,157,405 of record NC_071398.1, read on the forward strand.
ACGCAGGCCCGAGTGTGCAAGTGTGCAAGGGTGTGCGGCTTGCCATGTCTGCATGCACTGGGTGGCAGCCCTATTTTTCCCTGGATAAATCCTTTTTTGGTGATGAAACACCTAATCAATATTATTTTTCAGCCGACACTGGAAATTACCTTGCGTACTTGTCCATTATTTATCGCACGTCTCTGCTGCCTGGGCAGAGAACAAGTTCCATGAGGCCCTGCCCCCGATGGCCTCGTTCCCCAGCGTGTCCCCAGCACAGAGACGCCGCAGCCTCCAGGGATTAATGAATATTGACTAATAAGTGGACGGCTATAGTATGAGAGTACAAGACATGCATTGGACCCAGGGACTACGATGTCTCCTACCAACCCCATTAATTCTGCACTCCTACTGTGTGCCACAGGGATGGATAAACACAGCCTTCGCCAGAGGGAGCCCAGAGTTGTTGCGAAAGACCAATAACAAATGCAGCCCAGCGGGGTCGTGTTGCAGACCTTGGCTCTCAACTGGGAGCGATTTTGCATCCTCCGACTCCAACCTTACCCCCACCCCCGGCCGGGCACATTGGGCAAGGCCTGCAGATCTGACCGGTTGTCCAGCAAAGGGGAGGTGCCACTGGTCACCCAGTGGGCAGAGGCCAGGCACGCTAAGAACCCTACAATACACAAGAAATTAAGACAAAGAATTGAGAATTATCTCAAAATGACGATAATGCCGAGGTTGAGAAACTCTGTTATAGACAAAGAATTGCCTTCGCTGGGGGGTACAGGTGGGGTGGAGGGGGGCTCTCAGCTAGAGGTCTGAGACTCATCCCTGCATTCACCTCTGATGAGGCCAGAATAACACGGGCTTGCTCCCGCCGCTCGCAGACCCTCTCTCGCCTGTCAGTTTGGCTGTGCCAACCCTTCTGATCAGAATCCCCTAATCTTCCTTATTTTAGAGAAGGCAAGGATGAGGCTGCGATAAGCAAATGGGCTATAAGATTACCCAGTGACCCTTCCTTTAGTGAAGGAGATTTGAAGTCCCTGGTTAGAAAGGGACAGCCAGTCTAGGCCGATGGGGAGTCTGGGGCATCTCCTCTGCCACTTTGCCCCAAAGTAAAGGGACAGAGTTGTCCCATGCTACCTGGATGGGTCATCCTTGCTGGACAGAAAGACCCAACTCTTACTCCTCCCTGTTCCAGACCTGCCTCTTTGCTGAAGCAGACGCTGCTGGGGAACAGAAAAGAGCCTGTTAGCTCACACTTTTCATGATACTCTTGAACAGGTTATTTGTGGCTTCCTGCAAGCAAAATGAAAATAAATACAGGTTAGGAGAGAAACGGTTGGTGAGGCCGAGCGGCAGCCAGGGGCTCTGGGGCCACGAGACTGCAGGCGGTCCACACACGCAGGGACCGCAGTATTGCTGTCTGTTATTGGGCCGTCCCCAGGTTAGAACTTGGGCGGGGGCAGGGTTCTCTTCAAAGAAAATTGGCACTTCATTGTATCTGCTTATCAACCATAGATCAGACGCTCAAGGTGGGAATGGGTGGGGCGGGAGGAAGTCGGGAACCATGGGTGGGAGGTCAGGGTGGCGCTGGTGGTGGCAGGGTAAAGGTCAGCTCCCCTGTGGGTCCACCTCCCAGCCTGGGACTCTGCGGCTGTGTGTACACACCAGGGGTTGAGGCTGAGCCCAAAATGCCTGCACTTCTGAAAGCCCCTTGCGGTGGGGCCTGGCTTCCAAACAGTCATCCTCCTTGTGGTCCAGGCTGGCACTGTCAGCTCAGAGCAGGCGCATCAGGGTCCCTTCGGTGGCTCACCTCCCTGGTCAGGTGTCCCCTTCCCTGTGGGGTGAGGAAAGTGCCCCTTTTTGTAGACACAGGGGACAAAACAGAAAGCCCCAGAGCTTCCGCCAGGGGCAGAATCCACTCATTCATCAGTGTGTGGGCAACAGAGCCCAGCGAGCCAGGCAAGGGGGCGGGTGACAGAAGAGGAGTCACCCCACAACATTCATGAGTGGGTCATCTAGTTGAGGCAAAGTATGCATATGTCAGTTACACAGCAGCAGTTCCAAAATGATCCCCAAAGTCAAGGGCAGGCTGTGAATGTGGGGCGAGAGAGAGCTCAAGGCTGGGGTGGGGGGGTCATCTGTTTGTGGATCTTCGTAAGAGATGGCCGGGATTGTCTGGACCCTGCCCGAGGTGGTTCTCTGGATTATACTAAAAAAGCACAGATTATGCCCCAGGCTAGGAAAAGTGTTCAGTCCTTTAGGGAGGGGGAGGTGTCAGGAGTCCAGCCCCCTCCGTCCAAGGTCCTCCCAGGCAGCATCGCTGATGCATACTGCAGTTGTCTTTGTGGACCTGCAGAAACCAGACGTGAACCAGAGGGGAGCAGGACCCGAGCCTTGCTCTCCTTTTTCCAGGCACAGTGCTGGGCACGTGGTAGGTGCTTGGTAAAGAATTGTTGGGTGAATATGTAAAATGAGTCTTTAAAACATTGGTAGTTAGAATGTGTTGAAATGAAAGTTCCAGATCCTCAGCTGCAGTGAGAGAGACAGAGATAAAGAAACCAAGAGAAAGAAGCAGAGACAGAGGGAGAAGGGGCCACGTGGCCAGGGCCACGTGGCTTTGCCACAGAGCTGCCGGCTGAGGGGCTCCCCTGGAATCTGGCTCTTGGGGACTCTATGTCCTCAAAGCTGCAAAGAGGCAGTGAAACCTTAACAATAAAGAAGACCATCATTGCCGTATTTTTAAGCCTGGAATAGTCATCGAGTGTTATCCCAGGGCATGTCCCTACCCCACACAAACTCAGAGCAACAAGTTTTATCATCTTCGTCCATGGTGAATCACTTAGCACGTGCCCTCCGACAGCATGGGCTGGCGTCCTAGCTCAGCCGTGGCCTTGCTGTGTGGCCTCAGACAAGTTCCTTAACCTCTCTGCACCTCTGTGTCCTCGTCACAAGAGAAATAAAAATACCAACCTTTATTGGCTCCCGTGACTATAAAATCAACTAAGAGTTGTAAAACGAAGACCCCCAAAGTGGCAGTGAAAAGTGTCACTACACATGGTATCGTTGCAGGCGTTGCCACAGTCCCTGAGAGAATCTTTTTGTCTAAGAACTTGGTAGCGCCTCTTCTGACGGGCAGAGACCTCCCCAGAAACGACAAAGGCAGGGTGGAAAGTCATGGGGTCGTTTGTGCAAGACGCTGCCTCTGCTGAAAGATCCACCGACCGGGAGCCACATGCAGCCACGCACGTGTGAGGAGACATCGGGCATCTCGTTTTCTTGCTGCACAAGCTCAGGACCACCTGAGAGTGGCCTTGCGGGGGTGGGGGTGGGAATGAGGAAGCCCGGCGTTCAGGACCGCAGGGTTCGAAGACTTGGATAGCCGGACCCTGGTCCGATGGCATCAGTCATTAAATATGCGAGGACCAGTCAGTTTCATTTGTCCTTTCGCATGGATTGACTGGGTTGGCCAAGTCACGGAGCTAGGAGACGATGGGCCTGTCCGAGTCCCTTTCAGGCATGTGGGGAGACATGCGGAGGGAACCTGCCCCCCACCCCCATCCCTGACCTCCTGCTGATCCACCCAGGCCTGGATTGAAGCAAAATAGGGGCTTCCTGGGACACGACTGGGGGGAGGGTCAGAAGCACTGGGCAGTGAGGCCAATGGAGCATCAGTTCTGAGAATGCTCCTAGAGCAAGCCCCTCCTCTTCTTCCTCCTCCCACCGTGTCCAGCTCGCTGGAATCACAAATGACACCTGTGAAGAGGCCCCTGAGCTCTGACAGCTGGTGGCCCTGGCAGGCCCCTGCAGGCAGATGACCAGCTGAGGAAACAGGAAGTCAAGGTTCAAGTGAAACAGACAGTGGAGCTCTGGGTGCGGGGGAGGGGGTCAGGGGCACAGGTGGATGTCCGCACCTGGACTATTTTCCAGGAGACAAGGGTGAAGCGGCCTCCTTGCGAGTGGCTTGGAGGGTAGAGAGAGGTGAGAGCAATTCGAGGCCAGGCTGGGCCCCCTTCTCCCACCACCTTCCTGTCAGGCCACATGGGGGAAGGGAGAACACTTCACTCTATGGGGGGCAACGCCCCCTGGCTCCCACACCACCCATGTTTCTTGGAGCTGGCCCTGGGCAGGCACCCCTGGCCCAGCTGACCGTGACACAGGAGTGGCAGCCAGTTCTGCCTCTGGTCACCTCGGCATGTACCCCCTCTCCACGTTTGTGCCCCGGGTGTTCCAGGAAGCATGGACAGCTGGCAGCCCTGGTGCAGGCGCCGCCCTGGGGGGCTTCCTCTGGGGGGCAGGAGACTGTAGGTAGCCCCAGCCTCACTCCATGGGAAGAACAAGACTGGGATGGGTCCCACATGGTTCCAAGACAGTGCCCAGGGCCGTGGGGCCCTTTTGCCCACAGCAGTAACCAGCCCATTCACTTTTTCTTTGGCTTTTCTTTCTCCCTACCTTCAACTCTTGTCTCCTGGGATTATCTTTCAAATAAACTACCTGCAACCAAGTCCTTTTCTGAGGCTCTGCTTTTGGGGGAACCCAAACTTAAGATGCATGGGAGCCATGAGGAGTGCAGTTGAGAGCTAGCAGGTGCCTGGATGCCCCAAACCATGTGCGGGGTGAGTGCTGGGCGCTCCTGTGCCGCACGCAGCTGGGATGACCTCACCCCAGAGAAGGCTGACCCTCCCTGCAGTGGGGTGGCCTGGGGGAATGGTCCCATGTCTGTGGGGACAGCTCATGGGCACAAGCACAGCTCTTGGGTGTACGAGATCCCCACTGCAGCCCGTGACGCTCCAGGTGGTAGGAGTAAGGCAGGAAGTACGTTGACCGGGTGGGCAAACCAAAAACGTACCAAAGACTTCTTTGAAATAGGCCCGATTGCATCTTTTATAAAGTCATTCAGCAAACACATGGCTCATGTTTTAAACTAAAACTCATAAGTCAATGTAACAACCCATCTCGGGGGCTGTTCCTAGCCCACTAATTCCCACATGTTCTAGGAGGCACGGGGCCAGGCTACTTCATAACCTTGAATCGTGTAGTGAGAAAATGCTTCCCTTTTTAATTATTTTCCAATCCTATCAAGACAAACAGAAAGGCTTACTTCGGGGCTAATGATGTCTGTAACACTCCCCCAAAATGTGACAGTGTCTCTCTTTAACCGAGAAGGGGTAGGCCTCAGCCAGGCCACCGTGTCTGGCTAGAATTTTATCATTGCTTTCTTCTCATGGAGTTAGTTTTTGGGTTTGCTTCTTCTTATAGGAAAAGGAGGTCAACTTCCATGTATGCAAGTGATATAAGCTTTCTCTTTTAAATACATTTATGAAAGCAAAAAAAAAAAAATGGAGTTAATTAAAACACCGAGCAGCTGCCCCTGATGACACTGATGGACGCCGTTCGAGAATAACCAAAGGTGAGAAACCTGCTGTGGGCCAGCACCCGCGCAGGGCGCCTCTCCCCGGCTTTCGGTCGGTTCTCTTAGCCGGTGCTTAGACGGAAGCAGTTGGAAGAAAGTAATCGATCTGGAAAAGAATTCGGAGATCTGCTGCGATCTTGACAAACTCCCTCCCCTTTCCCGGGCTCAGTTTCTCCATCTTTAAGCTGGGGGGCGGGAGGGAGGATGGGTAAGACAATCTCTAGCGACCCTTTCAGCTCTGGTGTTCTAGGTTTACAAACATGGGGGGGCCCTCAGTCCTGACTTTCAGCCCAGACTTCTCCCCTGATAAGCTCAAGGCCTCAGACACATCGTGTCCCAGACCCAAGCTGTGCTCTTCCCTTTTGTCTGTCCGAATTCCTGGTCTGCCTTCGAACTGCCCGCTCTCTACCCTCCTCTCCTCCTCTGTGCTAGTCCTGGCCTTCATCCCTCTCCCGATGGAAACAGCGGCTTCCTGCCCGGTCTCCTGCTTCCCTGCTTCCCCGCCCAGACACAGACTTCCAGACCTCTCTGAGGGCTGGATCCCCGAGACAAATCGGGTCCCGTCAAGGCAAACAACCAAGCCCTTTTCCACAGTCTGCGCGGTCTCTGCCCTCTGGCTTCTGCTGGCGTCTCCTCTGCTTACATCTGTTGATTGCCGTCTCCTCTTCACTCACCCTAGCCCCTCAACCCCAATATTTTATCTGGCTGATTCTTCTCCATCTTCTAAGGCTCCTCTCAGGTGTCACCTCTTCCGTGAAGCTTTCCTTGATCAACTTACCACGGCCAGCCTGAGATAGGCAACGCTCCCTCTGAGCTCTTGTGTTACCATGACTTTGGCCATGGGGTGTCACAGTTATCTCTGGCCCCGAGTGCCCATCTCCCCCACCTGGCTGCCGGCTTCTCTGTGCGCTCAGTGTCCATCGCAGGCACTGGCCCGCTGGCCTGTGGGAAGGCGCTCAACAAATATGTGATACACACATGAATGATTTAGTGCCGATTGGTCTCATAACTCTGCACCTATCCCTCTGCCTCCAGGCCTGTTTCCACGGACTCCGTGGTATTTCTCCTGGCGCCTCGGCATTTTCGGAGGTATTGCTTTGTGAGTTGAAGGTTAATTCATCACCTACATCCAGACTGTCCCTTTAAGCTTCTGGAGAACAGAGATTGCTTCACTCTTTTGCCAGGAAAACAGGCATTTGTGAGTACCTATAATTGTCCAGAGAGACACAAACTCTTCATAACTATAAATAGAATATCCTTGAGGCCCCCCTGACGCCCCACAGTTTCGATTCTGCACCCCTCTAAGTCAGGCCCATGTTGCCTCTGCTAAGTCTGGGTCCGTATAAGCCATATTGTGCCTTAGTACCACATACAATTATATATGGGGGAAAGAAATTTCTATTTTGGTCTCAAGAAAATTATGTGATTTTGCTTAAGTTCAATTTTAAAACATGGAATATGACTGAACTTAATGTTAGGACTCGGGGAAAATGTTCACGGTAATTATAGATGAGGATTCATATATGCAATTTCTTTCAAATTTAGTAATACAAAAAAATTCTGGATGCTCACGTAACTATTTATAACTTGGCCAGGAGAACTCTGAGAATCCCAGCTCTTTCGCCAGAATAGGTTATTCTTCGTGTATCTTATTGAAGTCATAATGCATGACGGAGCGTGAATTATGGCTTATTAATTCTCACCTAGTGTGCTATTAGGCCGAGAGCTGTCAGTGCAACTAGGCATGAATTAATATCTAATAATTCCCCTGCTGAAATGTCTTACTGAGATTATAGCATTTTATTAGTAAAGGTTATGCCTTTAAAAATGTTTTTGTATGCTAATTGGGACATGAGGTCTCGGCGTGGAAAAGACTTCCCCGCTTTTTCCAGCAGCCATTTCTGGAACTTCTCTTGGATGTCCCCAACCTTTCATTCATGGTGCTACACAAGTACACCATCTTTTGGGAGTTTGCTCAGACGCACGACACAGAGGAACCACTTAATGCTTGGGAGTACAAACCTAAGAGGTCGCTTTGACCAGAAATTCCATTCCACTGAATTTCAGTGAGCCTAGCAGACGTAAGCAGAGCCCAGTGAGGGCTGAGTGAGGATGAGAGATATTGAAGACTCTTCCGGCGTCAGGAGGGAGCCCCGTGGGCAGTGGGGACAAGGTGCAATCTGAGGGAGAGGCTTTGAACCCTGGTCCTAGCACCTACTAGCTGCAACTCCTCCTTAGGGCACGTGCAGAATGCCCCTCCCACCCTCCTTCAAGTTAGTGTGTGACTTGAACTAGGCGATGAAATGTGTTGCCTCTGGGAAGAAACAGTGAAATGCATTTCTTTCTCCCATGATTGTGGAAGCTGGGGTGAGAGGGAGCCTCTCACAGTCTGAGTGAACATAAGCAGACCAGCATTAGAAAGAAGTGAATAGGTCCCGTCCATGCCTGAGATGTTGGGGCTATTTGTTACACAGCAAAACATAACCTAACCTGTCTGATACACCTAGCCTCACTCTCACACTTGATCAGATCTCTACCTTCAGACCACATATCATGACACTAACCAGGTAGTTATATGTGATTGTGTGTTTAACGTCTCTTTCCCTGTCTAGACCATAAGTTCCACGAGGACACAGACCGTGTCATCATTGCATCCCTACCTATGTATGTGCCTGGTTCACGTGAGAGGCTCAAGAATATTTGCTGAAGGATTGGATGAAAGAAAGAATGATTCAGATGAATGAATGTAAGGTAAATACAAGCACCTGGGGAACACCAACCCCCACCCCCCATAAAAAGTAGGATCGTCTCCCTAGGAAGAGTTTAATGGCTCAACAGACTAAAATCTTTGAATGGCAGGTCAAAAGATGGCTCCTACCTTCTGAGTAAGATGCCTTGTCTCAAACTTGCTGTGTGGTCTTGAGCAAGAGACCACCCCTCTCTGGGCCTTGACTTCCTCATCTGTCAAAGGAAGGTAATCTTTTCTGGGACCTTCCATTGTGGACCTGGGGAGCCTTAAAGTTGATGCTGAGCGGGCAATTAGAGAATAATACCATCTCGGTTTTACTTCCTGGCTGACGGCAGCCAGCCTCTGCAGGTGGGTCGGTCACCAGACCCTGCAAGCTGCCTAATCTACAGGTGGGGCATTTCCCACAGAGAAGCCTCCCTGGGTGCCTGTCGGCAACGTCCACCACAGAAAGGCCCCCGCGGAGGCCAAGAACAAAAGCACGTTTTTGGAGAGAGGCTGGGGAGCAAAGTCTCTCACTTGAACAATGTGGGGATGCCTCTGTACAATATAGAAATAAGGCTGGTAAATATGATTTCTCACCCATAGGCTGTTGGAGAGAGTAGGTCCTCTGGTGTTTAGGGCCCCAAAAAACCTTCTCTCATCCCCCCACAAAGCCAAAGAGGCTCAAAGAGCAGAACAAAGCCACTCATATATTATAAAATCAATGCCCATCAGCCCTCAGGGCAGCTACCCCGGCCCACATGCAGAGAGGACACTGTGCAACATGGCACCCACACAGCTTCACTCCTTGCACCAGTTTCTACAGCCATAATGAACTTTTGAGCCCATCCAGGGGGACCTTCACAAGGCAGCCACCAAGCTAACAGGCTAAGATATGGTGTCCTGACTGGTGGCTCAGAGGTCCCTCCCACCTCCCAAACAGGGGTTCTTCCTGGGAGGCTTGGCCCGGGGGACAGGTGGCCAACCAGGCAATGAGATCTCCCGATACATCCCCGATGTGCTAGTGGCTGTCCACTTCATCTTAGACTCCTACAAGACTTCCGGTTTGCCTCTCGGAACCTGCCTGGAGCTGCGTCTTCTCCTACCAAATGTGCCAACAGCCCCAAATCTTCCATCTGTGAGTCTGGAGGGCAGACAGGAACCGAGCATCCCTGTCCCCTGTTCCTGACCCCTTGCAGTAAGCTGCCTTCTAGACTATGTCAAGGGTGAAGGTTGCAACGGATGCTTCTAACGTTTTCCTAACCCTCGGCTGCCCGCGCACCCCACACTCACTATGTCAGGGAGGATTCGCTTGAGTTCCAGGCTTTGTGCGAAGCACCCACCTCTGCCCAGGCCGCCTCCTGTCAGGTATCAGCCCAGAGGCACTGTGTGCAAAACAACAACAACAAAAACCCAGAAGCCAAGAATGTTTGCATGGCAAAAAGGGTCCCTTCTCCATGACCTTGTCCACCCTCTACCATGTAGATGTCACCTCCTTGGGGAGAAAAATCACCCCTTCCCGAGAACAGTGGCCTTCCCAGGTGTACATATTCAGAGGTGGCCTTCCCAGGTGTACCTGTTCAGAGGTGGAGCCCCGAGCTCCTATGCTGGGCACCAGATGATTGAGGAGACTGGAGAGGGGAAACCATTGCACAGAGAGGATTGCTGAGGCCAGAGGGGCATGTAACTGGGATGAAAGGGACTCAAGGCCCCTCGAGTCAGAACCGTGTGATACTGACCACATGCAAACCCCCAGGCCCGGGGCCAACAGCCTCAGAGTCTCTGGGCCAGGAACTCGGACACCTGTAGTTGCGGCACTCCGGAAATTGGGCACCTGGTCTCACGTTTTCTCACTGCGCTCATCCAACTTGACTCTGATGAGCCACGAAGTCCAAGAATCTGCAGTAAAACTTCATGCCTCCCAGCTCTCTCTAGAGTTACCTTAAAGGGGGCAGCCATGAAAGCTGACAAAGACAGCGTGTGAGTGAGCCTGTTACACTGGCCAATTTGAAAAATGCACATTTTAAAAATCCTTTCCTTCTGCATCGTATTTTTCTGGTGGTTGTCATTGCTGTTAACATTCTCCACTCCTGTATTCAGAAACACCCCGGGGTATTTCTGCAGCCTCCCCGAAGGAGTCTGATACCGCCCATTTGAGGCAGCCTCGGAGGAAGGTATTTCTGAGACAATGTCCGGGCTCCCTCGGCTGCGCCCCGTTTCCAGCCTGTGAATTTCCATTTCTTCCTCCTGGTTGTGCGGAGGTGAAGTTCTCCAGCCCTGGCCTCCTCTGAGGTGCTCGTGCCCTCTCGAGAAGCAGCTGGGCCCTTCGTGGCAGCTGCTGCAGATTAGTAAATTACAAGTTTGAGATTAAAAAAGGAAATGACGAAAGAATGAAACCTTTCGGCTGGCAATTTGAAGTCAGACGGCCACAAGGAACACCTGTTGAGAAGGCCCATTATTAGAAGCTGGAGGCTCTGGGGGAAAAGATCACTGTGAATTAATTTTGATGGCCTCACAAAACTCTGTATAACAAATGATCTCCGCTGGGGGTGTCAAGGGACTTGCATTTGAAGTGTGTGGGGGGGAATTTGGTTTCGAGCAAGGTAATATAAGCTCTGCCATGATATTAAAATCCGCCACTGGCCGCGCTTCCCCGTATGCTTCTGTTGAAACAGATTGTGCGTGCTAAGGTTACCACGTATTATGCGTCTGGAGAGAAAAGAGAAACAATTGATATCAAAATCTTTTAAAAAGGTTAGTGGAGAAAGCGTGAGGTCAGAGACTCATGACTCCCAAATTGTTAAATCATTTCTCTGCGTCTGTGTCTCTGTAAATGGAGATGGGGGTGTGCTCTCGGTGATTTAAGTAGCCTTTGTTAGTTTTGCTTTTCAACCACATGCATGGACACACACACCCACAGACATCCAGAACTTTTTTTTTTCTTTCTCAGCAAGGGAAAGATAGAGTAGGAGACATGTTAGTAAATGGATTCGCTTGCAGTGAGATGAACTTTGTACTTTGTAATGTCATCAGAAATGAGAAAAAGTTAGACATTCCGGATCACGAGGCACAGAGGAATAGATGAGCTGGTGCGGGGGGGCGGGTGCAGATTTACTGAATATTAAGTAGTTTCATTCTTTCCCGAAAAGAAAGAGACTCCGACTAAAATATGCCGGCGTCCTACCTGCCTGTCAGCCCCTGATTAAATCTGAAAGCAGGCATCCCATCTGTTTGCCCAAATGAAAAGTGTAATATTCTACTAACTACTTTCTATTATCGCTCAACTTAAAGAGTTTCCTGCAAAGTGATCCTCGGTTCATTTGAAGTTTATTTGGCACACAAAAGGAAGCTCCCGAAAGCTTTATGCTTTTAAGCTAATAAGCACTGTACCCAGCTGACTCTGCGGCTGAATTTTCAACACTTGGCCATTAATATAACATGAATTTTCATAGTTGTGGGCTTCCATTTGTCATGAGACACAAAACCTAAAAAAGATCCCGAGGGTGATGAGCAACCGGGGCGATTAGCACAATCCTAACAGTTTGTCCGCACTTGGGCTGTACGGGGGAGAGGGTAGAACTTATGGAAAACCGTGTTGGGAAAACCGTGTTGGGATATGTAACAATCTTTTCCCCAACAGGCACCTATTTTACGAAAACCAAAATGGGTTCTTTCCGACGTGTGAGGGCTTAGCCTGCAATGTCTGAGCAGGCGGCCCGCACAAACCCCCACCCCCACCCAAAACCTCCAAGGAGAGTCACTCCGGCCGAGTTTGAAGATGCTTCAGGCCTTGCCTTTGTTGCTCCTTTACCAAAAAGATCTGGGAGCCCTTGCTGTGCGCAAAGGCCACTCGGGTTGCTTGCAAATGCTCTCTGCCCAGGAGCACTAGCTTCTAAAAGAAGACCAATTTCTGCACCATGTGGAAGGTCTTTGGGCTTTCCTCGGAAATGTTAGATAATTGAATGTAGCTTTCTCCCATTGGAAAAAAGAATCCACACACCCCACGGACAGTCTCCAAACTCCCCAGCTCCCCTCGCACGCTAGTCAATTTTATGACAAAATTAATCTGAGCGTGACTTATGGAGCCCCAGAGGGAGGTCGCTGGGGCTGGTAAATATGTAAACATGGCTTTTTTTCGGTTTCCGTTTCGCATGAATACAAAATAAACTGCAGCCCTCCGCACGCTGGAAAGTTCTTCCTTAAAGTTAATAAAATCTGTCAACTTCCATAAAGGCTGGGAGGAAGGGGGTCCACAGGTGCAGGTACTTGGGTTCAGGCTCCAGAAGTCGGGGCAGCTAATAAAAAGCCCAGGGCACGGCGCGCCTCCTTCCCCATCAATTCCCATCAAGCGTTATTGGAGTCATCTGCCACCTCGGAGGTGCGTCCCCCGCGCTCGCCCCGCAGAAGCGACAGTGACATTTGGCCGCGCTGCAGGTGCGACTGTGTGTGGCCGCGCGGCCTGAGTGGGGCCGCCTTTGTGGCGCTCGGGGCCTTTGATCTGGGCCACAAAAGGCCGCAGAGCCGCAGCCCCCCGGTTTCTGCTGGCGGCTCCGCAGGACCAGGGAGGGGCGGGCTGGGGCTGGGGGCAGCGGGGAGGGAGGCCAGCGGCGGGAGCGAGGGAGAAGGTCTCGGGAGGGGGTGATCCATAATATTTATTTCAACAATAGCTTCAAATCTTTTTAAACATCATAAGAACACGGCTCATTAAGCCCACAACAGCCTTGAAATTGTGTTATAAAACCGCAAAACAGAAATCAATACATTTGCTAGAAAGGAGGTAATGAAATATATTGAGTTGCCTGAGAAGTGGTTTGTATGAATCATAATATTATTATGTGCGCATCAATTCCATTTCCAATACTTAAAGTTAACCAGCTAGGGAAGAGCGCCCTGAACTCTCGTTAAACAAGCTGGCCCGGGTGACTTGCCAGGCGGGCGCATCTTATAAATAACCTGGGGAGCAGCGGGAGGGACGCTGCACACCCCTGAGCTTCAGCTGCTGCAGTCCTATAGCTTCCCCGCCTGATCAATACGGGCTCACAATGGCCGCGAGAGCTCCAGGGGCGGCTGCAGGCCCCACCCCCCAACCCCCTCCCACCAGAGCAGCAGGGCCAGCTTCCACTCCAGGGTTTTGGCCAGCTGCTCAGCCCCTCCTAACCAGAGATTGCAGCCTCCCTCCCCAGCCCTCCCCAGAAGCTTCTATGTCTTCCTCTACCCTGGTGTGTGTGAATCCGAAGACCCCAGCCTCTGACTCAGCGGCCACGTAGCCACCCAATGGGTGACCTGCGGTTCATCTTCTCATGCCTTTCTTTTGGGGGAGTCCATGTCGTTCTCTTGCTTTTATTCTGTCAGTGATTAAAACTGGATGCATTTTTCTCCTCCTTCTTCCTGGTGGGCTTTGAAAGCGACCTAATTCTGAAAGGTACAGGGGGCTAAAAAAATGGGGGTAGATTCAGGTGGGTGGGGGCCTCCAATGGATGCAGTTTGAGGGCCCTTGTAAAGAAACACTATCTTACTTTTGAAAATTTCACGAAAAGCGTATGAATATACTGGCAGGGTCTCTCCTGGCCTTCGAGGTGGGAAACGTTGATGTGAGAGAGAAGCATTGATTTAATTGCCTCTCCTATGCGCCTGCAACCCAGGCATGTGACCTGACCAGGAAATCCAACCGGCCACCTTTCCCTTTGCCGGACAATGCGCAACCAGCTGGGCCACACCTATCAGGGCACCCCTGCCATTTGGATGTAAGCCCCCTGAGGCCTGTAGCTCTGGCTGGTGTTCTTCCCTCCCTGTCCCCAGAGCCCAGAGCTGTTGCATAGCAGGTGTGGGGTGAGCAGGAGCATCTGGGAGTGGCCTGTCCTGGTGGGCCTGGCAGGGACTCATAGCCCCATGTCTCAGCCACAGAGATTTCTTGAGTTGGGTGGCCTCTGTGTCTACCCTCTACGTCAGCCGGTGGCCCGTGCACTGTGCCTTTGGAATCTGGACCTACTGTGACCCCAGGAGCAGGCGCCTCCCGGAGCATTCTTAGGGGGTCAGCAGCACACAGGCAGCAGGGGACCCCCACGCCTGAGCACCCGCACCCGCTAAGCTGGGTCAGAGAAGGCACGCCTTCCTGGACCATCTACGCTCTGGGAAAGACTCTGCCTGACTCAGGAGATTCCAGAGAAGCAGGGTCTGGGGCCCTGATACAGTGGTTCTGAGCCTGGGAGCATTTTGACCCCCCAGGGGACATTTGGCAACATCTGGAGACATGTTCGGTTGTCAAACCCCGGAGGCTGAGGGATTGAGGGAGGGAAAAAGGGGTGTTAACTACTGATGTTTAGTAGGAGGAGGCCAGGGACACTGATAAATGTCTCACAGGGCAGCCCCCCAGCAAGAATCATCCAACCCCAAGTGGCAATGGTGGCCAGGCTGGGAAACCCTGGGTTAGGCTTTTTTCCGGCCAGAGTTAACGGGGCTGCTGACATGGCTTCAGCCCTTGCCAGTCTCTCTAGAGGAGGGTGTCCCCCCTACCCTGCCCGAGGGCGTGAGACCCCAAGGGCCTTTCTCAGCCACACAGCTGGGTAATGCGGCCTCCTTCCAGCACTTCACTTGCTGACCGCTGACAGTCCTTGTCCCCAGTGAGCAGCTGCCTCTACTGCTCTGGGCCTTTGCTCCAGGCCCCCTTGAGGACAGGGGCTTTTTCTGACTCCAACACACTAACTAGTGCCCCGTTTGCTGAGGGTTGGCCAGCTCAACTCCTGCCCCGCCTTCGCGGCACCTGACTCATCAGAAGGGCTAGAGCAAATAAATCACCACTGTTGAAATCAGTGGCATCACCTCCACTCCCCACCCCCACCCCCATGCACACCCAACCCCCTCTTCGCACCCCCCAACCCCCCTGCCCCTGCTGAACACAAACACCAACCCCCTCCCCCGGTCCCCACCACACACTGCACCTCACACTGGCCTGTCGAAGCTACTTGGATGACTCTACAGTATAAATACAGGGGGTACACACTGAATGTACCTGAACTTCAGAATCTAAAAGCTGGGTGACCCTCATGTCTCCAGCCCTAGATTTTTTCCCTCCTGATCCAGTGCTGAGGCTCCTCCTCCCTTCTTCCATCTGTCCCCTCCCCCACTGCCTATTGCCTCATGCTCACCCCAGAATTCATCATTCCTACCCATCTCGGCCCCTTTTGGGCGCAGACTTTGTGGCGACCCAAGTGTCTGCTTTTGCTGGAAAGATCAGCGGTCACATGAAGTAGCACAAATGTGATCTCCTTTGTTCGGAGAGGGACTGCCTTCCCTACATAATCCCAATTACACACAATTAGCTGACTCAGGCTGGCACCGGCCACTTCCTGACCAGGCAGACGGTCACCCAAGCTGTGATTTTTGTCATCGCAGAACCTGGAAGCTACCTCAATTTGGCACAGAAAATGGAGAAACGTTCTTATATTTACACGTGACCTAAAACCTAAAATAATCCCCTGATCACTTTCAGAAGCAAACTAATAACCAACTTGCCCTGCGGTTTCTAGGTTTAAAAAAATGTGTTTTTAAAATTAAATTGTTTTCACCCCCAGGATGTACCTCTGAGGAATAAGACGCAAAAATTTCCATATTGTAGAGCTCAGAAATGCCTAAGAAAATTTAGCCCTGATGAATCCATTTTAAAACTTCCAAGAAAGACAATATTTAGGGAAAACTGAAAAAACGGCCCAGTCCTGAACATATGAAAGTAACTCAAACAAAATCACTCAATCGCCCTTTGAGTCAAGATTTGTCATAACTTGGTCATGGTTTATGGAAGCAATATCGAGTACGAAAGTCAAAATGATTTCTTTCTTCGTAAATTGTTGAGGTTGTGTTTATAAACACAGAGATTGCACCATGAAATATATGGTGGTTTGTTTTTTGAAACCAAGCATGCAAAACATGAGGAATGCCTCCGAAATGGTAAGCAATTCATTCTTGTTAACCACATTGATCATCTTCAGGAGGTACGTAAATCTGGAAACATAGGCAAATATAAATAATGTGCTCAAAACGTTTTTCATCTTAAAAATAACTAATAATGTCGTTATTTCCAGACTTTATGGACAGATTTGCCATCCATGCCTGTAGACAGTACAGCTACAAAGATGCACTTGAGTCGAGAGTAAATACATTTCCTCTCCTAATATGGTACCCCATTTGTGTGACTTTTTCAGAGGACAGATCAAAATTTAATGAATGTTATTGGAGATGCCTTTGTAAAGTGAAGAACCTCGTTGGGAAGCGAATTTACCAGTTTTGGAAGTAGAGGTCAGCCCAGCTTGGATCTCCTTAAAAAAGCAGGAGAGAAAATGGTATAATAGGAACACTGATGGGGGTGGGTAGAGACGGGACGGTCACGTCCCTTGAGCTGCCCTGTATCAGGGGTGTCGCTATGAACTTAGCATGATTTATCTCCTTGGAATTGTCTTCCATCCCTCCTGCCCGCCATAGGACAAATCTTTCAGTACACAAATCTACCACAGGCAAGGGCTTTGTTACACTGGGTTCCTCAGCGCGCATGAAGCAAGCCGTAGCAGGAAGAACCCAGGGAATGGAAAAATCGGGCAACCCTGCACCCTAATTCCAAGTCTTTCAAATGTCGAGTTCCGTGACCTCGGTTACGTCCTCCCCTTCTGAAGGCCTGTTTCTTTTAGTGTCAGGCGAAGTCATTCTAGGGCTAAAAATGCTAGAATTGTAGTCTTATCACCTCTGTGGATAAGGAAGTTAGTTCCCTTTGTTTTAAAGACTCCAACTCCCAGAACTCATCATCTGCAGGGGAGTAAAAAGTGTCAGCCACAAGCTGGACTATCTGGTCCACTGGGAGACCTAGTGGCAGTGACTGAAACTACTTAAAAGAAAAAAAAAGGCCCTGGCTGGTGTGGCTCCGTGGATTGAGCGCCAGCCTGCACACCACAGGGTCGAAGGTCTAATTCCCAGTCAGGGCACATGCCTGGGTTGCAGGCCAGATCCCCAGTAGGGGGTGTGCGAGAGGCAACCGCACATTTATGTTTCTCTCCCTCTTTTTCTCCCTCCCTTCCCCTCTCTGAAAGTAAATAAATAAAATCTTTTAAAAAATAAAGAAATAAAGCCAGTCACGGGGATGTGAATACAGCACAGGGAACACAGTCAATAAGACTGTAATAACTATGTATGGTGTCAGGTGGGCACTAGACTTATCGGGGTCACTTAGTAAGGTATGGAAATGTCTAATCGTGTACACCTTGTAAACCTTGATATTGCATGTCAGCTGTACTTGGAAAATAAACGTAAAAGATTACAACCTGCATACGAGCGTCTACAATATACTAGATGCTAAAGTCCAGAGTAAAGGCTGTGTCACCTGGAAGTTCCCCGTGCCCGGAAAAGGATACATTCGTTAAAATAATAAATCAAGATCTGACCCCTCGGGGCTTTGACTTGAGCTGGAGGCATCATTTCGAGCAATTTTACAGTAGGACGCATGTTTGTTCGCATTCCGAAGTGGGTTTCCTCCAACCTCCCTTTCTCACCACCTGTTCGACACATGTCCATTCCAGTCCAAAGGGTCTGAACCTTGGATTCATCTGAGTAGGAGCAAATCCCATTGGCCACACTGCCTAGTTTATAGCAATCACCCGTGTGTGTGTGTTTGTGCATGAGCACACGTGTGTGTGCATGCATTCTGTCCGTGCTGCCACCTCCGTGTTGGGTGCCTCTGGTCTGCAGACGTGTATTTCTTGCCAGGGAGGAGCGGACCTGCCTTTCTACAGCTTGCAAATTCTGAAAGCCTTGGCTGCATCATCTTCAGCAGTTGAATCAATATTTTAATGACAAATTAAAAAGAAAACGAGTACAGTACTTGGAAACCAAAGGTTGCTGACCAAGAGCAGAAAAATAAAAGATGGCACATCACCTAGAAGAGAGACCGGAGAATTGACTTCCCATCCATCTCTTTTATTCCTGTGCTCATTTTACAGCCAACATATTCTCCTTCAGCCCGTGATTGCTTATTTTAAATTGTCTTCCAGTCCCGTGGCCCTGTCTCCCCTGTCTCCCCTCCCCTCTTTGCCCCTGGCCTCCTAAATGATAGAGTCTGTGCCATTAGCTGACCTAGCAGAGAAGACCGGCAGGCTGCTTGTCTTCGGCCAACCCTGGGGGAGAGGAGATGAGGGGAAGGGACACTGTCTTCCTTCTGGAAGATGATCTGACAGCAAAGGGACCTCCACTGACCACTCCTCGCAGGTCTCGGGCTCTGCAGATGAGCCACACGAAACACCGCAGCAGTCGAGTTGCCAACGCATGCGCACACAGCAGTGAGTGATCCAGGGCAGAAGCGCCCATGGATCTCATGGCGCATCGCCTGACCTTAGCCCACGCTCGCCCCTCTCCGTGCCGCATCCCTGCTAACTGAAGATCACATTTCCATCGTCACAGCTTGGAAAAGCGACCCCTGATTCTGCTGGGTTATGTCTCTTCCCCAGCACCGACTGGGGAAGGATTTTTGTGTAACCTTTTAAATACTCAAAATGCAAATCTATGCGTTTCCAAGTTAAACTCCTCTTCCATTCGCAGTAAACCCCAGAAAGAGTGTGGGCGGAAGATGACAAGCAGCGAGCATCCCCTCCCTTCTGCACGTGCCCCAGGGCATTTGCACCGTCTGCAGGGAAGGATCATAACCATCTGCCTCCACACCAATTGTCTCCATGAAGGTTGAGTCCCCAAGACAGAAACCTGGGATGAAAGAGAGGAGCGTAGTTCTCGCCAGAAGGGAAGCGGATGCTTTCAATGACTTCGCTTGCTACAGTGGAATTCCTCAACAAGCTCACCCGTTGCAAAAGCCACAGAGAAGTAACACCACCGATCACGGAAAGGCACAGAAAAGAGGATGCCAAATTTAGCCGAATTTAACTAAGTACTCATCAAAACGAGTAGTCATCCAAGTCCACTTTGGAATTTAGAAACTATTTCTGTATCAGCTGAATCACTTCTCTGCCTTAGGAATTGTTCTCTCCCAAGCCCGACCAGCAGCCTGAGACGATGCATTCACACGGTCTCCAGACCTCTGTGCGCACATGGGAGTGTGGTCCCTACGAGGACCAACTCCAGAACCATTCCGTTCATCCTGGGAGCTCCATTTTAAAAACTATCATTCCTACTCTCACGTTCTTTTATTGTTATTTAAAAATTTCTAACACAATAAAAAAATGGAGAGTCATTCCAGACTCTACTAACTGGAGTTCTGATTATTCCAACGCAGGATTCCAGGGCAAAGTCCTGGACTTTAACGGCAGAATGCTCATTTGAATTTTAAGTGGATGTTGAATATTAACCCTGACACTGTCCCGGACAGCAAGTTTCTCAATCTCAGCAGTATTGACATTCTGGCCAGCGCGGTCTTTGTTGTGGGGGCCGTCCCGTGTGCCGCAGGGTGTTTAGCAGCAACTCTGGCCCCGACCCAAACAAAATTGTCTCCCGACAGAGCTGAATGTCTCCCGGGGCCCAAATCATCCCCAGCTGAGAACCCCTGTTCCTCTTAAGGGGAAAAGCCACTTAGAAGACATTTCTATTGCACTTTTACAAAAAACAGTGAGCACAAAGTTAAAGCGCTTTTCTGGGCCGTTGAGTAAAAGAAATAAGGAAAAGAAATTATGTATTTCCATCCATTTAATGGAATAGTAAACGACCATTAAAATATGGTTTTAAAGATACATTATAGGCATGAGAAAATGCTCATCCCATAATGTGAAATTGAAATAAATGAAGACACATGTATTTCAAAATATTCTAAAGAGAGAAACACAAAAATAAAACCCATTGTTATCTATGGGTGGTAGGATGATGCAGAAAGTGTTTTATTATTTAAATACTTCTCTTTTCCCCAATTGTCTACCATGACCATGTAGTTTTTATGATTTTAGAGTAAAGGAGAAAGAATCTTGTCTTACAGAGCAGAGAAACAAAAAGCTGCAGACACTCTGCCCCCGCTACCCCAAGTGTGATTTCCCCCACACCCTGGAGGAAGCGCGGCTATTCCTCTTCCACTCATCTGAGCCTTCTTGCTCATTAAACCCTCTGTCGGACCCAGAGATCCCACAGCAGTCCTCCTCCCGAACCAGCCTCATGCGGTGGAGTGCCTTCTTTGTTGCTGTCATCTCTTCACCTTGAAGATCTCTGCATTCTGTCATTCCATCCCAACTTTCCTTCGCTGAAGCAAGGAAAGGGTCGTTGCCTCCATCCCTAACCCAAAGCACTTCTGCCTCTTGGCCTTCTGTTTCTCACCTGCAAAACGAACTGATTGGACCACATCTTAGGAGAAACGTCAAACGGCTACAGTGGCCAGCAGGCTGGTAGGTGAGGGAGGTGGTTCGGGTGAGAACTCAAGTGGACGTGGGTCAGCACCATCCGAAGGGGACAGTCACGCCTTTGTGCCAGCCAATTGTTGACATGTGGGAAGGCGAGAACACTAGATCATCTGACATTAAAAAAAAAAAACAAAACCCTGGAAATTGGAAATTTGAACTTTTATATGAGATCTCCTGACTTTCAAATGTTGGCAACGCTTTCAAATTTGCTAAATATACCTTGTGAGCCAAATAAAACACATATGCTGGCTAAGCCAGGCCTGGGAGCCCCCACTTTGTGACCAGAGGCCTCTGGGTATCTTTTTTAGGTCTGAGAGCCGTGGCTTTCCCGGGATTTTAAATCTGCTCAAAAATACCCAAAGCTCCTTCCACCTTTCTTTTCCTCTCCGGCCCTCTTCACACCTCACCCAAGTGACGGAGACAGCCTCCTTCCAACCCTCAGTGTCTGCACATGTGGCCTTTTTTTGGAAATAGGAGGGTCTTTGAAAGTACAATGGAGGTAAGAGGTCATTAGGGTGGGCCCTAAATCAATAGGACCAGTGCCCCTATAAGAAGAGAAGAGACAGAGACAGAGGGAAGATGTTATGAAAACCCACAAGAAAAGCACCGTGTGATGATATAGGAAGAGGTTAGAGCAATGTGTCCACAAGCCAAGGACTGCCGGCCACAGCGGCAGCTAAGAGGAAGGCATGGAACAGGTCTTCCCCTGCGGGACCGTGGTTCTGCCAACCCCTGACTGACTTCTACAAGAGGATACGTTTCTGTCCTTTTTATTTGTTACATCAACCCTAGGAAACTAGTGCGCTGGCCAGATCAGCAGCCCAATCCTCCTCGCCCTTCTCTCCTCCCCCAGGGCACGTCCAGACCAAGAAAACCTGACCCCCCTCTCAGATTTCCTAAATTTCCTAACATTTTACTGATTTCTCTGAATGTTTCTTTGATTTTCCAAAGATTTTCAAATCCAGCTTTCTGTGCATAAGAAAATATGAATCTCATCGATACTCATCGTGGGGAGACAAAAACATACCCGCGGCTCCTGTCTGCAAACTATTTCTTCGCTGTGACAATTCTGATGCGACAGTCCCCCTCCCACGAAGGACCATGCGGTTGCGGTCTGTGAAAGTAACAGGAAAAACAGGTGATTTGTTTCTCCATGAGAGAGGGAAAGCAGACAGGGATAAAGCCCCCAACATCGCACGGTGGCTGGATCACTTCCACCATGGAAAAGATACAAAAAATAATTTGATCTCTCAGCGTTAACAAGATAACCATCACCGCAGGCATGAAGCGTCCGGTGCTCGCTGAAGGAAGGTACTGGAATGAGTGTGTGGATTCTCGATTAGTGCGGATCCCTGCCTGTTCTGTCTACGCTGCGTGCTGAGCACGAAGGACCCTGGATTCTGGAGGGTTCTGCTGTGGGAAGGAGGTGTTTAGAGAGCAGATCACTTGCCCCAGAATCCTGGAGGATTCTGCTTCTCTGGAGACCTAGCCATCGAGTAGGGAAAGGGGAAGGCGCTGCCATTCAGGGGTTTAGTTACGACAGCCTGGTTGTCCCCAGTCTCCCCAAGATTGTGAAGACTTTCTTGGAAAGACTGGGGACAGGGTAAAGGCCTAGCACACTGGTTGAGAGCTAAGCATCGTTTGCTCCAGAGCCTGGTTACCATGGATGTGTCCTCAGGCATCTCACTTAACCTCTGTGTCCCTTAGTTTCCTTAGCCATAAAATAGGTGAAGTGACAGCACCCACCTCATGGGGTCGCTACAGGGATTAACTGGGTTGATTCTAGCCAAGCATCTGGAACAATGTCTGACACAGTGTCTTGGCTAATCACATCTGCTTAAAATGGTTAACTGGGGCCCCAGGGGTGCTAAATAAGGAATCGTCCGCAAGCTCAGTGCCTTAAAGCAACACCCACCTATCCCCCTAGGATCCATGTGTGCTCTGCTGGGTGGAGCTCAGGGTCTGCAGCTGGCTGGGGCTTGGCTGATCTAAGTTGGCTGTGGCTCCTGTGGCTCTGCTCCTTGTGGCTGTTATTCTTTTCTTGAGGCCAGTGGCATGTTCTTTTCATGGCAGAAGGCACAAGGGCACAAGTAGAAACAAGCAGGCATCTTGAGGCCGGGGTGTGAGACCAGCACACCGGGGAACCTGCCTCCTGCTGTTGGCCAAAGCAAGTCAGTATTCACACCCCAAGAGGCAGGAAGTACACACACTGTGCCCTGGGGGCAGCTGCGTGTTACCAGGCAAAGACTATGGAGAGGAAAGGGCTGAAGAACTGACTCCAATGATGTGAGCTACCATCGTCACTCTTGGTGTCATTTACATCAGGAGTACTGGACTCGAATCCAAGTGGAGACACTCAGTCCTGACCTTCAGCTGGCCTTGGGGCAGGCGCTTCTGCACCCAGAGTGGGAGGAGTAAATCTCAATACTCAGACCCCTCTCTCGCCCTAACTTCTGTTCATCCAAAGACGGTCCTTCCCAGCTATCCTCGCTCTGGAGATGCGGGTAGAAGTGTGTGCACGCAGCCACACGCGTTAGTTAGAACTGATCTCTGCTGAAGTCTGCAGACAGCCTGTCAGTCTGAGCAGGGCTCCTTCCAGGGACAGTTGATTACTCAGGACCACATACTCTTAGGCTGCGGTGAGCCCCATAGTGCGCCCGGTGACTAAGGAAGCTTAGACATGGCAGGATTTGGGAGGGATGCTGTCTTAGTTACCTAGGAGCTGGGGCCTACTTACCCATGAGGAAGGCTCTTAAAGGGACAGTGCAGCTTGGCACAGTCATTAAACTTTCCTACTCGGGTTTTGTTTTGTGTGTTTAAGGAGAAACCCCCCATTTATGGCAAAATGCTACTCAAATCCTCCAGGTGGAAGCAGCCCAGGAGAGGAAAACTCAAGCCAGCATGCCAGCCCCGCCGCTGCTCGGTCTTTCCTTTCGGAAGCAGCAAGTAGAAGACTCTGCCTCCTGGATGAAGGATTGCAGAGAGAACGGGAACACTGTGCTGTGCGTGTTCCCCACCAGGCGTCCCGCTCCCAGACCTGCCTGCCAGCCCCTCTCCCAAGCCCCTGGTTTGGCGATGTCAGCTGAGAAAGCAGGAGAAACATACTTTTCAGAGCCTTTGTCAGTGGCTTTCACACTTTTCGGTGGCAACTGGAGCTAAGAAGTACATTTATCTCTGTGACTTACTGTGTGAGTGTGTACACATACACAGCTGTGACAAGACCCTCAGAAGGCACCATTCACCGTTACCACAGAGTGGGATGCACTCCGATAGGTGCTGTCCTGTTACATTTTAAAAGAAATGCTGGTGGATGATGACCTACTAGACTGGTTTTATAACACGCTGATGGGTCCCAACCCATCGTTTGAAAACCTCTGGGCCAGGTCCAAGGGGTTTGCTGGCAAGTGGAAGGGCGGGGAAGGGGCCAGGAAACAAAACTCTGTAAGACCCACAGACCTCAGCCTTGTCTAAAGCAAGGGGCGATTGGTTAGGAGGAAAGTAAGAAAGGATGCAGCTCAAGGGCAAAATCAGGATGTGTTTGTATTGCTTTGCTTTGGGGGGCGCATCGCCGACATGGACTGTGAGGGTTTCTCCTGCGTGGGACTAGCAAGACGACTGGAGGGAATCAAATCCAGTGTTCCCTCTTCCTTCTAAAAATACATAGACTTAACTTTTCAAAAGGGAGTACCTTACATGGAATTAACAGAGAAGTACAGGTTTCCCCATTATCCGGAAGGAGAGCTTTCCCGTGAAACCTTTCACAAGCTGAGATGCTGCCAATTGAAGAAGTTACCTTCAGCTGCCTTTTGCTAACCAGGCACAAAATCGGTCAAGCTGAAGCCCAGATGCTCGCAGATGCAGTTCAAAGCTGAGGGGCCTGAGCCTGCGATGCTGAGTGTGGTCCCTGGGGAAGGTGCCTGGAGGAGCCACCACCCTGCTCAGGGCTCTGCGGCTTTTCCGAGAGCTCATCGCAAAGCAAATGGTGGATGACATCTTTGCTTTTTGCCTTTTTTTTAATAGCGAAAATGTTTTTTGGATTTCTTTCATCTCAGGCACTAACGTAGGTCTTTTGTAAAGCAAAGCGGTGTAAAGCGAACGTTCGAAAAGCAGGGGATACTGGTGATAGTGGAGGTGGTATTCCAACCATGTGGAATTGCGGGCGTGGGAAGGCTCTGATGGAGCTACTGGGAAATGACGGAAATCGATCCCTCCGTGGTCCAGACGGGGAAACCGGTCCGTGGACCAGGCCAGGTAGGGTTGCACCTCAGGGTTGGCTCTCGAGCAGGTGACAGCTCTCCAGGTTTCCTGGTGACCAACTGTTCCTTCTCTGCTCTCTTGGGTTTTGCCATCTGGTAAACGACAGTGGCCCTGTCTCGCAGGACTGTTAGGAGGTGAGACACGTAGAGGTGCCCCTCATTCTGAACACAGAAGCAACTCTACCGGCTGACGAGTATGCCCCTTCCCGTCCTTCCATCAGGAGAGGGGGCTGCTGTGCTGACGTCTTACCCAGGGTTACAGGTGACTGTCTGGGCCTCACACTGACTCTGGCCTCTCGGCACCAGAGTTCTAGCAGTCGATGCTGTGTCGGGCTTCAGCTGCACTGGGGGAGCTACATGGGGTCCCACCCTGGACCTAACAAGGAGGGGTCGACTTGTGCCACCGTTACCAGACCCCCTGGCAGAACATGAGTAAAAAGCTGATCCCAGGATCGCCCTCTGGGAGTGAGCAGCCCGGGGCCCCAAACAGAAGATGGCCTGTCACTGGTGGTGTTTGTACGAGCTCGTTACCACCCCCCACCCCCATTGCCCTGGCTTTAGAGAGGGCCAGGGCCAAGCGGACTGGCGGTCCCTGGGTCTTTGTTAAACCCGAGCTCAGACGGATGCAGGAGCACAAGCAGAGCCAAATCACATGTTTAAACAGTTAAGAGGAAACCAGGCTCAGCAAGGAACTACAACCCTGGATTTAGCCTGGGTGAATTTTCCTTCTCTGGGATTTCCTGTCCCTTTTCTGGATGTTTCTATCTATCAAACGTTCCCTGGCAGTTGGTTTAAGGCCATCGACTCTGTGGTGAAAGAAAGCCTTACACAGTCCTTGGGCTTAGCTGCTAAAGCATCACGGCTGCCGAACAGTGTTGACCTGCCAGGCTTACAGGACCAGCTCCCGCCTCTGTCTGTCTTTAGGGGAAGGAGAGCCCATACTTGTAGATGGGGCTTAAGGAACACCCAGGACCATAAAGGCCAGCACACACCCCAAGCACTGCCTGGGGGGCGGGGACAATGGCACTGGTGGGGGGTAAGTCCTTAAGGAATGGAAAGTAAGTGAACCCAAAAGTAGACCGCCTGCGAGTTCTTAGACTGCAGTTAAAATTTAACAATATTTTTTATGTAAATCATCTGGTATGCTCAATTGCATGGGGGGGGTCGAGGGGGGCACACAAGGAGGGAACAATGGGCTGGGATTAGATAATTTACTTAGTGCTAAAATTCCAGGAAGTTTGTGTTGATCTGGGCCTGGATCTTGTTACTTTTTAGTTCAAATCTAAATCTTTATCTTCCTCGTGCAGTTGAAAGGACATTTTTTTCCTTAGTCATTTTTACAGTTGTAATTTTTACCCCCTTTCATCAAATAGAGCCTGTTAGATTAGTAGCCCTCAGCACAGAGATGAAAATATTGGAGGGGCCCACTGGGCCCTGTTTTGTTTACCCTGACGGAGCAGGCTTTGATCTGAACAGATTCCCTGGGGTCTGGAGGAGGTGACCTAATTCCTGTCTTATCCGTCTCCACTTTCTGTGAATCTCAGATTGCGCTTTACTGTGGAGCCCTTTGAAATTCACTTTGCATTTTTTCCCACTTTGTTACCCCCTCTGACGGTTGTTTCATTTGGGGTAGAGCATGTAACTCCTAGTAAAGACTCCGATGCTTTATTTTTCTAACAGAACTGCAAAGTTGTAACAGAGTGGGAGCTTTTTTTTTTTTTTGAGTTCTCTCGTTCTTGACATTCACAACACGCCAACAACAATAAGCAAATAATCTCCTGCTCGAAATTGATGTCAACTGCATATCATTTAGGATTTTCTGTATGGACACACTTTTTTTTTTTTTTCCTAACTTACAAAGTTAGTCCTCTTACCCCCATCAAAGTCAGTTGACTAAAGCTGGCCCATGTGGATTGAGATGTGAAAACTCAAAGCTCAGAGAGCTTCAGGTGTCTCCCACCCATCTGCAGGAACCTGGCCCCCTCTCATTCCACCGCCCTCCCCCCACCCTCCCCAGCCACTGGCAGGAGGGGTCTTGGGCAGCCTGAGTCTGTTACTGGTCTCTTCCCCTTTTTCCTCCCTGGGTCTCCATCATTCACCAAACTCTGCTTCCGAGTCTATCTTCTAGAAAGAAGGAAGCCCCTCTGGGTGTGTATAGGGGTGGGGAGCGAGGAGCAGTGGGGAGGGAGGGGTTGGAAAGAAAAACCACAAAGAATGTAGGGAGGACAGACGCAGGAAGACAAGGGACAAGAAGAGGATGAGAGAACCACAGCGGCCCAGTGAGACAGAGAAAAAGAAAAGCACTTACTTAAAAAAAAACCCAGAATTTAAAAAAACAAACAAACAAAACTGACACGTTGCTAACATTTGTAAATTTTGTGTGATGGGCACAAGGGGCTTTGTTACATGATTTATTGTACTTTTCTGTGTTTTTATAATTCATATTTTTAAAGAAGAAACTGGGAGAAATGTCCTCAAAATGAATGTTTTTAGCCCAAACATTTCGTGAACCTAGCTGTCCTCCTTCTAGGCAGCCACAGCCCGGGGAAGCTCGGCTCCTGGTGATTCCAGCGCTACTTCGAGGCACCTGAAGTTTCCGGAAGGGGAAAGACAGACAGGCAAGCGAGGCTCGGCGGGGCGGGAGGCGGTGAGGGGTGGGGGAGGTGCGTTACCATCATCTGCCTTAAAATAAGCTCTGTTGCTTTATAAATATAACCATTTCTCTTCTTCAGAGGAGCTGGGCCGAAGGCTGAGTGTGTTTGTCACACGCCCGCAGGAGGCAGGGCGGAGGGCGATTTCTTGCTTTGGAAATGCGCGGATGCGGGGGACGGGCAGGTGGTGGCCAATGGGTGGGAAAAGTCGACCCGTGGCTGGCTAGGCAGGGACAAAAGACGCGAGGGAGCAGAGGGACAGACGGAGACCCCGACGCTCCGACCTTTTCCTAAGGGCTCCGGGTGCCTCGAAAGTCCAATCGCTCCCCTTCGCTCGCTTTCAGAAAACGCTAGAAGGGAGAGTGTGGGGTTAGAAGAAAAAGAAACTCGCCCGGCCCCCTCCCCGGACCGCCCGCCTCGCGGAAATGGACGCGCAGCCCGTGGGGGCGCGGGGCCGCGACACTGCACCCGCTGGCGTGCGCGGGGACCCGGGAGGTGAGGGCGAGGTGCAGCTGCTGGCCGTGCCCTCGGGGTTTGGCCGACCGGGCCCTTGGAAAGGCGGACGAGGGGCAGGGCGCAGGGTGTGAGCCCGCCTCTCTCGGTGGCCAGCGGCCCTCCGAACTCCCTCCGCCCTCAGCAGGTCCCCAGTTTCTGTTCAGGGCGCAGGGGCTGTTTCTGAGAAAAGCGCCCCGACCCTTTACCACGTGGGCCTGGGCACCGGGTCCACGTTGCACCCAGCCATGGGAAAGGGCTGGGAGCCCCCCGTAGGCTCGAGTGGAACAAGAGCTTCTGGCCAGAATTCCGGCCTTCTCTCCTGCTCCCCACTCTTGAGCAAAAAGGCGGTATGGCCGGGCCTGGAGAGGCGCAATGGAGAAACGCCGCCCCTTAAATGCCCGCATGCGGCAACGTCCCAAGGACTCTGCAGCCAAGCAAACCCCCATCCCTGCCCTCTCCCGGTTTGGGGGCGTCCACTGCCGCACTGCCCGGGGCCTGGGGTCAGCGTCCGCCTTCCAGAAGGCCGGCCTCACCCCCAGCAGAGCCGGCGCTTCGGGCGCCCCCTGGGTGCGCAGACACTGGGTCCCCAATGCTTCTCCCTGACATGGGAGGCATGGGCGCGGAACCACCCGCTGCTGGTGGTTCGCCTTCCCCTCTAGACCGCGACCTTCCCACAGTCCCGTTCGCTCACCCCAAAGAGTGCTCAGGACGGACACAGGAGCCTGTGGAACTGAAGGGAGGGAGGGGGAATCGGACTGAATTTTGATGATGCAACATTCGAGTCGATTCCACAGATCCTTCGTGATGGACTTTTCCTTTAAAAAAAAAACGCATATGTTTCAATGCCTACATGACTAATGAAATGAAGCACTTGTCGGCGACCTCTCTGGGCTGCGCCGGGGGGCCTGAGTCAGGTTGTGTAACCCCCTCTGCATCAGGGACTCCGCAGCAATGCTGCTCCCCGCGGCCTGCAGAACGGCGGCTGTGTCCAGGGAAGGAAAACCAGAAGGGCCGGCCTGAAGCTGGTCTGAGTGGGCATCAGTGTCCTCCTTAGGGACACCCGCCTGTCCGGGTAAAGCCTCCAGGAACACCTCTGCATTTTATTTTTCCCTTTTTCTTGGGTGGGGGTTTTGTGGGAAGAGTGGCCAAGCAAGGAATAGTTATTGGAAAAATATCTAGATCCTTGGAATAAAAAATAGAAAGGAAAACCACAGACCCATGCAAACCTGTTTCTGCTGTGCCTTTTACAATTCCTTACGTCGAGAGAAACATACACAGTCACGTATATAATTTACTGGTGTCTGGGGAGATGTTAAAATACATTTCAGGGCCTGGCTAAATAGAAAATGCACTCTAAAAACACAGACACAGTATGTTGTTTTATCTGTTGCAAAAAAAATGTATTTGATTACTTGAGTAAAATTACAGTATCTCTGTTGTTAGTAAGTATTAAATGTTAAAGAAATTTGACCCCCCGCTTTCCTTTCAACTTTCCAAGAAAGTGCATGTAACAGTCCCATTTTTTTTTTTAATTCCATACCTAATACAAAATAAACCAACGCTATGCCTGCTCTCTTGATCAAGAAGCATTTGCTCTTGGAAGGAACGTATGTACATTTTGATGAAAGTGATATTTCTGACTATATATACAACAGCATCTACAGTTTCCTCACTGAAGGTTGTTCAAGATGCTATACTTAGCAGCATTGTGAAATTCCAGCACACATTTGCTATTGTGAATAGACCTACAAGGCAAAAGGTTACGTCTCAGTTTCCACTACCAAAACAACACTTGTATTTTCTCTAAAGAATTCTGCGTGCTTATTACTGTACAGAAACCTATGGACATTGGGGACGACTCAAGTAGAAAGCACAATACAAATAGCAGTTCAGAACGGAAATGGTTAAATCTACAAAAAAAAAAAGGCGCAGATTGAATTTTAGAATTTAAAAACAAAACAAAACAAAACAAAACCCCCAAACCTTTCAAAGAACCACACTCGCCAGTCTGTACTTTCAGTCCTTTTCCTTCATTCTGTTTGGAAAGATTAGACAATGTGTTTGCTGAGAAAATGTTCCAGCAGGGTCAAAGTGTACGTTTATATACAGACTTTATTAGAGACCTAATATATCACGGAGGCATTGCATCAACACCAGATTCATATTAAACTGGATATAGAAAATAAGTTAATGCCGATTAAGACCGCCGAGCAGGGCAACCTGTGATCGCCATAAATGCGACAGCGAGTTTACAGCACTCCAGTTAATTAGTATGCAGTCCGAAATACAGAAGACCAAAGTTAACGCTTGCATTCGGTTTGCAAAGCAAGGTTATGCCACTAATAAATAAGCTTTCTTAGAACTCTAAAGTTGAACAAGGTACAAAAGAATGTCTTGGTGATGTGGTAGGTCAGCGATCTGGGGCAACCAGAGGGGGGGGTGGGGGTGAGGCCGAGGAGGAGGAGGCGACCGAGGGTGAGGGTCTGGGTCTGGGTCTGGACAGGAATGTCCCTTCTCTAGGAAGAGTCATCGCTTTAACTTGTGACGATCTCCTTGCTGTCCCCCACAAAGCGGGTGAACCGGAAGCTGGTGGTGTTCTCGCTGCTTGCCATCTTCTCCAGGCCGGCCAGGGGAGCACTGGGCTCTGAGCTCGGGAGCTTCTCCAGGTTGCCCGTCAACCCGCTCAGAGGGGAGCTGCTCCCGCTGCCCAGGCTTCCGGGGACTGGAGGGACGCCCCCGTTCTGGATGACGGAGATCTCATTGGCCTTCATGGCCAGCCCGTTGGAGAGTGCCGCGGCATACTGATTCCAGAAGCTGGACGGATCTCCGCTTCCTGACCGGGCCGCCAAGTCCTTCTGGAACATCTCTGGGAACTTGACGGGATTGCCTCCTAGGAACGTCATGGGGCCGTCCACGGAGAGCCGCCGGCCCCGGCGGGCGGGGGTGCTGTTCCACATGTGTGTGCCCATGTGGACCTGAGAGAAGGGGAGGGCGAGACAAAACAGGGAGAGAGAGGAAGGGAGAAGCTTAATAGTTGAATCTGTTTCAGCTCAGATCCCAACACCACTCAGCAAAGCAAGTGGACTCAATGTCTATTCTTATTACGTGCCAGACAGTGGAAAAGGTAACGGGACCGTCCACTCGGAAAACCAGTAATGACCTGTTCGCTGCCTGCCGCCCCGGGCCGCCTCTCCTCTTCCTGGGCAAAGATGCCTTACTTACTCCTTTTTTATTACCCGCATTTAGCTTATAATGGCCTCATGCGAGCCAGTCGGTGGCAGATAGCTCCTTGCAGGGTTAGAATTGTTATGTCCTCTCTCATTGCAATGGTAAGTATTGTATCTGACACCCTTTACCCTATAAATGTCCTTTTCAGACGGGAAGAAAGCACCCCTCGCTGATTGCCCATCGGAGAGCCCGTGCGTGGAGAGAGAGGCCAGAAAGTAATTATTCATCTCACATTACTGGCAGCAATCTCGAGAGGAATACTCTGTCAACAGAAAAATGTACACAGTCAGAGCACTCAGCTGCTGCTCTAGAACTTAAGCATATTTGCTTTATTTCCAACACATATCAGTAGGAAGTGTTGCCTAATCAATTATCATAATACCCATTAGCCGAGGAGTGACGTTATTGTTTTCGGAGAAACAAGCCATGCTGGCCCGCATGGTTATGGAGAGGAGATGCGCAGGCCGAGCAGAACTGTAATTATTAAGTGATCCGGGCAGCCCACAGGCCACACGGAGGCTTTAATCAATACCCCATGGCAACGCCGGGCTGTCTTCCTCGGTAGGTGAAGCAATTCATTTGGTGCACTTAGCGAGACAACGGGGACAACAGAGACAGGCCGCTGTGTCGCTTAGGTACCAAATTATTCAACGCTCGCTGACCTGCAGCCAGCCGCAGCCTGGCCCGGTCCCTGCCAGGGTCCTGACCCACCGTGTCACCACGGCCTGCCACGGGCAGCAGCAGCTTCCTTGCAGAGCGCTGTCTCCCTGGGCGTCGGGGGCTGCTGAGCCTGGGGTCATGCAGTACAGACATGGAGGGGCAACCAGAGACGGGGCTGGAGGGAAGCTGGGAGGGAAGGCCCGGGTGGGCGGAGGTACCTTGAGATTGCCTTTTGTTGTGAAAGCCCTCCCGCAAATAGTACAAGCGAAGGGCTTCTCTCCAGTGTGAGTTCTCTCGTGGATCTGCAGGGCACTGGACGAGGAGAAGGTTTTGCCACACGTATTACAGTAGTGCTGCTTGGGCGTTCTCCTGGGCAGAGCCGGCAGCAGAACCGGGGACGTGGCGGAGGACGACAGAGGCCCCGAAGGAGCGTGACCGGCTGGGGCGTCCTTACTGTCCTGAGGAGGAACATGCACGAAGCCGTTGACCTCTGTTTTGATGAGAGATGACAAGGAGTTGGCGGGGATCACCGCCGAGTTCGGATTGGGGCCGAGGTTGGAACTGGGCTCAAAGAGCTGGGACGGGAGGTCGCGCATCTGATGTGTCAACATGTGCTGCTTCAGATTACCCTTGGTGGAAAAGCCGCGATTGCAGACTGTGCAAATAAACGGTCTCTCTTTGGTATGACTTCTGTAGTGAATGTCCAAGGCACTCTGACAAGCGAAGGTTTTGCCACAAATGTCGCAAGCAGTATTTTTAAATTTACCCCGGTCTCTGAAAGGGAAGAGGATCCCCAAAGAATCTTCTTTGATGATTTTCTCTGTGTGGCTCGATGTCAAATCCAAAGCCCCACCGTTCACTGGGGTGGGGGACAGACCATTGGCGAACTCGCCAGGGACCACTCTTTGTGGCTTCTCCTCCACGCTGGGTGACTTGTGGAATTCCTGGGTGCTGTTGGAAGGGGACAGAGCCTGCATGGAGGAGGTGGACTCGGAGATGGCCGGGCTGCCGGCGCTCTGGCTGTCCACGTCGCCACCCACGGAGGACGAGTCGTTGGTCAGGACGTCCCCTTCGACGGACCCGTTCTCCACCGACTTCAGGCTGGCCTGCAGCTGCTCCGCCAGGCCGGCGTTGATCATCTTCATCTGATTTTCCAAAGCAGCGATGCTGGACATCTCCAGGGGCAAAGGCGAGGAAGACAGGCTGTCCTGGGACGCGTCCGCCGACTTGGGCGTGTCGGGGATGCTGCCCTCGGGACAGTCCTCCATGTTTTCGTCGGAGAAGGTGTCTAAGTCATCGAAGTTTTTCTCGTCAAAGGAGCCCGTGTCCGACTCCATGGACTCGGGGTAGCTGTCGGGGACAGGGGTGTTGGGGATCTGGCCCCCCATGTGCATGCGGATGTGCTGCTGGAGGACCACGGCGTTGGTGAACTTCTTCTGACAGATGGGGCAGGAGTGCTGCACCCGGAGCGGGGGCATGGCGCGGTGGACGCTGTAGTGGGTCTTCAGGTTCCCTTTCGTGGTGAAAGCCCGGCCACAGATTTTGCACTTGAAGGGCCTCTCCCCGGTGTGTGTCCGGTAGTGCATCTTCAAGGCGCTCTGGCAACTGAGGACCCGGTGGCAGATGATGCACTCGTTGGGGTCGGGAGCCTTCTTGTCAATGTTCTCCACCAGCTGCTGAAGCTTGGATGTCTCTGACGCCTGGGCTGAGTCCAACAGTCCCCCGAAAGGAAACTTCGCCTTGAACTGCTCAGACATGAGCGGCAACAGAGGGTTGGCGAACGCGGCGCTGGTCAGGCCTCCGTCCACCGCCGCTGCCGGGGAGCTCAGGGTGCCGCTGCCCGTGGCCGGGGCCGAGCTGGTGACCACCACGCCGCTCTCTTCGCTTTTGCCGCTGGAGGGTGGTGCGGTGGACCCTTCTGCTTCCTCTGAGAGCCCACCCAGGTTTCTCGTGGTGGGGTCCGGGGCCCCAGAGTCACTTTTGACAGAGCCTGGGGGGCTGGCGGTGCTGTGGCTGATGGGGATGGGGGCTGGCTCTTCGGTCTTGATGAAGGACGTGAGGCTCGGGAGGGTCGGGGGCAGCGGTAGGCCCACCGAGGTGGTGAGAGTGGGCAGGACCGGTTTGGTGTCTAGCCAGCTGGTGACTGGCTTTTCTGGGGGAATGGACATGCCGTAGGGGATGCCGGTACTGGTGGGGATGTTGTCCAGATGCTCAGGCACGGGGTAAGGGTTCATCTGGATGTGAGGGTACTTCTCTTTGTGGCGCTGAAAGTGGACTTTGAGGTTCCCCTTGGTGGAGAACCGGTTTCCGCAGATGTTGCACTTGAATGGCCTCTCTCCCGTGTGGGAGCGCAGGTGGATCTGCAAGGCACTGTCGCTCCCGAAGACCTTCGCGCAGAACCTGCACTTGTGTTTGAAGAACGCCTCGTCTGAAGCGCTTTTCGCTTCAAAGGCAGTGACATTTGGTGGCTTGCTTTTTCTTTGCTGGACCAAGGCAGACAAGGGGTTTAAATCCTCTGCAGTCGTTCCGATGTTGGGCAAAGGGCTGGGGAACACCGAGTTAGCAGGGGCCGGCTGAGGTAGAAGTGGATTAGACGCAGGACTTAATAAGCTGCTTATTGCAAAAGCTGGTGAAGAGGATGCCGAGACCACCGGGCTGCTGGCATGGGAGGCGCCAGCACTCGAAGCCACTTTTTCCGAGGACGGGGTGGTAACTGCCGTCGCCAGGATGTTAATGTTGGGAGAAGAGCCGCTGTCGGGTGGGATGATGGCGCTGCCAGAGCTGCTCTGAGGTAGCTGGGCCGGGGGTAACTGTTTCACACCGCTGATGCTGGCAGACTGGCTAGCCAGGCTCTGGGCTAATCCAGCTGCAGCTGCCAGCTGCTGAGATAAATGGGAACTTAGTGTGGACAAGGGGTTGGCAGATGTTCGTAAAGTACCTTGAGAAGGACTGGAAGATGTTGGCAAGTCTGCGTTCTGAGAAGCCAACAGCAGTATTTGGTGGCGAATCTGCTCGATCAGTTGCAGCTGGTGAACCTGCTGCTGCTGCAGCGCCAAGAGCTGCTCCATGAGAGCCGGGACGGCCAGCCTGCCACCCGGGGCCCCGCCGCACCTCGCTTCCTGGGAGAACTGGGCCACTGCCACCTTGGTGCTCTGGAGGTTCTCGATGATGACGTTGCTGTTGATCACGGAGAAGTTGCCCAGCGTTGTCAGGTCCCCGAGTTGAGGTAGAGAGGTTGTGATCGCTGAGGTACCTGTGGAGGAGCTGCCGGTGCAGCTGGGGGGGGCGCTGGCGTGGCTGCCACTCAGGCCACCGCTGCTGCCCTTGCTAGCCCCCGGGGCCTCCACCTCCATGGACTCGTCCCTGTCGAGCCCGTGGTGTTCCGGGAGCTCGCCGCACTCTACTCGATCTGTTTTGTTCGCCGTGTCATTCATTTGTTCACCGGGGTTCTCGGGAGGGGGGCTGGGGGAGAAGGTCTCGCGTGGGGGGGCTGGACTTTCATTGACGATGAGAACTAATTGGTTTTTAGTACAGCTCTTCTTGTGGAGCAGAAGATCTGATAACTCAAAGAACTCGGCACAGCACCGGCCGCAGACGTGGGCGTCCTTGCTTTTAGGGGTGCGACTGGGTTGCCCCTTCTCGGTGTGTCCTGCAAACATCAAAAGGTGCAGGGTTAGGAAGGGGGCCAGGACCCACAGTCCCCGCGGCTTCAAAAACAAGACAGAGGGTGATCAATTGCCTTCCACCCGCGAAACTCAAAAAGCTGTCACCCCAGAAAACCAGTCGATGTTACCTAAGAGTGTTCATAATTACAGTTTAAGGATATTGGAGGAATTCCTGTCCACCTGGTATCTCAGAGCAACACGGCCTTCAGATAATCCATCAAAATATAAAATACTATGAACCGAAGACATGGGTGCGTAATGAAATTCTATACCCAACTATTGATTTCCGATACTTTATGCCCCTTACTGTCTCCTCATCCACAGAAGGTCCAGCGACCACTCTGAGGACTTATTAGGCCCCTGAGTTTCTGTCAACCTTATTCATTTTCAACCGATGCAAAGATATCTGTGACAGTCTGTTCTGTCACTAAACTAATTTGTAGTCATTCAGGTTCCAATCAGTTGTTGACAAGGGGGGGAAAATGCGTGTCACCCAGCGGAAGACTGACAACTTGGAGATCACCTCTAGCCCCTACCCAGAACCCGAGCTAAGTCAGATGCGTGACAAACAATTTTAGTCACATCAGTAACAAATCCTCCACGCGGTTGCACGAGACTCAGTTGAATACAAAAGAGAAAGCAACATATAACACCCCCCCACACACACACACACTGGAGAGAAACACAATAATCATAACCCCTCGCAAGGCCTGCCTGGCATCTATACATCACCCTGCGGCATGTTTATCTTTAAAATTAAAGAATGCAACCCTGGCGACCACTCCACTAATCAAGGAATATATATCACTAGGCTCCAAATGGCAACATTATGCCTCTAAATATTTCATCAAAAGTGCTCTTTCTATCTATAAACTGGCACAAGATTTACATTTCTGATTAAACATCAACTTAAAGAAAGATGTGCAGTTAAGGGGAAGCGAAGAAATAATTCTTGGTTTAGAGTTTGGAAATGCTTTGCCTTTCTCCTTGTCTGAACGCCTTTAAAAACAGTTTGCTCTCAACTGTTACCGATTGTTTAACAGATTGTCCTGAACTTTTCATTATAAAAATCCTTTTATTTCATGTTTGTTTCCACTGGTTGCTCAGATTTCTTCTCACTAAGATCCATTTGTAAATTCAACAGAAAAATCTCCAACTCCAAGCTCACATCCTATTCAAAGACAGGCTGGCGTCTCATTGTTTCCCAGCATGGGGAACACCAACTCCTCTTGTACAAATGGTGTGTGGTCATCTCTGAAGGCTGTGGAAAAAAAAAACTGTTTAATTCAAGGATTACCTCCCTGCATGCTTTTCTGCAGAACCGAGTCAGATAATAGTTAGTTTCCATGACTTCCAAATTGCATCTCCCAGAAAACTTGCAGGGGGAGGAAAAAAAAAAAAAAACCTAATTGTAAATCTGAATAAATGCAAAATCAAAATGCTGCTTTTTCAGGAAACTTAAGAGTCAACTCGAGAGAGCCAGCCGTTTGCCTTTTTGGAGTGAACATGCAAAACAACAACAACAGAAAGGCTTGAGCCGTTTTGTATTCCAGAAAATATAATTAATACCCGACGACTAACTTCTGAAAATTCCTCAAGTCTGTTTGCCTTGAGTGGTGCCGAAGTTGATGAGAAATGCTGGTCAAGTGTATGCACACTTTCTTCCCTGGGAATGTTATTTGAGCAGCTAAGTTATACTTAACAAGCTAGCTTTCCTAATACCCACCTTTTAATCTCCAGGAGGATAGGGTGCAAAAAGCATTCACAATACCAAACAAATCTTAGTGGTAGCAGAAAATACCAATGATGATTCTGTTCTAATTTAATGTTTAATCATCCTAATTGGCCCCGGAATCCTGTGCATAGTGGAGGTGCTGTGTGAAGCTGTTTCTCTCTCGTTCTCTCTCCCCCTTGCCTTAAAATAATGTAAACAAAATATTAAACAAAATTCGCTAAAGTTATGTTGCTTAACTTGGGACAAAAATAATGTGACAAAAATTCTGTTTAAAGCTTCGTATTTTGACAACCCATCTTAAATGATGCATCCATTTCAGATGCTTATTTTAAACGAGGAAATGCAATCCCTAATATATTCAACAGAAATGTTATTTCTTTCTCTTTGCACATTTCCATATGTAATGGTTATGTTTCCATCTACTTTTACAGCCAATTATGAAGGAACAAAAGCTATTCTGTTTGTTCACACATTTTCAACAAAATGCATTAAAACTATTATGTCAGCATGTTCTATTAAGCTCTGCATTCAGTGGAAAATACTTTTCAACCAGCTCACATTTATCAAAACATAAAGCCACTTTAAAACACAGTTTTGCTTGGTCAGCTGGGCTTAGACAAATAATGACAGATTCAGAACTAAATAACTAGCCAGGGAAATCAGAAAACTGACTTCATCAATTGTACACATTACAATGTACTTGCTTCAAATATTTAGCACATCTGCGCTCACGATTAAAGGGCATTTTAATTCTCTGTAACTTGCAAACATCTGATATTCTCATAATATAGAGAGAAAATAAAAAGGTTACTTTATAGGACTTAGCCGATTATTACCTTCCTGTGCTCAAGGTCTACATTTGTGCTGCCTCAAGACTCACTTGAGAATTTTCCAGTGTTTCAACCTGGACATTTTCATATTTAAGGTGGTGCTAACAGGATGGAAAAATATAGATGCCTAAAATAAATGCCTGCTTGCTTCTGAGGAATAAACTGTGTTAAAGGGCTGGCCGGATTTTAGCTTACATTTTCGCAACATTTTAATAAGCTGACATCTGATCTCACTGTAGAGTCAACTAATTTAATTTCCTGATGTTTATGAACACCAAAAAAAAAATTTTCCTGGTATCTATTTTGATTTATTTCAAAAGCAGGTGTCGCTACACTGTAACAGTTCTTAACTTTAAATCCATCAGCATGCTCAACAGAATTCCAATGAAACAGCTTTTTTAAAAAAAGATAAACCATGAGGACTAGTTCTAATCTTTTAACTACGAAAGGGAACACTTTAAGTCTCAGTAAGATACACACACAGACAAACTAACATGTTCTGATTCATTTTTCCGACTGTCTGCTCCCTGGTATGTTGCTGAATAATCTGCAACAGGATTGCAACTGGTGACCCCATTATAGTAAATACAGTTAGTTGCCTTGTTCTCTGCTCTTTGGTGAAAATAACATGCCAGTTCCTTTTCTATGGATTTTACATGCAAATGAAAAGTAATTCTGTAATCCTGGTCAGATAAGAAGACTTAAGAAGTAGTGGTTTTTTAAGTATGTATGCACAAAAAGATATTTGAAATTTTTTAGGATTTTTTTTTTTTTTTGAGAAGGGGATGATCTTACAGCTCCATCCAATTTACACTAAAATCCCAAATGTTTTAGCTCCTGTTAGTTATACTATTTAGGAACTTGACGCCCAGTTCAAATTTGTCAGTTTTTCATCATCTGAACCAAACACTGAAGAATCGAAGGCAGAAAACTGAAGTGTTTCAGGATATCTGTGTTCTGAGAAAACAAAAATAAAACTATGCCCCACACAGAAAGGTTTAGCCAGCAGGGGGAAAAAAGGCAAACCAAACCAAAACAACACTCTCCTACCACATTTGGGCTTTTTTTTTTTTTTTTTTTTTTGAGCTCCTCTGAAAGAGCCTTCCCTTTACTTCCCCTTACGTTTAAGATCACATTCACATTTTTAATAGAATCTCTCCTGAGCCTATAATTTTAACAGTCTCTTCCTTCCCATGGGCCAACATAGAAAGAGGCTCTCACACACATTTTTGATTGATTGGTCTATTATTTTTCTTCTTGTCCTTTCCTTTCCTTTTTTTTTTTTTTTTTTTGCACAGACCTGGGAAAAGCCTGAACATGAATGTCCAGCTTAAAATTCCCAAGAAATTTTCAACACTCCAACATATGCTGTGCATATTTTCGGTCACGTCTTAAGTTTCCTCTGTGTGATATGCAACCAAATGACAAATTTCCTGGCACCTTGCAAGTTTCCTCGGTGTTCTGACCCTGATCAGTGCCTTCTGCGTGGAAGAATCCAAGTGAAATCTTTGAAAAAAAAATTACATGACACTACTTGGAAAATAGGGATTCCAGCCCACCTAACGCACACAGGGAAGGCAAAGGGGGAAGATGTCTTCTCCTTGGATGAATCGAGCTGAACGCTAGATGGGGTTCCAGCTGCAAGGGTTTTGTTCAAAAACTTCTTTGTGGCTTTCCTATTCCAGTGACGCGTAAAAGAGAGACTTCTTAAGGCGAGATCTAAACTTTGACTACATAAACATTGGCAGAGGCACAAGAAACTAAATCCCTGTTGTTTGAGGGTAAAACTGAGCTATGGGAACTACCTGTCAATCTTCCCCTTTGGGGGTCTGGCATCTGAGGGTGACCGGGGAATAAGGTTAGGAAAAGAAGCCAAGCTGATAAGGTGAAACTAAAATAAACTACTAACTTCCTGCTAAGTGACTAGCAAGGCTCAATTTGGGGGTCACTGGGAAGATACTGAAGGACATATTATGATCTGGACCTTGTCACCTTTGCATGGGAGGAGGCTAGCAAAGGTTAAAACAGCCCCGACACATCTTAGGTTTTCTGAAGCCTGGCCCACAAACTTTTTTTTCTTTTGTGGGGGAGGGGTGGTGGTTCTTAGGATAATTTACCATCTCCTTGGCTAAACTGCTAAATTACTTCGGTTTGGGTAATCTAAGAATATTTTGGAAGACATGGCTAGCTGCACCATGACAGTCTTAGGAAAACCGAATTAAGACTGCAGGAGGAATTTGGTCCTAGTTACGACATAGAGCTTGGCTTCTAACAACTTCAAAAAAACTTAGGGAGCGACTGGTCTACCAATTTCTTCCCCAGCTTCCCAGGAAGATTTCCACATTGAAAACCACCGCCACCACCACCAAACCCAACCCCGCAGGTTTCTGCCTACAAAGGACTGTTGGTTAAGGTCACTTGCTACCTGCAAATATAGAAAGAAAAGGAATCCAGTCCCCCAAGAATGACCTATAAATTGGCACTTGTGCCTACAAACGATAGGATGAACTAGATGTAAAATAAACCCCCAAACAGGTAGGGTCACACAGTCTCTCACGCCCAAATACCCTTTGCTTGGGTGTTTGTTTTTAACCTTTTAGGGCATCTCTGCAGCCCACCAGAAGCAAAGCCCCCCCAACAATCTGCATTTTCTCAGCCAGCATCTTCCATTACGCCAGAAACTTAAAAATAAGCCTCATTAAACAGAAATTCTTTGCAAGCGCCCTATCTCACAGGTGTCGGTTTTTCAAAAAAGACCAATTCTTCAGAGTTCCCTCTAACCTTTTGGGCCCGGAAATCAATGGGTAGCCACGAAGCTGCTCACAGTGAGGAAATTACTTTGGTAAATAACAGAATTTCAGTATTAATATAAGTAAGAGGAATTTTTGTGATACTTTATATGACAGGCAATGTTTTATTTGCAGCTCATAATGGTTTTATCTTTCTCCCAATATTATCTTTCCCTTGAAAAAAAAAACTGAGCACCAGAAAGCACCAAAATATTTTCTTAATAAATGAATGGAATCTGAATGGGCCATCCGTATAGTTACTGGAATCTTAAAAACACCACCCAAGGAAGAAAACCCCAACAGCCCCCCCCCCCAATTTCTAGTAAATAACCCACGTGCAAAATCATCGGATTACAATATTCCCTGTCCTGAGAATTATTTATCCCGGCCAACACTTTTTCCAAGGCAGTCTTCCTCCTACAAGTAATTCAAGACTTGTTGCATGTCACTTAAGAGACAAGTCCTATTTGTCATACTCTTGGTTTATGAAAAACAGAAAAATGCTCAGGCTTATTTTAGGGTGTTTCTGGTGTTTCAGCTTCACTAAAGTAAAACTGAAATGTGACCACCGTTAAGATGGATCAAATAATCTTGTTTTTTTTGAACTTGTTCCAATGAAGTTATCGGTGTGGCTGTCCAGCAAAGCTCGGTGTTTCTTTGTAGGCACACACACACACTCCAACACACTCCAACACACTCGAACACACACAGGCGCGGCCCACAAACTTTTCTAGCTTCCACTCCGGGCTGAAGTCACACAATTGGCAGTACTAGCCTATGAGCAGAGCACCAGCTAGATTTAACTGAGCAGGCTCCATATTTCATGTGCCATAGTTGAAGGCCATTTCAAGACATAAAAAATAAGGAACCACACTGAGTAAGGGTTTGTCTCCTAAAAATGTAACAACGTTTTTATATATGTAAAAAAAAATAAAGCCCCTAAGCAAAAAAAAAAAAAAAAAAAAAAAAAACCCACAAAAAACAAACCCAAACCATCAACTGTTTGAAGCGTTTGTTAGTTACGTGTGGGGAGAAAAATCGAGACGGCTAACTCCACCGCAGAAAAGGCGGTGACTTTTTAAAGGGAACTTGGAGATGTGTCACAAACTCTGGGTTGCACGGATCTCCCAACTGCCCCCGAGTAAAAGGAGCTGAAGTGTGTTAGGCTCTCCCGTAAGGCAGACCTTGAGGAGGATTAGTTGTGTACTAATATTATTACAACACACTAAATCCTGTAACCCCGTTACAAAATCTACCCTCTGGGCAGCTTCTCCCAAACTTATTGTTCAACCATGTGAAAACGGTCATAATCTAAAGCCATTACTACCGAAGAAAAAGAGGGGGTGGGGAGAGGTGAGAAAGGGCCTGGCAGGGGAGGGTTTCCTACCGGGCCCCTCACTTTACTGCTTCTTAGGACAATGAACCAGCTTTTGGGGGTAAAAAGAAAGAAAGTAAAAGAAGAGAGAGAGAGAGAGAGAGAGAGAGAGAGAAAAGAAAGGAAACTTGTTTCAGTTACTTAATTAACTTACCTCCAAGCTCAACTAAAGTAAAAAAAAAAAGTCCTAATAAATAATAATAGGAAGATGTAGTGAACCCCTTTCATGCCATCACTTTATGAGAAGCCTTAACTATTAAAAATTTAGGGTTCCGAAGGCGACAGAAGGCAAGGCAAAGATCAGGCTAGCATCATTTCTCCGCGAAGCCCGAGTCCTTATTATTATTATTATTTTTTGGAAAATGTATAAAATTAGTACAAATTTACAAACAAGACTAAAACGCTCTTTCTTCTCCTCCTGTCTGCTTGGCGTTTCCCACA
Source organism: Desmodus rotundus (assembly GCF_022682495.2). Classification (NCBI taxonomy): domain Eukaryota; kingdom Metazoa; phylum Chordata; class Mammalia; order Chiroptera; family Phyllostomidae; genus Desmodus; species Desmodus rotundus. The sequence goes on from NC_071398.1 coordinate 4,200,021, forward strand.
TACATACTGCAAACTTGCACAGCAGTGCGGAAGGTCTCACCTGAAACTTCAGGGAAGATGAGTTTGGGGGCGAGGACCCAGAAACCAGCGGAGAAAAGCCGCAAAAATATTTGCAGCTGCTGCCGCGGCCTGAGGTCATTTCGCCTCGATTTACCTCGCGGACCCGGCGTCGCCGGGGACAGAAAGAGGGGGTTCAGGGGCTCTTCTCAGGGGACGGAGAACTCCCGGAGACACTGGGTAAGGAAGGCTTGGCGCTTGAGGAAGTACTGGGGTGAGGGGGACAAATAGAGGAAACAATTCTCCAGACCCCCAGTTTCCTACAGGGACCCCCACGACGGGGGGCTCCCTGTCCCGACAGCCAGCCTGGGTGAAGGCAGCGGGAGTCCCCTGGCTGCTCCGCGCGCGTCGCTGCGCCCCAGCTCCACCGAGAAGCAGGCCTCTGGGGAACGGGCCGGCGGCGTGGGGCCCGGGCGGCCGCGGAGTTTAGTGGCCAGAGGCGTCGATCTGGGGGCAGCTTCCGAGCCCTGCCGGGGCCAAGCTCCCGCGTGCACACCGCAAAACGCCGCACGGGCGTGAGCATCCCGAGAGACGCCCGGAGCCCGCGAGGCCGCCCAGGGCTGCCCCTCGTCTCGTCCTCATCGTGCCCGGGAGCTGAGCCCGGGCGTCGCTCCATCGCCTCCGGCGCGCGGCCTGGGAGCTCGGAGGCCCCTAAAGTGAAACATCTTCGGGGACAAGAAGGGAACCGAGGTGTCCTCCGCCCGTACCCCAAATTACCGGCCCCATCTCTCTCGCTCTCGGCCTCGGCTCCCTTGCACCAACTTTGTTCTGGACTTGTTCGTCCCCTCCGGGACCCCGCAGCTGTCGCCTCCGCTGGAGAAGGCGAGTGCCTCTCTGCTTCAGGGGGACTCTCTTCTGGCTCGAGAGCCGCCCGGCCCTGGAAAGCGACCGCTGCGACTCCCGGGAGGTCGGAGTGCCACTCTCTCGGGGGACGCACACCGAATCGAAACATTTCTTGGGGTGGGGGTGCATGTGTTGGGAGAAGAGATGAGGGGACAAACTTGGAGAGCCCGACCCTCTGCCCTGTCCGCCGGCACCATCTCGGGCGCGACCAGCAGCGAAGAGCCCTCTTCACCCCGCCGCGACCCCAGCGAGTCCGGCGCGGGCGCCCGGATGCCGGTCCCCATCGTCTTGCAGCTCTGAACGCCCCAAGGCGCCCCGGTCGGCAGCGCGGGCCCAGGTGGAGTGGGGGGGGGGGGGCGCGGGATCTCCTCAGCCCGGAGTTCAGCGCGGAGCACGGAGTCAACTTCCTTCCCGCCGGCAGCAGGGCCGGGCGGCGGAGGCCTGGCCGGGGGCCCCCGGCGCGGCGCGGGGAGCGCAGGAGCCCCGCGCAGCCGGTGCAGAGGGCCTCTGCCCGTCCCCGCGCCCCGCCGGACCCCCGAACCCCGATCGCGGCTCTGCTGGTCCCCGGCTCCGGTGCCCGGAAAAGCCGGGACGGAGGAGCAAGGCCGGCGTGCCCTCTCTCCTCCCCCAGGAGGACCCAGCAACTCCGGAAACATCCAGCCGGGAGAAGTGTTTGCTTTCTCCGGGGTGGCGGGAAGCCCAGCGAGGGCAAATTGAAAATTAAAAAGAGAGAAAAAAGAAACGCGCCGAGTCTCCCGGGCCAGCGGGGCCGCGGCGGCGGCGGCGGGACGATGGGCGCGGGGGCCCGCTGCGTGTGCGTGGGTCCGGGTGTACTTGAGTGTGAGTGCGTGTGTGTGCGTGTGTGTGTCCACGGCGCGGGCCGGAGCACTCACCATCTCGCCGGGGGAGCGAGGCCACTTCGGGGTCGGATTGGAAATGTTGAGGCTTCGCTTGCTTCCTCCGCGACATGCTGGCTCAAACATCAGCTGGGGCAGAATAAAAAATTACTAAAAAAAAATCTTCTCAAAATTACGGAAATCGAGCGGCGGCAGCGGCGGAGGCTCCCCCCGCCCGCCGGCCCGCCCGCCCCCTCCCCGGCTCGCCGGCCCCGGGCGCAGCGCGCATGTGCCCTGCTATAATTATGATTATCAATAATGCATTGCGATTAATCATAGAGGGGCTCTTTGAAAGGCGATTGGCACCGGGCCAGCGCTATTCAAACCCGCTCGCCTTAATCAATTAGTTCGTGATTTGCTGCAGACCCCTGTCTCTCCGCGAGCTGGCCCAATAAGCCGGCCGCGGGGCTGGCTCTGCGAGCCGCGCCGCCCGACTGCTCGGTTAACCCTCTTCGCGACCGCCGGGGACTCCGCGGCCCGGCCGCCGGGGGCCGGCCTCCTCGCCTGGCCTCTGCGCCCCGGGCGCCCCTGCCCGCGCCCCCTCCCTCCCGCGGCCCCCCCCCGCCCCCCAGCCCAGGCTGGGCCGACCCAAATTAGCATGCCCTCCCCGGAACGAAGCCTCCCGGGCGGGGGGTGGGGCCGGGCCGCGGGGGCTGGGGACCCGGGCTGCGGGCGCTCAGCGAACTTCCCAACTTGGGCGCTAGGCGCGCCGGCTCGCGGGGGGAGGGAGTCCCGTGGCGGGATGGGGGGTGGGGTGGGGGGAGGAAGTCCCGTTTCGTGAGTGTTTCTTCGTTTCTTTAAGAGCTACCAGAACGCAGCCCACCCCCACTCCCATAAAAAAAAAATAAGCGAGTGGGGAAGAGCCAGCCCCACGCCGGTCCGCCTCCCGCCCGCGGCCCGGCCTCCCGCCCGCTCGCCGGCTGGCTGGGCGCTCCTTCGCCCCGAGTTCTCCATCCCCTGGATCCCGGGCTCGCGGGGGCGCGGAGAAGAGGACCGAGGAAAGGTTTGGGAACGTGATGGGTTTGGGGCTTGGGGGGAGGGGCTGCTCTCCCGCCACCCCGATTCTCCTCAAAGGGCCCCGATCCTTCAGCTTCTCGCTTGCTCCCTCGCTCCTTTTCTCTACCTTGGCCATTCCCAGGACAATTAGGGCTGAAGTTTTCGGGAGCTGCAGCCCCGAGCCCGTGGGATAAGGGGCGGCCCGGCTCCGCCCAGGAACCCTCCCGACCTTCCCCCCCCGGCTGCCCCGGTTGGCTACAGGGCGCGTCACTCCGCAGGGAGGCGGCGGCGGCGGTGGCGCCGCGGAGCCCGGGGCGGGCGAAGAGCAGGGACCGGCCTGGGATCCGAGTTCAGCTCCAGCCGGGGGGAGGGGAGGGGCCGCCGCGTACCCTGCAAGCGACTACCCGCCCCTGGCCGAGGGAGGCGAGGCCCTACCCGGCCGGGCCCTGGGCTAGGCCAGTCCCCAGGACCCCCGGGCTCCTCGCCCTGGGGGAGGGCGCCGCGCCCCGGGCTCCTGGTGACTAGGTGGCCTCGCGGAGTCGGGAGTGAGTGAGGGGGGCGGGTGGGGGGGTGCCTGTCCGCAGCTGTCTGGCCCCGCGGAAGCTCGCCTGCACCTCGGGCACTTGCCGAGCGCAGCACCCAAACTTTTCGTACGAGCTCCGTCACCCCAGGTGGGGAGGCAGCCTCCCTACCCGCGCCCCAGAGCCCGGAATCGGGAGCCCGGGCCCCGCACTCCCTCCGCTGGGTCCGGGCGCCCGCGAACCTGACTCAGTCCTCGGCTCAGCCCAGCTCTTCCCCCTCGCGCCTCAGGGTCTCCTCGCTCCAGGGTTCCCGAAGTCCTGCGCCCGACAAACTAAACTTCGGTTGAGTGATGGGGAGGAGGGGGGTGCAGATACACAATCCCTACCCTATCTCGCGATCGGGAAAGGAGAGGGCTCATAAGGACGCCCCAATTCGTGAGCGCCCTTGAGTCTGGGGAGCGCCACAGTCGGTTCGCGCGAAGTGGGCACCAATCTTGCCAGTAGAGTTTCGGGTGCACCGGACCATTGCCGCGCTCCCCCAAATGACTCGATTTCTCCTTTTCTCCTAGCTGCTTCTTCCATCCTTTTTATTTTTTTTAATCACATCTTTTGTGTGAAGATGAATGTTTCTGTTTTCCTCCTGGCAACCCCCAGTGGTTTTTTTTTTTTCTTGCTATAACTTCTTTCTTTCTCCTTGTTCGGCCTTTTGTCACCTTTTTCTCTTGCCCCTTTTATTTTTCCTCGCTTCTGCCGTCGCTCGGTGCCACACACACACGTACACACACCCTCTCCGCTTCTCTCTCCGTTTCTCCCCGGGTCCTGTTGGTTACAGTAGATTTTGATAAAAAGACAAACGAAGCCATCAGCGGGGCTGATGTTGAAGAATGAAGATAATAATGTTCCATAGGTGGTGCTTCAAATGCCATTATTTCTCACTGAATATTTAAAGAGACCCCTCAGCCAAGATGGATCTGCGAGCTCCTGGGATGCGAGCCCCTCGCTCGCCCCAGACCCCCGGGAAAGTGCACAGGAGCTCGTGTAAATCGCGCACCCACCCCGCCTGCCAACTGGGTTCCTCCTGAACACACCAACCCGCCCTCTCCCAGGTACACCAACGCGTCCTGAGGCACTCGCGCACTCGTTTCTCCAACCAGCCCACGCGCGGAGCCTCCCGCATCGGTCTCTAACAATCTTGGCGTCTTGAAAGTCCGAGCCTCGGGGCACCGCGTGTTGCCAGGAACTGAGCGGAGCTGGCGATCCCGCAAACCCTTCTGCCCCCCGACGCGCCGCGTGCGCCGCGGGAAGCTCCCGGGAATAGCTTCACACGTGTTTGTGACTTGCTGTATGTGTGATTGAGGGGTGGTTGGGGGGAAGGTTTTCCTCCCCCCCCAAAAAACAAACAACCAAACGAATGCACACGCAAAATCAGCTTCGCGATGTTTGATTTCAGATGGGTGAGCAGAGACGACTAATTGGGGTGATGGAAACTTTAATAACTTTTTTCGTTCTTTCGAGTCCTCGACGGCGTAGAGGCGGGCGTCTGGCTCGGTGCGCGGCACCCACAGCTAATTTGTTTGTTTTCTTTCGCTCTCTGGCCGGGAGAGAGGAGGTGGAGGAGGGGGGATGGGAGGAGGGGGGAGGGTCGGAATGGCGGGGAGAGGAGAATTGGCCTTTATTGTTGATGGCAATACATCAATTACAGGCCATTGTCTCGGGCCCAAGTTCCATGGTTCGCTGACGCGGGCGCCGCGCTGTCAGGGCGCGGGTGAGGCTTCGCGTGCCGAGAGGCAAAGAAATAATTAAATTAATGAAAACGGCGACAGAATGGGGGCTGATTTTTACTTTTGAGCGGGTGGAAAGACAGCGGCGAGTGCGAATGAGGTGCCGCAGCTGGAGCCCATTCCCGCGACTTGCTGGCGCAGGAGACCAGCGCACTCCACGGGGGTCGCGCGGTGCCAGCTTTGGGTGGGGCAGCTGCTGGGAGAATCGGGGTGGCGGGGTTCGGACTTGCGGTTCCCATCAAAGGGCCTGACACTTAGGGGCTGATCCTCTCTAGGGAATGGGGGTGTCCCGGAGTGAGGCAGAGGCTGCGCCAGGGTCGTGACCTCGTGGGCCGGCAAGAACCGTACCCCGGAGAGACGCGTGAGGGGTTGTGCAAACACATTTGGGGGCCTTGATGCCTGCGTTTCTACTAATACGTCCCCTCAGGTTTCCCAAGACCGAGGGCATCCTTGGGAGCTTGGCGGGCCGAAAGGCTGAGCCCCATGGCGGTGGGCCACAAGTGAGTTCCCAGCCGGCCAAGGGGTTTCCCAGCCTCCCCGATCCTGGAGAGAGGAGATGTTGAGCCTCCCCTTTCGAAGGCCTGGTTCTTCCATCCAGATAAGAAAATATCTTATCCTGGCCCACTCTGATCCCAGGGTCTGGGATGGAGCGTGGAACGAGGCCTGGCCTGGGCCCCGGGTTCTCTTTCTCTTTCCACCGGGGATGGTCGGGCACCCACGAACTGACGGTCGCCCCCAAGCGCTCCGCCAGCGTCCCCCGAGCCTCTACTGCCTCAGCCCCCAGTCCCGGGCCACGCTGGGCCTCGGCTGAGACTAGAAGGGCAATAGAGGAGGTTTCGTTTTCTTATGCCAAGCAAAAAGCGGCGAAAAGGCGGCCGCGGCGCCCCCCGGGCGGGGGTGGAGGCACCCTGATGGTATCAGCATTATTGATGGGGAACTGTTCGAGGCCGGGGCCCGGGTATCAGGTTCCCAGTCCCTCCCCCCCCACACCCCGAGGTGGGAGGGGCGGAGTGAGTGGTGGTGGCGGAGGCTGTCGCGTGTGCTGGAATGGGGGGGGGGTGCACCCGAATGCACCCGCATTACCCACTCGGGGTTTATTTGTATTTTTGTCATCTGAAAGTTTGGGGGTGTTGGGGGAAGAAGAGAGAGGAAAGATTGACGTGATTAGTACCCTAACCCTTAGTACTCTTTCCTAGGGTTAGGGCTAGAGTTGTGGGCGGTGTAGGAAAAATTACAGAAAGCAATGACCAAGATTGGAGAGACCTTTGTAGGCTAAGTTATTTTCCCAGCCCCGGGACTTCGCTTTCCCGGGAGTCTCAGAAACTCCTTCCTTAACCGAACTGCTTTCGCTCTAATCCTAACCTCTCCTGGGCCACGGGAGAGGTTTCGAACCCGAGGCCTGGGGGAGCACGCTCGGTGGGTTACAGCGGCCCGGGCAAGGCCCAGGCCCGACCGGGCCCCAGGGGAGTATACTCAGTGCGCCCTCGGCGCCTTCGCTCTCCCACCGCCGAGTCCCGACGATGCGAAGGCTCCCTTCTGGGCACTGCAGCGCCCGGAGCCAAGGGCTATCTCCAGCCCCACGCCGGATGCAGCGCTGGGACCAGGAGCCCAGCCGCCGGCTCGGGCGGGAAATACCGCCAGGGCGAGCTGCGGGTGGTCTTGGGGACAACCGCTCCCATCCTGGCGCAGGGTCCCACGCCGCCTGCCCGCGCGGCGAACTTCGTCGCTTGCATTTTCTAGCAGGGCCATCCCCACGCCGGCATTTAGAATCTGACTACGCGGGCGACCGAAAGTGCCAGCGCCTGCGAATTTTTCTTTCCGTCCACCTTGAGCGTCTTGCACTTAAATTCACTGCGCCCCGCATGCAACAGTGCCTCGCCACGGGGCGTCTGAGTATAAAATTCCTCCCGAAGGAAATGTCTCAAGGTAGAGAAAGTGAAAAAGACTAATCGAATTTATAAAAAGAAAACCTTTGCTTCCTTTTGGTTAAAATCCCTTTGTGGTTTTCTGAGCGTGAAAAAAAAAAAATCATCACCACGCAATACTGTAGCTAGTTTCTGGAACCTCGTGGTAAGGGGAGGGGGCTGTCCAGGACCTCCAGAGGGCTCACAGATTCCCATCTTTGCGCTCAAGAAGTGGGACTTTGGGACGCAGTACATAGTGATTAGTTCTTATATGCCATCTGTTGGGAAGAGGGGTGAGATCGGTGGAACCCCGGATGCTGTGTGCATTTGGGGGGGTGCCTGTAGTCTGCTGGGAAACACATTTTCATTCATAAAGGAGGTCCCTTCAAATGACTTCTCAGGAGGATGCCTAAGTGAACTACTTTGGCGAAGTGCTTGCAACAAACTTAAAAACAATTATACTCTGCTACTTTCTCTAGCAAAACGTCCCCTGTTTCCAGAACAGATGCCCACGTCTCAAAGAAAGAGATGTGTCTCTTGGTCTTCATGAAACACTCCTGTGCGGGGACCTCTCGCCTGGGCATGCCAGCTCCTCCGTCCAGGTTCCTGGGGGAAACCGCCTTTTGGTTTCAGTTTGGTAGAATTCAAGGGTCCAGGTCTGATGTAAGGTCCCTGCTGGCGTCCTTGTGTGGTGTGCCTGCCTGTGCGCGAGGCCTGCCTGTCACTCACAGGTTGTAATTTACAAATCCCACGAGACTGTCACAGGGAATGTTTCCCTGAGTTTCTGCCTCCTGAGACAGTGCTGGCTGGGAGCGAGGGATGCTTCTCCGCGGGGCTGCCGTTGCAGTCCGAGCCGTCGCTCCCTCTACCCGGTGACCACCACCAACTTCGGTTCATCCTCCGTGTTCTGTGCCTTTCAAAGCTGCATCCTTTGCAGCTCCTCCTGTGTGAGGAACACAAAACAGGGGGAGGGGTGCAGGCCTCATCTCTGCACCTTCTTTCTCCTTTTCCGGCTCAACATTTTTCTTCACTAAGGCTCTCTCATGTCTGTCTCTCAATTTTCACAGTCCAGCCCCAGGACCACGCACGGTTCTCTCCAACTTCATATCCAGGTTGAGGTGGGCTTTTCAATGGAAGAAGCTAACGTTTCCCAGTTCCAGACCCATGTCTCTCTGCTTCCTTGTGCCTCCTCGAAACAGAAGCAACTCTCTCTGACGTCAGAAGCCTGCTCTTCCTTCCTCTTCCCATGTGTAATTCTCACTGTCCCGGCCTCCGCTTTTCCATCCTGAGCCACCCCCGATCCCCAAGACTCTTTCGAACATATTTTGTAGTAAAACCCGGTCCCTGAAAAGCCTTTCTCAGAACTTTGCTCGGACTTGAATGGATGTGACGTTTGCTTAGCGCTTGGCTCGGGACCTGCTGTGGCCTTTGCTCGGGGACTCAAAATGGAGGGAGGCCAGCCAATCTCTCCCTCTCCAACCAAAACAAAATGATTTCACGAGAGCTGAGGGTGGGACCTCCATTTTCCAGATTGGTTATTATTTTCTCCTTCTTTCCTGGACCTCCCCCACCCCCAGAACCTCCGGTTTGGGGCCAACAGTCCTGAGAAAACCAGCCTCTTATCTCAGCCCCGCTTCGACACTCTGTCTTTTACCAACCTCAGATATTTGCCAGCGATCAGCCTTATTCGACATTTCCTCCTTGGGCATGGGGGTCAGGCGGCTGGGGTTCACATCCTGGCTCTGTGCCATTTAGCAGGGCTCTGGGAGCACAGTCCTGCAGGGCAGCCTTGCTGGGATCGATGCCACTGTCCTCTGTTCCCTCTTCCTCAAGTGCAGCCAAGGAAAAGGAAGCGTCGTGCGCGCCGTGCCTAGTCCCAAGCAGCGTGGCCTCCATAGAGGCCTCCAAGAGTGTCTTCCTCTGGTAAATGGGGATAATAATAGCCCTGATTTCGTAGAGCTCTCGAGGGTTAAAAGAGTTAATATGTGCGAAGAATTTAGAGTGGTGGCTGGCATGTAATTAGCACAATGTAAGTGTTAACTCTTATTGTTATTCAAAGGGTTGTGGTGAGCATCAGATGGTGCGCAATGTGGTGAAACTGTCATTACATGTCTATCCATCCGTCCGTCCGTCCGTTCACTCACTCTGCAGAGTAATGTGTTCCGTGGGGGGAGGACAACTGCAAAACAAGCCCTGTCCTTCCTTTCCTCGTTGGCAGGCCATGCACCAAACAGATGACCTCCTGGGACTGGGGAGCGGCCAACGGCCTAGGAGAGAAGGCGAAAGCAGTGCTTGGCCCCAGGGAATTGCTACCATTCTCCCAGGAAGTTCCAACCGATACAGAAAGTTGCAAACAGAGCAGATTGTATATGAGCCCGAGCTCGGTGTGCATGTGGGTCACCGAGGCCAGGGACAGACCGTCTTCCTGCTTCCGGAAGGTTCATGAGCACCGGTGGACCGAGCCAGTGGCCCGTGCCTTAAGGGCCAGCCTGTATTCACCTGGTGGTTTTATTTGGCTCGAATATTTGGTTTTGGGGTTTCTTTTTGTTTTTGTTTTTGATTGTGCAGAATCTTTTGAGGTGTGCAGAAAACAAAACGATAAAACAGGTGCTTGAAAAGTACCTGTATAAACTATGAAAAGTATAAACTATGTACAGTGTTAACTTAGTTAGGCCTTACTTTTCCAGCTTTTCTCTCTCTTTTTATTCAGTTACAACTGTCTGCATTTTCTCCCCATCCCTCCACCCCACCCCAGCCAATCCCACCTCCCTCTCCCACCTCTACCCCCCCCCTTGATTTTGTCCTTGTGTCCTTTATGATTTTCCAGCTTTTCGCTTTCTGTTTCTGTCAGATTCTACGAATCAATCACTGTCTTTAGAATAGCGCATCCTGTAGCCCAATCTAATACTGGGGACCGAGAGCCCTCCCCTTGGCCTGCCCCGCCCCTGCAGGGGCGTGCCTAGTCTGGACGCAGACCCTCGGACAGCCGCTGCGTGGACCACGCCATCATTAGTATTACAACCACATTGTGACCAAATGTAATCTAACATTTACTGGCAGATTGCAAAGTGCTCTTGAGAATAAGCCCCCCACCTGGTGCTTTGAGCTTAAAACACTTTTGATGGTCAGAATCTGCAAAAACAATGTAAGTGTGAGCAAAAATACCCGTTAGCCCGCAGCCCACGTGCGCTGCCTTCGGTGCAATGGCGGCTTCCTTGGGAAGCATCTGACAGCTCGTGCGGTCTCAGACGTTCGCTTTTGATGCTGAGGAACATTTACTTGTGTGCCTGCACCCCTGCTGGACTATCCATTCACCTGTTGATGGACATGTGTATCGTTTCCAGTTCCTGGTTATTGTAGATCACGTTGCTCTCAACATTCTCATTCCAAGCAAGAAACAAGATGTTTGCAGATGTCAGCGAGTGGAGGGTGAGGGTTCTTTCCCCCTCCTGTGGAGGGAGCAGACTCGATTTAATCTGTCACTTGATGTCTTCCTCCTCAAAAGTAGTGCCCGGGGGCCGCCAGGGCCCGCATGGGGAGGCTTGTAGGAGGTTGGCAGTTTGTAAATTATGCATGAGTGTCCCTCACAGTCCCGGTGGTCGCCATCCGATGGACTTGAACATGATTTAGCGTTTCAGATGATTTGTAGCAGCTCGGGAGCAGCCGGGGCTGTGGAGAGTTCTCAGGCCGGAGTCTCACCATTGCATTGAATAGGTTCCTACCTCTTGGTTGCTCTGTCGGTTTCCTGGCTTCTGAGGGGACCTGTGAGCAGCCCCCAGTGGTGGTGGGTGGCCTCCCAAATGCCTTTCCTCGATCAGGGAGTTCTAAGATTTTTTCCTAACCAAATATTTTATCACTATAAAAAATACAATTCAAACTATAGTGACTCTTCACTTTCTCATTAATTCATGCCCTTATACGTTTATTAACTGACATTTATTGAACACCTATTATATGCCCGTCCATATTTTAGGCAGGAAGGGCATGACGTGAATGAGACAGATAAGGTCCTTGTTCTTCTGGTGAATGGGACAGGTAACAAAACACTCAACAAATCCAGGGGTCGGCCAGTGCTTTAGAGGGGACTGGCAGGGTGCGGCTTGGGTGGGGGTGCAGGGAGGAGTGTTGGGGGGTGGTGAGGGCAGGTCTCTGAGGCAGTGACTTCTGAGACGGGGATGATGCGAAGGTGTCGGCTGTGCCCCGGTCTGGGAACATGAGCACTCAGGCCAAGCAGAGAAGGTCTTGCAGAAGGAACGGGCTTGAAGAGGTTTGCTCGGCTTTTCTCTCCCCCACCCACTCTCCCCACCTTGTTATTGGACTTTCAGGGGAATTAGGGAGATTAATTTTCCTTGGTTTTTTTTTTTTAATCCTCATCCCGAGAATATGTTTATCGATTTTAGAGAGAGAGGGAGAGAAAGAGAGAGAGAGACACCAATGTGAGAGAGAAGCATCGATTGGTTGCCTCCTGTACACGCCCCGACCAGGGATCAAACTCAGGCATGTGCCCTGACCTGGAATCGAACCCACAACTTTTGGTGTATGGGACGATGCTCCAACCAACTGAGCCACCCCAGCAGGGCTATTTTCCTTTTTAAAAATTTGTTTTTTTTTCCAGTTGAAGGGATAAAACACATTGTGGACTATGCTTACAACGGAATGCTACTTGGCCGTAAAAAGGAACGAACCATTGGTTCTTGCAATGATGCAGATTCTTTATAGGCCCTGGCCCCTGAGTCGAAGTCTTGCTGGAGGCTGTGTTTGGAGGCTGCTTCATAGCTGCAAGGGAGGCTGGGAAAGTGGATGTCTGGCCTTTGCGCCTTTTGTCTCAGGGGTGCTCTAAGGCTCATGTGGTGGGGAGTTTGCTGAGCTGGGCGAAGGAGAAGACTGTCAGCTGTCCCTAGAGACTCTCGCGGCCCCGTGTCCCTTCGGAGTCTTTCACAGCTGTCTTCCTATTTTCCTGAACATCGAAAAGGCCCACGGAACACACGCCGAAGGTGTTGGGGAGCTTACTTTCAGGCCCCCAGGGCAGCCTCAGCCCTTCCGCTGGGCTCTGTCCTCTGCATTTGAGTGGGGCTCTCTGCCTTTGTACTCCCGGAAGCTTAAGCTGATGTGCCGGAGCATCCTGAAGGAGGCTGAGCCGGCACCGTCTGCCCTCAGCAGCCCCCTGGAATGTTCTCAGAAAACAGGGAAGGGGAAGGTAGCTGCCCACTCTTGTACACGTGCCAAGACTCGGGCTTGGGGCTGAGCTCAGTACACACATCAGCTCCACGAGTTCCCCCAGGGACTCTGTGAAACACTTCTCCATTTCCATTTTACAGATGAGGAGACTGAGGCTCTCGAGTCGTTTCTCTGGCATCACAGCTCTGGAGCTGCTGGATGCCTCAAACCAGGTCTCATGGAATCTTTTTGAGAAAACAAAACAAAACTAAATGACAATAAAAATGTTTTCAAGTTTTAGGAAGTCCAGGTGAGGAAAAGACTCGGGGTAGGCCTTTGGACCTAATGCGGACCATCCTTTTGATTGAAAAAGATAGAAAGATGAGGTTGGAGAGATTCATTAAAATCTCAGAGCTGTGGTTGCGTTGTGTTTTTTTATGGGCGGCTTTTCAATGCCTTTGATTTGGAGCTGATGCAACTGCTGGAGGGTCCCGAGCGAAGCGAACCCACCCCGCGAGCACAGCTGTCTAGGTTCTAGGCGAGGCCATGACTGAAGCCGTCAGCCAGTCTGGGGGGCCCCCACCTCTGGCCCCCAGTCTTGCCTTCAGTAGGACTCAGTGGTTAGGCCAGGCAGAAACCTCTGTTCTTTTCTTTTGCCCTGATGATGTAGTCAACAGGTGAAAACAATGACAAGTGGAGAAGTAGAAAGAACCAGGACGTAGAGAAAGGGTGTCTGAGTTAAAACCCTCACGCAGGTTATTAGGAGGATTTTCCCCCAAGTCTTCGTTTTCCTTCACCTGTGTGGCCACCTGTCCGGAGGGTGGTGAGGGGCCACCAGACTGTCACCTCCACATGGGCAGGACACACAGTCGGCCTTCAGCACGCATCTGTGGAATGAATGAACCCGGCGAAGGAAGGGCTGTGGCTGGGTCTGTGCGTACTCTGCTGACAGATGCTCGCAGCATCTGCGTGCTGGGACCACTCACAAATAACCCGGAGTCTGGTTGGAAGGCAGATTCTGAATCAGAAGGTCAGGGTGGGGGCTGCGATCTGAATGGGTACCAAGCGCCTTGGTGACATGGTTGCTGCTGGTCATGGCCCACGCTTTGTGCAGTGAGGGGGTAAATATACAACCAGCACATGTTCAAGTCTTGCCAGGTGGGAGTGAGTGAGGTCAGGGGTGGGGAGTCACCTAGGCGATGATCTTCCAAAAAAGAGCGTGGCTCAGCTCCCCTGCTCATCTCGGGTCCGGAAGTGCCCCCATCTGACACGACACCTGTGAAGGGACAGGAAGCGCACGCCCTTTGTCCTCATGCCCATGCTCGTGCCACCTGGCCAAGGCATCTCCCGTTTGCCACGTTTGGTGAGAATGATGGCTCTGATGGCCGCCCGTCACTCTGGGTCCGCAGCGCATGGCACTGGCATTGATGACCGCTGACACTTGTTGCTGGGCACGCGGCACAAGCTGAGCGTGTGACAGTCACTTCAGAAGAGGTAGCTGGTGATGACGATGATGATGGTGATGATGGTGATGATGGTGACGACGATGGTGATTGTGATTGTTTTGTGAAAGCCTTTCACATCTTTTAGTTCCCTTGGCAACTCAACAATGTGGGTACTAACTGTTCCGGCTCTGGGTGCTCTGTCTACATCCTGGACGTACCAGGCTCATTCCAACCTCTGTGTTGTTGCTTGGAAGAGTATTTTCCTCCTGGGGGAAATCTCCAACCCCGGGGACATTTGGCAACATCTGGAGACATGTTCGGTTGCCATGACGGGGGGCCGCTATTGGCATCTAGCGGGCAGAGACCACAGGGGCCACTGAACCTCCTACAATGCACAGACAGCCCCCCCACAACAAATACAGGGCCCCAAATATCACTGTCATCTCACCTGAGGCTGAGAGAGCCTGGTGTGAGTGGCTCTCCTCTAGAGAACGCCTTCCCCCCTTTTCCCTGTGACTATTCCATCGAGCTCTAACTGGACATTGGAGTGGAAGAATCTCATTAGGTTGTTTCCCCAACTTTTAAAAGGCTCATGGACTCTTCATGCTATGGATTCAAAATGCCGCCAGTGACAGCTGCCCTGCCATTCCCATGCCCTCTGCCTCCACGGCAAGGTTGTCGTGGGAGGGGCGATTTGTTTTCCCATCCAATCCGTGTAAGGGGGAAAGGAGAGGAGGGCCCCAGCAGGCGTGTGCCTGTGCCGTCCACTTCAGAACTGGCCCCTAGGGCCCTGCGGCCGCTGCTCACCTTGTTCGGACGGAGATCAGAACCCTGCCCGGGATGAGCAGGCAGGATGCCCAGCCCCACCGTAGTGGCCACATCCAAACGTGATTGTCTTGTTTTTCGCTTTCAAAGGGAGAAGAAGAAAGCAAGTTAGGCAGTTAGTTTGGCAGAATGATGCCTTTCCCTCTGCAAAAAAGGAGGAAGGCTAACGAGGTTCGCCCCTCCCCCCCGAGGAATTTAATTCAGATGTCAGGAGGGTCCCTGCCACCCCTGCCCTGGAGCCAGGAGTCCCCACCATCCCTGCAGCAGCATCCCCATGACAGCCACTCTCTCAATGACACCCAGGGGTCACATGTGCGGGCCCCGGGAGGTGGCCTGGCCAGCACCAGCGAGCCTGGGACATCTGGGCAACAACAAGGAAATGTCGATGGGGAAGTGGGCGGGCGGGTTGCCTCCTGGACATGGTTTCTGTGCTGCAGGCTCCTGCGGGGCTGTTTATCAGAGGGGGCAGCCGGCAGACAGGCCTGTGAGGAGATGAGCCTCGATTCCGTCTCTGGCTGCCTTTTACTGCTAGAGGTAGGTGCCACCCGTGTCCGGCCTGAGAAATGGCCTTCCTGCAGGCACCTCCGTTAACGCGTGTTATCGATCGGCTGTGCTCCCGCCTCCCCGGGGCGAGAGAAGAGGAATAAAGAAGGCAGGACCCTGCAGTGGGATATTGGGGGCTGCAGCCACCCCCAGGGGAGACCGTCTACCTAGCAGTCCTCATGGCTGCTCCCATTCCCATCACCGTTCTGGCCCCAGAGGGACAACCCAGTGACCCTTCAGAAAGACGTGTGCCTCTTGCCATGTTTTATCTTGAGGGCAGTGGTGTGGCTATGATTCATTTTTCCCACCATTGACACATTGGACCTCCGTTAAACAGGACTGAAAGCAATTAATCAGGGGCAGAACTCCTGAGAGTCCCATTCATAAATAATCTCTTCCTTAGCCTCCCCCCTCCCCTTGCCCGCCTCCCCAAGCACTGGGGTGTGAGGGGAGATTTACAAGCCCAAAGCCTGAAGGCCGAGCTTACAGAAAAGACTGTATCCAACCCTCTGACTTTGCGTGGGGGATTAAATGGCTGGGATCAATATATTTCCATAAGCACCGAAGGGACATCTTTATGGCATGTACATTAGAGTTTATAATGTAGAAGAGGCGGGATCTGCCACCAGGCCCAACTGGGGCATAAAACCCATCTTCCAAATAAAAACGTAAAGGCACTTTAGCAAAAATTCTCTTCTGTGGCTGTTAAGGCTGCAGAGCAAGGTCTGGTGGGAATAAGGCAGGCTGGAATTGGAGTCGGGGTGTGCGAGTGTTTGGGGGTGGGGAGAGGCTTCCCTGTGCTGGCAGGCTGGGGTAGAACTGAGTGGCCTGGCCGGGGAACGGCAGACCCATCTCTCGGTAGCTTCACGACCTTGGGCAAAGTCACTCACGTTCTCTGAGTATGCGTGCGCTCACAACAGCAGTAGTGTCTGGCCTGATGAGGTTGTAAGGATGAAATGGACTACCGTGTGCCAAGGATGTAGCCCCTCTCTGGGGTTTAATAATAGCTCAATAAGTGCTCGGAAGAAGAAAAAGATGCTGTTGGTGGTGTTGATGACAGCCATCAGCTGGTGTCCGGAAGCCACACGCCTTACTATGTGACTTGCAGCCATGCCATAGGAGGCAGGTTCCACCACTTCGAAGGGAGCTCGCTGGCTGAGAGGCCAGGTAGCGTGCTGCAGGGACGCGTCCCCACCAGCACTGCTTGAACTCCAGGGCTGGTCTTGGACCCCTGCCCTTGAGCCCTTGTCCCTTCACCACTCTGTCTTCCTCACCCTGCCCATCGGCTTGTCTCCTGAGACTGTAAAGTGACTTTCACGTTGGGTCTAGCGAACCAGGCTTCAGACGAAGGTGTCGCTGAGGTTACCGCTCAACATTCTGGTGTGTTGCGTGTGACTGTTGGATGGTCTGTGACTTCATTCCGTTGCGTTCGTCCAGTGATGCTAATGCATGGCGAATGTGGCGCGCGGGAGACCCTGAGCCGCCGGCGTCAGTGCGGAGGGGACGGCTGCCAGTTCGGCCACTAGGATTCTGTGTACCCCTTTCGGGTCAATTAAAACCTTGTGTTTAACTCAGATCCTCCTTTATGGGGGCCATCTGAGTCTGTAATCATCTCAAGAGCTGACGTGTCCCGAGCCAGGCGTTCAGGGCAGAGCTTGACAAGAGCGATTTTAGTGAAGCTTCCCAGCAGCCTGACAAAGGGGGCCCTTTCATCCAGCAGCCTTCTTGGCTGCAAGCAACCGAGGCCATCTTGCTGTTCAAGAAGGGGGCAGTTTATTGGAAAGACATCGAGGGCTTCCGATACAACTGATAACTGTTGCGACTCCGGGGGATACTTGGCCCCATGGTCACGGTCAGAAGGCTGGAGCACGAGGCCGTGAGAAAGGGGCCGGGACCCTGTGAACCCCAGAGGGCCTGGTGGCAGGGGAGCTGTTCTGTGGGCCACCTCTGCTGCTCCAGTTGGCATAACATCCAGGCCTCTCCACACCCAAGAGTCATTCAACTGAGATTTGCTGAGTTTACATCCAGACCTCTCCTGTGGCAGGAAAAATAAAAAAATATCTTGTCTGTTAAGCATCAATAACACCAAGTAGCATCTATCTTTCAAGAGTGGATGCCATGGGGGTGTCCCCAAAAGGAGTGTTGAACAGGGGGTGGCTGGATTCTAGACGGCCCCAACTGGCAAAAAGTCACTTCAGTATCATTCCTGACCCCACTGGACAGGTTGACTAACTGATGTTCAGAGGGGAGGGTGAATTCCGTCCGAGTCTC
This sequence comes from Desmodus rotundus, assembly GCF_022682495.2. NCBI lineage: Eukaryota > Metazoa > Chordata > Mammalia > Chiroptera > Phyllostomidae > Desmodus > Desmodus rotundus. The sequence continues at coordinate 4,217,260 of NC_071398.1, forward strand.
TCATAGGTGTCAATGGGCAGAGCTGGATTGGCTCTCAGAATTCTCGTATACGAAGCTCCTCCCCGCTAAGTGACTCTTACTCTCATTGAAGATTGCATCAGTGAGAAACTATTCCATAACATATGCTATGCTATTCTCCATGCCCGGGTGGACAGCAAGCCTTCAGTGTGATTGAGGTTTTAGAGGTGAGACCGCGAAAGGCTATTCTCCTTGGAATCTGTTGTGGTCGTTCTCACTCCTTCCTGGGAGAAACCTCCGATTTTCATGCGCGAGACGCTCGGCTGCACTTGTCACAGCCTACAAGGTGATTTCAGCTCCCCGACGCCAAAGAACCTTTTCTGTTAGTCAAAACACAGCTGCGGAGGCCCGTGGGATCTGCTAATGGGCACCCCAGCTCGGGTATGTCTGTCTGTACCTGGGGAAATAGATATAATTAGGATACCAGATAACATATGTATATGCAAATGCAGCAGGTAAAAATGACTAGCCGTGAGACAGGGCTTGACTTTGCCAAATCCCCTCAGACCAGCCACAAGTGTGGCTTAACCAGGGCCCACGCCGTCCTCTCCAGCACTGGCTCTGGTGCTCTCTCTTCATCCTCACCTCTTCCTGACGCTGCTGGAGCCCTCATGCTACTTAGTTTTCTTTTTATAATATTAAAAGGTGATCCCTGTCATTTTCTGGCTCTTCCCGTAGCTCCCATCTTACGAGGCCTCAGGGGTCCCAGCCTCTGAGAGGCATGTGAGGGAAAGAGGGACAGGAAGACAGCAGATACTCAAGGTCCCCAGAGTGATAGCACATGGCCTGACAAATCATTATGAAGACCAGGTCTTTTTGTTTGTTTGTTTCCGTTTTATTCTCCCAAAGAGAACTGCCCTGCAAGAGGGCCCGGAAGTTTGAAGTCAGGAGTCAGCAGGCTTGGGTTTTAGTTGCTTTTTCCTGGTGGTGTGACCTTGGGCGAATGACGTACCTCTCTGTGCCTGGGGCTCCTCACCCTAAAATGGGCGCAGTGACAGCAGCCCCCTCCAAGGGCCTGGCCGGCTAACGCGATCCTGTGTAACGGGCCCGTGGGAGGTCAGGAGACTCCAGGCCCAGGCCCAGTGTCCTCGCTTCACTATGTGGCTTCATCCACACGGTATCAGGTAAATCGCTTTGCCTCTCTGACCCTCAGCTTCCTCATCTGTACGCTGGGGGAGTGAAGCCTACTCTCGGGTTTAGGCGGGGGATCGAGCAGGCAGTGGATGGGAGTCCTGGTGCTGGGTCACCGTGAACAGCAGACGCTGGTTTTGTGTGTGGAATAGTGGTGCCTGCATCTTTTGGGAGCCCAACGCCTGAGGGGTTGGGGACAGTCTCTGTGTGAAACCCAGGGTCTGATAAAGGTGAAGCGGTCCTTGATCCCACGCAGCCCATCAGAGGGGCCATGCAACTGTGCCGGTGGCAACATGCGCGCTGACTCTGACCAAGCTGTGCTGGCGTTCACCGTGGGCGTCCAGCCCAACCGAACCACCGGGGTCCCCCGAGGGCGCCCGACTTGGTTGTTGCGGCTGGGACCTGGCCGCTCTCATTTCTGTGCACCCTGCGTCTACCACGGTGCCGAGTGCATTGTAGAGGCTCAAGAAATATTTACCGGTTTCCTGAGTCCGCGGGTGAACAGATGCTGAATTACATTGTACACCTATTTCTCTGCCCTCTGGGTGGAGTAGTGACCACTGCCAGAGTCCTGGTCCCTCCGCAGACAGCGGGGACAACACCTGGCAATGCCTACATCGCGAAGGTGGGCTGTGGCCCCAGACCCACACCCCGATCTCCGCTCTGCCCTATCCCAGCAGCAGCCTCGTCTGAGCTTCAGTTTAAGAAAACCTGCTGCAACTTCAGTTTGCCACGTCTGCAAAATGGGCATAAAATAAGGCGTCCTTCATAAGGTCATTGCGCAGACGACTTACACGTGTATATGCCGGTGCCCCATGGGTTCGTAAAAGGAAGGCGGCGGAACTGAAGTGGATCTTCCTGTCCCTTCCCCGCACCTCCCTTCCCCCGTTGCACCCCCCAGGTCCCGGGCTGCCTCACCCCAGTCCGGTTCCAAGCCCCAGGAGCGAATCTGACCCTTTATCTTATCCTGGGGGCATTGATGGTTTTTATTCTGTTGACGGCATCGATATTCGTTCAATAGCATTTCTTAAATAAGCATCTAAACGACATATTACAGACCACGAAAGTCATTTCCGTGCGGAAGATTATCTCCCAGGATCCTGTTTCTGTCGTTATCTGGGGCCTCAGTAGTTGGCAAATCTCCACAGCTACTTAAACGATAACATTAGTCCTAATACCGTGTAAAATGACTAGTTCCTCGGGGTAGGGTTCGTTTTAATAGTGTGTGTCAGCAGCAAATAGCGTGGAGGACCCCAGAGGAAAGAGCGCAGCCCCCCTCGCTCTCACTGGAGCGACGGTACGGGTATATTTAATATCTACGTTAAAAAGCTCTTAGGCGCCGTGGTGATAGTGGACTGGATAGTTAGACATGTGCAGGCTAAACCCTGGGCTGTTTATAGGGCACGATACGGTGTGCATTACAGAAACCGTCTGAGGTCGTTCAAAGTCAAATGGGGGCTTCCAAAAATCTTTGACCCCAGCAGTAAAATGCTCTGAAACAAGCTGGGAGAATAAAATTGCTTCCTTTTTTTTTTTTTTTTTGGTGAGTCTGTTGATAAGTTTGCTGCACTATTAAAATGTTTAATCACTCGCCTCCAGCAAGAGCAATCTTCCATCTGAAGTTGCAATTTATTAGAGCGCCCAAAACATACTTGTTATTTGCCCCAAAGATGGCCAGGGAGCCTCAGAGGAAAAACAAAGCACAGTTTGAAATCAAGCAGAGAGTCTGAGAGGAAGGCGCCGAAAACAAAAATTGTTTTGGAATTGATGTCGAGGGAGATCATGTAAAACTTGCACCATTTTTTTTTTAAAATTCCAAATGCACACGGTGAAATCAGAGTGGCCACAGGTCCAGCCTGAGCTGAGAGGGGTGGAGGGCCTCCCAGGCGGGGGCGGGGGGCAGAGGGGAGAGGACAGAAGGGCATGGGGCTGCTTGCTGGTGGCACACCTTCCAAGAAGGGGCAGTCCTCTCTGCTCCAGGGTGTAGTCAGAGAAGCCCAGAGCAGAGGCGCAATGAACGGGATGCTGATTTCAGCAGGCTACTAGGCCCAGCGTTCCCCCTTTGGCCCTGGTAGATGTGGGCCTCTCTCTAGCTTCTTAATTAACCAAAGGCAAACAGTTCTGTAGTAGGGGGACAACTCCGAGGCAGTGAGCACTGTTAGACTACGGAAACTTCATTGGTGCAAGGCCAGAGACCCCGCCCCTGGAGGGAGGGGCCTGGAGGCCCCTTGCATGACCACAAAGAGTTAACTCCTTCCGGCACCGGTCACCCAGGGCTGTGCCTTGGAAGTAATGAGTCACCGAGAACTATCAGGTCACAATTCTCTAAAAAATTGATGATTAATGATAAACAAGGCATTTTCTATACAGGGTGGGGCAAAGGTTGTGAGTACACGAAACACAGATTTTATTCTTCTGCTATTATTTATTAGTGATTGTATTATTTTCCATGCAAGCAACGGCCAACCTCCTTTTTCCAACCTTGTAGATCATCCTGGGTCCTTGGCTGTACAAATAGCTGCAAGCCCTTTAAAATTTTTGAAAAGTCTATTTCGAACTGGGTTATAAGGAAAAGTAACAGGTATTCTGTCACAGAAGGGTGCTAGAGGTCTAAATTTGGCAAAGGCGCACCTTGCAGAGCCACGGAAGCATCATAACGGCTCAGGTGTGTCCTGAAGGGGACAACCAGCCAACGCAGCTGGTCTCGCTCCGCTCAGCTCGACATTTCTCCCAACTCACTGGCTATGAACGCCTTTCTTCGAAGAAAGTCTGTCTCCATTCTACCCCTGCACAAGGTTTGAGAATCACCGTGCCGGAGGCAGAATTCTAGAAATCCTCCCCCCTGTCCACGGTTTCCTGCTGGTTATTCACTCAAACCCTTGTGTGGGCCCCGCTGGGAAGGGGTTTTGCAGATTCGAAGTAAGTTCACCCTGAGGTGCCGAGAGAATCCAGGTGAGCCGGATCCAATCAGCGGAGCCCTGGACCGAAAGAGTCAGAAGGACTTCAAGTTCCCTCACTGCTTTGAAGGTGGAAAGGACCACTCGAGAAGGAAGGTGAGCAGAGAGCAGCCCCAGCTGAAAACCGGCACCAAAAACGGCCTGAAGGAACCTGCAGGCAGATTCTGCCCGGAAGCCCCCAGAGAAGAACCCAGCTGGCCAACAGCTTGAGTTTGGCCTTGTGAGATTCTGCATGGAGAACCAGGTGAGCCAGCCGACTTCGGACTCACAGCACAGTGAGATAATAAATGGGTGTTGTATTAAGCCACTAAATTTGTGGTAATTCGTTATACAGCAATAAAAAGCAAAATGGTGCTGGATTAATTGTGGTACTCTCTTCCCTGCCCCATTATGTTTATAAGGTGTTTTACATGTAACAAAACACTTCCATCGGTGGGGGCAGACCAGCAAGGCTCAGATACACGGGGCAGGCGTCTCCATATTTACAGGTGAGGAGATAGACTCGGGGAGAGGGAGGGACTTGCCCAGGACTCTCAGCCGGTAAAAGGGAGGTCAGGTGACTTGGACGGGTGTCTTTTTGTGACTCGGTTTGGGGGCCTGGTCTTTGTTCTCTCTCGCTATCAAACAGGAGAAACGTGAGCATTGGGAGGCTTTGCAACTGGGAGCTTGCAGAGGAGGATGAGAAAATTCCAGAGGAGGGCTTGGCAGGGGAAGGGTCCACCTGCTTCCTCAGAGGGGTCCTTTCTTGCATCTCTGGTCTCTGACCAGAAGAGCTTGGAGCGAGTGACAATGTGTGGGGGCGGTGTGCCGGGCAGCCACAGGACGTGGATGCTACGAAGCTTGGTTTGAGTGACGAAGGGCAAAGTTGCACGGGCCTGTGATGTCAAGAGGCACAGGGTCTGTGGGCTGACCTCCCAGGTGGGTGGTTTGCAGAGCAGGGGCTGCTGGCACGGTTCTCCCGCTTTCTTTGCTACAATGAGCATCCCTACCTGTGCGTGTGCACCTGCTCCCCTTAGAGGGGCCCTAATGCAGCATGATGGAGCAGAGCATTATCTAGAACCCCCTCCATGGACACAGTGGAGACTGAGGCTCAGAACGGTGCCTTGACCTTCTGTCGAAGAGTGCCCCCAATCCACATGCATACACGCACATGCGCACACACCACACCTAGCTGGGTTATCATGGCCGTTCTCCACGTTGGCTCAGGATCGCTTCCTGATGAGCCAGAGTTGCTTACCCAGCAACTGCAGCATGTGTGTGCTTGTTCTGCGCCCCGCGGGAGTCAGGACTGTGCGTTCACTGCTGTCCGATGATGACAGGGTCCAGCGCTGACGGAATGCAGGCCCCGGGCTGGACACTGTCTTGGAAGTGCCGGGAGTTAACTCACGGACTCCCGACAGCAAGCCCGTGGGGTTGTGGGGAAGTCACCAGGGAACTAACACATGTTTTTGGCAGAGACAGATCCAGGTGTTGTGTGATCTGGGGGTGGGGGGTACCCCTTAATGGAGAGCAATACAAAGTTAGGAATATACAATTAGGTCAGCGCCTTGGATAGAAGGCACCCAAGGGAGAGAAGGGTTCGGAAGGCTTACAGTAAATCTGCCTCAGTTTCCCTCTTTCTCCTTGCCTGTTCCTGTCCTCTGAAGTTAGGCAAGGCCATGGCCAATGGGATGTGACTACACTTCGTGGGTGTCCCCTCCGAGAGGAAGTTTCGAGGGTCAGCATGTGCCTCCCATTCTCCTCCCCACCCTGGTGTTCACCCTGGAGCCTCCTTTGCCCCGAGACTCTGAGTCACTACAACAGTCAGAGCACCTCCTCCCCACCCCACCTGTGCCCCCCCAACCCCATAAACACAGAGTGTGAGTGTGAAATAAGCTTTTGTTCTAGTCATTCACTAAGATCTTGCAGATTCTTTTAACCCAACTGACATAAGTAGGTGCCATTATTGTCCCCATTTTCCAGATGAAAAATCGAGGCACAGGAGCTTTAGAAACTCAGAATCTCACAGCAGCTCGTTCGTGGTGGGCCTGGGCTGTGAGACCCCGTGTCCCAGTTCCCCAGGGATGTGGCGGAATGGTAGGGACCTTTCATAAACTAGACACTTGTCCCACCTAAAGACAGCCACTCAGCTCCAGCGGATGGCCGTCACCGGGAACGTCTGGGTTTGAGCAGGATGTGGCCCAGCGCCACTGCGCAGAGAGAGAGAGAGAGAGAGAGAGAGAGAGAGAGAGAGAGAAAGAGAAGGGGCTGTCATGGGTGGGGCGGGGCTTCCTGGAAACTGGAGCTCTTCCTGAGCTCTCGGGTGAGGCCAAGCCGTCTCCATTTGCCGGGTCTCCTCTTGGGCCGTGAGTCCATGGGGCTGAGCTCATCCTTGGAGAGGGAGAGCCGTGGAGAAGGTTATAACTCTGAACTCTAAGGTTTTGACAAAGTCACCGATGAGACTAGTGAGTGTCTAGAACATCAGACCTCCCGCGTCACCTTAGACATTCCCAAAGCCTGGAGAGGAATTCTAGCGCCCGAGAGGACACAGGCCGCCCTCGGAAGTAGAGGCCTGTAGGCAAGGCGCTGGGGAAGTCGAGGTACCTGAGGAAATGGGCCCTTTGCTGCAGGGCTTCTCAGGGTCTCTCATAGGCCACGAGCGCTGGGCAGCTCCTGGTTGTGGAATCTTTTTTTTTCCTTCTTTTTTCCAGAACCTCTTGGGAAAGAATGTACTAGAGAAATTCTCTGAGACAGGCTAATCTGCGGCTTCTCTCCTCACCTCTCAATACTCTAATTTGTTTCTTGACAGGTTTCTTTTAGAATTGTAGTATTCTCTTATCAGGAAACATTTCATTTCTACTTAGGCATTGGATAAAAAAAAAAATTAGGTTGGTCCATGGGAGACTGGGGGACGTCACTGTCTGTCCCTGTGACCGAGCGTCCTCGGGCTCTCTAGGGTGCGGCTGGTTCTCCTTCTGTTCTCCACTCAGAGTGACTTTCACAGTTGGGATTCCCAGCCTTGGGTGGGGGTGGGGGTCACTTTGAGGCCCAGGGACAAAGGCCCTTGGGAGGTGCCAGTGTTCTAAAGGAAACCCTGCCTGGGGACTTGAGGTGGGGGAGGAGAGAAAGGAAGGGGAGGAGGAGAGAAACCCCTGAGTGGTTGACCAAAAGGGGCCCCTTTTACGGCCTTCCTGTTTATGGCTGAGAAGTAAACAGCTCGGGAGCCAGGTTGTCTCCAGCGGCAGCTGTGGACGGGAGCTGGCCTGAGACCCTGTCTTTCTGGGTGGCAGTGGGCGGGGAATCTGCCAGTCACGCCAGTCTCAGGGGGCATTTCTTTTTAAACAGAATCTCGGGGTGCTTTTCCTTCACCTCATGCCATCTGCTTCTCTCACACCCGTGTTCCTGCTCCTTTGGGGGGCGGGGGGATCGGCATGCGTGGGCTTGGTGCCACTTAACCGCTGTGTGGCTTCGGGAGAGCACTGTACCTCTCTGGGCCTCATGTGCGATGATGAGCAGGAGGGGTCTGAGAGGAAGTGGAGCCGGGGCCCGTGAATGGCACTCACAGCTTGCCTGGCATGTGGTAAGTGTCAGTCCATGTTTACTGGTATGATTATTATTTCAACGGTGCTCCTGCGGATGCCCCTGGGCCCCGCCTCGGTGGAGGGCTGTTGTGGGGTGGGGGGGGCACACCCACCTCTGAGAGAGTCCCTGGCCTCGGTCCAGCAGCAGCTGCTTTCTCTCCGGACTGGGGCCCGGAGCACTTTGCAGGCTGTGATGGACGAGGAGGTGCCCGGACTAAGATGAAGAGCGTGGGCCGGGGGCAGCAAACACCAGGAGATCAATAAACTATAATTATCAGGAATGGTGTCCGCGGGAAGCAGGGAGTGCTGCAGACAGAGAGAGACGGAGGAGGGGGTGAGAGACGCCCGAGTAAAGAGACAGCAAGGGCAAGACTGATTGAGGCAGACCAAGTGCACGCCCCAGGAAGCAAGAACTGTAAGGGTGACCTCGCAGGTGGGCCCGCCTCTGTGGGCGTCACGGCAGGAGCAGGTGTGGGAGATGCGAACCTGTTTTAGACGGCACCGATGCCCGGGGCTCTGTCCACGCCCAACACCCAGGGTTCTATCCACACACGTCAGCTTTTAAATTCCTGAGTCTTTGCCCACATCAGCCCTTGAATTACTAACTAGTAAGACTATACGAGCTCAAATATAATATCTGTGAAGACTACCGTGTTAACTCTGTCAAGCGAAGGAGAAGTTTTCTCATGCCCACGTGCACCATCGACTCTACCCGCGCAGAGAGGCGGAGACAGGAGAACGAGGCAGAGACAGGAGAACGAGGCGGACTGCCCTGTGTTAGGTTAGAGCTCCTCCTCCAACGTCACCCCAGGACTTCATCGCCCCTGGGTGGAGAGCTCCCTCTCGGCCCTCTGTGCGTGGGGCCCTCCATTCTGGAGCCTGTGCACCACACTATCGCCAGGACTTGAACGGCCCGCTGGCTCCTCGTGAGCTCCATGACGCTGCCGCTTCCCTAACAGCTTTGGAGAGGCCTCTTGAAAAGTTGTTGTTTCCCTGATACCCAACACTTGAAATTTCGAGGTCTCTCCACAGAAAGGGTGGCTGAGCCTGTCGCGTTTTCTTGGCCCTCTGACCCGTCCCCCCACCCCCCATTCGGTCTGGCAATCTTTACCAGCAGACAGCTGGCATTGACGGGGACACTAGGTTGTCCTGTCTCCTGAGTACATGGGAGGGACCCTCGCAGGAGGAGTGCTTGCGTGCCACTCAGCCAGTGGGTTGAGCCCCCTCCGCCTTTTTAAAGGAAATATCCTCAAAAACAGAAGCACATGCTTACTTTTTCAACGTTGGGCTTTACTGGGCTCCTGGCATCGGGCTGTGGCTTTACTGTTACCAGCTGCGGCAGCCTGCCTGATCCCCGTGGTGCCGGTTGGAACTATTTGCCCCTTCATTTGTGGGTAGGAGTACTGGACGGAGGCATTGCCTCCCTGTCACCGAGCTCGCAGATGGCCAAGGGGGTCTGTCAGAATTGCATGGGACCCTGACTGGTGTGGCTCAGTGGACTGAGCACTGGCCTGTGAACCAAAGGGTCACAGGTTCGGTTCCCAGTCAGGGCACATGCCTGGGTTGCAGGCTGGTTTCCTGTGAGGGGCGTGTGAGAAGCAACCAATCAATGTATCTCGCACACACCGATGTTTCTCTCCCACTCTTTCTCCCTCTCTTCTCTTCTTTTCTAAGAAGTAAATAAATAAAATCTTAAACAAATTTTTTTTTTAAAAAAGAATTGCATGGGAAGCACAGGGTCACCACCCCCTTTGCCAGTGAGGAAACTGAGGTCCTGACAGTTAACTCCCAAGACCTTACAGCTCGCCAGAGCCAGGACCCGCAGAGGCTCAATCTGGTCCTCCAGGCAGTCCGCGAGAAGAAGATGAAGGACGCATAGTAAACCCCATCCTGCTTTGGGGGGAGGTGGTCTCCAGGGTCTGTCTCACACCCCCACTCCCGCCTCCTGGCCTTGCTCACCCCCTGGAAGTACCATGCACCCCTCCGTCCCAGCTCTAAGTGACCCATTTTACAAGCCGGTCAGCCCCCTGCCCCTCAGCTGGGGAATCGCAGGCTGCCCAGGTTCCCCAGAAAGCCAAGGGCAGGAGCACTGGGCCTGGCTGGTGGGGACCCCTGGGGCTGTCTCCACCTGCATGTGCTTCCTGCATTCTGGCTTTTGTCTCCGAGCAGCACCATTCAGAAAGGTCTCTGCCATCTGGAAGCAGAAGCAAGAACACTGTGTGCACCCACGTGGCTGGGTAGAAAGGGACTCTCGGTGAAAAGACTATTCCTCCACTTGGGGTGGTTTGTTCTGCACACAGGTGGGCAGGTGCCCCCCAAACCTGTCTTGAGTGGGAGATCGAAGGGGAGGAAGGAGGGACCACACACAGCAAGGGGGTGGCGCCTCTCTAATCACTAAGCACGGTGGGTTGGGTCGGGCCTTTTCTAAGAAAAGAGGGTTTCTACTTTGTTTCTGTCCTCTTTCTCGCTTCCTTTCTTTTGTCATTTCAAGTTGCCATTGTGACCTCGGGCAAAGTGCTCCAGGGTGTGTCTCTGTGTTTATCTTTTTGTGTCTGTGTCTGTGTCCTGCTTTAAACTGTGTAAAACTGCTGAAGAGTTTAATCTGGATACAATGAAGCCAGATACAAGCAACATCAATTACCTTTACTCTCTGCTCTCAGAACTTAGGGGATTCTTTCCCTTTCTAAATGGCGATGCACAGTTTTCATTTAGAAACTTATTTTTCTACCTTGATAAGGTATCACTAGAGAAAGCGTGGTTAAAAAAGAAGTGGTGCATGAGTGTTTTCACTTTAATTAAAAGGAAAAGCCAAACGTGGTCCGATAGCCTGTTAAGAAACAGGCTTCCTGCTCGCCAAATGTGTCCCTATGGGGTATGTGCAGGCTTCAGAACGGGGTTTCCCTCATTTCTTCAACTTGAGTCCATGCTCTCTCTTCAAAGGCATTCAGAAACACCGACAGGAGACGCTATGAAAGGCATCCACATGGGTAGGATTCAAAGCAGTTTTATTTTTCTAAATTGAAGGCAACTTTAGTAGCATTATGTGGGATGAATTTTTCCAGCTACGTCAGCCTATCGGTCGCTGTTTTGTGTGGGGAGACGTGGCCGCTGTCTGTGTAAGATGAGGAATCGCTCCCACCAGAGGTTTTCCTGGCCAGAAGAATAAAAAGGCCAGGGAGAAAATAATGCACATTATCGATCCTCTCTGTGTTTTTTCCAACAGAGATTGTCCTCTTTCTTCCCAGGAAGCCCTTCACCACACCTGTGGACCTTACCCGCGCCCCCCCCCCCCGCCCCGCCCTCCCCATCCCTGATGAGCAAGGCCGCTGGCTCGGACTCCCACAGGTGAAGTGGGGGCAGGAGGGAGGGCAGGAAGGAAGGCTGGGGGAGCAGAGCAGTGTCCGTAAGCAGAATCGAGAGCTGAACTTCAGCCAGAGGCCAGAGGCCACCATGCCAAGGGGTGAAGGGCCTGGAGGTACCAGCTGCTGCTTCTTTTTGATACGGAGTTCGACATTCTGACCCCAGTGAACCCTCCCCTTTGGGGCACTTTAGGAAATGATTATATAAATTGCAATGACTGGTGCTGTGAGTTTTTAAAAGCTTTACTTTCTTTTTTTAAAAAATATTAATTTGTGGGAAGCCTTCCCTGGAGGCAGGCAGGAAAGGCACCGGAGGAGCAATATTGTAGCTAAAGTTACTGCCAACTACCGCTTTCTGATGGGACTGCTTATTTTCACCCGTCTTCTGGCTACATCGTGTTCTGCTTTTCACAACTACACGCCTGTAGCGGAAGGACTTGGTTTTCTCATTTGTCCTCCTTTCTCCCGAGCGCTCTGCGCAAGGGCTCGAACTATGAACTGATGCGAACACGGGACATATGCAGGCTGGCTGCGTGACTCCGGTTTTCTCTGTGGCTCCCCCTAAAGCCCCCACGGTGCTCTGCACATACCCCCACCCCCTTGAAGTTTACATCCTGGTGGCCCTGATACAAGCTGAAGGTTTCCAGCCCTTTCCAAGTTCCAAAATGTCTCCCTCCCCACGCCCCCTGGGTCTCTCACTGTGTCTCCATTGGCATGGGCCAAACGCCCCCTATGCGGGCTGATTTATGGCCGTATCAGGGAAAACTCCACAGACAGTATAAAATACAGTGGACCATGCCTGAGCCCCATCTTACATGTTATCGGTGATTGCAAGTGCGTTTTATAACCCCGGTGCCAAATCGAAATCAAGGTGATTTGCGCATCAATCTCCCAGATAGAATCAGGGCATGCTCTGTTGTGGTTTGACCTTCGGGGTGCCTTTGGCTGGTCTGACTGGTCTAAGTCCCTTGGACAATTACTCAGGGACAGTTGGAAAATGCAGCGCTAATGGCCAGCGTGGGATTACCAAAAAGCTTAACCAAGATAGATAGATAGATAGATAGATGGACAGACAGACAGACAGACAGAAGGCAGCATGGTGTCTGAGAAACCCAGGCTGCTGGCCAGGTGGGGAGCCCCTGAAGGTGCCTCTTGCTCTTTGTCTGTACCCCTGAACTCTCGAAAACCTAGAAAGAAAGATGTTGTACTTTATGAAAAGCTGGCGGATGGCCGGGCCTCAGACAGGTCAGAGAAGCAACCGAGTTTCTAAAATGACGGGAAGGACAGAGACGGGGTGGACATGGGTGGCATTTGTCCTCTCGCTGCCCACCCTGGGTTCTCCGTGTGCATTTTCATAGAAAAGGGTCTGAGCCTTCCTGCAAATGCTGTCTCTTTCAGGAAAAGTTCCGATCTTACCCCAAAATGTCGATGAATATGCTCACAAGGGCCCAGCAGGCAGGGTTAAAGATATTTTGAACAGATCCGTGGAAATTACAGATTTTTAGAACCCAAAGGAAGGCTCTGGAGGGATGGTCAGAGGGTATATTTAAGGTAAATATTTTTAAGTCAGGGTTTTATGCCTATAATCTGAGCTTTTCAACTTATATTTAGCCCAAACTTCTTTTGAAAGTAATTCCGTCTCTTTTGGGGCTTCATCCTTTCATAGTCCCGGGGAGGAAGCTCGGCCGGCTCTCCGACGGTGAAGGCCGCCTTACAAAGCCCTCTAAGACATGCTCATGCGCATGGGCTGATTATTAAGATAAATGCCTTGTGTTGGAAACTGGAGTTAATTATAATATATATAATCAGTTGCTGGTCAGCCTAGAAGTTATAATTTATTGTTCCCTAATTTGCATTTATTATCAAAGATATTTAATTTGAAGGAATTACAAAAAAAATAACCTGATTTGAGTGGTTATGGCGATGGTGGGGTGGTGGGCATTTAGCAAACTTCAAAACTCCTTTAAAAAAAAAACCCCAACTTTTCTAAACCCATTATATACAATTTCAGGAAATAACACACCGACATCAGGAGAAGACTTGTGCTCGATGATTAAAACCCAGGAAAGCCGTTTTTCCAAGACGTGGTGCCATTCTGGCTTCCAGACCCCGAGTTTCGGAGCCCCAGGTGAGTCCGCGTGCTGAGAGGGCCCAGTCCAAGGACAGGGATGGGGCTCGTGTGACGAGGCCGTCCTTTGTGTCCTGTTGAGGGGTGAGAGGACAGTGAAATAGAGGTGTGCTCCCTTTCGCCTGGACAGTGAAAAAGAGACCCGCCGTTTGTGACAGATAAGAGTTTTCTTGTCCAAGCAGATTCTGGCGGTGCCGTTTTCTCCAGTGTGTGTGCATAAGGTGCCTTTCAAACACATCGCTTCTCTGTGTTCTTCTGTTTTTGTTTTTTGTTTTTTTTTTTTAATCTGAGTCCTGCTTGGTTACAGTGCTGGGCTCCTTCAGTCGCACACGAGTGAGTGATTTTTGGGCAACCCCTTGCCTGGGCACTAAGTGTTAGCCCTCAGTCCTCCTGCCTTCTAGGAGCCCTCTTTTTAATAAATGTGCCGTAGTTTGACTCCAGGGAGTCGGTGTGAAATGTGTCCGCAGGAGATGTGACCTCCCTGGGTGGTCAGAATTTTCCACATGGAGGGGAAGGGACCGTCCGTCCATCCTGGGCTCCTGGCCCTAAGGATGCACCTGTCTGGTTTCCGTGCCTCCGATGCAGGTCACCTAGCCGCCTCTTGGATGTGATTTTCGAGCTTGCTGAATGCTGAGTTCGGAATGCTGTTCCCTCTACTCCCACTTCGTCAGCAGTCAGAAAGCAGGTATTTGGTCTTGTGGCTTTCAGAAGTGGGAGCGAGGCACAGTCAGCCTGGGTGTGACCGGAGTTCTTCCTGCAGACAGAAATTCTGCTCTTACCGAAAGGGAGGTTGGGCTGAGGGTGGGGAAAGGCTTCTGCAGGACAAGACCTCAAACCACCCTTGTGGGTTTCCGGGGGTGCTCCCGAGTGGCATGGTGCCCCATGGGACACCCCCCAGTCATTTCTGCAAAGGGCCGCCGGGTCCCCTCTGCTCAGGGAGCCCCGGTGAGTAGTGTACCAAGCGGGACGTGCATGCAGTGGGGTCTATTGACTGCAGAGAACTTCAAAACAAATCCCAGCCGCAAGCGGTCTCCTTTCCGTTATCACCATAGGCCAGCAGTTCTAACGTACGTGGTCAAGTACCTGTGAGCCGCCACTGAGTGTCCGTCCATGACACGCACATCGACTCTGTGTGGGGGTCCAGATCCCAATTTCTAGGCCAGGGCCCCACTCCCCAGCCACTGAGACTGTTGCCCGCCAATGGCTCAGAGCTGCCACCCTCCGTGGAGGGGGACCCCAATCCTTGGCCCCATCAGGAGACAGCCCAAAGGGACAGTTCACCACTGAGGCTGCGCTGCTGTGAGGCCAGGCTCAGCCCTCACTCCAGACCACATCCTGGCTCAGCCCCTTCCTATCTCTCTGCTCCCTCCCCTTCCCCCAGCGTCCCCTCTGCAGATCCCGTGCATTCAGATTCCTGTCTCAGGCTGTGCTTCCCTGGAACCTACCTGACACCGTGTGGCTCCCGGGCAGGCATGCTCTGCATGGGGACGTAACAGGGCCTCTCATTTCCTCAGGTCCACCTCCGATCCCAGAGCGCCCCGTTGTCTAATTTCTTCCTCTTTGCCTACAGCTGCCCAATGGACATCCAATACTATTTTGGACCTTCCTGGTGTGTTCCGTGTCGTCTGAGGAGCTACAGAATTCCGGGGTCCCCTGAGGATGTTAGAGTTCTCTTCCCAAGGGCTTTGTCAGGAGGCCATGGCCAGCCTTGGGGAGGCAGGCTAATGCGAGTTTGGTGGCCAGAGAGGCCTGGGTTGAGTCCAGGCTGCCATTTACTTCCTGGGCAGTATCAGGCAAGGGAGGAAGCCCAGTGCCACCGTCACGCAGCTGGTGAGATGCAGAATCAGCGTGGAACCCAGGAGCTCTGGTCCAGGGCCCTGCGTTTAACCCCTGTCTGGATGCAGTGGGGGTGGGCCAACAGCAATGGGGATAGTCCCTGACTGCTCACAGAATGGTAGCGATGGCGATGGCTGTCCTATTGATCAGATGGGGAAGATGATAATGGCAATAATAACAGCATCAAGGTCAAGGGAACAAGATTCACACAGCGAGATGAGAGAGGGCAGTAGACCAATTGAATTTCCAGAGATTCTTCCCCAAAGGCACCTCCTGAGGAGAGAAAAGAAAGAGAGAAAGAAAGAAAAAACAACCCAAACCTCAGGTCCCTGGAAGGCGCATGTCTTGGGGTCAGAAGACCTCATTTATCTGAGCCTTGGCGTGCTCATCTGTAAAATGGGGCACAGTGTGAAAGTTCAGTAAAAAGAGGTCCTGGGTGCAAATGCTTAGCCCCGTACCTGGCGGGGCAGGGGCCCAGCAGGTGTCTGATGGCCAGATGGCCGTGTCTCAGGAGGGGACTGCAGGGTGACATGGGAAGAAGCAGTGTGTGGCAGCTCTAGCAGGAGTGGGTCAAGGTCACTTACAAGACTTCCTGGGACATGGCCATGGCCATGTTGGCTCTTGTGATGAGGATTTGTTGCTTCCTTGAGTTTGCTGTCGCAATTTCTCTGCGTTCCAGGGTTCTCTGCTGTTTCCAGGCCCTGTTTTCTCACATTTGGCCTCCTTATCCTGAAAGTGCGCTCCCCACGCAATGCCCGGGAGGGCTGAGATTTCACTCTGTGTCATTCATTGCTGTGCTAGACAGTACCCAGCGCATGCAAGACACTCAATAACTACCGTTGAGAAACTGAACCTTATCAGGAGCGAGGCCTGAATGTGGCAGCAATTAACACTCATTAGTTGCCATGAGGCCTTAACGTATGTCCTTTCTCTGCTCTTTGGAAAGACCACCTCCCCCTTAGGGACTTCATCCACACAGCTTGTCCATCACACCAGCCCTGCGTCACAGGGTTGGGACCATGTAATGGAGTCTTACTGGATCTGGAAATTTAAGACCTGCGAGATTGTCCTGAAAAGAACAACTTACGGAAATTTAGCTGGTCCTAGAAATTATGCTAGAAAATGTTTCTAGAAAATATGCTGCAAATATTTTTTTCTCTTAGAAATTGAAAAATGCCTTTCCAAATTAACGCTTGGATTACGAAGTCAAAACTGAAGTAATAAACTAATTATAAATTAATGACACCATGTACCAGAACCTTTAAGATGTGGCTAGGGAGGACAGTGCCCAGAGAACATTTTATAGCTGCGAGATGGATTTATGAAAATGGAAGACTGAAAATATATATTCTCAACATTCAACTCAAGAAGCTGGAAAACAAACATCACCACCATTACCAACATTCACACACGTGCCCGGATGCACACACACAGAGGAAGGAAAAAAAAAACATTTCCCACTGAGTTTTTTCATGGAAAAGTGAGATGTGTCTGTACCAGGAGATTTTCCTCAACACAATCACCAATCATACATTTTCCACGAATCAATAACATGTAATTACATATCGCCCTCGGCAGAGCATGAAGCTTTCCAAAGGACAGAGTCGTTTTGTCATAGCCAATCATGATTTATTTTATCTAGACCAGTTTTGGGAAAATGCCAATTGAAGGAGATGAAGGGGATTGTGGCGAGAGTGGAGAGCTCACCCTGGACCACATGAAGGAGCGTTTGCCCGGTGATGCAATTTGTGTGATAGGAGATCGACCTATGTGAGCCCACGACGACCTGAGTGTCTGTGCGGGGGTGGAGGACTGTCAGCCAGCCACTGGGATTTCCAGGGACAGAGGGAGTGGGGGTAACAGTGTGCTGACTTCCTCCTATTTGATATTTATTCTGATGACTCCTAGGAGCCCAGGGGCTCCGTTCCCTGATGACATCAGCCACACAGCATGTTGGGGATGGGAGACCAGTGGAAGATCCCACCTGGGTTATGGCAAAGCAACGGTCAAACGCCACTCCTTCACATGGGACCCGGCTCTGGTCCTGTTCACAACAGCCACTCGGAGACGGGGGTCAACCCCCCTGTGACGCGTTCACTTCCTTGCCTGGCCAGAGGAAGGAATCAGGAAACGGGATGCTTTCCAAGACAAAGTCTTCACCCCGTTTGGGGGGCAGCTTGACCGCACCCGCCATGGACCAGCGCAGAGGCCCCAGGCTGGCTATGAGTCTCCCTCTGAATTAGCCACACCACCACCGGGGGTTGGCATCCTTAAACTTAGGTGTCCAACAAGGTCCCCACCAACTTATCCAACCTCCTGAAGCTCTGTTTGTTGTTTGTGTCTCTGACCTGTAAAGTGTGTAAAATATCTTCGTCTGTTCTGGCTGCTGTAACAAAATAGCACAGACCAGGTGGCTCACAGACAGTAGATACTTGTTTCTCACAGTTCTGGAGGCTGCAGGCTGTCTCCTGGTTACAGTTTTCTTATTGGATCCTTCTGTGGTAGAAGCCCAGAACCCGGGGTGGGGGTGTGGCTGAAGGGAAGGGATTTCTCTGGGATCTTTTTTGCAAGGGCACTAATCCTATTCCTGAGGGTTCCACCCTCAGGGCATATCACCTCCCAAAGGCCCCACCCACCTCCTATTATTACCTTGAAGGGCTGGGACTTCAACCTGTGAATTTGGGGACTACCAAAATAGCACTACCTCTGTGGTGAGTTTCCTTTCAAGAAATTGTGTGAAGCATTTAGATTCATGCCTGGTTTAGGCCAAAACTCAAATTAAATGGTACCTCTATGTGACTTATCCCTTTTGTGCCAATTTTCTTATTTGCAAAACAAGATAAACAGTACCCATCACATCCTACTTGGGAAGGAAGTTTAAGTATATAAGTTTGAGTCATATGAAATAGTTGGTATTTGATTATTTTTGACCTCTACAAACAGCAATTCCACGTGGGCCGATGTGATGAAATGTGGTATGTCAATTCATATCTATAGAGACTTAAAACTAATTGTAACTATGAATTGTTACTGTATT
This sequence comes from Desmodus rotundus, assembly GCF_022682495.2. Classification (NCBI taxonomy): domain Eukaryota; kingdom Metazoa; phylum Chordata; class Mammalia; order Chiroptera; family Phyllostomidae; genus Desmodus; species Desmodus rotundus. The sequence continues at coordinate 4,235,286 of NC_071398.1, forward strand.
CCCTCTCCACTTCCCAGTTCCACAGGGAAGGCACACCTCAGGGAAGTGACAAGTCTGGCATTATGGGGTTTTTTTTCCCTCTCTTTGTTTCATTTTATATTCCTTCCCTTCTCTCCCCTCCACTCGCCCATAGTCATATTTCACAAGGCCCGGTAGGGGCAAGCTCTGTTCATCAGAAGTAGCCCATAGAAGAGAGTAGACTTGCTATTTTCTGTGCTAAGTTGTTAATTGATTTGATAATTGCCTAGGAGACACACACAGATGCAAAACCAATGTCAGGCCACATACTTCTCTTGACAGTAAGATGAAGATGTTTCAGTTATTGGAACTCAGATGTCACCTAGAAGAATAAGAAGAGGGACCGGGAAAAAAGAGGGGAGTGGAGCCAGCATGGCGGGGGAGGCAGGCCATCCCTCTTGGTTATCAAGCGGAATGACTCCCCAAATATGACAATAAATCACCGCAGGAATCAATCAGACGGGAGGCCACTGCTCCACGCTGATAATGCATCAATCAATATTTAATGTTTACACTTTAATTAATCCACACTCGGGGAGCATTCTTTCAGTGACAAAAACAAAGAGATGAGAAATAAAACACCTTTTATATCAAGGAGCGGTGAGTGCGCTGCCTGTCTGGGCGGCTTTGATCGGACCTGCCATTGATCACCTCCGGCCTCGGCAACCTCCCAGTCACTTTCGGATAGAAAGCTGATGTGGGGGAGGGGCCCAGACGTGTCACAGTGCTGCGCGGGGAGAGGGTGACTTCCTCAGAACCGCCTTGGAGTATGGATTCGATAGGAGGCAGAACAAAGCCAGAGTACATATTGGATTCTGAACATTGGTGACACCCTCTCCCCAGAAATGATTTCTGTCGGCAGAGCGTGATCTATAACTCTGGTGGGGGGGTGGGCGGGGAGGGGTGAGCAGGAAAGATGTGTCCCTCTGGTGTGAAGAATGCCAGTGTCGTCTTGGACACACAGATGCTGGTGTGACTCCCAGGACTGGCTCATCACACTCGTAGCCCATCAGCCTGTCATCCACACTCTGCCCTCCCCCTCTCACCATGCGTGTAAAAACACCCACCCCCCACGTTAACTGTAACACGTATCGACAGGGCTGCATGTGAATCTGTGTGAGCTCTGGTCTGCTGCCTGACCTCCTGTTATTTTGCAGACCTTTGCTCAAACATGTATTTGGCTTGGCAGATTTCTGTTGATATTTTTAAGCCAATGCCTTTTGTTCTGGCTCTCAAACCTTTTGCAGGCCTTGAAAAGCTCATGGGCTGTAAACACAGGTACCGAGGGTTTCTGTTGGAGAAAGTCGCTCCACAGACAATGCTGGATTTTGACCCTCAGACGTGGTTAAGCTTTTCTCTTCTGGAGCATAGCAGTGGGGTAAGGGTAAGAGGTAAAATGCCAGAAGCCTTGAGACGGGTTCCCCCAGAAGGAGGTCCTAAGATAGGAATTTGAGAGGAAGTGGTCTGTGAGTGAGACAGGGAAGGAAAACCAGACCCCCAAAGGGGAAGTTGGCACTAACGGGGACGGGGATGGGGGACCCAGAGCAGACACTCGGTTCAAGGTCAGGTCTTCTGCAGGGTGCAGAAGCTCTCTGCTCTTGGTTGAAGGCGGCCTGCGGGGGGTTTGTGGCCCATCAGGTCTTTGGCTCGCCCAGTGGGACGATGACAGGACAGGGACACACACCCGCTGTGACTGCTCCATCAGGACAGACCAGAAATAAGTAGCATTGATTCTGGCTGCAAATGGGAACAAGTAACAAATAACAAATTCTTCCAAACCCAAACATATCAGTTAACTCTTTGCCATTTGCTCGGGAAGGCCTCCCCTGTTAGAAGCTCCTCCTGTGCTGGAAGCCAGCACACTCAGCTGGGCCTCCGACGAAGTGGTTTAGGGGCCGTGTGTGGAAACTACCAAGTCGTTGTCCTGGAGCCAGGCGGTCACCCTGCGAGAGGCATGGAGACACTGAGGCTGACAGAGGGGTCGGGGGGATTCATGAGTCCCACGTCACACTACTTCTGGGGGCACCCTGTCCTATTCAGCTCTCTCTCTCCTTCTCCATCGCTACCACGCTCGATTCGCGGGCTTTGTGCAAAGCCATTTCTGGAATGACACAATTCTCTGTATCTACTTACGAACACTACGCCCTGACGCTGGAACCCGGGAGAACGCCATGCCAATGGTTCCTTGTGTCGATTGCACACCCCAGTTGTCAGATGCTGACTACGCTGATTTAATGTTTTCCTCTTTCGCAGCAAAGCTGCGTACCTCCCCCCACTCTAAGTTCCCTTGCAATTTACTAAATTTACCCCAGTAGATCTGTCATTGACCTTAACACATTTCTAATTGGTTGAATAGGGTTTAACGTCCCAGCACTCCGGTGACAGGAAGCAGGTCCAATCAGTGTCACTCCGAGTTGTGAAGACTCTGCTATGAGGTTCTTCGGTTGCAGATAATCGAGACTGGGCTTCATTCACTTAACTGATGAAAGAGGAATTGTGGGAGGGCCACTGGCCAGACCCAGAGCGTCTCTGGTGGTCTCAGTCACAACCCATCATTCTCAAGGGCAGCCTGCACCTGGCCCAACTCCAAACACCTGTCCCTGTGTACCTCTCCTCGGGAATCAGACTCCTAGGAAAGAGCCTTTGCAATCAAAGATTGTCCTGTCATTATGTGTCCCAAGACTGAGGGGGCATCTAAAGCTGCCCCTTCCCCAAAGAAAAGGTGGAGACTGCACCCAGTCGACAGAAAGGAGCACTAATCTTTTTAGAGCAAGAGAAGTCTTGTTTCCCTACCATTTTAATACCAGAGAAGACTGTAGTTGAACATACATGCCCTCCTCCCCCTTGTTCTGTTTTTAAGGTTTTGTTCACTTATTTCTGCCCCGATCTCAACTATTTCTTCTTCTGTTTACTTTGGGTTTTGTTTGTTCTTCTTTTTCTAGTTCCTTTAGGTGTAAATTCAGATTGTTTACTTGGGACTTTTCTTGTGTGTTGAAGTAGCCCTGAGTGGCTATGAACTTCCCTCTTGGAACGGCTTTTGCTGCATCCTGCACATTTTGGAAATGGGTGTCTTCATGTTCATTTGCTTCAGGACAGTTTCCGATTTCTTGTCTGATGTCCCCTTTGACCCATTGGTTGTCAAGAGGCATGTTGTTTCGCCTCCATGTATTTGTGGGTTTCCCCCCCACTCTTCTCTCTGAAGTTGATTTCTAGTTTCATGCCTCTGTGGTGAGAGGAGATGCTTGACATGATTTCAATCTTCTTGAATTTACTGAGGCTTGTTGTGTGGCCTAATATGTGATTTATCCTGGAGAAGGTTCCATGTGTACTTGAAAACTGTGTATTCTGCCATTTTGGGATGAAATGTTTTAAAAATGTCTATTAAGTTGATCTCTACTGTGATACTTGAGGCTATTATTTCATTATTAATTTTCTCTCTGGATATGAGTGGGGAATTAAAACCCCTACTATTATTGCATCACTGAAGATTTCTACCTTTATGTCCATTAATAATTGCTCTCTGTATTTAGGTGCTTGTATGCTGGGTACGCAGATAATTACGATGGTCGTATCCTCTTCTTGGGGCGACCCTTTTATAATTATGTAACGTCTTTCTTTGTCGTTAAGACTTTTTTTGTTTTGTTTTGCAGTCTATTTTGTCCGATAGAAGTATCGCTGCCTTAGCTTTCTTTTTGTTTCTATTTGCATAGAATATCTTTTCCACCCCTTCACTCTCTGGATGCGCCTTTTGATTTGAAGTATCTTGTAAGCGGTCCATTTATAGACGGGTCATGTTTTTAAATCCATCCAGCCACCCATGTTTTTTTACTGGAGCATTTGCTGTGTCTACATTTAATGTAACCATCGGTAACCGTCAGCAGTATGTAGTTATTGCCATTTTGTTCGTCGTCTTTAAGGCGTCCTCTGTTCCTTTCCTTTGCGCTTGGCCTCTTCCCTGGTGGTTTGCTGGTTTTCTTTAGTGTTTTATTTAGGCTCCTTGCCCTCTGTGGTTTGTATGTGTTGTGGAGGTGTTTGGTGTGTGGGTTCACGGAGGTTTATGCACGTCATTCTCTGCACGGGAAAGTGTCCCGTGTAGAAGGGACTTCACCGCAGGCCCATCATGCCAGGTGGCGGTCTATTCGAAGCTGAAAGGCATTTAGGTCTGAGTGTATTCTATAAGGACTATGTTTTTACTCTCCTTTGTGCTCAGTTACTGGTGGGATATCTTAGATGTCTTGTGTTGTGTGTCTCCTAACTATCTACTGTCGTTTGCGTTGAGCTTGATATTTTTTTCTTTAAACTTACTAGTAACTTTTTCAGTGTCTGATTTGCGTGGTTCTCTCTTACACTTCCTGTCTGTCCACGTTCTCCCAAGTTCTTTCCTTTCACTCTCAAGGTCGGTGAGCATCCTTACGACCGGTTCTTTGAATTCTTTATCAGGCAACTTACTTATTTCTGGTTCCTTAGGGTTTTCCTGAGGATTTTTCTTGTTCCTTCATTTGAGAGATATTCTTCAGCCTTTTCATTTTGGCTGACTTTCTGTGTCTATAGATGTGACTTAGGCAAAATATCTGTCTCTTCCAGTCTTGGAAACGTGGCCTTGCACAGAGTGGGCTCCGTGGAGACCATGTGCTGGGGTGCTGGGCAAGAGAATAGGAGTGGGGAGGTACCTGAGGCTCTGGGCTCTGACCTGCGGAGCCGGAGCAGCTGTGGGTGGGGAGGGCAGGTGTGTGTGGTAATGCCCTGCCATCCTGCCTGCCCTCTCTGTTCAGGGTGAAATGGGCTCAGGTGCTGTGTCCCAGCACACACCGCAGGGACCCTGCAGGCAGGCCAGAGCCCCAGGAGGTGGAGGGGACACAAACCCAGTGCTCACAGGCCCCCTGAGCTGGGGAGTTCCCACAACTCCCGTCTTCCCCACGCAGCGGCCTCTCTCGGGTTTGTTACAGGGTAAGTGTCCCGTGTAGAAGGGACTTCACCGCAGGCCCATCATGCCAGGTAGTTTGCAAAGCCACTTGGAGCTGAGCAGGCACTTCCGGCCCCAGGGGCACAAGCAGGCATTTCCGGTGCCTGCCTGCATCTGCAGCAGCCCGGAGGCCAGGTGAGTGCGTGGGGATGCTCTGCTCCTGCTTCCTGGTTGGGAGGCCTAAGGCTTCCAGTGATGCTGGCCGCTGAGGGGACCCTGCAGTCAGGTAGGCCAGAGCTCCAAATACAGCTCAGCCGAGCTCTGGGGAGGTGGGGAGGGGTCCCAAACAAGGGGCGTTCGCTTGCTCTTCTCACTGGGGACTTCCTGCCGCTCCCCCGGGCTCTGCGGCTTTCTGACTTCTCCCTTAGGCCTCCTTCTCTCGTTTGTTGCCAGGAGCTGGCCATTCAGCTCGGGTGTATCCAGACGTAACTACTCCCTGTACTTTTTTGGGTGTGTGCTCGTGGGAAAGAACAAGTTTAGAGTCTTCCCAGGCCTCCACCCTCTTGGACACCCCCCTCCCGTAACTCCTCTTCCCGCCAGGTGTTGGGATAGAATGGTGAGCACCATCATTTAACACAGTTTTTGCGCTCCAGTCTCAAGAGACAGAGAGAAACACTCATCGGTGCATGTATGCCATACGCTTCTTTAAACGCGTGTGGAAGAAACAGGTGTGCAAAAGAGCAACGTGGCATGGAAGCTGGTGTGATTGTAGCCAGGCCTTGTGTATTTGTCCACTTTTGAGCCCCTGCATCCCCTGGAACCAAGCTGTCCACTACTTCCCTGTTGAGAACTCATTTACACTTCCTTTAAAGTATCTAAGAGCCTCTGGGGATTACTTTAGCCCCTCGGTTTCGACCAGGGGCAGCTCCCCGTTTCCCGGGCCTGAGGGCATTTACTGAGGACGGCAGACAGTTTTGGTCAGCATGCGGTGTGTGTGGGGGGCACTACTGTGGGGAGAGGCTAGAGATGCTTCTAAGCATCTTAAAATGAACAGGGCAGTCTCCCACCATAAAGAATTATCTGACCCAAAATGTCCATAGTGCCAAAGTTGAGAAATGATGCACCGAGCAAAGAAACCAGTTCTTCCCTATAATACTGCTGTTGCCTCGGTCTGCCACATGGAGTCACTGTTGAAGATTAGTCCAGTGCAGCCTGGTGAGTGTTGGCCGTGGTATGAATCTCTTCTGGTGCCCACGTTGGTTCTTAGAGTTCACATTCACACGTTCATATGTTATTTCCTGAAGTTCAACACCTGACCCAGGGACACAGGAACTGAGATGCTTGTATTTTAGCCACAGACAGATTCTATACAGAAGAAAAAGGCCCTGAACTTTGCCTCTGGAACCTGAATTAATCCTACATGTTCACTGTTGGTCAGATTTCAGACTTGCCCGGGCTTTTTTTTTTTGCTTGCCCTGCTTTATCGCAGAGGTTTTATTCTGCTTGCCAGCGGTCCAGATACCATTTTCTGCATTGCTCAGGCCTTAGAGCAGGCTGCACGTATGAAAGGAGCTCTGAATGCATTCTGCCACCCGTGAGTAAGTAACCTTGGACTTGGTGGCCTCAGGTCTCTATTGGCAGGGTGACAGTTTAGGTTGGTGAGGATTTTCTAGACTTAAAGCATGCGTGTATATCATGTCTGTGAGCATGCTCTCTTATTTACTAAATATTTTCCTCTTAATCGACTCACTACATTTACTCAATACGTTTTTTGGAAAGGCGTCTTTGCTCACTCTCACAGATGGAAAACCAGTTGGCACAAGTGGGAGGCGACAGAAAAAAATAAGTGTAACGCAAACAAGACAGCTGTTATTAAACTCTGGCTAACTGCTCTTGCTTGCTAAGGGTTCTGAGTCTTAGGTCCACTTGTGGTTCTTAAAGAGGGAAATGAGCCAGAGTTTAGGGGAATTAGAGACTCCCAGGACCCGTGGAGAGTTTTTCCTCTACGGCTAATCAGAGGGGCAGGAAGAAGGCGGATGGTGAGTCCTGTGAGGGCGCGTGGTGCCGCCAGCAGCTCACATCAGCACGTGCTTTGGGAATCCTGGACTTAACGGCCCTCAAGGGCTCCTTCAGCTCCAACCACTGGCCACTGGCTTCCCCCTCCTTGCTTATATCACAAAACTGCCAAGAAGTACCAAAGAGAAGATGGGGGGGGAGAAGGCTTTCCAAATTGTGAAGTGCTGTGCACCCCAGGGCAGGCACATGCTGACTTCCTGTGGGTGGGCTGGTCTCGGGGCATCAGAGGTAAGGCTCCTTCCTGCCTCCCTAAAAACACCTTCCCTTCTGGTCTTCAATCAGAGATAATCTCCTTGTTCTTAGAAAATATGCAGATTTACAGGTGGCAGTGAGGGGGAAGCCATGTGTCATTTATAGAAACCTGGGGTTGAGTTTTTCAGTCCTTTCTTGGGATGGAGGTCAAGGCTCATGGATGGCTAAGAAAGGGAAGTATCTGGAGTCAAGGCCAAGGTGAACAAATAAAGAAGCAGGGATAAGCTAAGCCCAGTTTTGCCGAGGTGCATCCTTGGCTTGACCTCTGTCTTCAGCCTGAATGGAGCTTAGTCTGGCCCCCAGTTATGATAATATAAAGGGGTTTCCATGGGGGAATTGGAGAGAGGACCTTACTGTTTGGACCTGATAACAGCATTTCCCTAAAACCTTCGATGCAGAGTTAGTAGCCCTGCACTATTGCTATTACTACGACTATGGCATTTTCCTCAAGTACTATCAGTTTCTAAGCTTCTCTTCCCTCTGTTTCTTTCACGGCACTTGCATAGGGCCCGACCTCTCTAACTTGGCTGTGTAAAGAATAACAGCAGCACACGCCAACTTTGAAAAACCCTCATGGTTTGTCCCAGGCCTCTGCTAAGGGCTTTATATGTGGTGTTTCATCCCATCCATTCAACCACCGCACAGACTAGAGGCCATGAGGGTCCATTTTTGACTCAAGAAAATGGAGCCTAAGTGGCTTGGCCGAGATGCCCATGCAAGTCAGCAGCTGAGCTGGGTCCAGCTCTAGCTTGCGGCTCAGTCCTCTTCCAACATTTTCTCATAAGCACTTGGGTTAGAATGTGAATCTGAACGTGTTTACATTTCTCTAGAACAGGAGTTCCTCTGGCCTGGCTTTCTTTCGCACGCCCCATAGTGGAGGATCCCACACTGTGAAGATCAGACCCTGGGAAGAGAGAGAGCGTGAGCCAGTGAGCAGGTGCTCTGGGGTCTCCTTGATTTTTGGGGTGCGTCCTGGGAGAGAGTGGTTTTGAGGTTCTGCTGCTGATGAAGCCAGACATGGGAGCCAGTGTCCTACAGCCTACAGGTCATTTAATTCGACAAACAGTGGTGCCTACTAAATGCCAGTTCAAGGGCTGTGTTCTTCCATAATTTGCCAAGATTGAGGCACGGAGTTTTAGGGTGGGAGGAGGTTTATGCTCTGGATCCCAATGAGTGCTGTCAGCAAGCCATAATCTTCAACTAACTCCCTCCCTCCCTTCCACCCCTCCTTCTGTTTGTGCTTCCATTACCTAGCTTTCATCTGTCTATTACTATCATGGAGTATTTTTCGTACAAAATCTGTCCACCTGCTGGGATTCCCTTTTCTATCATGGGGCCGGCGGCCTTGGTGCTTGGTCCTGGCGGTGAGGAATGACTGAACCTCATATGGGAAGCAACAGAACGTGGGTGGATGTCCCCAGCGTCTCCTTTTCCGACCCGGGAGGTGTAGTAGGATGCCCTGCAGGGGAACCGAAATGACCGGCGGGGGGTCATTAGAAGTGTTAGATCTATGAGTAGCCCCACCCCCCGTGCCCCCGCATCTCTGCTGAGACCAGGCCTGACTTGTTCTTTTATTTTTCCCGTTCGTTCCTCTCACCACGTGACACATTAACGTGAACCCAGAGTTTGCTCCTGGATGACTCCTCAAAACCAGTACTGTTGTTCCCGGGATCAGTGCTAGGGGCCCCCAAACTCCTTCTTCCCAGAAGAGGAGCCTGGCCCAGAGGGAGGGGAACAGAATAAAGACGGGGCGGGGGTCCCCCACTGCGTGGGGAAGGTAACAGCAGAGCCCCTGCGGTTCCAGGCCACTGCTCCTTTCGGTGGGTCCGGGCAATCAGGGCTTGATGGTGCTAATAAACCCTCTGACCTTTTATTTCCCAGGAAGCCAGACATTCAAATTCCCCTCGTTTAATTTGTACACAGGCACGCAGTTGGTCAGTGAGAGCGCTGGGGTGTGAATGCACCGGGGAGCCACCCCCCTTCACACCAGTGACGTTCTCAGGCCTCTGGCTCTGGCTGGATGCTGTAGTCAAAGTTCTGAGAATCGGTCCCAAGGTCACCCGCCAGATACAGTCAGAGCCCTGGCATTCCTTAATTGGCCTGTGTCTGTCCCCGGAAGCATTTCCCTTGGTTCTGAATGGTCTCTTGCTGAGCCCCTTGAAAGGCAGAGAAAGAGATCTTTTTTCCCCCCATTTTTACCTAAAGTCCAGTTTTGTCTTTCCCCAAGAGGAATCAACCTAGAGAAATGGTAAACCCAAATCATGGTTTTTTTTGCATTCAAATTTTAAGGTTTTTTTGGTGATGTTTGAGGATTTCTGATAGCAAAGGAAAGAAAATACTTGGTGTAATTGCTATAAATTGGTGCTTTATGAAAAGCAGATTCCAGCTATTGATGTTTTCCACTGTGACATTTTTTCAAATAGGAGCAGTGCGTTCTAGGAAACCAATGGAAGAATGGCCGGTCCCTTCCTCGAGAGGATGACTTTTTTCTTTTGCTAACAAGGGTTATGGTTTTTCAAGAATAGCAAAAGGGAAGCTTTTGTGATCCTTGACACCCCTGGAAAATATTCCAGTGCAAAGGTGGCTCATGCTGCTGCAATGTTGGGGTCATTCAGTAATTTCAAGAGTCTGTTTCCAAATATTAGCTATACACCACCATGTTGGCCCCGGCAAGGACGGTAAAAATTAAGCCCTGGTCAAACCCCTTGTGGTTGGGGACAGAATAAGAAATTGAGTGGGTGTCTTGGTCAAAATTTAAAAAGAGCTAAAATTCTGAAATGAGACCAAGCCATTTTTTTTTTCTGCATTCAGAAAATCTCTGCGAAGTAATACAGCTTAGAACGAGCATGCTTTTGAAACTGAGAGGCGAGCGAAAGGCTGAGACGTTCTTTTCTTTCCTATGGCACATTCAGAAACAGCCCCCAGGTTTTACAGGGGAACCTATGATTTTAAATACCAAAAGAGACCTCCTTTGCCCTTTCCTTTCACCCACATGTCTGTCTGTCAAACTCGAGGCACCCCATAAATTCCTATCACATGGCCTTTCCCATTAGTAACAGAAAATGGAATTTAGGGCCAGTTTATAGGGTGACATTGTTGTGGCTGACAAATTACCCATGCCAAAAACCTGTGGCGAATGCCGATTGAGTCCCATGTACATTTTCTACAAAAGGAGCCGGGGCAGTACTGGGTTCAAGTTGTACGGAAAGGTTTGGAGAGGGATGGAACATTGTGTTTAATAAGAGACTCAGCTGCTTTGATCACGCGGAGAGATTTAATGAGCACGCACACTAAATCTGGCTTTTCAAAGGCCCGTTCTATCAAACGCTAAATGTGCTAGACGTGGATGGAAGAATCTGCTTAGTCCTAGGGCAACGGAACCTAAATCTGGGTGAGTGGGAGAGACCGTTTTAGTAACACTCACACATTTTCCAGACGGGACTGAGGCTCCGCACGAGCAAGTGGCTTGATGGAAGTCGTAGGGGGCTTTGTGGTAGAACTGGAAGTCTCCAGGCTTCCCGGGTTAGTGTTTCTTCCATTGGTAATGACCTAAGAAACATTGTTGCCTCATCCATTTGTACACAGGAGGGGCATTCTACAATCATCCACCCGTCCATCCATCCATCCATCTGTCCATTCCCCAGCCATCCATCCATTTAAAATAACATTTATTGACCATCTTCATGTTTTGTGCCTTCTGCTGGGTCCTGGGAGACAAGAAGGAAAGATGCCTCTGTGCCTGCTTCTTGCTTCTTGCAAGAAGAAGCGAGTCACACAATATAGCATGATGAGTGCCCTGCGGAAGGCCTGCCCATCTTCCCGTGGGGGTGTGGAGAGCCGTGCTGACATCCGATTGGAGGAAATCAAAGATGCTGGCAAAGGAAATCGAACACCTGTGCTGGGTATTGAGGGACAGGGCCTCTGAGCGTGCCAACTTTGTCCTTCTTTTTCAAAATCACTCAGGCTATCTGAGTTCCTTTTTCTTTACACACATGCTAGAACCCGCTTGTCAGCATCTACCAGAACAAGCCTCCTGGACTTTGTCTGTAAGAGGCACGTAGTCATGTCTGCTGTTTCATCCCTGGTTTTAGTGACTTGAATCTTCTCTCTCTCTTTTTTTTCTTGCTCATTCTAACTAATGTTCTGTCAATTTGGAAGATCTTTTCAAAGAACCAGTCTTTGGTTCCATCGATTTTTCTCTATTGTTTTTCTCCTCTCTATGAAGTTCTACTCTGATCTTCATTATTCCCTCCCTTCTGCTTGCTGTGGGTTTGCTCTTAGTTTGTTCTTTTTCTAGTGCCTTACCGTCGAAGTTTAGGTTATTAATTTCAGATCTTCTTTTTTTTAACATAGGCGTTTACATCCACTCTTTTCCCTGTAAGAACTGATGTAGCTGCATCCCGCACGTTTTGGCATGTTGCATATTCATTTTCATCTATTTCAAAGTATGTTACAATTTCCCTTGGGGTCTTATTGTTGTTGTTGAGCCATCGTTCAGTTAGAAAGTGTTGTCTGATGTTCACATGTGTATTTACAAATTTTTCACATTTATTCTGGCCACTGAGTTCTGATTTCATTTCATCATGGCTCGAGAATATACTTTGTATGATTTCAATGCTCTGCACCTGAGGCCTGTTCTATGGCCTAATGCATGGTTTCTCCTGGACGATGCCCCATGTGCCCCCGGCGAAGGATGTGTATTCTGTCTGCTCTCGGTGGGGTCCTCTGCAGATGTCTGCGAGGCCTAACAGTTTATAGTGCTGTTCAAGCTTCTGTTTCCTTGCCGAAAGCCTGTCTAATTGTCCTATATAAAGTGAAATATTGAAGTCCCCAGCTATTATGGTGGAATTGTCTATTTTTTCTTCAGTTCTGTCAGTTTTTCTTCCTAAATTTTGGGGCTCTGTAGTGAGGTGCATGTATGTTTATGATTATTGTGTCTTCTGGCTGGATTGACCCTTTTACCGTGACAGTATGTTCTTCTTCGTGTCTTGGTTACTGCAGCTTTCGAATCTTTGCACGATGCTGTCACTGGGAATTTTATTGCAATGCACAAATGCTGCTTGTGATCTCCAGTGCTAATGACTTACTATATTGCTTTTTGCACCAATCATTTAAAGGCTTGTGTACAACGTTCAAAACTTGCGCCTGTAAAGTCATACCCCGGGGAAGAATGACTAAATCTGTTTTAAATGTCTTTGTCCTCTTTCTTTATTGATTCTGTCAGGTGACTGCTTTTAATATCCAAACCAGCTGGCTGAGGTTATTTCAGGCTAACTTGTTTTCCTAAAATAGTCCTGTTTGTTCAAAATAAAGTATCTGAGAGAGCCTTTTACCATAGGAGAGGCTTCGAGCACATTTAAATATAATCCAACTCCTTCTATTCGAGAACTCATTCGGGCCTGTACAGTCTCCAGCTGTACACACTGCTGTTTGCACTCTGCTTTCTAAAGAGGCCTGGCTGAGTGCGCATCCTGCCTCATCCATCCCTTCTCTCCAGCTTTTGGGGGCTTGGAAAAGTGCCCCTCCCAGGACATGGGGCCTCATTATCACTGGGAAGTCTTGGTGGGTAGCATGCGGGCTCCAGCCAGTCACGCAGCTTCACGTCCTGGCCTCCAGAGGGTCGTGACTGAGCCACCTGATCTGCTTCCCATCCAGAATCTGCCAGGTAACTGATGGCGGCGGGGGAGGGGGCAGGGAAGGGGTCACTTAGGTAGGAAGCTTGGGAAGCAAGAGAAGCATAGCCCTATTTTCCATAAAGACTCATTTTCTTGAGGACGGCAAGGAGGTGTGTGTCCTGCAAGGCCAGCATCACCATTTCCGGGCACATTGCTCCCTCACTTGGGGTCACTGGCTTTGGGTCCTTTGCAAGGTGTTCTGAGTGTTTAGGAGAAAAGCCCAACTGTAGAGTCTACCCCCCCTCCCCCCCTTGCGCTTGCTGTTCTTCCCAGAGTCCTGGAATCTCAAGGCTGGCAGAGCCCAAGACATTTTGGTGTCTTCTCCCAACCAAAAGTTCCATCTGTGAGAGTCACATGGGAATGTGACTGAGTCCGAAGACACAGACTTATTTCTCTCTGGGTGGATGCAAAGGTGACTGAGAAATGCACATTTTGAGAAACCAGACCACCCAGCTTTAAAGTACATACCGAATGTGAACACGTAATACAATATGCAGATGATGGGTTATAGCATTGCACCCCTGAAACCTGGGTGATGTCATTAACCAGCATCACCCCCATAAATTCCATGAAAATAAGAGTCAGAGTGCCGACGAATCTGTCAGCGACACACTGTGTTCAGGACTTCCGGTCACTGGCCCCTCCTCCCCTTTTCCTTCCTCTCTCCTACCCCTGACCATTGTTCTCCCCTTTTATGAGATCAAGTGAAGAAATGAGGGGGGTCACAGGTGTGTCTTTCAATTGGGAGCCTATGAGCTGGAAGAGGAGGTGGGCTTAGCTTGGGGGACTCCAAGAGATTCACCTGGGGCTGATGGAGATGACGTGGATGCAGATCTGGTTTAGAAGAGCTTCCTGTTTGTCAAGAGCACCCAAAGATGACCCGCTCTGGGAAGTAATAAGCAACCTGCTCCTGGGGACACTAAATGGTCACCTTGATGGCCAGTCTTTAATTTATTAGTTAGCAATACGTGTTTGGACTCCAGCTGTTGCCGTTGCTACTGTAGGAGCTGGGACCAGCTGGGGACAAGATAGGCGAGCCCTGCTTTCTTGGAGCTTCCATCTTGGTGGGGTGCAGGGCACAGACCATGAACAAGGGAACCAAAATGCTGTTTAAAAATCATAGGTTGTGCTTGTACTAGGAAGGACCTACACAGGCTGCAGTGGTAGGAATGGAAGGGGCCTGACCCCCACCATTGCCAGGGTGGTCTAGACGAGAATTGAAAATCACCTTGGACTTTCGTTTCCTTACAATTCTGGGAAATTGATTCTGTGACTCAGCACTGGGAATTCCTTGATTGCTTTTTCTGCCCAGGAATTCAAGATAATGCCCGAGAGTTTGAATTCAGTTACCTGGAGGTTGATGGATTGTAACGCAAGGCTCCAAAAATCCCCGCACAGATGAACAGAAATCTCATTCGTTTCTGGTTGTTAGTTGGGACTGGACTTTCTAGTCTTGGGCCAAAGGTCATTGTGTTGATTTTTTAGCAGAAAGGGTCAGATTAAAAGAACTGGCCTGATATCTGGGTGTCCTTTAAAAATCACCTTCCAAGGTCTGTCCTGGAGAAGGTCCTGGTGTGGGAGGAGCTACATCAGGTCTGTCCATTTTTGCAGAGTCTTAGCAGAGGTGGGTTTCTTTTTTTTTTTTTTTTTCTTAAGCCAACATTTAAAATTGGGGTATTTTGCTTAAAATCTAGATTTCTGGTGATTCTTGGAAAAGTCAAAGGTCTGTCAATAAATGCCCACATTCCCACACTTAACTCATCAGGAGAGGCAGCAACAGCCTCCTCGGGCCGGGGGTGTGGGCTTGTCTGTTCATCCGGGTCAGACCCGCCCTCTCATTTCTAAGACCTGCTGGGCCCCAGCGGGCGTTTGAGTATTTGACTCCGGATCTCCTGGGGCCTGGTGACTGGACCTGCTGTTTAATGATGAGTCCTTTAGGGCCCAATTGCACTATCTACCTAAAAGAAAAGGGATCCCTGAGGTTTAGACTCTCAGAGCTGATAAGGTCTGAAAGATCCACTCCCAACCCCCAGGCCAAATCCCTACTGAGTTCACGGGCAGCCTGAGTCCAAAGACGAGGATACTTATCCACTGTGTCACACACTGAGTTGGTGACATCGTGGCTCTTCACAGTGAGTTACCCATCCACAGAAATCCCACGGTAACCATTACGTTAAATGCAATCCAGAGCAACTTGAAAACAGATTTCTGCACTGGAAGGATTTTCCCACGTCAAATGCATGGGGGAGAAGCAAAGGAAGAAAAGGAGAAGTGTTCTTTGTCAGGCCCACCCGAATTTTGTTAACAGCCTGAGGAGCAAAGCTTGCTGATAAAAGTGCCTGAATGCCTTCTCTTAATCATTGTCCTGTCCAATCGCACTGACCATTCAATGCACAAACTAAGGGCAATCTCAGTCCTCCTGGTAAAGGTCCCCAGGGTGCCGGTGCCGAGATTCCGAACTCTTTCCTTGTCTTCCCGGGGGCTGGGAAGGAGGGGACTCTTCACGTTTGTTAAAGCGGGAAGATTCTTTGCCTAGAGGAGTGAGGGCGCCTTTAGACTTTGGACTCTCGTCCTTCATCCTTCCACTTAGGCAGCTGAGACCACGATGGTTTTTAAGGTGTTCAGCAGGATGCCTTGACTGGCGCTGATGACGAAATGACTTCCGCAGTGTGTTCGGTTAACGTCAGGCCGACCCAGTGCTGTGTCCCTTAGATCCCACTGCACCTGGACAAACGCAACAAAGACAAAGAGATTCCACAGCTCCGGGTGTGTGAACGTGGCGTTGTAATCACGCTATTTTTTTTTTAAAAAGAAGGCTTTTTAAAAAAGTGATCTACATTGAGTGATACAGATATGTATACATATATATGTATATTTATGGTTAAAATGGTATCTCTTGTACTTGCTTACAAAAACACTGTTGAGGTGGGTGGGTGTGCGGATGTGATCGGATTGGCCACGTGTTGATAATAACTGAAAATAAGAGAGGGGCACACTGGGTCGTGCCTCATGCCACTCTCCAACTTTTGTGTGTGTTTCCAAGTTTCCATAATGAAGTGTTTTACAGGGGAAAAAAAAGAACATGGTTTGTAGAGGTTTCTGATGTCTCCCTGATAAGAGTGAGTTGCTGGGGCAACGGGGCATGATTCCAGAGAGCCAAGTAATGCTAAGCCCCATTAATAATAATACCAATGAAAACGTGTTTTAGAAAGCCACATTTGTTGAGCATTTACCCAGTATCGGGCACTGTTGTGAAAGGTCCATGATCTCATTTATTTCTCAGCTATTATCTCACTCATTTCCCACCACAACCCTATGAATGAAGTTCTGTTATTCTCCCCATTTTACAGACAAGTAAACAGAGGCACTGAGGGGCTGAAGGACTGGTGTACAGCTTCACAGTTCCATTCGTCAAAGCTGGGATGTGGCCCCTGTCCCCCATGCCCAAGGGTTTCACCATTACTTTTTCTTCCAAGACAGTTCCAGAGGCAAAACGAACATTTCTGAGGTTCTCGCTCATGTGTTATTTGAAATAGATGGAGCTTCCTAAGTCCCAGCTTTCTGGATCGATGCTGTCCGATACGGTAGCCACTAGCCTCACGTGACTATTTACATTTAAAACAATGCAACATGACACAGAGTTAAAAACTCAGTCCTCAGTCACCCGAACCACTGGCACTGCAGTGAGAGAACATCTCCTCCATCGCAGACAGCTCTCTGGGGCAGCACTGTTATAGGTGAGGAATTCGAGACTCAGAGAGGCAAAGGGACTTGTCCAAAGACACACAGCGAGATGCAGGATCGAGAAAACGCTAGCCCAGCGCCAATGTCTCAGTCCTTTCCGTGGTCCCCTGTGACTTACCTCACGTCATCTATTTCTGTCTTTGCAACAGGATTTAAGTCTATTGAGGGCAAATAGCACAGGTTTTATTTGTGCTCCTCCAGCCACTCAACCGTCACCTCCTTCCAGGGCTGAGCACATAGTAGGGCCTTTACAACGCGCCCCGCCCTCACTTTCCAAATGAGAGTGGGAGTCCTGGCAAGTATCAAGCCTCGAGTTTTAAATAAAATGTGTTATTATAATTTTTTTTTTTTTTGGAGCCGGCAAGCTTGCTTGTGTCAGGCAGAGAGATGGTTTTTATTTGAAAGCCTCTGAGGACTAGTATGTTTAGCGGGAGGAGAGGGAGCGCGTGGGCCGGCACTGTTTACCTTTCTCGAGGTGAGAGTCGGGGTAGGGTGTGTGGAGACCTGGGCCTTCAGGACCTGAGCGCCAACCTGGTCCTGGAGGAATCTTACCCAGAGGCTTAGGTAAGTGTGTAGACCCTGGAGATGGGCAGGTCTGGGCTGCAGTTCCAGCAGGTAGCAGCGGTGTAAGCCGGGACAATTCAGACCACCTTTTTGGGCTTGCATTTCATAATTTGTAACGCAGAGTCTGGCTTCCCAGGGTCAAGAATAACGCATGAAAAATGACAGCAAGGACCCTGGCCCGATGTCTGAGAGCCACCGTTATTTTCGTCACCTCGTAGTAAATGACTCATTTATTACTTGACACTCTCACTAGACTCCAGGCTCCTTCAGGGCAGGGCCAGGACCCTCTCCCTCGCTGCTGTATCTTCAGGGTACAATTCCCAGCCTCACAGTAAGTGTTTAGTAAACATCCGTTGAAACGATGAAACGAGATCATAGTTTCAAAAAATAAAGGCTATGTTATAAGGACACTTAAATGTTTACAGTTCTACTCCTTGTCGGGTGCCTAAGTGTCCAATTCTAACACCTTTGGCAGTGAGATGTGTGGGCACTTCTTGAATACTGCCTGTGACAGGGAGCTCACTACCTCACGAGCCACTCTTCCAAGTTTGGACTGCTCCGTTGGGCTTGAGGGCAATCATGCATGTCTGGCTGAGCCACAGACAGGAAGTGTCATGCTCCTCAAGTGCACCCTGCTGGGCTGCTCAGCCACCCAAATCCCCGAGCCTTTGTGGAAACAGGGTTGCACAAACCGAGTCTCCAGCCAGCTCTGTGGAGTTTCATGGTTATCATGGGGGGTGGGGAGAGAGGTGGAAAATGAACCCAGAGAATCTGGCTATAAAACACATTACCTGCATTTATGGTCCTCGTGCCCCAAGGCCTGGGATAAAGTGAAGAAGGAAAAACATTCCACTCCGGCTCGCAGTGACCCCTAAGAGGAACCCCCCACGGAGTCATTTAGGATAGTAATTCGAGTATAAACTCAAGCATGCATTCCTAGCCTTCCCTCCATAAACTCAGGAGCCTCACGATGATCGGCACCAAATTGCTTGAAAATGTGGCCCAGAACCCTTCCAGATGAGGATCGGGCTCAGAGAAATAAAAAGTTAAGGGCGCGTTGCTATGGCATTAAAACCAAGCGAGTGCGCACGAGCCTCACACTGTGCATAGAAACCTTGTTCTTTCCGGATGCCCGGCCCCCTGAAAAGCTAAGCCAGCAAAAGCCATTAAAATGTCAGACAGGGAGCTGGGTGGGAAAAACGCATGTTTAAAAGTAAACATGTAGCCCCAGGATAATTGTGTTCCCTGAAACGCTAAAGATGGTGGAGAGAAAGAAAAAGCGTTGGGAGTAAAGGGAAAGTCAGGGAGAATGGGGCTGTGTGGCTCCCTCTGCTCCCCGTCTTTGAGGTTTGGGGAAGCGGCACTATCGTCCGCTGGTTTGCTCGCACCCAGCACCGGAGCCGCCATTGAATTTTTCTTTGCCCTTGAGTTCATTGCTTCTCTGCATCTGATCAACTAGCAAGTCCTGAGTCCAGACTTAGCTCCAAAAGTGTTAGGTTGAACCATATGAAGTTGCCAATATCATAGCTTCTTGGACCTGCAAAGCATGGCAATTCCATGTGGCTCAATCCAAGTACTTTCAAATCAGCCCCTTAGTTTTCCCATTACCCTTGTCCCCAGTCCGCCTGCAGCCACATCACCACTTGCCTGGACTATGTTGTCCTCTCCAGTTGGTCTTTCTGTTCTCATTCTCGTTTTCCCCCACCCCTTCATATCCACGTGTTAGAAATTAAAGGGGCCCACGCCGATGCCCCACGTCAGATATCTCTGTGTTAGGCTTGACTGAGGACCTGCTCACAGAAAACTGCAAAGCATTGCTGAAGGAAATGAAAAAGATCTCGATAGATGGAAAGATATTGCCATCAGTCTGAAGTCGCAATACTCTTCTTTGTAAGTTGATCCGTAGATCAATAGGTGTCACTTTCATGCAGTCTTAAAACTCCACAAGGTTTTTGTTTTGTGGACATTGACAAGCTGATTTTTTAAATTCATATAGAAATGCAAAAGACCTAGAAGAGCCAAACCAACAAAATAGAGGGCCAACACTCCTTGATTCCAAGACTTCTTCAATGCTGTTGCCATGGGGACAGTATGGTGTTGGTGGAAAGATAGAGGTAGAGGGTGGAACAAAGTAGAGAGCTCATAAACAGACCCACGCCGGCACAGACAACAGGTTTTTGACAAAGATGCACGGGGGAGAATCGTCTTTTTATCAAATGGTGTACCATTTGGACAGCCATATGCAAAGAGACCCCTCCAAGCTATGTTATACAACACATAAAAAATTTAACTCAAAATAAATTGTAGGCCTACCTGTAAAGTGTAAAACGATCAAATGTCTAGAAAAAGGAGAAAGTGTTTTGATCTCAGGTTAGTCAAAGACATCTTAAATACGACACCCAAAACGTGAACCGCAGCAGGTGGGCATTCATCAAAATTTCAAACTTGTGCTGTTCAAAAGACTTTGTCAAGTGAACGAAAAGATAAGCCACACTGTGGGAGAAAATATTTGGAAATGATATATCTCATAAAGAACTCACATTCAGAACACACTCGCAGACCCTTGAACTTCAATAGTAAGAAAATAAAAACAAACAATACAGCAAAAATATGGGCTAACTATCTGACCAGACACTTAGACAAAGAAGATTATGTGGAAACCAAATGAACACATAAAAGGATGCTCAGCATCATTGATCATCTAGGAAATGCAAATTAAAATCACAGTGATTTGCCCCCCCATACCTATCAGAATGGCTAAAATCAAAAAGGCTGAGCATATGCACGTTAGTGAGGATGTAAAGGAATTTGCACTCTTGTTCACTGTTGGCGGGAGCACAGTGTGGTATTAGTACTTTGGAAAACTTTGTGGCAGTTTCTTAAAAGAGTTAAACACATACCCACTCTGTGGCCCAGCCAGTCTACTTCTACCTATTTACTCAAGAGAAATAAAAGCATATGTCCACACGAAAACTTGTACGCAAGCGTTCATTCCACGTTTATTATCATTCAAAAGTAGACGCAACCCAAATGTCCATTGATAGATGAGTAGATAAAAAATTGTAGCATATTCACATGAGGAAAAGGAATGATTTTTGATTCATGCCACAACATAGATGAATCTCAAAATAATTATTCGGAGGGATGGAGACAGAAAGAATATATACTGTATGACTCCTTTTCTATGACAGTCTGGAAAATGCAGGTGAATCTGTTGTGAGAAAAAGCAGATCCCTGGTTGGCTGGAGATGGTGGGAGGCAGGAAGAAGGATGGAGGGATTTCAAAGAAACAGGAGGAAACTTTTCAATGTAAAGAATATATTCATTATCTTGATTATGGTGATGTTTCACAGGCATATACTTGTGTCAAAACATATTAAATTGTATACTCTGTGCAGTTTATTGTAAGAATTGGGACAGCCCAGTTCTTCTTGTACCTTATCCCTGCCCCTGTTTGCTTTCTAATTGGCTCTAACCGTTCCTTTTAACAGATGGTTTATTGCGACTCAGGTTGAAATCAACCCCGCAGCCTTTCCGCGTTGGATGCAAACACAGGGTGCAAGTATTTGCTAACTACAAGAGATTCATTTTATTTCTGAAGACACAAACGGGGTAAAATGAAAGAACGAAATAAGATATTCTATGCAAATAGTAACCCAAAGTGGCCTAAGGTGGCTATCCTACTATCAGACAAAATAGAGAAAATAAGTTGAACCAAAAGTTTTTTTTCTTTGAAAAGACAAACTTCTTCTTAGGTTGACTAAGAAAAAAAAAAAAGAGCAGACTGAAAGTACTAAAATTAGAAATAAAAGTGGGCACATTACTACTGATTTTACAGAAATAAAAAGGACTAGAAGAGGATACAAAAATTTATATGCCAACACATTAGATAACCTAGACGGAGTGGACAAATTCCTGGAAGACCGAAGAATGAAGATACAGAAAATCAGAATAGAACTCTCTCTAGTGAGGAGATTGAATTAGTAATCAAAACTCTCCCAGCGAAGGAAAGCCCTAGATCAAATGACTTCACTGGTGAACTTTATCAGACACTAAGACATGAATTAACCCTAATCCTTCTCAAAACTCTTCCAGAAATTTGAAGAGGAAGGAGCACTCTCTCATTCATTCAGTGAGGCCAGCATTAACCTGATACCAAAGCCAGAAAAAGATGCTACAAGAAAAGAAAATTACAGATCAATATCCCAATGAATATTGATGAAAAAACAAAAAATACTAACCAACAGATTCAATAGCATCTTACAAGTATACACCGTAATCAAATGAGATTTGTTCCTAAATGCCAGGATGGTTCAACCTATGATCACCATCGACATATTAGTCAAGGAAATACATCACAATAACCGAAGGAAGGAAAAAAACACATGATCATCTCAATTAATGTAGAAAAAGTGTTTGACATAATGCAACACCTTTCATGATAAAACACTCAACAGACTAGGAGTAGAAGCACACTACCTCAACGTGATGAAGGCCACGTATGACAAACCCACAACGCACATCATACTCACTGCAAAGACCGCCCGCTTTTTCTCTGAATCAGGGGCAACTCAGGGATACCCTCTTCGGCCATTTCTATTCAACATAGTGTTTGAAGTTCTAGCCAGAGCAACTAGGTATGAGAGAGAAATAAACAACAGCCAACTTGGAAAGGAAGAAGTGAAATCGTCTCTGTTCACAGATACTTTGATTTTATATGTGGAAAACCAAACAAACAAAAAATCCCACAAAATTCCTGTTAGAACTGGATTTATTCCTTTTAGAATAAATTCAACAAAGTTAGAGCTACAAAATCAACACACACAAAAGTCACTTGTATTTCTATACACTAACAATGAAAAATCCGAAAAGAAAATTAAGAAAGCAATTCGATTTCCAGGATCACCAAAAAGAATAAAATACTTCAATAAAATTAACCAAGGAGGTGGAAGACTTCTACACTGTAAGCTGCAGAACATTGCTGAAAGGAGACAATTAAAGACGGCGTAAATAAAGAATTCATTTTACACATATATTGGTGGTCACTGTGCGCAGAGCGATAATCTAGTTCGGGTCAGGGTCTCATCAACGCAATCAATAAAACGGGCGCACGGGCAAATTGGCACCAGGCACTACATGAGACTGTGACGAACACTAAAGATAAGAAACAGGGTGGGCAGGACAGAGCCTGTTGGGAGAGGGGTTTGCCCCGACCGCTGCTGGAATGGGGGCCTCTGAGGGCAGGAACCTGTGCCACCTCAGTCCCCTCCCTCCCCAGTGCCGGTGGTGCTGCTGGACACATGTCCCGAGCGGCTGCTCTGCTGGCCACTCACGGTCCACTTGGAATAAGGGGCTTGCAATGGGGGCACAGGTAGAGTGGGTGATCGCTACTCGCCCGCTTGTGTAGGAAACTTTGTGTCCGGTGGGACCCGAGAGATCGTCTTCCTTTTAAAAAATAATTGTGGTGAAGTACACGTAACAGTTTAGCTCTTTGTGAGGGGACGGTTCCGCAGCTGGTGTCACTGCCCACCTCCAGAACTCTGTCGTCCCTATTAAACACTAACTCCCACCCCGCTGGTAACCGCTCTCTCCCACTTCCCGTCTCTGCGATTTTGACAATCCAGGTGCCTCCTGTAGAAAGTGGAGTCACCCAATATTTGTCCGTTTGTTTCTGGCTTATTTCGGTGAGCATAATGTATTCAAGTTTCATTTCGGATGGAGCCTGTGTCAGAATTTCCTTCCTTTCAGGTAAAAGGAATTTACTTTTCAGGCAAATTATTCTAATGGGGATAGAGTGGCATCCTATTGTGATTTTAATTTGCATTTTCCCCGAAGACTTTTTACGGCTGAATAATCATCTTTGTCGATATCCTTGCTCAGGTGGGTGTGTGACTGGTGAGCAGGAACTGCTTCGTACATTTCTCAAGGGTGGAGAGCGTGGGTCCCTTGTCCACTGCTCCACCCCAGTACCTGTTACCTAGCGTATGCCCAGTGCATTGACAGAGAGAGCTCCCCAACCTCTGTGGACACTTTCTAGAAACTGTCCACTTTAACACCGGTGTGTTTTCTCATGTTTCCTGTGAGCGGAGGTCCCAGAAGGGAAGGTCCCTCTGCCGGTGTCTGCCTCCCTGGTGAGGAGACATGCTGAACCATTCTGATGGGCCCTGACTTATTTTAATTCAGTCGCCGCCCCAAGCAAGCTGCAGCTGGAACGGATGGGTCAGTCCGTTCTCATTCCAGAGGCAAAAGGTGCGCAAGCAAAGAAAACCATCCCCCGGGACTATTGATGTGGGCCTGTGAGTGCGCCTTTAGTCTGGGCAGTTTCCCCCCTCATCCTCTTTATTAGGAATGGTTCTTCGCTCTCCCCATCTCCTTCCGTGTCTAGCTCTTGCTCTGAGTTT
Source organism: Desmodus rotundus (assembly GCF_022682495.2). NCBI lineage: Eukaryota > Metazoa > Chordata > Mammalia > Chiroptera > Phyllostomidae > Desmodus > Desmodus rotundus. The sequence continues at coordinate 4,258,919 of NC_071398.1, forward strand.
AGACTTGCCTCTCCCCAGGGTTTGGGTGAAGAAATACAGCGGTGGCTCTGCTGTCCTGGAACCAAAGGCAGCCCGATCGACCATCAGGCCTGGGAGGCTCGGACCCCAGGCAAAGCCCGTCCTCCCAGCCGGGTGGAGAGTTTGTTTTGGGAACATCTGGGAGGACCAGCTGGCCACGTGTGTCCCCTCTCATTAATGTAGGCTCCTAATTAATTGTGCACAACCCAGGCCAAACAAGCAGGAACTGGGACTGCAAATAATCATTAAGGCCCCTGCCCCCAAACATGCACTTTAATGGGAACTCTGCCCAGGCCATGGGACCTGTCTTGGCCCCGTGCTGTGGCCCTGCCCAGGGGGTTTCACAGAGAGGGATCCCTTGGGGCAGCAGAGAGACCGCTGCCTTTTGCTGGGTGGTGTGGAAGCTGATGGACCAGGGGGGCCTGGGACCCACTTCCTAGGAATTCACAAGGAGTGGGTTCCCCTGGCCAAGTGTGTTGTGGGAGTTAGAGCCAGACGTGGCCCGAGTCCCATAGTACTAGCTTCTGCTTGCCTCTGTGGGCCTCAGTTTTTCCATCTGTGAAGTAGGAACAGTACTATTATCCACCTCACAGTGTGACTGCGAGGATGAAATGAGAAAATGTATTTAAAGTGCTCACCTCTGGGCCCGGCACCCACACAGGGACTGCCCGCTCACCAGGGGGCCTCCGGCCGCAGCAGACCGGGTGACACGCTAACATTCCACCCGGAACCCCTCCGGCAAGGGCGACCGGGATCGGTCATCCGTGATGTGGCCGGGGTGAGGGGAGAGTTGGAAGTACACTCTCCTCGTCCCCACGACTGCTGAGCAGTCGTTCGCCGTCATCTCTGCCTGGATGCTTTTCTATCGGTAGAAACTAAAATATGCTGTAAATAGCAATCTTCAGTGTATGACCTGATGAATGTTTCAGGCTTCAGACCTCCCTCTGGTATCCAGCAACCCTATCTATGCAGGCGGACCTTGGGATGGTGTGGGTTTGGCCACAGACCACCGCGATAAGCCAGGACCACAACTGAGCGCGTTGTCACCTTTGTGCTGGTGGAGGGTCTTGCCTTCAGTGACAAAAAAAATGCAACACACGCCCTGGAACCTCACTCAGCCATAAAATAGAAGGCAGCTCTGCCATTTCGGCAACATGGTGGACCTGGAGGGTATAATGCGAAGTTAAATAAGGCAGACAGAGAAAGACAAATACCATATGATCTCACACGTGGAATCTAAAGAAAACCCCAAAACAACAACTATCACACATTCATAGATACAGAGAACAGATTGCTGGGTGCCAGAAGTAGGGGGTCAGGGTGGGCAGAATGGATGAAGAGAGTCAAAAGGGGAAAACTTCCAGTTATAAAATAAATAACCCCGTGCAGGGAAAGTGCAGCGCAGCGGCTATCGTTAATGCGGTACTGTGTCTCCGCAAGTTGCTGAGAGTAGACCATCAATGCCTTCATCACAAGGAAGAAAATGCCACTATGTGAGCTGGCAGATGTTAACTAAACGATTGTGGTCATTATTTTGCCCTACGTACACATGTCAAATCATAATGTTGTATGTCTGAAACTGATAAAATGTTACATGCCAATCATATCTCAATTACATTGAGGAAAAACATAAGAAATGACGTCTCAGAACACGAAGGCTGGTTATGTCCAGGCGGTACAGTGGAAGATTCCATGAAAAAAAACTATCAGGGGTTTTCTACGGCAAGTCAGGCCAATAAGTTGTAGCAACTCGATATTATTAAGTCTTTTTGTTGTAAAAAAGATAGAAGCCCCAACTCCAGGTGGCATAAACAACAGAGGGAACTTATTCACTCGTGTAATTGGAAAATAGGGCGGGTTTCAGGTAAAGCTTGATCCTGAAGCTCACTATAAGACCCAGTTTCTCCTTTATGGTGGCAAGTAGCTTTCAGTGGCTCTTGAAGCTTCAGACTTGATCATTTTCATCCAGGAGGGGCGGGGGAGAGCCTTCCTTCTGGCATTTCGAGAAAAGGACTTGCTCTAAGATTGGCTGAAGTGTCTCGAGGCACAAGTGAAACCTTAAACCTGTCACTGTAGGCAGGTGGCAGGAAGAGGCTGATGGCCAACAGCATAGGTTTCCCCCCCGGGTGCAGGGGTGAAGCTGGCTTCTACAGGACGACACAGATTTCTAAGAGGAAGTCAGGAAGGAGAAAGCGGGAAAATATGTGAGACCCCCCCAGGAAATGTGGAACAGAAATCAGGGGGTTGATCTGAGCACATCCTCTTGGTGTGATGAGGGAAGAAAAATGCTTAGCGATTGCAACTGGTAGCAAACAAACACCCCAGGGCACCTTCAGTCGGTGTCTGCCTGGAGCGAGGTTGTGTTTCTGGGAGAGGTTCATTTGGCTGTGGGTCTGCAACCTCTCTCTGCCGGCCCTGAGGCAGGCACCTGGCTGGGCCCAGAACAGAGGCTTGTGTGTGCCTCTGGAATGTGCTGGGTGGGAACAGAGCGGGGCTCCAGTGCCGAGGGCCGGTGCCTTGTTCAGCCGCTCCTGTAGCCCGTCCCCCTTGTCCTCGGGGTAGGTGGGGCAGCGTGAGCCCTTCTCCCATTATGTTTGCTTATAATGTAGACGTTAATCCGAGCTCAGCAAGTGTCACGCTAACCCTCACCACAGACTTCTGACACACCTCTGCCTCTGCGTCGTCACGGTCCCACGTAAGGGCTTGTTTGCTTCGGTGCCCTGCACAGGTTTTCCTTGGTTCAGTGTACTGTGTTCCAACAACCCAGCAATTTGCATGTTCTTCCTGATTATCTGGTAATTAAACCCAGTAAGTACAAACATGCTGTAATTATCGTGTAACCGACCATCTGGACGGAGAGATGGAGATAACTATGTATTTGCGCCATGGCTGTATGATAATTATGACGTCACGGAACGAGGAGCCAGGAACGGGAGGAAAGATTTTCCAGAGGCATGATCATGCTTTCACATGATTTTTAGCATTAATGCTAGCATGAATTTTCTAGAAACAACAGCCGGCGAGGTAAGGAGGTTGGCTGATGGAGCCCATCCGGATGGAGGCACTGAAGGCCTAGTTCAAGCCCAGCCAGCACGGAACGGAGGCCCGCGCAGGAAGTCAACGGGCCCTCGTTGGTGCCGGTCTTGTTTACACTGCATTGGACAACACTAAGCATCTGTTTATTTGAACTGTTCTCCCATTTGCATCGGAGCCCTCGGTGCCCGTCGGTAAATGGTGCTGTGTGTGAGCAGAGAGGTCAGGCTTTGTTTTATGGAGCTTCAGAGCGCGGGGGAAGCCAGGTGGTCCAGCCCAGGAAAAGCATCGCTAGCACGGTACTTGGACGGTTAAGAAATTGCGCGATACCTTCACCCTTTTGCATAGAGCCCCAGATACAAGGTGGGGCACAAGTCGGTTGGCAGTTGTTCATATGGAAAATAATAGACTAATTAATACATAATAGTGCAGGAGTAAACTCTGTGTTTCATGTACTCACAACTGTGAACCTGCTTTTGCCCGACCCTGCAATACCCTTCCAGTGAATGTGCTAGACACGAAACCGCACTTCGGCTGTGAGGCACGTATGTGGGCGGGGAACGGTGGATGGAATTAGGGGCAGTGGCCTAAAGCAGCAAAATATAACAGCCGATAAATAATAATAATTATTATTAATTGCGATAGTAACATAATGCAGTTGTATCATGTGAGTTTTCAGATTCTGAGACCCCAGCTGCCGTATTTCTGTTCAATTTAGGGCATTACGCTGGTATGCGATCATTCCATACGCCACTAAGAAAGAAAAAAAATGCCATTGAGTAAATACTATGCAGTTTTTTTACAATTAGATTTTGAAATTAAATGGGTCAAAAAAGCTTTTGTGCATGGATTTAGGCGTGACTTCAATCACGTATTCCTCGGGTGAACATAACGGGGAAAGGTGTCGATAAGGCACTTCTAACGCATCTTCCTGTGAAAAGTCGAAGGCTGTTGGACCCGGAGATTTCTGCGTCTCGGCTCACACGACATTGCTCCCTGCTGTCATGTGCTTTGGTGATTCAGCATTTTCCTAAGCGGGAGGCTGGCTGGCTATTGTTTCTGGCATTTTCTTCCCAGGCAATTACACCATCCTGCAAATTATGAGGCGTTATCTGTGGCTTAAGCGTTTGTGCCGGTTCTAACATCTTATTGGCTGTGCCCATTGAGTAAGATTTTGAAAGTTTTCCTCTCTGCAAATATTTATATGAATATAAGGAAACAATGACACAAGCTACAAATCCTTCAAGATGAGTCAGGCAACAAAATCGTGATTGAAATGGATTATTATAAGTTAATGAAACATGAAACATGTAGGATTTGCACTTGAAATATTTCGATTAATCCTCATAATTTTAATTAGTATCACTTTTTAGATCCTGTTCGTATCTATTCATTAGTCACAATGACTGTTTCTGTTCAAGTTTTTGTGGAGACAAGGAGCTTGACCGAGAGTCTGTCTCAGGTCCTATGTTCCTGATGAGTGAGATTGGGCTCCTGTCTCTTCTTGCCTACTTAAACTGTACAAAAGTATCCCAGGGGCATCCTGGAAACGATTTAGAATAAATTAGTGAATGGAAAGGGTGGAGATCACATGTACCTATTTAGCTAGGACTCTTTGGTGAAAAGTTAAAAATTAATTCAAGGAAGGTTGAACAAAAAAGAAACATTTATTAAGGCTGTAGAATGTCGCGGGCATGTGTTGGTTGTTTTCCTAACATCTATCACTTGCCTCCTGTCTTCACCCTGAATACCCAGTTGTCCTTGGGAATTTCTTCTTTCTCTGATGGTATGGGAGGGATAGACCCCACCCTCTGCTCTGAGGGAGAGAGTCCTGGTTGGTTCAATCTAAATAGCATGTCTTATTCCCTTGTCAGTTGGTTTAGAGATGGTCAGTTGACCTCATTTGGGCCAATGAGGGTAAATCCCAGAACTCGTACAAGGCCAATTGGAAGGGATTGTCTCTTCCTTTAGGTAGCATGGGTTATGGTGTGAGGTCCGGAACTATTGCAGCCATTTTGCTAGCACCAAAGAAAAGCCTGGAGCTGCAAAGGACCCTATGATTCCTGAGAATGAATTCTACATCACAAAAGGCCGAAGGGAGAGATTGAGAGAAACTGGGTCCTTGGTCATATTTCAGCTACTAAATCAGCCGTATCTAAAGCCAGGGCAACCCCTGGACTTTTCAGCTAAATGACTAATATTTGGTAATATCTTTATTATATAAGGTTTCTTAATATAACTTTTCTTTACAGAAAAAAAAAAACCCAAACCTTTGTTCTCTACGGTGCTGTATCATGGACTCCAAGATCAGGAAGATGGTGGGGTCCCAGGAAGTTACTGGAAACAGGAACTCAGAGGTTCCAGGACACCCTGGCTCCTGTCTCTGGCACTCTCTGTCAGGGGCTTCACCCCTCCTCCTCTCCCACTCGCTCCCCACGCGGTCCTCTGGTCTGCACGCGCAGTCCTGCCTCACAGTAGCAGCTCTGCATTCCCGGGAGGGAGATGCTAATTGGACCAGCTTAGGTCAGGGGTCAACCTTTGATCCCGGGACTCTGGCCAGAATGTCGGGGTCACAGAGCATAAAGATGACATCCAGTCAACCCCCGAGGGTGGGAAGGCTGTTCAGAGGAGGAAGAGGCGGGGGGACTGGGAGATGCTCAGGCACCCCAGCAAGTGTCCGCTCGATAGGTGGCCTCTGGGAAGGAGCTGCTGTTTCCTCCCACATAAAGGGAATCCTAAACCAAAGCGTTTTTCTCAGTGAGAAAGGAGAAGTCGAACGGGATAGGCTGCTGTCGGGGTTACATACTGTCGTGCTGAGCGGAGGGCTGAGCGCATCTCAGGGTTCAGTAGACACGTTCCGTGCGATTAGGTGGCCGCATGAACGCTTCACTTGGGAACGCCCTTCAGCACTAGGCCGAGCGACTCCGGCGTAGTTGGTGCAGGTCTGTATGCAGCACGTTCGTGTCCACGGGCCTGATGCAGCCTCAGGACCGCCAGGTGAGGGGGTCACCGCTCCCGTTTTACCAACAAATGAACTGCGGCTCCTCCCATGCTGGCGGTCTTCCAGGTGTGAGCATCACTGAGCATGCGCCGGAAGTGCGGGTTCCCAGGCCGCCCCGACCCTCTGAATCAGCAGCAGCTCACAGGTGGGGGGGCCTTGCGGGCTGCATTCAGACAGTGCGTCCAGGTGATCCCAATATAGGGACAATGAGTTCCTTATTGTCATCATCACAGCATTTTTGGCCACTTGAAGAAGGGTTAGGGAACATCTTTAAAGAGGACTAATCGGAAGTGTTCTGCTAGCTTCCTTAGTCTTTTCATAAGTCAGTCGTATGCTTTTGCAAGAACTCGGTGACGGAACAGCAATGCTATCCCTCGTCACTGACTCACAGCCCTGGTCCTGCAGAATCGCAGGGGCCCCGCCTGCTGTCTTGGCTCCTTTCTGGAAGCATCAGGACTGGAAGGCAGAGTGGCTTTCTTTCCCCTGGCAAACCTTGCTCCAGAATGCCCCTGGGCTCAGTCTGGTGCCAGGGCCAGGGACCCATGGGGACCACAATGTGCTCATTTCCCCAGGCTTGTCATGTTCTGTTGTAGGTCACAGTCAAGGCCACAGGTTGCTCCACCAAGCACTTGTCCACCAGCTTCCCAGGAGCTTTCCAACAGGGACTCTCTGGAGACATGCTGGGGGGTGACAGGGTGGGCCTCTGCTGGTCCCCTTGTCTGCCCTGCTTGGCGTGGCTCTCCTTGAGCATCCTGCCCAAGGCTGCAATGTGGGCTGTTCTTTTGGGAGGGTGGCCGTGACTGAAGTAGGACAACATGGGGGCCAGAGAGATGATCGGCTATCCCCTCTTGGGACACAGTGTCGGCTGGTGGGCACTGGGGAACGGAGAGCAGGACGCTGGGGGTTGGGGGAGGTGAACCATGGCAGCAGCCTGAGACCGTGAAAAAGAATGACGCATTCCTGAGATGGTAACTGGTGTGAGGGGAGGGCAGGGCATAGGGCCAGGCTGCTGGGAGCAGGTGGTGAGATGCAGAGGTACGGGCAGACCCAAGGGTGACCCTCGGAGAATAACGATACTATTGACAATAATAGATGACATTGACCTTGGTCCTGTGCCTGGTTATACTTACAACAGCTGAGTTAAGGACTTTACATTTAATCCTCCCCCTGTTCCTGGGAAATGGGGTACAACTATTATCCCCATTTTACAGTGCAGTAAACTGAGGCTCAGAGAGCTTCCGGAGCTTGGCCAAGGTGACCCGTCTGTGGTAGATAAAGGTTGAATCCAGGTGTCTTGCCATGAAAGGCTGATAACTGTTGGCCAAAGAAAACGGGTACAGCCTGCAGTGAGTGGCCTCTGACCTCACGTGAGCCCCTGCATGCTCGTCTGTTAGAAGGAAATGGCGTCACTTCTGCCCTGCCCTTCTTTACAACCTGGGGAGAGGCCTCCTTGCTGAGGATGGCAGACGTCCCTAATCAACCAGCCCGTGTTTCCTGTTTAACCTAAGCGTGGCCTCAGATTTTTTCCTGACCCAAGTGTTTCCGGCAGCCACTTCCAGCCGACCAGCATGAGATGCCAAGGATTTCCGTCCCCGATCTAGGCAGTTGGCACGGGTTCCAACTGGCCGGAGCGAGAGGTGCCTTTCTAGGGAATCAAAGCAGCAGGCAGGCGGAGCTGGCATTGGGGTGGTGAGTGCTGGAGTCGGGGCCGCTTCCGGCCAACTCATGGGGCAGAACAGGAGTGCTCGGGAAGGGGAGGACTCACAGCTACAGAATCTGCAAGGGGGAGGCTGCAGAGGAGTGACAGCCAGCTCTGTTCCTAGGGGAACCTACCCACAGGAGAAGGCACTCTTCACAAACAAAAGGCGAGCGTTAATAAGGGGTGTTATCATTGCACGTGTCTTTTTCCCGAACACCTATAGTGCGTGGTTATCAAAGAGCGTGCTCAGAGTAGCTATTTTCTTACAGCCTAGTTTTGCTAGCATTTATTCCTCAGTGATCATAATTGGAGGTTTCTGACAATAACAAGCATACCGCCTTTCGTTGGACATTTTAAAATCAGGTTAAACTGTGAGAACTGGAAGAAGAAATAAGATGGCTTTTGCCAAGAACTCAGTGCAGAGTAGTTATGATGCTTTAAAATTAAACTTAGCGTATATACATTTATTAGCCAATGTCACCCCAATAAATTCGATAAGAACAAAAAATTAAACTTACCTCTGAGTTTCCTGGCAGCCAGGTGATAAAGGGTAAGTTGTATGAGTTCTCCCTGCCTGATAAGAGATTCAGGGAAGTGTATAAACTGATGGCCTGTGGGTGAGTCTGGGCTTAAGTCTGCTTTAAACCTGTAAAAGGTTTAAAATCAGGAGCATTCACTTGAAAATGCAGCCTTACTTCAAGACTGCAAGAGATGGCCACGCTCCCAAATTCAACAAGCAGCGGGATCAGCGGGAGTAGCGGTTGCGCTGTAGACGAGCAGGCGGGCTCCTGTTCGCCACTCTTCTTCCCTGTGTCACATGCTCGGCCCCTGTAGGTGCCTGAAATGTGTGGTCTAGTGGAAGATATTAAAAATACACGTATTCTTTGGCCTCTTCTACACATTGCACCCCTTCGACCTGCTTCATTTTTCTCCCTAGCCATCATTATTATGTGACCCGTTTCTACGACTATATACTTGTTTTCTGTTTTCACACCCAGCAATGTAAATTCCTTAGGGAAGGGGGTGGGGGGCTCCTTGCTCATTCACTGCTAAACAAACGCCCAGCGCCAGGCCAGTGCCTGGCACATAGGAGACTGAGCGTGTGGGATGGACGCATACAAGTCTATGGTCGCCCCGCATTTATTTGTGAGACACGCAGACAGAATCTTTCTGAATAAAGGCATCTTTATATAAATGTAAAGCTTAGAGACATAGAGATGCATTGTCTTGTCTTTGCCTGTAAAGACACAATGCTGTAAAGATGGCTACATTTATATCTATAGTGTTTCCAGATTAAAGGCCAAACAATGGCCAGCAGTCACAGAAGGCAAGAACAATGGGAACGCTGTTTACGGTTTCCTTGCCAGGCACCCCGTTTGTTTCTGAGCCCCTTTTCTTTACATAAGTGCCATTAACCCTTGGGTGATTGTTTGACTCTTTCTAGAAATAGCCCCTGTTGGCCTCGTTTCCTGTATCTGACACGTTACAATCTAAAACGGGTGCTCAGATTTACAAATGGCCTCAGAAGTGGAGGGGTGACCAGTGCTGGGGTCCAGGCAGCCTCCCCCTATGCCCCGGCCAGCAGGGTGAGGACCATCCCACACACACGCCCGCTCACCCCATCAAGACTCCCACAGACTTGCTGTGCATCCACCCTGTGCGTCTCCAGGGTCCTGAGCCGCCCCTGTGTGCCCTGCTGCCCCCGCTCATAGGAGCCCTCCTGGACCCGTCGCCCCAGACATGGGTCCTCACCCACAGCAGGGCTGGCACCGCCTGCGGCTCCGAGGAAAGGCCATCACTTTCGGGACTGTGGCCCACTTTTCTGACACGCAGAAGGCTTTCTGTTACAGGCATCCTGATGTGGGGATGCCTAATAAAGGGTAAGTTCCGCTCCCAACTGTAGACGAAATAAATGGGCGAGGGCGAGAACGGCATCAGAACCTGCAGAGCCACCTGCACTGGCCCAGCTGGCAGGCCCAGGCGGGGACCAGGTGAGGGGCCACTGTGCTGGCCTCATTGCCCCCAGCAGGTGACCTTTTGGTCCCTAGGCTCCTGTCCCTTCCCACTGGCTACCACAGACCTCCCAGGGCAGCCCACCCAGCCAGAAAGGACCCAGGAACCCCTCCAGTTTAGAGGCTGCCCTCACTGTCCCGAAGTTTGAGGAATACTAGGGGGGGTCATTTGTTCCCCTCTGCCAGGGGAAAGTTCCCTTCCCTCGCCACTTCCGGAGGTGAGCTTCGGGAGAAAAGGAAAAGCAGATGTCAGCCCGTGACACAGAATAATCGCTGCGCTCAGTGCTTGTATTTTCCTACCAATTTTGTATTTTTCAAAAAGGACAATAAAACAATTGTGCTCTCGGCTAATTAATGACAAGCTGGTAAAAGCATCTCCTCATTGTTCCATTTATTTCTCCATTTCTCCCAGTGAACAGCCCTGTCCCCGAAATGAATGTGTCGTTTACACGATGCTGTCACCCGCATTGTGCCTTTATCATCCTCCATTTTCATAAATCGGGGTGTTAATCCCTTAATGGCTTTTCTCAGTGCTAAAAAAAAAAAAAAAAAAAAAGGAGAAAAGGAGGAAAGAAAACTGCTTCTCTTAATCCTCAGCAGACAATGCGAGCTGACACCCCCACGTGTTTGCGCAGAAACGCAGGTCAGGGTGGGGATTTAGCCCCTTCTATTTGTTGGCTAAACAGGAGGCCCCTCACCCTTGGGGAGCCTCCCCTTCCCCAGGTAGGGTCCACCCAGCTTCTCTGCTGGACTCAGATAAGGCCTCTGACCTTTGCCCTGGTGGCCCAGGAAGGGTTGGGGGGTGGGGGCCAGGTTGGGAGAAGATGGGGTGCAAACATCTGGTCCTCCCTGGGCTTCCCCATCCACAGCCCCCATGCTTTCTCATTCACCTTCCACGAGGGCGGCAGTTCTTTGAACAAGGTCCCTGGACCAACGGGGTCAGCATCGCAGGGAACTTGTTGGAAATGGAAACCACGAGACCACACCCCTGCCCCACTGAATCTGAAACTCCAGGGGAGGGTTCAGGAACCCGTGTTTTAACAAGTCCTCCAAGGGATTTCTGATACACCCCGCCCCCCGAAATTGGAGAACTGCTATATTAGAGGATTGAATTCTAAGATTACCAAGTAAATAAATAGAAATAAAGATTATTTTATTAAACAAATATTGGCTGACTTCTGGTTCCTGTTTGGCAAGACTCAGGGGTCCAGGCATTGATTGAATCAGAGCTGGCGCAAGCCTCGGAGAAGCTGCCTGGGTTGCCGCCCTACCCAGAGCTCCTCTTGCTTTCTGGGGGCCCAGCAGAATGACTGGCAGGAGGTGGGTGGGTGAACGGCTCAATGAATGACTGAGTGAATGAGTGAATCAATGGGGAAAGGGATCTGGGTTGTGGTTGTGGACCTGCTGCTGATTCGTTGTATGTTTTTGGGTAAGTCCCTCCTGTTTCTGGCTCTCAGTTTCCCCACATGTACAATACCGGGTGAGCTGACACCTGGAATCCACCTCCAGGTTTCTAGGCAGAAATGGTCCCCAAAGCAGCAGCAGCATGTCAGGCACGGGGTGAGAAGGTTGTGACTGTCCCTCTGGGGGCCCGAGGCCGGCAACCCCAGGATTCATGGTAGTTCATTCCAAATCCTAAGGATGGTCTCCTTCCCACACCAGGCAGGATGGAAGGAGGCCAGGATGTGTCCTATTTCTCAACCATTTTCCCCTGGGGTGTGTAGGGGTGGCTATGAACCCTGTGAGTGGCCCTCAGGGACATGGGGTACAGGGAGTCCCTGGTCCCTTTTCCTTGTTTCTCTTCTGGCCATGGGAGTTGACTCCAATCCCCAGTGCAGCCTGATACCGGCCACTGGTTCCACCCTGGGATTCAAATTTCTCATCTTCCTGTCAGAGACATTAACAAGCATGCCCTCCCATTGCGAATCCCAAGCCTGGACCCCAGGCTAACTAACCTTCCTGCTCTGTGGTTTTAGAGAAGCTATTGCACCTCTTGGTTGCTTGGTTTGCTCATTTGCGAGATGAAGGCAATGCTAGTAGCCGCCCCACTGGGTGGTCGAGAGGTTAAATGAGTTACTACAGCGGAACAGTTACAGCTTTGGAACTGTTACATATTATTGTCATCCCATTCAGTGCCTGGTACACGGCCGACTTGAAGTGGGAGCTCTGTAATCAAATACAACTCAGCAAAAAAGAAAAAGTGTGCTATAGAATGGCTGATAGACACATGCCCTCCCCCCCCTTGGAGAATCTCACAGGCACGACAGTGCGTCCCCAGCCCAGCGGTGGCGATTGTTTACTCTGTCATTCCGAGTACGGCACCTTCCCGACTACAGCGTTCCAGTGGTAGAGATCACACCAGCCAGGGCGTATGGGTTAGGGGTGGGCCGAGGGTTTGACTTTTTAAAAGACCAGCAGGAGCGAGATTTGGGGGAGAATGGAGCTCTTCCGTGTTCCAACTGTGATGGTGTCTGTGGACTCTACACAATGTGTTAAAAATTCATAAGATGGTGAATTGAAAAAAAAAGTAATTTTTTTGTATGACAATTTTTAAAAATTTAAGGGCTTGATAAATGTTGCCTTCCTGCTACCTGCGGGCTGTGGGTTGGATACCCCTGGACCGGATGGGTGATGCTCCGCCCAGCAGGGCCACCTGGCCAGGGCACGACATGTCCTAGATGCTTCGGAAAGCAGGAAGCATGTACACAGTGCTTTGTGGCAGAGAAACCAGAGGGATGTCTGAAACCTGCCCGAAGCCTGCCTGTCTCCGTGAGCAGACCCAGGCCAGTGACAGCTGGGGCTCAGAACCTGGGCCTGGGGGAGCTCCTGAGGATGCCAGAAAGCTCTTCAAAGAGATTTAAATGCTCAGTTTCCTAGTTATTCTGAGGTGCAGCTACCATTGCTGTTCTTTCCAAATAAACAGCTCAGATTGAATGGGGATCAAGCGTGCCCGTCCGAAGATCGCCCACGGCACTCGAATCTTGTCAGAGCTCAGGGTGAGCCGGCCTGGATCAGCAGGAGGAAGTTGGCAACTGTCGCTTTAGTCCCAACACTATCACCTTGGGGGCTGGGGTTGAATGTTTACATTTTGGGGCGAGAAAGCTGCAGCCCAGATAAGGCAGCCCCGGGCGGCACTTGCAGTCAGGAATCTTGGCTTGGCAACAAAGTTGTGTAGTGGAGGCGGAGTTCCTGCTTCTCTTTGAGACACGCTTGTGCCACCTGCTCTTCCGCAGCGGTGAGGGTGGAACTTGATCATCTCTCAGGCTCCCTCTCACCTGGCTGTGGCCAAGACCCTCGTCCCTTCTCTCTGCTCTTTGCAGCACGGTGACCTTTTCTCCCACTACTAACATTTGCCTGCATGCGGTCCCCACGCCTTCACCACGGCCATCCTAAGTCCGTCCGGAATTGGATGCACATCTTTCCCCCCATCTGCCGGCCCGGAAAGGACTCTCCGAGCACACCGGTGTGCCAAGCCAGCAGGCTCAGCAGAGGGTCCAAGGATAGCGCCCAGAGGTGCCGTTAGGACTGGAGAATTATGAGCTGAGCAGGAAGAAGCCTCCCAAAAACCAGGGGGCCACTTGAGCAAAGAGTAAAAACATAAATATCACCGAGCAGGCCCTGGCACAGGGTTTTTTATGTTGATGTGCTACTATGTTACCCGCAAAGGGTTTATTCACACCCGTTGGTCTTCCTTGCAATTCATTTATCTGCATGAGGAAGAGGCCCTAATAGGACAGTTCCTCATGAACAACGGTCCCTGTGCGAGCCCACCGCTGCTTAGAACCCTTCACGCCCGGATCCATAATTCATGCGCTGATGGCCTGGTGGCAGTTTCCATAAAGGCCACGCCGGGCACCCAGTTGTTAACGCTCGCGCTGTCATGCATGGAATCGAAATCAGCCCCCTCTCCTCCTATTCATCACGACGCCACCGACGTGCGGGCAATGATATTATCCAAATATTATTAAAACTTTGAACCCTGTCTCCATAAATTACGGCTGAATGGCTCCGTGGCCATTAGGAGAGGGGGATGTATGGGCTTCGGTTGCCGGCCCAGTAATTATGTGCTTAAAAGGAAGCGTGGCTGAGCATTCCCCTAGTAAAAAAGAGAGAAGCCGCGATCTCGTTTGTTACCGGCTCTGGCGTGCGGAGCCCGACCGTGCAAGCAGGTCAAGTCAACCTTACAGCAGGACAATTATCTGCCTAGAGAGACCAAACATCTGTTATTAAGTATGTACAGGCATCGAGGCAACATGCTAGAAATCTTGTCCACTTCAAACACTTGGCGTATTCCACACAACGCCCCCCTTGCTTTGGTTGCTGCGGCAGTCGGCTTTGAAATACGCCCTGTCTCCCCTCCTCTGGCCCCTCGCTTGGATGTACCCTGCAGCTGCTAAAGATGCCGTTGTAACTTTAGAAGAGCCTTGCTGTCTTTCTCCGGCTCTTTAAGTAATAAGAATAATTTTGATTGTGTTTCTTTTTTTTCCCTCTCAAACTTTTTTTTTTTTTTTTTGCATTTATGAGTTATTCAAGGAGTATTGCTGGGGCAGAGATAACACGCAGTTTGAAAGCGCAAGGTCAGCCCGTGTTTACGTTAGAAGCCCTGTCTCTCTTTGATTCCTGCGGCTGCCACCACTGCAGGCTGGTACGGCGCATGGGAGGGAGATGGCTCCGGGCTGGGGCTGTGAAATGAGACATGGGGTTTCTCAGGCTGTCGTGGTTCCCCACGCCATCTGTGTGTCTTGGAATCCTGGAGAAGGAGGGAGAGGTACCCTGGAGATCGGGGAAGAGGAGCAGGGAGCAGCCAGACATCAAGGCTAGAGACCCAGAATGTGGGCAGAGCCGGGGGTGGGCAAGATGGCAGGGTGAGGGCAGTGAGGATGCTCAGGGAGATGCCAAGCAGTTGCTCCAGCTGACCATTCCCAGACAAGGACAAGCGGAGTGCAATTGTCCTTCCACAATGATGCCAAGCGTGATATTGAGTCGGGAGAGTTGGGCCACGTTTGTGGAGGAGGAAGGGCGATAGTCTCCTTTGCTAAATGACGTAGTAATAACAGGCCAGATTCCTTTCTTCTGCAGGAGAATGCAATCTCCAGATCTTCTGGGGCAGTTGCAATCTCAGCATCTCAAAGATATATGATGTCTGGATTAGCTTCAAAGTAATCCGGGGGGAAGCGGGGATGGGTGAGGCCGAACATGAAACAGAAGTAGCACCGAGCTAATAACAATTGTTGAAGTCCAGTAATGGGCACGGGGTGGGGGTGGGGGGGTTACTAGACTATTCTCTATATTTCTGATTGTATCTAAAAATTTCCCATAATTAAAAAAAAAATCTCAAGGAACAGAACTCCTTTCTGATGTGGGTGAGCTATAATTCTAGGAAAGGACCCATCTCCCCAGGACTGACTTCTATGGAAAAACCCAGAGAACAGACGCCAAGGAGAACTGGCTGGCAGAGGTCATGGGACCCTGTGCTCGAATCCTCCCTGTAAACGCTTCTCCCAGAAAAGCCTGCTTGAAACAGGCACCTGCTCCCGAGCCCACAAGTGCCTCCCGGCTCAACTTCACCCGCCGGAACCCCCTCGCGTGCGTGGTGTTCATGTCTGCTGTCCCAGGGCCTCGCCCCACTCCCCAGGCCCAGCACCTCACTGCTCCACCTTCTTCCCGCCTGCAGCCTGGCCGGACAGGCAGGTGCAGAGGTAGACCCGGGACGGCCGGCACCAAGAGCAGTTCTGGGACTTGCCTTCTCTGAATGTTCTTTCCCCTTGTTGTAGGGGTATCGGGTTCAGGGAGATGGCCTTTGGCCCCTGACCTGTCTCCCCTCAGTAAGTGTCTCTTCCCACAGCTATAGCATAGCGACTTGCTGTCACCCACCGCAGAGGAAAGGAAGAAAGGCGTCCAAGTGACCGGACCCCTTCAAAAGCACAGACAATTTTTTCCTTCTCTTAAAGCACCACATTGACCTTTAAAACAGCTCGGCTAGGACCAGGCCAGAACAGGAGGGAGATCTAGAACCAAAGGTACCCAGTGAACGAGGGTGAGCATTTGGGAGCCAGGGTGGACATCTGATGTCTTGGCCAGCCCAGAATCCATGCCTACTTCTTCAGGGACAAGCACCCCAAGTTCCCTTTGGAGGACCAGCTCTCTTCCAGTCCAGGTTCTAGAATGTCAGTGGAATTGACTTCTACTCCCACCTCCCCATCCCACTTCAGGGGCAGTCCTACGACGCAGGCGTGGCCTCCTGGAACATCCCCGGACCAGAGGGACTGGTTTAGGGCTGGTCATGGGACCCCACTCAAGCCGACGAGGCTCGACTCTGGGACTTCTGCAGAAACTGTAGGTGAAGAACACGTTGGCACTGCTGGCAGCCACTTTCCCATCCTGAGGGCCGAACCTGTGGAGGACGAGTTGCTCCAGAGGAAAACTGAGAGCCAGAGGGGGTGGAGATGTGTCCTGGACTGGTGCACTTACACAAGTCCATTCTTTCCTCTTTTCCATTTGTTCACAAGAGCTAGGTTTCAGTTCCTGGCCACCAGGAGAGTCCCGAGCGACATCATGGCTGAGCAGCCTGGCGGTGAAGAGGGCAGAGGACTGTGGGCCTCCCCGTGGGGGCGAGGGAGACGCTGGCCAGTGACAGCAAACCTGGGTGCTGTGCTCCTGGCGATTGTCCAGGGTGTCTTCTCTGGTGAGTCCAGCTGTGACCCCAAGTCCTCGTCCACCCAGTGTTATAGGTAGCCACCACCGATGGGCTGCACTTATTCGCCATTCTGCTTGTGGCCACAGGGAAGAGCCAGGAGTGGGCTTTTTCTGGGAGGACCCAGAGTGGAAAGCTGCCATCAACTCCAGGCCATGTCACAGATTTGGGGCCCAGGCTCAGGGAAGCCTTGATCGTATCGATGGGGATTGGGTGGTGAAACCTCTAAACTGGACCTCTTGAAGCAAGCAGAAGGCCAAGGGCAAAGCGTGAGCTCTGGACACACTCTCTGGGGCTGTCCCCCTGAACGGACTGTCGTCCGTGGATGCCACCAGGAACCACGCCCCTCAAGAGCTCTGGCAGCGTCGCAGCCTCTGTACTGGGGCAGCAGCAGGCTTCCCACAGCCGGCGTCCTGGGCCCAAAGCCTGATTTGGCTCCTTTTTAGCTCTGGGACTCTGGGCAAAGTACCATACTTCTCTGCTCTCAGGTCCCTTTCACTGTAAAATGGGGACGGTAGTAACAGCCCCTCCCTCAGTTGTAGTGAATACTAAGTAATTTATTTAGGGAGCTATGCGTGATACCTATTAAGTGCCATTGGTTTGCTTTGCAAACAGACCCACAATATCTCTTTTATCTTCAGAGGTTCAGCGGAGGGGCTTGCTCAGAGATAAGGAAGGGAGTCCTGAATTAATTCTCTCATTGACTCCATTCATTCTCTTGCTTCCTCATTTCTCAAATTTCTTATTTGTTCAACGAACAGTTGTCAAATGCTGACCCTGGGCCAAACTCAGGGACAGTTTTCATCTCCAGGTGACCTGGTGAGTCCCACTCTGTCGCTTTCCTCGCCTGGCAGGTCTTCTTAGAGATGAGATCCCTACTTCTTAGATCTGGGCAACTGGGGCTCCAGGGGGTGACCTCACATGCCTCGGGTCCCTCAGATAGGACGTGGCAAAGCTGAGTCTGCAACCTGGGCCTGGCTGAGTTTTGCATCCCACTGACGTGGGCTACCGCATCGTCAGGGCCTTGCTTGATGTGGTGCGTGGGATGGGACCCACGAGTCCCCCCGTCCCACTGTGCTGGGCAGCTCGGGGAATCCAGACCCACGTTTCCTTCCTCTCTGTCTTTGCAGCCCCAGAACAGCGGAGGGTTGCCTTGCCAGGGAGTCTGCGCATTGCCCAAAGTTGCACATCAAGTTAGCAGCTGGAGAAGAGCTAGAAGTGCATCCTCTCTGAGCATCCTCACGAGAGCCTACCTCATGTACTCCTGGTTGGGTGACAAAAGGATGTCCATTCCCCACTGAGAGCTTTGTCCCTTTCTCTGACCTAAAACAGGATTGGGCTTCTGGGGACCACCAGACAGAGAAGTCAGTGAAGATGGCCTTGAACTTCCCCTCTGGGCCAGACCCCTCCCACAGGGCACCACGCAGCCAGGCCAGCCCAGCCCCAGTTACCAGCATCCCCGTGAAGGGCTGCTGCTTGTCCTCACCCAGAAAGTCCTCTTTCCCAGGCATCGGCCTCTCCCCTTATGATTTCCTGTCCCCCAGCCTCTCTCTAATTTATCGCTTCTGTTTATGATTTGAGGTTAAATGCCTTCAGTTCTATTTTCCTGAAAACATAGATCTCATAGAGATCTCATAGAGACCTCCTCTCCCTCAAGATAATGACTCTGGTCTCTGAGCAGCAGGCTGAGAGGGAGCGGGTCACCCCAACACCACCTCCTGTTTGGTCGGTCCTGTGTGAGTGGTGCAGGCCGGTCACTTCCAGATCACTTCCAAAGACAGTGCGTGCCCCGCTCCCGCTCTCCTGTGCGTTACTGACTGACATTTTAGACGTGAAGGCAGGAGGCATGATGGGTGGGGGGTTGAAGGGGGCACATCTGGGTCCAGTGAGGGGGAGGGCTTGGGAGGAGCTGAGTGGGCACAGGGAGAAGGGAGCAGTCTGGGGACAGAGCTGGCTCCAGAGGGTCCCCTGGAGGGAGCCCAGGCATCCTCTAGACTCCCCCACCTGGAGAAGCCATTTCCCAAAGAGCAGAGGGTCCCCTGATGGAACAGAGAGACACTAACAGCACATTTCCTGTAAAGTGGTTGCCCGGAGAAAATGAAAAAACGTGGGTGAAACGTGTCGAGATCCTGGCTCGGAGCAGCATTTGGCGATGACGATGCCTAGCAGGACGGTGACTGCAGCAGGGGCCGGGCCTTCTTTTAAGACTTCCAAGGGAGCTATACCCACTGTGTGTCATTGCGGGCCTGAGTCCCCAGCCTTGCAGGTCATGCTCCGCTCTCGGGTGTTTTCACAGCCCAGGGTCAGGTCCCTGAGGCTGCAGTGCGGGCACCCCGCCCCATCCTCAGGTCAGTTCAGAGGGACCTGGCTCATGATCCAGTCTCGTGTCTCATTCTTCCCTGGAGAGACTGGACTGGGGAGGGGGGACGGGGAGGAAGAGGTAAGCCCACCCTCCCCAGGACTCTGATGATTGATAGAACATCTGGCGAGCTGCGGGGGCCTCCTCGGTCCATCTTCTGCCTACTTGATAATAGATGATCTAATCTGTCTCTCTACAGCGCTTCCTTCTCCGGGCAGGTGACAGAGATGAAGCGAGCCCATCCTTCACCTGGAGGAGACACGGCTTCCCAGGGAGTGTGCATTGCGCCGTCGTAGCCTGCGGTGGCATCCTTGGAGGCTGCCACGCCGCTGCCTGTAAGCATCACGGAGTGTGGCCGGCCGTGGGGCCGCTGGCTGGACCACCCGCCCACAGCGGGACACCTCTGGCCGATCAGTGGGAGAGTAGAAGCTTCTCCTAGTTTCATGTGTAGTCTAGCCACCCCGCCCCCCCCCACTATACCCCAGCAGCATTTCTTACAGAAAGTAAAACACCCTCTCTCCCCGCTTTGAAATGGTATTATGCTGAAATATTTCAGATATGTCAAAAAAGCCACAGAGAATATTTCCATAAACATCGGGATACCCAGTGCCCAGCTTACGGATGAAAACATTGCAAATGCAGCCAAAACCTCTTCTCTCCACCACTTCCCCCCACCCCCCAGTCCTAGCTGTGGCTCTGAGACTTCCCACACATTTTTTCATGGTTTCCCTACATTCATATGTGTCCATATGCTTTTCAACTTTGAAAACGTCAATGTCACAACACTGGTGGTAGTCCCTGGCAGCCGTTCTCCTCCCAGCACCATCTGGCCTGTTCTCTGCGCTGCAGCCTGGAGTTCTAGGATTTGGTGGGATGGGCATCCAACTTTTCCTAGAACGATGATCATACTTTATCTATTGTGTTTTAAATGGATCGTTCGTGTGTTTCCTTTTCTGCATTTCAAGCATTGTAGCGCTGAGTACTCTCATACATGTTTTCTCAGCAAGTGGGCAAAAATTTCTCCAGCATATACATGTGGGTGAGGAAATGCTGGGTCATGGGCATAGGAAAGCATCTCAGCTTTCCAAGATGTTAGCAAATCGTCCTCCTTCTACCCCTTTCTACTTGCACCAGACAGGGAGGATGCTCCCTCCGCTCCACTACCCCAGTTTGTCCGAATGTTACGGTGCTTTCCAACTGATCTAATTGGAAATGAGGCACCTCGCTGTGGTTTCCTTGGCATCACGCAAGTGCACAAGCTTTGAAGCCTTCGTGCTTGCATTAGTGCATGGAAGGCCCCTCCGCAGGGGTGAAGCTCAGAGCCCTAGGACAGAGGATCCGCAAAGGCTGCTCTCTGAGGATGATGGTGGGAGAGTGTGCTGTCCAGTCAGGTGTGAGCTGGATTCGACTCCCTGCCTGGATAATGCGGTCTTGCAACGTTGACAAGCTGGCTCTACTTCTCCGCACCTCAGCTTTGCTCCTCTGTAAAATGAGAAAAAGCAGCACTCTCTCAGAGAGCTGCAGAATGAAGACAGTGGTGTGCGGAGGGGCACCGAGCCCAGGGACGGGCACACTGGTTCCCCGGGCATGCGAGGGTGGCTGCACATCCCTCCCCCCACCCCTTTCATCATTTCTTCCCCCCTCCTTGCCTCCTTTTCTTGCCCTCAAATCCAATGGAAAGGTAGCTGTGCTTCTTTTAAACACAGACAGAAACTCTAGTAAGGCCACCAGCATGGCCTAGCATCCATATTCTTAAGAGTCTTCTTTAACAAATAGTGAATAATACTCTGTAGTTTGTATGCAAATAGATCCTTCTGTGTTGCCACAGGGCACCTCTGCTTCCTGGATAATTGACCTGTTTCCTTGAAATTTCATGAGTTTGGTTCATTTGCTCAGACAACTTTCCCTTCAGAGGGTCCACGGTGTGCTTGGTCCTGGCTGAGTGGCAGCACTTTCCTGGGGCCGCTGCCACAAATTCCCACAAGCCTGGTGGCCTAAAACTCCTTATCTCCCAGTTCTGGGGGCAGAGCCACAAATCAGCTTACGGGACCAAGATCAAGGTATCGGCAGTGCCAGGGGGCCTCCTGGGGCTCTAGGGGAGAATGCGTTCCTTGCCTCTTCTGGCTTCAGGTGGCTGCCAGAGTTCCTTGGCTTGTGACCTCATTACCCCAATCTCTGCCTTCCCTTTGTGCCAAATCTCCCTCCTCCTCTCTCGTGTAAGGGTGCTTGTGATATCAGGATTGTATCCTAGGTTATCAGGATATGATCCTTAACTCAGTTATAGCTGCAAAGACCCTTTTTCCAAATAAGGTAACACTTACAGTTTAGAACCTAAGAATTAGAAGCTGATGCCTTTGGGGGCCATTATCCATTCTGCTACACCTGGTTCTGTGGCCCATTGCATGGAGGGGGGGCGTTGCCCTGGTTCATGATCCATGTGAGCAGTCAGGATCTATAGTGGGGAGCCCCTTCTGCCCCCCAGCCTCCCTCTGGGTCAACCAGAGCATAACTGGGCTGCAGACCAGGTAAGCGTTTCAACCCAATATGACATAATGTTTGTCTGAAGGTAATTCTGTCTCTAAATTATTTGCAAATGTTCCTCACATTTCCCCCCCATCTCCTTTTAGGATTCAGAGCCAATTTGTAATAAGCAAGAACAGTTTGACCCAGATTAAAAGGTACAATTAGTCTGTCTGCATGGTAAACCTAAAAAAGTACTACTTACAACAAGTTATTGTTTTCCTGACAAAGGGAGATGTCCTGGCAGAACAATAAAACCCCTACCACCGATAAGAGCCTTGTAATTTACTCAAAACACTGTGGTGCAGAGACAGAACAGCCCCTCAGAACCTGGGAGATCGCAGCACACCCTGCTCTTGCAGGGCGGAGAAGTGACCCCGGCAAAGCAGGTGACCTCCTTTACCGCCCAGAAGAGAAGGGACTGACAGGCAAGGGCTGGGACGCCCCTCCTCCACCTTTCCCTACAAACTGCTAAAGGTTGTTTCCCTAGAGATGTGTGCCTAGCAGAGCTGCCAAGTATGTGGGGGGCCACCCTGAATTGTAGACAAAAGTCCCACTGACTCAGGTGACCAGCTCTCCTGAGCTGGCAGTGGGAGGGGGCAACACTGAACATGAGTGCCCGCTAGTGAGTTCCTGAGTCCTGCCTGTCCTGCGGGCTCTTGGCTGGGAATCTGGAAATCTTGGCTATCCTCTTCAGGGTGCTGGAAAACTCATGAGGCTGGATATCAGTGGGCCCCCCTCCTCCTTGGTCCCAGCTCCCTTTTAAAGGTCCTGGCTGTAGTCTTCACAGTAGGGGTGTGGAGCTCTGGAAGCCACCCCCCACAGCATCTGTGTGGCGAGTGCTGTCTCTGGGCCAGGCGCCGCGGTTGCTCCTCTGGGGTCCTTCAGTGACCGCCACATTTACGTCTCACACCAAAGTGTGAGTTGGAACTCTTGGTATGCTCCTTTTATAGATGAGGAAACGAGTGTTATGGGGTTGGCTTGCCTCCCCCTCTGGTCCATATGTTGAAGTCCTAGCCCCCAGAACCTCAAAATGTGACCTCAAAGTTTTGGCAGAGGTAATCAGGTTAGAATGAAGTCATTAGGGTGGGCCCCAATCCAATATGATGGGTGTTCTCATAAAAATGGAAAGTTTGGAGATAGACACCCACACAGGGGGAATGAATGTCATGCGAAGTTCAAGGGGAGCACACGGTGATGCTTCTACAAGTTGAGCAAACCACAGAAGCTCAGGGAGAGTCATGGGCAGGTTCCCCTGAGCCCTCAGGAGGAACCCACCCTACCAACACCCCGAAAGCAGACTTATAGTTTCCAGAACTATGAGGCAATGACGTCCTGTGGCTTAAGTCACTCAGTTGGGGGTATTTCGTTATGGCAGCCCCAGCAGACTAAGACATGGGGCTTGGAGAGTTAACCTCTGAAGCAGTCATGGTTAGTTGTCTAATCTACCATTGCTTCCAACACTTTTTTTTCACCTGTTGCTTTCCATCATGAAGGGGGAGAAGCAAAAGGATTTGCAGCCTCTCTTGAGTGAGGAATGGCCACTAACTTTGACCTGGCCAATGAGACCAAGGTCTGCTGGGTGTTTATGGGACAGTTTTGCTCTCCTGCTAAAAAAAGACAGACCTGGCTCATCCCACCCTGCCTCCATCACTGCATCTGCAGACAGGTGTGCTTTTTGGCACTGCAGGGACCAGCTTGCAAAATGAGGGTGAGGCCCAGAGAGCCTCAGAGTTCCTGGTCTTCTGTGGTTGAGTGACAAGAGCTTCTTGTTATGCGGGACTCTTCAAGTCACTGCAGTCGTATTTATGCTACTTCTTGCTCAGTCCCAGCTGCCTCAATGTCCCAGGTTTCCCTGCTGGTGGATCTCAGCGCTCTGGGGAGACCCAGGTCACTCTAACTGTGGTGCCTAGAGTGTGAAGCCTTGGACTGTGGATGGAGTCAAGCCACACATCCTAGAGCTGAGCGGCTTCATCTCTGTCTCCCTGAGGGCGCCCAGGGAAGAAGGGGGCATGCAGCAGCTGCCCAGCACTATAACCAGAAGAGGAGACAGCAACCACAAGTACACAGTGCCTGGGCGCAGAGCAGAGTTGAGAGAGCTACAAGATGCCATACAGAGTCCCATTCATTCTCATCCAACTTGGCTCCCAGGCCCAGAAGAGAGCTGGATTGCCTTTTAACTCCTTGGGAGTAGGAGGAGGGGATAGCCAGCTGCTGGGAGGGGACCAAAGCTTTCTGGGAGGAGGGCCATATTTCAGAGCAGGGTATCACAGGGGGGTGTCCATGCAGTGGGCTAGAAAAGATCTAGGCAATACCCTTTTCTTGCTTCTGCTTCCTCAAACCCTAGACCCTCTCTGCTTATGTTTCCTATATTCCTCCTTGGTGCCCAGTACAAAGTCTTCTTTGCTGTTAGGTACTCAGAACATGGTTGTGTAAACATATAAAAATGGGGACCCCACCAGTTATAATTACTCTGGCCTCTGTTCTTCCTATAATAGATTTGAGCAAAAGGATAGGCTGGTCAATTCAGATTGATCTTACCCAGAGACCACAGTGATAGGTTCAAAGGCAGACACATGACCTCAACTGCCCAATTGAAGTCTTCTCTGGGATTTTACAAGTTAGAGCAGGGAAGGAAGTATTCCTTCTGTGGTCATGAGTCTCTGAGAATGGGAAGCCCTGGCTGCTGGGGTCCACACTGCCTCAAGTATGAAGAAAGTCCAACTTGCCACCTGGTCATTCTCCAAATGCGGGTTGGAGTAGGATTATATCATGAGTATAATAGTAGTTACATTTATCGAGCATTTAGTGGGGGTCAGCCTGTGCTTAAAATGCCCTCATTCTCAACTTGGAGGGGAACTACCCCTTTGCCATGCTTGCCCTTCTGTGACGGCAGTTACACACCCGGTACTGATCATGGGTACGCAGTCATTTGCTGAGTGCTTGTTGGGAAGGAAGATGCTGTGCATGGCACTGTTGGGGGGAGGGTACAGAAACCTAGAACCTGTATCATATGAGATGACAGCATACACATGCATGTCGCTGTGTTAGTCAGGCGAGCTAATGCTGAAACAACCAGGAGTGTTTAGGGGGTTGTAACTACGTGTGTATTTGTTCCTCTTACTTTGCATCCATGGAGTGGGGCTTAGGACTCTGCTCTCCTGGATCTTCATTCGGAGACTCTGACTAATGAAGTCACAAGTGTTGTGGTAGAAGAAAGAATAAGTAAAGAACACCTTGACTCTGGAATCTTCTAAGTGACCCATTGCCCCAGCTCACATTTCACTGGGGAAAACAAGCCACATAGGGATTTCCTCTCTAGAGGGACTGTCCTTTCTTTCCTCTTCTGCCTGGGCTTGAAGAGGAAAGGACAGTCCCTCTAGAGAAGGCCACCAACCCCTGGAAGGCACTGCACTGCCCGCCACACCCCCATACTGGCCAGCCTGGTGCGCTGCACCTGGAAAATGCTCAGGACCAGGTGCACTCTCTCCTTCCTGCCATTTGTCACAATAGCAGTAAGTACTCAGGCATCGTCTGAGTATTTATCGAGTATCACTTAATGTCTTTTAGCGACTGGACTACAGAGGGCCTTGGGGAGGGCCTGCATCTGCTTAATCGCTGTACCCCGCACTGGGCAAGTGCCTGACGCTTCTTAGGTGCAGTGAGTGCTCTTGCATGCATAAACGAGTGAATGGTGGAACCCACACCTGCTCTCCACGTCCCAGCTCTCCGCGTGTGCCAGGCCCTGCACTGGGGCTGAGCAGGGGAAGGGGGCGGCTCCCTCCTCCTGGATCAGGGCCGCAGCCAGCGAGGTGTTGTCCAGCCTGCCCGGTGCCACCTGAAAGTCAGGAGGTTGGATTACATCAGATAATTCAACCCCAGAATGTTTGGTTCAAATCAGAACTTACATAAAACACCAATATCACAGGTTGAGCCATAGGAAACTGTCAGTGAACTGCTTCTGACCAGAAATGGCTATATCATACTATTCAACCTAATATGGGACTGAGGAGAGCTCCGTTTGAAGCTGGGACTCCACCTCTTCAGGGTGTCCCCAGCCTTCAGCAGCCCCCTCACCGTGTTCCAAGGCACATTCACTCTCTCCCCTAGCATGGAAATCTCTCTGAACTAAACCGTCTCCAAGTCCTTAAAATTCTAAGCCCCCGAACTGAGCTCTGATGTGAGACTCTGAGGCACCAAAGCTCAAGGAACTGACACATCTGAGGGCAAGCCCCTCTCCCCCAAAGCTGCCCGTGCCCCCTGGTGCACCTGGGATTCCCACACGGGGTCCCAGGCCCCGGGCCCGCCCAGGCCTCTGTGCGCAGTGTCTTCGGCGTGGCCTGCACCCGCGGCTGGATCCCTCCGCTCTCTGGATGAGAAATTGCAGCACCTTTTCTTTCCATGGCTCTTTCATGCATCTCTGTCAACGCCCGTTTACATTCTGGGATTGAACTAATTTGTTTCCTGTTCGCTCCTGGCTGCAAACTTCAGGCAGCTCGGCTTTGCGGCCCTGTGTTTGCTGCTTAGTCACCCCCTCCCCTTGTGGTCCCCATCCCCAGCTAACCACATCTGAGAGCAAGGAGGATTAGCAGGCTCAGGGTGATGTGATTCTGGCGCTGGTAGCCTGGACACTCCTGCTACTGTTGAGAGCTGGGGGTGGGGACAGTGGAGGCCCTGATGAAGCGTGAATGAAGGTGGGGGGGGAGGAGACCGAGCTTTCAGCACCCCTGGACTCTGACAGCAGGCAAGTAAGAATAATCAGGCCGATGGGGCCGGTTGCAGTTAATATTTCCTGAGGACTGGGCCCTCCGCACTGTGTTAACTCCCGTTGGGGCATTTCCGACTGCCGTCTTCATCAACCCACGACCTTGTGAAGCATCATTATCGCGCCCATTTTGCAGATGGAGAAAGCAGGGCCCAAGAGATGAAATAATGTGCTCAAGGTCGCCCCGTAAGGCTGAGGCTGCAAAACCTGGGTCTGACCCAAGAACGGACGTCCTTAGCCACTGCTACACTGGGCCTCCGCAGATCTTGGCGCTTCTAGGTTGCTCCTGAAAATAAACATCTTCTAAGGTATGGTCAACACCATGGCCTGAAAATGGTGGGGAGGAGACGCGGGTTTCTGGAAACCTGAGCTGGGAGACACCTCGGGGGTGGGGGTGGGGGGATCAGAGAAGGCAGCCCTCCAGGTGTACCCACCTGGCTTGGTTGAATTTTCAAGTGACAAACTAAAAAGATGCTTCCTTGGGGCTTCCCCCAGTGCTTGGGTATTGGCTGACAAGAGCCAATTTCCTCACCGTTCTTCCCAAAAGAATCAGCAATTTCAGCTGTAAGAATATTTATTTTTAACCCCCACAGGATCTCTACAAACTGTTTTCATGTTGGGTATGAAAGAGTGGACGCTCTGATTGTTTTTGTTTTTTCAGAATTGGCCTGTGAAACACCTGGTTAATAGTTTCTAAAGCTGAACATAGGCATGTGCTATGACTGGGCAGTTCCACTCTTGGGTAAATGCCGAATCGGAAAGAGCACATATGTTCATCGAAGACGGACGTTCAGGCCGGAGCTACGGCAAAGGCACGGGGCTGGCAAGGGAGATGGTAGTCTAGTCACACAGCGGGCTAGTCCGCAGTCATGAGATGGCAGAAATGCCAGCTGCAACCGGGGACCCAGGAGAATCTCACACCCTCTAGATTCATGAAGCAGAAGCCAGATATTGAAAAGTGCATCCTGCGTGGTTTCGTCAACCTTAAAAATAGAACAATTTTACCAGCAAAATAAGTTTATTGAAGAATGTTTAAGGACTTGCAGTTTGGAACATACAAGCTCTGGCAAATCGTAGGCACATCCAGGAAACAAAGGAAAGGAAGGACACTTTATAGAGGAAAAGGGGAAATTGGGAGGGACTGTGGTTAGCAAAATGTCCATTGGAGGAAAGTAGGAGTTGAAGTGTAGTGGCTTCCCATTGGCTGAGTCCTGGCGATTTCTCATTGGTTGCGTCTGTTGCTAGGCAAGGGAAAAAACCTTCCTTCCTCCTCCAGGGTCAGGTAAATATCCCAGATGCAATTGGCTGTGGCCAAGGAGTGTGATATCATATCGATAAGAAGGGGTGTCTTTCCTGAGGATGTGAGCAGAGCTAGTTAGCTAGAAGAGTACGGGGGATGTAGTAAGAAGCTGAACACCATCTTTTCCGAAATGGGGTATCCTGTTCTTCTTCACCTGCTTCTCAGGGGCTAATATGGCCAGAGTGATGTGTCTGGGGATGGGGCACCTCATGGAGGTGACGAGAAGTGTTTTGAAGGAATGTGAGGTTGGAATTGGGGTAAATAGTTAAAAATTAGGTCATAAACCAAGAGGTCCTAAAATGTGATGGCAAACCAAGAAATTATGGGAAAGGGGTAGCCTTGCCCCTGAGATGGCCCTTGGAGAAGGTGTAGAGGTGGCCTAGGACTCTTTGGGAAGCACATAAAGGGGTCCTAAAATCTGTTCAAGGTACTCCACAGCCTCAGTCTCTCAGCCTCATTCACCCAGGTGATGTCCCTTCCCCTTAGGTGAAGGCTGGGCACCAGAGAGCCCCCTCTGGTCTGCCTTTCCTGGAAGGCCCCCATCCTGAGACGGGCTGTCTTTGCATTCCCATCCCCATCAAAACTCACCGTTCCTTCTGCGCATTGCTCACTGCTTCCCCGAATGTCTGCTGCACAGAGGAGAGACTTACTCCCGGATGCATCCCAGGGAACTCAAAGTCGGTACAGAAGCCAGGAAAGCATCGATCACCTGGCCGCTGTCCTGCCCTGTCTGGCTTATCCCAGTCCAAGATTCCATGTAAAGACAAGAATCAGAATTGTGGACAGGAGCACCCCATGCTTCTCCTCTCTCCAGGCTGGGCCTCCCCAAAGGAGGCTCAACACACACAACCTCACCCAGACCCACGAAGGATCCCACCTGTGGGGCCCACACAGCACCTCGCACACAGGCACGCATGTCGTGCCTGTGTCTTCAGGTCCTCTCTGGCTCTGGGTGCTGGGCTGTGTGAACTACATCAACAGGTATGCTCACCGTCCTCGCCTCCTGGCTTCCAGGTCGATTTGCTCAGTTAGAAATAGGCAGGAGAGCAGATGATTCTTACATTTTTTTAAACTAGCAGAAGTAGGGGCCTAGATCCAGGGTGACCCTGGAAATCCTTGACGAAGGACCGAGACTGACTGATCACTGTGTGACTCACTCTTACCCGGATGACAAGAGGCAGAGAGAGCCTATTGGTGTCTGTGTCGCAGTTTTAACTGATAACCAATCCATCTGTGTAGTGAAGAGGGGGAGGACCCACCCTGGATACCTCCTCTCTGGGTTCCTGTCTTTTTCTCAGAAACAAAGAAAAGAAATGATAAGGGGTAGACACATAGGAATGGTTCCATTACCTGGGGAAAGCCTGTGTGGTGTGTCTGGGTGGTAATGACCTCCTTTCACTGCCTCCCCAGGGTACCAGACAGAGGGTACTTTTGGGTTGGGACCAGGCCACTGTCTGCCTTTGTGCAGAGCTGCCCGGCCAGCAGTCACGTGCTCACAGGCAACTGCATGCATGGTCTGAGATAGCCGGCTCCTGTTGCGGCAGCTACAGGAGGGGAAAGGGGGGGAGGGGGGCCCGAGCGCCATCATGCTTTAGGACCACCATGGGAGGGGATTTCTATACAGCCAGTGCTGGCCGTCATCACAGTGCTGAGAACTAACACTCACCGGGCACTTGTATTTTGAAGGTCTCTCCACGCCCATGGCTGGTGTTTGTTCTGACATTTGCCCATCACCTGCCCTGAAAGAAGCAGGAGCAGCGGCAGCGACTACCCGGAAGAAGGAGATGGGAGCATTTTTGGAGCCTTGCTCTCTGTCAGGACTTGTACTACGGTTTCCATTGGATCGTTGTACTGACCCAGTGGGACAGTCATAGGCAGGCTCCCCACTCCCAGATGGGAAACTGAGGTTCAGAGAATGTGCAACTTGCTGAAGGTCACTCAGGTTAAGCCAGGATTAAACACAGACACAACCAAGTGTTAAGACCCCTGGAAATCTCTGCTGCTGGGCTGCGGTGCCTGCAGCTGATGACAAGACGTGGAATTGCTACAAATGCTTTGTGACAGAAAAGAGGACAGACATTTTGTTCTGTGACATAGGGAAATAGTTAGCTTTCTCCAAACTTGATGGAAGGATTTGTCAGCAGCTCAGTAAAATGTGGCTAATGTTTGACCCCAAATCGTGGTGGAATCGTGTGAAGCGGGGCCTGGTGGGACCGGAAGGAGTTCGGGGAGCAGGTCCCAGCTCCTCCCAAAGGACAGCTGTTCCCAGCTCCTGCTCGGGGCTACCACGTGTGGACATCAGAATTTCTGATTTTGAAGAGACATGAGAATTCCTATTTTGCCTTTATTTGAAATACCCTGAATTTAAAATTCTGGTTAAAAAATTTTAAACAAGCAAAAATGTGGCTGAGTAAACCGTCATCAACACCATTTATAAGGACGAAGGTGGTTGTGAAGTGTCAGGTTTGGATTTCCCCGTGCGCAGCACCCGAGACAGGATTGGAGGGTCAGGAGTTGGTGTGGGTGATGATCTCTGGAACTGCCGGCAGGGTCCTGGGGAGAAAAATGGGACAGGGAAGGCAGCCACTGAAGTATGAGGTCTGGAGCAGGGTCCCCTGTGCCTATCAGGGTTCTCCACCCCATGGGGGACCTCCAGGACGGGGACCTCCAGGAGACCCCTAAGCCATGTCTTGGAGTCCTTCCATTTCAGAGGTAAGGAAGGTGGGCCATTTGTCCACCCACTCCCGTCTTCCCGTGGTGGAGAAATGTGCCCAGAGGGTTCACTCTCTGGCTTTTCTGTGCATCCTCCTTTTGCCCGAAAACGCCCCATCCCAGGTGCTGGCCAGGGGCAGGTGCTGGGTGGACAGGAACAGTGGGTGTGGTGTGGCAATGCATGGAGCATTAACAGCGTCCCAGTATCGTGGACTGACAGCCACAATTGACCAAGGCCGATCGTATGCCAACGTAGCATTTCTCCTCCTGAGACACCTGAAGAAAGACTGAGCTGCCTGCCCTGTAAGCAGGCGCTTCCTTCCAGCAATGTTTATGGCAGGTGATAGGCCGCGGTCTTGTTGGCAGCAGCCGTTGGGGCCATTCCTCCTGTGACATTTTGAGTTGAAATGCTACCTTCAAATGGCAAGATTTTACAGGGCATCAGTGTGGCTGGGGAGTTGTGGATGTATGGAGTTAGAGACTTTCTTCAGTGCCAATTTGCTGTGTGATGTTGCGCAAACCCCTATCTATCTCTGAGCCTCTGTTCATCTGTAACTGGCAGCAATGAGACGGCCTCTCTCTTTTGGACTCCAGGACTTCAGAGTTTGCTCTGCCCGGGGAGAGAGGGGTTGGGGATGGACTGGGACCATGCCGTTCCGAGGGTAGCACCGCGGTCGTTCAGGAGAGCACACCCAGCTTCCCTGCCGCCCGGG
Source organism: Desmodus rotundus (assembly GCF_022682495.2). Classification (NCBI taxonomy): domain Eukaryota; kingdom Metazoa; phylum Chordata; class Mammalia; order Chiroptera; family Phyllostomidae; genus Desmodus; species Desmodus rotundus. Next base: position 4,289,745 of record NC_071398.1, read on the forward strand.
GCCCAAGGACATCCTGCAGGAGGTAGGGACATGGAATCCAGGTCGTTCCAGAGCAAGGGCACCCCTTGCTTGGCTAATGCACAGGGCAGGAAATGGATTTATGAGCACTGGGAAGTACTGTAACCCAGGGGTTGAGATGTAGAATCCAAGGAAATGGTCCTTCTTTTCAGGAAGCTATTCCCAGTGGCCTGGAACTTGCTTCGGTCCTTAATGTCGTACAAGAAGTCAGCAGCCGGCCCTCCACCACCTGTCACGAGAGTCTCAGGTTTTGGACAAGGGTCTTCGATGAGTAAGGGAGCCCCTCCCTCACTCCGATCCGCAGGACGCTTTGCCCACACCACCGGAGTTTGCCGTTGCCCTCACAAGTCGGCTTCCCTGCGCCTTTAATCAAGGCCTCGGAGGTAATTGCTCTGTGGACAAACAGCTTGAGGCCGAGTGTGCAACGAACAATTAGTTTAGAGGCCATGATCTATAAATTTTGAGGAGAAGGAAAGAGGACGGGGTGCACTTGGGCTATGGCTTCTAATGAAGAATAATCGCACACCGGAAGGGATCCCGGGTGGAATCGGAGCAACTTAATATCATCTGGTCGTGATTTGTAGGCCTCGCTAATGCCTTGTGATCCCGGGGAAGAAAGCAAACGGGGCGGGGGAGGGGGTTGTTGTTGTTTGTGTTTCTTAAAACCAAACCAAACACAAACCTCCCTCCGTGTTTATGAGATTTACAACATGCGGGCTGCCATCTGTATAAACCCCACCGATCTTTCCGTCACTGTCCCCCGGCTCTGTAAACTAGGCCAGCCCGAGGGGGACACTGTAGGAATGTCGTCCTATTTCTTGTTTATAAAAATAAACCGCTGGCCGGAGATGTATGTGAGGAATTTATAACCAGCAGCTGCACAAGCAAGTGTCCTAAGGGCCGGGGAGTGGAGGAAGTCAGTGGGGGAGGCGGTGTGACCCCCAGCCCAGCACAAGCCCTCTCCCATAAAGCAGGAGAGGACCACTTTGGGAGATGAAAGGAAAGGAGGGGGAGCAGGGGACAAAGGCAATATCCAAGCGGGTCAAACGCCCGTCTCTTTGGTAGGGCCGGTAAGTCAGAGCATTTGGCTTTCTGGCCTGGAAGGAGCACATCTCTGCTCCCAGATGAGCCCTGGGGAGTGTCCCTGTGTTCTTTTGGGGGAGCTAAGAGCAAAAAAAGAAATAGAACCCGATCGAAGGCTCCCTGAGGAGCCACTGCTTTAGAAGCAGGGTGCTGCCCATGTGTTGACTAAAGCAGAAACCAGTGGGTGCTATCCCCACCCACAGAGGACAAGGAAAGGCCGTGGGAAGCGCAGGGCTGGGTTCCATCAGCTGGCCCCAGCTGCAGGACATCATGTGGCCACCTGAGCTTTGTCACCTGCATGGTAGGTGGGCTGCTCAGGCAGGCAGGACTCTCACCTGCTGTCCTTAGATTGGTCTCTGAACGCAAATGACACAGACAGACGAAGTTACAGAAGTTTACAGAACGTCACAGTTGAAGCATCCTGAAAGGTGGCTCTGTGAATTCTCTTATTTTAGTAGAGGGACAAGGGTGGCTTAGGTGGCAAGTGACTCACCCATCCCGCAAAATGGTCAGGGTGGGGCTGAGGCTGGACCTTAGGCGGCCTAGCCCTGCACCAGTCCTTCGTCCATTTGTCTGTGCCCTGGTGCTTGTCTGTCCCCTACTGTCCCCTCTCCAGGCACAGCCTGCCTGATCTTTTACAAACATTAGACCAGCCCCCTGGTTAGAGTCATTCTGTCATTTCTGATGACAACTGGAGAAACACCCAGTCTTCTTCCTCATCCATGTCTTCTGACCCCTGCTCGTGTCCCCAGGAGCTGTAGACACAGTGGCCTTCTTTCTGCTCCATGACCTTGCCACACTCCCACTCGGGGCCTTTACACCTGCTATTCCCTCCACCTGGAATCCTCTTCCCTGGCATCTTATTGCTACATCCTTCTTACCACCCAATCTCTGCTTCGCCTCCTAGAGGGCTCCCCTGACACCGTGTAACAGAGCGTCCCCTGCCACAAGTCCCACGTCCAGGAGCCAGCCGGACTGTTTGTTACTTAGCACGCATCGCAATCTGACATAAAGGAATATTTTTAGCTACTTATTTATTTAAAGTCTTTTTTTTTTTTTAAATTCACTGTCTACCTTAAGAGAGCAAGGACTTTTTGTGTTGTTCTCGCCTGTATTGCCAGTGCCTAGAACTGTGGCTGGCATGGACTAGGCATTCATTCATTCATTCATTCATTCACTTATTCAACTATGTTTACTACACTCACTTGTAACTGATGGTCCCATGAAACCAACGTTCCAGTCAGAAAGTAAAACAGTAAGTTAACAAGCAAGCAGATGCTAGGATACATCTCTGAGGATTACGGTGAGCATAAATGTTAGAAAATTGCGGTAATTTGTAACTGTAAAGTTCTGAGCTCCGTGTCTGCTGCTTAGTCTTTGCTTCATAAACGTTGAAATGTTGTGCCAGCTCTGCACGTGAGATTCTCAGGAAAACCCGTCTTAATGAATGTATAGTCAAATACGGAAGAGTGACATGTTTAGAGATAACTTAGTTGAGGTAGGGCTCGTCTACCTTTGGAGGGGTTAGCTGAGGCTTGGAGGGCCGCTGACGAGATCCTTGAGCCTGCCGAGGTTGTTCAGAAGAGCAGCCGTACCCAGCAAGGGGTTTGAGTAGGTGACCCCTCCCCCTTCCCACCAGCCCACTCCTGTTCTCCCTGCATCGCGAGCAAGCACTCTTTCCATGTGGCCCATCAAGGAGAAAAACTGAGTACAGGTACTCCAGCCACACTCGCTTACCTGCTACCTGTGTGCCATTTACAAGGTGGTTTTCACATTGTCTTCTAAGTAGAGCTTGTCTGCCTGGTGGGGGCGCAAGCTTGAAGTTGTGCACACCACACTTTGTACGTATATAGAGTGTACATGCGGGTTATCATCGTGTGTATTATTATTTATATACGTATGTGTTATCATTTATTTCACTATTTAATACATCATTACACAAAAGCACAGTTTTTTTCCTGGGGACAAGGGCCATCGCTTCCAATACCCACGGTTGCCACAGCATTTCGCGTCTCATCACAAGCTAAGTACCACTTGGTTTTCAGTTGTCAACACTGAGGGCTATTTTGAAATTGTGACTCTATCTCCTCATTTCTTTTAAAATAAAGCACTTTCCCTCTAATCTGGGGTGACATTCCTAAACATACCCAATCCAGAGAGTATTATAGTGTTTGCTTATTCAATAAATACTTGCGGAGCATCCGCCAGAGCCAAGGACTGTTCTAGATGCTACAGAGGCAGCAGCTGCCTTGTAGTTTGATGGCTAATTCACACTTGGATGTACTGTTTTTCGGATCTGCTTCGCAGAACTCACTCTGGAATTTCTTTTCATCGCAGCCTTCAGTCAGATCCCCTGTGGTCTGAAGCCCATGTCTTTTCTTATTCCTTTTCTGTTTGCTGATCACATGGTGAAGTGAATTTTGGGTAAAGGTATGTGGGAAATGTCTTTGAATTCTTGCATGTCAGAAAAACATCTATCTTTGCTGCCCCTCCCCCTCCCCACTCATCATTTTTATAGTTTAGTTGACTAAGAAATTCTAGGCTCAAAAATCATTCCTTTTGATCCTTTTTAGATTATTTACCCATTCTCTTCCAGTATCCCATGCTATTTGTAACAGATGTGGTTTTGATGCTTGTACTTTGTAGGTAAGCTGTTCCTACTCTCTGTAGGTTTTTATAAAAATATATTGAAATGTAGAAATGTAAATTTTGTTTTCCAGGCCTGCTCCGTATTTGGTGTTTCTGTTCAATCTGAATTTTTATGTGTGATGCATTTTCTTCCACAATTTAAAAGTTATGTTAACAGCTTTACTGGGAAATAATTCGCACACCATGCAATTCACTGGGGTATTTTTTTTTAAATGTATTACAGAGTTGTGCGGCCGTGACCACAGTCAATTTTAAAAGATTTCATCCTCTCAAAAAACAGAGCACAGGACAAGTGCCCTTTAGTGGTCATTCCGCATTCCCTGGCTGCTCCAATCCAACCCAGCCCTGGCAACCACTCATCAACTCTCTGTCTCTGTAGATTTGCCTATCCTGAAGACTTCATATAAACAGAATCATATACTGTGGGATATTTTGTGCCTGCTCTTTCACTTAGCATAAGGTTTCTAAGATTTGTCTATGTTGTAGCCCATACCCGTGCTTTATTCCTTTTTTCTGCCTAATAATATTCCACTGCACGACTGTACTTTTGGGGTACTTTAACTCCTCCATTTTTGCATGTGTTGGAACCGCGATGTTGCTAGCTTACATTTATGAATTTTCCCCCACAGCTAACATTATGCTCAACAATGAAAAGCTGAAAGCTTTTCCTCTAGGATCAGTAACAAGATAGGGATGTCCGCTCTCAGCACTGTTACTTAACATAGTACTGAAAGTCCTAGCCACAGCAATTAGAAAAGAAAAAGAAATAAAATGCCTCCAAATTAGAAAGGAAGAAGTCAAGATGCCACTGTTTGCAGACGACATGATACGACATATAGAAAACCCAAAAGATTCTACCCCAAAGCTAGTAGAACTAATAAATGAATTCAGTAAAGTTGCAGGATACAAAAATTAATATTCTGAGATTTATACTCACTTTGTGGCTTTTTTGAGGGGGGTGGAGAGTTGTCTTTGGCCTTGTTCTCAACACTTCCATTGATTTTCTTGCAATTGTATTACTTTGAGTATTTCTGCAACAAAGTCAGATTCACATAGTTCAGAGGTGGGACAGAATGAAGGATTGGTTGACCTACCTGTTCAAACTCGTCAAGAAGGATGTAAGTTGTTTCTGTCTTTGTTCTGTTTTCCACAGTACAAACTTTTTCCTAAAGCTGGTTCCCATTGTGGCTGGAGGGTGGCTCCCAGGAGAAACTGGGCATGTCTGCTTCTCTGTGGACATCTTTCCAGTGCAGGAGACCTCTGGAGACCTCTTAGAAACTTACCTGAACTCTCTTTACATCTCTTTGGACTAACTTCTGTCATGTGATCATTCCCACCCCACCTACTGGGAGAAGGGAAAAGCTATTTCTGAGTAGCTTCCAGTGTTTGCCAACTAAGGCACCATTGCCATTTGGTCAAGATAATTCTTCATGGTAAGCACCTGCTCATACATTTCAAGACGTTAGCATCCGTAGTATCTGCCCGCTAAATGTCAATAAAATGTCCTACATTAGTTTTTTTTTTAATTGCTGCTGTAACAAATTACCACAAACTTAGTGGCTTAAAACAACACACATTTATTTTCTTGTAGTTCTGGAGGCCAGAAGTCTAAAACCCAGGTGGTGGCAGAGCCGTGTCCTTCCTCAGACTTCAGGGGAGAGTCAGTCTGCTTGCCTTTTTCAGCTCCGAGAAACCACCTATGTTCTTTGGTTAGGAAGAAGGCAGGCCAACAGCAGGTTAACCCCTCGTGCATATTCTAAGCGTCACTGACAACCACCTGGCTGTAAACCATCATTTACTCTGTATGATAGGAGTAGGGGGAGGGGAGGGGCCTCCCAGACCCCCCAGGCCTCACCTTGACTTCCGCCCCTTCCATTTCTGCTGTGCTTACAAACAGGCATACAGCTCACAGTTGCTCAGGGCTCTGCCAAGGGGGACGCACACACCTTCACAGGCACCGTCCCGGGGGGCTCTGGGCTCCAGCTTCCACTTCTATGATGTATGTTCAGTAGGATCCTGTACACTTTCCAGGCTCCAGGAACTGTGCGGATTCTCTGTTCTCCTGAAGGACCCCCTTCCATCCTCAGCACTTTTCGAGTTTATTAGTGCTATGCTATTAGCATATAGGGAGAAAAGGAAGACAGACGTGTGTGATCCCTCTACCATTTCAAACTGGAAATCTGTTGGTAGCTTTCAAATGGCTTTCTATCCTTGGTTCCTAGCTATCAAGAGTTCAGAAATCCAGTCTCAACTCAACCACCCTGTTATCATTTTATAAAGAAGATAATGGAGTTAAAATATTGGGGTGGGAAACAGCGAAATGAGCCGCTGGACACCAATCAGGAGTGGGAGCAGTTCTGTAGCCCCTTTGGCTGGCCCAGGACAGCTTCCTGTGGGGGTGGAGGGGGCTCATTTCCTTCCCGCCAGAGTCATGGCACAGCTACCAGCAAACAGGAGCCAGGGGAGGGCAGGCGGAGCTGGCCAGCAGCAGGGAGTAGACCTGCAGAGAGCCAGCTCGAGGGCCCACCTGCCAATTTTCCTACAACCTTTCAATTTCTGGAAACTTGGGGAACTGGATCCCTCTAATTGCCCTGGGGGAAATTTGCTCACATTTCTTCTGAGACCATCAGCCTTCCGGTCTCCCTGCAGTCTTTAGGACTGGCGTGGGAGCGTGTCTTGTCCTCGTGTGTCCCCTTGCCCACTGACTTGTCTGCGGCAGTGGCAGACGGCAGGATCTGGGACATCGGGTCTGCTGACCCTGCACACTGATCCTGCTCTGGACACCAGGAGGGGACTCTGCAGGGCCCAGCCAACCTGAGGAACGAGTTTGTGGACAGGGGAGCTTTAACCAGGGGGCTTTGCTTCCTTCCTCCACACTTGAGGGTATAGACTAGTAAATACCTCAAACATTGCTGGGTACCATGGCACAGACAACAGATCTCAGAAGATACTTTCATTAGCAATTGGATTTTCTAGATGGGATGTGATATACATTCTTTCTCCTCCCACTTCATTGGTGGGAACTCGTCACGTGGCTTCCCCAACCCCAGGAAGTGAGAAAGTGCAGACCTACGATGTGCATGGAAGGAGGGAAGCCAGACCTATTTGGTGAGCACCATGAATAACCATGTATAAGTCAACCCAGTAGGAAGGGAAGATGCTGGAAAGCTCCCTTAACCCGAAGCAATGAGAAAGTGGAGGCAGGGTACTTTCAGAAGTCGGTGGTCAGTAGACTTAATATGGTTTAATCTTTTATCCATTTAAGATTCCCCAAGTGATGGCAACCAGAGACTCAACTTTTTCCTTTCTCATTCCTGGGTTACGTCCTAGAACCAAGTAATGCTGTGTCTCGTAGATAAGGAGAGCTTGGGTGGCACCAGTTGACATCTCAAGGTTGAAGATGACCCCCTCCTGGACGTAAGTGCTAGACACTTGGTCTACAGTCCTGGCTCAGGAAGATGTGGAATTTGCCGTGACTTCATAAAGCTTGCTATCATGCTGTGTGTGTTGGGGAGAGAGAGCATGTGCACGTGTGTGTGCGTGTCAGGGAGGTGGAAAACAAATTAATAGCAAGCACGTGTATGTGTGTATGTAGTAGGTGTGCATATTAGGATTGTACTGGGGTGAAGAGCTGTTGAAATACCTGGTTTCTGGTCCTAGAGGACCAGCCGGCGTGCTGTGAACCATGGACAAATCATCTCTCTCTGTCTCTGTCTCTCTGAACCTTTCTCTCTCTCTCTCCCCCCCCCAGTTTTCTCATCTGAAGGAAGATGTTATCTTTTGCATTAGACACGTCTAAATCATTTTCACCGAGCATGTTTGACGTTAAAATCAGGAAAAAAGACAATAAGGATGAAGGAGACAAAGAATAAAGAGGCAGAACAGGAGAAGGTAGAATTCCAGCTTGGGTCCTCTGCGGTTTCCGCGTCTGATATTCCCATCACTCAGTTGGGTTTTCTGTGTGCCGTTTGATTTATTCTTTGCAGGACTAGGTGACTAAGACTATGTTCTCTTTCCGAATGAGAATTTTCATGCACAACAAATAGCGATCCCACATCTGCGGGGGCAGCTGGGTCAAAGAGCGATGCAAATACTCGAGCGACCGTAGAGATGGTGCACTCAGCTCCTCTTTGTCCTGGCTTGAAGTTCTCCTTTACCCCCTTTCTTGTGCTTTGTCAGAACTGTTTTTTATCTCAATATTAACCCTCTTGTGTTCAAATATCTTATTCTGACTTTCTTGGCTTTTGTGTTTCAGGCAAAGTTGTTTGAACATCTTTTTTTGGTTTAAAATTCTTTAAAAATGCCATGTGATTTCATTCTGATCTTACCAGAAACCAATAAAAACACATTACTTTAAAAATAACTCCCATAAAACCTCTTACTTGTGAAAAGCTTTCATTCTAATAAAATTGGAGCTAACCAAAACCTTTTAAAACTGCTCGCAGGCATCCGTGAGACCTGGCATGTCCAGATTGCACAGCCTCTGGTGGTGATGGAGATACCAGAGCTCCACTCTGTCTGCAGGGACGTGGGTCCAAGGTAAATGAACTCACCCCCTTGAGAAAAGAAAAGTCCAATAGGAGAGTGGTAACTCCCCACAGAAGGCCGCTCATTCTGCATTTTTCCAATATAGCCACTGGGAATCTACAATCTTTTCCGTCGTGTGTGAGGTTGTGGTTGGGGTTGTTTTTTTTTTTTTTCCCCCCTTTCCTTTTAGTTTCCTAAATATAGAATTAATGGATTTTAGGGAAAGTCCGTGATTGCCCTTACTTGCATCTGGAGAGTGGAAAGAAAATATGTCTTTCGCTGCAGGTTTCAAAGTTCCCTTTGGGTTGCCACCGTCCCAGGCTGGTTCCCCTTTTAGGTAAGACTCCTGTCAATGACTGTAAAGTCTGTGGTGACAAGGATATGGAAGATGGCCTCAGAGAGGCAGGGTAGAGGTGTGACTCCCGTGTCAGGCCTCGGGGAGCTGTGCCAGGTTGGCTGCCTCCAACTGCCCAGTGGAGGGTTTTGAAAGTACAGACCCACAGGCTGCTATCTCTGGAGATCTGGGGTGAGACCCCGGGATTTCATTCAATCGCTGTTGTTGTTTTGATAATGCCTTGATGATTCAAATGTGCAGCCAGTTTGGGAACTAGAGGTGTAAAAAACAAAAAAGCAACCACAAAAGAGAATTAAATGAAAAATTTCCTCGCGAGCACCGAGAAGAAACAATGGACCTATGGAGCAGTGTGCTTGTGCCTGCCCTTCCCATGTATCCGAGCGTCGTGTGGCCCTTGTCATGTCCCCCCAGGAAGGGATCTGTGACCGACTGACTATGGAAAGAGCTCCGAGCTGCATCCCCTCTGCAAGGTGCCCAGGTTCTTCCAAGAGTCTGTATATGAACTAGGACGATGTCTGCCAATGAAGCCCATTTTGCAATGTTTAACAGCATGTTTCTCAAATGAACTTGACCACAGAACTGCTCGTTAACCAAATATTAACATCTCTGAAGATCTATAGAATGTATTTTAAGAGGTGCAGCCATAGAAGATGCACTGAGTAATTCCCCTGAAATGGTCCGTCCTTGACCGCTGATGGAATTCTCAGATATGAGTGGCCTTGACTTTCCACGTGGCTTTCCTGGGTGAAGTGCCACATGCCCTGGTCAGCCGTGGCAGCGCCACTCCCATAAGGAAGGAGCAGGGTGCTCTCCTGAGTGACTCCCAGAATGCATCCTGAGAATTATTTTCATTCCCAGTGAAGCCCAACCCTTTGGGTGTTTTAAGTGGGTGATCCAGAAGAGGACAGACTGCAGGTGCCAATCAAGGCATTTCAGAAATGTCCCTCCGCATCCACAGAATTGGCACTGTGTCCAAGGCTCACGCTGCTCCATTGACACTCGGAGAACATTCAGAGGGTCCTTCCACCTATTCTCATTGGAAGACAGATGGGAGCCGAAACACCTTGCTTCCGTGGAGCTATTGTGTTCATGTTCTCTGTCAACTTCACACTCTCTGTCTAGTAGCTATCAAGCTGCAAGTGCATCGCAATCCTGCTTACCTGCTACGGGCTGGACACACCGCCTACATCACCTCTGGTCTCCACAACGCCCTGCCAACCAGCCTGCATTCTATTGGCGAGAGAACTGAGTCTCAGAGGAGCTCACCAGCTTACTCTTGTCATAAGTAACGGAATGCGCTGGGCGCCTCTAACACTGAGGTTCTTTTCTTTAGATGGAACCCCAAACAGACCATTTTCTTTCCCTTTCCACAGAAGAATTTTCTTCCCCAAATCTTCAGGCTTACATTAGTTTTCTTTAAATACTTTAAGCAGAGAGAATGTGAGACCATAGCTATCCTTCCTGCCACCCCCCACCCCCCGGGGTTTTATTTCCACTATAATCGTGTTTTACTTCCTAAGGGAGTTCTAGATATGAAAGAGGACTGAGATGACTTGGGCCCCAAAGACCACGCTCTTTAATTCTATAAGGCTATGTATTCACAGCAGCAAGTGTGTTATCCTGGCAAAGGACACAGCCGGCAAATCCAAAATATGGTTCTATGCTGCTCAGGGTGGGGCGTGTGGTCTCTTTTTGGGAACTTGCTCTCCCTTTGTTCTCTGTACCCGTTGCTGGCCCATCTTCACACCTGGAAATCCCAGTATACTGTATGTTCCTCTAAAGCGGTGTCTCTTCCTAGGTCACGTGCTAGGCTTTCTCTTGGCCCTTCGTGGAAACAGAGTGGTGCCAGCAGCGGCCGTGAAGCCATCTGGTCTTCCTGCAGGCCGCCCTTAGGAAGAGCAGAGGAGGGAGGGGATGAGGCTCCAGGTAGTCGTTAAAGAACCTTTTGTTCTTTCTGCAAAGGGTAGTGGGTATCAGAGATTCATTCTCAGGATGAGCACAGCCAATTTCAAGGTCAAGTGTTCCTATTCTTTCTGGGCTGTTGTATCTGTTCTACTTGCTCCTCCAGACCCGGTATGACATTGGACAGTTCTCAACCTCGTAAAGCTCTTTGGAAGGTAGTCCTGCGCAACAGTGTTGCTACTTTAGAACCAAGTATTTCCACAAACTCCTTTTTTTTCTCTTCCCTAAAAATGACAACGGCTCAAATCAGAAAATTAGAACTTTGGTCATTTTTTATGAGAGTATGTATGGAAACCACTGGGAAGTGTCCCGAGTCCCCATCGACATGGAGAATGGGAGGTGCTGTCTGCCCGCATCCGTGCCACCCCCGATGCTTATGAGGATCAGGGCTCCTGGTGGACTTCTCATCGGAAGTCCAGCTCAGAGCCCCTGGATGGATTGCTCTGTAGGCCACGGGAATCGGCCTCTGTGGTCCTCCCTCGTTGACACATGGCCTTTTTGCCACCCAGAAGCAGGCAGCAGCTTGAGTCCCTTCGGCTGGTGTGTTCTGCCAGCTTCCGGAATCCCGGTACATCTTCCTCCTTTCTTGACGCTGTTGTTCGTACAGATTTTGAAGGATTTTTCAAACAACACCAAGTATATTTTGTGTTCTCGGCAAACGGCTTTGAACTGACTGGATTATTTATTCATTAGTATTACATTCGGAGTGCAGTGCCTCGTGTTGCTTGGAAAAATAAATGAAAGAAAAGCAGTGTTGCTCTAAATCCCCAACATACAGCTTTCTGGGAGCTGAGAGCAGCCCTGTCGTAAGGCTCTGTCCTGGTCCAACGTGTCCCCTCCACTGTTTATGTCTCTTTATCACTCTATCTGCCCGGACGGACCAACCTAGTCATTTTGTGGGCTCGACAAATATCCCGACCCATTTTGCGAATGTTTTCAGTTTGTCTGAAACTTAAAACACATTTTCCCCAAGCACTTTTTCCTCTTAATTTTTAAACTCGTATATTTTAAGGAAAATTTAGCCCATGTGTTTCTCATTATTCCTGATTCATTTGCACTTAACTCATCAAAATGCTGCTTTGCAAAAGCTGTTTGCTTTCCAAGAAGACTCCTGACGTCCTTTTCTGTACCTTCAGCCTATCCCCCACCCCCCACCCCTTTTCTCCCTTCCACCCTCTCTTCTTTTTTTCTTCAAAGGCACAGTTTCTTTAGAATCGGGACCTTTTGCCCCCAGCAGCCTATTGCAGGGAAAGCCCACGGAAGGCAACATCCAGTGTCCTGTCAGTCACTCCTGGCCATTCTTGGGGAGTGCGGACCTCCGGGGGACGGGGCCGCGCCACCAGGTGGGAGGGAAGTTCCAGTTTTCCTCACGACAAGAGTGAATGTTGGACACCGGGGAAGGGCGGTTTAGGGTGCGAGCTCTGGAGCTTATGGGATTCAGTCAAATCCCATATTAACCTCCTTGTGTCACCCTTCTCACCTGTAGATGGGGTGGCAGTCCCGCCCCTGCCTGTCCCAGGTTACAGGAAGGACTGACTGATACAGTGTATGTGCGGCCGAGTGACGTGGAGCCAGCAAACAGAAGCGCTCAGTTACCACTTTTTCAGTTGTGCCTATAAGGCCCCTCCCACCCAGAGTCACAGGTCCTTTCTCAGTGAGATGCACTGTCTCATTTGGATTACCCCAGAGGTAGATGCTGAGACCAGGATTCCAGTGCAAGGACTTTGTCTAAGAGTTTATCCTAAGAGACAGTGTAAGAGTAGGGAAGTGGATTAGTCAGGCCGCTGCAGACACAGAACCGGCAGGGTGTGTACATGAGGGTACTTTTTCTTAGTGCTCAGCTGCTTGGAGTTCACCACGAGGTTTACCCTCTAGCTTTGCCTTTCTAGCTGGGTGACCTTGGGCAAGCTCAGTAACCTCTCTGAGCCTCTATTTTCTCCTATTGAATGATGATAGTAAAAGTAGTTCCTACTTCATGGAGTTGTTAGGAGGAGGAATGTGAGTTAGTTCATGAAACATGTTTACAGCAGAGCTGGGCACATATTAAAACCCAATAAAGCACAAGCTATTATTATTGGACCAAAAAAGCAAGAGTTTGAATTCAGTGACCCAAGTTCAAATCTTGACTCTTCCATGTTCTTGTCTGACGCTGGGGAGGGCACCTCACTTGCTGGGGCTTCCCTCTTCACGCCTAGAGGTTGGGCATACGTTTGCCCCTTCCGCATCTCTCATGGGGTCAGATGAGGCCACCAGTGGGCAAGTAAGTATGTGGTCAACCCCAGTTGCAAATATTCTATATTATGGACTCCACAGGCCACTGGACTGTATTAGGAATTCTAGCAGGTGGCATTCAAAAGTTTCCTTTAAGATTCAGACGTGATCTAAAGAAGTCCTCATTTAGATGCGGTGGCTCGATTGCCCTTTGCAACCTGTGGTCGGCACAGTTCGATCAGCTGGCCCCACCCGTTTAATTCAGCTCGAGGACAGAGAGGCTCAGGCGAAGGAACTGACCCTTGGCCTTCCAGTCCAAGATGAAGTCAAAACTAGAACCGAGGTACTGGAACCCCGGAGTGATGCTCTGATCACACTGTCTCCAGGTCAACTCTCCAGCAGCCTCCTTACTGTTTTTATGTCTTGCGCGCTGGTGGAGAGGAGAGACCTGTGAGGTCCCTGTTTCCCACAAAAGTGAAACCCCTTCGAAGACCAAGAAGCACTTTAAGAGGAAAAATATTCATAGGCACAGAAAAGTCTGCATCCATGTGTGTGTCTGTGTGCGTGAGCTCTGTGTGTGTGTGCGTGTGTGTGAATCTGCATGTGCCCGAGAAGAGATGACTTTGTGTACTTCTCTGGTTTTTACTGTTATTCAAACACATTTGGTCTGCCTTTCCAACTGCCCGCCCTGCCAGATGTTGACATGTAAATTCTGGCTTCAGAAAGGAGAAGACCAACGCGATACAAACAAATTTAGCTCAACGAGGCTGAGTCTAATTACCCCGAAGTCAGCAGTGACCCCTTACCCTGAGAGCCAAGCACACACCACCACTTACTGTGGGGCTGCCCAGGAGCCTGCTCAGCTCTCATCCAACCTGCTTTTCTGGCACCGGCATTGTTTCAATTACTAGGACCATTCACATCTCTGCTGACACGTGCGATGAAGCTCGCTCCTCGCCTGGTACGTAATTTAAGGTAAAAAGAAAAGAGGGTGTGTTTCATCACGCTCTATCATATCTTTGTCTTTTGTTCTGGGAGGTATTTGCATACCTAAAGGGAAATGGCCTCTTTAATTCCTGTCCCTTCTCCTAATCAGCTGAGGCATATTAAGAAGCACTGGGTACCCTGTAATCAGACAATTTATACTGTGCGCACCCTTAGGCAACAGCTATTGGAAACAAGCTGGAGAAATCCTTTACAATAAATGATTAGCATGGGAAGACACCATTCATAATTAATTTTTTTTCTGTTTTTGTTGGCAGATGGTCCGAGGCATCCAAGCAGGACCTACTGCCCATGTCTTTATTCCGAGTAGAGCTGGGCGGCCTTGGGAAATGCCGGCTGTGCAGCGGGCTCACTCTAAAAACTGATAGAGCCCCTCCTCCTATCGGTGTTCAGGGCTGGCGGAGAGCTGTGGAAGGGTGCCTGGTAGATCACGTGACTGTATCTGCTGGTCCTTTCCCTGCCGTTTTAATTACAGGTTGTTATAACCCTCATGGTGGGGCAATTGCATTAGGGCCCCAGCTTTCCACCCCCACCATTTGCCATGTGACTTCGTCACGCTTTCCCACTCTCAGTCTGGAGTCCGCCATCTGACTTGCTTTGGCCAATGAGATGTTAGCAACTATGGTGCCCACAGAGGCTTGAATACCACTTGTGCAATTGGACTTATTATCCTTTACCTTTTCCTGCGGCCTCATGAACATATGTGTTCGTGACGGGTGACGAGAGACACGGGAAATACGCTGGGTGCACCCCATGCACCTCCACAGTGATGTTTCTTAGACGGGCCGATGCCCACCACCAGCGGACGTGTGAGTGAGCCCGCCCAGGATCAGCCAAGCCCGATCCAGACCAGTGCAATCCTGTGGACTTGCGGGCTCAATAGAGGCTTATTGTTGTATGTTGTTGCGTGGCACAGCAGTTGTGCGGTCTTTAGTTTACAGCATTACTGTGGCGATTGGTAATGGGTGCAACGCCCGATCTGATATTCTCTTTGGGTGTGGAAAATGGGGTTTGGGGATCCATAAACCTAAGCCCTCGTGGATTGGTGAAGATCCCGTTATTCCCAAGAGTCACCAACCTCAATGGGTAGAAAATCCAAAGTGGCTTTGGACTAGCGGGACATATCTGTACCTGCACATGAATGTACACAGGCTCCTCCAGGCGTCAGGGAGAGGGGCCGCTACAATGTCACCCGTGTGACATATGTAGTGTATTGTTGGCTTTCATTTGTTTTTAAGTGACGTAAAACCTCATTCACAATGGCTTGGGCAAACAATGGGAATTTGTGGGTAGAAATGGCTTTAGATGTGAAATGACCCAAGACTCAGGCAACAGGACCCAGATGCCTCCTACTTTCTGCAAGGAGGCTCACGAGCTCCAGATCTGGGAGGCCGTTTGCAGCAAACAGTCCGCTAGTCCCAAGCTTTACATCCTCATGAAACCAAGCCAAGCAGAGAAGTCTTTCTGCCCTCGCTTACCCAGCGGGACTTTTACTTTTATTGGATCGTGGCAGTGGTGTGCTGGGGATGCTCACAGGGTGTGAATCTCGTCCCAGCTCCAAGTTCAGGGACATCTTGTGGGTGGCTCCAAGTCAGCCAGGTGGGAGCATTTGCACCACAGAAACTGACAATTGCTACAAATCAACACTTTGGTTATTCAGAGAGCCAGTCATTAAACATTTACCAACACACCTCTGTTTGTACCCGGCTTCTAGCCAATCATCGAAAGAATGGGTTTAACCCATTCACGGGCCTTTCCTTGGTGCTGGAAGTAGGGCTGGTCCATCTCCCTCGATTACAGGCCTGACCCTGAGGGAGGGCGGTGACCCGGAATATAATATGTTCGGGGCACTCTCTCGAGAAAGAGGGGCAAAGGATGTTAGCCCCAAAGAGTAGACACTGCTTCTGCCTTTCAGGGGAGGCAGCTCAGACTTAAGTAATGATCAGGGTTTCACACAAGAAAGTGCTAGAACTAGCACTAGAACTCAACTCTTCTTTGTTGGCAACTTCAGTGTTTTTTTCCTACACTTTACCCTTCTTGCCTTACCTTTCAAGGGTCCGTCCAGCTGGAAGACAGCCAAGCGCAGGGATGACTGATTTTAGGGGTTTTCATTCCCTAAAACCCCCTTTATCCAGTGATGGGCAGAGAGCATTTCGGTCTCACCAGGCTTCCTGGTGAACGATGGGATTCCTCTACCTGCATTTCTCTGCTGACCGTGAACTCAGATCAGTTTCCCCTCTTCTTTCCTGTTTTTCTACAAGTTCTCCGTCCAGGGTAGATTTAGATGTACGTACCCACCAGGAGGAGATCTGATTCAGCAAATTTGTTTGGAAAGGAAAAGAATCAGGGAACTGGGTCCATGAGTGAGGTGAATGCTGCATTTTGGGAAGAGCCAGCGTGCTCCTAGGAAATGTAATTTAGAAAAGAAAATGGCATCGGATTTGCCTGTGGTTGCTGCGTTCCAAAGCTCTCCTCTACGAACTTACCGTTGGCCGAGAAGTGAACGTTGCTTGCAGAGGTGTAAAATCTGCGGCACCGTGCGGCCTCTTGTCATTTCTTACCCCCACCGACACATTGCTTATCAATTGGGACACTGACTCGGCTCAGATTGGGGCCAAGACTTTTCGAGATGATCCTCTCGGTCACTACTACTGACTGATGGGAGCTGACCCGGCACGAGACCTACTCTACCTCCTTTTACTTTTAAGGGCCGCACTTCACCATGAACTTCTGAGATGTTCTCTACCATTTGGGTTGTATGTAGTAGCTTGGGTAACGTAAGACTTCATTCTATTGTTATATTATCCTTTTTCTTGATTCATATGCATAAAACATTGGTTCTCCCAAACAGTTTAAGAGCCCAAGTGCTTGAATTGCATTTTATACCACTTTGTAAGCTTCCCAGTGTCGGGATGGGTACAGACTAGATGCTCAATAAATAGTTGGTTGATTAATTACCTGAGGACTTAGGATTAATCACCTAAGGGATTTCTTGGTTGATTAACCCCAGGAATCCAATAGAATGGAAGGCGAGGAGAAGTTTGCTTGCACGGAACTCTGAAAGTGAAGCTTCGGGCTGTGGATGGTTTAGACAACCTGCAAGCCTGTGTCACCGGCCCAGAGTCTGTGAAGATCCCTTGCTGTAGAGTAGGTACTGGATGCGTTGGTGTTCAGGCATGGTCTTCACCCTCGAGGAACTTATGGCCAGTACCAGAGACAAGAAGGGTGTGTGTAGCCGCCAGAGGTGTAGGAATATGAAAGTGCCTTGAAGGAGGACTGAGATGGATGGAGCGGGCCAGCCGCACGCTTCAGGTGGGAAGTGGCCGTGAAAGGGAGGGTTATTCCATAAAGCTGCCCACTCCCCTCCCCCCACGAGCGTCAGAAAGAAATTTAATGCCAATGAGATAGAAAATATTCTTTTGGAATTGTGGTGTTGTATGTGACGGACCTTTGACTTTCCGTGAGATCACCGAAGCGTGAGTTCAAAAGCATTTTCCTCTTGGGATTCCGTATTCATTCATCCACGCTCATCATCAATCTCCTTGGCCTTTCATGTCTGTTTCACGTTTGTTGGCCCTGGTTTTTCAGCAGTGGAGCATCTTGGACTGAATGTATCGTTGAACTTGGCCTCCTAAGCTTGACCTACTTGACAGGCTGCAATGGGTGGTGTATCTCACCTGGCCTCCTCCACCCAGGTGCTCTCTTGGGACAGCCACCCTCACGATGCAAAGCTGTTTCAGCCCAAAATGCAGAGAGCTGGTGATACCTGAGTATTTGCATCTCCTGGGGGCCAGGCCTTAGCTGGTGACCCAGTGGGGCAAGTGTGTGAAAGCCCCGATCCCTTGGTTCCTGTAGGAACACACACCCAGGCACCTCTCTGCAGCATCACACTGGAGCTGGACTTTACCTGGCGAAATACCCTAGTCCATGTTTTTTCCCTCCCTGTCCCCGTTCTTTCTTGACAGTTTCTACTGGGCACAATTCCTTCATCGATCCCTTATACCCAAACCTGATCCCAGGGTCTGCCTCTGGGAGCCCCACCCGGCCCCAGGCGGTGTTTCTCAGAGTGGGATCTATTTCGGCGGGGAGGCTTCCTAGAGGGCAGGTTCCGAGTGTCCACCCCCCATTCTAAAACAGAATCTTCGGGGATGGGACAGAGAATCTGCTTGTATAACAGGATCCCCACATGAGCTGACTTTTTGCTTAAATGTAAAATATGGATTAATGACTATTAACCCCAATTACAGTGTTGTATATTGTAGGGTTGGTATTTTTAAGCGACTAATGAGGTAGGATATAAACATCCCCTAAATGACCTGGTACTGGGCGCTCTTAAATGACTGAACACGCTGCTGATCTGACCCCAGCATCCCGCACTTCTAGTACTTTCTTCTCTGTATGTGGTATCTGAGCGTAGACCTAAGAACCATTATTTTTCCCTCTCAATGTATTTTTTTTTTTCTTAGAGAATTTACTCTGGAAGCCACCAAGTTCAGTGGTTTCCAATTTTATTTTATTTTGTAAACTATGTTGAACAATGAAGGTTTTTAATGAAAAGCCTGGGCAGAAGCTCGGTATGTAACACAGACAAGCCCAGAGCGGAGCTCTCCGACACAGGTGCGGAGCCTGGGACCCCTACCTGCTCCAGTTCCTTCCAACCGCCCGAGGCCCTCAGGAAGCACAATTGGAAAAGGACGAGCCAAGTCCCCAGTTTGACTTTGCAGATGGAGAAACCAGAGCCCTGAGAGGTCGGGGACTTGCCCAGGGCTGAGCATCGCCTGGTGTCGGGTGCAGTTTTTCACATTCCCTGACCAGGGTTGCTTCCACTAACTCCTATCCGTTATTGGAAGGAGATTAATTATCCTGTTATCATAGGGCCCTCCTAGAGTTCTGTTAGAGTACCAGTGAAAAGACAGAGGGGCTTTTTTTTTTTTCCTAGATAGCATGCTTGGTACTCCTGTTGACTCAACTTTTTGGAGGAGTGGAAAGTGGTTTCAGCCTGTTTGACCAATTTACAAAGGCACCGCACCACTCTCTTTCAACTGCTCTGTGTCTTGGTGTGGGTCTCTTTGGGTTTGTCTCATCTGCAATGCTCTGTGATTCCTGGTCCTGTATGTGTCTTTGGTCTCCTAGGTTAGGAAAGTTTCCAGTCATTATTTCTTTAAAGTTTCCGTTCCTTTGGGATCCCTATCATACAAATGTCTGAGCCCTTGATGGTACCCTAGGGGTCCTTAAACCATCCTGGATTTAATTTTTTTTTCTTTCTGCTGTTCTGATTGGTTGGTTTCCACTAGTCTGTCTTCCAGGTCCTTGATCCATTCTTCTGCGGGAGCTAATCTCACAGAAATGTTGCTAATCGATTCCTTCTAATGTGTTCAGCATTCACTCGTATTCTGCAGGTCTGCATGGTTCTTTCTCGTACTTTCTCATTGCCGACATTCTCCCAAGTTCTTCCCTTTCACTCTCAAGGTCGGTGAGCATCCTTATGAATCCTTTGCGTTCTTATGAATCCTTATGAATTCAAAGAGTTCTTTGAATTCTTTATCAGGCAACCCACTTATTTCTGTTTCCTTAGGGTTTTCCTGGGGATTTTTCTTGTTCCTTCATTCGAGAGATATTCTTCTGCCTTTTCATTTTGTCTGGCTTTCTATGTCTATTGATGTGACTTAGACAAAATATCTGTCTCTTCCAGTCTTGGAAATGTGGCCTCACACAGATTGGGCTCCGTGGAGACCATGTGCTGGGGTGCTGGGCAAGAGAATAGGAGTGGGGAGGTACCTGAGGCTCTGGGCTCTGGCCTGCAGAGCCGGAGCAGCTGTGGGTGGGGAGGGCAGGTATGTGTGGTAATGCCCTGCCATCCTGCCTGCCCTCTCTGTTCAGGGTGAAATGGGCTCAGGTGCTGTGTCCCAGCACACACCGCAGGGACCCTGCAGGTGGGCCAGAGGCCCTGGGCAGAGCCCCCCATGCTCAGGAGGTGGAGGGGCCACAAACCCGGGCGCTCACAGCCCCCTGAACTGGGGAGTTCCCACAACTCCCATATTCCCCACGCAGCGGCCTCTCTCCAGTTTGTTACACGGAAAGTGTCCCATGTAGAAGCGACCTCTCCGCAGGCTCCTCATGCTGGGTAGTTTGCACAGCCACTTGGAGCTGGGCAGGCACTTCCAGCGACCGCCTGCCCACCAGCAGGCACTTCCCTCACCTGGGGCAGGAGCAGGTACCTGGGGTAACAGCCTGATGCCCACAGCAGCTCTCAGCAGGGAAGCCAGGTAAGTGTGATTCTGCCTGGTTGTTTCTGTTCGGTGCCACCAGTTCCCTGGGGCCTGGAAACTTCCTGCTGCTCCCCAGGGCTCCCTGGCTTCTCCCTCAGTCTCTTTTTCTGGTTTGTTGTCAAGAGCCAGTCATTCAGCACTTGGGTGTCTCCAGGAGTGATTGCTCCCCGAGCACCTGTGTTCTTTCTTATTTTGCTCATGGTAAGAGGTAACTTCAGCGTCTTCCTATGGCGTTGCCACCTTGACCCCTTCTTGAACTCCTCTGAACTTGTCCGTGTGACATGTTTTCTCCCTGGTGCAGTGGAAGATGCAGTAGGAACCCAGCCTCAAAACTATATGAACCTATTAACAGTTAGCTGGACTAGGACACAGCTGAGAGGCAAACCCCAAAGCAGGAATGACTGAAAGAGACTTCCCTCATTGGTCAAGCAGAGGGTTTCAGTGTACCCTGGGAGTCCATGCTCCTGTGGGTTAGCTCTTGCTCCTGATGACTTGCTGGGACATGTCTCCGTCCATTCTTCTCATTCTTTACCCTGCCTTCCGCTGCGGGGAAAGGCACATTGGGTCGGCCCCAAAGAGAGTGTCCCTGCTGATTCACGGTGGCTTTCTCTGATCCTTGGCCAGCGAGGGGACTTGTGCCTTGCATAAACTGCTGGAAGTTCAGATGGGCTGCATTTTACACAAGGGCTTCATTGCTGAAACAAACAATCCCACAAGGCACTTGGGGATGAGGGACAGTCTCTCTTGGCTGACTCAAGACAGGGGCTGTCTGACTCGGGACAGGGGCTGTTGTCCCCAGGGTCGATGAGAATCAGGTGAGGCTTCAGGAAGCAGGAACTGGGTACCAAAGTAGCTCTCTGATCTCAGTGGAAGGATTTGGGGGTCTTTCCTCCAGCTCTCAGATGTGCAGTCATGGGTTTGTGTGGGACCTGGCCTCTCCCCAACCCCCAGGCTTGCCTGAGCGCCTGGTCAGTTGGAATGCAAGGGCTGACTGGGCTGTTCAGTAGAGGAAGTAAGGGTTCCAGAATAAAAGGCCCTGGAGAGAGAGTCGGGAGACCTGGGTCCTAAAATCAGCTCCTCTGGGCTTTGTAAGCCCTGAAGATGTTGCTGGGGGAATTGTGTGTGTGGAATGAAGGGGGTCTCCCTACTTCTCTCAGCTTTCTCTTTCCCCCATGCACTTCTGAAACCCTGAAGATTTTGGTTCATCCCTTCATGAGAGCGGCTCTGACATCCCTAACTCACCCGATTAAAACGATTTTCCAGCTGATTACCCTTCGGGTACCAAGTGCCAATCACTGGCAAAGGCTCAGATAAGGTGTCCATCAGAGCAGCCAAAGGCTGATGCAGGGCTCGTCCCAGTGCCCGCCCACACATGAGAGCTTTTTCTCTAGGATGGATTTATTTAGAAGAAACACAAACACACACATCACCGGCCTGAGCTTCAGTCGTTTCTCTTTTATGGATGCAAGAGTTCAATGCAAGTTATGGGGGCGTCTACAGAAGACTCTCCTTGATCTCTCAGCCCCTGGGTTTTTGTGTGAAGCTGGCTTTTTGCTTCCTGATCCCAGAATAACTTTGTTAACTAGACCCAGGTCTGAGCCTGGGCTTTCTGGTGTGAAAGAAAAACCCACTCAGCACCATATCCGAGGGCTGGTGCCATGAGTGGATCACTCTGGAGGGAGATGGAGCCTAGCAGGAGTGAGGATCGCAGGCATTGTAGAACTCAGACTGGAGAAATGGGGTTCCTGTTGATGAGACAGGACAGCAGCAGGCCCCTGTGCGGAGGCAGAGGCTCATGGGGAGGCTGAGCTGGGGAGCACTCTGGAGCTAATGCCTCCTGCATTTTGGGGGGAAGCAGTTCCCCAGAGGCCCAGATACCCAGCCTCCTACTATCTCCAGGTGGTAAACCCTTCACTGAGCCTGGGCTTTATGCCTTCCTTGCTCAGAGTCCACCTTTTTTTAAGCTCAGGGAGGAGAGTGAGCCCTGGGTTTCAGAGTTTTAGCCAGTGAAGAGTCAAGAGCCCATTCTGGCCAAATCTGCCCCTTCCTGCACTTGGGCCACACTGTGAAAACTCACAACTCTGGACTGCTTGCTAGTGAGGGGCTGGCCCCACAGCTTCCAAAGCTGGGTATGGCTTTCCCAGGAGCTCAGGGTGGAAGGGAGGTGGGCAGGGTGGTGGCCGAGCAGGTGCGTGAATCACATGAGCCAGAGAACCTTCCCCTGGGCTCGGCCAAAACCACAATGCATTTGGCCCCGGGCCCATTTTCCCCTTAAAACTTTAGGCCCATGAGTGTTTTCAGGGGAATTTAATCCACATGTTTTTATTCATTTTGATTCATTTGCATTTAGCTCATAAAAATGTTGTTTTTAAGGAGGTGGTGGATGGCCAAGAATTACTTTTTTCTTTATTCGACTTTTCCCTTCTCCTCCTCCTCCTCCTCTTTCTTTCCTTCACCTCTACCTCCTTCTTATCAGTCTCTCTTTTTAGGAAAAAGAAATGACTTTCCCCTGTTCTTACTTGTCTATCTAAGACTG
Organism: Desmodus rotundus; assembly: GCF_022682495.2. Classification (NCBI taxonomy): domain Eukaryota; kingdom Metazoa; phylum Chordata; class Mammalia; order Chiroptera; family Phyllostomidae; genus Desmodus; species Desmodus rotundus. The sequence continues at coordinate 4,312,360 of NC_071398.1, forward strand.
AACCCTTGCACCTGGTGGGAAGTTAGCATCCACTGCTCTGAATAAGTGCTAAGTGACTTCTTCCCGGGCAAAGCGTGAAGCAATGGCGCTGTGTCGATGTTTGTGTTGACATCATCACAGGGGACATTTGGGGTCACGCTGCCTATCGAGAGGTAGCATGAGTCATCCCGATGACTCACTCGGGGGCGAGGGTACAGCAGGTGGCGGGGAGGCGGGCCCTCAAGCAGCGAGTTTCTGAAAATCAAGAATGAGAGTGTGTATGTTCAGGCTGTGGAGGACCTGAGGGGCTCTCTCGCTGACCTGGGAGCCCTGGCCGCAGAATGCTGTCAGCACACGTGACTGTCTCCTGGACTCTGGCTCAGTAAGGGGATCTGCAAACTGAGCAGGACACCCCGGCATGCACGTGGAGGGACATAGCAGGAAGATTGTCCACCGTCCACTGGGAAAGAAAGGCGGAGCAGGGTCCAGTGCCTTTTGGACATGGAGATCACGCCCTCCAATAAACAGGACCCTTCAAGGGTCCTAAATACTTCTCTTTCCCCCACTGGGAAGGAGCTGGGAAGAAAGAGGTAGAGAACCAGGCTGCAGAGCACCTGTGCCCATGATCCTGGCTTTGAGATGTAGAGAGAGCTCTCTTCTCTCTTGTGCTTAACATTTTAGAACTTTTCTTCTTCCCCAGTGAAGAGGAGACCACACTTCCTTCTTCTCCCCTGTCCCTCCCAGCAGCGGATCAGGGCTCCATAAACAAGAGGAGATCCCTTTAGTCCGCCTCCTGGAAGATATGGGGAGGCGCGCAGGGTTAAGATTTTATACCTGGGACTTGAGGTCTTTTCACGAAGTCATTTAATTTCCTGCGGATGTTTCAGAGGCGAACTCCTCCTCCGCCTTGTTTTACTGTGAGATCGGGAACGAAGTCTGCACCGGGGCCCGGGGATGTGACCTGGACTGGAGACCGGGCTCTGCTGGACTCAGGAGCTGGGTGATGGCCGCCGGATGGTCATGGCCCCCTCAATGGAGACCCTGTGACCACAGAACCCTAAAGTCACCTAGCTCCATGTACTTCGTTTTATAGATGAGCGAGCCAATCAATCTTTGGACCGCTTAGACCCAGAGGGGTCCTTGAGGACGTCAGTAGGCACAGCCGGGGGCACAGGGGCCCCGAGGTCGGGCTGCCTGGCTTCAAATCTCACCTCAGTTAGTTACTGCCTGGGCGCCTCCTGGCAAGTGACTTAATGTCTCTGAGCCTCGGTTGCTTCATCTGAGAAAAGGGATAATAATAACAATGGCTGCCTCCTAGGGTGTTAGGAAGAACCTGTTTGTGGAAGGAGTATGGAGCCACAGCGAGGCCGTAGTAAGGAGTAGGTAAGTGTTAGCTCTATTGTTGGTCCACGATGGTGCGGTGTGCCAGCCGCCCCGACTGGGATCACAGCCCGGCCTCCGGAGGCTGTTACTCCCCTATCCATAGCCTGGGGCACAGGCTAGATTCATCCCAAACTAGATTTATGTGAAACACTAAAAACCAACCAACCAAGCACACACCGGTCGCTGGACCCCGCGCCACATCTATTAAACTGGTGGAGGGGAAGGGGCCCGGGGTCTGTAATTTTGAGAAGCTCCACAGAGTGAGTCTCAGGAGCCACTTGCATGGCATCGCTGCCCTCCATGACATCAGGGGACATTTTTCCTTTTTTAAAGAAGAAAAAAAAGCACAATTTGTAATCTCTATGTGAAAATGGTATTCTTAAGTATTTATAGAGATCTCATTCTCTTGCAAGGGGCCTAAGTTGCTTTTCAGTGTAATTCCCACTTCCCAGATGTAAAAAATACATTTTCTTGCTCTTTTCTTCCTTTCATGAGAGCCCCTCGTGGGGGCTGAGCGCAGGCACGCTGGGACCTGTTTCAGGAGAACCAGAACGGCCCCCCACCCACCATCTCCCCTGGCTCCCCGACCACCCCCCCACCGTGGCAGGCACATCTGCTCCCTCTAGTCATTATCATTTTAATGTACAAAATGACATTATGCTGAAAAGAAGGGGCTCATAAATTATATCTGATTTTAGAAAGTTTTCGAGCCATTGTATAAATGACAGATCTATAAAAGAAGAGTGAAAATGAATTTCAAATTAAAAAAAATAATTCCGTGTTTTTATGGCAAGCTTAAAAAAAGTCTTTGGAACAAAATGTTTCTGAGGAGGGTGCTGGGGGGGGGCCCGTGAAACTGAGCACTGCCTGGTGGGGGGCAGGAGACTCTGAGCTGGTGGGAAATCAGGTCCGTCAAAGGCGGAGGTGGTCACCCAGCTGGGTACCTGGAAGCCCGAACACTGTCCCAGAGGCTGGAGGGGCAGCTTCATTGTCCAGTGTGGGGGAAGCTGACCTGTGGGGTGTGTCGGGGAGAACTGTCTGCAGGTGCTTTGCCAGGCTTGAGGCCTAGATGCGGGGGATGGGTGGAGTTCTACCCCGAACTTCTCAACACATACATTTTCAGTTTGGGCTTGGAGCGGCAGAATAGACTCAGTCAATTTTTCTCTTCTATTTGTACCCAACATTTTACATACGGTCCAAGAAGCCTTTTGGGAGAAATGTCACCCTGCGCTGTCTCCTCTCCTCATTGAGGCTCGGGGACACTGAAGCCAGTCTGAAGGCCTGGGGTAGACCTGAGTGAGGCCAGGTGGTGAACCAGAGCGGGGAGGCCTTGGAGAGAGTGGGGGTGGGGGGCGACAGGCGGCCTGTCCTCCCAGCCTGACGGTCGGAGAGAGGAGGCTGACACTGAAATCACAGCAAGCCCGGCACCTGGTGAAATCCCCTGACGTCATGGGGTTGGTGGGTTGTGCAAAGGTTAGGGAGCTATTTCCAGAAGCCATGAGAGGACTTGGTGGCTGGAGCTGGCCTGGGCGGTGGTGGGTCAGAGCCATCACCCAGCTGGGCATCATCGTGTCCATGGTCAAGGAACCCCTTTGCAGAACATCCTTCCTTCCTTGTATTGTCTCCCGTGAAATGGCTTGGAATTATTTCTCTCACTTTGGATTTCTACCTCTGGAATCCCCTTTCCATTCAGAACTTCTAATGGCCTTCAGAACAAAGCGTTCGAGGTCTCCACAGCCCAGGGGGACCATGTCTTCACAGCCTCCATCACAGCCCACCTGCCCCGCCAGCTGTGTCTCCTGCGCATGCCGGAAGCACAGCCCGGATGGCCCGGTCTCCAGGCTTTTGCTCGGGCCTTTCCCTGCATCTGTAAGTGCCGTTCCCTCCCCATCGCTGCCTATTCAGTCCTTCCACCCATCAGGGCCTCTCAAAATAATCATCCTGTTCTCCTCCTCCCACAACTCTGCCTGCCAGCTCTAGGGGAAGAATCGGTGGCCTTCTTTACGGTGTCTCGTGCTTTTCTGTCTCTCGCACGTCACCGATGACAGCCTCGCTATTTGCACATGTGTCAGTCCCCCTCACCATACCTGGAGGTCAACAGGACACAGAGCTCTCACCTTTTCCTTCTCCTTTGTCCCCATCCTCTAGCGTTTCCCCTCCTCCAGGTCACCTCCACCATCACCTCTTCTTCCTCCCTTCCCTCTCCTCTCCCTTCTGTTCTTTTCCTTCTTTTACTCCTCAGCCTGCTCCTTTCTAATAATAAGCCCTATTTCTGCCTGCTAGACACTTTCCTCATATTATCTCATTTAATGCCAACAACAATTTATAATGCACAGTGGTGCTATGTCCGTTTTACCTGGGTACCTGAGTCGAGTGAGGTTGGCAGCATTTAAATATACGTGCTGGGTGATGAGGCCAAAATTCAAATCCCAACTTGTCGGGAGCCAGGGCCTCGACTCTCCACGCAGTACAGCCTCCTGGGGTCCCCCACAGCCCCGAGCCAGCGCCTTGCCCACAGTGGGTATTATGCAAATGTGTGCTCAGGGAACGAGCAGATGTTGACTCATCGGGGCCATTTTAAAATATTTTAAAAATAGCAGAGGCGGGTGAGAAAATCAGATTGTTGGAGCCCAGGCGATTTGCGCATCTGACAATTGCAGCGAGAGCATCTAAACAGCACGTTTGTTCGTGGTCTGTGGGTTAATGAGTAGGTGCACTCCAGCTTCCGTGGAAATGAGACCTCATTATCCAGTCCTTTTTATTTCAAGCCTGACATTTATGAAAGGTGAGCCACTATCTTATCTGTAAGAGCAGCCAGCCGCGGCAGGGCTCCTGCCTGGACAAAAATATTTCTAGTGTTTGTTTTCCTGCGAGTCGACACTGCTGGCTTTCTTGGCAAGACGTTTCTAAAACATGAAACTCGGGTGTGCAGGTGGGAGGTGGGGGTCGGGCTGCTCCATCAAAGCGGCAGGAGAAAGGAGGCTTCTCTCCCGAAGGGGTCCTTTCTGTACTGCCCCGGGGGGCTGCTTTCGGCCTCCAGGACCCTTGGCTGACCAATGAGCAGGATGCTGCTGTGAATTCTGGTGGTCTCCCTCTGGGTGCGCATCTGAGTTTAGGAAGGGGTCAAGTTCAGAGGTGTTTGGTCTCAAATAGGAGGCAGAACAGACAAACAGCCCCTCACTTCTGTGGCCCGGCTGGAACACTCTAATACTTTCAGTTGTTTTTTTCTCCCCCAAATTGGAACTTTCTTTTTTTTTTTTCTTTTCTTTTTTGCTCTGAGCTTCTAGGTAACTCTCCTTGGAGAGTGATTTTCAGAGCTAATCATAATAGTGAAACTAGCTGACATTTATGGAGTACACGCTACATGCCTAGCCCCATTCAGAAGGCCACAGAGTCCCACAGCAATCTGCGGAAGAAGACAGGGCCACACTAACAGTGAACTTCACGTGGGCTCTTGATGTGACAAAGCTGTCCCCCTCGTGTGTGTGCAGCCGCCAGTTCTCATCCAACCCGACAACTTCGATGCGTGCAGTTGCATGCACGTGAATTATACCCGATAAAAATTTAAATTACATGAGCACTCCTATAGTACTGACCGCGTGGCCAAGCAGATTCTAAGTGCTTCACATGCCGCGACCCACAGAATCCTCACTGGGGTCCTAAGAGGTGTTACCACGATTCCCATGAGGAAGTGGAGGCACAGGGAGACCGAGAAGTTGCCCAAAGTCACATTGCCATGGAGTGGGACGGGGAGGGGGGGTATCGAACTCAGCCGGCCACACATCACTACATTTACGGGCTGTGTTGGGTCACGAGACATTTCGAGAAACTACTGAAAGCCGAGGCTCCTAGGAATCCCATGTTTAAACATGTATGTTGTGCTACACAACACACTTTAATGAAAGAAGCAATGGATGGTTTATCCTGTCTGTCTGTCTGTCTTTGTGGATGTGCTCCTGGTGTCTGACACTTAATAGTAGCTCAATAAATCTGTGTCCATTGAAGTGTGGGAACAGCCCCTCACGGGACAAGGTAGAGTGGGGCCACAGGGTATCACCTGAGCAGGCCCTTCCCGCGGCACCGAGACTCGCGCAGAGCCCCGCCAACTTGCAGAAGGAGGCATTTTCTCGCAGTAACTGGGAGTCAGCTTTTCCAATCAGCCTGGGCCAGTCCCGTCCACTTCTGTTCCAGAAGAACTCTTGATCCACGCCCCAGCCACCATCAGCTTTCCCTCTGAGTGCTTCATCACCTGGCCTCTGTACCCACTTCCAGTCGGGTCCCTTCCGAGCGCAGCCTGAGTACAGCCTTCCTCAGTAAATTGTCTGTCACAGTGCCCTTGTTTCAATGCTTCCAAACCTCCCAGGGCCCCTCTGATAAAGCACAACTGTTTCTTCCAGTTCCTCCAGCCCCCAGGCCTTTGTATAAACTGTGTCCCCGCTTGTGCACTTGACCTGCCTTCCCCTTGGCATGACGTCCCTTTGTCTACTAATCTGTCTGGTCTCCGCTGAATGGTGCTTCCCCTGGTGAGCCAGCTCTGACACCTGAGACCGGGTCAGGTCCCGGCTGGAAGCATTCATGGTAGCTTTTCCTTTCATCACATTTGTAACGAGGGTGGCCAACCACCCGGGTTTGCCAGGGCCGAGGATGCAGTTCCAGGAATCGTGAATTTATGGCAAGTCTTGGTCAAACTGAGATGAGCGGGTCGCCCTGCTCATGAGGGATTGCTCCCTGCCTGCCCTCGAGGTTGAGTGCCAGGAGAGCCGGAGCTGTATGTTTTGTTCACATGTCTATTCTTGATATGTACTGGATGTATATATTTGTTGGATGGATGAATGGAGGGAGGGATGGATGGATGGATGGATGAATTGTTGGAGGATGGACGGATGGACAGATGGAGAGGATCTTCCCAACTCTTGGGTCTGGGATTCAATAAAGCCAAAACCAAAGAAAAGAGCAGTAATAAGAAGGACCCTTTCCGATATTCTTCAGGCAACCGATAAGGACAGAAATTAGAAGACAGGGTTGCTTCTGAACGGGGTGCCTGTATCCAGGCGTGACAGAGATGAGTCAGGAAGCGATGGCTTCAGTAAAACGAGGACCGCAAGATACTGTGCACTCCCCATGCGTTCGTTCCTAGAATTGCCCCATCAGGAAGACACTGTTGGTCATATCTCCTTTGCAAAGGAGGGCATTGAAGGGTGATGAGGTTAGATAACAAGACCCAGGTCCCACGTGGGAGTTAGAGATGCAAGGGATCCCACCCCTGAAGCCTGCAGTGGTTAACTTGCCCTCCCCACGTGAGCGCTCTGTGCTTCTAGGTCTCTGGGTGCTAATGAGGGAGGATGGGGTCACAGGAAAGAAGAGGATGCATGAAAAGGAAGAGAGTCCAGAGTGGGAAGAAGGAAGCAAAGGCACCCCCCGCACCCAGCCCCGCCAATGCCCTCTGAGGCTCTGGACAGAGTCTGTCAGAGAACTCCCAAGAGAAGCAGAATCCCAGCGTTAGGAAATCAAAGCCAAATGGCCATCCCTGGGATTCTGACTCGGGAATTGTCTTTCTCCATAGAAGAGGGGAATTGGGGTATTGATTGCATTTACTTCCTCATGACACAAAAGGTAAATTAATCCTTTTAGAGCAGAAAACATGTTTTTATTACATCCTGAGTAATTTCCTTTGAAAAAGAAAAACATTTTTTAAAGGCCCTGGCAGTAAAACTAGATTTCTCCCCACATCTCAGATGAGAAAGTATGTCATTATTCATGCGTAATCTGATTCCGCATGATTCCTTGTTTACAGTTTGTTTTTTCGTATTTCCTTATGTAAGCAAGAATTAATACACTCGGACATGAAAGAAATAAGCTAAATTATTTTTACTGCGTCTCTTTAGGACATACAATATGTCTTCTTTAACTCTCAATGGCACGCAACACAGCCGGGGAAAAGTGCAAATAAATGCCTATGGAAACAAAGATGAATATCCCAGGCAGAAGGAGGGAGTTTGCACTGCGGTGTGGACTCCAGGGCTCTCCCAGCCTGCACCACCGCCCCAGCCAGCTGGGGACTCATAGAGGGCTAGCCTGCCCCTTCCCCGGGCCCCTCAGGGGCCAGCTCACGGTGGCGTGCAGTCCCAGCGAGCCTCCCAGCTGAGCTGAAAGTGAGAGGAGCTTCCCGATGGGCACGCTTCCTGCCCATCCGTGATGGCGGCTCCTCATGGGCAGAAGCCCTGGGTGTTTGCAGTCTTTACCTTTCCAGCCTAGGGTGCAGCCAGCGAACTCTGGGGTGGGCTGCTCACCTGGAGGTTGTCTCTGTGTTGATTTGTCAGCTAGTGTATCAGAAAATTGATCCCGATGTCATAGCCCACCTGCATTTTTTTTTTTTTTAGGTAAAATTAAGACATAACGTTATAGTCTAAGTTTCAAGTGTAAAAGTCTCCATTAACCCACGACATGCCTCAGTGCCCAGATCAGAGGGAGACAAGGATCCAAGGGCTTACATTTAAGAAGGAGCCCCCTTTCAGGTGCTGACCCCACCCCAACACGACCCTGAGTGCAGTGTCTCCTTAAATCTGCATGCTGGCCAGCTCTTTCCTACCCCTAGTCTCAGCCCTAGATGCTTCTATGTGTAAAGTGCCTTCAAATCCATGTTTCTATTTCCTTTCCCAGTTCTTTCCTGGCAATCGGACTGCGTTACATTTTGCTAACTTAATTTCAGCAGGCAGTTCTGTGTCTGTGATGTCTGTTTAGAAGTATATGTTTCCTTTTTAATTCTTATGTCACATACTGTTCTTTTGTAGCCATCATTATAAGAAAAACACAGAAGCCTTTTTCTTTTCATTTAAGGCGGAGATGAAATAGCCTATCTTTGACAGGGATTATCAAGTGTGGCGGTAACAAGGCTGTAAAGTTTGACCTTCTGAGTCCAGAATACGACGGCTGCTGGGAACTCCAGCCCTCTGGATCCTGGGCCTGCCTTCCCATCCCTCCGTCCCCCCTGCACTCTCTTTGAAGAGATGGGCCAGCTTTATTTCCACTCCAACTCAAATAAAGTTCCTTCCTTGTCATCTGTTAGTGGGTCTCAGGCTCAGAGGACGTGGGACCTTACACAGCTAGATGCCGCGGTGAGACTGACATGAAACACGACAGGAACTTACTGAGTCTTTGCCAGGGGCCAACTCATTCTAAGCCATCACTTCCCTTAACCCGAATCCCCAGACCCAACCTTGGATCCAGGCAAGAGGGACCCCTGCCCAGGACCCTGTGTGCATGTGTGTGTGAGTGTGTACATGTATGAATGCATGCACGAGTGTGTAAGAACATGTGTGCATGAACATGTGTGTGCACAAGCATGCATATGAGTGTGTGTGTGCACATAAGTGTGTGCACGCACACACGAGCATGCACAAGCATGTGTGTATGTGCACACAGACACACATACAAGTGTGTGATTGTACGTGCGAACACATACATGAGTGTGTGCGTATGCATGAGTGTGTGTGAGTGTGCATGTTCACGAGCTCTGCTCTGGCTCTTTGCTGACTGTGCCAAAACCCAGGGTCCTCAGTCTGGGACAGTGGCATATCTCTGCCTGGAACTCACAGCCGCTCTTCCAGATGGCACTCGGGGAGCCCAGAATCTCAGAATTTCCTGTGCACACCTCTTTCTTGGGTCTGTCCTCTCAAGGGGAAATGGCTCTACCAGTGAGTGCCCCCAGATCCAAGAGGTGGCTTTTAACTGGGAGTGGGGTGGGTTTAAAGTGGAGGGGGGCACGGACCAGCGGCAGGTGCAGCAGGAGTGGGCCCGCGCACTGCATTCGGCGACGTTTTCTCGGGACTATCTCCATTCTACAGAAAAGGAAGCTGAGATTCAGGAACATCAAGTAACCTGTCCAAACGTGCACCTGAGTGGATGGGGGACAAGATTTTAACTCGGACCATAGGACATCAGGGCCCTATATACAAGATTCCTAGGTGTCAGACAGAGAGCATCTTCTATTCTGCAGCAAATGAAATCAGGTAAAAAATAAATTAGTCCTATAGTCAAAATTAGCCCCTGAAAAATCCTGTTGCGTTCCACCGAAAGTACAGAATGCGTAGTTTTGTTAACAGGCTCTCAGAGACTTCTACCACATTGTTTGATCGTTGGTGGTGGGGATTTGATTGTTTTGTCCTTCCTTGGAAGTGGTCACTGATTATTCAACTGAACCCCAGATGAAACAGAGAACTTGGTTGACTGGCCTTGTTCTACCAAAAAAAAAAAAAAATGGGGGAGGGAGAAAAAAGCTTATTTAGTTATTTCTGCGCACCGTGTGTATTAGAGCTCATGTAAGTTAGAAAGGGTATATGTGGTCTTACTCTCCATAGTTTTCATTCTGCCAGTAAAACAATGGAAAAGAAACAGGAGGAGCTACATAAAAACTAAGAAACTCTAGTAATTGTGTAGCTCAAGGATTGGCGCACTTATTCTACAGAGGGCCAGAGAGTAAGTAATTTAGACTTGCAGGCCACATTGCCTCTGTAGCAATTCTTCAGATGTACTCTGTGTCGTAAGAACAGACAGTGTATAAATGAGTAATCAGAACGGTGCCCCATGAAACCACATTTATATCAAGAGGTGGCCAGTAGAACCCAGATTATAGATCTCGGTTTGTCAAATCTCGGTATAGCTGAGTGATGGTTGATCTAGCGTACCTTACGTTGAATCTCTATAATCATCCATCCATCCATCTGTCCATCTGTCCACCTAGCCAAGTATCGTTTTCATTTATGCTGAGAATAAAAGGCACGTGGTAACTGTGGCTCTACTACGGTGACGGTCACTAAGATTAGTGAAGCTGAGGCAAGTCCTCAAAGTCAGGACATCCTTCCTTTCACATCTAATTGCCCCCTACACCCACCAGTACTCCAAGCTGTCTCTTTGATGTCTTAATTCCTCCTTGAGCTGCAAGGAAGAAAAACAACGAAGAAAAATCTCTTTCAAATTGGGGATGACCACTTAAAAGCCCTTTGCCCAGGCAGAGTACATGGAGCGGCGAGCTAACAGGCCCTTGGAGAGGCGGCCCTGCATCCTTACCAAAACCCACAGGCCCTCTTCCTTTCAGATGCTCCTGGAGCCCAGGGGCTCCCCGCTGCAAACTGAGCCCGAGTCTTTGTTAGTCCTTCTTGTCGGTCCCCAAACCTCACAGTACTGTAGTTGGGCCCCGCCATCCCCAGAGTGCTACTTATCAAACCATCTGGTCCAGAAGAAAGCCTAAAGGCTATCACAGGCCTGCAAAAATTGCCCAGGGCTCGGACGACACAGCCGGGCGCTCTCCCCAAATCATGGGGCCGCCCGCCCTGAAAAACACATCTTGGAGAGATGAAGGGATAGTCGTGGGCTTGCCGTGCATTTCTGATGTGGTGGAGATGAGCTGATGGACATATTGCATGTGGGACTCTGCCCGAAGGTGATAGAGCCCTCGGTGGGATCTGCATTCTGTGCCCCTTGACCCTTCTGGGAGTTCAAGGCCACTGCATCTGACGGCATGGCTTTGCCATTGAGTGGCAAGGTTGGCTCTAGCCCGTTGCTGGCTGGGCCTTCTGATGTGTGTGCACAGCGCCCGAAGACCCTTTGGTTTGAACAGGTGCTGAAAGCTGGGGAAAGCCAAAATATTTTGTTCTTTCTGGGTCACGAACTGTTTGCTGTTGGAAACATCTGCACGGGCTAAACGTAACAGAAGTGCAGCGAACGGCGGTAGCTGTCTTTGGGAGGGAGCCCCCTGAGGACCCCAATAAAGTCACTCTCTTAAGCACAAGCCCCGTGCTTCAGGCCACGGTGACGGGCCATGAATTATCCACGTTGGTTGAAAGGGGCGAGGTCACCTCCTAACAACATTGCTCATAGGCCGGAGCTAAATCAAGCCTGTCCCCAAATATCATCGCGGGGAAGGTGTGTGTGTGTGTGCGTTTGGAGTGAGGTGATGATGTAGGCCCGCTTCAAAAGCAAAAATCACCATAATTAGAGGAAACGCTACAAGTTCATTTCCTCAGAAAAGAGCAAGTGAGGGAGAAGGAGCTTAAAGACTTGATGTTTAGACAGGCCTGCAAGCCCCCTTGTGACCTTGCTCTGATATTTAACAAAACATTAATCTTCTTGCCAGCAATTATAAAGGATACAGTGATGTCGCGGGCACTGGGAGAGTGAGTAATAGTAATTCCATTGTTCGCCTTTATTTATGCCTTGGCTGTACCAGGCAGATGAGGTAAGTTAGGGCTTTGATATGTTATTATTCGTCACTGGCGATACAGAAAGGATGCTTACACAAACATCTGTCTGTTTCCAGGCGTGTTTCACACCTCCTTACAGCTCCTGATCACAGTGGCTCAGCATTTTATGATGAAATCACGAAAGCCCTCCTCGGGCTTACATATGAATTATAGCCTTTTATAGAAAAAAACCAAAAAACAAAAGCCACACCAGTGTCTCCCAGTGACAGTGGGTTTGGAGCCGCCGAAAAGAACAAGGTGTCCGCTATACTTTCCTGCAAGGCTGAGACTAGTCGAATGTCCTGGCCTGGTGCTGTTTGCCAGGTACTGTCCAAGGCCTCCAGTGGCAGCCGGTGTTGGGGGAGGGACCCTCGGTGCCTTGAGGAAGCCAATCATTTCTCCTACGCTCCTCGGGGCAAACAAAATTTGGTGTGAAAGCTTCCACGTGGGAGCGAAGGAGGGATGGAAGGTTACGCGCCCCATTCTTTCAAGCGGAACAAAAAGCCATTTGTGCCTTTGCCAAGGGGAACGGGATCCTTACCCAGTGGCTCGGACCGCGAGGTTTGCTGCCGGTGGTGATTTCCAAGGTGCAGCTCAGACTTCTTGCTCTGGGCAACGTGGCCAGTGAGGAGGGGCCCTGGCTTCTCTTGTGGGATTCGCAGATCAGCTGGGGAGTTTCCTTATGAGTTGGGTCTCCTCTTCTGGGGACAATGACTAATCTCCCCTGGAATGTGCAGGGTGGGATGGAAGTTGCCTGACAAATGGGTGTCTGCAGGGTGTATATGCATCTGGGCCTCCTTCTTTTGCTGGGGGGTGGGGAGGGGGTGCTGCTGCCTGTGTAAGTTTCGAATCTCGGCCTGCAAGACATCAAAGCAATCCCAGTTTGGGGTGGGGCAGGAGCCATCTGCAATCATGGAAGACACACTTTTTTAAATTAAATGTATTGGGGTGACACTGGTTAATAAGACTATACGGGGCTGGAGTGCACAATTCTATGACATCATCTGTATATCGCATTGCGTGCCCCTCACCCAAAGTCCCATTATTTTCCATCACCGTATTTTTGACCTGCTTTCCCCTATACTACCCCCACCTCCTTCACTCCGGTCACCTCCACGCTGTTGTCTGTGTCTCTGAGTTTTGGTTTGTTTGTTTGTTTGTTGTTGCTGTTGCTTTCCATTTTACATTTCCCATAACCCTAACCACTCCCATTGCCCAGCATCTCGGTGGTCTTGGTAGTCCCGGCTTCCCTGGGAATCCAATCATCATCGTCTGCCCCAAGCCACCGCTGCCCTCTTCCCCAGGTGCGTGGCTTGGTCTCCCAGGGGTGCGACTCTTGATGACAGGACCTTCCGTCCTCTCCCCTTGTCAAACAGCGGACAGGGCACCCGTTGACCTTGCTCAGTAACCACCCACGAACGGAGGCGTGGGGAACAAGCGCCGTGGGGGTTTCCCCATCAGCCCCTGCCCTGCGTGCTCAGTTCTGTCCCTGCGGGTGTGCAGTTCCCCACGACACCCACAATACTGGCCACAGGAAAAAGCCCAAGACCCGCGTCCCAGGCCAATGTCCCAGGTGTCACCAAGGGAGGAATTGCATTAGTTGCCAAAAGGCACCAGCACAGACTCCGCTACTTAGTGCGCCGGCCTAGTGCTGCGTCCATTGCTAATTTAAAGAAGAATGGGCCAATTTCTTCAATTTGTTCTACTATTAAAGAGAAAGTCTTTTCCAAATCGTCATGGGGGGGGCGACTGTGCAAGCCAAGAAGGGACAGAGTTCCCAAGTGTGAGAAGTGTGCCAGCACTGGGCTGGCCGCCTGCTGCTGGGATGTCCCCCAGCCCCCGAGGCCCCCGCAGCAGCCCAGCTGACACGTGACGGAGGCTCACAAAGGGAAGAATTCCACAGGCTGGGCTCTGAGCTTGTTCATAATTTGTCACATTGTTCCCCCACTTTGCGGCACGTATGACATATGTAAGACCCCCGACGGCTCTGTGCCTGCGGCTGTGGCCGGGCACAATGGGGAAGAGAGGAGGCTGAATTGTGGCCGTAAGCTGGAGCTCCTTTGCCTTTGTGACTGCCTTAGCGATGCTTCAAGCCGTCAGGGTGGGCCTTTGTCAGCGCAATTGAAAACCGGGCGGAAGGATGCGGAAGGAAGCTGAGGCTATCTGTGTGCACATGGGCACCAGGGAGCAGAGGGTGTTTCTGGGGTGGCAGGAAGAGGTGCAGGAGCAGGGTGTTTGGAACAAAATCGTGCTCATTTGGGGACTCCTCTGTGAGCAAAGCCAGTCACTCACTACAGGCAGGACTTGGCTTCAGCGATGGGCGAGTTAGCTGGGCTCTCCCACCTGCTCGCTCAGACCCTCTGGGCATGCTCAGAGGCTCCCCCACAGGCTGGAGGACCCTGGTTTACATCCGGAGAACAAGCAGCACAGAGCCGACTCCATGGGGGATGGCACCCACGTACAAGCTTGCAGTTGCCATGTGTCCTGATAGCTGTGGTCACTGCGGCTGTAGAGTCACTGTCCCAAATGACCCTCTCCTAAGACGACTCACGCCCTGAGCCACAGCTCTGGTCCTCCGGCACCCACCCCTCTGTGCACTTCCTCCCCTCCCACCCGGTCTTGTTACCCCTTTGGGCGTGGAGGTATTTTGAGACTTAGTTTTCTTCTCTGTGGAATGGGGGCAGGGGAACGTAGAGGTGTCCAAAGTTTGGGCGTAGAGGGCTGGGCCCAATCATCTCACACTTGTGCTTCCTCTCTTTCCTCTTTTTTCTTCTAGTATTTTTATAGTACGGTAGACGTTACATACATGAGACACGTAACCCCTGTTTAGGTGGTTAAGCATAAGAAGAACAAACAGTATGCACACCATTCAAGGACTAGAACTAGAATGTTGCCAATAGGGTATCAGGGTCCCTCCAGTCTCCTCCCCCTGTTTCCCCGCTCCCACAAAACTGACCAAAATGTATACACACGTGCATATATAACTCCATAAACAGGTCGTTTTAAAGGGTGGGACATTTTGAACACGCACCGAAGTGGAGAGAAGAGAGATAGTGAGCACACTCGGACCCATCCGTCATGTTTTATTTCGTCTGATGTTTTAAAATATTGCTTTTCTTTATAGTTCTACCAGAAATGAATGTATTTCTAAACAACATCATGTTTAGCTCTCCTTCTGGGTATATTTTATAAATTAGGATTATTTTGTATGTCTTTGGCAATTTGTTTTTTATTCAATATTATGGTCTAGATTTTGTTCACCTTGAGGTGTGTAGCTGGAGCTTATTCCTTTTTGCTGCTGGGTGGTATTTCTTTGTATAACTGTCTTAATATGTCCAGGTGGATAATTAATGTCCCCGGGGCTGCTTATTGAATAACCCATCCTCCTGAAATAGAAAAGGGACTCAAGCTACAGCCGGATGAGGTGCAAGAAAAAAACAGGACAGAGTAATGTGGCCCAGAGAGACTGGCACGTAGGAAAGGAGGAGCTGGAGACACGGAAATGGGGAAGGGACGTCGCAGCGCAGGTGGTATTCGAGCTGAACTCTGAAGGGGTCAGCCAGGTTGCAGAGGAAGGAGTGTGTGCAAAGGCCCGGAGATGAGAAAGAGCTTTGCTCCCTGAGGAGCAGAAAGGAGGCTTGGAGGGGCTGGGGTGCAATGAGTGGGGAGACATTTGCACAAGAGCAGTTCAGGTGGGGAGATATCCTATTACATGGAGTATCGTAGACAATGAACTGGAATTGGGATTTTATTCTAAGCAACAATTTGGATTTAGTTAGGAGACTAGTGTGACCTAACATATACTTTAAAGAATCGCAAGGGCTGGAGGGGAAGGAATGTACTAGAACAGCCAAAAGTGGAGGCATTTATGAAGCCCAAGTGGGAGACACTGATAGTTAGAATGAAGGTCTGGTTGGCAGGATGGGAAACTGAGGCATGCCTCTCTGTGTTAAACTCATCTGGCCAGGTCACACGTGGCTCACCTCTGAGACCCCCAGAACCCTCCTTCTCCTGGCCTCTCCCGTGCTCTGCCTCACCAGTCCCCTTGCCGGGAGCCTTGTTCCTCCCAATGCATCAGAATCCCGCGCACACCTCGGGGCCCCGACCACATGCTTGCCCCTCCCAGTGGCTTCTCCTGGCGCTGGGAGGAATACACCTCTCCACCTTCTGGGCCTTGTTCTCGCACGACTGATCCACACCCGCCGTGGCCCTCTGCCCCGTCCACCTTGTACTGGCCCCTCCTGTGGGCATGTGCCTAGTCTTTAGCTTGCTGCCAGTGGGCCGAGTGACCAGGAAGCCATCCCTTTCTCCATCTGCGCCTCAGTTTTCCCATCTCTAAGCAAAGGGGGTTTGACCAGACCCTTGCCAGGATGCCATTCAAACCATAAGACCCTGTATCGCCTCTCTCCTGCCCTATTACACCGAAACAGACTGAGTTCACGCATCACATATCATTTTTATCTCTCTGCCCAGGCTCTTACTAAGTAAATATTGACTATTATTATAATCTAAATAATCATCATTTGCCAATAAGCAGTCACTCAGTTCCAGAGGGTGTTTTATGTAGGCTATAAAAAAAAGAAAAACAGATGGAAATGGGAGCCTGTAAGTTAATAGTCTTCGTTTCATTACCTACTTTGTTTAGATTCTTCTTGAATATCTGCGTGGGGACGGCCCTGGGTCTGATCCTATGTGTGGCCAGAGACTTGCTTATTTTTTCTGACCGTGGGAGCAGCCGGCCATGCCAGGCTGTGTCGTGTGGCCTCTGTCCACCAGACGTGAGCTGTTGAAGTGACCTTGTCATTAGCTTGACTCACCCAGCGGCCTGATGGCTGGTTACAAATTATCTAGTGTCTTCTGTGTTGTTGCTGCCGGCCAATTTAACTCAGTGGGTTCCGGAAGTGCCAGGAGAGAGGGGTGGCATTGCCCCCCTTGCCTGGATTCCAAATAAGCAGTCAAACAGCTTGGATGCCGGCATTTGAAGAGTCGTGGCCGCTGTCCACAAGGATGGTCACGCCAAGATGCCGCAGAAAAATGACCCATGTCCTCCATCCTTGCTCGAGGCGTCTCTGGGGGTTGTGTGATGCCTTTCTTAAGTTCAGGGTTTCTTAGCTATCTGCTTGGCCCTGGCATTCTCAGAAACACAAGCTACGATCTCTGCTCTCGGGAGTATCTGAGAACGAGGGCACTGTGCCCAGAACGCTCTGAGCCCAGCTTGGCAAGGGCTCCCGCAGACAGGCACTTAGAATCTTGGGCTCCAGCACAGCTCTGCATGATGAAACCAGGGGAGGCTTCTCCGAAGAGGTGGCATTTGAAAGGGATCTTGCAGAATGACTGGACATGGGTCAAATGGAGAACGACACTTGAAGGAGGTAGAAGAGCGAACAGGGTGGGGCAAAACAGGTTTACAGCAGTAAGAGCAAGGGGCACGGAGTTTCTTAATTCCCATACAAACAACCGCAAACCTCCTTTTGCCCCCCACCCTGTATGTAAGTATAGGCGCGTAAAGCGTGTTTCCTGTGAAGCAAGGAGTTCAGTGGACCTAAAAGCAGGAGGTGTGCTCGAGATGGGCACATGTCAACAAGGTAGGCGTGCTGCTCAGGTTTGATCCCTTAACCAGGAGACAGTGGAGTCTAGGCCACGACGTCTAAGCAGGGGACATTACTCTGGGTGATGATCTCAAAGACAGAGTTCTGGGAGAGGCTGGGGTCTGTAGGCCCCTAGCAGGTCTCCTGGGAAAGGAGATACCCAGTGACCAAGGGTGAGCCTTGGTCACTCTTGGTCACTCAGGGAAGTAGTTTTTGTCAGATTTCTCCACTGCGCCCTCCCCCGCTCCCATGGCACTATTTGGAAGGGGCGCACCCCGTGCAGCTCGGCTTCAGGAGCCCAGGGGGCTGCGCGTTCCACACACTGTTACTTGGATTCTTCTGCAGAAAGAACTGACTCCTCTCCTCTGTGTGTTTATTACTCAACCACTTATTTCCAGTGCCGGGTGCTCATGGATGTCTCTTTTATGCTCTAGATTATAATTTTATAGTACTTTATAAATTTTGTTTGCTTAAGTTGTTCTAGCCTTGGCCACTGGGCACTCTTGCAGGTGGCTCCTGAAATGCATAGTTTTTAGACCCAAACTGAATTTTTCTTATTAAGCCAATTTGAGTTGACTTTCTCTCCTTGGTCACCCAAATGGTCCTCTGTAATAGCACCAGCTCTTGCTTGCACCTCCTGGTAGCTAACACACAGGTGAGCATGCTTCTCCTCTCTCCTGGAGGACTCCCGCTCTTGCGTGGATGCCTCACTTTCTCTGTGCTCCCCAAAGAGAACACAGACATGCTTCTCATCCATGGGTCTTGTTTTCCATCTATGTTGACTCCCGGGGTGACACCAAGCACTGCCTGGCTTCAGCCACCCCCTCAACGTGAAACCCCAAAGCCAGAGGGGGGCAAGACGTGCCTTACTGGACAATGTAAGTGGGAAGGCCCTGACCCAGGTGGCTCAGTGGGTTTGACATCATCCCACAAAGCGAAGGGTTACCAGTTCAATTTCCAGCTGGGGCAGGTGCCTGCATTGTGGGCTAGGTCCCCAGCTGTGGGTGTACAAGAGGCAGCCAATGGATGTTTCTCTCACACATCGGTGTTTCTCGCCCTCTCTTTCTCCCTGCCTTGCCCTCACGCTGAAAATAAATAAATAAAATCTTTAAAAACATGTTAGTGGGAAGCATTCCCCAAGCTTGACTTTACTGATTCCCCTCGGTTCCTCCCTCTCGTTCTCCACCCCTGTCGCTTGCACACGATTGGGGGCAGTGATGTGGGGCAGCCGTCAAAGGCTGACACCAAAGTCTGCAGCTGGCGTCTCCTCTCTGTCCCTCCTCCCCTCTGGCCGGGACTAAGGGTACCCCTCTCCTTCTCCCTGCTTCTCCTTTGATTATTGACTTTTAAAAATGATAAAAGTTATGATTAAAAAATTTTTAAAAACACTCCTTCCCAGGCTCCCAGAGTAGCACACAGTGAGAGTGTAGGTGTGCCCTCTGGATCTTTTCCTGTGGGCGCGCACACTCCTGTTCAGGGTCTTCGCTCCACATCACTAGCTTCTTCTCTTAGATTAAAAAAAATTTTTTTTATAGCTTTTAGAGAGAGAGGAAGGAGGAGAGAGAGAAACATTGATTTGTTGTTCCACTTATTTATGCATTCATTGGTTGATTCTTTTTTTATAATTTAATAAACTTCCCACAATTTTTAAAAAGATTTTACTTATTTATTTTTAGAGAATGGGGGAGGGAGGGAGGAAGAGAGGCAGAGAAAAATCTATGTATGAGAGAAACATCGACTGGCTGCTTCTTGCATGTCCCCAACTGGGGAACTGGCCCCCAACCCAGGCATGTGCCCAGACCGGGAGTCGAACCAGTGACCCCTTGATTCGTAGGCCAATGCCCAATCCACTGAGCCACACCAGCAAGGGCCATTGGTTGATACTTGTGTGTACCCTGACTGGGGATTGAACCCACAACTTTGGCATATCTGGACGATGCTCTAGCAGCTGAGCTACCCAGCCAGGGCTTCTCAGCCACTTCACTGTCTTCCTTTACTGTTGCTTGCTTGTGTCCTTATTCTTCCTTTCGTCCTTGAGTGTTACTCTGCTAGATACATCCCCGAGAACAACACATTACCTAAGGCAGGGCCACTGCACAGTCTGGGAGGGGCGGTACGCTTTGATTCCTCACGACTGCCTCCGCCCGGAGCTCTCCCAGAATACGGTGCCTCACTGACTGGTCGGTCTTGCGTCTTTCTTCCTTTCATTTTACAAAACACTTTATTTTACTGCCATGGCAATCCTGGATGGCAGACCAAACAAACACATTGAATGACCTGTTTTTTCATGAACCAATACAGGACTCAGGAAAAACCACCGGTAGGAACGAACCCTCGGCCAAGCTGAGTATCAATCTTTACCCAGACTGCTGTCCAATGGGAAAAGGGCATTCATCCAGGTGGAGGGTATACAGTCAAAAACTAGCCTTGAGAGAAGCTACAAAGACATAGTCAGAGGTGGGGGAGCAAAACAAACAAACAGACAAATGCATGCCAGGTAGGTTAAAAGAAGTCATAAAGCTCCTGTTAGAATAAAAACAAAACATACAGGTGAGAGAGATAGGGTTAGTGCAAAATGGGAAGTGAAGGAAACTTTATTGATGAAGGACATTTTGGGTATGGTCTAAGGCCAGGACTCACCTGCCTGGTCCAGGGGGACATCTGGCCCCTCAGGCAGAGGCCACTGGTGGGTGGAGACTGTCAGCTGGTATTTCTAGTTTCCGAACTCCCCTACCCCCAGTCCCCACCCCCACCCCCCAGACAGTCTTGCTGCTTTACACAAATGGGAAGCTCTGCACTTTTTGCCAACGTCGGCGCACACTTGGTTCTCGAGTGCAGGGGATCGTGTTATATTTTGAAATAAAAATTGTAATTGGATTATGCTCAATTGCAGTTGTAATAGGATTGGCTCTCGGAGTGGAATATGCATGAGGTCAGCCTGAAGGAAGCAATTCATTCCCCTAATGACAACATCTTGGTCTATGAAATGAAAAAAAAAGATCAAAGCTCATTCAAAAATAAGTGTATTTGATGGAACGGTAGTTAAAGAAGTCTGGAGAATTCATTTTATTTCCATTGTATAATATCTGTTTCTCATAGGGTTGGCTTGTTCTTCGGGCCTTTTTATTCTTACGGCTGCGCATGGGTTTGATTAGCTTAATTAGAGCTAATGTCTCAGGAGCAGACTGTGGGGCTGTGAAGATTTGGGTTCTTGAAGACTTTGAAAAAGAGAACTGTTGGCCTCTTTCTGCATAGATTTGGGAATCGAAAAAAGCCTGACGATTATTATTATCTTAAAATAATTGAAGCCCTGCTAAAAATAAAAACCAGAAGGAGAAAAATTGAACCCGAATAAAAGGAACGGAGTTTGGATACAATTCTCACAGCAAATTGAGCTTAAATCTGAAGTCTTAGGTAATTTAAGATGAATGCCAAAAAATTACTTCCTTTTCCCGCTGAGCTGTGAACCAGGGCGGTCTCCGGGTTTCGCAATATTTCCTTCTATTTTCTTCCCGTTATCTGTGGCTCCTTTTCAGATCGAGAGAAACCTTAGAGGGAGCTGCCACTTCAGATTAAAGTCTGGTCAGGTCTCATTTATTAACCGCACGGGGCCTCACGTCCCGGAGCTATGACGTGTCTAGGAACCACAGTCCTGGGGACCTTGCTCAGAGGTACTGAGTGGGCCATACCCTCCCCTGCTCCCGCCCCCCCGCCCCCCACAGTCTGCTGGGGCTACAACTTCAAGGCATCCTCCCATACTAGGTGGAAGGGAAGCCCCACAAAACTAGGGCTCCGAAGAGGATTAAGTATTTTGTCCCTAAAAACAGAAGAGGGTTGAGGGATGGGGTGGGGTGGGGGTGTTCTTAAAGTTTTTGCTTTGAGGGTCTGGCCTTTAAATTCTTTGCACTAAGTGAAAACATGCTTCAACCAATTGACAATAAGGTATTAATTCAGCCCTTTAACAAATATATATACAGTGGTACCTTGGGACCGTCATGGTTAATTTGTTCCGGAACTCCTGACGAGTGTCAAAACCCACGGGTACCAAACGATGGAGCATGTTCTCTTGCGGGGCGGCGACGTGACTCATGCACATTCTAGCAGCGTGATGGGTCCTGAGCAAGCGCTGAGTGCTGAAACATTTTTTTTTCTTGTCCAAATGCGACGAATACAGGGTTTGACACATTCTGAGGCTGACGAGTGCTGAGGTGTGACTATTTGGTGGCGGGCCTGCACTCAGGGCTGGGGAAAAGTGATGAACGGAACTGGCCACCTTGCTGTCCTCGTGGGGTTACACTTGGTATGGTGTGTGTGTGTGTGTGTGTGTGTGTGTGTGTGTGTGTTTGCAGGGGGTGGGGGCAGAAATAAACAATTAAATAAACAAACAAAACAATTTCTAATAACAGCCAGGACTAGAAAGGAAATAAAAAACAGGATAATGACATTGTACCACTCAACAGAAGTTATCTCCATCCTTTTCAAAAACATCTGGGTGTTGGCGCTTAAAAAAAACCAATGTGTCTTATAAATAAGGATTAATCACCATCAACTATAATGCCTGCTGACAAAGTAAATATTTTATCAACTGGAAATTCTTTTCTAATGACCTTTCTGAACATTTATTTAAAGTATCTACTGCTTTTCATGCCATGCCTGAACCAAAGAGATTTTTATATTTTTTCAGTTGCATTTTAACGTTAAGTGTTTTTCTCATGTTTTAATGTCTTGAAACGGTTCAATCCATCTAAGTTCTATTCATTCAGTCATTCAATGAAACGAACTCAGCAGCTGCTCTGTGCCGGGCAGGGTGCCGGGCGCTGCTCCAGTTGCCTGTGTGAAAACCAGTTCTGTGTTACTTGTGATAGAATTCTGGAATCATACTATTTTCCTAAGCTGTAGACAATGGAGAATCTACTCATTTATATTCTTTGTCTATCAAATTCTTTTCCTAGACCAGATTTAAACTGAACCTTCAGTTCGGCCCAGGTCCAATCACTGACAATGATTTTTAATAAACTTTTTTACCCGTGACTATTGGCACCAGAGAGTCCCGGCTGCCTGGCTGTTTGGAGGATCCCTGACATCTCCTTGCCCCCGGGGCGGACCGCGTAGGACAGGACGAAGTTTACTGAAGGGATGATAACTTCTGGAAGAGTAAGTCGGGGGAGGCTTTAGGCGCATGGTTGAGGGGAAATTATAAATTGTTTGATGCAAAGAAGAAAATGTTTTCAGAAATAATATAGTAAGTGTCATGGGAAAGCCCGGGGGGCCCCCACCCTGCACAGCGCTCTGCCCTGAGGGTCAGGTGTTGGAAGGAGAAGCTGTTCAAAGAGAATAAGTGTGTGCAGCCAGCGTATATGAATTGGTCTTACTTGCGTGGATTTTAATGCTCTGTCTTCTTCGTATTGTCTGGCTGGTGTAAAGTAAGGACACGGGTGGATGGTGATGGGGACGTGTGACTTTCCCAGGGACGTCTTCCTTCATCGCACCTTGTGATTAGGATTAGTCTCCTCCTAGGAAAGTTGCATTTTTTTTCTTTTTTGAGAGAGAGAGAAATGTCCATTTGTTGTTCCATTTATTGATGCATTCATTGGTTAGTTCTTGTACATGCCCTGACCAAGAGATCAAACCTGCAACCTTGGCGTATCAGGACAATGCTCGAACCAACTGAGCTACCCTGCCAGGGCCAAGTTGCCTATCTTTATGGATGTAACTGGCAATGGTCCATTTTCTGTGTGCGTGTGAGTCTCCCGCACTGGAACATGGAAAGCTGGTCCACCGCCTTACGCAGCCCTGTCTTCCCCACACCTCCACTCTCCTGGCCCATGGTTCTCAACCACTATTGTCTGAATTGAATGCAAGGGGTGACGGGGGATGATTAAATATGGGAAAAGAGGAGCTTGCTCTTTATCTGCTTTTAAACAGTGCTCTCTGTTGATAACATGAGCATCCTGCATACCACTTCTTGAGATTCTGGTGTGTCCCTCCCCCAGTGTCACCCTGGTGGGCAGAGAACACGTCTGGGTTTCCCACCAGCCAGGGGGTTCTCAGTGTGTTGCTGGATGTATCATTCTAAGCAAAGCTGCTCTCCTGCCCCCATAATACAACTGCAACAAATATTCTTTTAAACACCCATTTCCCTAGATTCCAAGATGCACCCACCTCCCATGGGGTGGTATCCTACCCTCCCCCGATCTGGGAATTTCTACGCCCCTTAAGCTCGGGACGCTTTTACAACTCAAAAATTCTGCCAGCTAGTTTGTTGCCAACATTTGGTCAGGAGATGAGTGGGAGATGAGAGGGATTTACAAACATATTGGGCAGCTTTGTTCTTAAGCTGGCGTGGGTGCCATTGAGTATCTGGAGAGGCTTTGTGGTCGGATTTTGATTATTTGCTAGTTTTGGCAACTGTTGAGATGTTAGATCTCATCTTGTTTCTATCATTTTTTATGGTTTCTTGTTTAACTCTTTGCTGACAGAACTTTCAGACGCACACACCCCAAGTACAGAAATGATTGAAAACAGAAATGGCAGCCGCACCTCTCTCTGGGCTTCAGGCTCACCTGCCAGGACCTGAGTCCAGGTTGTTGTGCGATGTGCAACTTCCATGACGTGTTAGCAGACTGAGGTGGGCTGGGCGTGGTCAGCGTGAGCTCGTAAACGTGAAAAAAAAAAAAAAGACTTAATTGCATCTAAAGGAGACAGGGCACTGAAATCCCCGCAAGTAGGACCGATGACAATGTACTGACCTTATGAATTGATTCTCATTCAACACTGTTGACACTTCTCCCCGAAATGCCTAACCCTACACATTTCTCCTTGGATTATAATATATTTTTCAAGGTTTTCTCCATTCAGCTCTCATGGTGTGCTTATATCGTCCCCTAGCCAAAGGTCCTCATTGCCCGGCCCCCACTCCTCACCCCCCAGGTCTTTAGTCTATAAGTTTTTAAACTCCATCTTTAGGAACTTTTGAGAACACCCTCCCCCCTACACATCCCTCCCCCAACATTTCAAACCCTGTGTTGAAATTGTGGACAGGGAAGATTTCTCTGTGTTTGCTCTAAAAAGAGAGGCTCCAGACCCAGCGTCCTAAGCAACAGGCGGTGTTACCTACCCACTCTTAACTGCGGGCCAATACTGACATTTTTTAGCCACTTATTATACTATTGGTTTTTCAGTTCATTGCTTAAAACCATATTGATTAGCATAGGACATCCAGGCCTTGGAAAACCCGTCCCAGGTCCTGGATCCTGTGCGTGCCGATGTTGCAGGTCTCATGGGCAGAGCACTGTGTCAGGCGCATGGCGTGAACCACGCCGGCTCTAAGTTGAATGGTTTTGTGTTTTGTAACGCATGAAAACCTGTGATGACACAGCCGGGAGCCTGGGAGGCAGTGCACATGACCACCGAAGGTATTTGCCTCGGAGCTACTCGGAGGTAATAATTTTGGTAGGCATTAGCTACGGCACCGGCCAACGATCTCTGTTCCCCTGCCCGTCGGCCTTTGTCCAGGCCAAGGTTGTACTATTTGTTAGAACAGAGAAAACCAACATCCCAGGAGCTTAACATAATAGAAATCTATTTCTTATTCAGGTGAAATCCAACTGGAGGTGGAAGGTGGATGGACACTCCGCTCCAGTGTGATCATTCGGAAATTGAAGCTTCCTCCCTCGGTGACCCCTCCCTCCTCCAGGTTACAGAGGGCTCTCCATTCGACAACCAGTGAAGGGGCAAGAGAGGGCACAGGACTGCGGAGGAGGCCTTCACGTGCCAGGCCCAGAAGTAGTTGACATTCACTGGTCATCGTTCAATAACATGGGCTGGGTCACCTGGTCTAGCTGTGTGCATGTCCAGAAGGGAAAGGACCAGAGATGCCATCAGATCAGGACACAGAGGGCTCCTGCCCGAGCCCTGCATGTCACAAAGGTGAACACACTTAGAGAGAGTTGTCTCGGTCATGCGCACTGGGTACTCAGCTCTGGCACGGCGAGACTCATAACCCAAACCTCTGCTTTGGTGACTAATTCCAGTCCGGGCCCTGGGAAAATGCTTCTCCACATCTCTGGCCTTGTCTCAAGACAGAAAGCAGCTGGACTTAAATGCCAGGAAGAAGGGTGGGTTGACCCACTGCTGACATGAAAAACAGACCTGCTTTGAAGGGCGAGAAAGACTCTGCAGTGATAAAGTTATTAGGTAAGGAAAGAAAAGACTAATTAGCTTATCAGCACCTACTCAGATGGGGAGACTGCGGTAGGTTTTTGTGGAACCAAGTGTTCGCAGCAGTTCTGTTTTCATCTACGACATCACAGGGGCTCACAAGGTAGGGACCCATGTGCAATTTTGTCATTTGGAAGGTACATTTGTCAAGGTGGAAGCGGGGCTCACAGACAGAGCAAATAAAAAATCAGGACTTCTGTACCTGGCCACTCTAGGGAGAAGGGAACGTATTTTATCTAACAACATGTTTGGTCAATTTATAACTTTACATATGTTTAAACACATGGATTGTGGGGCTCCATTTGTATTCTTGCCCTGAGGGCCCTGACAACTGAGGGGTGAACCTGAGCCAAATTTTGTCTGGAATCTCCAGGGTTCGGATGGTTCCCCTTCCTTCCTAACCCGTGAGGGGAGCATGAGCTTATGCTACACCAGCCTCCTGGTCCAGAGGGTGGCACGTGACTAAGCTGGTCCAATCAGAATGCATCTTTAGACGACTTCTGGGCATCTGGAACAAATGAACAGAGTCACCTTTGGAACAAAGTCACCTTTGACTTTTCTGCTGGATTTGGACAAGGAGCACACGGACCAAGGAGCTACTAACAACCATCTTAAAACACAAGAAGAGCCACTAACAAAGCCTCTGCCCTTGACTAAACCCAAGACAGACCTGATCGGAGCCCCCTTTTAAGAAAAAAAATTCTTTTTAAAACTTATTGATGAGAGAGAGAGAGAGGAACATCGATTTGTTGTTCCACTTATTGATGCCTTCATTGGCTGATTCTTGTATGTGTCCTGATCGGGGATCAAACCCACAGCCTCAGCATATTGGGACGATGCTCTAACCAGCTGAGCTACCCAGCCACAGCTCAAGCCCCCATTAAACTAGACTTCAACCTTGCCCCCATCCTGTCGTTGATCTGCCCAGCCTAGTTTTGGCAAGAATCCTGCTATGTCATCTTTCTACTCTATGTGATATGTGATCACACTTGACATTGGTCAAGTTCCTCATTCCTCAGCTTGGCTTGCCCTTGGTAAGAACCTGGGTAGGTCAATTTATCAAGAATGTCCCCACCCTTGATGTCTGCTCTTAGTCATTTGCCTCCCACTGGCCCCTTCCCCTGTTCCTTGACTATACTTCCCACTTGTCCTTGTTGTATTGGGGGTTGAGCTCGATCTCTCTCCTCTGTTGCCACAGTCTTGGATAAAGTCTGCCTCACCAGCAAGGAAGTGGTCAGTTCTGGTGGTTCGGGGTGCGCAGAACAGAGGCTCCTCCCTGAACTCCCTTCCTCCTTCATGAAGCCTAGAAGTATCATTGAGCATTTATGTTGTGCCTGGGGCAGGTGGCAGATTAGATAGGCAGAGTCCCTGTCCCCATAGAAGAGACAGAAATGCGGGAGCAAACAAATGAATAAACAAGAGAATTTCAGATGGCGACAAGTGTCAGGTAGAGAGTGAAATAAGGTGATGAAATGGAAAGATTTAGAGGACTAGGGACGCCCTGACAAGTAGTCATGTTCACAAACGCCAAAAGAAACAAATGCAATTGATTTTAATAATACGCTTTATTGAAACTAATATACCCCAAATATCATTTCAACATGTAATCAATACAAAAAATAGGGAGACACCTTTTTTATTGTCTTTGACACCCAGTGTGTGTTTCACAGTCAGAGCACATCTCCAGGTGCACGGGCCACATTCCGAGTGATCAGCAGCCACTTGTTGCCGGTGGCCACTGGACCCAACAGCACAGACTTGCCTTCTCTGCCAACCCAGCAGAGTCCCCTCCTTCCCCTGCTGCATGGGCGTGCTGGCTCTATTCTTAAACCCCATAACAGGGGTTTTTAAACGTAAGTGTAACCTGTCAGTGCCGAAGTGACCAGCACCAATGCCCTTGTTCATTCCCGGAAGGACTGCCCACCCGGCGCTGACCCCCAGGGGCTGTTAGGAAGGCCTGAGTCATGCTGGAGATCAGCCGTCCCTCCTGGGGTGGCCAGGATGGGCCCAGCGTTCGGAACTAGCTCTGGGGAGCCAGCCTGTCGGGTACTCTCTGGGAAGACGACCCCCCTCTGCCGCCCCACCCATGGGCTGAGCCCTGAGAAGAGAGAAGCTCCTTTTCGTCTGGCCTACAGTGGTTCTCACCCTGGCAAAGGGGGAGCTGAACACGAACACGTTGAAATGCTAATTATTTCATCTCTGCCAAAGGTGGCTGCTTCCAGGGGAGCCCGTGTTCATTTGTCAAATGAAACTATTTTAGAAAATGAGCCAGGTTGAGAAAGTGCGGCTCGCAGCCCCCACCCTCACCCCCAGGGGGCTTTCCCCAGAACCCATCAGCCCTGCAGCACCTTCGAGCGGCCTCCCCTCGAAGCTGGCTGTTCTCTGGGCTCCTTCCAAGCATCCTGAAGCCTCCTGAGTTTGGAAAATGCTGCCAGCAGGGTGCCACGGGGGCTGAGACCACTGGGTTTAGGGGCAGAAAGACCTGAGCTCAAAATACAGTTTCTACAGGTTCTTCCTGAGGGTGCTTGGCAGATGGCCAAACTCTCCAGCTGCAGTTTTTGCATCTCTAGAATCTTCTTTCTGGATTTGTCTCAAGGACCAGCGGTGTCACTCATAAGGCCTGTGTGACTTCACAGTGTCCAATCCAGTCGGTGCTCAGTACAGTTCAGTCACAGACTGAGTGGCTTAAAGAACAGGTTTTCCCACAGTTCTGGAGACTGGAAATCCAAGACTCATGTGGCTCAGTGGGGTGGATGTCATCCTGCAAAGCAAACGGTTGTGGGTTTGATTCCCAGCCAGGGCACATGCCTGGGTTGTGGGTTTGGTCCCCGGTTGGGGCGTGTGCAGGAGACAACTGATCAATGTTTCTCTCTCACACATCAGTGTTTCTTTCCCTCTCTTTCCCCATCTCTTCCCCATCTCTAAAGAATAAATACATTTTTAAAAAATTGAAAGAAAAGACAGGTGTCTGTAGGTCTGGTTTCTCCTGAGGCCTCTGCCTTGGCCTTTTTCTCTGTGTACAAGCACTCTTGCGATCTCTCCCTCTTCTGCTAAGGAGAATAGTCTTTTTGAATCAGGGGCCCCCTTAGAGGAAGAAACGAAGGCACAGAGAGGGTAAATGACTTGCCAACGTTCACACAGCCAGGAAGCCAGGCGGTCTGACGCTAGAGCCTTCCATAACAAAACTGCATCTACCGAAAGGCTCACCTGTACAGATGTCACGGTGAAAACTCTTACAGATTCTCTTCTACATTCTCACGATGAAAAATGCAAAGTCACCACGAGAAATGACTTCTGATTCCAGAAACACATCTCAGAGTTTGGCCAACAGAGGGATGCCAGGCCTTCGAGGAAACATTTCAAGCCAGGCCTTTCCGATGGGGAAGCCCCACCGATTCCCTGCATCTCAGCAGCTGTGTGTGTGAGGAAAGCATTCAGCAGCCCCGACAAGGACGGAAGGCACAGAGCAGCTTTACCGGGCCTCAGACCTCCTCCTGGTGGGGGGCGGGTCCTCCTGGGGGAGGCCTCACCCCCTCAGGTGTCTTTCCCCACCAGGCAGCTGAAAGCAGGAGAGCAGGAGAAACCGATGCTGTTGGAGGCGGGGCTGGGTGGCTCCTCCACAGCACTGTGCCTGCCAGCCACAGAAGCATAACCTGCTTGGTCCCCAGGTGGCAGGCGCTAATTATGATTGAAGGCCTGTCTGCATCAGTGTCCACCTTGTACAGCCTGTGACCCCCGATCAGAGTCGCCTTGGGCGCTCCTCTAACCACACAAGGCTCCTGACGCTCCTAGCAGTTTCCTTCCAGGAGTAATGCAGCCCCAGACGGCTAACGTGGTCGCCTCGCAGGTTCGCCTACATGAACATATACATAGGTTCTCGTATTCATACACAGGCCAGGGTATGCACGGTTTTGAGTTACACATATAATTTGTATTTGCCAGAGCGCTTGAGGTATTACGTGTATATACACAGACACAAGCACACATACAGACTCAAAGATAAGTACTTCTTTCATTTCGGCTTTGCGGGTTCATTTTTACTGGAGCATTGGAGACCATACATTAGCGGACATAAAGAGTTTGTCCACTGGGCACCGGCAGAGCCAAACGCGAGACATGGAGAGTCTCGGTGGAGCAAGACGGGCTATTTGATTCTGAAGGGCGCCACCCAGGAGAACGGGAAACAAATGCTCAAAAGCCAGGTTGGTCCAGGGTTTGGGTGGGAATTTTAGGCTTTAGTGGGAACAGGTGTTCGGGAGGGCTGGCGGGACAATTTTCGTTGGAGGACCTTGACACCTGGCCATCTGAGGTAAGAGGTGCCAGCACTGGATCTTCCAGGACACGGGACCCTGTGCTTCTGAAAGGGTCAGGTGTTCCAGTTCCAGTCGTGTCCCTGTGCTTTGGTTCCGTGAGGTGGGGGTGAAGGGTGAGACGTCAAAATTCTCTCCTCTGCACATGCGTGGGCCTCGAGCCTTGGTTTGGGTCTGTCTCAGAAAAGGGACTTATTAAACAGGACAGCACCATTTTCAGCTGGTTCTGTAGGTGGTTACAGACATAAACACGTAGATACTATTGTCTTATATAACATAAAAATATAAGTGATACATTCTTTGTTCTCCTTCCCTGCTGTTCTAACCTCATCCCAGACAGGAAGACAGGGACCTTATTGCCTGCTTTCCTTCTGCTCAGCTAAGCACCCAGGCTGCTCTGTGGGCGCCACCAGCTCAGCCAGGCCACACAGCCCAGCCCCACACTTGTCCCTGAGCCCGGTGTGAGAAGAGCCGGCAGGGGCACTCCGCCTTGCCCGCACCCACCCGGTCCTGCCTCAAGTCGGCCAATCTAGCCAGACATCTTGGGTGTGTGAGCCCTGAGTAAAGATAACTCTTTCAAACCTTGTGTTTCTCTTTGCCACTTTGTCCCCAGGCTGCCTTGGAGGTCTGCCCTGGCATTCAGATGGCCATTTGTACTGTCACAGGCCCGGCCAGTCGCCTGTTGCTGCCAGCAGGGGACCGGGCCTCACGGTGTCATGCCTTAAAAGTAGTTTTGTGCAAATCAGCTCCTCTCAGCCCCCCTCCCCTTTCTTTTTGAACCCCCCTGGCCCACAGGATTTCCAGGCTCGGGAGAAAAGAAGCTGGTTTGATTTAAGCCCACAGAGGGGCTGGGAGCTGGGGGTGGGGGTGTGTTTATATTTTCTCTGCCTCCATTAGGACGGTGGCTGAAATGGGGGGGGGGGGTTGGGGGAGTGGAGGAGGGAGAAACTTCATTTATATGTTAATAGTTGCCAGCGCCAGGGCTAAACTGACAGAACTATTTCATGGGAAACTGACAAATTTTGTCCGCCAGCCTGTGCCTCCACATCTCAATGGGGGCAATAATCTTGATTAGCAAAACAATTGGGGGCCTCGGTTCCCGCTCAGGTTACCCTGGGCCAAAGCAGGGGGAAAGGCCGGGCCTTCAAGCTCCAACACATTTTCAAAAGACACCGAGTTTAGGCAAATGAAGGGAGCCGTTGGGGTTGGGGGTTGGGGGGGAGGAGGCAACGGACAAAAGGGGTTAATTTGATTGACCGAATCTTCATAGTCTTATAACAATCATTTACTTAGCGAGTAATTCCTCCAGAAGCCAGCGGCGCCGACAGGAAATTGGAGTGCAGTGTTTGCCCCAGATGTGTGGGAATTTCAGCTGCCTCCTCCTTCCCACTTGCCAGCGCTGGAAGGAGAAAAAACCCTGCAACCCCCTTCGGGCCCTAATTACCACATGCAGAATACGTCGTCATCCCAAAATACACACAGACTCAACACCCACGGACAACACAGTCACTGCCGGCCCCCGGCTCCTCCCTCCTCTCCACTCAGTATCATTGGCTGTCATTTTTATTATTAGTTCGTTGAAGTTCCACCCTAATGAAGGCTGGAAATGGATGCTGCGCCTTCCTTCTAGGAACTTGGACAGCCTCAGGAAGCTCTGGCCAGTGGCGTTATTCCAACTGGCCCTGTTTCTGGTGGTGAACATACACTGAGGAAGGGCTGTGGTCCCCCATCCACCGGTTGCCGGCAGAATCCTGGAGAGATGTCCCCACTCAGATGTGAGTGATGGAGAGACACACAGAGTCTCCGCCTCCCCAGTGGGGAGTCTTCCTCTCCTATTAGACCAGCCCTGCTGTCTTCCGTTGCCCAGGCCTCATGGGGAAACCAGGCTGCGATGCACTTGGTTCTGACTTTATGGTTTTTGATTTGAAATACTTATTAGCCCACCAGAAGTTGTCAGCATAGTACATCAGGATGCCGTGTGCCCATTACCCGGGTTCCCCTAATGGTGCAGTACCAAAACCCGGCAACCCACGGGCGCAATCCGATGCCATGGACCGTGGACCTTACTCGGATTTCAACATTAGCTTTTACATGCATAATTCTCTTTTTCAGCCTGCCTTTCTGTTTCATTCTATATCTCATTTATTTTTAAATCCACTAAAGAAACCAATCCTGAGATGTCAAGGCTGGAAGACCTTGGCGATCGCTTGATCGACCGCTCTCCCCAATCCCCCTCGACCCCTCCACTTTCCCAGCAATCATCTCTACACCCCGTCGGAGCCTTGAGTTCCATCTGGAAACAGATCGCCTTTCCGAGATCATCAAGCCCCTGCTTGCACATTTCACAGGACGGGAGGCTCATTACTTCTTGAGATAGCATGACGTTTCTTGTTCAAAAGTTCACACACAAAGAGCCAAAGCTTCTGTGTCTCTAACGACTCCCCAATGGCTAAGTTCCACCACCTGGAGCAGCCTGGGCAGCACCTTCCAGTCACCTGTGGAATTTCTAGACACCCAGCCCAGGCTGAGCCCCGGACCAGTTCCCTCTGAATCTTCAGACAGGGGCCCCAGGTCCCAGCCTTGTTTCTCAAGCTCCCCACCATGTGCAGCGTACACGGGGGAGATTCAGTGAGGAGCAACTCAAAGGGCTGGTTAGAAGGGGGGGTCTGTGTACTTCCTCCAGCGGAGGAAAGGAGGAGGAAGAAAGGCACTTAAGGAAGAGCAGCTGACTTTCCGGGAAGATATATGGGCCCTTCGAAGAATGTAGGGGAGAGGTGGCGATCTGGTGACAGGATCTGCTTGGGCGCGGGGCTGACTTTTTCTCTTAGAGAAGAGAAGACTTTTTCCAGGGGACGGTTTTATACCAATCGAGTTCTTTTGGGAGGCTCTGCTTTTAGGCAGATAAGGGATTTCAGGAACTCAACTGTCTCCAGCTCCAAATAATTCTTATGCCAAAATGGCACGTTTGGGGGTGGCATATCCTGGTCCTTTTCATTAGAAATGCCACACTGCGGGCCACACCCCAGACCCACCGACTCCGAATCTGCATTTTCACTGCGTCCTTCAGGACTTCCCTGTGCGTTGATGTTTGGGAAGCACTGCCGCTTTAAAAGCAGCTTCTGACACATAGTAACCCCCGTTGTCAAGTGATGCTCTGTCCTAAACACGCCGGTTTCCTTGCAATGCACAGGCCCTGCGCACACTTAGGCCTCCGGGAAGCAGTGGACGTTCCCAACGTTACTCACCCAGGGAGGTCTGGGCAAGGAGCTCACAGGCAGCTGTCTTTGGCCTTGAGCTGGCCTCCTGGAGCACTCTGCCCAGGTTCGCAGTGGTGCCTCTGGGGGTTAAGGAGCCGGGATGGCCAGAGGAGCTGCCCAAAGTGAGAACTCTCCA
Source organism: Desmodus rotundus (assembly GCF_022682495.2). Lineage (NCBI taxonomy): Eukaryota > Metazoa > Chordata > Mammalia > Chiroptera > Phyllostomidae > Desmodus > Desmodus rotundus. The sequence goes on from NC_071398.1 coordinate 4,345,471, forward strand.
GTTGATCCACGGTTCTCTTTGTGTTGATGTCTCCTTCCTGCCTCCGCTCCGAGGGGTTCGGGACGGGTTTGTGCGCCAGGCACGGTGGCACTGGCGGGCGGGAGCAGCCCTCTGCCCTCACTGCGGGCTGGCGTGGGCGCCCCGCAGCACTCTGGGATGAGCACAGGGAAAGGAGCGTGTCCGGACTATGGGCTGTAGCAGAAAACTCTCACCTCCCATCCCCATGTGGAGATTCTCCCCTCACCTCTAACTTGAAAAACTCGGGTTTTATTTTCTTACAGAAGGGGGCCATTCCGTGAGGCTCTCGAAAGCTTTCAAAGGTAACTCCTGGGAAATAGAGATAGGGAGTGTCTTCTGTATTTGCCTGGAAGCTGAATTCAGCTGTAAAAACAGGAAGGTCCCCAAAGTACATTTGCATGTCATTTGCATTTATATTCTCTCCCTCCTCCTGCTTTAAGGTGAAGGGAAGAGCACATACTTTATTCCAAAATATATGATCCATCATTTTTAACTAGCAAAACCCAGCAAGCTTTACTCTGTGGAGTCTGAGGCCGCGTGCGGCAAAGTGCCGATCATCGTGTACCAGGTTCACGTATTAATTCAGCCTAAGTTTCTGACTTGCTTTGCTTTTCAATTTATCAGATTCTAATGTGTTAAAGCAGGAAGTGGTCTTAGAACCCACTTAACTTGGGGACGACCAAAGGCTTTCATCTTTTGGACCAGCCCTGGCGCAGCGAGGATTGTGTTGAGAGAATTGTGAGGCTGTAGCTCAGCAGAAAAGAGGGCCGGGCTGTGGATGATTCATTATGGCTGGCTGAACAAGCGGTGTGGGAGCGGCCCTAGACCAGGCATTGGCTGGTGCAGAGCAGGGCCTGTGCCTCCTGCCACCGGCCAGGAACCTGAGAGGTGGAGGGTGGCGATGATTTAAGACCACCAGCAAAGTCGTGCGCACAGGCAGAATGGTGATCTGTTGACTTCCACTCCCGTCGTCCCCTTACCCTTATACAAATGCATTCCCCTAGAATCCATCTACACTGTTGACACTACAGGGTAATTGCTAAAACCCTGCTTCTCTGGGTACCTTATCGTCACAACTGTATTTTGCTCTAATGTAGACAGGGAGTCTCTTCCCGCAGCCAGTCCGCCAAGTGCACAGAGGAAGGAAGTGCTCACGACTTTCTGAATGTAGTAGGAAGCTGATCTGTGTACACGTGCCAACATCGCACCCCATAAAGGGGGCCGTGGGTTCAGATTTTCTTAGCATCGTTATAATGATCTTATAATATAGCTAAATGATTTACGATCATCTTGTTTACTATGCAGAAGAGCGCCCTGCCTCCTGTCAGCTGACTCGAAATCGCACAGCACTCGCGACAAGGGAAGGAGGACCAGACGAGAAAACAGAAATAAAACAGTGCTAATCTATCCCCACGTCTAGGAAAACAGCTCCGAGAGCAGGCCCTGCGAGAGGCAGGAGAACAATGGGATGATTGTTCCGTTTGTTTCTTTAATTAAAAAATAAAACCCTGCTGTTTGCATGGGACACAGAGCGAGGATTGTTCGGGGAAGAATTATCAATACATAGTGATGTCTCAATTACTTGGTTATTTTTATTAATTATTATGAGTATTATTTATGTTATTAATTAGCCCTCTGGGAACAGAACTTCCTTTAACAAGGCTGGTTCCCCAAGGGCTGAAGGCCATTCCGGCCGTTTTTGCGCCGAGGGGCAGGCAGCTGGGGCAGAAGCCAGAACTGTCCTCCCCCGCCCCACCCCCACCCCTGATCTGCTCTAATAATAAAAAAGTTTAAACTTGGCACGAGGTTGCCCAGCCGAACATACATTTCCCGGCTTCCCTTGAAGCTAGGTGTGGCCAGGTGGGTGGGTTCTGGTTGATGGGAAACGAGGTACGGGACTTCCAGGTGGCCCTAAAAAGAAACAAGTGTTCCCTTCTCTTTCCTGCCCCTCTTTCTCTGGCTGAAGTGTGGATCTGGTGGCAGCAGCTAGGATGGCAGCTAGCACAGTCATTGACAAGGAAGCTGCATGTTGGGGTTGGCAGGACTCTGGGAAGAGAGAGTGGCTCTGCCCCTGACACCGCCAAGGCGCCACATCGGTCCTGGGCCATCCAGAGAAATAGGCTCTTCTCTTGCCTGAGTCCCTGCCTTTGGGGGGCTTTGATTGGCAGAAGCTGACCATGGATGGCTTTACAGCTGAAGAGCACCCACAGCTCCACCTTGGGTGCAGGTGACTGGCAGGGTTTATACACACTCATACCCCCCACTCACACAGGTCCAATCGTTTGGAAGCCATAGGGGTTCTGATCCACCAACTTTTAGGGACCCGTGCCGTACGAGCTACAGGTTGAAACTCCCCAAAGACACAGGGAAGTGGGGGCCCCCTCTCTGTGGTTGTCAGCCAGGTTGTTTTAGCCCCTGGCTCAAGCTCACTAGTGACACCTCATTGCACTTCCAGTCCAAATTCCTTACACAGTTTCTGAGGCCCCATGTGAGCTTGGTCCTGCCTACCTTTCGACCATCACTTTCTGCTTTCTCCCTCTACCCCTCTGCTCTGCTTCAAAGCTGCGGCCTTTTTCATTCCACAGATGGGATTTGACAGTTTCTTCTCTCCCTGTGGTCTTCTCTCTCCTAGATCTTCCCGTGGCCGGTTCATCAATCGCTGAGTTCAAGTGACATCTTCTCGGAGAGCAAACCCATCTGAAGACCTACCTGAAATCCACCTGAAGTCACCCTCCCCTCCCCTCCCCATGGTTTTGTTTGCTCCACAGCGTTATCGCCATCCGAAATGACCTTATCGGACCATTTGCCTCCAGCCTCTGTCTCCTCTGAGGACGTCAGCTCCGTGACGATGTGGACTGAAGATTCCAGTGTCTACGGACGTGCCCGGCACATAGTAGGTATGCAATGAATCCCGGCTCATTCCAGAACAAACCCTTATGAGGTCTGCAGTGTTGTTGTCTGGGGCACAGTGCTCCCAGGGGTGACAGGGCGTCAGAGCCTGTGAGCATGCCGACCCACGGCTTGCACCTGCTGCAGACACAGCCTCTGCCTTCTAGGAAGAATCTTCCCGATATTCGCCAGTCTTCAGTCATAGCAGCTTGCCAATACCACGGTCTCCGTGAATGTCTATTCATTTACAACTTGAATCCACTAAAAGGGCAGCCGGACACCACGATACATTTACATACATGAATATTAAGGCAGACAGCTGTGGCCAACAATGGGGGGGAGGCTTTTTTTTTTTTTTTTTTGCATTTGTCTGTGGAAAGAAAATATTTTTGAACTCTGCCCTTGAGTCAGACATGATTCCTGCTTACAAATGACAAAATTGTTCTGATTTTAGCTGGAGTTTTTCTGTGAAATGCGAAGGGAGAAAGAAGCCAGAAAAGGATTTGAAATAAATATATTGACAGAATTCAAAGAACAGATAATAGATTTGGTCCTGTTCTGGCATCATCACGGGGGGGTGGGGTAGAGGGAAAGGCTTGACTGGTCAGAGCTGTGTTTGGTTATAGATTAATAATCCAAAGTACAAACAGTCCAGGGCAAATTAGAAAAAAACATAAACTACAATATTCAACAACCTGGAGTTCAAAGGTTTCTGGAATTTGCTAAATGTTCTCGGTCATACATTTTTTAAAAAGTGATGACACAATATGGGTTTTTGAACTTTGCCACATGAATAGCAAGTAGATTTTTTGCTTGAATCACTTTAAAGAATTGTGCAACTATTATTTAAAAAAAAATAAAACAGGGGGTGGAGGAAACTAAATGGAAAAGTTTGAAAATGCCAACTAGCAATGGGCTGACAATGGAAGAAGAACCCAGTCCTATGGCTGCAGGTCGCGTGGGTTTGCGCCCCCGCCGTGGACCCCCGTCTGTGCCTGACACCTGCCGGCTCTCTGGTCTGGGGCAAGGGACTAAGCTCGCTTGATAGAAATGTCATTTAAGCCCCGTGTGCAATGTCAGGCACATGTAACTTCTCCCCAGACCCACCCTTACTTCTCCGATACGGTCTCCACATTGCATAATGTTACCTTTCTAATGCAAATAAAATCACGCTACGCCCCTTTTTATAAATGCTTAAAGTCCTTGAATGAAGATGAGGACCAAAATTCTAACTGTGGCCCATGGGCTCAGCATGCGTGCCCTTCTCTGCCTCCCTGTGATTCGATTCACTTGACCCCCGCTTTTCTGTCTGCCCCAGCCATGCCGGGCATCTTTGAGTTCCTTCCCTAGCCACCCTGCTGTGGCTTCAGGGTTTTTGCCTCTGCTCTTCCACCTTCCCAGTCTTCCCTTTCCCCTTCCTCTTTAACCTAACTCATCTTTTTGAGTTCAGTTTAATTGTCAAGCCCTCAAAGAATCATCCTTGACCTTCTAGACGTTTCTGGACGGCCCCTTCATTGCATGTGCCCAGGTGGACTCTGACAATGGTGCTCTCTCACTAGACTGGAGGTCCCTGAAGACAGAGTTGACACCTGACTTTTCACGACGCGCCCAGCCCTTGACCCAGGGCCTTGCACATGCTAGGTTTGCACTCGAAAACTGCTCAGAGTCTACACGAGGAAGGCATCAGGGGTCAAGGTCTCAGCTAGTCTGTGTCCTGCCCTGTGAACACAGATGCACCACCTCTTTCCCAGAGTCCCAGTGAAGAGGAAATGGGAAGAAGAATATGTAAGTGCTCTGTCAGCCCTAAAGGACCACCGGACAGCAAGGCGCGATTTTAATCTTTAGATAGCCTTTACCATCACTTCAACCGCAAGTGACCAGAAATGTAACCAGATTGGCTTATATTGTATAACAGTGTATAACTGACTAGATCAGGCAATAAAGCAGGATTCAGACGCTGAAATGGCATCATCGATATTCTCTCTGTCTCTCTCTCTCCCCTTCTGCCTTCCTCCCTGCCTCTGGTTTCCTGTGTTCTTCCTCCAGTCAGGCTCTCTCACTGAAGCGGTCAGTAGTAGAAGCTACAGCACTTCCCAAAGTAAGAAATATCAGCAAGTGTCACTTGAGAGCTGACACTCATTCACTAGCATGTGATACTGGGCAAGTGTGGCTGATACAGGTGGACCACTGAACCAGCCCCTCCCCGGTCCACTTCTGTCTTCCCAGGGACCTTCTAGTGAAGTCCTTGGGGGTCTGTGCGGCAGGCAGAAGTTCTAGCCAATGAGATGTAAGAAAAAGCCACTGGGTGGGGCTTCTAGAGGAAAAGCACACACCATTGGAGGATTTGGTTTCTTTGTTGCTTTAGTATTCCTGAGCTGGCTTCTTCAGCTTCCAGGCTAAAACACATCAAAGAAGGCGGCTACCAGTATGACACATTGTAATAAAACTGGCAAACGCCCTTTGGCCTCCTTCTCCATTTTCTCAAATTGGTGGGAGACTTTTTTTGAGAGAAGAGTAATCATCTGAATTTTTTTTTTTTTGCCCCATCCAAATTCTCTACTTTTTCAATAGGTAAAAAAAGTTATCGGCATTGCTGTTTAGATCCTGAGTTCTTTAAACGTGTCTTATGGTAATCTGAGGAATCTTTTCTATGGAATTTTGTTAAATTTTCTTGGAAGTTCAATTTGTTTCGGAAATTGCCAAGTCGTATTAGGATATCTACAGAGAGATTGTGCTTGGCGGTTTCCTTCCCAATGATACAGTTCCTGTTATGCTATTTTCACTGTTGAAGTGCAAAGGTAAAAGCGATCTCTGTTTCTAGTTGTAAAAATTGTGTATTCGTTTCCTTGTTTGCATCGAAGCGGTCATGGATTTGGAGCCTGGCAGCTGCTCTCATGCCTGTGAGGCCAGCAGCGGTCACGGAAAAAGACACAGCACCGATCTCCCGAGCCGAGCTGGTGACACAGCAAGGCGACACTTCGCCAGGACGGCGTTTTGGGGCATCTGCTTCCTACCTCATGTCAGCAATGCCCGCATTTGTTTCTGGCACAGCATCACAGACCACGGGCAGGAGGGACAGCGCTTCTAGAAAAAAATATATTGAACATTGACGGTAAGAAATCATTGAAAGGCTGTTTCGTCCAAAGCTTCCATTTGGCAGCAATGAAGCCCAGAGCGGAGAAGTGGCCTGTCCAAGGTCACACGGCCATTTGGTGACATAGCCGTGGGTGACGCTCGGGTCCCTGAGATGTGCTGTGATTTAATCCCACCTCAGTGGCTGTGATCAAAGGACATGGTCTCTCCCACACAGAAAGAAATAACTTGAAATGAAGTTGGTTAGGTGACTAGTGAGCTATGTCTCCCAGGAAGCGGGCTTCCCCAGTCAGCCGCTAAATTCTGTTCGTGCACACGCTTTTGTTTCTGGGTGACAGGCCCTCATTTGAATGCACAAGTGAGCACACATACCCCGTGGAAAGATGGTTCACTGGGCTGTGTGGGGCCCACAGCGGGTAAACCACACGTGTGATTCTGGGTGGACTCCCCGCCCAACGTAGGGCTATGGATTCCAAGTACACAAGTTCCCTCTCAGACAGTGGACCCCGTCTGTATTAAAAAATAAAATCTATACCTGCAGATCAATCGAGATGCATAGACCTATTCCTCCTCTTCCTCTGACGCATGCGATTTTCTCTGTGTGTGTAATAAAAAGAGATACAGACATATTTCCTTATCAGAAGGTTTTAGCAGAAACCTTGCAAAAACAAAGAATTTTCTTTCTTTCCCGTGACAACCTTCTGCCCCGAGTTCGGGTTTGGTAGGGTCTAGCAAATCACACTGCCAACTCCTGCTCCTTCTGACATTTAAAGGGGAGTGGAGTCAAATCAAAAAATGAACCCAATGACCAGCTTCCAAGAGGAAAAGAAGCGAAGAAAAGGGTGTGATGGGCGGTGTGGGAGGAAGAACAAGGACTGACCCTATCGGAGTGCTTGGGCCTCACAGCCTGTTTACTTCTGATTCTTTTGTGTACCTTTTAATTCCCTTCCTCGACTCAAGCGCCTCCTAGACCAACAGGGAGAGCTCTCTCCCACCCAGGCCTCCCCTGGTCCTGCCTACCCGAAGCCCCTCTCATTCCCAGCCCCCGCGGGGCAGGCGTGAGGCCGCAGATGAACTGGGCACAAGCCCCGACGTTTTAGGGTCTTCTGTACAATCCGAGCCCAGCCTGAGATCTGCTCTCTGAATCCCGAACATGGAAAAAGGAAAAAAAAACAACCACATCAACAACAAACAGCCCAAAGCAAAAGCTTCCACGTCTCTTCGTGCTGGTTTTGAACCAGCATCAAACGCTTCGACTTCTGAGTGTACAAAGAGGGTTTTCATTTTCACCCCCAAGAACAAATGACCTCTTCAAATTCATAATGAGGTATGCATGGAACGGAACACAGGCCAAGGTGAGTCATTCATTAATCATAAACAAAACAGGCCCCGATCAAGGACACATCAGCACACACTGTAAAAGGCGGCTGGGTTGCCCAATTCCTTTATTTAATATTAACTACATTATGTTTTTCATGTGAGTTCTGAGAAGGTGATTTTCTCACTTTCTTTGTAGCCAGCTCAGTGTGAATGGATAATTACTTCCCTTAATGCTGTTTCCCCTGAAGGTTAACCCTGTTCTACAAGACAGGAGCCAATCTGGCCTCTCACGGGGAGGGTGGGGGAGGGGCCCGGCCACGGTCAAAGACTTTTAGCTGGAGTCCTCCAAGCATAAAAACGCCCCCCAACAGGAATATTCCCAATGACGTGAATAATATTTGTGGCGAATAACATCTCAGCAGAGAGGCACAATCCAAGAAATACATTATTAGCTGATTACCGATATCTGATATGCTAATTATCTTCCAAAATTTCATCTCTGATGACTGTGTTGGCAGAAATTTGAGCAGGGGGAGAGGAAATTTAAACTTTTATGTAAGTTGGAAACAAAGAGTGGGGGCGACTGGGCTTGAGAAGGCCTGAGCCTGGTATTTGGTATTTAGTTCCGTCCGATGAGAAGGAAATTAAAAAATGAGAATAGAAATCAATGTGGAGATTGAAACTCGAGTCCAGGAGCACTGGGGGGTTGTCAGCAGAAGTGCTCCCATTCCCTTCTTGACAAAAGGCTCCTGGCGCTGGAGGGGCAGGTAACACGATGCAATCTGGCAAGAACCACCTGGGCGCCTCTTGCGAGTGACTGCGTCGTGGCCTTCCTTACACCTGAGGTTTGCTCCTGGATCCCAGCGTTCCCGCTACTGCCAGCTCTGTCCCCATGTTCTCCGACCCCATCCACGTCCCAACCCGACCCAGCACTAGGTGTGGCACGGGCAAACCCAGCTCGGACACTGTCACTGAAGTACCACGGAACGTAGCCACGTCGCACAGCTACTCGGTGGAGGAGCTTGGAGTAAATCCCCCCATGTTACTGACGGAAAAGCTGAGTCCCAGAAAGGGTCAGGAAGTCACCTGGGATCCACAAGGTGACAGATTTCTGGCTGTAGAAAATCTGCCGTCTGCAGGGGGAACAATGAACAAACAGCACTCTGGACCGTCTGCTTAACCACAAATGTTCTCACTGAACCCTTCCTTCCAGAAGTTTGCAATCGAAAGAGCCACGTGGATGTTGGTGGGAAAAGAAGGTTAACAACAGTAGACTGGCAGTAGGAGGAATGGGTGCTGGGGAGGCAGGGTGCTGACCGACAGGAAGAGACTTCCTTCTGTTTCTCTCCCTGTCACCTCTAACCTGCACTGGGTTATCTTTGTATCCTAGATCCTGGAAGAAATCAGTTCACACACTATTTTCCCCCTATTTTCGAATGTGCAGCTTTTGGCTCAAACCTTGCCCATAGTAGGTGTTTTTCCAGAAATTTCAGCGAGCCAGGATGCATGCAGTAAAATTAGGTTCAGTCGAAGGGATTTTGTCACCAGGTAGTTGGGGTAAGAAGGTCAGGCCCAGCCCTGCTCCTCTGCCTCAGGAGGAATTCAGTGGCTGAGGGCTGGAGTCTCCTCCATCTGCCGTCTCTGCAGCCTGTGTGTTGCAGGCAGCTTTGATTGAAAAGTTAATCAGCGGGCTTGAGTTTCTATCAATAAAGAGGAGCGAGATTGATTTAAATACTTGATGAAATTTTTTTAGAGCCCTACACTCCAAACATCTTAAGATGTAGAGATATCGAATTAAGAGACAATGAAAGATGGATTGTGGCAGGTTTCTGTCAGAACAATACAGTTTTTAGGAGGAAAGTGGTCTTAGGCGTGAGCAGGAATTCAGCCTCGATGCAGAACTTAAGAAGGAAGATGGGCCCTGGCTGGTGTAGATCAGTAGATTGAGCGTGGGCCTGTGAACCAAAGCATCGCTGGTTCGATTACCAGTCAGGCCACATGCCCGGGGTACAGGCCAGGTCCCCAGTAGGGGGCGCACGAGAGGCACTCACACATTGAAGATGGGCCCTGGCTGGTGTAGCTCAAGTAGATTAAGTGCAGGCCTGTGAACCAAAGTGTCAGCAGCTGTGTCAGCAGCTGGATTACCTGTCAAACCACATGCCTGGGGTGTGGGCCAGGTCCCCAGTAGGGGGCGCACGAGAGGCAACCACACACCTCTTCCTCTCTTTCTCCCTCCCTTCTCCTCTCTCTAAAAATAAATAAATAAAATCTTAAAAGAAAAAAGAAGAAAGATGAGTGAGAAACAGAGAGAGTTGCCGATGGGTTGGGTATGTGTTTGTGGGTCAATCCAGGACAGGCCAGCTCCTTGCTGGAGACTTCCTGACACCCCCACCCCAAAACAATCCAAGGGCTCACAGGATACAGAGGAGCTGCTTCTCCTGCGCCCACGCACAGGATAGTGAGAAGCCCACGGTGGGCAACAGGAACGACAGCGGGCAGTTGACGTAGGGGACAGACTTTGTGGGTCCACGTGGCTTGGACCTGAGGCTTCCTGAGGGGAGCTGCTTGAGTGAGGCACTGAGAGACGAACGTGTTACGGACAGGAGGAGGCTGGGGGACTGGGAGAAAAAGATGAAGGGATTAGGAAGCACAAGGGACAGTGACAAAACGGCCAGGGGAATGTGAAAGCACAGCCCAGGGAGTAGAGTCACTCGTATTGTAACAACTGTGTGTGGTGCCAAGGTGCGTCCTGGACTTACCAGGGGCACCACTTCGGAAATTAAATAAATGTCTAATCACTATGCCATACACCTGAAACTCACATAGTATTGAATGTCAACTGTAATTTTTTTAAAAAATAGAGAAAAATGCTCATTTGAGAGCCGGGAGTAACATTCGGGATGTCAGACACAACCCTTTAGCTCAGCGGTGTCAGACTCATTGTCACCGGGGGCCACATCACCCTTGCAGTTGCCTTCAAAGGGCTGCATGGAACTGCTCCTTAACTAGGGGCAAGGAGCTCAGCGCTGTTGCCGGGTAGAAACAAGGTGCCGGGCCAGATAAAACAAGGTGGAGGGCCGGATTCAGCCCCGTGGGCCTTGTGTTTGCCACCTGTGCCTTCGCTGATGATTTGGGAAAAGGACAAACATACCAAGTGGTAGAAAACAAGCAAATGAAACAGAGCGTCTTGTTTCACTCTCTCTGTGTCCTGAGGATGGCCGCAGTGGCCTGTACTGAGCTGGCGGCCGTGGGGTGCTGATAATAATTAGCGTTTATGAAGGGCTTGCTGCGGCCAGGCTCTGAGTCAGGTATTTTTCAGGCCATCTCTCGTTGACTCTTCCCAACCTCCTCCTCTACAGCCATTAGTTTAGCTGTATGTCATTTTATAGACGAGAACACTGAAGCTCAGGAGGAGAGAGAAGCTGGTCCAGGGCCCCAGGAGTTTAGAGCTGGAGTTGGAAGCTCTCACATTCGCCCACTGCCCTGTGCGCATAGCCTTCCGGTACGTCACAGGCCTGCTCAGAAGCAGAACGGGAAAACGAAAGTCTCTCACAGGTGCCAGAGCTGATGCACCTGGTGACGCAGACTCATCACTTAGTGCTTAGTGCAGAGCCTAGCACAGTGCGCCTGCAGCCCGTCCCCACCGGGACTCCTTGTCAGCACTGAAGCACCTGCTATGCAGGGGTGTCCAACCTTTTGGAGTCGCTGGGCCACACTGGAAGAAGGAGAGTTGTCTTGGGCCGCGTGCTAAATACACAAACACTAATGAAAACACAAAAAATCTCATAATGTTTTAAGTAAATTTACCATTTGGGGTCGGGCGGCATTCATAGCCACCCTGGGCTGCGTTCAGCCCGCAGGCCGCAGGTGGGACGCCCCTGTCAGCTATGGCGTCTACACGGCACTAGGCACTCGATCAACATCATTATAACGACTCATTGCTAGCACATGGGCTCTGTGTCCTATTGACTGGCCCCGAAGAATCGGTGTTCTTGCCCTCCTCTCCCCCGCGGCTCTTTCCTCCCATTCCTCCCACTCGATGCCGCTCTGGGACTTCGTGCAGTTAATCCTGCTGTTTTCTTAGCCATGGGTGCTATTTCTTCACTTCCTGTTTGTTTATTTTCTCCATTAAAACTTATTCTGCCACGCCCAGCTCAAGAGCTCCTCGTCGGTGGTTTACCCCAACCCCCTTTACTTCCTCCCCTGCCCCTGTGATCAGGAGGCCTCTTCCTCAGCGGAGGCTCCAGGCTTCGAGTACACTTTGATTCTCCCTTACTGATTTGTGTAACGTTCTGCTGAGAGCGAAACAAGTCAGTCCATTTCCCCCAACTCGATCCTGAGCTCCTTGGAGCCCGAATGGTGCTTGCTAACATTTATACTCCTTCCTCTTCGCGCTGCCCGGCCTCTGGAACGGTGCTTGGCACCCAGGAGGTGCTCAATGACCAACTTGAATTGCAGCTTAACTTTCTTGGAATTCTGTCTTAAAATCCTCTGCTTTCTCTAGAGAGGTTGCTCAGTGAACGGCTGTTGGCCTTGAGACCCTGCCGGGGACATGCTACTCAGGGAACTAACCTTGAGAAGACGGGACTCCGGTGGCATGGGGTGAGGCCACCTTCTGAACGGGAGTAACAGTGGAGAGGGACCGGGGGCAGCAGCACAGGGTAGGGACTGAGTGCAATGGTGTGGGCATTGAAACAGGATTGTGGAGATGCTGGCCCCCAAACAACCATCACCATGGAAACCAGAACTAGGTCCAGTGGGCATCTACCCAGGTTGTGAGACGGCCACCCTGGGTAGGTTGGGGTCAGGGAAACCGGCCGCTCAGAGAACCTCCTACGGTAAATACATCGAATCCCACTCTTCCTCTCCAGGGGAGCTGTTCGCGTCACACATGCCATCAGCCGCTTCGACAGCCAGGTCACTGCTTTACCAAAGCATGTTTGATTGATTCATCAACTGCCAAACAGGAAAGACCCGCTGGCCACAGAGCAGGGAGCAGCGGTCAGCAATGGGAAGAACTGGAAGGCTGGGCGTTTGAGTTGGGCGTGGAGGACATAAAGGCGAAAGAGCTCTCCCTCCAGACGGCCTGAGCACCCTGCCCTTGAGCTGGCTCACAGCGAGAACGCAACCCCCTAGAATGGCAACAGTAATCCCACAGCAAGCAGCTCAGAATAGTAATATTCATATCATAATGAAAAGACATTTATTGAACACTTATCAGTGCCAGGTGTGGGACACATACATTTTACTTTGTAATCCTTAAAACAGCCCTGCAGGTGCGGAACACTATTTCCGTTTTACAGGTGACAGCAAGGAAGTTCGGACACGTTAAGCATCCTGCCCGAAGTCGAACAGCAAGGAAAGGGGAAGCACGGATTTGGGGCCCGGCCTCTCTGGCCCCACTGACCCCAACGCATGAGCATCTAACTGAACGTTGAGATTTCCTCTGTTGCGGGGGCAGCCTTCAGGCCAGGGTCTGGCTGTAAAGCGATGAGAACGTACCTGGTGGATCCTTGCTTTCAAAGGACAACCCTTCCCTTTTTGCCCTCCCAGATAAAATGATCTGCTTCTTTCCTCCACAGGGAGGCATGCAAATCACCATCTGCATAACATTCTGTCTCAAACCGTTAGGCGCTAGGTAATTACAGTCTACCCACTGGCCATAGTTAATTTTTCCAATGTGTTTATTCATTTCCCGCCCCCCACCTCTAGGACCTTTCTTAGAGTATTTTTTTTCCAAAGTAGGAAAATTCTTAGTCATTAATCTAGCACTAAAGTATTTAATTATTATTGTAGATATTATTTTTTTAAACCGGGAAGATGATTTAGAAGTATTAAAGAAGATTATAGACACAAATAAACAGAGCAAAGAGTCAACCACTCTAATTTTATTTATTTCTTGCATTGTATCTTAGGCGATTGGACTAAAACACTAGATTTTCACCTAGGCATTTTACACACACACACACACACACACACACAAACTTCGTTTATGTCGCCCACAAATTTATGTAATTTTAATGTTCCGGTGTTTACAAGGACTTGCCCAGTCCATTGCATGGACTTGCCCAGTTTCCCAAATGGCCCACCATGTCCTTGGAGACTGCGGTTGGGTCTACTTTCCCGCTATTGTAGCTAACGCAGTGATTGCTATTTCTCAGGACCACTCTTCGGTTTCCTGAACCGGTCATTTATTTTCCCAGATGACTTTGACAGCGCCCTCCTAAGTTGTCAGAGTTGGCAAAGGAAACTTCAACTTGCCGATGAACCATTTGAAACCGCTTTTCGGTTCTTGTCACTAAGCCAAGCGTCACGGGGCACGGGGACCCTGGGGTCCTCACCTCACCACTGCTCTTTGATGCTGAGCTGCGGAAGGCTGGGGCCCCTGCTGGGCGCCCCCTGCACCCAGCTTGTCTGCGAGAGGGTCCATAGCGCGTGTGCCAGCTGCAGCTCGTGCCAGGTGCTCTGCGCCAGATGCTGTGCCAGGTGGTTCCCATGCACTCGCTCTTACACGGTGCTCCACACACAGTAGGCCCACAGTTGATTTTTGTCGAGTGTGTGGTCTCCTTTCTTTCTCAGAATGCCACCAGAGGTCGTTCTAATGAGTAGAGGGTGAGGTAGCAAGGCTTGGGGTAACGTGCCAGAGGCGCGTGGTTAGTAAAAGATGACGCTACTCTGGATCCCGTCCAACCTGACCCTGGAGTCTGCCTCCCTTTCCTACAAAATACGAGGGCTGAGCCTGCTGTCGCAACCTTGCCCTGTGCGGCTCCTGCGTGGGAGGACGTCTGTATATTTTCCTCTTTTTATTTTATTTTATTTTAAGTATCCTCTCATTTCTGGGAATCCTTAGGAGATTTCAAAATAACCCCATACTCAAGGTTTTATTCTATTTTTGTCTCAAGTCTTTAAAAAGAGCCGGGAGGGACCAGGAGAAGAGGTGTTAAATTGCCTGGTGTGTCTCAGTGATATCTACGAGGCAAGACTGGCATAAATGCATCAAGCAAATGCACTGGAAGCTTCCAACAGCTCCACGCACAGGGCCGGACGTGAGGGGTCCAGGCACATGAAAGGTTTCCGGTCCAGGTCTCCGATGAAGGCAGAGCAGAGCCGAGAAAATAATAATTGGGCGATAATTACTGAGCCTGGAGGGCACTCCTAAGGAAACACACAGACGCTGAGCTATGGGTGACAGAATGGAGCGAGAGGGGACCTCCGTTGAATAGTCAGATCCGTGACTGCTTGCCTTCCACGCAGCGGTACAATCCCTGTAGGTCCCTTACTATGATTTTTGGCATGTTTGCGGGTGGCATGTGCCTCTCAAGTCCTCAGAGAGCCCTAAGGTTGGCTGAAGACCCGACCTAGCCATCGGGTTTTCCTGTCCTTAACCTTTACACCAGAGTTTTCAACCTCAGCACTAGTGAGAGTCTTGTGTGAGCAGCCAGGCCCCGCCCCTGGTGTTTTGGTCAGGGGCTGGCCTGTCTCCTGCGGGGCACGTAGCAGCACCCCTGGCATCCCTGCTCTCTACCCACTAGATGCCAGCAGCACCTCCCTGCCCAAGTCAGGACAACGCCAAACGCTGCCACGTGTCCCTTGGCCGGCAAGATGAACCCACTGCTCCAGACTTACCGCCATAGCATTTTTGATGTTGTGGGTCATTTCCGGAATCAGAAAAACTCCAGGAGACAGTCACGGCTATGAAGTGATTTCTGGGTGTGAAGCGTCCTGTTTAAATGCCCTACACGCGTAATCTCATCTAAATTTCCTACCACTCACGTGAAGAGGGGGCTGTGGCCACCCCCGTGGGGGCTAAGATCATGTGGTCAGTCTACGGCAGAACCCAGCGTCGAGCCCGAGCCTGTGTGGTCCACGTCGTGGACGGAGGAGCACAGCTCTGGCTCTTGAGCCCCACGGAAGGCAGGGGTTGTCACCACTGGGTCATTTAGTTGGCACATCTCACACTTCAAAGTGCCCATGGATCACCTCTGGATCCCGCTTGAATGCCAGTTCCCACTCTGCAGGTCTGAGGGGAAACCTGAGATTCTGCACGTCCCAGGAGCTTCCAGGTGATGCCATTGCAGCGGGGCCACAGGGCGCACCTCGAATACCAAAGCCTAGAGCGGCAGTTCTTCAGCCTTTCGAGATTCAGCCAAGAATCTGGCGCCTTATGGACCTGGGCCCCGGAAGCTGCAATTACGCACAGACATTTCCTAAAAGCCCAGGGGCTACCCCAGCTCTCTCTAGAATTGCCTTAACCTTAACCTTCGTCAAACAGATGGATCTCCTCTGATTCGGCGGAGGTCCAGGTTCCATTCTGGCTCTCCACCCTCCCCGAAAGCGCTGACGGCCTGCAAGTCCCCATCGCACCTACAGGGCGCCTTTCTCGCTCCAGCGCAGGCTCCTTCCCTCCATCACTGCCCTTTTGTGGAGGCAGAGTGACTGGCTACCTCTCTCCAAGCGTGGGCCTCCAATCCAACCCATCATTCTCTTCTTCTGCCCCCTCTTAGAAAAGTCGTCAAGTCCTGCATGGCGCCTTTCCCCAAGAAGGCTTGCTTCCCGCCCCCTCCCCCTTCCGTTAATAATTATCTCCGTAATGCACGTGCCATGCGATACAGTTATCAGAAAGCGATGTTACCTGAACGTACACATACAAAACAATGTGAGAAGATGCTTCTCTAAAAGAACAGATAACCTTACACATTCATAAGTGGGAAATCTGTGAAATCAAAGCATTTTTTTCCCACTTTATATAATAGCCTTTCATTCTTTTTATGATTTTGTCTTTGAAAGCTCTTTCTGTGGATGACAGATGATATTGTTCTTCTTTTCTGCTTCAGACAGAATTCAGGGAGCAAGGGGGGAAGGAAGGCATTGTAGAGCCGCTCTGCTCGGCAACGCGAGTTTTATAATTAATATATACAACCGAGCGGAGAAAGGTACGTTATAATGAAATGCAATTAAGAGGTGTTTGTGCTTTTCCTACACATGATGACTATAATTTCCTCGGTTGTTTAGAAGTCAACCATTATCATTACATTTTGCACATATTTTTTCCAATTTTTTTTTGCTCCTGGATTTGTTTATTTTTCAATAAGAAACACAAACATGGATTTAGAGCATTTGCTATTCAGGTAACGTCATCTTTTAATTACGGTCCTGGGTGGGTGGCCATTAAATCGAACACCTTTTATGGTATGTCTTGCATTGGTGTGACTTCCAATTTTTAATTAATGGACCTTAAAAATAGCTCCAAATAAAACTGTAATTTTAATTTATCAAAAAAAAAAAAGCTTGGGCTGGATGACAACATTATGTTTTCCTCCCATGTGGAAAGGAACCAATCTGATTTTATCGTTATCTGTCATCTTGGACTTTAATTATAACTCTCTTATACAACCTGACATTTAGTCGTGCACGCTGGGCTGCCCTCTCTTCATGCTCCCCGTTAGCTTTCTCCTTGTCCCCCCTCCCCAACTTGAATGGAAAAACAAGGGTGGGGAGGATCCAACAGTCCCTGGTGGAGGAAGGTGGTACGTGATGGGGTGAAACGAGGTACCCATTCAGATGCCACCCCTGATCATCCCTGGCTATTTTTCCTGCCAAAAGTGTCTGGCAAATCAACACCGGCCCAAAGCACAGGACTCATTTGAAACTGTTGAGCTTGCTTGCTGAGACGTCCACCGACGCGGGAAGAGAGAACCCGCATCTCACACGATAGATGCGGAATAAAAACGAGTGAAGCCAGGAGCTTTACTGGGGCGAACAGAATGCAGACAGTCACTGAGCAGGGTCTCCGACGCTAACTGCTAGGGAGTAACTTTTACGCAGCATCTTTTAGCTCTCCTGGGACCTGCAGTTAAAGATAGTGCTGGCTTCTGTGCTTATTCGCTGTATTTCCTTTTGGGGGGTTGTTTACAGTACACATGGCAAAAACGCACTTGAGTCTGAGGAGCCACTCCGGGTCTTCCGAAGCTGTTCTCAGGGACGTGGCGTTGCTGGTTAGCTCTGCAATGTTTTTTTTTTTTTCTTCTTCTTCTCTAGGTGTGGACAGTTAGAGGTATATGCATAAAGTTTTATTAAAATAACAGTAACAGTCGCTAAAAACCTCAGACAGCTCTTTTCCATCTACAAGGAGAAGTTAAAATACGTAGAGAGCAAGATGTAAAGAAACACAACTAGTGTGGATCCCATTAACCTAACCTGTTGCCAGTTCAACTTACGGGGCTTCCATGTGTGCCAAGGAGAGCCCAGGAGGATAGAAAGGTGGGTGAAAAAATCCCTGTGAAGATTTGTACACATATCAAATCACCACACTGTATATTTTAAATATCTTACAATTTTATTTGTTAGTTATACCTCACGAAGGCTTTAACAAAGTAGTTTCTTTCATAAAAGAGAGCAGATGGTAAGTCCTGGGGATGGAGAGATAGACTTCTTCCTTATTTCCTCGTTCCCTCCTCTTTCCAGCCGAGGCAGAGAAGACACAGAACACGCCACACCACGTCCTGCTGCTCCAGAGGACTCGGGCCTCCAACCTGACCGAACTTCCTTCTGATAAGGGGCAATGTTTTCTCAGCGACTCAGTTCTGCCTTAATTACCTCTCCTTCTATGCTTTTCTGCTTTTTATAAAAGTTAGCATAAAACTGCTTCTCTGCTCAGCTCTCAAACTTTACATCATGTTGGCCACCTTCCCCACCCCACCTCTTTTTTTTATTTTTAAATTTTGGCCATTGCAAAACACAATTTAAACCTCAGAGATTTTACAGGTATTTGTGTGGTGGTCTCGTCCCTCGTTATCTTTGCAATTTGTTATTCTTGGTCTGTCTGTTTGGCTCAGGCTCCTCCCCGGCCAGAGCTGTGGGTCATGTGACACAGCCCTCCCACCCCCATTCTCAGTCTACAGCCCTATGAATACTCGAGTATTTGGGGGACAAACTCCTTTACCTTCCCTTTGTTCAATTGTGGAGCTGTGCATTGGGGCTAAGTTCGGGGTCTGATGCACCCACTCATTTTCCAAGTGACTTTCAGAGTGGGTCTCTCCCTTTCATTGTCAAGGAGGACGTATGGTTGCCACAGAGAGTGAGACAGCGCTTCCCAGAGCAGGGAGTGTGGTCCCGTGGTGGAGAACCCAGGTCAACACTCCGAATTCAGGCCTCGCTCTCTTGCTCAGTAGCTGTAGCTCTTGGAGCAAAGAGCCAACCCCGGGTCACCTCAGCAACCTTGTTGGTACCACACTTCCCTCTAGGGTTGCTACAAAGAGCAGAAGAAAGCCTTTAGTACTCAACCTATGATGTAGTTACTATGTCATTAAATGTTGGCAAGTGTAGGTTTGGGGGATGTGCATGAAATATGAACGTAACTAAAATCAGGTAATTTCTGGGTTAAATGTCATGTATTACAGATTGAGCCTTGGAAGGAACATAAGCTTTGGAAATATAACCATTGGGCCTAAATGCCCACCCAGAGCCCTCTCCCCTCAACAGACTTTTTTTTTCTGTTCTTGATCACATCTTATTATTTAAAAAGCCCATTTTGGCCCTGGCCAGGTAGCTCAGTTGGTTAGAGGCACCCCCATATGCCAAGGTTACGCGTTCCATCTCTGGTCAGGGCACAGGCAAGAATCAACCAATGAGCCCTGACCGACCGGGGTGGCTGTGTGGGTTGGGCTTCATCCCACAAAGCGAAAGGTCGCCGGTTTGATTCCTGGTCAGGGCACATACCCAGGTTTGGGGCCAGGTCTCTGGTTGGGGGTGTGTGAGAGACAACCAGTCGATGTTTCTCTTGCACATTGATGTTTTTCTCCCTCTTTTTCTCCCTCCCTTTCCCTCTCTCTAAAAATAAAATAAAAATCTTAAAAAAAAAGAATCAGCCAATGAATGCATAATTAAGTGGAACAACAAATCAATGTTTCCCTCTGTCTTTCTCTAAAATCAATCAATAAAAATTTTTTTAAAGTCCATCTTGACTTGGCCTTACCAGTGATTCCAGTAGCATGTGAAGAGTCTCTTTGTGACTTGAATTAGACCCCATAGCCTTGGGCTCCGGGTCTGGTGACAGCCAGGGAGGGAGGGATCTTCTCTGTAATCAGCGCGGATCCCACACCTGGCTCCATGCCTGGCTGCTACCATGTCGAAATTCTCGATCATTTTTGAACAAGAGGTTCTACGTTTTCTGTTTGCACGGGGCCCTGCACAATCCGTAGCCAGTCTTGTCCCCGGGGCTGTGTAGACTGAACTTGGGCCTTTGACGGCCGTGGGGCTCTGGAGGGAAGCCTTCACCCCGGATGCTCCATGTGTTCTCCGAGGCTCCCTAAATCTCCTTCCTGGAGTAGGTCGTCTGCTTTCCAATCAAGTGAACCTTAGAAAATGGACGATTGGTGATTTCTTTTTTAGACTTTGCAGGCAAAGGCTTTACCCTTTTCTTCCTGTGAAAAAGGCACACCACCTATTC
Source organism: Desmodus rotundus (assembly GCF_022682495.2). Lineage (NCBI taxonomy): Eukaryota > Metazoa > Chordata > Mammalia > Chiroptera > Phyllostomidae > Desmodus > Desmodus rotundus. The sequence goes on from NC_071398.1 coordinate 4,365,239, forward strand.
AATCCGACGCCCCGTACGCCCATCACGGCACTCAGCTTTTCTTTGCTATTTCATATCTACACCCACTCAAGACAGGGATGACATAATGTTATGGTGGGTGACTTAATTATTGTCACTTCCAGCGGTCCTTTGGGCTGTAGGGTTCTGATACCCTCTGTGACCTTGGCTCCTGGCCCTACAGTTAGAACATCAGCCCTCAAAACGGTTTTCCCTGAGTTCCCCGAAAACACAGTCCCCGGGTCACATTGTTGACCTGCCCCATGGCGAGAAGGTGGCCCGACCCCCTTGGGACTTCCACATCCCCTCTCCCAGCTCCTGCGCACCATCAGAATGCCTCTCGTCAATCCCACACACCTGCCCTGCAGCACTTTGGGTTTCTCTTCTATTTCTCCTTTTAATGTGAGGCTATGCCCAGTGATTGACAATTATAATTATTCCTCAGAGAGCCTTGTATTAATAACAGCCATTGATCTCGCTCAGATGATTCCAAGCATCTTTATTTCTTAACCTCAAATCGGAGACGTTAGCTCCTCCAAGCTTGAATTCTGCAGCTTTCGAAAGAGAGCTAAGGCCAGGTTTCAAAATAATAGGTAACCTTTCTCTCCTTATCAACCCAAAGGCAAAGCCCCTTCTCCTCAATAGAGTGTTTCTCTCCTTGATCAACATATTATTATTTTTTAAAATCCACTTTGACTTTCCCCTGCCAGAAAGGGCCCCCCATGCTCGCTGTGGCACAGCGGGAAGCCCTTTTAGACGCACTCAGATCGGTGGGTGGAGGAGACCACAATTATACCCCATTCCAATGACATGTCTGGGGTTGCAGGGACTCCAGACAAAGAAGCTGAAACGTATGAAAGTTTCTGTGTCTTCAAGACAGAACCTAAAAATACCCGCCCGAGGTGCAGGTTGGGAGCTATTTCCAACAACAGGGCTCCAAGGCTTTCCTGCTGGGAGCTTGAGAGCCTCTGAGTTCTTTTCAGCCAGCTGTCTGGGGTACCTGGGGATCGGGGCAGCGAGAGCACACAAAGACCGGCGCTGAGGGTTAGAAGGCTCCCCAGGAGGCACCTTAACCGCCCCGCCCCCCCCCCGCCCCCACCCTGCTGTGCCAGGTGAGAGGCTTCGGTGGGTCTGCTCCAAGCTGTTCCCAAAAGCCAAGGACACACACAGCCCGTGCAGAGAGCAAGGTGTTCAGGGACCAGCCACCGGCCCTGTTTTAAGGAGACTGATCTGCCACCAGGAGATTAAAGAAGAGGGGGATGCGACCAGGCAGGACAGGGTCTTAGGGATTATCCAGTTACCCTTTGACCTGATGCAACAGTTACTTCTAAAACGGTGCCTCCCCCTTTGACTGGACAGCCTTCATTTGCATACTTCCTTTGACGGGATGCTTGCTACCTGCAGAGGCACCCTGTCATTCTTTCTTTTGCCACTTCTCTTTAAAAATATTCATCCTTGTTCTTAAATCAAAATTGACCTTGTTTCATCAGAAACCATTTCTTCAGGACAGACATCCACCTCCAGAGATCGCGACGTAGAAAAGAGAGAGAGATACATTAATATGTACTATAGATAAGACAGAGAGCATATATAACATGTGTATATATATTTTATGCTCTATGGCCCAGCGTGGTCAGGAGTCACTGCATTCGGCACGGCTGAATAAGTTTTTTGCTGCAGATCCTTCTAACAATATCACATGCTGTGTTGTGTGACTCTCCAAGGAAGGATTGCTATTGTGGCCTTTTCCTACTTTCTGGAACAAGAAGCCTTATTTCTTGGAAGAGCTGGTGGAGCAGGTTCCCGTGCAACTTGCGTGTGAAGCTGCACTCTCTGTAGGCGTCATGCTTGTAGGAGGTGTGGTAATGAGTCCTGGCTGATGACAGGCAGGCCTTAGCGTCTTCTGCCAATGGGTTGGTTTCTGAAGCTAAAAGAACTAGCTGGAGCTGAACTGTTCTTTATTCAGAGCTCTCGACAACCTCGGGGAGCATTGACCCACTCAGGTCTGCCTTGCTTCACGTTCTTCATAAAGAAAACGATACTTCATTAGCATATTTTTGCTTGGGGATCTTTCCCCCCAGAGCCAAGAGAGATAGATCCCTGTTCTCTCTTTCATCAGAGATATGACCAAATCCCATTCTGCTTCATCCCCAGAGTCATGGGCTTTATTTATGGGACAGCCACCAAGCCAAGCCCCACGGAGGCCATGGGTGGACACAGGCTGTCCCCTCCCCAAGAGAGCAGAGCTTTCGATTTCAATGTTAATTGAAGTATAAATAGAAGCATAATTCAGGAATCAGTACTTGTCCTTTCTCATCAGTCAACACGCTTTAAGCTTGCCACCGAGATAATTCTAGAAGCACTAAGTCCTTCCCCTCCAGTCCCTGCCTGACAATATCTGGATGCATTTTAGAAAATTCAGTGATACTCGCGTGGTGTGCAGAATTCCATCCCCAGGAAAACAGGGAGACGGCGGCTGGGCTATCAATTGCACACAGTCTAAACATTCCCGACAGTCTTAATTAACCACATTGGCTTTCCTCTTGGCTTCGGGCTGAGTCACACCGGCCATCACCGAAGTCAGTTACAGTCCTGTGTGGTCACGTGACCTGTGACTACATATTGGCCTGTGATAAACGATCATGTCTCTGGACATGCAGGAGTTTGTAACCTTTTTTTTAGTGTATGTTGAGTCATCAGTACTGATTCAAACCAGAGTAAATGAATGTCTACCGTTGTTACGACAGAGACAGAGATGGGGTGGGGAAGCAAACAGAGAGGGGGGTGGAAGGGGGGAGAGAAGAAGGAAAAAAGAAAAAGAAGGAGAAGGAAGGGGAGGAGGAGGAGGAGGAGGAGGGGGAGACTAACTAAGCTCTTCCCATTTAGCCAGATAGTGGGCTAAGGCCTTCAGAAGTGCTATCTAATTTAACCCTTTCGGCGACCCCCGTGCTCCCATTTTATAGACAGGCAGACTGAGTCACGGGGCCCATAGGGTCACGGTTACATGCTAGTTAGGGTTGGAACCCACGTCTTCAGAACTAGTCATCCTGACAGAAACGGCCCTGTTTCTGCAGGAGCCCTCCTGTGCGTGGGTCAATGGGGCATCTGATTCGTGGTGGCTTTGGGGACCCTCGGGCTCTTGCTGACCTTCTTTTCCTCTTGACATTTCTTATCGGTTATAGAGGAAATTCAGGGCGGAGAGAAAGCCCTGATGACAGGGTGGCTCTGTTTCTTACAGTTGGTCCCGACGGCGGTACCTGAGTGAGAACCGACATCCGCTGAGACAGGAGCTGATACCTTCGGTCCCCAGAGCCTGCACATTACAGTTTTGCTTGGCTGCTCCTGAGCTTGGAATGCTGCAACAGTTACCATCGTGTTGAGATAGTGGTGCAGACCATGCCATAAAACTTGTCTTTGATGCCAACAGCAGACAAATATTGCTGCTTTTTTTTTTTTTTTTATTGGCGATGCAGGGAAAATTGGCATCAGCTAGGAAGTCACTGCATGTTCAATGTCAATGACCGAAGTTCCCTCTGGTTGGCTACTTCGCAAATCCCCGAGCTCCATGAAACAGCATCAGAGACAATAAAAGGCGGGGAGGGGGTAAGCACAGAACAATAAAATGCATCGAGAAAGATTTTCATAAATGCAACAGTACTTTTACAAAAGCAATTTCATGTCGACTCCAGGTAGACACATAAAATCTTATGAACAAGTTCAAAGTCTCATTCATGAGGCTTTCATGAAGACTCTTTTAAACATTTTTAAAGAAAGGAGTTGGATGGGAGGCAGGTGGGAGAAAACGCGGATTTGGGCCACAAGAAGTTGGAAATCGAGGAACGGATTCCTTCCACGTTCCCTGGTTGCAAATGTCACGAGTCGTGAAGCTCCCAACGTGAGGGAGTCTAGCCTTGTCAGGGGGCTCATTAGTATTCGTCATTAATTCATATTTTCCAAGCAACAAAGGCGAAAACAGTAGTAGGAAGAATAAGGGGATGTCAAATCCTGGGAGTAACATTTCAGCGCGGTGTCACGACTAAGGTTAGCGGAGGTTGTGCTGTTTTGAAAGCCAATCCAAACACAGGAAAGAAAAGAACACACACTCTCCCCCCTTTTCCTGCTCCCCGAATGCCAGATTTACTCTGCTGGGTCCCAGCCTGTCTCTTCTTATCTGGAACGTTCCTTTCACCCGGCTCCGCCAACCTAGCTTGTAAGTCCTCTTTGAGAAACTTTGTTCGGTAATAACAAAGTGCATATTTTGTGCCAGGTGCTGGGCTTAGGGGTTTACGAGGATTATTTCATTTCGATTCACAGCTACCCTTGAGGCCATACCCATGTTATCCCTATTTTACAGATGAAGCAACTGAGGACAAAAAAGGTAAAGGACTCGCCCAGGGTTAGCTGGCTGGTCTACCTTGTGGTACAAACTCAGAGCCTGTGCCTTAATGGGGGGCACAGAGAAAAAAGTGGGGTCACTGCTCTCTGGGCCATGCTGGACCCTGACCTCCCCCAGGCACTCTTATGCCCACACCCTCCCCGGGCTGGCTGGACGGGAGGTGGCTTGGATTTCTGAGATCCAAGTACGGATCCATGAAAGACCACAGACTTAGCATCAGGTTTCTCCAAGCCTCTCGTCTTCACTGGGGGGTAGAAAATAAATAAACCCAGGGAAGGGTTTTTTCCTACAAAAATCATAATGCTGTGCTCTCCCTCGATGAGTGGCTGTAAGGTGAGGCTCCCGTATACGAAGCTGCATTTTCAGCGGGCTTTTCAGACTATGGATGTACTACTAGGATACCGGGGTCTCGCTTTCAAGCTTGCAGAGCCTCTCCCCTTTTCTTCGCCCTTCTCATTTGAGTCTTGTTCACGTAGCAAGTTGCTCCATGGTGTCCGCACTGTGTCAGGCTCCAGGTGGAGAACTGAGAATACAAGGATGAACGGAGTCAGGTCCCTCTCCGGAGTGAGGGGTTTCCACGCACGGACCCTGGCAATTAAAACAGAAAACAACACTTAACATTTAGAACACGATTTGCCACTCTGAGCCCCTTGTGTGTGTTCATGCTCTTCATCTTCCGTTAGTTGCTATTATCCCCACTTTACGGGGCGGGGGGCACAGAGAACTGAGGCACAGAGGAGTCTAACGCCTGGCCTGCAGACTCAGCAGCTACCATGTGGAGAGCTCAGCTTGCACACTCAGGAGTCTGGCTCCAGGGCCCTGGCGCACTCATACCCACTCTGCTTCACAGCTCAGCGACCCGGCTATCTCATGGGGAGACACCAGCAGACTCAGGGCGCATGGGTCAGACCCAGACGAGGCCCAGGAGAGGAGTAAATAAGTGTTCAACGGACGGAGAAGTTCACAAATGCCAGGCAGGGAATACAGTCCGCAAGCGCCCCGGGTCTGAGGAAACAGTGTGGGCCAATGGTTTACAGAGGCGGAGCGGTAGGGGAGGGGTGGGGGAGGAGGGCTGAGAGGGAGACTGAGGGAGCCTGATCTACAGCTAGAGAACCTCTGAAGGCCCTGCACCGAAATGTGCCCCCGTCAAACCCTGAGTAAAACTCTTTCCTCATGGTCCAAAATGCACATGAGATGAAGGGCTGGGAATCTTTTCAAAGGATTCTTTGGGTTGTAGTTTTCAACCCTCTTAGTATATGTATGTATATATTTTGCTAATCTTTCTGCAATGTCTGCGTCTCCTGGAGGCGAAGGCTAGCTGAGAAAAACCACGGTGGTTTGGGTTGTCAGTCTAAACGGCCAGGCAGGAGAGAAGAGGGCTCCCGATCACAGGAAATAGCCTGGAGAGCTATAGGTCTCGCTAATTCCATGCCATTGGCGTTTATTTTCCCACGTCTCTTTCTCTTACAGAAAGAGGACAGCCAGAAGAAAAACAAACTTGCTTCGTGGAAGGAGCTGATCATTTCCACAGATGGCAAACACAAGGCCCAAGGGGCCGAATCCGGCCTTCACCTTGTTTTATCCGGCCTGGCACCCTGTTTCTACCCGGCGGCAGTGCCGAGCTCCGTGCCCCTAGTTAAGGAGCAGTTACATGTACACAGTCCTAAAATCACATTTGACCCTTTGAAGGCCACTCTGAGGCTGATGTGGCCCCCGGTGAGAATGAGTTTGACACCCTTGAGAACTGCGAGGCTGTGGGAAACAGGCCACATTGGCCAAACGGACTGGGGAGCCTTTCCATCTCTGGGGTGGATGGGCTCATTGCAGCAAACAGCTTGCACCTGTGGAGCCAATGCTGCCTGATCCATAGTGAGCCCTGAGGTCCCCTGAGGCTGTGCCCGCGGCCATGGCGAGACGCAAGCAACGTCTGCCAAGGTCAAAGGCAGGGTCGTGGTAGCACGTCTGCCAAGGAATTTCAAAGTTTCCCATCTAGAGGGACTGATAGAAAGCAACAGGTATTAGATATTGTGGGGGTTCAGGAAGATCCACCCCAAGACAGGACTGTGTGGTATGCAGATTGCTTTGAGCTGAAGGCAATTTAGCCTCAGGCTCAAGAGAGACTCCGCTCCTCCCTTTAACTGCCTAGAAGAATTTGAATTAGGGGCCCTGCCCATAATAAGCTATTATCAGAAATAACTCCTTCTGACCCAGCTATAGGGTGGAGCAAACTTCCATTTACTGAGCATCTGTTCTTATCATCCTGCAGTGACCCTTTGAAGCCCCCAAGGCACCCCTTGTGGCTTCCCCGTCACCCGTAGCTCGGCAGGTCCTATGTGCCTCACCCCCCTCTTTCTGTCTCTGACCCTCTCCTGCACGTGGGGTCTCTGACCTTCTCCTGTATGTGGGCTTCCCACACATATGTGTATTAAATTTGGTTGTTGTCTCGAATGTGTCTCATGTCTGTTTGATGCTTTGACCAGCCAGAAGAACCTGGAGGGTAGAGGAAATTTTGTTCCTCCGCAACAGTACCCTACTTGAACAGTTTACCTCAAGATATGGATGGTTCCCTAAGGCAACCCTAGGACAGGGAACCAAACCCAGTAGCTCAATACGGCCACATTCAGATAATTGCACAAGAGCTAAGAGATACAAATGACGTACTCCTTGTGTACCCATCTAGAGGGGTGTGGTCCGAGTGTCGTTTGCTGAACCAGATTCTTCACAATCTAATTTTTTTTTTAAGATTTTCTTTATATATTTTAGACCGAGGAGAAGAGAGGGAAAAAGGGAGGGAGAGAAACATCAATGTGTGTGGTTGCCTCTCGCGTGCCCCCTACTGAGGACCTGACCTGGCCCGCAACCCAGGTATGTGCCCTGACTGGGAATTGAACCGGCTACCCTTTGGTTTGCAGGCTGGCACTCAATCCACTGAGCCACACCAGCCAGGGATTTACAGCCTAATTTTAATTGTGATATATCCTATTTGTACTGGGTACCTTAAAATCTTAAATTTTTTTTGCATCTGAAGCAGGTGCAATTGCTACAGGAAATTTCCTTTTATGGGCATTGTATATCCAGGGTTCCACTGTAAAAAGGCAGCAAGGACGGTCCCTGCTTAGCTGCGTTGAAATGAAACACTGTATTATTATTGCATGTTTCTAACAAGGGTAGACAGACTACACTGGGGTGTTATGGGGAACATGGATTTTTTTTTTCCTAGTTCCTTTTGTGGGTCACTCTGAGCATTATTAGGTGGATGGAGAACAAATTCTGAGAACATCACGTCGGTGTGTGCTGTTGCTGGGGTCATTTATGTTTTTCGTGGTAGAATTTTCCTTCCTGAGCGCCCATAATTCACACATCCACCCGAATTATACATCGGCTACTGCCAGCTCTCTCTGGGATTTCACATCTGGGTGGCTGACATGGAAATCAAACCTACCAACAGGGTGCCTTGTGCTCCTGAAAGATTTCAGGCCAGGGCCGTGGCGAGGAGGGAGAGGTTTAGTGGGAAAATGAACCTAGCAAAATAGCTTTTAAAATAGGGTAATTCTGATAGGTAAATACATTAATTAATACTCACTTTGAGCTTCATTACTTAGGTTTGAAAAAAATCCCACCTATGGCAAAATAAGAAAGAAAAGGAGGAAGGCGGGTAGAGAGAGAGAGAAGGAAAAAGAAAGGAAAGAAAGCCACTAAGTCCAAACGGGAAATATTAGGTTGACAGCAATTAAGTTGCCAATGTTTGACCGATTTTGACATCCACAGGGCTCCCCGTCACAGAGTGGGGGCCTGTGGGGCGGTTCGGCTGAGGCCGTGGGCAGGGATGGCCCTATGGGAGTACAAAGTATTTGGACCACTATGTCCATAACTGCATACAGATTACTGAACGGGGGCACCTCTGAACACAGCCCGGCTTCCTCAGGGGCATCTCCGTGCCTGTGACCTCCAGGGAGAGGAGCAAGAATCAGGCGGCAAAGTGGCTGTTCCCACGTCCTTCGGCTTCCCCTCGTCATTGAGTAAACGCATTAAATTAAGCTGCAGATGTTTTGCTGCGAACACAACGCTGTATTATGGTGTGTTATTTTCCTGATAGAAACATTTTCTATACTGTAAATAAACACAGTTTTGTTAATTAGTTAATGAATTATTTTTTAATGCTCCATTAAGCTTTAGGGAAAAAAAATAGAGCAAGCTCTCGAAAGTTCTCATTTTTAATAAACAGCCCTGGTAGTGAATATGGAATGCCTGCCGTCAGCTGAACGGGTGGTTCTTGCTGGGTCATTATGGCTCCTGCTTTCTGTTTTAAGTTATTATTATGCTGCTTAGTGTATGTTAGTCTTGGGGATTAAGGTTTATTAGAAATACCCAGGATTTGGGGTGGACTATCTGAGCATAACATCTTGAAGTAAGGGAGTGAGACTTGGAATTTGCTCATTTATTTTATATCTCCCCCCGCTCTCTGCCCCCCCTCCCTTCCTGTAGTAGGGAGATGCTTTAAACAAGCAGCAAAGAAATGGAGAATTCTGCACTTAAAGTCCAGGTTAACCTGAGAGGGGCCAGAACTTTAGCAACAAAACAAACCCACAAGCTGCCTTCTTTATCCCTGAGTCCTTCCACTTCCTTCCCCGCAAGGGCGGGGAGGCTCTTCACCCGCGCCCGTGGAGGGTCTCGGTCCAGCAGCCGATTGGAAAAACGTCCAAGCAGGGGACGCGAGTTCTCTCCCGGATGAGTTCGTATCAATAGTCACTGTGTTTCAGGGGATGCAGCTGGTTACATTTTTAATAGGCAGATGGCTAATTTTACAGTTCCAAGCCAATCTCTCATTGGACAGCGTCCAGAAAGCCCGTGGTAGGGTAATGCCCGGCAGAAAGTTCAACAGGACACTTGGGGGGAACATATGCTAATGGAGGCCCTTTTACTGAACCGTCTTTAAAAAGAATATTCAGTGCTAAGCTGAGGGATTTTCACGGACTCAAGCCGAGCACCAGATGGGTGGCCAGCTATGAAATCTTTAGGGCCTAAGCAAATGCTCTTAATCAGGCTTGGATGGTCAGAGAATTAAATAGCATCAAACCAGTAATCACTGAGTGATTTTTATGAAATGACAAAGGTGTCCGCGTTTGCAGGAATGACTGGCTTTCTAGGGGGAGCTGTTCCCTCTGCACTGCAGCCCAGGGCGCTGTTAATTCTCTAGTCCCGAGAGCACCTCAGCATCCGGGCTCCACCGGGGGGCCCTCCCCGTGTGACTCCTACGGAGTCCCTGCCGTCCATTTACCTCCCCAGGTGACAGCCGCCTCCCCCCAGGGTCGGGCAGAGGTCGAGGTATCTGTTGCAGTTTTAAATACACCCTTATTTTTAAACTGTTTGGAAATCTCTCTCTCTCAAGCAGTGGTTATTTAGACATCTTCATTAGAGGGGAATTTGGGATGGTCTCCCATTTTCCGTGCAGTAATCAGGCATTTCTTAATTCTCCGCAGGAGGATTTCGGTTCTGTCTTCTCCAAAAGCTTTGGGAGCTTCTAAAACAATCCCACCCCCCAACCCCCACCCCCACCCCACAGCTCGGGGTGGGGGTAGGGGTGAGAGGGAGTTAAAAAAAAAAAAACCAAGGCAAAAAACAACAAACATTTTGTGGAAGGTGACAAAGGTCTTGGATGCAAAGTATTCTTACTTTATCCTGGTGATGAATTGCCAGAGGGTGACTGGGAAACTATTTAAGGACCAAACTGGCAACCGTCCTTGTTTAACTGAAGCAAATGTTGTTTACCTCTAAGCAAAATAAAAGATGGGGGTCACAAGCAAGAGGGATCAAAAGCGCTTTCTCCAAACAGATGTATAAAAGAGAGTGATTTTAGAATGATTTCAGCTCCTACTTTATAGAAATATTTTATGAGCACTCTTCTGAAAATAACATGCTTCTGAAGAGTTTTCCTCCCCAGATCGCTTCCTGAAAAACGGTGACATTACTTTCATCCAGTGCCGTTGGCTGCGCAGGAGACCTTGTATAAAACAACGCAAAGAAACCTGACAAAGCCAGCAACTCCGCACAAGGAAACCAAGCCTTTTTTTTTTCTCCCCCTTTTTTGGCCAGAAAAATAACCTTCAAACCTCAAATTGAATCTATAAATGCTTCTATCAAATTTTTCTTTCAAGAACCTGGAAAGCAGTTCATTTAGTTTTACAGAACAGGTTTGAAAAGAGTTTTCTTGCAGAGTTTTTGTTTTATAATCAAAATAATTCAAGGGAAGTGACACGACTTTTGAGATTTTTTTTTTTTTTTTTCCTGGACAAAGTCTACTAGAGGGAGAGAGGGAAAGAAAAAAAAAAAAATCGAACCAATTCCAAGCCTAGCAGACAAAAGTTACATACAATGGGAGAGACCTCAAGGATAGTGATAAATTATTCTGTCACTGAATTAAAGTACTGGGAGAAGAAAAGTCTTCAAAAAATGTAAAATGAGTATCAGCCAACTACCTTCACAGTTAATGGAATTATGGAAACTTCTGTCTGGTGGGAATATCCCCAATACATTGGAGTCCTTTTGTTTTTTAAACGTAGTTTAAAAACTTTATGCCATGGACAAAATAAATAAATAACTTGGGAAGACCAAAAAAAAAAAAAAAAAGCCAAAAGAAAACAGAAATTAGGGCAGTTTTTAAACTACAAGCCAACTGTTTGCTCTACTTTGCTTTATTTATTAGTTCTTAAGGTATTTAAAACTTGAGCATTAAAACTGCAGAATAATTTGCAAATGAATGCAGTCGGAGTTGTGAAAATATAACTCACAGCTGAATGTGGGTTATTCAGACAAATGGCCGCTTTGTTCGAGGAGGGGAAGTAAAGTTCTGTGTTAATTTATTACAAACTGCAGCATTTCATCCCTGATGTCCAGGCAACAATGTTTTTCATTTCAAGTAATTTATAAGCACTTCGCCGAGCACTTAGCAGCGATATGCGTGGCTGTTTTGCTCCCAGAAACCGAGTGTATATGTATTTACTGTGGGAATTTGTTTTTAATAAAACTGTTGTAAGGCATTTTTATTCCTTTGCTTTGTTACATTAAAAACATTCTCTGCATAAGTAATGTATTTTATTCCAAGTTGAAAGGCAGCAGACCACAGCCGGCAACTGTATGGGTTGGTTGGGAATACTGACGAGAAGAGCAAAGTTTAAAGCGAACCGGACCATTTTCCAAGCAGTTCTAGGTGTCTCCTCTGCCCACACCCCCACCCTCCTCCCCACGGAGGACCCCGGAAGTGCCCGGAGGCCCCAGGATGCGAGCAGTGGAGACTAAGACTCACACTGCAGAACTGAATAGAAATAAAGAGCCGGATGTGCCCTAAATGGGTGTGTGGGCGCTGCAGCCCCTGTGTACACATATACACACACGTGTGATCAATGTGAGCCATCTGTAACAGGTTTCCTCAGCCCTCCACCTTCCCTAGAACCAATTCACAACCCCAAAGATCCCCCCGTCGGCCTACTTCCGTTTTTAAGGAAAGCGCACAGCTATTCAGGTTCCTAGGTACCCACAGACATCTCCAGTCCCAAAACGTCAGACTTGGTCGGAGGCTGTTGGGTGGGAGGCTGTTGGGTCGGCTGAAATGGGGGTGAGGAGCCTCAGAACAGCATTTGGTTTCCGGTTTTCGGCTTTGGGGAGAGAATTGTGGAGGGAGCGAAAAGCCACAACAGGTTAGAGGTGGCTGTTCTGTGGGGGTTGTGACCCTCCAAGGGCTCACTCTGTCCAGAAGGGATGAGTTCGTTGAAGTCATTATCTATCTATCTATCATTTATAGGCCTATCACCTATCCACCTATTTTTATCTATTATGCAGTTTTATCATCCTTGCCCCTTCTGCTGGGAGAAACCATCGGTCCTAACAGCTGATGCTACAGGGAGCTGGGAGATGACTTCCATATGTGTTGCGTGTAGCCTAGAACGGCCAGGCAGGCAAACTTCATTTCATCACCCCTTGACTTCCTGCCCTTCACAGGAGTTGCATTTCTTACACATTGAAGGAAGACCCGCCGCTAGCAAAAAGCCCGGCTAGCCCGCGCCTTATTGTGATTCTGGCTTGGCGGCGGTGGCCTGACACCCAAACCCACATCACCTCGGAGGCGTGCCTGTTGTTTAACCTGTACCTCACGGCGCTTCGCGTGTGAGCACAGCCGATTCAATCGTGGGCTCCGCAGGCAAGGATTCTGCCAGGCCCTGCAGCCTACTGAGGTACAGGAGCTCTGTAAAATGCAGCCTCATAATTATCTAGACACATTTGAGAAGTTCTTTATAATTTGAAAATTGCTTTGACTTTTAAAAAGAAATTTGATGAGCAATTATTCTATAATAATAGATTTTTAAACTTATTATTAAAAAAATAACAGGAGTAGGGTTTGAAAAAAATTACCTTTAAGAGAATTGAGCTTTTTTTTTTTCCCCTCTGGCCACTAACTTTTCCAGAAGTGAGGAATAAATGAAAATCTCGATTGCTATGCTAATTAGCTATAGAAATCGTGTTTATTATTTGTAAAGGGCGTGTGGAAATAAGCACCTGCCTGCAGACGGGAGACTGGGAGAAACTAGGGAGTGGGTGTAGGAAGGATCCGAACGACGCTTCCCACCAGCGCCTGGCCCTAATGGAGAAGAGCTGATCAGTATGATCTCCTAGTCCTGCTGTTTCTTTATTAAAAATTACATTTTACAAGACCGGCTCCAAGGAGCTTTCCTGACTTTAACCTACATTCATCTTCTCATCTTCGAATTCCTAGATCTCCTAGGCCGGGAAGTGTGAGTGCGTATGTGTGTGTCTGTGCATGCATGATCGTGCATGAATGCACACATGTGCATGCACTGGCGTGTGTGCGTATGTGAGCATGAACATGTATTTTGTGCATGTGTGTGCAGGACTATGCATGTATTTGTGCATTTGTGTGTATAAACATGTGCACAAGTGTATGCCTATGTGTGTGTGTGCACGCCCACATGCCCAAGTGTGGGCATGTGCACATGCATGTGGGCCCAGGCATGTACGGACATGCGGGTGTGCGTGTGGGTGTGCATGTATGTGCATGTGCACACTGGTGTGTATATGATTTAGGGACTGAAAGGCCCCTGGGGATCCCAGGGCAGTCACCTCCCCGGGACAGGGAGCGGGCTGACTGAGGCTTGGGAGGAATGAGCATTGCAGTTCCCTCAGCCCATGGCGTGGCCAGGGTCTGGTCCAGCAGGCTAGCTGCCCATCTTCACGTGGTCCAGCTCTCGTTGGGTCCAGCCCCAAACTCTTCCCTCTGGGGTTTCGAACACTTCCGGTCCCCTGGGGATAAAAGGGAGTCCTCTTTTTCTGTAGTGAAGAGATCAACTTAAGAGCTGGTCTTCATTAAATAATGGTCGTGAAAGAAACGAGAGAGAAAGCAAGCAGAGAAAGATAACGCATCAGCTCGTGATGTGGCAGCGACAGCTGAGAGTATTTAGCTCACGTTAGAAACAATGATCTATCAATCAAGTGGTCCTCAATGTAAAACTTGTCCAAACAAATGTTTACCAGGTAGGACGAATCTCCGTGCTTCTGGAGGGGATATTATTCTCAAACAGTACTTTGTCTATGTTGGGAAGATTTTTTTAACCCTATTTTCAAGCATGTCCTCAACAAGCTATGAGAGTTAATCAGTCCACAATCAGATAATCCCTGAGCAGGAAAACCTCTAGTCCCTACAAGTTGAAGCTCCGAGTGACGAAGGGCCACACGCTGCCTCCCAGTTGAGTGGCCGTGCCGTGGCACCTGTCTGCCCACTAAATGCCAGTTGGCAGCAACAAATGAAGTAGTGCAGTTAGAGGGGCATTTGTCTGAGATGGAAACCTCGGCTCTTGACCGTGTGGGTCCTCTGGAGCTTGTGTGGGATCTCTCTCTCTCTCTCTCTCTCTCTTTTAAATCCTCACCCAAAGATGTTTATTGATTTGAGAGAGAGAGAGAGAGAGAGGGAGGGAAACATCCATGGGAGAGAGAGACATGGATTGGTTGCTTCCCACAGGCGCCCTGACCAGGGATTGAACTGGCAACACTTTTGGTCTACAGGATAATGCTCTAACCAACTGGGCCCTCTGGCCAGGGCTGGTGTGGGCTCATCTCGTGAAGAGTGGTAGGCTCTGGGGGCCCTCCACCGCAGATCCCAGCCCCAGACCTGCTATCTGCCAGCCGTGCGACATGGGCCTGTGACGCCACCATCTTTGTGTCTGTTTCTCAGTTTGTAAAATTGAGATGTTAATAATAGCCTCTGCCTCCATGGGATGTCATGGGTATTAAACACATCACAGGACGTTTTTCTATGAGTCAGCTAAGCTTGGTGTGCAGGAAATGCCTTAGGCTTATAAGTCGCTATTATTTCACGGCGGAACCCAGGTTAACATGTCCACCGAGTTGTGATGCCCACATTGAACCTTGACTTGTAGTTTTGCTCGGTAGTAGGGTGCTTTCTCTGCTCACTTCTTCTCTTTTGTCACACGTTTTCTTCACCGAACAAGGCAGGCCAGCAAGTTCTTTCTTCTCTTCTGTGCCTCCCTGGATCTCTTGCTTTCTCATTTCTTTCTGTCTCTCCCTCTTCTTGAGCCTGTTATCTGTCTCCTCGAATTGTCTCCAGATATCCTCATTACAGCTCTATCTGCCTCATTTGTATTCGTTCATTACCATACGTTTTGCATGCCCCTCCCTAAGCAACTCTTAAAAAGCAGACCACATGGTGCTAGGGAGGTGGGCGTGGGGCAGGATCAGGGAAGCATTGAAGGGGCTGTGGGGAGGTGTTTCGTCTTTTCCAAGGCTCTCTGGAGGAAACGGAGGCTTTCAAGGCTCAGAGCACAAAAGCAGGCCCTGTTAGCTTGTAAGCCCAGGAGAGTTAACATTGCCCAAAGGGGTGCTGATGCTCGATGAGGGGCTGATGCTTCTGCCCCTCCATCAAACCCTGGGCTAGCAGGTGCCGGGATGGAGGGTGCATTTGGATCAGAATCACATTCTCAGGCACCTGAGTATCTGAGGGTTGCTCTTTTCGGGTCTGTCTGTCTGGCTCCTATTACAGTTTTCTCCCTTCTCAATCTTTATCCATCCTCTTCAAATTCATTCACACCCTGGTGGAAAGAGCGAATCCAGTCTAACGCAATGTATCCCTAAGGGATATGGATTTCAACAAGCTGCGGGAGATTGCCTGCAGGTTGTAGGGCGGGGTGATGCCCTGGCCGAACAGGGGCCGTATTCAGCCCGTCGATGTCTTTGGTTCAGCCTGTAGTATGACGCCCAAAGTCACATGGGTGTTAAAAATTAGCAGACTTCCCATAAAAGCCTGCAAGTCTGGCCTCTCCGGACGAATATGGGCCTGACTTCCTTCGTCTCTCTCACCGCGTGTCTGCAAACTCTTAGGTCATAGCTCCTCTTGTCTAAGAAGTGTTCATTCTCAAATGCCTGCCACCCAAGCCCAGAGGGCCCAAGGCCCTCCACTGTCCTGAATAGTGGGGGTCTCTAAAAAGAGGCAAGCTAGTCCCAAACGACTCACAGGGCATAGCAAAAACATGTTTGGACTTTTTACTTTCTGTTTTTGCATCTATTATAAAATGTGTATTTATGCATATTATTTAATGTAAACATGTGTAAGTAAACACACCAATACTGGGATGCATGTTCAAACGTTTTTGACTGATGGTTTACATGATCGAACACGGAGACCCTTATTGTTACCCTTAATGGCGTACTTTGGGACAGTTGTTAAAAGGTGAATGCATGCAAAACACATGCCAATTCATGAATACCAAATGAGCCAGATGGCACAAACATGCCAGGAGACAGATAACGCAGAGCGACAGAGACAAGCGCCAGGAGAGGGAAAGCAAGGAGACAGAAAAGGAGACGTGAGTACTGATAACTATGAGCCTAAAAACACCCCGATATTCTAACCGATGCGTTTAGCGAGGGCAGAAGCTGCGAATGGGAGGTAGCGAACTTCCGTCTTAGGACACACAGACTTCTTGCCACGTCCACGTGGAGCTGGGACAGAGCTTAGCAGACATCTGTTCCCGTAGGTCGTGTGAGGTGGTGGCAAAGTCAGTCCTTGAGAGCTTAAGCAATTTGTCTGGGGTCATTAGCCAGTCTTCTTTGTTGATACACGCGGCCATTTTCGGTTCCTGGGAAGTGACTGACAGTCAGTGCATCTACAGAAGAGGCTGCCGTTCTTACGGACCCCCCCGCTAAAAAAATGTGTCCTTAGGAATCCGTTCTTACTGCTTCTGCAAGAATCAAATCAGTTTCCTTACCCTTCGGCATGGTGGATCTAGGCCACCTCCCGTCTGGTCAATTGTCGTCAGGAAAGACATGTTGAACAGGGTGAGATTCAAGGACAGCCTGGAGGCAAAAACAGATAAGGACAAGGGCTTTTGAGTCGAATGAACGGGGGTCAAGTTCCAGGTCTGCCTGTTGCTCAGGGTGTGAAGTAAGTATGTTCACATCGGTAAGAGACATAATCCTAGCACTTACATTGTCAGGGGCTCGGCAAGATCAAACGAGGCCTGTTAGGGAAGGTACAGAGCCCAGTGTCTTGCATATAAGAAGGGCCCGGTAAATGTAGAGATTGTCAGATTCAAATTAGTATCATCATGTCTGTTCCTAGCTGTCCATGGGTGGGTCACATGTTGGGAACCAGTGGCAGCTGAAGCTTCCCCGAGTCTTTCACCTGTGAGCGAATGATTGTTGGACGAGACTGGTAGCTGAGTTCTAGGAAGTGAGTCCCCATCCCCTGCAAACAAGACCAATGAGCAGGTTTAATGGAGCAAGGTGACTGCTCATGAGTGTGCCTAAACCAAGGAGAGATCTGAAATTACCCGTAAGTTTCATCAAGAAAGAAGCCTTCCTGTCTTTCGGGAAGAGAAACCGGGTGTTCCATCGGACATGGTATGCTCTCGGCTCTGGCCAGAGCAGCTAGCCTTCGCTTTATGAGAACTCATTGCATTAGCGCGGGCTGTACTTGAGCTTTGGTGTAGAAAGATTACTTGCCTTTGTTCCCCTGTCCTGCCTTTCCCCCAGTTCCTCTGTGCTCTGTTTCCCGGCATTTTGCTAAGACAGGCCGAGGACTCCAGTGTAGCCTTGAACCCCAGGAAAGTGACTGGCAGAGTGCCAC
Source organism: Desmodus rotundus (assembly GCF_022682495.2). Taxonomy (NCBI): domain Eukaryota; kingdom Metazoa; phylum Chordata; class Mammalia; order Chiroptera; family Phyllostomidae; genus Desmodus; species Desmodus rotundus. The sequence continues at coordinate 4,382,782 of NC_071398.1, forward strand.
CTCTGATACATCAGCCCAATTCTGCTGTCAGGGCTCCCTGTTCCTCTGGGTCCCCTTCTTTGGGTGCCACCCTCCCACTGTTTGGGGCAGATGGGTAGCATCAGCTTCCAACAAAGATGCATCTTCTCATTGGAGCTCAAATCCAGAGACTCCGAAGCAGCTTCTCCACCCTTTATGTGAAGAGCCGTCCCGACGTTTGGCTGGTCTCTTGAGCCTGGCCTTCCCTGTGCTTGATTTGAGCAAAGATCTGAGGATGCACATTGTATCTGGGATCAAATCCCTCCGTAGGGAAGGGGTCAGTACTGGGGTACCAACTGGGGTAGCATCCAGCTCACAAAGGCAATGTCAGGCCCGGTGCCCTCCTACAACCTGGTGCCACCTCGTGCTCTCCCAGAGCTGGGCTCCCTCCCCTTAGCGCGCTGCTGGCATCAGTCTGGAATAGGAACTTCTAAAACCCCATTAACTAGTAATCACTCTGGGCCAGTGAGGGCGCCTCCACCACCCCGGGAATATCCAATTAGCAAATCATGATCTGGCCCTCCAGTGAAAGAAGTCAGACCCATTATCTGTGATGTCCCCAATTAGAGTGTTTATTCATGAAAGACGGCGCTGAGCTGGCCTGCCCCGGGCTCCTTCCTTCCCCAGAGCTTGGCCAGATGAAGCATCTACTCTGGCCCCCCCAACCCCCACCCCCAGCCCCGCCAGTCCCAGGCAGCCCCCACGGGCTGCCCAGATCATGGAGGGAAGAGTCAAATTCTTCGGGCTCACTCATGCCTGACCTGAGTCCCATGTCTCTGCTCCTTTTGGGGCTGGAAAAATAAATGAGTTGAGCCCTGAGTGTGGCTGTGATTTCCTTAGCATTTATCAATCTCACTTGAACAGGCAGACTGGCATTTGTCAGACGTGGAGAATGCCTGTTCCCCGGCTCTCTCCTTCCCCTTCCTGCTTTCTCTCCACCCTTGCCATCGGTTGCACCTTAACTGCCTAAAAACGGGGAACAAAAGTGCATCTGCTTTTCCTGCCAAAATGGTCCTTAGTGACCGCACTGGGCATCACCCCTTCTGTTCCATTTCCCAAATGAGAACACGGGATGTTACCAGGTTGGGTTGTTCCATTAACCTCTCCATTTGTTCGATAGCCAAGAATATAACCCCGTTTTGAAGGTACTCAGATAGAGTGATCATGAAGTTAAAAAATAAAAGAGTAATAAAACAACCAAAACAGTGTTGGCGAGGAAGACGCTCTTAGCAAAGGCTCCTCATTCCGGACAACATCTGACTATGAAGAAAAATACTCTGAGGCAGTCAGAACTGCTGCTTGCTAAGCGGATAGCTTCTCAGCTTTAGCCTTTTATACCATACGGCTTCCTTGCCAGTATCGGGCCTCAGCAGTCCCGTCTTCTCCCCACGAGAGGGGAGGTTCTAATCCTTCCCAGCTTTCCCGCTCAGACAAGTTGCTGGGGGAATTAGGGGGCACAGCTCTGCCCGAAACTTGTGTAGGCTGCTACAAAAACACAATCTGTCTGTTTATATTTCTAGAGCCAAGCACGGTGTTTTCTGTAATTCTGATTAGCATCTACTTGGCCCCTTCCTTGAGTACCCTCTGTGGAAATGTTTCCGATAGAAATCTGTGCACTCCTACTGTCGGGGGGCGGGGGGGGGGTGTGCAGGAGGCGGGCCCCACCAGCTCAGGCGCTGACGGGCAAAACTTCAGGATTTGTGCGTATTGGCTTTTAAACACAACTGTTAGTAAAATGGGAATGATATAAATGTACAGTTAAATGGATCACGTTAAAAACAAAGGTAGCCCTGGCCTGTGCGGCTCACTTGGTTGCAGTGACGTCCTGTAGTGGAAAGGTGGCAGGTTCGATTCCTGGGCAGAGCCTATAACCTAGGTTGTGGGTTCGATCCCTGATCCAGGCACATGTGGTCCCCAGTCCAGGAGCGTATGGGAGGCAACCTGTTGATTATTCTGTCTTGCATTGATGTTTCTCTCTCTCCCTTTTTCTGTCTCTCTTTTGAAAAAGCAATGAAAGAATGTCCTTGGATGAGGATTAAAAAATAAATAAAATAAAAACAAAGATAACAGTCAAACTTATCAATTATTTTTGCTACTTTTTCCTGGTTATAGACACAGTTATATCTCTTTTTAAATTGTATTTTTAGAGAGAGGAGAAGGGAGAGAGAGAGAGAAACATCGACGTGTGAGAGACACATCAGTTGGCTGCCTCTCACACGCCCCCAACTGGGAACCTTGCCCAAAACCCAGGTATGTACCCTGACTGGGAATCGAACTGGCAACCTTTCAGTTCATGGGCCGGCAATCAACCCACTGAGCCACACCAGCCAGGGTGACACAGTTATATCTTAAAGCCACTTAAAATTCTTATATCTGGACGAAGGTAACACTGGAGAATGGTGTGCCAGTGAGCAGCTCGCGTCTTGAAATCAGCCATTGGGGGGGATATTTTCACCGTGGAAATGAGATACCCAACACATCAGGGTCCCTTTACCCCAAGCCAGCAGATCGCTGGATACACCACCATCTGTCCAGCAGAACCTGTGCAGCCTTCTGGAAAGTTCACACAGCAACCGCTCCCTTCCCTGGCATTCTTGGGCAAATGTCTGGTCCATATAAGCAAAGTTTATGGGCAGCCAGACACTGTCCATTTGGTATCAGGTCCTTCGTTATTGTATTTTTGCTTATTTTTAGTGGACTTTTTTCTAAATGACATCACATAATCTGCCACCTTTCACACAGAAATTCTGACAACGTTTCAGTTTTCCCTTGGGAATGGAGCGTGAGTACAACATCACTCTGAGCCCTGCGGTCACCGATTGCCTCCGGGGACGCGAAGGTGCCCGTGTTCGTCTCCCCACACGAGATGACCCGGACCGCGACAAGCTTCCAGATGTGCTTTCCGCTCTGATTGCTTGTGAGAAGTCTTCTGGATTAGTGAAAAGATGTCAGCTGTCACTCATGTTTTTAATTACATAACTAGGATGCAAATACGTGTTCGGAGTAAGGGACTGAAACAATACACGGATAAAAAGGAGAACATCCCTCTCAAACCATTTTCGATTCTCAGTCCAGGAAGAATCTCTGTTACACTTTGACATGTTTCCTTCACAATCTTTTAGTGTCTACGTATATACATATTATTCTATGGAAGAATAAATTAATACGTATCTACATGACTTTTACACACCTGAGGCTACCGGTCACGAAACACTCTGCAACAAGGTTTTTCACTCATATCATCAATTTCGTCCACGTTCGTACCTGTAGATCTCTGCCATTCTTTATCATAGCCGCAGGGTCTCGTGGCGTTTCCCCATCACCGGGCATTTAGATTGTCTCCATGTTTTCTAATGTTTATTACAAATGAAGCAAAATTTAACATCCTGGTTCATACATCTTTGTGCACAGGCATGTACACTTATATAGGATGACGGTCAACAAGTAGAATCACATACTGACTGTAAGTTGTAATTGAAAAATAAAATAAAATAGTCCTGACCGGTGTGGCTCAGTGGGTTGGAGCATCATCCTGCAGACTGAAAGGTCACGGGTTTGATTCCTCGTCAGGGCACATACTTGGGTTGCGGGTTTGGTCCCCAGTCAGGGTGCATGTGAGAGGCAACTGATCCATGTTTCTCTCTCACATCAATATTTCTTTCCTTCTCTCTCTAAAATCAATAAGCATGTCCTCAGGTGAGAAAAAAATAAAAAATAAATAAAAAGTAGAATCACTAAGTCATAGGGTGTCAGCTCTTGCTTTCATGTCTCCTCATCATCTCCTACAATGGTGAAGTTCATTAACAGTGTGCCCGTAAGTACTGAGGCTCTGGGGAAAGCCCTGATGGGGGCAGATGCTCCCCGTTAATATCAGGGCATTGGGGCATCCGTGGCTATGGGAGGCGGCTCCACAACAGCCCTCTGGGTGAGCGAGCTGCTCTGGGACTTTGTTGGAAGAAGGTCAGCCGTCCAAGAGTTTCATGGGGCAGGTACGGTCAGTGCATGTCCACACACTCAGATCTTCTCTCCCGGCACATCCCAGCTCTCTCTCTAATGCTGCTCTGCTTCTTCAGGCCCGCGGGCTTCCTCCAATGCCTCCGGAAGCTTTCAGGCCTAGGACATAGGCCCAAAGTGCTAGGGAACTAATGGCCCCCCCGAGCAGCTCTCAGCCATGGGCTAGGGCTCCATACTTCGGCTCCATCACAGCCAAGGAGGGGTCACTCTGAGGCCTCTGCCTCACGTCATTCCCAGGGTGGGGGGGCCCCAGGGATTGAGCTTAGTCACCCACAGTAGCAGCTGGCTGAACAAGACATCCTCTTTCGGCTGCCTGTCCTTCCTGGCTCACGTCCCCTCCCCTTGCCTTGGATTTTCTGCACCTCCCAGACCCGTTATCTGCCCTTGAACCCTTGTCGCTGGGTTGTTTCTGGGGGAAGAGGGGTCCCAAATGGAGACAGCTTGTCTCCTCACTACTGTGGCCACGGCAGCTGCAACCCAGAAGCGAGAGATTGTTAAGCAAAGATAATGCTCCACCTTGCTTGCTGCCAGGAACAAGTGCCCTTTTCTGAATAAATCAAGTTATGTCTGGCTGCCCTTGTACACAACTTTGGGACGCCTGACTTGACTGGCTGGGTGTGCTGTGGGGATAAAAATAGGTTGCAGTGTCACACTGTCCCATGGAGAACATACGAACGGCCTGGCGCAGTCTCTCTGCCCCATGCGCTCATGACAGAAAACCCACTTGTGCCTGAGGCCACTGTGCCTCCAGCTCTAGGGTGGGGACTTGGGCGAAACAGAATCAGCTCCAGTAAGAACTTGCAGCCTTGGGGCTCCCCTGACCAGGAGGCCCAAACCTGGGCAGCAGGGCTTCCTCACAAGGCAATGCTCCCCGTTCTGGGGCTGAGGCCTGGCGAGGCCCATCACATCATCCCTGGGCCAAGGTCAACATGCCCCAGGGCGGTCCAGTGGACATTTAAGGGAGGGCTGGAGAGCTGTTTCAGAAGCATTAGAGAAGCTTAGAGCTTCCGCCCGCCAACAATGCCTTTGGTTAAAGCTGTCCCCTTTTCAGTTCTGGCCTGGGGCCAACTCACAGTGGCTGTCAACTTCTCTACCAGCAAAACTCGAACTCTTTTTCTTATGAGCATCCACCTAGGTCTCTTGCTTGAAACAGCGCTTAGACGTCCCTACAAAACGGACCCCAAGTTAATAATAGCAATAATAACAACCCTTTTAAAAACACAGTGCCAGGTATCATGCTCTGTGATTCACACGCGTTAACCCAATGAGCCATCAGAACAGCGCTCAGATGGGAGGGATAGAAATGCTGATTATCGCCACCCAGACAGGGGAACCAAGGCCCAGTGAGGTTTCATAACCGGCCCAAGTGGCATAGCTGGGATTTATGTCCCGGGATGTCTAACTTCAGGGCTCATGCTCTTAACCTCTCCAAGTGCATGAACGTGGGAGTCAGACCATTCTTGCCATAAAGGCTTATTTAGCTGTGTGACCTTGAGCAAGTCACTGAAGGCTCTGAGCTTGAACTGCTCCAGTGAAGGCGATGCTCCTTCTCTCGTGGGCGTTGTAGGTGTTGCAGGGATAGCGAAGGCCCTGTCGCAGCCAAACGGGTGCCCTCCAATATGTAGTGATGATAATTGTCGTTGTTGTCACCTTCACCTTCTTCTGACATCTCACCCGTGCATGTGCTCTGGGCTCCATTCATGCTGGAGGGCTCGCTCCTTCCTGAACACTTGGGCCAGTTCTGCCTCCCATCTCCATGCATGGCCCTTGCTCTTTCTTTCTGTCTGGTGACGTGCTGCTCAGCAGAAATGCCACTCTCTCTGGGGGAAACTCTGAAAACTCCCTTCGAGTCCTTTATCCATCAGGGATTTCATCTCACGGGGGAGCAGTTTGCTGGTCAGTGGAAGGTCTGGAGACAGACTGTCGGCCGGCTCCTGGGAGGGCGCCCTTCTCTTCAACAGCCGCACGCGTGGAACAGGCTCCTTGCTGCGTGAAATGACAGCAATTGTGGCGCCTAATCATAGGGTCATTGTCAGAAGTAAATGAGAATCAGTCTGTAAGAAGTTTAGCATGGGGCTAGGAGCGCACTGAGTGCGCGTGAATCTCACAGCATTTTAGCGTTATGACGGTTATATCACTTAACTCCTGATACTATGGTTCTGCCTATCACATAGTGGGGTTTCTACCCCCACTAGACCGTGAACTTCTGCAGGATAGTGACAGTGTCTACTCCGTGTTTTGGTGTTTGTACTTACACCCATGCCTGGCATATGGTGGGCCGTTTGGTGTCCGATGAGTGGGGGTGGCCAGGTAGGTGGTTCAGTGGCCGATTGGGCGATGCGGTCTGGCTCGGTAGATGGACAGGGGTCTGGGTTATCGCTGCTCTCTGAGATACAACGAATGTCTCATCAGGAGGCAGAGAACACGAAGGGGCAAGAAGCAGCCTCCCAAACTCTTTCGTGTGAACCAGGGATGACAAAGGAGAGAAAAAGAGAACAAAACCAGCAGCCGAGAAGGCCAGTGGGCCCGCTTTTATCCACCCCGGGTGAAGAGTTGCCTTCATTTACCTCCGAGGCTCCTTTTACTTCCGAACCTTGGCCTTCACCTTTCCACATCCCCAATACGTAACAATGCCAAAGGGTCTGCAGAGGCGCCCTTGCCCAAGTGAGCAACCTGAGTCGTCATCTGGGCTTCAGGGTTATCTCACACACGTCTGGCCACCCCCGGGGCCTGTAAGGGAAAAGGCCGCATAGGATCTGGGTTTGAATTCGCCCCCTGAGGCAGGGCCCAAGGTGGAGCATCCAACCCTTTCACAAACAAGACTAAAGCTTTGGTGCGAAGTCACTGGATCTGTCGGGGCCTTCACCCTCATCTTTCTCCTCAAGGGCTCTGCATGGTTTCTCAGTCATCACCCTCTGCCCAGCAGGCCACATCTAAGCTCTCGGGGGGTCCTGGACCCCTGGAACTTAATTCAGATCAACGGCGTGAACGCTTCTGCACTCACTCAGGTGACAGCCACCTCCATCCCAATTGCCAGTGCGCACTACGCCACTATTGAGCCTTTCCCCCTTTGCCAGCCGGTGCCCCGCACGTGAGCTGCCAGTCTCCAAAGACATCAACCTCCCTACCTGCAAAGACTCTTTTTCCAGAGTGGATGTAGTGAGAATCAAGTGCACGAACTCTGCCTCTGGTCAGCTGACCAAGCATGTAATTCAGTCCCACTGGGCTTATTTAGTAGATGGGACAATTATAAGAACCAGGCCACACTTCGTGCTGACCCAAAATAGACACTCAGTTAACCCTAAGAGCAAAAAGAGGGAAGAAGAAGGAGCAGGAAGAAAAGGGAGTGGCGGAGGAAAATTAGGAGGGGGATGAAAGAAGACTCTTGTTCTCTGACCACGTTAGCGGGACCGATGCCTGTGGAATGATGGAAGAACTGGAGCTAGTTCCGAGTGGGTGCCCCACCAGGTGACTCAGAGGAGAGGTCCGTGCCAGCCTAAAATGATGGTGCCAGACTCGGCTAGAGGGGATGAGAGGGGAAGAGACTCTCATCCTTCCCCAAGCCTCTCCTTTGTGGTGAAGACACAGGGAGATGACTTCCAGCTGGCCCCAGGTCATTTGGCCATTTGGCCCTTGGGGGAGAGCAGTGATTGGACACCAGGGCAGCTAAGCTCAGCCCCTTTACCTTTTGCAAGGCAGTACCTCCCTCCACCTCCCTCCCCACTCCTTTTTCTCCCTTCCCTTCCTCTCTCCCTTCCCTCTCTTTCCTTCCTCTCTCTCTCCATTAGCTGTTAAACAGATATTCTGGGTAGCAGAGTTGCCGGGTCCCTCTGTATAAATACATACTCCTAAGGCATGGTGGTGCTTGGTGGTCAAGAGCTCTGGCTTGGGAGGGCACTGGGCTTAGGTTTAAAGCCTGATTCTACCAGTGATTAGCTGTGTGTCCTGGCTTAGTTACTTAAGTCTATTAATCTGAAGGATCCTCCTCTCTGAAGGTTTCATGAAGGTCAGAGCGAAGCAATTCACATAAAGTGCATAAACGAGCCTGGCATCCTGTGAGCGCTCCGTAAATATTCACTACTATTTTTAATTTTATTATCACCACATATCCAACAAAACAGCACTAGAATTTACCTTTTCTAGGTCAGGGTACACACTGGCAGCGCCCTGACAATCCTGGGTGGCCTTGTTTTTAAGACGTTCAGAGGGAGCAGGACATCAAAACTCCTGCTTTAAAACAAAGCAAAGCAAAGCAAAGCAAAGGGTATCAAGCTTTCCTTTCTACAGAACCCCGAACAGAAGACAACGAGAGAAGAGCGCAGCAGGGACGGCTGGCTCGCGGGCCACGCTGACTTCCACGGTCCAGATGATGGGGGTGTCTTTCAGGGAAGCCAAGATTTGGGGAACGCTTCCAGTGCGAGCCCCCATCTCGTCCTGAGATGAGGCTCCGCCATGCGAAGGACCAGGCCCCCATTCCTCATCTTTTCTTTTGCTCGTGACCCAGATGAACCACGGGCTTCTCTTACGTGTCTGCCTTTGAGGTCCAGCCCCGTTACCTGACCTAGGAAGTCCTTCTGCCTCAATATTTAAGTGGAGGAGAACCTAGCCCATCTGAGCGCTCACTTTTTTTCTGCCCTGACAACCCCCAGTGTTAAAACCAGAGGAGAATCTGGAGCTTGCTTCATAGTTTGGGACCTTCCTGGCCCATCAAGGGCCCCTTTTATCCCCACATGGGCAGGGCTGATCCTGCCTCGCACACTGGGCAAGCCCGAGACACTTCTTTGTTTATTCCTTGTGGCCAACAGTTTCCTGCCTTCCGTCCACCTGTGCACTCTGGGAGGCCCGAGACCTCGGAGAGTGATGTCCTGTTCGCTTTGCCTTAGGGGACAAAAGACACACTTCACTGAAACGTCATATGTCAGCCCGCGTCCTTCAATTCTGTTCAAACCACATCTCTATTCTCTTTATTTTTTTCCCTTAAAAAAAAAAAAAAGAACCACAACATTATGGGGGAAACGAAGAGAAAAAGATCGGGGAGCGCAGTCCACAAAACCCCAGCAAACCCAAGCCTACTTTGGGAATTGGAAACATCTGTACTTTCTCAGCAGTTTGAAAGGAAACAAAAAATTGCCAAGTGGTATAAAATTTGAAGAAAAATTACCCAAAGGAGGAATGGACGTTAACCACGCTTCAATTCCCCACTATGGGTTGACATTTGAAGTACTTTCTTCTCTCCTCTTTCTTTCTGATTCACAGTGTGTCTAAAGAGGTGAATTGAGCTCACAAAACCCAACCTCCTCTTGCCAGGGTGGGTATGAAATATGAAGGCTAGTCGATTGTCTGGGCTCAGTGCATTGGAATAACATTGGTTAAATTATGGATAGTTTTTGAATAGTGTCACTTTTTTTTTCTCTGCAGATGGTTGTTCACACAAGGAGCCGGGTCTGCATAATTGTATCACTAATCAGCAGTAAGGCAATTAGTTGTGTAAGTGTGCTATAATCATTCTAACAGAAGAGATGACGAAAAGACAAAAAAAAGGAGGGGGGGACCAAAATGTCTTTTCTGAACCCATCAACTGACAGCCATAATTAGATATATATAATTGAAAATTCCACAGTAGGGGGCCAGCTTACACAAATGAATTTTGTAATGCTGCCCTTATGCATTTGTGTCTCTGGCTGAACAATCCCCCCAGGAAAAGGCAGAAAACTTGCCATTCCAAGAGTGCATACTGTACTGGGTATTCTTTCGGACCAATGATGTCAGAATAACATTTTTTTTTTTTTGGCGTGTGGTGGGGGGCACAGGCTGGGGGACCGGGAAGGGGTCTGCTATAAAAACAAGAGCAGAGCTGTTATGGATCACGTTGCCGTGAACTGTCTTGTCGTCACTGTGATTTTCGAGCCCGTTCTCAGCTGGCACCCTGATGTCCCTCTTTGGGCTCACTGTGGGAATTCTGGGCGGGGCTGACTTACCTAGGAGGCACAGTGTCTCGGGCCCACCGTACTTTCAGGGGTCTCCGTGAGGGCTTTAATTTGAATTTCTTTGTAAAGGAGAAGAAAATAAAATGAATGTAATAATGAACTGTGTAAGAAGGAACCCAGCCTGGATGACCATTGCTGTCACGCCAACGAAATGTAACATATCATTTTTAATATATTTTTTTTATGAAGGAAGAGGCCTACAAAGGCCAAAGTGCCCGGGGCCCACTGATCCACTAACCATCAGCCAGTGGCCCTGATTCTGGCCTAGGTGGAATTCTCCATTGAAGTGAGAAAAAGGGGGGTTAAGGGAGCTTCCTTATAACAGCATATTCCAACCCTAGTTTTTATAGGAAAGAGGGGACTTTATTTAACCAAAGCCTGATTATCAAAACCTATAATTACATTTGGGTTAAAAATTCTTAAGCTGCCTATGAGTTTGTGGAAACTCCGAAGAACAGCTTAGCACCGAAATAATCAGACCACAGGTCTCTCAGAAGACTAAAAATCTTTGTAAATTAGGAGGGTGTCCCCCAACCTCCCTCTCTCTCTCTCTTTGAATCCAGCTCTCCTATAATTTAATTGGACAAATCTTAACTGTGATTTTTCCCCCTCCCAAAGAGGGGGCACACTGCAGCCAAAGCTTGTTAATTAAGTTCTTTAAATGCCCCCAGCTGTGCAATAAGTTTTCAAAGCAGCACAACTAACTTTATCTTTTTTTTTTTAACATTTGGGGGCTAGTTTTCAATCATGCATTATTTCCCCTCCTTGCTCTGAGGATGGGAAAAGCAGGAATGATGTCGGGGAGAATTCCCATGCATTGTGGAGTCTTGGACAGACAGTCAAATTGGAGGTGCCATTAAGCGGTGTCTAATTGGAGCTTGTTTGAGGAGGGGAGTCACAAGGGACGATTCTTTGGGCTCGCAAGCAGCTTGGGCACACGTATGCTTATGTAGAAATAACTCCGTGAGAAGTACCCAGGAGAGCAAACCTCCCCAGCAGGGCCCGAGGGTCGCGGTTCTCGCTGGCTGCAGATGGGACATTACAGACAGTGGACTGAGCCCGGCCAGCAGAGACCGCGTGGTCAGGACTGCGTGTTTCTTATTTCCCTGGCCTCGAAGTGCAACGGTCCATAGATCCTCCATCTCAACCAAACCAGCAGAGGGAGGTGTGAAGTGGCAGGAAAGACGGGGGGAATAGTTTGAAGTTCCTTAATTCTCTGCAAAGCACCTGCACTTTAAAGTAACGTCTGACTTGGGAAACAAAAATGACATCCAACTTAAAAGGGTGAGGACCTTTGTTAAAAAGAACTGGATTTGTTCATCTTCCCGTTTTAGCATGTATCAATTTTCTTTCCAGGCACCTCACCTTCGGCCTTGCCACTGGGTGGGACCAATGATTTGCTTTGACCAATGGTGTACTGGGAAGCGCTGCCCGTCAAATGGCAGCTTGAAGAGCCTACTGGCAATTCCCCACCTGCCGCGTGTCCATGGGGAGGTGGGGGTGCCTTCACTGCGGGCCCCTGGGTTTCCACGCCACACAGAGCCCCCAGCTGAGCCCACCCCCTTGACCCCGAGCCACCCACCCGTGCTAGGCATGGAGCTTGCAGAATTAGGCTCCTCCTGGTGAGATCTGAGGGCTGTTACTACAGTGTCGCTGGAGCCGACTGATGCAGTTACTCGGGATGTCGCTGAATGGTGGGCTGGGGACCTGCTCAGGCCCGCAGAAATGCCTTGTTCGGCCATGTTTTCTACGAGAACTATTTGCCAACCTTACATATCAGGGAAGCACCCACCAAACTCTGGCTGCACTAGACCGGTGCTTGTCCTGCGTGGCCTGGGGTGGTGGCCCCCCAGGTTGCCTGGGGTCTGGGACCGGGAGTTCATTGACATCACCTGCTGTCCCCTCAGGTCAAGGTCTTCCGGGGCCCAGAGGACAGGCAGAGTGAGCCTTAGGGTTTCCCCTTCTCGTTGGTGGCTTTTTCTCTATGTTACCAAAGGGGCAAGGGCCAGGTTTGCTTTGGCTTCATTTCCCAGCGAAGCCCCTGCCTGGGGGCCTGGATGAGTAGGGCGACCAACCTGAGGTCTGGTTTCTTGCACGTGGTCTGCACATCCGTGGTCCATGGTCCAGCAATGCTCACTGGGTGGGACAAAGCTTGGAGGGGCTCGGGCAGACCCAGGGGAACAGTCACTTGCCAACTTTGCAACTACCACACTCTGCAGATGAAGAAGAGGAGAGGAGACATTACGGCCACTGGTAGCACAGGGTCTCCCTGAACCCCTCCCCCTTCTCCCCCTCACCTCCTCCAACTCCGCTGTTTGCCTTGCCTATTTGCCTTTCAATCACACCTTCTCCTGCACCTCACGGGTCTGTAGCATCTTTTCCCCATGCTCTCCTGCCCTGCCCCAAGAGCCTGAGATGGGACTGTGAGGAAGAGAGGAGCTGCAGATGCCTAGCAAAATCTGGCGTGAAAAGGCCTCCCTAATGCAGAGCCTGTCTGCCATGGGACAAGGACAGAGAAGATGGAGAACGGAACTGCTGCACACCCCCTGTCTGGTGACTAACATCTCTCCCGCCTTTGTCTGACTCAGTGGGAAGACACTGTCAGCCTGGAGGTTCTTGTGCTCTCAGCATCCTCATCTGCTTCCAAGATGTGGGATGAGCTTTGGGCAAAGTCATAAAATAGAAAAAGGTTTTCTTCTCCCCAGGCCCTGGTCCCAACCTCCCCTTCATCCCCCGAGGGTGTTCTGAAGCCTCTCTCCTCCCTCCTCCCCACCCTCCTGACGCAGAAGCTTGTTCTCCAGCCAGTGCGGCCTCTGGACTTTCTGCATCTTCCTCCTGGCCCTGTTCTTCCGAGCCATCTTACAAACTCCCCCGCTCAGAAGTACCAGGACTGTCGCCCACCGCAGGCCCGCTCAGAGGGGTGGTCACCGGCATGCAGCGTCTTACCCTAGCCCTGCCACCGATTAGCTGCGAGACTTGGGGCGAGTGACTGAAGCTCCAGGTGCCCCTGTTTGGTTTTTTGTTTGTAAAACGGGGATAATAGCTGGCCTCAGAAGGGCGTTGTTATTCGAAATGTGTTAATTCATGTGAAACATTTCCAAGTCACTGGGCATGTTGGGAGTGCTCAATAAAAGTTAGCTATTTATCTCAACTTGGAGAGTCTCAACCCGAAGGGGCTCTGCCACCTTCTCTCTGTCCTTCTCGCCCCTTTGCCTCCAGAGCCGAGTTCTCAGGCTTCTTGCTGACTCTTCCGGCTGTGTCCTAACAAACCCAACAGTCCCCTCTCCAACTCTGGGTTTGCACTGCCTCTCCTTGGTCCTGTCACCCTGGGACTGCTGACCTGGTCAGGGTGGAGCCCTCCTCCCCTCCCCTCTGCCTCCCCACCCTGCCCTGCAAATGGCTCTGTTCAGGAAATGGCTCCTTTGGCCTTAGTGATAGTGGCTCCTGCTCTCTCCTCAGCTGCCAGAAGCTTTTCGACCTTCTGCCCCGAAGAGCCTCTGAGTCATGGCCCCTGTCTCCTCATTTTTGGATCTTCTTCATTGGGTGCCCATCCAAACGCTCACAACGAGTGAGCCGTCCATTGGCAGTCCCTGCCGCACCAGGCCACTCAGCCCCTTTTCCGTGCAGGGAACCACTGGAGGCAGGCCTGCCTCGGCCTGCGGGGGGGTGGGAGCTGTCTTCTCCATGTTGTGAAATATGTCCTCTCCTCCCCCGCCCCCAAGCTTCACTACGTCACTCCGGCCACCCCGCACAGTCCTCAGCCATGCGCCTGTTTGGGTTATTTTTTTTTTTAGCTTTCATTAAGCCACATGCATTGGTGGTTATGTAATCATCCGAGAACTCTGTGAGCAAGCCTGAGAACTGCCACCGACGTGCCGCTCGGTCCTTAGGCCCTTATTAGCTGTGTAACTGATGACCAGGCCTCGGGATAATGACAGCTTGGCTGCCCCACAATGGCTCAGTTTAATATAACTGATTTTCCAGAAGCAAATGTGACTGCTGGCTTTGTGTTTGTAAGTCAGGGGTGTGGAGGGAGGCAAAGGCGGGCTGAACTGCATGGGCTTGAACAACCAACCGAGTTCTAAACACCCCAGCCTGGGCCTCTGGGCCCCCAGAGGGAGGAATTTGGTCTGCAAAAGAATTCTATAAAAAATTAAATTTGAGCCCTTTAAAAAAATCCTCACCCAAGAATATGTTTATTTATTTTAGAGGGAGACAGAGGGAGAAAGAGAGAGAAAGCCGATCAGTTGCCTCCCGTATGCACCCCGACTGGGGATCGAACCTGCAACATAGGCATGTGCCCTGACTGGGGATTGAACCCTGAATCTTTTTGATGTAGGGGACAATGTTCCAACCAACTGAGCCACCCGACCAGGGCAAAGTTGAGCCCTTTTTGGCAACTCATGTAGTCTCTAGTTTGCTACAATCTCTACTATTCCCTTTTGTGTTACATCTGGTCCACGTCATTTGTTTATATTAATCTGCTTGGTCCCTGAAGACAACTAAAAAAAACCTTGGTGCCTCCTGTGTAAATATAAAATTACCCATAGGGCAGAGAATAGGAACAGAGAGCCACGCAGTCCCACATTTCCAAGTGGGGACCCCGATGTCCAAGAGAAGTGACAGAAAGCCACTCCTGGCCCACCAGTAAGCGGGCGGCAGAGTCGTCGCTGCTCACAGTCTCAAAAGGAGACCATGGGCTTTGGACATTTTTTGAGCAGAACAAAAGCTGATGGAATGACAATGATCACAGTCACATCCTTGATTAAGGATGTCGGATCCAGAACCTTCTGTGAGCTGTCGGGGCCACAACCCCTGCTTTGTTCCTTGCTAAGCCGAGAGAACTTTTCGTTCATATGGAGAAGCCCACTTATACCAAAACAGTAGCGAGCATTGCGCATTTCACCCAAGGGCTGTGTGTTTTTGTTTTTGTTTTTTGACGCCCTGTACCCAGTCTTTTTCTTAAGATGTCCCCCTGTCTCACTCCTCTGCTCACTGGATACCAGGTCTCTCTCCTCAATTGATCTCAAGCCTCTAAAAGCCCTGAATCCAAGCTCCTTCCCTGAGCTTATCTTTCCTCTTTTCTTCTGCTGAGCCTCACAGCCCCCAGTTTCTAGCTCCTTCTATCACTGAATGCTGTTTTCAAGTCTGAGAATAGAAATTTTGTTTGTGCTCAGCAAAGAAAAGATTCTTCAGTTCCCATGACCTACCTCTATAAACGGCAATGGAGGATTATAAATAAGAACAATAAAATATTTTTGTTTCTCTAAACACACATGGTCTCTAATCCTCACTACAACTCTGCAGTGAGATAGGTTTTATTTGCACCCCACAGGAAAAAAAGGGCAGAGATCAGAGAGGTCAAGTCCCTTGCCCTAGGTCACACAGCTTGTAAGTGCTGTGGAAAGGAATTCCTCAGTCCTTACCCAAACTTCTTCTTCACCATCTGGGGGCCTTGGATGGCAGGAAGCAGGCCTGAGTTAATCGATCAGCTGCCATTCATTCTAGAAACCCTCCCCTTCAGTCCTTACTGGGATCGAATAACTCAGAGATGGCAATTTGGGTCAAACACCCTCTTTTTAAATAGAATTAACCTGCAGGATGCTTTTCCATACTTAGAAAGAAACCCCTAACAATGAGACCTCCCCAACTTTCTTTTTTGCTCCCCCTCTGAGCCTTATTATAATTCAAGCCTATGCATGCGACCCACAGTGGTCTCTTTCCTTCACTTCTTTAATTAGTACTGTCATTTTTAATCCCCTGGAATGATGAGTGGGAGATTGAATGTCCCAACAACAGACACGCTGTTCTGAAATTCCAATTGTGACAAACTCACAATCCCATAAAACAGATTTTTCCCCCCCTTGCTGCCCTGTTAGCTCAGAGAAGAGAGAGTTACGAGTTAAGTCTTCCCCTCTTTGGGGGTGGGGGGGCGGCTAATGCAGAGCCATTTTGGATTATTATTCACACGATGTTTTGCAGCAGAGTTGTCAGGCTGTCCAATGTCTTCACCATGGAGCGTTCCAGTAATTCAATCCCTCTGGATCGCCCGGAGTGTCTTAAATGTTTTGATTGCAAATACAGGAGGGAAACCCGCTGCCCTGAACAGGCTTCCCTTAAATCTTCTTATGGATTAATTTGCTGTGTGGCCTGAAATAGGTCAAAAGGTTCTGGCTCGGGTGTAGAATTCTAGAAATAATCACCCTATAGACACTCTAAATCAATCATAATTAATGCGCTTGCCCAGCCCTGTCGGCTGACTGCCGCTGTAGGGCGAAATAAAGAGACCCTTTCTAATACAATTTGAAAAGAGATCAAATCTGTCATTTCATCTAATAATTGAGCCAAATGAGAAAAGAGAGGGGTCAGAGTTCACTGGGTGACCTTATGGAAACTCAATAATGCATAATTCATTTCCTTTTTATGGAATTTATAAGCTGCTGTAAACGGACGGGACAGAACCGTCTGCCCTCCCTGGCTCCTGCCAAACTGTTCCTGCTTCTCCAAAATGCCTGCAGAGCCACCCCAGCGCGACGGTGGCCTCTTCCGGCTGATAATCCCCAAGCCTTCCACACGGGCCGACATTTAATTCATGCTCCCAAGCGTGCGAAGTTAATAACTGAATAAATCACTGGCAGCTCTCTCTGAATGATATAAAACCTGTAATTTATTTATTGAGTGTTACAAATACAGTTAAAACATGTTTTCACGCAAAATGCTTTTCCTCTTTTTAATATTATCGGAAGGAGGCTACGGGTTGTGAGTTTTGGAAGTGGAGGCTGGAAAACAGTGCGTGTGGGGATTGTCCCTTTTCCCTTCCGGTGTCATGATGTGGGGGAATGGGATTTCTTTCCATCCTTCACGCTATTTGGGATGAGGAGCCGTAGGAACAACAAAAAGTGTGTTATGGAAAAACCACTTTCAGCCGCAGCTCGAGCTTCTCAAGGAGCTGTGCTAAGTTTAGCAAGCTTCCTTTCTGTTTTAAACACACACACACACAAACCGTTCTGGGCTCTTGGATAGACTCTTGGGTAGCCGCAAGCCGGGTAGCGGTTTCATCAGGTGGCACAGTCCAAGTGGCCACTCATTTCCTTGTTGTGGGTGACCTCGGAGGAAGTCAAATGCTCCTCTGTAGAGAAGTTAGCCCTTCGGTCCAGGCACAGTGTGATTTCTCCCTTTCCATTCTGCAATATTTTTGAGTAGTCTCTCTGCAGTATTTTTATTTTTTTAAAAAATTTAATTGACTTTATGAGAGTGACATTGGTTAGTAAAAGTACATAGGTTTCAGGCGTACTAGTCTCTGACACATGGTCTATACATAGTATTGTGTGTTCACCACCCCAAGTCTCCTTCCATCAGCCTCTGTCCCCTCTTTCCCGTCTTCTGCCTCCCCCACCCGCTTCCCCATTCCTAGCGGCTGTTTCAGGTATTACACCCTGTACACACAGTCTGCAAGTGAAGTTTATAAAACTGAGTGCCTTTATGTCCTTTCGCTCTCCCTACTTACAGTATAATTATCTTACGTATTTGCATACATTTAGAACCACATCGACAGCTTATAATTTTCATCAAACGTAATATAGATAACTCAAGAGAAGACATATCTGTTGTATGCACCGAGTTTTGTTTAGTAGGTACTTTCTTCCTTCCCTATGTTCCCATAGTTCTTCTATCATATCCATTGTTTGGAGAACTTCCTTCTTCCTTTAGGCATTCTTTTAGGTTAGGTATGCTGGCAACAAATTCTTTCAGGTTTTTTTTTTAAAGATTTTATTTATTCAATTTTAGGGAGAGGAGAAGGGAGGGGGAGAAGGAGAGAAACATCAATGTGAGAGAGAAACATTGATTGGCTGCCTCTCGCATGCCCCCCAAATGGGGACCAAACCAGCAGCCCAGGCATGTGTCCTGACCGGGAATCAAAGTGGTGACCTTTGGGTTTGGGTTCATGGGATGACACCCAACCAACTGAGCCACACTGGTCGGGGCAGCTACACCAGTCAGGGCTTAGGTTTTATTTGTCTGAGAATATCTTGATTTCTCCTCTATTCCTAAAGGATATTTTCACCGGATATAGATATCTGGGTTGACAGTCTTTTTCTTCAGCTGTTGAAACGTTGTATCACTTCCTTGGTTTCTGATGAGATACAGACTTCATGCAAATTATTTTTTCTCTGTAGGAAAAACGATGTTTCTTTCAGCACTTTCACAATTTTTTCCTTTGTCTTTAGATTTCAGGAGTTTGGCTACTATGTGTCTCGGTATGGATTTCTTTGAGTTTAACCTGAATCTGTTGGTTTGTGTCTTTTGCACAATTTGACAATTTTTCCGTCATTATTTCTTCAAGTGCTTTTCAACCCTGCTTTCTTTCTCTTCTTCTTCCAGAACTTTGAATATTAGATCATTGGTTAAAGTCGCTCGGCTTTCTGAGACTAGGTCCTTTTTTTAAAATTTATTTTTCTCTCCCTTCAGATTGGACAATTGCTCTTGTTCTATCTTCAAGTTCACTTGTTCTTTCCTTTGCTCCTTCCATTCTGCTGTGAGCCCACATATTGAGTTTATTGCATTGATTATTGTATTTTTCAAGTTAGCAATTGCTGTTTGGTTCTTCATGTCCTCTCTTTTTCTGCCATGTTTTCTTATTTTTTAGATACTATTTTTATACATTTGTTTTAAGCTTGTTTACAATTGTTTGGTAAAATATTCTTATTTTGCCTGCTTTAAAATCTTTGTTGGAAAAGTTTCTGTCATCTTGGTGTTCTCATTTGATTGTCTTTTCCGCTCAGTTTGAGATCTTCTTGCTCTTTGGTATGTGAAATATATAGAGATATATATATATATAGATAGATAGATATAGATATATTTTTTACTAACACATAGATATTTGGATATCATGGGAGAAGACTCTGGACAATATTTAAATCTGCTATCTTATCCAGTTTCTTCTGTCTCAGCTCTGGCAGGAGAAGGGAGGATGCTGGCTTGTTATTGCCAGGTGGGGAAAGTTCCAGTTTTTTATTTGGCTCCCGCTGGCCCCTGACTCTGTGTGTGTGTCGGGGAGTCCCGGTCACTGCTGGGGGTGGGGAGTTCTAGCTCCCAGTGGACCTTCCCCTCCCCTGACATCACAGTGCAACGGGTTGGCCTGTTACTGCTGCGCAGTGGGGACAGTTGACTCTCACTAGGCATTCTCACAGGTGAGGGAGCGGGGACAATACCTTCTTCCTGCTGAGCAAGACACAAGTCTGGGCTCTCTGTGGTCCCCACCAACATCGTGGTGGGGCAGGGCGGGGGCTGCTCGTTGCCACCTGGCAAGGGTGAAACTCCTGCATGTCTAGCTGGCATTCTCTGTACCTGTTGACTATTCCAGTGTTCCGCCTCCTTCTCTTTCAAGTCTGGGAGGTGCGAGGCAACAGGAAAGAAAGCCCAGGGAACTCTCTGCCATGTCGTTCCTTGGGGCCTGCAGTTCCTAGCTAGTCTGCCTTCTTCTATCTTCTACAGTCTTCTCGTGCTGGTTTTAGACGTGTGAAGCCTGAGGGTTTTCTTCGTTTTGACTTGCAGGAGGAATGAAAAAAACTTTCTCAGAAGGAGAAATTTTCCAAACTCTACAAAAAGAGGTTTCGAATAACTAATAATTAAAATAAGCACTCAAAGACAAACAGGGATTCGGGAGAGTGAGGGGTGCAACTAGGGTCGGGGGGAAGAGCGGTGAGTTTGGTGGAGACGGAGAAGACGGCCCAGTGATAAAGTCAGCCACAGGAAAACGCACAGAGACAGGAAAACGCACGGACAAGAGAGCCAGTGAAGAGTTTCTGAGTAATGGGAGCTGACAAGGTAAAAATCATTTACAAGCAGCTGGATGGCGAAGACGTGGGGACTGCAGGAGGAATGTCCTTTCACTGATGGTCTCCAGAGCAGAAACATGGGCGTCCCCCTGCCCTTCGGGGCCTTCTTTAACCTCTTTTGTCACCCTTTTGGAGTAACACAAAAATGACAGTAATAGTTGAATTCATCGTATTATTTGAGAGTGACCTCTTGACCCAGAGGTCAAGCCTTTGCTTGCCCGTCTGATTAGGACATTCCATAATTTTTGAAGGAACTTATCCCCAGGCCCTTTTCATTAATTAGTTCAGCACTAGCAAGTCCTTCAAGAGGAAAAACCAGTGCTCAGGGCCCTCAAATCCCTCTCCAGAGATTAGGAAGTGAGATAAGGAAGGGACCTTTTCACAACAGCAGAGCCCTTCTGCAAGCCCCAGGGAGCCCCTTCCTGCAATCCGAGAGGAGCCAGGCCGCCTGAGAAAAGCAAACAAACAAAAATGCCTCTGTGACGCTTGGATTTTATAAAGTGCTAATATCTGGTGTTTAATCTGCCGGCCAGAGAGGACAGTGTTAAATTGCCTCCTATTCTTGGGTCACCTTAACCTGTCATTGCTAAGCCTGCCTGCGTGGAAGCCTTTGAAACCAGAGCTGGATGTATAGGGAAGTTGGATCAGGCCCGGTGTGATGAACTCTGAACCACTGGAAGTGGCCTGGGGTTCAGAAAAACTACCGCAAATGGCGGGGAGCTCCAGAGAAACTCGCTGGCTGGACAGGGCCCAGAGAAGGTGCTTCCAAGTCTGTGAAAGGCAAAGAGGTGGCGTCTGAGTTCCCCCCCTCTCCGTAGACTCGAGGAGGTGGCATGTGACAATGGAGAAGCTCATGGCCCTGACCACACTCAGCCTCTGCCACCGACCAGCAGGGTGACGCTGGGGAATGACTCCATCCCTCCAGTTCCGTATCCTCAGCCATAAAGAGGGAATAGCTATGGAAACCATCTCACAGCTTTGTAGGGGAGGTCGTTAGCGAGTTCCATGGGAAGCGGTCGATGAACAGCGGTTGCTATGACTTTTAACCCCATTGTTCCAGTAAAATATCCCTAGAGAGCCAGAAAGCCCTTTTTAGGGTGGAGCCTAATCATCTCATCTCAGAGAAAGCGTAGCTGAGACTCAAAGACTTTGCTGAGGACCCTTTCAAGGTTATCCGCTGGTTGGAGGCAGAGCGGCCCCAGCAAAACCCATCTCTCTGGTCCCTTCTTGGTGGTTTCAATTTCCCCATGAAAACCTAGGTAATCGTTTGACCTGATGAACATATTATCTGACTTTTTCAGAGTTTCATTTTTAATACCTGTTTCAAAACACTTGCACCAGATGGAAGAAGAAAACAAAAAGCCAAACACAGTAGCACTGAACCAAAGCGACCGTGGAAGGGAGACGTCAGAGGTGAACGCCCACCCAGAGGGCTTGCATGCCGGCCCTGCTCACACGGGTACATCATCGGAGTCTTTCCTGTCTCGTGAGGTGACTGATCCCGAGGGCACCCTAATGCATGTTTTATTTCTCCATTGATTTTAATTAAAAGGATATTGTGAAGGTTGCTAGGCATAAATATTGACCGATTTTGACGCTACAGTCCTCCCGAGGGTCGGGCTTGCTCTTGCAAGGTGCTCGTATCTCTTTTGACTCCTCGTGCATCCTTGGTGGTGTGCCGGGAACATAAAAAATGGCACCGTTAGGACGTGCCTGGTGCACAGCACGGGGTGAAAAATAAATAAATAAATAAATAAAGGGTCTGGTCCTTGGGAACCGTAAGCGGCAAGCAAGGTCCGGGGCCTTGGCTCCACCAGAGGGATCGCCTCCGTGGCAAAATGTACTCAATGGTAATCTGATTCTTCAATCAATTTGGTCAGTGCACATGCATGCCTGTGTGTCTCCCAAAACCAATATGGATGATGAGAGTGCTTTTAATACAGCAAAGCAGCGTGCTCGTTTGCAAGATGATTTCACTGGAAGAGATTCCTGGAGCCCTTCGCCCCAACCCCTGCCTCCGCAGGGCTGAGTTCCTTTGTGATTTCCAGCTGATTACAACTGCCCGGGCGGGGGGGGGGGGGGGGGGGAGGACCCGCTTCCCCGGGCACCCTGCTCGGGCCCATTGTGATCTGGGGGCCTCAGGCCTCAGGGTTCATTCTCGTAGCGTCTAAAGCAGTGGGGATCCACAGAAGGGTCCATGGCGGCCCAGCGCGGTACCGGGAGGAGGAGGGCTGCCCAGAACCAGTGCTGTGAGATGTATTGTGAACACCCACCCTGAAGAGCCACCGCCTTTTTCCTGTTGATAGTAGAATATCAATAGCATTTTCTGTTCCAGTTTCAGGGGTGCAGGCTGCCGCTGCTTGGAGCTGGGGAAGTTCATAGGGCGGTTGTGGAAATGGTGACTGGGCAGAGCCAGCAACACGACCATCCCTGGGCTCTAGGTCTACCTAAGTGAGCTGGAGCTCCCAGGGCCAGGGCTGCAGGTGGGCAGACGGCAGAGGAACTGCCACCCCATGCACAGGAGGACAGGGAAACACGGGGCCCCCCTCCTTAGCACAGAAGAGAGAGAGACTCTGATCAGGGGCAGGGTGCCTAGAAACCAGTCCACCCTGGACACCATAAGACTGAGCGACACCTCTTTTCCTTCGCCAGCCTCGCAGCATGGGGCAGGGCGGGGTGGGGGGTGCTCTCTTGGTACTGTCTGGACCGCCACATGTTATTCCCCTGTCACCTCCCGATATGAACTTCTTATGCTACCGTTTCCACGTCTCTATTGAGCCCCCTTTCCTCAGTAGCTGAAGGTCATTACTCAGCATCTCTTGGTGGCTACGAGGCTCCGGATCCAAACCTGGGGTGGACATGCTGGAGTGGGCCTTTATTGGGGAGGTTACTTGCTGTCTCCAAGCCTCAGTTGCTTCAGAAGCAGGTGATACTTGCCTTCACTTCCTAAGATTGCTGTGAGAATTAAATAGGATTATGCAAGGGGAGAGCCTCACGCACTGTGAATATTTCAAGCTCTTCTGTTCCAAAGGATGGGACTCCTATTACTACCCGCCCCCCACACACACACTCTTACTGGTGGAGAACAAAACTAGTCTCTCATTCCCCGTGCATCTCAGTACTTCACACAAAACCAGCCACCTAGGCGGCACTCACACAGTGGACTTGGACTAAAAGAAGGAGGCGACAATGGTCTTTATGTTGCCAGATGGCCCAACAGTTACATCGGTCTTTTGCTCTGACTTTCTCTCCTACACCTTCTGTACGCAGTGGGGCAACAGAAACACGCATGAGCAGATGACGGGGGTATGTCTGCACAACTGCCCGCTGGGCTGGAAGTCTTAGCACAAGCTGGGCTGGAAGTGTTAGCTGCCGGCAGGGTATTTTTTTCTTCCCCAAGCATGATGACTGGCTCGTGATCAGAAGGCTTTGTTAGGGAGCAGCATGTCCACATGGGCACACATACATGTGCACATCCTGAAATGTGCATTTTTACACAGAAGCATGCATAGGTTTCTACACGTTACATAATTCAGTGATGGCCAAGCCCGCATTTGTAGGGTCTCCGGGGTCTCTAAGTGGCACAAAATCCAACCAGATGAAAGCTTTGCTGGGGTCTCACCGAAGGCCTCCAGAAATAAAATGCAGTGAGAAGAAGAAATTCAAAGTTTCCGTGATGTCACCGCTGCTTCCTTCCTTAAGTGTTTTCCTGTGCAAGTGAATCCCTCCCCCACCACCGGACCCTCCGCCACGGCGTTTTGGGAAGGACAAACAGACAGGCAGGGCTGGTCTACAATGAACGTGAGGACATCCTCTTTTAAAAAGCAGCCTAAAGCAGAATTCCAGGGCCGCAGCTCTTCCGATGCCTCCCTTTCTCACCCAGGCATTGTTGGTCAGTCAGTTTAGGGAGAGTCCCCAACAGTTCACCTAACTTTTCTGTGATTTGGGAGCATTTTTATTTTTTATTTTTTCTTGTTGGATGTGGCAACGAGAAGGTATTATCTTTGCCTTTTCTGTAAACCCAACTCACCATGACCAAGAAAAGGGACATCGAAAGGCTCAGGGAAATAGATAAAATGCCCCATCAAATAGCTCTAGTAAAACGGTATGTGTGGATGGTTCTCGAGAAGGCGGATCAGCAGCTTACGGACTCAATTTCCCTTGGCAAATCTATTGGGAAAAAGAACGCCAAGCACTGTGGCTCAAGTGTTTCAAGTACTTTATTCCATTTCCATTTATTCTGAAAGAACTGAAAATTCAGAGAGCCCATTGGAGTGGATCCCAGCTCTGGGCTCAGATTAGACTTCGATTCCCAAGCGGTCCAGAAAAATAAATTGGGGAAACACGGAAGGATGCTAGCCTAGCCACTGTTTATCTTAACACACAAAAATACCCCCGCACCGCATTGTCATCTCCAAATGCAAGGACTTCCTCTTGGCGGTGGGGAGAGGGGAGAAGGGGTGAAGAGAGGACCCCGCTTCCCTAGCGTGTCACCTCTTGTTCAAGGCCTTCTGTCTTCAGATGTCAACAGCTTCGAAATGATCTCCAATCTTCACGATCTCTCTTGCGATCGTCCACCATTCCTTTGTCTGGTGTCAATTAGAGAGGGGAGGACTTTCAATAATTCAATAGTTCTGTAATAAAGGGCAGCCCCACCGCACATGACTTACGTGCACAGATATCAATTGTTTCTATGGAACAGCCGAGTGAGGATCACTCGGCTAACTCGCCAGCTATCCATCGGCACTCAGAGTCAGCTGAGAAAATGTGGAGTTATGATTTAATTACCGAAAGGTTGTTCAAATACAAGGGAATGAGACTTGTTTATAGAACGACGGCTTGTTTTTCTCGGTTACTAATCATGAGCTTAATTTTTAATGGAAGCGCATTGCTAGCATAATTAACACCCAATTTACATGTGCATCCATAGACCCAATTAATTAAATTTTATTGATGTCTAGTCGCTCTTTAAAATGCTTTCCAAATGCCTCCAAATTGATTTTAAACTGATGATAGTGGGAAGTCAGTTTATACTTTTTTGTTGTGTTTATGAAATATGACCCTCTGTGGTCATTACAATATGCTTTATCTAATGGAGACATCCCGCCACTTGCGGAGGATACTTGGCATGGGGAACGCGGGGTGCGCTGACGGCAAGTTTCAGCCGTCTTAGAAACACAGGGTACAGTCCTTGGGGGAGACAGCTAGGTGGCCCAAGGATCTGAAAATATAGAGAGCAAGAGCACCCTCTGAAACAACAGCACAGATAGGCAAAGTCAACAGAAAGAGATAAAAAAAAAAACCAAAACCCCAAAACTTCCAGAACACCAGACTGAGACTGCAACCTAACAGATCTAAGGAAAAAGCATGTTACTCCTCCACGGTTGGCTGGCAGTGAGCGCCTGACAAAGAGGGTCCCCCGGGCCGTGAATGGGATCAGTTCAGGGACCTTCCCTGATGTGACCTCTGCTGACACCCAGTCAAGGGGAGCAACACCCCATGTTACGCTGTGACTGCTGCCCCGAAGAACATGGGGGTGCAGGTATCTCTTTGAGATTTTTATCTCAGTTTCGTTTGGCTACATACCCAGGAGTGAACAACCATACCTGCACGGTCGTTCTGTTTGTCACTGTTGAGGACCCCCTTACTGTTCCCCACAGCGGAGACCCAGAATTTGTACTCCTTCGCCAGTCTGCGAGGCATCCCTTTTCTCCACAGCCTGACTCACGTTTGTTATCTTTTTACTTTTAAACCATCGTAACAGGTATAAGGTGATATTTCATTGTGTACTTGATTTGTCTTGACCTGATGATTTCATGTATCTGCTGGGCATTTGTGTATCTTTTTTTGGAGAAATGTCTATGTAGTTCTCTTGCCCATGTTTAAATTAGTTTACGTGCGTGCGTTTCCTCTACTTAGGTGTAGGAGTTACTTAGGTGTTTTTATCCAATACATGGTTTATCAGATACACAGTTTAACACTTTATCAGATACATGGTTTGCAAACATTTTCTCTCATTCCATAGGTTGTCTTTTCCAGTTTGTTAACTGTTTCCTTTGCTGTGTACAAGCTTTTTAGTTTGATGCAATTCCCCTTACCTATTTTTACGTTTGTCCCTTGTATTGATGGCATCATATCCAAGAACTCATTGCCACGGCCAACGTCAGGAAGCTTTCCTCCCACATTTTCTTCTAGGAGTTTTATAGTTTCAGATCTTACATTTAAGTCTTTAACCCATTTTGATTTGATTTTGTGTACGGTGTAAAATAAGGGTCATATTCTTTTCTTTTGCATATGGATATCCAGTTTTCCCAATGCCATTTACTGAAGATACTACTCTTTCTCCATTGTATATTCTTGGCACTGCGGTGAAAGATCAGTTGACCCACATGCATGGGTTTATTCCCAGGCCCTCCAGTCTCTTCCATTGGTCTATAATATCTGTTTTATGCCAGTACCATACTGTTTTGATTACTATAGCTTTGCAATACATTTTGGGACCAGAAAAATGATGCTTTTAGGTTTGTTTTTCTTGCTAAAAATGCCTTTGACTATTCAGCATCTTTTGTGATTCTACGTGAATTTAAAATTGTCTTTAAAATTTAAACATACATAGCAAAACTGCCTTGACCCATACCGTGAGTTTCCTTTAATGATTTAGAAGGCAATAAAAAATGACCTTAGAGGTATTTGTCTGCATACTGTTGGATAAAACACTCTTGCCCTCTCATTTAAACTCATTATTTAAGATTTTCTGCTGTTTGGGTTCCCCCAATAGGAATTTACTGTAGTGCCAGTAAATCTGATAGAGAAATCCAGTTGTTGTTGTTGTTATTATTATTATTATTATTATTGTTATTATTATTACTATTATTATTTTACAGGGTACCTATTTTTTATGCATTGCATTTATAACCCACAGACCGGTGATGGGGACCTACTGCAGATGCATGGACAGCATTCCAACCTGCCTGTTCAGAAGACAAACGGGCTCGAGGTAAACAAAGAGACCCAACCCTTCCGAGTGGGGGCGGGTCTCCACTAGCACTCCCCACACATAGTGAAGTGCCATGGCAGCCACACGTAGGTCTTTCATCCAACCACACTTAACTTCAGAGCCTCAAACTGTGAGGTGGAGGGAGAAATCTCAACCTTTCATTTGGGTTGTCCCTGATTTTCATCTAGAGAACATCAGCATTGAGATAATGTACAGCAGTAGAATATCATCTCCTCCCACAGAGGGAGTTTTCCTTGGAGTCAGGCATCATTCCATAAGGTTAGGACAAGTCCCTCATTACTCTTTAGGGTAAAAAATACATGTCATGGTAAAAACTCCTTAGGTTAGTTTAATTCCTCTTAAATATACCGAGAACTGTAAGTATTGACAATTAAAAGCCAAAATGAGAGAAATGGCCCCTGTATTATTTTATGCATATGCTAATTGAAAAAAGTTAGTCTTTGCTAGATCCTAAGTGAAATGATGTAATATGTTTGGATAAGTACACAATAACATATGTACAAACATACGCATTTCTCTGTACCTTCTGTTTGTGTAGTGTGGGTGGGAAGGGCAACATTATATTCGATAGAAGAGGATTTGTGTCCTGTATAAATAAACAGCACCCACATATCAATGAGAAAAAGGCAACCCAATGAAACATTAAATGGGTAAAAGCCCTGGACAGGTGTTTACAAATGAGTACAGAAAATAACCCATCATCATATTGCATAGCAGAGACACGCAAGTCAAAATCATAACATGCTATCTGAAACCTGTCTGTGCCCCGTGCTGCTGGCATTGCTTACAGCTCACGATGCAGGGAGCCCCGACTGCCAAGCCAAGCTGTGATGCACCAGAAGTCAAAGCTGATTGATATGCAAAACGCAGAGCTTCGGATGGATAGAAAAAGCTGGTTTCAATGCTCAGAAGAAGACTGGGCAGAATTCAATGTTGATGGTATTGCTGAGCCTCTAAACCAACATAAATCTATCACTTGTCGCTGGACCTCTTGTTGTGGGAAAACAGATAGATAGATAGATAGATAGACGGACAGACTGACAGACAACCTTCTGCTGAACCTCCTGCTAGGTCAGGTTTTCTATTAATTGCAGCTGAACACGTCTCCAACTTGTTTAGAGAGGTTGACAATGCCACTGTGTCCTGGCAACTGTCTCCCAGGCTTTGGATTCCTTCCGCACAAAGCATCGTTTCTTACAGTGCCTCGGACATCTGTAGCTCATCTCTGCCTCTTGGACTTAACCTTTGAACAGCAAATTAAATTGTAATGCATTTGCCCTCCTTATGCACGTACAATTATTTACAGATTTTCCAGACAACCCGTAGGACCTCACAGACAAAATTGTGGGAAGTGTCGGAAAACAAAATTGGGACCAGGAAAAAAGAAAAATAAGACATAAATGCCTATCACCCAGACACAACCGCTATAATTTTCAGTCTTATGTAAACTTCCTAGCATTTCTTGAAGCACGGAAGTACGTTGTGTGAGAAGGAGCACCCACCCAGGGCCTCGCTCACTGCCATCTGCTCGGTCTCCAGCGCTGAGATTGGCTGCGGGAGGGGGCTGGGGCAAGTCCAGACCTGCGGCGTGATTGCCGGGGTGTAGATCTTGTGGGGTGACCCTGGACAAGTTATTTAACTTTGTTGTGCTTCAGTGTCTCATCCAACACATGTGACACAGCGTGGTAAGTGTACCTCCCTCGTTAGGTGGTTGTGAGTAATGAATGAATTACCGTACGAAAGCTTTTACAATAGTGTTTGGCTTATTTATAAGTATGGCCTAGGAGTAAATACCAAGGCAGCCAATGTTTGTTGAATGAAATAGCCATTGCCATCTTTTTCTTTTTTAAATACTCACCCAAGGGTTTGTGTATTGATTTTAGAGAGAGGGGAAGGAAGAGAGAGGAACATAGATTGGTTGCCTCCAGTGCATGTCCTGATGAGGGATCGAACCTACAACCTTTCCATCTGTGAAACTACGCTCCAACCAACTGAGCCACCCCAGCCTGGGCCCATCCCCTTCTTATTAATAGTAAAGCAGAAACAGGCGAACAGGGAGGAGAGAATCTGGTCTCAGAGTTTTAGTGGATGAGCAAGCTAGAACTCCTTCCTTCTGGGAAATCCTGGACTTACCCACCTGTGTTCTTTACCTTGCTCCCACTGCGGCAGATGGGCTGGAAGGGGTGGGCAGTGTGTGTGTGTGTGTGTGTGTGTGAAAGAAAGCCCTAAAAGTGATGGCTGAAATGCCAGAGGAGGTCATTATTTTCTCAGACACGTGATTTGAACTGGACAGTGGCCAAAACCCAGTCATAACCAGCCAGGTTCCCATGAGGGCCGAGTGCCCATGAGGAGGATATCCCTCCCCGGGTGCCGGGGCTGGGAGCTGGCCTTCCCCCCGGGGGAACCCAACGGCGAGAGCACATGGTGGGCACGGGGGACGGATTGACCAGCTGACCACGGGAAATATCAAGATTTATCATCTCTTGGAGTAAAAATTGACCCCAATTTAACCTCTATTAATATTTATTCCTCAGGTCAATAAATCTAGAATTTGTCTTCCTGAAAGTCAATATCCGTTGAATTCTGCCCAGTCTTCTTAGGGGGCACAGAAGACAAGGGGACTGCAATTTGCATGTGTTAAAAATACAATAATGAAGCCCCATGCAAAGTTCTCAGGGGAAGAAAAAGCACTTCTGATTTTAAAACAAATGGATATTCAACCCCAACCATAACTGCCTTGATTCCCCGATTGAGATCTCAGGTGGGTGGAAGGCCAGCCAGGGGACAAGGAAGGGTGCCCACATTCCAGGCTCTGAGTGACCCCTGGTCTGTCCTTTGGCCCCTCAGAGCCTGTTTTCTTATTTGGGGGGGGGGGAGCTCTATATGTGTATATTATTCATTATACATTCTACTCCAGAATTTCAGTTCTTTTATGCTAGGTAGCCATCTTTCCTTTGCATATGTTTTGCTTATCTTACTGGAAAGAAATAGAATTATATTACTGTAATATGTTTTAAGGAAAACATAAAAAATGATATTAAGGGCTGACATATGGAGCTAGCAAATGTGTTTCTCATCGTCTTCCCGGGCTTTGCGCTCTCAGGGTGCTTCGTGCGGGAGGGGGGCTGGATGGCAAGGGCCGTGCGCTTGGGTCATTAGCTGGCAGACCTCTTTTTTGCCCACCTACAAAATAGCCTCTCCCTTTTTGTCCTTTACCTCATTGTTACCATTTTTCTTTTCTTCTGGAGAGTAAATTTCAGCCCCCTTCGGCCCACCCTTTCTTCAGAGCTGTAGCAACTGTGGTTTGCTGTCTGATTCCTGCTCGGCCTATCGCTGAGAAATGCCTGGACAAGCAGGCAGGCAAGTGGGGAGGGTGGGCTTCCCCGACTTCTCTTTCTAAGTTAGCTGCCTCCCTCTGCCTTCGCCCCAGCATCCTTCACCAGAGCGTTCTTTATGTGCTTCACTGTACTTATAACAACTTCCTGCTCTTTTATTTATTTGTTTGCCTGTTTGTTGAGCGTTCCTTTTGTGGAAATGCAAGTCCCATGAGGCCGGGGACCTCATCTTTCTCTCCCTTTTGGAGTCCTTGTGCTCAGAAGCATAATTCATGCTCAGTAAATGTTTATTGACTGAATAAATGAATAAACAAATCAATACATGTAGAATCCATTTTTAAAAAATAATAAATGTGGTAGATTGAATGAATAGCTCCAATTCTTCACCTTTTCCTCCCTGCATGCTCTTTGTTGCTGTGTGACTTTGACGTTGCTCCCACAAAGGGGAAGGTGTGTATTTTTCCAGCATGGGCTCTTGGTCTGGCCAAGCGATTTGACTTTCTTTGGTCTGTGGAATGAGACAGAAGTGATGCTATGCTAGCTTGAAGCCCAGACCTTAAGAGCCCTAATTGTTTTCATTTGCCTTTTTTTTTTTTTTTTTTTTTTTTACCTCTATCAACTCCGTAGGAGGAACATTTCAGGGACAGCTCACAGATCCCAGGAGCGGGTGAGAGATTTGTGCAGCAGGGCCACCCACGGCCCAACGGCTTGGGTCAGCGGACTCCTGGGCATCGGAAATAATTCGTGATGGTTGTGTTAAGCCACTGAGGTTCGTAGTAGTTGATTACATGGAGATACCACTGTGATAATAAATGCCACAGACTACAAGGGTCATCCTGCTTATGCTGGCTTGGATCACCTGTATCTAGGTAACAAGCTGGGTCACCGGTGATCAAGCAGATGGCCCTAGAATTGCGGTTTTTGGATCCTGGGTTTTCAGGTTCATGTCACGGGAATGGAATTAGGAGGTGCCAGGGCTTCTTTGCACATCTGTTCTACATGTACCTAGCTGCCGGAGGAAAACAGGTATGCTAGCTGGATCCAGAAACCGAGATTTGGGGCAGGGGCCTGCAGTAGGAGGGGGCGGAAACCAGAGTCTTTCCCGTCCAGTGACTGACGGGAAATAAATTGCGCCTTGGTGTCCGCGTTCCTCGCTGCATCTCCCGCCCTTTATGAGACTGAGCAAAGTTAATTGGACAGACATTTATTCATCTTTTGCAATGCAGTGGTAAAGAATGAATTTCTTCCCCTAGGCCCTTGAGAACATCATTTCCCAAATGTGTGTGTTTTTTTTAATCACCTAAAATGTTTATCTGCCCTGAGGCCAAAGACCAAAGTCGTGGCACTCCAAAGCATCGTGGAGGAAACCATGATAAATTCATTAGTAATTGGACAGGCAGGGGAGTAGATTACAGGAAAATACTCAATTTTTAAAAATCAACCTTATAAGTTACATGGAATCATATTTCTTCTTATCCTACACCCAACATTTCTGTTCCAACCACGGATAACATCGGCACGCATGCGTTGCGTTTGCTCTCTGGAATCTCCTTTCTGTTTTGTTCTTACTGAATTTTAAAAAATATTTCTGGCTCCCATTTAAACTGGTGACATTTAAAAATATTAGGACATTTTAAGTTGACTAATGTTGCTATGACGACGGTAATGTTTCTGAAATGTTTTTCTTATTTCTTCAGAGTTCAAGAGACAGGACTTCAGGAATGAAGTCACTCAACAGTTAGGAGGTTAGAGCCAATCCAAGCTGGCAGTGCCAGGTGAAGCTCCTCTCAGAAGGTGATGTCTCTGTAGATGAAGGTGTCGGAGAGGCCTTGAAAATCTGGGTAAAGGAAAGGCCCCTTTGGTGACAGTGTAGAATAGAAATAGTTTCCAAAATTTAACACACGATGCATGTACAGTAGAGTTTTTTTCCTGATAGTTATACCTGAAGTCCTGAGCTTGGTTGTTATTCCCTTGTGTTAGGTCACATGACCTTCCCTGAACCAAGCAGAACCAGTCAAGAGGATGGATTACTCTGATTGGCTAATCTGAAGCCTCCTGGTACTCTTTCCTAGAGGCTGGGAGAGGTCAGCCCTGTGTGAATTATAGGGGAGGGGAATAGGCAGGCAAAAATTCCTGCTAATAATGTTTTTTCCCCCCTTTTCTCTGGGTCTACAGAAAAACTATGGAACTATTTGGGTAACTCAGACCCTCTCTGACACGTCATTATTGGCCCTACCTCCTGTTTCTTTGAAAGAGATTACTATGTCTACAATTTTGCTTTGTCCTCTTGCTTGGCAGAGCAGCTCTGCCCCTTGGCCTTGGACTTGACCATGGGATTTACTTTCCACCAACCACACAGTGACAGAGGAGATGAGTGTTGAGGTCTGAAATGTGCCCGTATGCCTGGGTTTTCTCCGCTGCCCTCAGGACAGGCCGGGGTGGCCGCTGCTTCCAGGACAGTAATAAACCTGGAGAGCCCACCTGACTCGCCACATGAAGTAAACCTGGCTGGGTTTAGACCAGATGGCCGAACTCCTGTCCAACCACAGGTGCATTGTGAGGAGTAAAGGTTAGTGTTACCTGCTGTTGAGACTTTTGTGGCTGTTTGTTACCAAGCACTAGCTGACGAAGACACCTTCTCTCTCAGATCTAGCTATGAGAAAGACAGGAATGAAAATACGCCTGATTCCTTTCACTCAAGAGTTGCATTTCCTAGAATGTGATTCATTGTCCTTCTCACGTGTCACCCTGAACACCATCCACGAAGCAAGTAAAAATGATTTCTTACCTGGTCGAGTGATTTCTCACTATAATCCCCCCTATTAAATTTTACTGCTATTATTCCACCTTTCTATAAACTTTCCCCAAACTGAGAGTTTATAATTTGTGTCCTGTGATGTTTAACGTTAAATGTGGTGCTGTAAATAATCCACCGCTTTTGAACACATCCAACAAACATCACAATACCATTATTATGACTACTCTTAGGCATTTACAAAATTGCCATTAAATGGGGATTTATTGGGGCTTTCAGCTGCTCAGTGATGGAACAGAATTAATGTCTCCACAAGGACAAGTGAGTTAATACGAATTGTTCCATATCCTTAGAGACGCTTTGGCGACGTCAGCTTCGACAGCTGGTTTCCCCCATACAGTAACTTCTCTGTTACATGGAAGGGTTGGGGGAGGGGCTGTTTTTATGTTTCTCTTTATTTTAGATTATTATTTTACAGGGCTGGAGGTCGCAGGGAAAGAACCAGTGATACAGGCTTGCCACATGGCCTGAGGTTCAGACGTTCAAACATGGCAGCAAAAACAGCACATGCGTGGTCCCCAAAGGGACCACAGTGCTGGCCTGAACGCATCAGAGAAGGCAGTCCAGTGGTTAGAGAGTGGGCTTGGGAGTCCAACCACGTGAGTTTGAATCCCAGCTCCAAGTTGTGAGCTTGGGTTTTGAACATCTTTATTTACACATTCGTTTTATTTGAATGTATTCATTTTATACATTCGTTTTGCTCATTTATTGTCAAGTTCTGTATAAGCAGAGCCTGAGACAGGGATTCAGATGCCCTTGGTGTATGGCGGGAGTGATCTCATGCCCTACCTTTTAGGAGAGTGAGGAGCCACTTAGGGAAGAGGAGAATGCCGAGCAGGGAGGTGGTCCCAGGTAAGGCTTAACGCTGGCCTGACCGGTGGGACACTTTGGAGCGTATGTCATGCCACGGAGGTGTCTTTGTTTTGAGGTAAGGTGATGGCCCCTTCTTTATAAGGTGGTAAAATACAGAGAACATGCAAGTTACCATTTGAGCTATTTTAAAAGCCACAGTCCAGTAACGTTAAGTCCATTCGCCATGTTGGACAACCTTTCCCGCCAATTCCAGAACTGACTGAATGTGACTTCAATGGGGATAGATTCATGTCACTAAATTGACTAGAATGAGCTTGGGTTTTGTTTTGTTTTGTTTTTTTCTCTCTGAAATACGTTTATCTTTCCTCTGTTGCAGTCATTCTAATATGGAACAGCCAGACGCGGGGTTGACTCAGCCGCCCTTTAAATGTCAAATACCTTCCATGTGCCATCAAGGGACACTTATCCCGAGCCAAAGAGCAACGCTGACCCAGCTGGAGACACTGCGTCGGCTCGGTGTTGACCGCTGCTGTCGGGGGGTTGGAACCTGGGCCGCCCCCCGGACAGTTTGATCAAAGGTCAGCCTGCTTTTGAAGGACCCGTTAGGATCATCTGGTCGCTTCGCGCCAAGTTCCTGGGAGGGTGGTACAACGTTTTCTTCCACATGCTGTTACCCGGCTTGTACCCCCAAACACACACAATACCACCACCACCGTTAGCAGGTGTTTTATAAAGGTCCAAATTTCAATACCCTACATAATAAGCCATTAAACATTTTTAAAAATATTCCTTTCTAGTCTTTGGCTGTAGACAGATGTCATATTAATGTGCTCATAAGAAGATGTCTGTATTGTGTTCATTTCTTTTAACATTATTTGGCCAGCATTCCCCCCTGAAGGGTCTGCTCGATGCTTTTCAGAAAGGCGTCAAGGATGGGGGACCCCCAGCGGGACTGGGTTTGCACCCTCTGTGCTGGAACCACATTGGGGACTCAGAGGAAGACCTGCTTCTAACTTCTGTTTTCTGATCTAAGTAATGACCTCCTGGCTCTTGCTCTGCTCAGGAACTAATGTGTTTGGGTAATTGCTGCACGTGGGAGTGTGCCCAGGAGACCAGGGCTGTGGTGTTGCCGCTTGGAAGAGGCCTCACTTGTTTAGTTGCTCTTTCCTCACTCATGCATTCATTCATCAAACATGCACGGAGTATCTGTCACCTGCTGGGTGGTGGCGGCAGTGCCATCTGCAGCCTAGTGAGCAGGAAGGTGCGGGAGGTGAGTGATCGCCAGAGCGGAGTATGAGCGCCAGGGAAGCAGATAGGAATGGAGGACCCGACATAGCAGAGACCAGGGCATGATGAGAGGCCCGTAATGTAACCCTCCCGGCAGACAAGAACTAGAAAGGTGGACGTCCCAGATCAGAGAAGGAAGGGGGTGGTCGGGTGTGAGGAGCACAGGTTTTAGACATGAGTGACAGGGACAACCCTGAAAGTGGACTGCCCTGGCATCTCTTGCCCGTGGCTCCTATGAAGGCAGGAACCCCAAGCACGGCCGGTCGGATCCGCCCGAGTCTCTGAGGGGCATCGTGGACTGGAGCCACCGTGCTTGGGTTCGAGTTCCACATGGGAGCTGAGGGCCTGAATTTCCCAAGGCCACGGTCTCCAGATCCATAAATGGTGACGACAGACGGGTGCTGAGCTCAGAGGGATGTAACGAGGCCTAAGTAAGGCAGTACTGGCAAAATGCTTAGAACAGGCCTGGCTTAGAGCAAGTATGTATACAAGAGCTAGTACGTAAATGTAATACACGGTGAAGGAACGCATTTCCCAACTGTGACTTCTTTCCAGTATCCGCACCACCATCATCCTTAGAAGTTGGGAAGCCCTGTAGAGAGAAAGACTCTACAGCTTTCTCTCTGCTAATGGTCTCCATACAGCTCTGACCCTGGCTCCCGGCCCCCACCATGGCGGCCCGTCCCCTGGCCAGCTTCTTCCGACGGGGCCCCTGCTGGTGAGCGAGACCATCTGAAGCACCGTTTGCTGCTGGGCCAGGCGCCCAACTCCCACACACATCAGAGCCTTATCTTTTTGTCTGCCACTGTCCTTGAGGACTGACCCCAAGTGACACCTCCCAACCTCTCTCAAGCCTCCAGGCCTCTAAACTAGTTGCATAGCAGCCTGGTGCCTGCTGAATTACCCTCCATTTGGAAAGCCGGTCTTACTCCAACCTGGCCACCTGTGGGTGTTCTGAGGCCCCTTGCGGCTCCGTGAGGGGACTTACGCCATCCCTGCAGGAAGGTCACTGGGCACTATTTAGATGGAGAGGAAGCGTTCCTTTGGAAGCATGAATGCGATGCTGCAGCCCCCAGGCCCTCGCAGATCCCAGGCCTGGGGAGCAGCGCAGGTGCGCAAGCCCAGCTCCTTGGCGGGAGGCCCGGCTCCAGGCGCGGTGCCGTCAGGTCAGCGGTTAATAACAAACAGAAAGACGGGACGCGTGCCTCTTGGCCACAGCCACCTCCTGAGGCCCTGGCACCAGAATTGGGTGAGCACTAAGGAAGAGGGTGCAGAATCTGCTTCCGTTTCTCCTCTTTGTTTTATAGAAAGACTCCTTGCTTTTGCCATTCTGTGCAGGAGCTAAGCAGATCACAGTAAAGAGAAATGGGCAAGCCCGGGGCGGGGGGGGGGGGGGGGGGAGGGG
This sequence comes from Desmodus rotundus, assembly GCF_022682495.2. Taxonomy (NCBI): domain Eukaryota; kingdom Metazoa; phylum Chordata; class Mammalia; order Chiroptera; family Phyllostomidae; genus Desmodus; species Desmodus rotundus. Next base: position 4,419,313 of record NC_071398.1, read on the forward strand.
GGCGGGAATGGGAGAGAATTTGCATTCTGAGCGTGGAACGCATCAAGAGGCCATTGCCCTGCCCTGATCGGAAGGTGGGATTCAGTTTCGGGGTGACTGAAAGGGGACATACGTTCTTCCTCAAATTCTAGCTGGGAAGGCTCTGACGGTGGTGCAGAGAACTCTGGGGGGGGGGGGAGGGCAGCAACATCGTGTCCCATGTCCCCACTGCATCTGAAAGGCTGAAAGTGTCACATGGTAGCTCCATTCTTATAGGCAGCTGGTGTATTTGAAAAGGAAGAAATGGCATAAGATGACTGAAAAAACCATTAGCTATGGTAAATGTTGGCTTTTGGCACTATAATGCATTTATACACATGCCCCCCCAGTGATTGTGTGTGTGACCTCATTGGTGGATAATGTCAAAGGTTTGTACTTGAGGAACAGGATGGACACGAGGCTCCTGCCTGATGGTTCTGCCTAAAACCCTTCCGCACGACATCAGTGTGGAAGGCATCACCCCTCATTTGCCCACCTCCCCAAGAAGCATTAGACCTCAACTCCAGCTCGTCCTCTCTCTACTTCCTCCTTTCGAAAGCCATAGACCTCGAAGAGAGACTTCAGCTAAATACAAAGCATTCTCAGTGACTCTGGGATAAGCCCGAAAATCAAAGCCCCTCTACCCTGTCCTCTCGGGGCCCCTCAGCACGCACACCCAAACCCGCCCCCCTGAAACCCAGCTCCAGCCCTCCGTCTCACCGTCCCCTCTCTGCCCCTTCCACACAGACTTACTGCATAAAAATGTCAGCTATTAAGTGAACGTTATTTAAGGGGCTGTGGGGTTTAGTTCCCGAATGCCACCAAAGCTGGACGGGAGAAGGCCTGCCGGGAGGGCCGGCTGTGTCAAGCATGCCCCACGGAGGAACTAAATAAATAACCGGCCCAGGCTCCCAGCACTCTCTACTTATCGCCGCACCACGATAAGCATCTGATTTAGAGCAAACCCTAGTGAGGGTCCAGCCCGGCGCAAGCTGTAATGTGATCTGCAGGGGAGGGCCGATAACCCCACAACGCGAAGAAGCCCTGTCAGATAAATAAAACAAACTGTTTGTCCATTAAACAGTCCGTCAGGAAGAGGACAGCGAAACCAAACACAGCTTAATCCAGTGCTTTGATGGCGGCACAGAGCTAGGAACACCTGAACTGAGGTGGGGGTAGGCGGGGGCTGGGGCAAGGGGACAGGGGGCTGATTTATGGAGGTCACTGGGCTCTTTGATCTCGGGTGAATCCCCTAGCCTCCCTGGGTTTGGGTCTCTGTGTCTGTGAAATGGGACCCCTCCGCCTGGCCCTGCCTGCCTCCCTGGGCTGTTGAGATGCTCCCATGGAAGAGTCCCGTAGGAAGGATTCTGGAAAAGAAGAAGATGACTTCTTGGAGCTCAGAAATGCAAGTGCACGCACACAACCAAGCTGGTTTTGGGTGGGCTGGGACCAGGGAGCCAAGGGCTCATCTCAAGTCACATGAGTGACCCTGCCCCCACCTGGGCAAGGAAATACAGCCCACGGCCCCAAGGCTTTGAATTTCTTCCAAAGAAGCTCAAAATGTGGATTTCTATGTGACATCTCAAGATCTCTAAGTGTTGGCAGCTAATGTAAGAATTTTTAAAAATGTTATTGAATTTATTGGGGTGACCTCAGTTAATAAAATTACATAGGTTGCAGGGGTATGATTCTATAATACATCACCTGTATATTATACTGTGCATTCACCACCCCGAGTCAGGTCTCCTCCCGTCACCATTTATCCCCTCTTTACCCCCTCCTGCTCTCTCCCTTTCCCTCTGCTCATCGCCATACTGGTGTCCCTGTCTACGAGGCTTTTTTTCTTAATCGCTTCGCCTTTTCCACCCTCTGACAGCTGTCAGTCTGTTCTCTGTATCTACGGGTCTGTTTCTGTTTTGTTTGTTAGTTTGTTTTGGTCATGAGATTCCATGTATAGGTAAGAGTTTTTCAGACTTCTGTGTGTTTAGTTTAAAAACGATATGTATTTAGTTGAAAAACGGTGGGTCGGGTTAGATGCAGCATGCGGTCTGGATGCCCTGGGCTGGAGCAGAGCCAGGTGGGGCATCGCTGTGATTGCCACCACTGCTCCCGAGCCTGACGTGGGACAGAGCCCTGGGGCACAAGGAGCAGACACAGCAGCGTGCTGTCTCATGGCCACGGCCAGGCCATGCTTTCTATCAGCGCTTTCAGCTTTCCGGAGTGCTTGTGCTGGGTCCGCATTGCCTCTCACCCACCACCTCACAGAGGCTTCTGATACCAAAGCTCCTCCACAGTCGAGGTTGTTGTAACTGTGCTCGGGGCTTGTCGTCCCCAGTTGGAGCACGCTGGTCCCTGGCCCTGCCGGTGTTTCTCAGTGGCAGCATTTTACATAGCGCTATACATCAATAGCGCCGGCCCCCACCCCTCTGGGAGGCCTGGGACAACCAAAAAATGCCCCCGCACTTTAGAAACAGCATAAAAAACAACCTCGTGTTTGCGGAATCCAGAGAGCCTGTTTCTGTGTTCTTACAGAAGGCCAAGCAGCATGGTCTGGCCCTGCTAGGGCCCCAGTGTCAGGCTTCCGGGGGCAGCCCAGAGTCCTTGCTCCGTGAGGTCTCAGCTTCTTGGAAGAGCAGGGTCAGGCCAGCCAACAGATACAGAGGGTGCTCGGGAGGGTCATCCATGGCTTTGGTCCCCAACCCCTGAGTCAGGTTCTCCTTGAACAGGCAGGCTCCCGACCTCACCCTGGGCATCCTGCAGAGCTGGCCCGGGGACACTTGTTTCTGTCGAGAGCTTTACTGGTGAATGCGGACTGTGTGAGAGCCTCGGCTTTAATGAGAGCAAGAACCCTTCCTCTCCTTACTCAAGACTGCTCCTTAAGAAGCAGCCCAGGGCTGTGTGCATTGGCCGTCAGCGCCAGCTCTTGCCTAGTGCCCATGGACCTTGAGGCTGTCCAGGAGCCCTTGTGCCTTTGCTGTGTGTTGGGGGCGGCAGGTCTGCTTACTGCCACATTCCAGGTGGCAAAGCTGAGACCCAGACGTGGAAGATGACCATTAGGGTCCTGCACCACCCAATGCTCGAACGACGTTGAAATGTTCTGTCTTTTTTCGAAGGGCGGCACCATCACGTCTTTTTCCTGCAGGACTTGCAGCCAACTTGCTGCCTTCAAGCTCTTCGTTTGTGGGCGAAAAGGATTTTCGGAGGCAGCAGCAGCGGTAGTGGCAGAGGGCTACTTCTTTGCACTGAATTATATTTTTCCCTCTTCTTGAGTCCATCCCATCCCGGACCCATCCTAATCACAAGGCCCAGAACGTGCTGATTGGATGGCCCTGGGCCCTAGGTGCACCCCGGATCCAGGAAGGTGGGTCAATGTAGCTGATCTCCGTGGACAGGCAGTGGGGATAGGGTGACTCCCAAAAGCAAACACACCCCCCGCAGGACTGTGAAAGAAAGAAGGGGAATTGATCCTGGTCAAGAATGAACAACAGATGTTTTCGACAAAGGGAGACAAGATGGATGGAGGGGAAGAAACCGAGTCCATTTTCTTCTTTTCTGCCTCACATTAGCATTCATTAAATAAAAGCAGGAAGTCCAAACAGCGCGACAAACACCAATTGAGAAGAAAATCAAAGAAAGGGCCCTTCTCTCACAGGGCAAATTTCTCACTTGATATTGTTTCCAAGAGGGCTTTTTTTTTTTTCTTCCCCTTTTGAGAAGCTACAGTAACTCAGTTTGGCTAATAAAGTGTTTGTCTAGTACATTATGGAAGTCTTTGGGGAGACTGTTGAATCAATTAGAATGATTTGTAATTAGCACACCAACCTAATGACAGGGTGTCTCGAAATTGCCTGAAAATAGTTTGCTCTCTTAAGGGACCTGATTGCTCCTCCTGTGAACTCACTTACTCTAGTAATATGCTCACTAGCCTTTTCAAATTTTTCAAGGAAATACAATTTGCTAAGATTTTGAGTGAAATATCACAAATTCTAAATTAAGCTGTTTTGAAGAATTAGAAAGTTATTGGATTAATGAGAAAAGATACCCCCATCCCCAAAAACTTATTCACAAAAGCCCGTGGAATGGACCGTCACATATAAACAGTTTTGAATATTCCGACTGATATTAGGAAGTCATGTCAGACCCCAAAGCAATTCAAACAGAACAGAAGCTAATAACAGTAACACTGTTAATACAAGGTATCTGCCTACACTTGTAAGGACAGTCACAGATATGAAATAGTGTTAAAAAAAAAAAAAGTCCTGTGCTTTTATCAGAAGATGCGCTCAGGAATCAGCTGACCTGTTTTAGATGTTCCCTAGACTTGGCCACAGGCCCATTCGTGCATCACCATTTTCGTTTGCATGTTTCCGAAGCCCAATTTGAGAGCATGTCAGCCCCACAGACCCGTGGGATTTTGGTCTCAAAACACAGGTTATGTGGAGTAGACCCAGGCTCCTTTCTGACTCTAGCTGCGGAACCTCAGGCAAGTTCTTTAACCTTTCTTGGCTTTAACTTTGTCACAAAAACCGGAGATGATGGTAAAAAACACCTTTGGCAGGTAGGGTTGAATAAAGTGCATGTACCTTGTACGTAGTAAGCCTACATTGGCTGCAGAAAAACCCTGGATGGACAGGGAGTTGACCCTGGGGAAGTAACCCAGGATCCTACCTTATTCTAGTGAATAGCCTGGAGGAACAGAAGACTCTCCATTTGGGGCCAGAGCGAAGGTAGAACAGTGTGGAATGTTTGGTAGTAGGGTATTCAGTCAAGTCGTATTTCCAGTAACCTCTAAGAGGTAGCAATTCGTGTTCATTTACCGACTGACTCAGTCACCCCGTAGATGTTGACGCCTACGGGCACTCACGGAGCCTTTCCTGTGTGCTGGGAACACGGTGGCCATCCAATCCAATAACATCGCCGTAAACTTTCAGCAAGTTAACACCTTTGGTTCATTTCAACTTGTCACCACTTCCCCTGAGCAGTAAAACTCGTGATGTTTTGTTGTACCCATCTAGCCAAGAACAACAGAGAATAAAACAGCTTCCCACTCCACGACCGTTGTTCAAGCGGCTAAGACGTGCGGTGGGCTTAGTGCTGGGCTTCGCTCGAGACACAAGCAACAGTACCAATCGTAGTTTCAACTGCTCCTAAGACGATTATCTGGTGATTTAAAAACGGTTTAAAGTACTGCAGGATTGTTGAAAAAAATTACACAGAGCTGGGTGCAGAGCCGGGCCTGTTTTATAGCAGCTGATGAGCTTGGGCAAATGACCTACCCTCTTTAAGGTTCAGTTTCCTCGTCTGTAAAATGGGTGATTTTCAGGGCCTGTCTCCTAGGATAGGAGGGATATTGCCCAGGCCGTGGCTCAATAGCACCTGGAACGCAGTACACGCTCGCTAGTTACCCTGATCATCAGAATAACAAAAACTCGGCGTTACCATTCATTTTAAGTGAACTTTTCACTTAGCCGTTCTCCTTTAGTGCTCAGAATAGACAGTGAGACAAGAGTCATCGACATTAATGTCATCATTGTCATCACCGGACACATCTATGACGTGAGAGGGGTCCAGTGACTTGCCCAGAAGTGGCAGACTCGGTCCTTTGTCCTAAAAAGCACCGCTGGGTTTAGGAGTGATATTCGAAGTAACCCTTTAGACCAGAGAGGATGCCTCTTCTTAGACGCTGTCCTAGGGCTTCGGCAGCGACCGGGCTAGGTCTGAGCTGGTTCTTCCGGGCGCATATCCTGGTGGGGAGCATGACTTAAAGAATCGGGGGCTTTGCAAATGAGGACCGCAGGCCTCCCACCCTGGGCCGAGCCTCTGCCGCGCCAGCCACATGCTGTCCTGGGGAAAGCCCTGTCCCTCTGCTGTCACCTCCGTCCCAGCAAAGAGGTAGATCACAGCAAAGAGACGTCACAGGCTGACTGATACTCAAAGGTTCCTCCAGTCTTGCTTCTGGTCGATATGTGGTGATTGTGGGGGGTCTGGGTAGAGGAGCGGGGTATAAAGGGACTAAAAGGTAATGGGAAAAATACAATAAAAAATTAAAAAAATAAAACACGTCAAAAAGATGCTGCTTTTGGAGAATATTCCCTGACACAGCTGGTGAGATTATATCCCCTCCTCCATCCCTCTGGCCAAACTTCTGGGCGATATGAGTCCATCAGTAGGTCTGACTTTGCAAAAGGAGTTAGTAATCTGGATTTTTATGTGAAATAGCTACATAAAAAAAAAAAAAGCAGACTCAACGAAAATGAAAACAAAACCAGCTGATGGCCTGGATGAGGGTCGGGGACTGCTACCGGCCATTCCAGAGATAATGGGGATCCTGACCCACTTCAGGGATGAAGGAAGAGCACCACAGGCAAATGTCCTTTAGAAGAACAGCTCTCAGAAGAAGGAGAGTGGGCATGAGTGTAGACCCTACCCTGGGGCAGGCAGGGCCAGGGCGCCAGGTCCTGTGGGCCCCAGGAAGACGGGAGCCCGGGGGAGTGGCGTGCTTGCAGACATGGCACAGTGATGGGCAAGAAGGGAATAGGAGGCCTTGGAAGAAGCGGTTGCTGCGATTCAAGCACATCCTCCCCACCCTCATCCCCGCGGAGCCAGCACCGTGCCAGGCCGCGTTAGCTTTCTCCCGCGGTGTACCGACCACAGACGCCCATCTCCCATGCCACCTTCTCCAAGGACCGGAAGGCAGACCTCCAGCTGCTTCCACGGCCACTGAGACTTCCTGCCCACTCCGGTCCCTTTTCAGTTCAAATTTACTCTTCTCTCTAACTCTTTTCCTTTTGTGTGTTCTCTTTGCACCTAAATGCCAATCTTTACCGAATAAGAATTAGGGATAGGCTCCACTAAAACCAGCTTATCCGTAAATGAAACCTTCTGGCAAACACCAGGGTTTAGGCACAGAGTGCTGTTTTCTTTTATGTCTACCTTAGGAAACACGTTTTCCTCTCGCTGCTGCTGACATTTTTTTTTTTTTTTTTTGAGAAATGCAGACCTCAGGTGGTTGTTCTGCCCTCTTTGAAGTCACTGCGAATTGAATAAATTTGACGTTTGATGGCAAACCGCCATGAGAATTTAAACAACGTGTGAGAGGGGCTATTACTATTACTTTTCCTGTCATCTCTGAATTCCCCAAGGCCATCCGATGGAATGGTGGGGCAGGGATTGGTTCCTGGCGACTGTCCCACCATGCAGGCTGTCCCGCCCCAAGCCCAAAGAGAAAGTCTTGGAAGCTAACACAATCCCCCCGGCCCTGCCCCTAAGCGGAGCTTCACGGTCCTCACAGTGACTGGTTGGCTTTCAAAGTTAGAGTACGGCGGGACAAGTTAAGAGAAGGGTGGCAGAAGGTGTCCTCCACTGGTTCCAGCAAAGCAATGCGGTTGTCACAGTACGCACGGCGCCTTCGTCACAGGGGTACATGGAGGGCATTAGATTCTGTGAAGTTACTTTTTTCTCTTTTAGGTGCCCTTCATTTTCTTCCCCCTCTTCTCTGCTCTTCTTTCCTACTTTGGAAAAATGAACGTACACCTACCCCAAACGAGGCGAAACGCCTGGACTCTTGGGCCCTTGGTGCGAGGTGGAGGGACTTGAGTATGAATCCGTCACTTCGTGGGGCGCCAGGCGAAGCCTGCCTGCTCAGGGCAGGGTGAGCTCTTCTGGTGGCTCACGGTCTGCATCTGGCCCCTTCGCCATGTGCCGACTTTTCCTTTTTTTTTTAAGATAGCAAATAAATCATTTCTTTCAGATTGGGGAAAAAATGGGCTCTGCTCTTTGGAAGCAGAAGTCTTCCAGATAATTCTATGTTTGTGCTATAAACTATAGCAGTCAATTGCACATTCAGGGTTAGATTTGGGCCAGATTTATGCCCCTGAGAAAATCCTATTTTTGCATGATTTAGACAAAAAAATGTGTCTGAACAGCGTTACCCAGCCTAATTTATATGAAACTGGGATTCTGCCACCTGGGGTTTCGGGTCTGCTCTGCGAGACGTGTCTGGTATGTGACTCAAAGACCAAGTGAGGAGGCGGCAGCCGTGGAGGGGACCAGAGACCACTTGAAAGGGAGGCGGCCACCCCGCCAACTGAATGGGGCATGCACGGCCCGCTGGGGAGGGGGGCCTCCCCTTTGTGCTTTCATCGCTGGCTCTTGTGTGCAACCAGAAAGGCGCCCCCTCCTCAAGGCATGCCCGGTTGCTATGATCTGTTCCTGGGGGCTTGTGTGCATCCCAAATAGCATCCCCTCCTCCCAGACAGGCTTGGGTTGCTCAATTAACAAAGCCTCCAGCACTCTGCTCCCATGTCCTTCTGAGTCCCACCTGCGTCCGGAGGGTGTGAGAAAGACGGCAAGACCTAGGGACCAGCCCTGCTGCCACACTTGGGGGATGTCTATGGACCGACTCATTCCCCACTGAACGGACGTGGCTCGTCCCTTCCCTAACAAGAGATGTCCAAGGTGCTTTGGTTTTGCCTCGTTTTTCACTGTCTAAGTCCCCTCCTAGGGCTCCCGGACATCTTTGGTTGCTGCCCTCCGTGGCCTCGGTTGGCAATCTAGGGCATGGAGGCTGACCCCACCCGACTTGCACATTTCCCAGCCATGGGGACCCCTGCCAAAGTTGGACGTATAAGTCCGTGAGCTTTTCTTCAGGCCAAACACTGTTCTGGGGCCACACGGCTGGGGGTGGGGCATGGGGGTGGTGAGCAAGACCCACATGCTCCTCACTCCAAAGGGGCTGGTGGAAAAGGGAATCGTGAATCCAATAATCACCAAAAGGGCGTCTGGCGCAGTGGGAGGCCACGGGTGTGGTGTGGAAGGGTTTCCCAAGGAGGCAGCATCGGATCTGGGACTGAGGGATGAACGGAAGACTGAAATGCCACTCCGGGAAGGAACCAGGGGTCCCCCGGCTCAGGAGGGCTACCTCATGACCAGGACTGGTCAGGGACTTGCCCAGCGGCACTCAGCACAGTAGGAACAGGGTCCCAGCCAGACCCTGCATGCATGTAAGGAAATGCTTAACCACAAGGTCTCGACAGTTACAAGGGGCTGAGCCTGCCACTCAAATCTCCCCACTCCACAGCTCAGCACTCGACTTTTCTGGGTCTTCCTCTTCTTATCTGGGGAGTGAGGATTATAATAGCTGCTTCCATAGAGAGATGTTTTGTAACATAACTAGGAGACTATGTAATGCGTTTGAATACAGTAAATGTTCGCTTCAATTACTATTGCATATTCTTATCTGCTCTTTCAAAGCAACTTTATAGGATCGAAAGATAAAGTACCTCCCACCCCACAAACATTTTATTTCTCACGAACGTTGCCCAATCATGCATGCATAAATTCATTCAAAATATTTATCCAGTCTTTTCTATGGTGCCGGCCGCAAGGCGGGAGGAAAGAGGGCAGGGACAGTGGAATCAGTGCCTGCATCCGGGGCAGGGCTACCTGTTTGTGGGGCACAGTCAGAGGTGACAGCTGGAAGTATCTCTGGAGACCCTGAGATACTGTCTCAGTCACCCCCTCATTTCACAGGCCGAGAGTCTGAGGCCTGGATCAGGAGGTTGGTGGCACTGCAGTCCCATGTCACTTGCCTAGTGTGTCCTCCTCTATAAGGGCCAGCTGGAGTCCCTGTGGACGGAGCATCGGCTTCCGGTCAGTCTCCACGAAGCTGCTGTAGGACAGCTGAGACTGGCAGAGGGCTGCAGAAAATTCCCTGCCCCCACCCTCGCCCAGGGCACTGCTCCACTCTCATGAAAATGTCCCGGGGTCTAACTCCATGTCCCATCACAGCGGCAAGCTCCCCAGAACATGGTGGCTTTCTGTGCTGAATTATCAGCAGCTGGTTTGCGTGGTACTGTTAGAACGCATGGCTTCCTCTCTTAAAGGGGGCACGGTGCAAAGGTAGAGCTGCCTTTGGTACTGGCTGGTGAAACCTGCTCCTCCCCCAAACCACCTACGGATACCGATCTCCATTCTCTACTCCATTCTCTACGGTGGGTCCACTTATCTGACAGTCTAGGGGAGCTTCCTGCCTTTCCTTGGGCCGACGTTGTTAACTTCCTAACAGCAATGCAAGCAGCGGTCTATTCCTAATTTTATTTTACGAGTGGATTTTCAGGGGTCGATGTGATGGAAAGGCACCCACCCTGGACTGAGGTGGTGGGGATACTGGGTAATCCCCCAAGAGGACTGATGCTCCTCTGAAGAACCCCTCTGGGGGAGGCCCTCCAGCCCCGTGACAGTGTCTGGGGACCCTATACAGATCCCAAGAGCTGACTTCAGAGCCTTGAGGCCTGGCTCTCTCTCCCAGCTTTGTTTATCGGCAGCTACCCTAAAGTCCTTCCTGTAATTAACCCCGGCTTGGTGACACCGCTATTTACACATCAGTCCCCTCCTAAGCCCGCCCCCTTGCCATTATTCCCGGGGAAGATGAGGCACTGAAGGAGATGGCTTATCTCCAATCAGTTTTCCGCCAGCTTTTGTCTCCCAGAGATATTTGTCCCTGATACAGCGTTTTAAACCAGGCCCTCCCCGCCTTCCTTCAACTTTTTTAAATAACATTTTCTTCCTTTCTGCTTTTATATTTCTTCCTCTCCCTCCCGTAGCCTTTCATGCATTCAGGACGCAGGGGAGCGAGCATCAAAGCCCTCCTCCCCGACGTAAGCGTGCCCTTTCCGTGTCTGATCACCGACTCGTAACCACAGGCCGGCCCAGCACAGGATGGGGGGCGGGAGGGCTGAATGAGCAGGGGCCACGGTCTGCAGCCCCCGAGGAGACAAAAGTGGAGGATTTGTTCAACAAGGGTTTTTGTTTTTTTAATTCCCTTTGGGGATAATTGTTTAGGACAATCTGGGCTGACCCAGTCGAGGGAGCGTGGGAGGGGAAGCCAGCACCCCCAACCTCACCCCATGAACTGGCAGCTCCAACCGAGTGAGAGTCATCTGGTTGGGCTCCGAACCCCAAGACCCAGTCAGTCCCAAGCCCGCTCCCTGGGCACCACCGCGCCTTGGGATTGCACTGTTTAATTTTTGTTCAATTGAGCACACATGCATCGGTCACCTACTGTATTTTTCGGACTACAAGATGCACCCCCCGAAATTTGGGAGGAAAATGGGGGTGCATCTTATAATCCGAATGTAGGTTACCTGGCTTGCCACAGGGGGCCAGGGGGTGGTGGCGGTGGAGCGGGTTTTTTTTTGTTTTTTCCTATTTTCTCCTCCAAAACCTAGGTACGTCTTATGGTCCGGTGTGTCTTATAGTCTGAAAAATATGGTACTTCATGCTGGACTTTGACTTGGCAAGTGACAGCCACAGGCTGAACCCCTGTGGAAGTTAATGTCCCCGTTCTTCAAGAAAGAATCTGCGGGCCCTGCGCTCCCCTCCTGTACCCCAGTTCCTCCCTCCCCTTCTGTCTCCATTGGGCGTGAATGTTTCTTTTCTTTTCTTTTCTCGCTGGGAAGCAAGAGGTGAAGGCCCTGAGATGGAGCAGACCTAGAGGAAGCTTTTGCCAGAGCTCTTCATTTGGGCCTGCGACCTCAATTCGCCGCCCCTGTCCTGCGCCCCTGTCGGTTGGGAGAAATGGGATGGGGTAGGGGGGCTGATCCTCTGTAAGGCTCACATGTGTGCCTCCCACCTTCTTTCCAGCACCGGCCTCCTCACTGGGAGGACCAGGCGTGGTCTGGGGCTCTCACGGAGCAGGTCCAAGTGAGAGCCATGGCCCTAGCACCTGCTCACGGCTGTCTGGGTGGGGGAACAGGAGAGTGTGCCTTCTGCAGCGAAGTGGGTTTTTCAGGCTTCAGTGTGGTGTTGTGGCAGGGGGTGGGGGGTGTGTACGTGCAGGTGTGAGGAGAGCAAGGGCCTTGGAAGGGATACACTCCATGGCTTCTGGACACCTGGGCTCTGTGGATGGGCCCTGTGAACTGTGTCACGCGTGACATCCATACCTTTCATGGATGTATACACATATAGTGTTTAGCCGAAGGGTAAAACAGCTTGGTGCAATTGCCCGAAAATTTCCAAGTTCTGTTTCGCTCCGTTCACTTTTGCAGAGTCACGGAAAGTTCTAATTTATTCACGAGCGGGTGAGAGTAAGTTGAGGAGGCCTCAGACGTGGGGCTCAGCATTATGTCTGCAGTTGGAGTTTGCCGAGGGAACCACGTGAGCCCAGCTAGGCTTTTGCGAGTATTAGGCGAGGGGCGGCTGATACAAGTTGTTCATATTACCTATACTCACGAACAACTGGAAAAGTCACCACCTTCAAGGAGGCTTATGAGCATCCGTTTTATGGACGGTGCTTCGCTTTGAGCCGATCGTCGTCCGCTCCAACGCCAGGGCGCGGTGCTGCCCGAGTCGGAGAGCTGTCTGGAAAATGTGTGTGTTTCTTTCTCTTTCTTTCTTTGCCCTCCGAAAAGAGTGATGAGAGAAATTATTTAGTCTCTAGCCACAACAGTGGTGTGATTCAGATCCCAGTATTTATAGAGGCAAATTAGTTGATGTCCCAGCATACTAATGTGGCCGACACCAGCCTGGCCCAGAGCAGGGGTTGCGGGGCGGGGGGGGGGGGGGGGGGTGGAACTGGGTGTGAGATATTTCTCGTGGAGGCGGTTAAAGTAAACCCAGGGAGGGGACCTCATGGTAGAGCAGCCCCTCGGTTGCCGACCTGAGGAGGGAGTGTGCTTGCTTCTTACTGTCTTTAAAAATTGTTTTCCCCTCTTTTATGTGCAAGGCGCGAAGAAATACCATTTTCTATTGGTTACATCAGTCAGTTGCAGTCTGGTGTGTCATAGTTTCTGGTGTGGCTGGGAATCGGCGACAAGCTCTGGGAGGTTAAAGGAGCTGGGATTTAAGAGTCGAAATACAACGGAAGCCACTTTTTGACAGAAATGGTTTCCCACAGATGTGTAGCAACCCTGGGCCAACAATAATATAATTTACATTTTACCCCCTTTACCTGCAAGAAAAGTTACTTTGTTTCCTCCCGTTAATTGGGTTGACAACGTATCCTCTTATAAATTATAAGCAGTTTGACTTAAACTTGATCTAGTATTTTTTGCTCCAACTTTTGGGAGTGAGTCACTCGAGTTCAGCTCCAAGGCACGGCACCTGCGACACAGTTACCTCCCGGCCACGTAAGATTATTCAGTTCATTAACCAGGAAATGGGATCTCCCTCTGTCCACAAGTCTAGAGACCTGCAGGCTCGCCCTTTCCCCTCTTACCCAGGAGGGCCCATCGTTTTTTTCCCCCCTCAAATCCTATTTAATTTTTGCATTTCCTGATTTCTATCTTGGGAAAACACCAGCCAGCTGCAGCCAGTTAAGGAAACAGCTGAAGGATGCTGGCAGGTAAGAGGTCTGGCAGGGTTTTAGTCTCAAACTGTGAGAACTGAAGTGTCAGGTTGCAGCGGCTTCTGCACCTCCCAGCTCCTTCCTTTCTGCGTGTGCACGCACACACCCACGTCCACGCACGTCCCTTTTTCTCGCCTCTTGCCCAGCGTCCCCCTCACTTTCTACAGCTGGATTTCCAATCAGCAGAAGATACATCTTGCTTGGAGCCAACACCCCTTCTCTCTGCGCATTCTTAACCTCCTATCTTATGCATGGATCACTGGTTAGCTTAGAAATGCACAGACACAAAAGGGAAGCTGACATTCGAGGTCTGCCGGCCATAATGGTTGTTTATAAGCCTAATCCATCACGTTTAATGGACACCTCCATTTTTGTCCCTCTGAAAAGGTATAAATAATAAAATGGGATAGCTCCAGCTCGGAGGTGCCTCGGTAAATATTTTAACTATTTACAAGATCACACGAGTAACAAAAGCAGCATCTGTACCATCGACAGAGGGGCCCCGTTGTGAAAAGAGACCCAGATGGCTCCTACCATTCAACCAACAATAACATCTCTTGATGGCGGAGCTTTTGTAACATGGTTTACATTTTTTTTTCATATCACATGGTGATATTCTGAACTTGTCCTCTTCTTTCTCTGCTGCTCCCAGCAACCTTTCTAAAAAACAAAAATTGCCCTACATAGCCTTTCCCCGACGGAAAGAATGAGGCCTTATAGGCAAATGCAGGTTTCAAAGCCCAATCCAGAGACAAGTCTGAACAATGATAACCCGGGCCTTCTCCAAGTCCAAATATTGACAGGGGCCCAGTCGTTCTGACTTTGCCTCAGCTGGTTCGAATTGACCCTTTCCTGCCAAAAGGTCAGAGATTGCTCCGGGCCGAGGAACCTGCAGGGTGACTTTTGGAGTTAAAGGTGTTTCTTCTTGTGGCCCCCAGGCCCGACTGTGGGGGCAGGTTGGCGGTAAGGATGGCGTGTGGCTTCTGCGATCTTGGAGCAAGTCAGATTCCTTTGTCGTTCTGAGCATGAACAAAACGGGGAGAAGCTGGAGCCCTCACTGCTTAGTAACTGGTGGAAACGCATCTCTCGCTAAAGCCCCGGGAGAGTCAATGTTTCAGCCGCACAAAGATAGTGAAGAGAAGGCTCCCAGTGGAGACCTTCCTTGGAGTATCGGCTCTGGGGCCCAAGGCAAAAGCCTCCTCTGGAGCTTCAGTTTCCCCATCTAGAACACAAGGCAATAATAACAGAAACTTCCGAGAGCGACTGTGTGAATTACAGGAGATTGTGTATTTAAAGCAGGGAGCTAGGCGCTCCATAATGGTTGCTATAATTAATACTAACAAACCTATCACACAGAGAGCAACTCTTTGAAAACTGCAAGATGAGGCAGAAAGCAATTTCCCTGGACTGGCATTTGAAGCTTCCTGTTGGACAGACAAATAAGCAAAAAAAAAAAACCAAAACAAACCCCCCCCCCCAAAACCCAAAACAAAAAAAAAAAAACCACCCTGAAACCCAACCAAAAAGCATGTGACTGCTCTCCAGGTCTTCGCAAGTGTTCATTTCTTTTCCAGAGGCTCTATTTAATTTCGGAGCTCCCACTTTCCAAATTTGGTCAATAAAATTTGCATCCTCCTGTTGAGTGGGACATCACACCTCCAAATGAGCTCAATCTGGCATGGGGCTTGTCCCTGGGAATGTGAGATTTACATTTCACAGCTCCGCACCAAGGAATGAATGAGTCGGAGCTCGCTCGTAAACAAATGATCCTCCGTCCTCGCTCCCCTCAATCCGTGGCCCCCAACGCGGGGTGTGTGCAGCAAAGAAAAATATTTATCCTGTTTGTGTGGCGCTGGGTCCCTGAATGGCCCCCCAATAAAACAACACCATAAAGGGCATTTCACAGCTGAGCTCACAGTTTAATAAACAGATGCAAACAGAAGGCCTCGGAGGTCAACAATTAAAAATAAACCAGGCCGAGGTTCTCCTTGGAATTCCCCTGGTCTATAAAGTGGAGAGGACCAGGCCCCGTCGCCGTGTGGCAGGGGCTGGGGGCTGGGGGCTGGGGGAGGTTTCCAGACCCCAGTGCACTGGGTGGGGGAGTCAGGAGAGGGTTGTACCTGTCCTGAGCGATTTATTCCAACAACTCTCTAGCAAGAAAGGGCAACCTTGAAAAGCAGGTGAAGCAGAAATCAGGGGCCCAAAGTGGGCCAGAAAGAGGTAACAGTAACTTTGACACCAAAGGCTCCAGGTTGCTGTCTCTGTTTTCGGCGTCTAGGACTGGAAATGTTGGGGCAGGTGAGCTAAATCCGCAGCCAATCCAAGAATTGCTTCCGGATAGCTGGCGTTGGACCAAGTTTTCCTTCTCCTTAAATTGGAAGGGTGTGTGCGTGCCTGCGCGCACGAAGCATACGTGTCTCACTGGGCTCCGCCTGTGTTCCTCAGGCTCTGCTCTCAGGTGGCAAAGGGGTGAGCATGGCACCCAGATGCTCGCTGTGGGGGCTGGCAGAGGACTCCACAGGAGTGTCCATGTAAAGCTCTTAAGACCACGCACACAGCGAGGACTCAAAACTGCTGCTGCTTTTTCCTCAGACCCGTGCGGTCTCCGAGGCTCATAAGGACGGCGGCAGGGCAGGCTCAACTATCTAGATGGAGACTGTTGAGGGCCTCCCCTCCCCAACATCCCCAATGCCTACAGAGCGGATGCCTCCACCCCATCCTCCTGCACATTCCTCCACTGATAAGAGGGGAGATGAAGGCTGGGTTTAAAGATAACCATTTGCTATGGGGGGCGGACCACCTGTGAGGACCCATCTGGCAGGGAGTGGGGAGCCCGGTATTCAGTGTCCACACCAAGCTCCCCTCCTGTATCAGCTTCTGGACCCCAGAGCCGACTCGAGAGTCCCCAGTATAAATGACCACCGTGACGGGTGTAACGGCAGCACTTAGAAACCCATCTTTCTCATGTGGGAAGCACAGGGGCAGTGAGCTTGAGAAAACATTCACGTTCTTCGTGTTGAGGTGGTGCTCCCAGCTGCCCCGTGGCTCATCCTGGGGTGCTTCACGGTGACTGGACGCTCCTCCCTTCTAATTAGTTGCTGTGGAATCATAGAGACTGGATTTCAAGTCCCTCCCCTACATTTTTTTTTTCATTTTTAAAGAAATGAGAATCTACAAAAAGCACTGTTAGGAAACAGGATTCAGAATCAGTCTCGCTCCTTTTCTTGATGTCGAAGACTTTTACTTTCCTTTCTGCAACTATTTATTAATATTAAAAAAAAAGACCCCCCCACTCCGGGGAATTTTCTTACCTGCTCCTTAGGCTGAGCCTTACCAAGGGGATATTCCCAATCCTTCTGTCACCAAAGAAAAAGAAAGGTTCTGAGGTGACATAGTCCCCTCCCAAGTGTATTACCTTTAAGCAGCAAAAACTGGACATTTTTCATCCACCCCTTTCATGCTTTTCATTTTGATGTAGAACTGAACTTTAAAAAGCCAACTGTAGCCAAATACAACATTCATACTTTAGAAAAAAGTATAAAATAGAAACGTATTTTAAATAGAAAAGTATTTAAAATAGTTAAAATAGTGCATTTTAACTAGTACTGACGCAGCAGCTGCCTGAGTAACTATAATCCAGGTCGAGATCAAGAAATGTGCCTCTCTCCTGTTGCCTGTCTGCCCAGGACACCCAGGGTAGGTAGAGCCACTATTTTGACTCAGCCTGATAATCGTTTCCTTCCTCTATTTGACGGTTTTAGCACTTATGTGAATATCCACAAACAACGTAGCTGAGTGTGGCCTCTTTTTGAACTTCATAGGAATAAATACGCACTGCTCTCACTCGTTTGCGTGTTCTTTCTTCCTTCAGTAGCAGGGTGGGGGGCCTCGTGGCGTTGCTGGGTGAAGCTGCGGTGCATTCATCGTCTTTATTGCTGTAGAGTGTCCCATCTGGGGACTAAACCTGGATTTATTTGTCCGTCCTGAGTTGGTTGACATCTGAGCTGTTTCCAGTTTTGGGGTGTGTGGCAAGCTGCAAGAATTCCTCATGCCCCTCCGTAGCCGTGCCCTGTGCCAAATGGCTTCCTTTGGCTAATAAAAAGAGCGGGTGGGGTGCCGGTGTGAGCCAAAGCTTCAAGAGAACTTGCAGATTTCTACCCCCTCTCCTGCACCTTGGCCATCGCCACGAGGTGCCCAGGCAGGCGAGGGTGCTTGTGCAGAGGAGGAGAGACCCGTGGGACAGAGTCAGCCCGAAACGGCGTGAGCAAGGCCAACCCAAATCAGCCGAGCTGCAAGAATGCATGTGATCAATGCTTATTGTATGATGCTGCTACTTTGTAGCTGTTTTTTTTAATACAGTATTATTTAGTGATAGGTTAATCGATATAAGCGGCTGTAGGTGAATACTCACAAGCTTATAAATGTCAGAATTAGTTATTTTAACTCAAATCTCTCAAACTCCAAAGCTTGAGCTCTTTCCGTTGTATTGGACCCGAGTCTTTTTAACGTGGCATTAGTGAAAAATGGCAGCTAGAATTCATAATCAGACCTCTAGCTTAGGGTTCTGACTGTGAAAATCCACCCATGACTGTGTTATGACCTCGCTTTGTAGATATATTTGTTTTTGTTTATTTATTTGTTTTACATGTGCTAACTTCAGCTCTGAAAATCCCTCTCTCCCCACACCCCACCTCCAGCTGTCCGTCTGTGTCTCTCTCCCTCTTTTGGTTTACTGGGAACCCTTCTTGTGCTTGGCACCCTCTTTCTTTGCTTTCATTTCTGAGTTACTTAGCAAAGTTGTAGGATGACCACAGAGCAAAGGTATCTGGATACTCACATTGATACTTATCCTGACTCAGCTTGAACCCAGGGGTCTCGAAGTGATGGCCCTTAGGATAAAGTTCGTCTACCAATATATTTTATTTAGCCTACAGAATTTAAAAAAATGTCTCTATATGAAAAAAATACCCCACAAGATTTATGTAAAAGTCTAGATTTTAAGATTTTCTAAAACTGTCAGAATATTTACTGACGCTGTGCCTGCACGTCTACATGTTAAACATTTACTGACATGGAGAAGTGGTTGTCCCCTTTGGAAGGATACATGGTCTTTTATTTGCCACAGTCCTCACTGTTCCCTATTGTCCCCAATACGGCAGCTGAGTGTCAGCGGCCATTTGCCCTTATGACAGCTCTCTAATGATGGAGAGGTATTTTTCTGCATCCATGTCTAACCAAGTGGGAGCAATGAAAGAGAGTTCTGATTTATTTATTTTAGCAACTGAGGCTTTAAGAAGTCTTTATTCAATGAGAAACGTGCAAATAGATCTTGTTGCTCATCCCCCAGCTCCAGAACCTTCAATGACTTGTATTATCTATTGAATAAAGTTCAGATTCCTTAGCTTGGCATTCAGTTTCTTCACAGTCTCAACCCAAACGTCCTTTATAGTCTCTCCTACTAGAGGACCAGATAGGAACTGCATGTCATTTATTTCTTTTCCCTGGCCCATCCTAGCACAATGCGTTAAATAGTAGAAGCATACAAAGAATGTCGAGTGAATGCCAGTACCACTGGCATAGAAAACTGTGCCTGTCTGCTAACCAGCCTCCTTATCTCCTGAGAAAATGGTTGCACTACTTTACCACTTCAGCTGTTGTTGGTTGTTTGGGTTTTAATATCTGAGACAACCTCACCAATTATGGTTCTTTAGCCTCCTGGCAACACGGGATAGGACAAGTGGCCAGGACTGAGCCAATCAGAATCCTTCCCAGGGACGTTTCATTTGATAACCAATCAGAATCCTTCCCTGGGACTTTTCATTTAATGATCAAGAAATATCAACCGTCAGTCATCAGTGGTGAAAGCCATAAAACGTGAAAGATCTTGGTGACCATGCTTCCTTCCCTGCCGGAGAAACCAGACTGCAGAGAGTGAGAATGAAAAGGATAGACAGAGGTTCTGAAGGGCATTCAAATAGTTATTTGTTATCATTATTGTTGTTCCTAAAATTAGGCTCCATCCTTGACTTTTTCCCAGCTTGGATGGCCAACCTTTCCTGGAATCCAGGAACCAATATATTCCCTTTTGTGAACAACTTAGCTTGAATTTCTGTCACTTCCAAAACAGTCTTGACGGATAGGGGCACAGGTATAAGAGAACACACTGTGTATGTATTCAAGCCTACAAATCATGATGCTTGAGAGTTTAAAAAGAGATACACTGTCAACGAGCTCATAAATAATTACAATTTCTTATGCACCTCTGTATACTTAGCACCCGGCCCAAATGACTGCTACACGGTAAGATGTCATAAATGTTCACTGAAAAAAAATAGATGGTTTATGGAATGTTAGCAAGGTGTAATGGGGCGTAGAAGGGGAAACTAAAAATTCCACTGGGATCAGGAGGTGTAGATGGTTCTGGATGGTTTTCCAAAACGGGGGAGATGCATCTGAGCTGAGCCTGAACGATGTGTAGGTGTCAGTGGGTAGAAAGGGAAGGCGAGATGGGACAAATGCTTACGTGCAGGTAGGAGGCAGAAATGAGCCTGGTGAGTTCTGGAGAGCGAAGATGTTCTATGAGGGTGGATTATGGTATTAGAGAGAGCTGGAAAAAGAGGCTGGCAGAGATGGGCTGGGCTGAGGAATGCAAATAGAGAAGATTAAATATTTACATAAGCTCATTAGTGACACTGCGTGCATGTGACATGTGTGATTTAGTCCAAACCTCCCAGGTTTAAACACCCTGAGTGCAACTGTATCTTTTTGAAATTGATTAGCTGACATTAATAGGCCCTTTAGTGGTGATCATATTCCTGATTTACTTTTAGCTCTTCTCCCCGGAGTCGGAAAGAGTCCGCCCTGAGCTCCATCCTTCCTCTCACACCTTCCTCAGGAAGTACGCATTAGCGGCAAGAAACCTGGCTTTTGTCCTCTAGAAAAGTAGGCAATTTTGCTTCCCAGGTTTTATCAGACAAATTCCTGATTATGAGGATAATTTACAAAAGGAGGTCTGAGTCACAAAGCTATTTTCTTGGTTCTCCGCAACGACCGGTAAAGATGATTCAACAAGAATTCTTCGAGAATGTGTGAGGTGCTCTATAATAATAAGGTAGGCATCCTCTAGGAATACCTGACATCTCAGAGCACTCAAGGACAGAGTCCCTTCCCCTAAACACCTCTCGATCTTGTGAAGGAGGTAAGGTCAATGGCATGGAGGTTGACACTATCTCTTGCTTTTATAAAACACTTATGAATTATTTACAGATTACAGAGCCCTTTGCCTATGTTCTTACATTTGACCTTACCTGTGCGGGGGATAGGATTAATGAGGACTGTTGTATATTAGGTAGGGGCTAAGGACTGTGGAGAAAGGCAAACCAACCCAACTTCTGCTGGGTGGACCACATTCTAAGGGCACATTGTAATTTTTATCCCTAGGTTTCAAGCAGTTCATGCAAAGAGGTTTATATGCATTAGGGTATATCTGCATGACTGGGGGGGGCTATCAAATTTGAAAATAAAATTCCATTGCTCACGATAAGTACAACTACGTGTGGGGGTAAAGTCAAAAAGGAGACGTATTCTTTGAATATTTTTCTCATCAAGAAGATGCCGTGGGATGAGGCAAACAGTATTTTCAGAAGCATCCTTCCAGCAAACACATGGGTGTCACGGGGCTTCTCTCACCCTGTCCTTGGACACTGTCTGGTGGTAAAATACTAAAGTGCAAGTCAGCGGAAGCAAATGTGCGTGGCCCGGGGCACGGCATCCCTGGCGTGCAGCACGCTGCGGGGCCGGCCTGAGAAGGGACAGGTTCTCCAGCCTACCGGAAAGTTCCCAGAGGGCAGTTCTCTCGCCACACCCAGCCTTTGCTTAATCCCTTCGCCTCTTTCAGCTGGCAAACCTCACTCCCCTCTGACAGCTGTCAGTCTGCTCTCTGTGTCTGTGAGTTTGTTTCTATTTTGTTTGTTAGTTTTGTTCATTAGATTCCACATGTGAGTGAAATCATATGGTGCTTGTCTTTCTCTGACTGGCTCATCTCTCTTAGCGTAATGCTCTCTAGGCCCATCCATGCTGTTGCAAAGGGTAAGATTGTCTCCTTTTTTATAGCTGAGTAGCGTTGGATTGTGTAAATGCACCAGGGCTTCTTACCAGAGGGAAGGGGGGAGGGGAGAGACAAAAGAGGGGACCAAGGGGGACAAATGGTGGGACAAAAGAGGGGGGCAAGGGGGACAAATGGTGATGGAAGGAGACTTGACTTGGGGTGGGGAACACACAGTACAATACACAGATGATGTGTTATAGAATTGTATTCCTGGAAACTATATACTTTTATTAACCAATGTCACCCCAATAAATTCAATAAAAAAGAAAAAGAAAAGAAGTCAAGCCCTGACTTCCTCCCTGGGACCAGGGGGGCAGGTGGGATCAGCCAGCGTCCAGGTGCGTCAGCTGGGTAAGTGCTTACGGCCCGGAGATTCTGTCGTTGCGGGTTACGCAGCCACAGCAACCACGGGGCGGCAGGTGACAAGAGTGTGCCAAGGCTGGAGAAGCCCCCAAATCAGACTGCACTGTCTTTTCTACTTTGCTCCAAGCGATTGGCCGTGGTTCCCAAATGTCATCTTGAGAAGGGAGAAGGGCCAAGGGAGTTCACATGGAAATGAAACCCTAATATGACAATTTACTGAGCACTGCTACATGCCGGGCTCTGTGGCAAGTATGTCAGGTGGATTATCTCAACGAAATGAAGTTCCTCTCTCTCTCAATCAGCCCCATGCCCCTAAGCTCTTTTTGGAATAATCGTGAGGCCCAGAGAGGGCCTGCATGCAGACTGTGCATTTTTTTTTTTTTTGGTTCTTGTCTAGACCATTCAACCCCAAACTGAAATAGCTGAACTGAAGAAGGAGCTGGGGTGTCGGGGGGGGGGGAGGGGACAGATGGCTTAAAAATAGCGGGAAAGGTATTGCACAAGGGGGCGGAGATACAAAGGATGCAGCCGTCTCAGCGTCTCTTCCCACGACTCAGGCCACGGCCTGGGGGTGTGGTGTTGGTTGTTTCTCAGCCAAGCAGAGGCATTAGCTTTCTAGCGAAAGCAAGGAGCCCGCACCAAACAGCCGCTAGCTGTCCTCTTCCGAGGACACGGAGGGGCCCGCATGGGGCTGCCTCAGAACCAGGACAAGAATGTCATCCTGGCTGACATGTGTGCATGTTAACATCACACAGGCCAGGGGAGTGCGTGCTTTGCATGAATTATCTCCCGTTTCCCAACACCGTGCCTGCGAGGAAACTGAGGCTGGGGGAGCAGGGTCACCTTCCAAAGTCCGATGGCTCCAAGGTGAGAGTGAGAGGTCAGGGTTAGAATCTATGCTTATCGAAATGTAAAGCTACCGTTCACAGTTACACATTGTGAAATGGTGTTTTTTCATCCTGAAACATTCCATTTGGATCACCGGTCTCTAAGGAACGGGGCAGAGAGAAAGAGAGAACTAAGACAGCCATGAGGCTGGGCCCAGCTGCGTTATGCCTCATTTCACCTCCCGTTGCGTCTCAAGTCATCGGTGGCTGAGCAAAGTCTCACCTGAGCTGGTTGTGTTAGGACAACGCGAAGCGTTGGAGGGTCCTTAAGAAATCAGACGAGTCTCCCGGAGTGTCTGATACAGGGTCAGGCCAGGCAGAGCCCAGGGCCTGCAGGGAGTCCCGAGGCCCAGACAGGTGGGAAGGGCCAGACCCTCGCTTCAGTGAGGGAGAGACTGAAGCCAGAGAGGGGAAGCAACTGCCCCATGACTCCACAGTGAGAGAGCAGGACTCCCCAGAAGCCAGGTGGCCTGGCTCTTTTTGCTGCCAGCTGCGCCTCCCTTGTCACTTCCAGGGTGTGACTCCTGCTTGGGTGCTCATCCTGGGACCCTGACGTCCCGTGGGCTCTTCCCAGCGAACGTCACTCTCTGGTTCTCTGGTTTTGAGGAAAGAGGGAACCGCTCCAAGAAATTAAATGTTTGTAAACTGGCGTACTTTGCGTTGTTTCCTAGCTTAACCCCGCTCTGGTTTTTTGTTTTGTTTTTTTTAAAGAGGCTCACTCAAAGGCTAGGGCTAATGGGGACGTTTGGAGGCAGGGGAGAAGCAAGCTCACAGCCATCCTATTTTGAGTGGGAAAACTCTCACCGTGCTCTTGCACGTGTGAGTTCTGCCTCACTGCCTGTGTGAGTGCAAACACGTGCTGGGGGGCCCCCGTTCGCTGGACAAGAATTCCTTGAGGGGCTACGGTGTCTTACAGGGATTTCAGCGATGACGATGCAGTCCTACCCAACACATTCACGTGGAAATCAGGCTTCGTCAAGACTCTTCGCTTACAAGGACCAGAAATCTGCTTAGACCAGCCCAGGCCCTGTGCAGACATTCCTGAGAGGATGCAAGGGTCTCTCCCAGGACAAAAGCACATCAGCCTTTTTTTCCCAGGTGCCTGGATGCCTCATTGTGGTTGCTCTGTATGATGTTCCGTTATTTGTTCTCATTCTGTAGATTCTATTAGCTTTCTCAGCTGCAAATGGAGACACTTTAGCTATAGCGGGAGAGCACTGCGGCCTCGCCAGGGGTGCACCCAGTCTGGCGGGGGCTGCTACTTGGCTCGCCCTGGCTGGCAAGCAGTGACTGGGGCAACCGGCCACTTCTTCCTTCACATTCCACAGGGTTTCATTTCTACTGCCTCCTAGCAGTTTCTTCTTCCAGATGCCCAGGCAAGCTGCCCTCATTGAAGGAGGGAAACGGGAGTGATTAGAACGATGTGTACATTTCATTTCAAGAGAAAAGTTAATTTTATTAAGAGCAGGTTACTTAGAAAGTGACAGCCTGGCAGCTGGGAACTCTTTTTACTAGTCTTCTATAACCTTAATAGCTAACGCTTTTTTGATTGCTTATTACGCGCCCGGCATGCCTCTAAGCATTTTCCACATTGGCTCATTTGGTCCTCAGGGTAATCCAACGCGTGCATGCCATTCGGGAGTCCCCTTTTACAATTTGGGAAACTGAGGCTTATAGCAGTCTCCTGCCTGGCCCTGGCAGGGTCCCTCCGCAGCCCATGCTACAGATACTCGTAAGGGCTCTGGGATGTTCTGACGACTGTTAGTGTATCAACCACTTGCCTGTCGCATCGTGGCACTCTACATATTATCGCATCAAATGTACATAAAAAGGCAGGCCTGGCGTTCAGACCCGTCCTATAGATGAAGAAACTGAGGCTCAGTGGGGATAAATGGCTGGTCTCGAGTCACAGAGCCGGCAGTGGCGGAGCTGGCATTCAGAGCCACGTTTGGCTGCCCACGGAGCTGGGCTCTCAGCCACCGGGCTTCTCGTTCCAGCTGCATACACATTTGGGGGCTGGAGTCTCAGTGGAGAAGGTGCCAGAGAATGAGGAGTCAGAAAAGAATAATAATTAAAAAAAAAAAAAAACCTGTTATGAAGGCTTTAGAAGAGCAAAGCAAAAGTTAGAAGGTTGAAGCAATTTTCCGAATAAAGGAAGATTTAAAAAAAAAAAAAAGAAAACCCCTCATACTCTGTTTTGACGTGTCCGAGAGCGATGCATCCGAGAGAGAGGAAGTCCAGTGGGTTTTGAGCACATTGCGAGTCCCCAGCCGCTGAAAGGAGGTCAGCCTGAAACCCATCGTGGCCGGCAAAGCCAACCCACATGTGTCCCAGAGCAAAGCAACTTTTGGAAAATCAGGAAGAGGCTAGAGGGACAGTAGGTTATGAACATAAAACTCTTTGTCCCCGACCCAATTAACCCTCACCCAAGGCAACCCTGGGCCTGTAAGCGATTCATTTAAGGGTTTTACGATTTATGGGCAGCCCTTCTCAGGGGAGGTCCCGCCTGGCTCTGATTTCACGTTTCACAGCGGCACATGCGTCCTGCTGCGTCACACCGGCACTGTTAAGCCGAGACCAGAAAATGCACATTTCACAGGATGGAAAGAGACCAGGAGTCCACAAGTGAGCCCCGCTTCCTTCCATGCGGCCGTGGGTGCACGGGGCCTGCCTGGCCGCTCCTCTCCACAGGCCAGACCTCAGAGTGGGAACCATGTCACTGAATTGGAAAACCTAAATGCCAGGGGAGTTGCTGGATCCCAAGGCCACAGGGCCAAGCAGGGGCACGACCACCCAGGCAAGGCGTGGGGCGTGGTGAGGGACGGGGACAGCAGTCAGGACAGCCTGGCCTGAGCACACCTGTGTGTTGCCTACTTGATCCTGGATCCCAAAAGTGAGACGGGAAGCCTCTTAAATCCTTACTTGACCTGTATAAGCGGAAAAGTTCTAGGGCAAGTGAAGAAAAGTCTAACCTGGATCATAAAAACAGAGAGTCGTGGCCCCTCAGTCAGTCAGCCAATCCCCAGGCGACAGCCGGGTTTGCAGGCTCTGAGCCCCTCGAATGCGCAGGGCTGGGTCCCCTTCAGGAAGGAGCCCAGGCTGCACCCAATAATTTATGCTGTTCACCCTCCTCCCGGCCTTCTG
The DNA here is from genome assembly GCF_022682495.2 of Desmodus rotundus. Classification (NCBI taxonomy): domain Eukaryota; kingdom Metazoa; phylum Chordata; class Mammalia; order Chiroptera; family Phyllostomidae; genus Desmodus; species Desmodus rotundus. Next base: position 4,445,177 of record NC_071398.1, read on the forward strand.
CACAGGGTCCTGTGGCCCTTTTGCAGGCTAACTGTGCACCGGGGAGCAGGACCCCATCTGACCTTTTGGGGACTACTGGACACTGGCTGTGCATGGACAGCAATTCCAGGAGGCCCACGCTGTCTCTGTGCTCCATCGCTCAGAGCAGGGGCCTGTGGAATTGGTCCCCACTCCTGTCCTGGGGTTATGTCCCCAGGTCCGGAATCCAGACTTGGAACAGACACACTCAGCTGCCGGCAGAGTCCCCACGTCGGTGGTCCAACCTGCAGAGTGAGATCTACCAGGTGGAAAGGCCAAGTGGAAGTCCCCAGAACTGCTTCCGCGGAGGAAAATAGTCAACAGCAAGCTGTGCCACATTCCTGGGGACACCGCAGAGAGGAGGGCCGTCCTCAGGGCCTCGGAAGACAGGGGCGGCGCCTCATCTACCTGGCCTGTGTGCGGAGGACAGGTGGGTCTTGGAGAACGGCGATGGATGGTCACGTGTCTAACGGGGTGGGGCGGGGCGGGGAGGGGGGGGAGGATTCCCCTGGGAGGCACCATTGAACTGCTCCAGCAGATTCATGCACAGCCTGGTGCCCACTAATCGGCAAATGCCCTTTCTCCGTCTGTCGGACCCACCAGGGGCACCACCTGATGGCAAGGCCCGCCACGTCCTGTCCCACCTCAGGGGTATGTCACCTCTCCAGCACTGAGCCATGATTCCATTCACAGAGACCTCAGTCACCTTTCCTTCCACGGGCACCACGCTGGTCCATTACCGTGACAACACTACAGCGACTGGACCCGCGGGCAGGAGGTGCGGCTTACTAGTCACACACTGCGTGCTGGAGGGCGCTGAACTAAAACCCAGGTGCCTTCGCCTCACTGAGCTTCCCAGGGGTCCCATGGTGTGGGGCCCATTAGGACATCGCTTCTAAGGCAAAGGACAAGTTGCTGCATTTGGCTCCTCCTAAAGCCAAGAAAATAGGCACAATGCCTTGTGGGCCTCTTTGGAGTTTGGAAGCAACGTACTTCTCACTTGGGTGGGCTCTTCCCCCCGTTTTCCGGGTGACCCAGGAAGCCGCTGGTTTTGAGTGGGGCCCAGAACAAGGTCCAGGCTGCTGTGCCAGCAGGTCTGCCACTCAGGCCACGTGACCCATAAGATCCAAAGGTGCTTGAGAGGACAGGGGCCAGTGGGGACAGTTGAGAGGACAGTTGTCCGGAGCCTTTGTTAGGCCCCCAGGGTGAATCGCCACAGGAGTCCATGGGGGTTTTGAAGCAGGGCCCTGCCGGCACTGGTGGGTAATTACACCCCTTCTGAGAAACAGCTCTGGGCCTAATACTGGGCCTCGGTAGAGACTGAACGTTCAATCACGTGCTACCCAGTTACCATGGCCTCAGCAGCCGGTCATGAACTTGGTGTCATCTGACCCACGAGCCACGGAATGCTTGCTGTAGAAAAGCAGCGACCCAGTGTGCTTCTGCTGGTGAGGAAGGCTAGATTAAGCCCTGTGGTTCTAGAGTTGGGGGTATCTGTATAAACTCACAGTTTTAAAAATGTGTATAGCAGATAGGTGGATACGTAAACGAAGAGAGATATGTGTGTACACATGGGTTGGCGTACACACAGAGATAAGCATTTCTCACTCCGTCTCCTAAGAATGCTCCTATTACTGTAAAAGCAGTAACACCCCAGTATCCGCGAGTGCTCCTGGGGCTTAAGTACCGTTCTCCAGTAGGAGGAACTAAGGCTCCTTGGAAAAGCGGTTGCATGCAGGGCGGGGTGGGGCAAACCCAAGGTGAGCTGGAGCACGTTGCACTACCAGCCCCCGAAGACGTGCTGTTAGAAAAAAAGGGAAGAGACTCATGTCAAAAGGCTTTGGGAGCCAACCCGAAAGGGTTCCCAATGACCAAAGCACTGGGCAAAAAGTAAGCCACAAAATAAATAATGACGTGACCGCTGTAACCTAACAAAGAGTACACAAATACCCTGGAATTCATACTGATGAACAGCCCATTGAGTAAATAAAGATACAAGGAAGGTAGAAAGGACAACTCTTGTCTACAGCTGAGTTTCAAAGAACAGAGAGAAAGAAGAAAGGAAATAGAGAATCACTATGACAACACCACAGTAGAAACGGTTGTGGATAGGATCTGTTGGTGGATGTTAAAATTAGTGGGCCAAAATGTAAGGAAAAATAAGATACATGCACAGTCTTGAAATATCTCGCACAGATAAGTATTCGTTAGTTGCACAGTGGAGGAAGTGGGGGGTCGCCCCCTTGCCCACGTGGTCAAGGTTAGCACACCTGATAAGATACGGCATCGTCCTGTGCCCTGAACGCACAGCACTTCACTCCGCTGGATGGCGTTCTTCCCAGCACCGTAGAGCCCTAATCTAATCACGGAAAACATCAAATAAACCCAAACGGGGAACCGTGACACAAAATATCTGGCCAGTGCTCTTTGAAAGGTCTCCGGTCAAAAAAGACAAGAAGAGGCTGAGCGGCCGTCACAGACTGTGCGGCGTGAAGAAGACATGCTGAACTGAATCCTGGGCCGGAAGAAGACACTCGTGGGGTAACTTGGAAAACTCAAAAGAAGTCTGTAGTTGAGTTAAAAGCATTCCACCCACGCTGATTTCTTACATTTGACAACCGGGCCGCGGTTGGGGGAGATGTCACCGTGAGAGGGTGCTGAGGGAGGGGCGCGTGGGGACCGTCCAGGCTGCCGTGCTGCGCTGCGGCTGGTCTGCAATGATCTAGAGATAGAGTTTTGTTTCTCGAGTTACGTCGTCAGTGTTGGTCGTTTGAAAGAGCATTCTGAAGGCATACACAGACCTGACTTGGAAGATGATGGGGTGACAGACCCACGCCACGGTGTCACAAATTAGGGGCACCATTAAGCAGAGAGAGCTCGTAGGAATGGTCCACAAAACCCCTCCTGAACGGGATTCGAAGGCCGTACTCACAGTGACAGGAGAGGGGGCAACAGATCTTCTTGCCGCTTTCCCCCACGTCCAAGGTGACGCGAGTCACTTGTTGTAGTTTCAAGTAAAAACCACGTTTTGCAGCCAACACCTACCACTAATTTTTAAAAAATGGGTTGGAATCCATTCTAAGGGGGGAGGATGGTAAACAGTGGAATATCAAATGCAAACCAATTTATAGTGTCCAAAGGGCCTCGGGAGGCTGCCAAAAATAAAGTTGGCAGAAAACAGTTTACTAAATCTCTCAAGAAGGTGGGGGGGGGGAGCTTATATTACAAATCCCATAAATATTTCAAGAGTGGTAGGTAAAGGGTGTTTAATACCGATGAACAAAGTTTCAGCGTGTATTGGAAAAACAGTTTCTAATATAAAATTACGGACGACTGGAAGTTATCTGCAAAATTTTATACCTAAGTGCTTGCAGATGTAATTTATTTTTCTGACAGCACCGCCTGGGTAATGAAAGTTGCTTTTAATAAAACATGAATGCAGTTAGGGTTTGCCAATTAGGTTCAGAGGGGTCGTAATCAGCCTGATTCAAGTTGATATGCAGCTCCTTCAGTCCAGCACTGACCCACAGAACGGCTTCAGTATTTCTAACGTGTTGGTGAAAGATGAGCTCCCCAGGCCCTTTGACTTTCCCGGGCGGGAGGGAGGCGACGCTGGCTAACTCAGGACAAAACCCTCCCCGAGGGGCTGCATGGGTGGCAGCTGCACAAGCGTGTGCGTTCTGGGTTCAGCGTTGACACCTCACCACCAGGCACAGGAATGTAAACTCATTCTCTGTGGCGTGTGTTTGTGAAAACACGCACATGCGTCTAACGTGTGCGAGCATCTGATGGCCACGTATCGATGATCGTTTATAAATCCATCAGCCAGAACAGGAGACCCAGGTTGCTCAGTCAGCACACTGCTTAGTGCCTGGGGGATTCAAAGATGTAGACAGACCCTCAGCACCTTGCTAACCTGTCACCAGAAAATGCTCAACACAGTGCCTGCCCTTTTCTGGTTGTGAGCTGAGAGTGTCTGTATTTTGCACTTTTCCTGTGGGTCCCTGAGATTGTATGTTCAACAAATATATATTAAGTCACTATTATTTGCGAAACAGAGAGAGCAGAGCGGTGGAAAAGTTACTGGACTCAAAGCCAGGAGACCTGTCCTCTACCTGTCTTCTGGTTTTCATAGTTAAACACTCGTGGTGATAATTCTTGTCTCACTTTACTGGCTGGAATGTCGGTGGGGGCACAAGACAATGTGTTAGGGAAGGTGCTTGGAAATGTTAAATTTACCGTGCAAATGTGAGTTCCTGCTGGGTGCCAAGGATAAAAACGGAGAAGCCTTGGTGTTTGGAACCTATGGCTGGCTGGTTGCTGCCTCCTCTCAGGCCCCAGATTCTGTGCTAAGTCAGGTGTTAGAGATTTCGCAGGCAGAGGAGCTCGTGCCCACTCTGCAACGGTGAGGACATCGAGGCTGACAATGATGCAGACGCTGCAGTAAGGTCACTTAGCTAGCGACAGCCAACCTAGGCTCTGATACCATATCCCATCTGGGTCATCCCACACCTCAGCGGCTTGCCGATGAGTGAAGCCCATCAACCATGACCCTAGAGGACATTCGGCAACAGCCTGTGGACACAGTGCCGTGGGCATACTGAGGAATTGCAACCCGGGGCTCACTTTCCCAGGCCTTCCTTCCAGGGTCCAGCCTGCACGGAGTCAGTAAGAACGGCTAGCATTTTCTTGCTCTGCAGCTACTCCCCAGATAGGAACTGAAACACGCCTAGCAGTCATTCATTCATTCCCAGCTCGAGTTTCATCTTTCCTGTACCCCGGGGGCACTTCCAGGTTCTGGCCCCCAAACGGAAGGGCGTGTGAAATAGACACATGAGGCAGCTTCTCAGCTATTTTTGTCTCTGCCAATTCCAGCCTCTCTCCTCTGAAGTGGCCGGAATTCCAAAGCAGGGGAATAAAGCGAAGGTTCCCTCCCTTGCGGCAGCTCCAGGTGCTGGCTGGCCTTCAGACAACGGGGACAAGCGATGCAGGCTGGTGGGCTCCGTTAAGCCACCGACGATACGAGGACATCCATTTCACTGGGCTGCAGTCTGTTCCGCTGAAGCACCTTAAACTCTCCTGGAGTTGGAATGAAGCATTTTTCTAACTTCAAAAGCACTTGTATGGGTTTGAAATTATGTGTCTTGTTCAGTGGCTTTGGAGGGACAAATCCAAATAACAGGCAACAGTGGCTTAGAAAAATACTCAGAAGGGCATGAGCAGAGGTGGAGCCAGAAGGAGGTGGAGGCGAGGTGAAAATTTTCATGTTTTATTCATCGGGGGAGTAATTTTGGCATTGATTTTGATTTCTAAAATGGTTGCATTCAAGCATTACTTTATTAATAAGTCATTCATAATTACTGCCATAATGCACGAAACCAGAATTGTATTATTATTCTAATTACAGGATGTTTTGGTGTCCCCTAGAATTTTGCGCCTGAGGCAGGTGCCTCACTGGCCTTAACCGGGTCCTGACCCCACATATGATACCCCTGCCACCCCAGCAGGAACCCGCGGGCTTCAGAAGACATTTGTCTTCTGGAGCCAACTCAGAGGGGGCCGGTGGGAGTGGGATGGTGCCTCCCTCTTCTTTAAAGAGTAACCAGCGCTCTGCTTTGGCACCAGAACAGTGCTCTGCGTGTGTGTCCTGGGTATGGGGGGAGAAGCCACGGTGTAGGCTCTGGTCACGACCCTGTTGAGGGCAGGACTTCTCGAACTTGAATGTGCTCACCCATCAGCAGCGACCTTGGCAAAAGTGTAGATTCTGAGCAAGTCCGGGATGGAGAGCGAAAGTCTGCATTTCCGCCGGGCTCCCGGTGATGCCGACGCTGCCGGTCCCTGGATCGGACCTTGGCCAGCAAGAGCCTGCAGACTGATGGGTCACGCGCCGAACGTGCCTCTCATGGTTTGTTCTAAAACGATTAGCTAAATTTTCACCTACTCTTAAAAAGAAAATACCCAGAGTATCTGGAAACCTTGGACCAGCATTCCTGCAAGGTGACACAAGAGTGGAGAGGGTAGGGGTAGCCCTTTGGACGTGGGTTCTCCGTGTTTCTGTCCTCTCCACATGTACACGCCATGTACGCACACCTACCCTGTCCACCGCCTTATGGTACACAGCGGGGCTCCCCATTATGTGGGCGTTAATCCTAATACTAGAGTGTGAGGCAAAAATCAAGTATTCTTTTTTAAAGAATTACCTTGGGAAATTCTTTATATCACCCATAACGGAGATGTTCGGGCATGAACGAAGCGAGTAGCTCTTGATGTGGAACAAAGAGCTATTTCTTCTTCCGATCATTGGTTGAAGGAGTTGAGTTATAGTTAAAAATTCTAGAGGAATCTAAGTTTGACTGGTCTCCGTTTCCCTAGCTGTGAGACGAGGGGGTTGAGCTAAATAATTCTCGGAGATTTCCTTCAGCTTTGATGTTCTAGACAAGGGATGCAGTGTAAGTGCCGGGCAGAGAAAATACGCAGCTACTTCGCCCCAGGTGCTCGGTACTTTGGAAGACATTAAAAAATAGTCGCGGGTAACAGGATAGAGAGAGTGTTGCTCACTGGAACTCCAGGGACCCGGGAAACTGAGGCAGGCCAGCTTGGAGGGTCTGTTCCCCAAAAGACAAGCAGAGGACACAGAGGACCCAAGCTCCTCCTGTCCCATGGGTGCCAGACCTGGGCTCTTGGGAGGCACCGAATCCCCCGCTGAGGGGGGGCAGCAGAATGGTCAAAGGCCTCGTGGACCACATGAGCCCCCCAGAGAGCCCCGGGCTTCAGGACAGTCACCAAACTCATTAGCCATCGGATGATTGGACTTTTGAGGAAAATTGCACCGAATCTGCAGTATGGCCTGGGTCTAGACCACGAGGCAACTGGATTGAAGCAATAATCTATGAAAAACCCTCTTAAGAGAATTACACCAGGAAAACCACGGGAATTAAAGAGGGAAGGGAGGCCTAGCCAAACTCTGGGTGGCTCCCATCTATCTCAGGCCTCCCCTACCCCTTTCTGAGACAAAGTGGGGTGTGGAAAGTGTGTGTGTGTGTGGGTGGGGGGTTCTCGACTAGAAACCTTGGACTCTCCCTCATTCTGATGAATTGATTTTCTGGAGTAGTGAGTTTCAATTCCTCCCAGACACCCAAAGGGCTTTTTCTGTTCCTGAGAAACCCGAGTGCTGGAGGAAGCTCATTTTTGACTCTCTCCCCCGCAGAATGGTTACGACATTTTCCATTGTGAACTGGGGTTACTTTCCTTTCCTGCAGTCTGCAGCTCCGACTCTTTCGAGTGTCTTTCTGTTTGTTTGCCTTTTCCCTTCACGTTCGGTGGACGTCTGGGGTCTGCATCAGGTTCTCCTTCCGGGAACCCCGTTCTCACCTGGAGCTCTGGAGGGCGCCCATTTAATCCGTCGCTACACACACGACTCACACCTTCCCCCTCATGCTGTGAGAGCTGCCGAGAGCTATCTGGCCCAATCTGTGCCCTCATGTGTTTATTATTAGTCCAGCAAATTTAACAACACGGAGCAATAGGCCAACAAGCCGCAGCTCTTTGGATCTTACGGCTGGACAGAACCAAAGTGACCAGTGACCATTATCTAGTGCCTTCATCCTGCACAGCGGCTCAGATCCGGCAGGCTTCGGCTTTGACCACCGGACCCCAGCACGGCGCACGCAGGATCTGAGCCCCCGCTCCCTCCTCCTCTCGTACTGCCACGTCTGGGGCTGTTCCTGCTCGACCGTGGACAACCCCTGACGGGTCATCTCATTCCTTGGTCTTGCTCATAGCCCAGGGGGTCCCGAACCTTAATTTCCACAGGTGCCGGGAAGATGGAGAAGTGGCCAGCGTGAGCTGTGTTTTGTCACCCAGCCAGCTGTTTGCACATTGAGTAGGTAGCACTCGGCCCCCCCCCCCCACCCTTCCCCCAGAGCTTTTCCCTATTTTTTACTAGAGAGACATGGCTCCTGGGACTCTCTTCATGGCTTCTTCTTTGAGTAGGGACACACATATAGAGAACTCTTCCTCCATTAAGAGAATAAAAATAGTCTAGAAACATGATATAAATGGCCTTTGTCCCCAGGCTCCAGGTCAGGGACTGCTTGGGGACAGCAGCAGATTGCAGAGTGTCCAAAGGGGCCGCTACTACCCAACTGTGGGCACTGTGCTCAGGTGACATTGTGGGCCCAGCACTGGCGGCTCTTCTGATTTGTCAAAGTAGGTTAGGAATCTGTATATTTTAGTGAAATCTGCTGACTTTTAAAATGCTACCTTTTTTTTTTTTTTTAAGACAACACAGGACAAGTGAAGCTCATCCAAGTTGGGACCCTTGTGCTTCCCACTCTCCCAGAGGCCACACGTGGCCACAGTGCCCCCCCAGGGGGACCGTGGGCGCAGCCTGGGGCCTGGGGAGGCTCAGGAAAGAGCAGCCGCCACCTGCGAAGGGCAGACGGCAGGTGTTTGGGTAGGAGAAGGGACAGCAGGAGAAAAGAACTCGATCTTTGGGACACAGTTGTGTTCCGATCCCAGGTCTACCACTTGCTTGGCATCTGTTTTGCACAAATAAAGCCACCTTCCGTCTCAAGTTGGTTTCCCCAGGAAACAGACTCAGAGATCCGTGGGCAGGAGGTCGCCCCTTGGTGTGGCAGGGAGCTCTCCCGGAGGCAGGACCAGACAGAGGAGAAGCTGCGCCTTGGTGCAATTACATCAGAGGCTGCCGTGGGCCACACAGGGAGCTCTGGATAGTGTGTGGCCCTTCAGAAATGTCCCAAATAAAGGCAAGGGGGCCAGACTTTTATAGTCTTGTACCAACAAGTCAAAGGACGCGGGCTGCCTCCGAGGGGGGACGTTGGGAGGTGCGGAGTAAAAGCGTGATCTGTCGACACCCTCAGCCGCGAGGAGAATCAGCGCCTGGGTCCTGGAAAGGGCCTGGACAGTTCAAGGCAAGGCACGTCAGCATTCGCCGCAATCGCTGCGCCTCAGTTTCCCATCCGGTGTAACAGAGATAAACATATTTATCTTCCTTGGCCAATGTACAGGTAAGATAATACAACACGTGCAAAGTGACCAGTAGAGTGCTTGGCACATACCCAGCACATGGTAAAAATATTATCGGCAGATGTAAGCAGGAAGTCATTTGAAGTCTGGGGCCAAGAACAAAGGCAGGGAGTAGGGAATAAGCATGACAAGTTTAGGATTGGAAGGAGAGCAGAGAGCTGAAATGGGTTTAATGTAAGTGATCGGCGGGAACGTGGGGTAGATTAGCTAGTTGGAGACCAGATGATAGATCCTTCCAATTTAAGTAAGAGGGTCAGGGCTGGTGCAGTAGGCAGTGAGGGCCAGCCAAGGCTGTAACTTGCTGAAGGCAGTCTGTGCAAGATGGCCAACGTGCAACCGGCTGTCCTGCCTCGGTGCTCCACGGGGCAAGTGACCTCGGCCAGAGATAAAGGCTCACTTGAAACAGAGAACAGGAAGATGGTGATGCTGCTTCTCAGGATGAGACATGGCTTACCCTACGCCTATGAGATGGAAAAGTAACTCGAAACATTGGAAATTGGGATGGGGCCCCTTGGGGAATACCTGGCTGCTTGGGGGAGATCACTGTACACCCCCAGGTCCCCAAACACGGCGTTGAAGTCTAGGGAGAAAGGCATCCTCTACAGCACCACTTGGGGAGGGCTGGCCGAAGGGGAGAAGCTCAGGGCGGCCTGTCCTGTGAAAAGTTCTGGGAGCATCACATACCAGAAAGTGATCTGACTGGGCATTCAAGGTCATGTACAACCAAGAAATAACGGTGCACTTCACTGTCTCCACCCTGGGACAGAAATGCACCGCGTGCTGCCCCGAGCCAGCAGATCCACGGGCAAGATGGGCCATGTCCTGTCTAATGGTGGCCACGGATATTTCCTGGCAGAGAGCGCGGCCAGAGCTCCCTATGAGCCCGGGATCACACACAGAACGAGCATTTATGCACAAGCCGATGAGAACCTGGAATCTCTCGACTGCGGCAGTTTCTTCTTCTTTTTCCTATGGGCCTCCTTTAAAATGTCACTTTCGATCTTGGGTTGAAAATGACTGGCTGGGAAGAGTTCGACTCCTCGGTCCTCAAAGAACGTTTTCCAAGGTTGAGGATACGCCTGTTGAAAATATTCCCTCTGCAAAACCCGAGGAGAACTCTCTCCGCGGAGTCCCGCCCCCTTTCGCTGCCCCTTTCCCTCATAATGAAGAAATCATTTTTTACAATGTTCGTTATAAAAGAGGGAATGGCTTGAATTATCTCTCTCTGCGGGGACTTCCATTTCTCTGGAATATTCAACCTAATTAGCTGCACCTACTGGTCAAGACTCAGGAAGATAGCCAGGGGCAACCTCAATATGTTAAAAAAAAATGCTGATAGCTCTTTTAATGAAATCATTAGTGAATATTTGGATACTTAATATATTTACTTGGTCAAATAAAGAAAACATTGATGCAGATACTTACTCGAACAAATAAAGAATATACGGATGAGGAATTTCTAAACTCATTATCGGGAAATTGCTAGAGATATTTCAGAGTGGAGCACACACACCGGTTACGAGCAGAGTGTGCCGGATCGTTATTCTTGGCCTGAAGAGGCCCCAAAGGTGCAGACCGAACTCGACCGGCAGCGTAAAACCGGACATTTCTAACGAGATTAATGAGATCTGGCAGGCTTTTCATAATTTTTAAAGATTGGAATCTTTTATAATGATTCATAATATGCTACACTAAGATAATTTTACTTTAACAATCTAGAAATTTATGGAAAATATTAATACGCTTAAGGGTAAACATCACACTCGACAATTTTGCTTCATTTACGGTACTTTCTGGTTATTTATGATTCCTATCTTATTTTGTCCAAGTTCTCTTTCAAAGTTATTGCACCTACTACTGAGAAACTCATTGTTTATATATAGGGAACTCACGAGAAGACCAAAATTAATAATGAATTGATATGATTAAAATTAACCCCTCCCCCAAATATTAGTGTCCACATGCCTACAAAGGTAAAGTTAACTTCGGCCTTTCGGTGGGGAATACAATTTCCCCTTCCGTGTTCTGTTATGTATTCTAAGTGGACATGCTGACGTCTGTGCTGTCCCGTGGCCCGGCAAACACAAACCTGAGTATCACCTGGTTACCCCGAGTCTGCAGATGCAAGCTCGGGTCAGGGAAGGAGGCTCGGGAGCCTCCAGCTGCTGCTGCGACAGGCCTCAGCCGGCTTGCGGGGGACTCGGAGCAAATGTTTTTGCTCCTTACCCGAGAGCCTGGGAAGATAACGGGAGCTTCAGGTAGTCACTTAAGTGGAACTTCTGGTGTTGGGTTACCGCAGCCTTTTCCTCTTGGTGCCCGAGGGCAAAGAGCACGGTTAATGCCGCCACCACCGGAAAGCGGGTTAAGAGGGGTGACAGAGAACTGCTTGCTGGTGGTGTTACAACTCAACACTTGGTGTCCTCTGACTCAACGCCTAGATGCCAGTTCCTGCTTGGTGGCTTCTTAGAAAGCTGAAATTTAGACGTCTGTAGGCGGGAGGAGTGGAATTGATGAATCACCCGCAGGGGGAAAAAATGAAATACATCTTTGTTTCCTGGGACTCAGTAATACCCAGTGCCTGAAACATGACTGTGCTGATTACAGAGGCTTCAGAGCAAACCCACAGCCTGCAGAGGGTAAGTGCGTGTTTGCTCAGCACGCTAACAAGGCCTTTAGTGTAGGTGCCGTCATGCTCTGAACGCAAGGGATGTTCACGGAATTCAAGGACCGCAATTTGGGAGCACCCCCACAATTCGGGAGCAGGCTGCCACCGCACTCGATCCGGATGATCTAACGACGCAGCTTATTCTTTCTCTTCATCAAGAAGATGCCGTGTTCCCAGGACACCCAAAACAAACCCTCCAAAAAATACCAAAGGCGATATTTTCCTGAAATGTGTGTTTGATTTTAGACAGAAATTGAGTCTCTGAGTCTTGTTCTTTTCTACAACGAAGCTTTTAAACACTGCTTGAAGCTTGGTGGATTTTGGATGGACGTAGGGTGGTGTAAGAGTTTAGAGGCTGGCTGGTGGAATCTAAGCTCTCTTACTTCTGGGACGTGGGCACAGTCATGGGGTCCCTTGGCCCTGTGTCCTTATTTGCAAAATGGGAGCGATAATGTTTACTTACTTTAAGGATTGAAGAGAGAACGTACAGGAGCTGTTCGGTCCAGAGCTTGGCTAACAGCAAGTGTTCCGTCAACACTGGCATCTCAAATAGTATTTTTCAGGTACGCAGGCGAAAGACCAGACTCCCGTTAACAGAGGGAGGGCCGAAATGTCTCCCTCTTTGTCTGCGTTCCTGTGCGGGAGAATCTGAAAGATGTCAGGAGACTTGCGCAGTAAGAAGCTGTAAGATCATCTGATCCAATTCATCCTTTTACAAAAACAAAACAAAACAAACAAACAAACCTAAGCCCAGAGAGAGGAGGGGACTTGCTCGAATTAGAATGATTCTGTGGCAGAAAGAAGAGGCCCGGAGCAGTAGCCTTTGCCCCGTGCCTGGTGGGCCCCGTGCCTGGTGGGCCCCGTGCGGGACACACGGCTAACTACCTGTTGTCAGTTATTGGGAAGGGATCACTCTGGCTGGTCCCTGGGATGACCGTTAATTCCACATTTCACTAAAATCTGAAGAGGGGTTATTGTTTTCAAAGTTCCTTTGTACACATGTTTGACTGCAGATTTACGTGTAAATAAATGTCTGTTAACTGATGGGTGTGTTTTAAGCTGGAGGCGTGTTTACAGGTAGACAGAAGGGCAGGGCTGTGCATGGATACCAGAGAGATTTTTGGTTTTAATGTTAAAACACCCGGTTGAAAATCCTATTAGATTCACTCTGTGGGTTAAGATAGAGTCTAAGACACTCCCGACAAGATACGGATAGATGGGTCTTCGATGAGACTAAATTTTCCGCGGGTTTGTCCGTCAACTCTGCTAGCTGTGATCGTACAAACCAGTGAATTGAGGGCGTCACACAGAAATATTTCTGAACAACACAGGCAGATGTTTCTAAATATGCCGGTTCTCCCCAAAAGTAGATCCAGGGACCAGAATGAGAACACTGGACAGCAGGCGGGTCGATGGGAGATGGCCAACCTGAGATTTGTGAATTTATGGGACCCTCTCCAGAGCTGGCTCAGCAGCTACACAGTGTCAGACCACTGGGCAGGCTTCTGCGGAGTGCCCTTGAACTTCTTCTATTGTCCCCACATGGAGTCAATGGCTCCAGTCACTGGGTCGCCTTCAGGTGGGAGAGGGAATCAGAGGCAAAGACTGCTTCTCATAAGTCTCTGCTATTTTTTTTTAATCTTAAAAGAAAAGCTTTTTCTTGAAAAGCTAGAATTCTTATATTGGTCCATACCCAGCTCCGAGGAAGGCTGCCAAGAGAATGAATAGCTGACAAGGAGAAATGGAATGGCCGCGAGGACCTGAGATGATCACGTTTCGTCCCCGAGAGCTGGACCCCAAACCAAGCCAGGGTGTTGGCTAGAGGAAAGTGAAGACGGGCTTTTGGGGGGCAGCGCTCAGAGTCTGCCATGTTTGCCTTCTCAGTCTTCTCTTAGTGACCCCAGGGCAGAGGAAGATGGGGGTGGGGTAGGGGGGGAGAAGGAGGTGGGAGGGGTCAGAGTGGCTATGGGCAGAGGCAGAAAAAGATATTCCTGAAAGTTAACCGCCCGTGAGGACGGGTGATTTCTATCTGACCAAGATGACAGTTTCCTCCTGGAAGACAAACAGCGTCCTGCCAGCTTCTCTGTTCTCTCTCCGCCGATAGAGTTTCAGAGGGTGTGTTGGGTTTCAAGACCCCCTAGCTGTGAATCACACTGGCGAGCAGTCACTTAATCTCTGACTTAAGACCCAGTGCGCTCTCCTCTGAGGGGTTCGCACCAAAGTCTGGATGACAGATTTGGTTTAGGGGAGGGAACTGAAGCCCCTAAAGGTTCTGTGAGTTTGACAAAACCTGACTTGTTTACAAAAGCCAGAGGGCCATGGTTTCATAGTGGGACCCCTTCCTGTGACTATGCGTAAAATATAACCTCATTATTTTCTATTTATATCATAACATTAATTATTATACTATAATTATTTAACATTATTTATAATTGAACAATGCTGACAGGGTAAAAGAAAATATAAATCATTCAGATAACTATTATTATTTTCATATTTTTACCTATTTCCTTTTACAGACATATATTTCCATATGAATACATTAAATATGGGATTAACTTACATCCTAGAAGGTGTTTTTTATTCTGGATTACTAATGAACTTCATATTGTGATAATTCTCTCAGTTTAACAAAATATTCCCCAAAAGCTTGACATTTAATGGAAGCTTATAATAATCCATGGCCGTGAAATTGTTGTCTTAAAGGGTGTGAGTATATATTTTTTTATGATTTTAGGCAAGACTGTAAATACCACAAACTTCCTCCCTTCTCTTAAGCCGAGGCATAATTTAAACTGAAGTTATAGTTTACATACAGCAAAGTACACACCCCTTGTACAGAAAAATGAGTATCTGTGTAAGCGCCAGGGAGAGCAGACTGGCCCGAGCATTTTGACGTCTCATACTGATTACATATTACGAACCGCTTTTCAGGGAGGTCGTGCAGTTCACACCTCTTCCGGCCGAACACATCAGCACCGTTTTCATTAAAGGCTTGCGGGCATCGACTTACGGCCCCTAAAATATCCAGCAGCTGGGCGGGCAAAACCACTGTTGCGTGTCATTGCCGTTCTTAGCTACTTGTATTTCCAGCTCGCCGTGTCTTTTCTCTTTTGCCATTAAGAACAGGTGTGTTGGTGGCATCACAATGTTGTAAGAGCTCTTTAAACTCGGGCTGTGAACCCTTTGTCTGACGTTTATTTAAATATCCTTTTCAGTCTGCCATTCGCCTTTCAAGTTTATTTGCGCTGCCTGCGGACAAATTTTTTAAAAATTATTCTGGGCATATTCATCTTTTCTTTCGTGATTCCTTCTATTGTTTTTATGCTCAGGAATTCCGAGCGCATTTTGAAGTAATTTAAATAATCGCCTACATTTTCCTTTGAAGAATAGAGAAGTGTAGGTGATTACTTGAGGGGGTCGCAGCTATCATTTTTTGGAGATACTATTTTGTTTTCCATTCTCCCCTCTGATGCACCTGTAATGTAGCTCAGATGGTGGCAGCAGCGGAACAGGTCCCCCACCTCCCCCCGTCCCCCAGGCGGCTTCCTCACACAGGAAGAGTTCACATATACTGAGGTCTCTTTCCTCCTTTTCAAACTGCCCCTTGCAATTGTTTCCAGTCTGTAACACATTTCAGTATCTGGTGTGGTGAGTCCTTCTCATTGGCCTTATGTTTCTCCACTGGTCTGGCCTGTTTATTCTTCGACACACAAACTCTTATCTTTTAAAACAAGATTCTAGTTTGCAGTGAACTTACACACACGTCTTCTCCATCAGAAACACTCACCCAGTTTCAGCCGTCAAACCTGGGAATAGTGAGTGGGCCCCACGGGAGGCTCACGTGGCCCTAGCAGTCCAGCCGGAGAGGCAGTGGGTTTAGGACGAGGTGACTCCTTCTGGTTAATGGAGTTTCTGCAAAAGTGACCTGAGTCACGTCCCGGACAAGGACATCCCAACCGGGAGCAGCTCTCGCTCTCCTGGTGCAGAACCTCGGGAGCCGAATGTTGACAGGGCCCTGTCACGCCACGGAGAAATCCTGACCCCAGACTCAGTCCTGACTCTCCTCCGCCTCCTCTGCGGGAGGAAGAGATACGTGATTTCCTTCCGAAGCCACTGAGAGTGCAAAGCTCATCGTGTATCACACGCATTCCCACCACCTGTCCTAACCCACGAGGTTCCAGCATGGACCCCCTCTGAGCATCCATACCCTGTATCCGCCCCATCGGCAAGGCCTGAGCCTCTGCCTCTCAGACATGGTCCAGCTCCAGGAATTCTCGCCACTTTCAGTGTGAAAACCAGAGAGCAGTGGACTTGAGACCAGGGTGCTTCCTTTCTGCAGGAAGACATGAAAGTGTCCCCAGAGGAATGAGGGACACCCAGCCTACGGTGAGAAGGATGCGAACGTCACTTATGGTCTTGGCGTTTCTGCCCTCACCCCTCTCCTTTCGGTTACTGCCCCACGGTCCGCAACAGGAAAGCTGACCCAGCGCCCGTTCCTGAGCCCGCTGTGGCCCCCTGTGCTGGCGTGGAACCCCCGGGGCTCCTGGGTGAGGGGAATGAAGAGGAATGCGTCTAGGGACCGGGAAGCAGCCTTGGGCAGGTCCGGTTGTTGCTCAACATAGATGAGGCAGAAACGGCTGAGCTGACAGCTCGTGCGAACATGATTTGATGACAGTAACTTGTCCTATTCTGGCGTGTAACTCAGAAGTTCAAATCATGGACAGATCTTGCCACACGGAAACGCCTTTCCCTTCTATTCACCTATTTTTGTGGATAAGTTTGCACTTGTATCAATAAAAATTGAATAGAATGGATGTTGCTCTCTGTCTCATTTTAGCAGTAAGAAAAAAGCCCCATTAACCTCCTGAAGAGATGCATTTCTAATAAACTTTAGTTTTTTTCTGTCTAATCATTATTCAATAGCATTTTTAATGTGTTTATGTTGTAATGAATTGTATGTTAGTAATTAATAGTTTATGTTATTGTAATTAATTGTGTGTGAGAACTTCTGATTATGTAATCAGAAAACAATACTAGCTAGAGGGTTTATAGCCATAGGAATTTAAAAAAACATTCTAATTTTTTTGCATATTTTTATTGCAGAGAATTATGTTAGAATAATAAATAAAAGACCTTCCAACATTAAAATCCATTACATTAGGGTAGAAACCTATAGGAAAATGTAATGAAAAGTGGAATGAAAATATGAGCTAAGAGATGGAAAGGTGTGATATATGAAGTTTTGTGGGAAGTAGCTCATGATATTTCAGAGTCTTTTCTGGGTGGACAAGGAATCTTGGAGCCTCCTGGAAGAAACGACCCTCGTCACCTCCTTGGAAGTCTCCGGTCACCTCTCGCTGCCCCTGCTGCTTCTCTGCGCGTCCTTCCCCCGATCTGTTCTCTGCTCGGTAGCCCAGGGGGTGCATTTTAAGAAGCTGAATCCAATGACTTTATTATTCTACGTGCAAACCCTCCATCTTTTCATCGGTATGGACTTCTCGTGGAAGGGACTGCCCTTGGTAGCCTGGCATCAGCTACCGCCTACCTCCTACCTCCGTGTTCACTTGGCTCCCGTCACTGGGCCTTTCTGGTTCTGGAACAGGCCAAGCTCCCTTTGGCCTCCGTGCATCTGAACTTGCCCTTCCCCTGGACCTGCAGGCTTGTTCCTTCCCATCATCCGGGTGTCACGTACTCACAGAAGTCGGTCCTACTGCTCCTACCTGAAATTGCTTTCTTATCCACTCCCTCCTGCCTTGCTTTATCTCCCTTCACAGCACAGAGTGCTGCTGAAACCTTGGGACATGATGTTTCTTCCTGAGTTATTTGTCTTTCTCCTCCCATAGAATCTAGATTCCATGGAGGGAGACCTTTGGCTGTCTGTTGTCACTGTGTCCCCAGCTGTTAAAATATTACCTGCTATATACCAGGCACGCAATTCATGTTTGTTCATAAATGAATGACAAGAAACAATTGGAAACCCTATGCCCGCAAATAAGATAGCTCTTTCTTCAACATAACAATGGGCGACCTTTATAATCCTGTTTAAAAAGTTTATAACAGGAGAAAAATTTAAAGACAATGCCCAGTGGAAAAAAGGGTGCAAATATTTATATCTGTATCTGTATTTATTATCTGCCTCAACTCACAGAAAAATACGAGGTGCAACCCCATTAGAAAAGAACAGCAGTTTTGAGGGCATGGGTTGTCCGTCTGCTCTGTTATGAGTGAGGACTCGTGCAGTCTAGAGGGTGTGGAAGTTGGAGAAGATCGAAGGAAGGAGAGGGGCACTCACTACATGGCGACAACTCCAGAAGAATCGTACTCTGTACAGGCAGTGTTTGGGGGTTCTCTAGTCCATCGAAGGCGTTTCCAGGAAAGGGTGTGGAGTCCATGTGTATGGGTCAGGGTAGGCCACAGTAACAAACAGTCTCGAAGTATCGGTGGCTCAAAATGGGTGAGAAAACTACAGCCCACGGTGGCCTATTTTGGTATGGCCCACGAGGTAAGAATACTTTTTTTTTTATTTTTAAAGAGCTATTTAAAAAGAAGAAGAATATGTGATGGGGATACATTCCACAAATTCTAAAATATTTACTATCTGGTCTTTTACTGAACAAACAAACAAACAAAACCCCTTGTCAGCCGCTGGCTTAAAGCAACTCAGACGGGATTCTTGCTCACAATATGTGTCCCTTACAGGCGACACGGGGCGCTTCTCACCCTCCCCTCCCAGACCCAGGCCGATGGAGCAGCCGCCACCTGAATGCCGCCGGTTCCCGAGGCACAAGGAAGGCGCTTTAGGAGTCACACGCCTACAATGAAACCTGCAGCCCAGAAGTGACACGTGTAGTTTCTCTGGACAGTGTGTTGACTACTAAGTAGTCACGTAGCCCCGCACAGTCCCAAGCATGCCTGCCAGCGGGGCCTGGAGACGGGGGATGGCTGCTTGTGCCCCCGAGAGGGACCAGGAGAGCTCTGGGGGCCGGGGCGGGGGCGGGGGTGGGAAGTGACCCTGCAGGGCCTCCGGGCAGTCCCAGGCAGCGGGAGGGGCTCCAAATCCCACCCCACTGTTTCCTGGAGAAAAAGCCGAGCTCTCAAAGAGTGTGGAACCAGGCAGTCAATTATTGGAAATCACTTAAATCTCCACTGTTTGTGTAGCCATTTGGGAAACAGAGCTTTTAAATAATTGAAAGCAAATGACCAACTGGAATGAGGACAGAAGTCACAAAGGCGAATGCCCGTGGGGGCCAGTCAGGACTGGGGATGACAGGAATAGTTACCAATAATGAGAGGTGGGGACTTCAGCGCACGGGAGGGTGCGGGCCCAGCTAAGGAGGGTGGCGGCTACACAGCTCCAGCGTGTGGCCACTGATCCTAGACTGTTATTTGACTTTTATTTTGAAGGGAAAAGCAGTAATCCGATTTTTATATGAGATTATCCAAACTCTGAAATTGGCAACAGATTTTTGAATTACAAAAATGAGGGGACCTGATAAGCCACGTCTGTGAGGAACCTGCATCGGAAGGCGTCTGGTCCGCAAGCTGGAGTTGGGGAGCCCTGTTTTCCTTCTGGAGCAAGGCTCTGTCTGCCTGGGACCCGTGCCTCCATGGGCAGCCCCTGCTCCTCTCCCCTGAGTCAGCTCCCGGTTCAGAGAGGAGTGTCCTGTGTTTAGCACGCCCATCACTCCTTCGTCTCGTTCCTTGCCCACACAAGAGACTGTGACTCTATCACAGCCCCCGGAGGAGGTGTAGAGGGGAGACCGTGAGGCTGGGCGCAGAGTGGCTCAGCCCTGCAGTGCCCGGTCCTCCGAGGAGGAAGTAGCCTGGCTCCCACGTCCCCGGGAGCAGCCAGTCGGGCCTGGCGATGGGTCATCACGGGCAGTGGGACAGGTGACTGGGCGCCCATCCCTGGGCGGACACAGAGATGACACCTCTGTGGCGCCCCTCACGTGCTGCAGGACTTCGTTTCGCTGCAGCCATAGCTGTAGGAACCTGCTTTGTCAGAGCGAAAACTGCCAGTGCCTGGGGCCCAGCCACACTGTGTCTGTCTGTCTGTCTGTTTGCTTCAGGGCTGCCTGCAGGAAGCACTTGGCACGCGTATGTGTTCAAAAGGCTTGTTCCTTGGGCAATCTCGACCTAGGGCACTTGGGGGAGCACGGATAAACAGTCCCCTCCTCATCGCTCGGTAGATAAGCCTGAGGAACATTCTAGAAGCTCCCCAGAGGCCCTTAATGGACTCAAGCCCACTAAGGTAACCACCCCGATGAGACATTGTCATCCCAGCTTTCCTCCATTCTGTGCGCCACCCTTTCCAGCCCCTCACCGAGGTCCCCTCAACTCAGGCCCCATAATAATGAGCTGCACGTGAGCCCTGGTCTCGGGCTCCTCTTTCTTGGGGAAACCAAGTTAAGACAAAAGGCCCCCAATAAATGTTGAACATGGGAAGATCCAAACACAGAAATGAGGGCGTGCGATTTGCCACAGTAGGTGAGTGGCAGGAGCGCCCGATTCTGGCGGGGAAGCCGTGGGCTTCCTGAAGTCCGTGGACAGTGGTTCCAAATGGTGTGAAGAACAACAGGCCTCCGTGGGATGGTCCCGATGCCCAGCCTTTCCAGCAGAATGCCCTCGTCCTGCCTCTTGATTCCGTCCTACCAAACGAAGACCTTCCCCTTCC
Organism: Desmodus rotundus; assembly: GCF_022682495.2. Classification (NCBI taxonomy): domain Eukaryota; kingdom Metazoa; phylum Chordata; class Mammalia; order Chiroptera; family Phyllostomidae; genus Desmodus; species Desmodus rotundus. The sequence continues at coordinate 4,465,585 of NC_071398.1, forward strand.
TCCAACACAGCCCTCATTCGGCCGGTGATCAACATGAGCTATCCCCGCAAGCCCCACTTCTGACTGGTCATGGCTCCCGCAGCCCTGGGCCGGGGGATTCAGAGGCTGCGCGTGGCCTCAGGGAGGAGGGGTGACGGCTCGCCTGTCCACTGTACAAGGACCTGGGGTGGGGGGAGGCGGTGACCGTCATTGCACACGTGTGCCCTCCATCCCCAAGGCTGCGCGCTCACCTGCTGAGATGGTGTCTGCCTGTGCAGTTGTAAACATTCTCCTTGAAGGCAGAGTTTGAGATTATTTTTATCCAATCGTATATTTTGAGTTCACGAAGGATGACGTTAGATCTGATCTCTCCTAGCATTTGGTCCTCTGCCCCTATCATTTTGACATCTCCCCCACTCCCTTGTGCTACAGCACCATCTGAACCAGGCTTTTTGTAATCCCTAAAACAGCCTGCCGAGCTTAAAGAATTATAGTATTTGGTCCAAATGACCCAGGAAGAAGCCACATGCATTTATGTGTTATAAAAACAGAGGCTCCCAGAATAGCCTGCTTGGAAATGAGAGGTGGCAGACCTGTGACAGGTCATGGGTGGCCCCATACAATTTGGTGAAACGCCCGGGATTTTTACAGAATTTCTCTGGACATTCTCTACCTTGCTCTTTCACTCACACCTGTTAGGAAACTCCAGTGGCCTCTTCTATCCAGACAGATTTAGAAGCACTGAGCTTACGCTAGCCAGCTCCTTGCCTTGATTTTTTCGTTCCCAGAAAATTTTCTAAAGCATCAGCACGTTATGCTGTTTAAATAACAATCACGCTTTAATGTAAATATTTACCCAGAAGGTGGTTTTCTGTGTACAACACAGAAAAGCGCCGAAAGCAGTCTGAGGTTCTAAAAACAAAGGATTAGATGAAAAAAAGTGTTGTAACATCCACGGCCTGTAATACCAGGCTGTCCTTAAAAGCGATGTAAAAATTCACGTCGTATATTACTTGTAGTAGAAAAATAAAATTTAAAAAATACAGAGAAATGGAATATAAAAATAACGATGGAGATGCAAATCTATCCATTTTAAAGCATGACCCCAATAGAGACTCACAAGGGACAAAAAACGGGGCTACAAATTAGTGTGTGCCCGTGCCCCGATTTCTGTTGGAAACTGTATTTATTTTTCCAGTGTGAAATGTCGTCTACCACCACTAGCAGGGCTAAGGCTGGATGCGGGGTTTCTAGAGGCTTTTGATTTTCCTATTCCTATTATCTATAGTTTCTAGTTTATCTAGACTGAACATGTAGTGCTTTTTATAAACAGGAAGAAAAGTTGTTTCAACAAGAAATGAACCTTAGCGCCTCTTTTTAAAGAAAAAATGTAATACCTGGTTAAGAGGGGTCAAGCCCCTTGAGTTCATTCAAAGGCAGCCCCCGAGACAGGAACTTTCCAAATCAATGTTTACCTCCCCGCTCACCAACGCGTGTGCTAATTGATAACCCCTCTGAAGAATTTTCTGGAGTTGGATTGCAAAGGCCCCAGTAGGGGTCTGGCCTGCTTCAGCAAAGGTGTCTTCTTGTTTGTTAATCCTGCCAGGTACATATTCCGACTCTTTCAAGCCCTGGCAGGTCTGTACTCACTTAAGTAACTGATATCCAGGTGCAGACCAGGGTGCTGTGCCCAGCAGCCCCCCAAAGGCAGGCCTGCGGTCCCCTGGCTGCCTGCAAACCCAGTCGCTCCCTCCCCGGACAAAGGAGCCGGCTTCCCCTCTAAAGTTACCCCGTGGGATTGCAGGCCCTGGCCCTGTGTGTACCTAAGCTTTGTTTATATCCCTGCAAACCAAGGCACAGAAAGCCACCGGGGCGGAAAGGTGGCTCCAGCGGCAGGCCTTTCTCTGGGCACCCCGCGCTGAGTGCAAGGGAAGTCTCTGCCATCCCCGTTGCCCCCACTTCTTAACCCCCCCCCCCCCCACCGATTACAAGTGTTGTTAAAGGTTACTGAACTAGAAAAACAAACCACGCCGGGGTCAGCGCGTTCCGACTGACAGACGGGAGTGCGCTGGGAACCAATGTTTTGTTTCTCGACATTTCTCTGGGCCTCCATCAGGAAGTGGGCTGTTTCCCTTTGGACACTCATGAGAGAGGATTACTGACCATCTAGAAACTGCTATCAGCTTTCCTTCTCTCTCCCGAACGAATACAAAACCGTTTCTCAAGTATCAGCTTTTCCAACAAAAGTCTTTAGCGACTGACATTGCATCATAAAAACAAACTCCTCGGCTTTGACCCTGAGGTATGTCCTCTCTGCCGATCACATTCCAGCGGAGAATCTTGCCGGTGGCTGACTTCAAGGAGAGGCCGGAAGATGGAAGCCAGGGCCTTTCGGCTCCTTCTCTCCCTGGGCAGGAGCCTGTAAGTCAACACCATCCATCCCACTCCTTGTCCCCTTCTGCTGGCTTTTTCACCGTGAAGCGGCTCAGTGAGCTCCGCCTGGTGGTCTGCAGCCATCTTCTGAAGCTGGAGGCGAATGGGCTGCAGAGAACAAGCTGGAGGGACCCTCAGGGAGGCGATGAGAAGCTATTGCTGTTTCATAAGCACTCCGAGGAACTAACCTCCATCGCCAGGAGGAGCCTGGGGCTCCCCATACTCTCTGTGCACACCAGCCATGCTTTATATTTTATTTAAACCTCCAGGCCTTTAAAATACCAGGCCACCTTTCTGCAGAAGTCCTTGACCTCATGTAATTGTTAACGATGAGAGAGAGAGGAGAAGAGAGAGAGAGAGGGAGGAAAGGAGAGAAGAACAACCCTATTGCACTCCGACGGATACCGAGACAGACACGAAGGACGGGAAACCACCTGGCCCGGGCCCGCTACATGTTTGCTGTGCAAACAGTCTGCTCCCATTTAACGAGCAATGACATCACGAAGCATTTGGGGCCATCACTGCAGCCACTTGGGCTCAAGAACCCTTCTTGCTCAGATCTGAGTAAAACTCCAGAGTTTGAGGAAGGAACCTTCTCTAAAAGAGGAACCGGCTTGTGGCGCTGGAAGCCCCCCGCAGGACAGGGCTGACAATGTCGCATCGGAGACCAGCATGTGGTGGGGCCAAACCTCCATCTACTCAGAATGCTCCACGCTTGCTGAAGGGCCAAGGGGCTATAAAATGCTTTCAAAACATTGTATTTTAACAATGCTGCATAGCAAAAAAAAAAAAAAAAAAAAGGGGGGGGGTTGCTTTTAATGGCCATCTGTATAAAGTCTCTTTTTTTATTTAGGAAAATCTATTTTAAATTAAATATCATAAGCCCACGAGCCATAGCAAACAATATTTTTGACCATGTGCTCTGAATTAACGTGCCAAACGTGGCAACCTCTCTCTTCTCAGCAGAAAGTCGCCTCCCCCTGATGTGGGCGTGAGGAGCCCGAGGGTGGCCGGGGAGGAATTTTCAATAAGGCCGCGAGGACGGGGTGATGGCCGGGAACCAGCAACCGGGCTTCCCTCAAGGTACCCGTCTTCTGAATTGCCTCAACATGGGTCTGTCCACTTCCCTTTTAAGAAAGAAAGTCCCTTTGATCCATTCTCCCGCCTCGTCTAGAAACTCCATGCCCAGGAGCCCCAGCAAGGCCGGCCACACTCGAGAAGACTTCGGAAAGTTGCCGTAATCCCTTTCATCTGCCGCCTGCCACTTGCGTGGGCGCTATGGTTTGAAAGCATGTTCCTTTCATCAGGTGCTGGGCAGAAATGGAAACTTGGTGTTAACGACCTAGTGCGGGCCGCTCTGCCCGTGCCTGTGGATGACGCTTCCATTCCCTGCCCCGATGCTTCCCCTGACTACTCCCCACTCTCCGGAAAGAACGATGCGGCTGCCCCGGGAGGTTGGGGCCCTTGGTGACCAGGAACCCAGAGAACTGATGGCATCTGATGAATTGAGGATCCACTTGGGGACAGTTCCACGGGAGTCCCAGGGGCGCGAGCATCTGATCCTTTGCAAGATCACAGCGCTTGACCTCACACGTGCCGGCTCTTCTCCTACGGAGGCCGTGGTTCTAGCAGCTGCTCCGGGCTATGGAGTAGCATTCCGCAGGGAGACTTAAAACTCGTCCAGCGGGAGCCTCGAGTCTTGGCTCTTGCTTCCCGTCCTCTGCCTGCAATAATTTCTTTTGCCCCTTTCACGCATTCTCCCACATTTCCCCTTCTTTTTTTTTTAGGTTCTGCCTATGCAACCTTGAATATCACTATTAATGATCCTTAATGTCTAGGATTATTGGTGATTGTTAAATCTAGGACTGTTTTGTTATTATTTTAGACCTACTGAGTGCTATCCGATTTACAAGTATCATTGTCCTATCTTACAACATCAAGTATCAGGATCCCTAAGTATCAAATGGGGGGCAATCATCATCCCCATTTTAGAAGTGAAGAACGTGGCTTCTGGGTTCTGAGGGGGGTTCCCTGAAACGCCTGAGACTGTACATCTCGCAGTGGAGGTGCCGAATGCCCCCACGTGGGGGGGGGGGGTCTAAAGTCCACATTCTCCCTCCTATGCCTTCGCCATGGTCACAGCCCACATCCGGGTCTCCTTTTCTGGTAAAGTGAGCTTTATGGCTCCACAATATTATTGGGTCCTTCCAACTGGGCTGCTTATTCATCCGTGGATCTCTCCCTTATCACGTTCCCCAAGCGCTGTTCTCCGGGTGATAAATCTCCCCCTGGGCCTCACAACGGATGCGTTAGGAGGACAAGCTTTGGACAAAGACAGAACTGGGTCAGGTTCCAGGTCAGCATTAAACAGAGGTCCCCGAGCCTCAATTTTGTTTTTCCTTCAATGGCGTGCGTGCGTGTGTGTAAGGGGAGGTTGCTTAAAAATAGCGCTTTCCTGCTATTGTTGACATGCAGGTGAATGAGACATTGTATTAAGTACGGAGCACAGGTACATGATTAGTACTAACTTCCCCTCCCACCCCCGAAACCCCACCTGGAGCCACGTCCCCTCAGGCATGGTGCTCTGGCTCACGAACTGTTCTCATTTTTTTGGTAAATAATACTTGAATTGAAATATAACAGGCATAAAACAATACATAAAATTGTAAGTATAGGGCCTCAATGAAATTTCACATCCATGAAGTCAGCAGAAACAAGATAGGGAATATTTCCGACCTTCTAAAAGTATCTCGGCGCCCCCATAGAATTACTGTACTTTCAAACAAAAGAAACAAATAATATGATATATAATACCATATATCGCTTTTCCTGCTTTTAAAATAAAGACACAGACACACACACACACACACACACTTTTCCCACAGTACGTGTTCTTTCTTTTTTATTTTTTGAAGTCCTGGGCTCTTCCTGAACAGGAGGCTTCAGGGCCCTTGTTACCTCTCAGGGGGACGTGTCTCTTCCCACCCTTTGTGGGGGCCGTATGCCTAGGTCCTTCAGTAACAAGTTAAAGGAAAACCCCTCTCCTGACCACCTCTATTCGGGTGACAAGTTCCACACTGACAGTCTTTGAGGGACAGCGGATGGACACTGTCTGGGCTTGGGCCTTGTGCTCCGGACATGAGGGGACAGCTGACTCTGGCTGGGCGAGTTTCCCAGGCTCTGTGTCAGCTGCTCTCCAGCTGTGTTGGGCAGGACGTGGCCCTGACAGAGGTTGAAGGCAGGAGGAAGGGAGGCCCTGGGGTGGTTCACCCCCTCTGTCCCCGCCTCTGGTGCAGTAAGGCAGTGAGTGACACAGCTGTGGCGGCAGCCTTGTGTCCCAGCCCCGCCTCCTCTGGTCCCCATGTGGACCAGACAGTCTGAGCCCACACTCCAGCCCACCCCCGAGGACCGTGACTTCCCACTGAGGACACGCCTGCCGTGGGCTGCGTGGTGTCCCCCAGGGGCTTCTCTCGTATAGGACTCTCCTTCCTGCTCACTGTCCCCTGCTGTCTAAAACTCTTGTTCTCAGATCCCACCTCAAAATCCCGCCTAGTGGTCAATTAAACTGGGGAAAGTTCCATACTGCCTGGCGCACATTTAGCACGTTAAGGCTTTGAAGGGTCCGGCAGAAGAAAAACCCACTCAACCTCATCGAAGCCAATGCTTCTCATTTGACCACAGACTCTTCTTTTGGGTAACATGGTATCATCTCGCAGAACTAACCTTTTCTTGAATAAATACTCCTTGGGTTGTTGTAAGACTTTGATGAATTTCCATAGTTCTGAAAAAGTTGATTTTGATCGTTTTGCCTGTGTTCTCTTGGCCCTTACAGAGGAGCAGATTTTTTGGATTTTCCCCGTTCTGGGAGCCCAGCCTCCCACAAGGAAGAGGTAAGACAACGTCGCCCGATGTTGCTGACTCCTTTCCCGTGGAGCCATCCGCAGATGCTCTACCTTGCTCGCTCCTTCCTCCTCCGCATCGCTTTGCACGCACGGGGTCTCCAGTCAGTGTGTCGGGACTCTAAGCAGCTCCTGGTGTCCGTGTGTGGCAGTGACTGTGGAAAAGACGTTCGCATGCCTCTGTGCTTTTCAATGATGCCATCAAGCTCAATGCTTTCTTCAGAAACTCAGAAGCCGGGGCACACGCTGGCTGAGTGTTGCCCATGTCTGTCAGTGGGCCAGGTTTTAGTTTCCTGCAGAAACAAACAGCCCTCAGCAGAATTTATCAAACTTCCACGCACATATGGATCACCCGTGGCGCTTGTCAAGGTGCAGGCATGGATCCAGGAGGTCCGTGGTTCCATGTCTCTGAGCAGGGTGCCCGTGGAGACGGTCCACAGGTCAGGACTTGGGTCGTGGCCTCCCGCACGGCCATCACCCACTCAGACGTTGCCCTCATGAAGAAATGCACTAAGTTCTAATTTTGGCAAAATGTGTTTCTGAAATACCAGGTAGAGGGACAGTACGTGGTGAAAAGACTTCAGATTTCCACCAAAACTGAAGGTCAGCCACGACCTAGATCAAGAAAGCTTTTGGGAGCCACTGTGGGAACCTACAACCAGGCGGGCTTCAGGCGGAGGCTGCCGGAATTTGTAGCTGAAGTTTATGGTCACGTCCCTGCAAGCACTGCCTCCTCTGGGAAGCACCCCAGCAGCCAGCCCTGTCTCCCTGGGGAGATGGGAGGTTTACCGAGTGTCCACATGTACTCGCTCCTTTGGGATCTCAGAGTATCTGGCGCACTGCGAGGAGGGGCTGAACGTGGGCTGGTGGTTTCGTTTCTAGATTGGCGGACTCGATGCTGGTTGGCTTCACAGTGTCGTGGGCTCTACACGGACCTCAGAATTGAGCGCAAAGCCCTCATCACGGCCTGCCACGCCCTATGTCCTGACCCCTGCCACCTCTCGGACTTGATCCTCTACCATCCCATCCCCGGCTGATGGACTTCAAACACCTGGCCTTTCTTTCTGTGTCCCAAATATCTCGTGTGTCACCTTAAATACAAAGCGCCCACGGGTTATTTGCCCTTGTTGTTCATGTACAGAGAGACAGAGTGACCCAGATCTTCACGCCCCTTGTCATTCAGGTCCCAGTTCAGAGGTCCTCTCCTCTAGAGAAGCATTTCACGCCCTGTCCATCACCCAGGGATGGACTGCACTTTTTATTTTATTCGTAGCCCTCCTGCCAACCTAAGAGTGTGCTTATGCGTGTGGCAGAAGCTCTGTGCCCTGACCGGACCCGCTGGCTCCACTGGGGTGCCCACTCCCCAGCCACTGTGAGATGGGACTGCCAACAGCCCGTGGTGGCGCCCCTCTCCCAACACGCACTCTGGACCAACAGGAGCCACGTGACCCAGGGATCCCGGGGAGCCTACACAAGTAGACACCCCCACCCAGGCAGCTGGCAACCGTGCCTGACCCATTATGGATTCAACAGCTTGGCCCTGGTGCAGCGCCTCAAGGCGGGTCCACCCTTGGGGCACTCGCCCTCTGGAGCCCCTCCAGGACCAGCTGATACAAGACTCAGCTTTGGTTAGCCTCATGCCCTGCCTTCTTCTGCCACCCACACCCCCTTATGAGGCCCCTGGAAGAACAGTTTCTTGAGGCTGCAATGAATCACCTTCCCGAGAATGCCCATCTCAGCCCTGCTCCTAGAGAACTCCCCTTGGACATGTAGGTGCTTGTTTCCTGGCTCAGATCTGTCTCCCACGAGCATCTGAACCCGAACGCTGCGCCCTGAGAGGGGGTGGGACTCGGTTTATTTTATCCGGCCCTGTTCGCTCAGCACCATGCCCACCACATAGAAGATGCTCAGTGAAGCCGCGCCAAATTAATGACGGCTGAATAAATCCGGGTTTATATTGTATAATCGACTTCAGAGTAACGGCGGCTCGGTATTAACACCAGAGCCACAATCCACCTGCCGACCCTACCCCACAAACGGAGACCCTGGGCTGTACTGGGAACCAGAGTGCTCCTCCGGTTTTTACCCTCCCGAAATGCAAACCCATAAAAAGCTGGGGGTGGGGAGGGGATGTCACATCCCACCCCGCAACACGCCTCCTTCAGGCTCTGATTACACAAAGTCCTCAAAGAATATGATTAATGTAACTAAGCCATATTCACACTCTGACATTCTTCCCAGCCAAACACATATTTTAGCCTCACCCCGTCCCTTTCAACAAATAAGCTGTTTTGAAAATGATTTCCAGGGCGCTGTCTGTTGCCATAGGAATGACATTAAATGAAAAGGACAGAAAATATAGAGGGTGATAAACGGCACCCTTGGATGATACACTTGACTTGGAAGCCTGTGTTCAAACGAGGCAGACATGCCAAGATTTTTATGAAAGACAAAATTAAAATGTATCACCAGCAAGCTGTAACTGACAAGGTATTGTGTGGCGGGCTGTTAACACGCTGCTCCGTATATTTATTGTTTGTCATTTTACTGGCCCTGACAAAGGTCTCTCAGCGCTGTGAATCACACCATTAAATCTGCCACGGGCAACAGAGGCTGCTGGAGAGGAGAGAGAGAGAGCGTGCCGTTGGGTCTCGGGTTCTGAGACATGCTGGGCCCGCTGGCGTGTTCTCCAAGGAGCCGCCCCCCCTTTGGGCTGATACTTTTCTAAGTGTCAGATTGTTGGCTTTTGACCCCCTGAAAAGACAAGGAGGAAAAAAAAAAAAAGCATGGGCCCTCCTCCATCCTGTTTCCAAATTGCTCTTAAAAAAGAGAGAGAGAGTTCATTTTTTATTGTATTTTTCCCCACGTGAGCTCAATTTTGCTTTTGGGCAAGATGCTCAGAAATTTCCAGCCAGCCCAGTGCTAGGTTATGCTCTTTTGGGGGCAAGATGCTCTAGGGCGCCCCGTGGACCCTGCCCTGTGGCCAGTGCCCAGCCTCAGCTGGCTTCTGTTGTCTTCTTGGAGGTAGGCCACCCCTCACCAGCCGAGACTTGCTTGTTCTCCAGCTGGTACATGTTTAAGTCTCTCTACGCCTGCGGCTGCCGAGCAAAGGGAGAATGTGTAAAACTCCCGACCACGGGACACGCCATCAGGCAGCTGGGTCCTGCCTCTCTGTCTCGCTGGGCCTCAGGAGACCCGACCTCTCGGCCTGTCCCATCTCTTCTTGCCAGGTGCTAGTGCTACTTGGGATGCTAGCAGGAGCTGACCAGCAGGGTGGGGTGGACCTGGGAAGGCCAACTCGACCTGAGTTGGGATCACGGTTTCACTGGAACGGGATGTGTGGATTTTTGCAAGTTGTTAAACCTCCGTGGATCGTGGTTTCCTCATCTGTTTAGAAAACGGCAGAGTTAGATTCCAGTCGACTTCTAAGTTGTGTTCCAGCTCCAATTTTCAGTAAAAATAAGGGGCGATGAGAGCTCACCTGGGGCTTTTTACTGCCTCTGGGAAAGGCTGGCCTATGTTACCCAAAACATATCTCAGTCAGAGGTGAGTCTAAACGAAGAACTATCAGGCAACGTGCCGTCCTCCCCGGAAGAGAAGGAGAAGGAAGAGGACAAACACCTCCCGCAGCCTCTGATCTGGGGGGTGGGAGACACGAGCTCAATCACCGGTTGGGAGCGGGGACCGTGTTTTCAGGTTTCATTAACCACGGCAGAGCTCCGTGCCCACGCTTCTCTGTAACGCCTGCTTTTATTCTTATAACACAAATGGGTGTTTTAGACAACAGTTTCCAAGTTCAGACAGGTTTCATCTACACGCTTCTGTGCGGAGTCTTTTTTTTTTTCCTGAAACGTTTCAGGCTAAGAACCCCCTCTGTAACGTTCGAGGATCTCCTTATACAACATTTAAGTGGGTTCGAGAGCACTTTTAAGGTGTGCGGTTTCTGTCTTGGTCGGCCATTGTCAGAAGCCTGGCCATGCAGCAACGTATATAGTGAGCTTGCAATAACCCTATAATTACAGATTGGAGGGAAAGTCAAAATTGCTTTTAATGGGCAAAAGTCTGACTAGTGAAGCATGCCTTCTTCCATGGGCTCCCGGCTATGAGCCAGCCCCACCCTGGCCTTAGACCTGCTAGGAAGCACTTCTTTTTAGATGCCCTTGTGATAAGAAGTGGCAAAGAGTGAGGTTCTATGTTATGTTTGGAGTTGGTCCCCGGGCCTTGGTTCTGGTTCTGCAGCTAATCCTGATTTGCTACTTTTTCCACGGAGTTAATCAGTGCTGCTTAGGAGACCAGGTTCCAGAACCCATCTGCCAAGGTGCAAGTCCCGGCCTCACCGTGTACTGGCTGTGTGACCTTCGGGGACAAGTTGTGCCTCTCTGAGTATGATTCATCTCATCTGTAAGATACAGTAGTTAATATTCATGCTGAACCTCATTTATTACATGAGAAGGCTATAAAGAATCTTAAATACCGTTACTTAATGTACTCATGCAAATTAAAACTATTACTATTCCCCAAAGCTCAAAAAGACTCCATCAAGGAAGATGACCTAGATCTACTTCCAAGTCCTGAGATGGTCAAATATATTTAGTATATATGTATAGAGAGAGAATATTCAAAGTTATTCTTTATCTAGAAAATTCAAATTCTTATTCTATTGAGCACTTTAAAAACCAGTTTGCTTTTGGGCATTTCAAAAGGGAAAAAGTGTGCGCCGATATCTCAGTGAGCCAAAGCTAAGACACACAACGAATACGCACAGTCAGTCAGAGGGAGACGGAGTCACACGAGGATGTGAATTTCCCGATGGCTTTGGCAGCGGGCGGCGGCGGGGGGCTGTCTGGGGTCAGTGAGGGCTGATGGTCTGCTGCCAGTGCAGTCTCTTTCTGGGTGATGAGATTATAGAAATCTTGACTCTCTCTCGCTCTCTTTTTTTTTTACTTCATAGATTCTCTAAGTATTTTTAAAAGATGCATTTGTCTTGTGATGAGAAAAAAAAATCATAACACCATTTTCATTTTCAAAAAGCACCCTAAAATGTATTTGATCAGACTGTGTAAGGGAAACACTGACTGATAATCTCGGGCCCCAGGTTTTTTCACTCCCTCCCCGCCCCCCGCCTAGCGCTTTCAGTTGGACCGCAGATGTTTCGATGGCCAGAGACTCATCCTCATTGTCTCGGTCCTCACTGAGGGGGTCCTTTAATGTCCTAAAAGTTATGTACCTCCATACAGTTACTCTGGCATTCATTTACTTAGAGGTTTTTGAAGATGAAGTTACCTTTATAAACAGAATTAATTGAATGCCAAGAACAATTTGCCTTGTTTACAGTTGCAGAAAAAAAATAGAGCAAAATTTAAAATATTCCTTTGGGGTCAAGGCTGGATCACATACTGAATTTCGGGGGCGGGGGGAAGGCTGGTGAAAAGTGCTGGGTGCACCTTGGAGGCCTATCCAATTATTAGAATCTCTGCACTGCAGGGACTTAACACAACCCCCACTACTTCTCACATAATAAGGTTCAACTGATGCGGGACGGGAGTAGGAATGGGAGGACGCTGCTCGGTGGTCATTCAGGGGCCCAGGTGGATGTAGGCGCCTGCCCGAGGGCCTCCCGGTGTGAAGAGAGGGTGGAGCATGGCACAGGTGGTGGAAATGGTGCCGTCACCTCTGCCCATTCTCTCCCAGCCACCCCTGTCTATCAGGGAGGCTGAGCCTGTGCTAGCAGGAGAGGGGACTGAGTGTGGCGAGCAGCAGGCCACTCTGCCCCAGTCTCGAATCGCTGGTGTGCTTGGAACGGGTGCTCAGAAAATGTCCTGCTGCCTCAGAAGGGGCCTGGCTGGTGGCTTTCGCTGGCTCCAGCGTCTTGCCTCGCAGCCTGCAACGGGGCTCCATTCCCCAAACTTCTGTGGCGTTCCTGCCATAACACTTAGGAGCATTTACTGAGTTCCTATCCTGTGCCAGGCACTGTGCCAAACGCTTTCCATGGGTTATGTGAATTGGCCCTCCTGAAAACCGCTCTGTGGGGGCCACCACTGTTATCACCCCCATTTTACAGGTGGGCAAACTGAAGCTCAGCAAAGTCTCTCGCCCTAGGAGACCAGCTGGTCAGCCACAAGCTGATTTTGGAGTCCAGGCCCTCCATGATCTTCAACGCTGCTGTTATGCCCGGTTTTAACATTCTGCGTGGGGCGGGGCGGGGGTGGGGGGCGATGTCAGGGAGGAAGGGTTGGTTACCTAGGTGGGGTGGGACAGGCCCTGGTGTTGGTGTTGTCGAACTAAGTGCAGTTTCTCTCCCGTGTTTGTTCCCAAAGTACCTCGAACACACCCTGCTCAGGCCAGTTGTTTACATATGCAAGTGAACGCTCAAATTTGCTGGAAAATGCTTTTTGTGGAAAACTGTTTTCTGTCTGGTATGATCTTCAATAATTCTCAGCGGAGTGATGAAACTGGATCAGCCCATCACCTGCGTTTACTTCCCTTTCCCAGGCGATTCTGAAAGGGGTGTGAAAGACCTTTTCTGTTTTTTTAAATGCTAATCTTCAAAATTCTTCTGGGGCATATAATCCTGAAGTCAGCTTAAGTGCAACCAATACCAAGTTTTCATTTTTTCTTAAAGCAAACAAAAACAACTGGCAAAATAAATAAATAAATTTACCAGTGGGAAGAAATCCCTTTCTGCTGATCTCTTGTATATATAAAAATATTTTTGGCTACTTTGCTTTTAGTCATATGCAGTTTCGAGGGCTAAATTTTGAAGGGATGTAGGTTTTCTCTACAATATGAGAAAATTATGTGGAATGAGGTTTGGGAATACCATTCCATTTTTTCCAATCTGTAATGTCATTTGAAGTTCATTGTATTTTTAGGGCATGTGCTTAGAGAAAGCACCCCACAGGGCCATACTAGAAAGTATGTCTAAATATAAGAAAAAATCTAATTACTTAATTTCTTAAAAAAATAAAAAGGAAATGGAAGCTGTCAAATGAACACATTAATAAACCAACTTTCAAATTATCACATTTTTAAAGGTGTCTTGAAAGCTCGGTAACTTCTAGCACAAATATTACATAGATATTCCTCATTAATTTAAACCAGCCAATTGATATGATGCAGTATTCTGTGCATTTTAATTTTTGTTTTCCCAGTGCTAAGAAAGTGAAATCTGATTAGATCTATAATCATGCATCTCTGTCCTTTCTTTTTTTTTTTTACCCTCATCTGAGGACATGCTTTATTGATTTTTTAATTTTTATTTTTTTAGAGAGACTTGGGGGAGGGAGAGGGAGAGAGAGAGAGAAAGAAGGTTCATCCATGTGAGAGAGAAGCATCAACCAATTGCCTCTCGTATGCGCCCCGACATGGGACTGAGCCCGAATCCCAGGCGGGCGCCCTGACTGGGAATCAAACCCCCCGCCTCAGCTGAGGGGATGGCATTCCGATCAAGTCAGCCAACAAGAGCCTGAAAAAGCTACTTAAAAATCATCACTAGCCATTTTGTTTCAAGATTGACCCAGAACCTTGACCGACATGTCCAGATTTCTATTCCTTTGTTTTTTAATGTTCTTTTTTAAGCAGAAGTAGTGAAAGGTGGACGGACGGCTGTTATGAAACATGCCAGAGGAAAACAATACTGAGCAGGCTTTTTTTTTTTTTTTTTCCCCAGAAAAGCCTCTCCTATTGGAAAAGTAAGTCATACCAGCTTGCACGTGAAACTCTTCCTTTGCTCACTGATTCTAACAGCAGGGGCTCTTTTCCTCAAGCAATTCCTCTCCCAGCGCCCAGGGAGATGCCTTCCTCTGTCAGTCGGCCAGATCTACGAGAAAATTAGAGGGGCTTGCTCTAATAATCGAATGCTTCTTGTTTCTCCCCTGCTACAAGTTGCCTGGGACTTAAACATCTCACGGGCGAGGCTTTAATGAGCAGACCGCAACAGGGTGGCAAAGCAAGAAGCCAGAGAATCCAGACGTTAATGAAAATAAACATCATCCCTTGTTGCGTGTGCGTAGTTGCTTGCCTATATTTGTGACAAGGTTACCAGAACTACCATGCTTCCTTTAAACTTTCAAAATAGACATTGTATCAACAATGTCCCTCAAAACAGGTATCACCGAAGGGTCTATTCTGACTGTGCGGATGGATGGCCGGCCAGTGGAAATCTCCATGGGATGACAGCTGGGGGTGTCCAGACTTTCGGCGTCTCTGGGCCACACTGGAAGAAGAAGAGTTGTCTTGGGTTGCACATTAAATACCCAAACACTAATGAAAACTGATGAGCAAAAAAAAAGGTTTTAAGTAAATTTATGATTTTGTGTTGGGCCGCATTCCCAGCCATCCTGGGCTGCATGTGGCTCACAGGCTGCGGGTTGGACACCCCCCGCAAGTAACTAGATAGAAGGAAGAATGGGGGGTTTGCAGTGGGGGAGGCAGGGAGATGGGAGAGATTGCCTGATGGTCTGGCTGCGAGGTTCGGCCTGACGATGGACTCTGAACCAAGCGCTTTCAGAATGGGAGAGGACGTCAGCCAAGCTCCAGCCTGGAAGGCCGAGTGAGTGTTCTCTGGAGGGAGAGTCTGAGTAGCCTACAGCTCCTGGTGTCCTGGCCGGGCCACGGTGAGGCTGAGAGGGCTTCTGAAATCTCACCTCCTTTGTGTCTAATTGGCTGCATCAGTAAATTGCTGGTGACGGGCTTTAAAGGTTGCAGAACAGGAACAGGCTGCAGCTTTACGGGGAGGCAGGTGTGAGGCATTAAACACGCTCTGGATCCCAGCATTTTTAAGCCCACTGGCCAATTTACTTGGAATTTAACTTGGGGCCAGGTACGGACGGCGCGGTTCCTACTGCGTCCGTGTGTAGGTCTTAAACACACTTGTGCCGTGTGCTACGACTGATCACGAAGAACACTCCATTTCTTCTCTCTTCCTCCTTTTCTTGACGTGTTTGAAATTTCGGAGGTGACCACACTTGTCTTAACGTATCAGAAAAGGCTTCTTACAGTAACTTTTTAGGAAAGGTTAGTCAGAATTTACGATTGGATGGAGGTTGGTAGCAGATGAGGATTCTTCGATCCTAATCATTCGAGAAGTCTTTAAATCAAGGGTTGGTATGATCATTGCACTGGAATTAATTACCCTGGAAGTATCTGATTTTTCTTCCTGCCTCCCTTTACCTGCAATGCTTCTATGGAGATATGCAGAATCTGTTAAAACATTCACGACAGAAATCCAATTCAACAGTATTTGTCGGGCATCTACACCATGGTCCAAATTGCTGAGAGAATAAGTGTTGCTATAGGAAGAACAGAGGACGTGCGTAATACCTGCTCTCTGTTCCGGAGGCATCTGAATGCTGAAAATTAATTAGGAAAAAAGTACAGGACTGTATATTGTCAATTACCAAAATGCATAAAATGTTCATTTTCCGTTCCATTGTCTGAGATGTCAGGCGAGCAGACTAGATGATTCCGGCAAGTTTTTTAGGGGCACCGGGACTTCACAGAAGCCTGAAAGGAAGGTTTTTAGATAGGAAGCATGATATGAACAAGAATGGGGCTCCTGCAGGGATGAATAGCTCGAAAATTGGAATCCCTGAGATTTCCTTTCTGGCAGCAAAGGGAGCAGCTTGCTTTCTTCTCTTTCCTTTTCTTTCTTTTCTTTCTTTCTTTCTTTCTTTCTTTCTTTCTTTCTTTCTTTCTTTCTTTCTTTCTTTCTTTCTTCCTTCCTTCCTTCCTTCCTTCCTTCCTTCCTTCCTTCCTTCCTTCCTTCTTTCTTTCTTTCCTTTCTTCCTTTCTTCCTTTCTTTCTTCCTTCCTTCCTTCCTTCCTTCCTTCCTTCCTTCCTTCCTTCCTTCCTTCCTTCCTTCCTTTCTTCCTTTCTTCCTTTCTTTCTTTCTTCTTTCTCTCTATTCTTATTGAATTTATTGAAGTGAACTTCCTTAATAAAATGATAAGCTGCAGGCACAGAATTCTGTTCTGCATCATCTGTATATTGTCTTGTGTGTTCACCACCCCAAGTCAGGCCTCCTTCCATCACCATTCCCCCTCCCCCCTTGCCCTCTTCTGCCCCCCCCCCCCCCGCCCCCGCGCTTTGCCTCTGGTCATCACCATACTGTTGTGTCTGTGAGTTTTTTTCATTGCTTAATCCCTTCACCTTTTTCACCCAGCACCCCGAAGCCAAGCTTGAGAACAAATGAGGCACTGTGACTTTTTCATCTTGGAATGAAAAAAATATATATGGAGAGGTAGTTGGTGTATTTCTCTCATCAGCAGGGCTGCCTTATGTTGCAAATCTTGGGGAAATTTTAGGGTAGGGAGACTAGGACCTGGAGACCCGGGAGCCCGCTGTGAAATCACTCTTCACCGGGCAGAGAGGAGCAACCCACAAAAACCTGAAGTTGGCCGGGCGCCCCAGAGGACATCTCGTCTGTCCCTGTGCTCGAACGAAAGGCCAAAATAAGGCTGGACGGTGTGCCCAGTACAAACACACAGGGCCCAGCTACAGTCCCAGGAGGGAAGGAAGACCTGACTCCACCAGAAAGAGCTGGGGTCTCTGTGACCCACCCACTCCTTCCCCTCTACCGCCCCAGCCGTTCACATCACTCATCTGAAAGAAAGGCCAAAGAGGAAGGAAAGACAAGTAGAATATTGTGAGCCTCCTTGGCTCTTAAAGGAGACCCCAGAACTGGATGGATTGCAGGAGCAAAGCTGGAAGTTGTGGGAAAGAGTACATGTTTTATGAGGACCTTTCCTCTGAAAATTTAACGTCCGTCTACAAGTACGGGGTGTGGCGATGAGAGCCTCCCTTCCGCCGTGGGGGGCTGTCCAAGGCCCCGGGCTTCCCCGCAGCCCCTCCTCCGAGGAGTGCCTGTGTGGCTTGCTCTTTACAGGGCAGCCAGGAGAGAGCGCCATCAATCACCGGGTCAGGAGTCACGGGTTTAGGATTTCTTAAATATGGCTCTGCACTGTGGGGATTTATGGGATTTGGGGGGTTTGTTTGTTTGCTTGGCGTATTTATTGAATCTGATACCAAAAGGACAAGCGTAGGAGGGATCAAATATTTCTGGAGAAAATGACAAACAGGAATTGGAGTTTCACAGCCAATGTTCACTGAACTTTGGACCAAGATAACCCACAGCAAATTCAATTAAGAGTTGAAATCACCTACCCAGGGGAGGAAGAATGTGCGGATGTGGGATTCCGCTGTTAAACCCACTGTGCAATAACTCTAACAAATCCTCTTCAGTCAAAAATGAAGATCACAATTGAAACATTGCTCAGCTAACTTCACGTGCCCTGCAAAGTCTCACTGAGCTTTAATAAAAAGTCCTGCAGAGACGCCCTGGAACTGAAGACGAGCTTAGAAACTAGCATTTTAACCAGAGAATGGGAGCCTCGGTTGTATTTCTAACTCAAAGCACACAAAGCACCACATTTTAAAAAGTACAACTCCAATGAAACTTTGAAAGATATACTTTGTATTTAGTTCAGTGTATTTATTGAGCGCTTACTATGTGCCAGTTACCATTGCAAGACCGGGATTCCAGCATCTCATGCCCAGTGATTCATTTTCTCCTCCCCTGAGGGAGAAACTAGGACTCGCCCATTTTAAAGACAGGGATGCTGAGGAACAGCAGGTGAATGAAACGGCCTAGTCTCAGCATGTGACCGCGGAGAAGGGGGACAACCCAGGTCTACTGGATTCTTGATTGGGTATTGTTAACCCCCACAACGTCCTGCCCAGTTTCATGATTCTGGTTTAGGGCCTAGAAAAAGTCATCATCCAAAGTCAAGGAACAAGGAAAATTAATTTAAAAATTCCAGGGAATACATTTGTGGTCAAAACAAACAAACAAAGAAAAAAAAAAAACAACTTTCAAGGAATGTTTAATTTTTCCAAACGACAGTGAGCTGCGGCTAACACCTGTGAGATGCCTGTCTGAATGGACCCTTGGAAGGACCCACAAGCCATCGGTCCCGCTGCGGAGTCCGCTGAACGGAAATGTGTCCCCAGCCAATGATGACGGCTCCCCGCGGTTTGGGAAGGGGCTGGTCTAGAACAGTGGGTTTTCTCGGTGGTTGCTACTGACCCACCCAAACACCAGACCTAATCGTTCACGACAAGCATTTCTGAAATGTATCTTTCCCCCCGTAAATTAAATACCCTGTGTATTCAACTTTACTTTCCAGATTTTTCAAAAACAAATTTTAGATATCTTTGTGGTCAAGTATATAAATCTTTCCTATTCTCTGGTGTGCTGGGTAGTCAGCTGTCAAACACTAAATAAGTAAGTAAATAAATAAATGCTCTGACTTGTAGCATTTGCTAATTCTGGTGGTATCAATACTCCTCCATGACTGATCTTAAGATACCAACAGTTTAATTACCATCTATTAAAATTTCTGAATATTTACGAAATTCCATATGAGTATAATGGTACTAACTTTAAGTACTTTATTCTGTATGTATTCAGTATGAAGAGAAGTATTAAGTTGAGGAGTTTTTTTTTCCTAGTAGCTACCTTATTATTCTAGTACCACGCACAGAAAAATCCACTTTATGTTTTTCATGTGTCCGCTTTGAGGACAGGCCCAGGTTGAGAACGAGGTAAGAGAGGAGCTGGCTTTCAAGGAGCCGGGTCCAGGCCCAGCTCTGGCCCCTCACTAGCTGGGTGAGTGGCAAGGTCGGGCCTCAGTTTTCTCAGAGGGGAAATGGGGATAATGGCCGTGACCGCTCACGAGCGGCTGCGCAGATCCGGTACCACAACGTGAAACGCGCCCCGTGCGAGGTCTGGCACAGACTGTGAGCTTGCTCTTTCCTGCCTCGTGGGCGTGAAGGAGGCAGGAGTCAAGGAAAGAGAGAGCTAGCTGTATTTTGTTTTTGTTTTTTTTTTCTGAAGGCAATTTCTTGGACTACACAGGGATGTTTATTTTCCTAACTAGAGGTCACGAGACACGAAGACCACTAATGAATGAGATTGGTGGCTGGAGCAGTGGAGGGGTGTCCCTGCTTCTTCTAAGTTTCTTCTCAGACTGCAAAAAAAAAAAAAAAGAAAGAAAAAAAGGTCCCCTGTAAATTTTATGACGGCAGTGTCAAAAGTCTTCTATCCAAATCGCAGTAAATATTCTAATGAAGTCTGGAAAGAAAGCCATTTGTAATGGCTCGGGGCAGAGTATTAAGATAGCCTGTTTCTAGTTAGCCGGTCATTAGAGAGATCTAACATGCATGGGGAATGGTTTCCTGTTCTAAGTGCTTTAAAACCAAGTTTTAGGAAACCCCGTTTCCTGCCGGCTCATTTGGAGACGACAGTGTGCCAACTGGTCAGAATTTTCAGATGGCCGAGTGGCTGCCTCCTCATCGACAATTTAGTTCAGCTGCAGCGGCCTTTGCCAAGGCAGAGTGGACTCTGCATCTCAGGGGGTCTGGCGAGATGCAGACACAGCGAAAGACATCTGGATGGGGGCACCCATGCGGGCGGCGGGGTGGGGGGGAGCCGTCCTCTGCCTCCGTTTTAAGTGCATTGGGGCTGAGTGATTCACAATGTGAATCAAAAGCAGAAGGAACCTGGACGCCTCAGTCTAGGTTCAGACAGATGGGCTGACGGGAAAGTGGTGGATGAGCCCCTTGGTTTGGGAGGCGCGGGGCAGCTATTTGGAGAGGGAATTCTCCTGGCTGCCTGATGTGTCCTGCGTTAAAAATGGGATTTTTCCAAAACGAGGAAGTCCCATTAGGACTTCAATTAGGATGCAGATGAAAGTATTTGCTAATCAAATCCATTTGCTTCTGTTTGTGTGTGAGGAGGGTCAGTACTGTACTTGGAGGCAGGAAATTGATGGGTCCAGGAAGACACTGTTCCCCCTCCTCCAGGAGATGCCCCCTTAACAGCTGCCCAAGTCAAACAGGGCAATGCTCAGCCCTAACCCCATCATTGCGGCTTCACCCCCTCGAGGCCAGAGCGCGCACCCACCTGTGGGCAGCCCGCCCTTCTCCGTGGGGGCACCCCAGACATAGCACTCTACATTCCCTTTGTTAACACGCTGCCAGAACAGTGTGGTAGAAAGCACTTTTGTATGACTTATTTCAAATTTGGGGGCCCCGACGTCATCCACACTCTTGCCGTAGCCTCGTCTGGGGCAGGATTTGTCCCTTGACTTGGGCTTGGCCATGTCCTTATTTTGGCCAGTGAGCTACACTTGTAAGTGCCAGTGCCCCTTCTGAGCCTGGCCACGTGTGCTTCCTCCTGACCTCTTGCCTTTCTGCCGACACAGCAGTGGGCGGTTAGACAGATGTGAGCAGAGTAGGGGCCACAGGCCAGGTACAGAAGGGCACCGGGGTGGGAAGACCCCGGCGCCAGCCTAGGCACGGACAAGTGCAGCGTGGGGCCTCGTCCTCAGGGTGACCTTCCCTCCCCCAGCACATTGCTGGCCTTGCACTGTAGACCCCTGACCTTTCATGTCGCTGGTCGTGCGGTTCAGGCTCTCCCCTGACCTTTCCTCCCCGGCATGTCACTAGTCATGTGGTAGTCCCCCTTAGAGGGGGAACGAGGGGACTGGAGCCCGGCCTCACAGGACTCCCACACAAGCCCTTGCAGGGCCGCTCCCTTAAGCATTAAGCCCCAGAGGTAACATTTAGGCCTTGGCTGTGTTTCAGCTCCAGGCCCAGAAAAGAAGTGAGGCCAGGCAGGGGGGTGCCCTGGCTGATGGCAGGACCAGCTGCACTGCCCAATGGCCCCTGCCCTGGCACCGGCCAGTCGGGAGAGACCAGGGCCCTGGAAGGACACACCTGGAAAGCTGGTGACTACTCTATTGAGATCTTTCTCCCCTCCAGACCTCCGGATACACACCCTCTAGAGGAGGGACCCAGCAGTCTCTCCCTCTCTCTTTCTCTTTTGACCACACCCTTCCCCCTCCTTCTCATCCCAGGCACCTTTGCCTTTCTTTTTCCTAAGCTCCAAGGGCCCCCCTTTTGCCTCTATAACTTGTTTCCTGAGCTCATACAGCCCAGCTGGCTCACCTTTGTGACTTTCTAAATAACCTCTCTCCTTCAATTTGAGTTCCTTGGCTCTGAATTCTTTCTTTGCCAAACTCAGGTACCAAGGTTGCTGAACCAAGGTCCAGGAATATTCTGGACCAGAACCATTTCACTGTTAACGCTGCCACCACTTTGGGAGAGAACCAGCTGCTCTGTTGGACCCAGGAGGGCTGGTAAGAGACACATAAAAGTAGCAGAGCCGCCCCTGCTAATTCCAGGTGCAGTAAGAATCACAGATCCCACAGCTAACCCTTAGACCCGTGAGAATAAATTCCTGCTTTTGAAACTCTGATTGCAGGGGCGGTTTGTTACAGCACAGCAGCTAACTGATACATCTCAGTTTCACAGATGCAGGCAGTATGACTCAGAGATATTAGTAGGGAGGCTCCCAAGGCACAGGATTTATAGCTGGTTGAGTCAACATTCAGACCTAGAGACATTCAGTTCGTGATCATTATGCTGAATGCCGCTTCCCAGGCGCCCTCCTATTGATGGGCTAGCGATTTCCAGAAGGTTTCTCAAGGTCTGCTTTTTCTTTGCTTTTAAGACTGACTCCAACATCGTCGTTTTGGCTGGAAGAACTAAGGGGTAGGACTGATTTGTCAGCCCGGGCGGCATTGCTAAGAGGTAAGAGCAAGCCGGGAGAAGAGAGAGACGGCCAGTACCTACCCCTCCACTAGCTCTAGACCCAACTAAGAAGTTTGTCTCTGTTCCCCTTATCATCCTAGTTTGCCGGGTTTCGTGTCACGTCCTCCCTTCCACGTCAGCTGATTGCCAGTCACATGTACTTTCAATATAACAAGGGAAACATAATTTTAAAAAGTCTCGATAATTGAAAGTAACCAATCTTTAGTGGTAGACTTTCATATAAATTGTTAGGCAGCTGGGCAGGAAGGTTTTGTCCGCCTAGAACACCTTCCCCCCAAATCCATCGGGAGCCAGGTGGGAGGCAGGCTCTGAGGTGGGGGGGAGACAGCTTCTAGACAGTGTCACCAATTGGGGGAGCTTTGCCAAGGGCTGGGGGACCTGCGCCGGAGGCCCGCACCCGTGCTTTAACTCACTGTGTGTGCGTGAAAGGCGCATCGCCTCTCTCTGAACTTACGTTCCCCACTTGTCAGAGGGGAAGCTGTCAGGCCTCCCAGCTTCCCCGCGCTCTGAGTCCCCGAGTCTCCATCACTAACCACAGCGCCCCAGGATCCAGGCAGCTCCATAAATACTGGGGTTGAGTCAAGGGCCCCCTTCCAGAACACTGGAGCCGAACCTGTTATTTCCATGATGTGCTCTGAGCAACCCAGGATTTCACGTCGCCGGGGAGAGCACAGATGTAATTTGGGAAGGAGGTTTATAGGAAGTACAATAACAGTCCCCATTATTTATTTTTAAGTCTTATTTAAATGAAGATTGTGCATTTAAAGTTGCGTTTGATTGAGCAACTGTCCCTTTTTTTAAAATTTGCTCTGACAAAAGCTATGAATTATTAATTTCTGTCATTGTATTCTCAGAACAAATGTAATTGCGAGTAAATGTCTGAAGTTAATGAAAAAATTAAGAAAAAAAGGTGTCTTTGTGAGAATTAATAAAACATTTCCACAAACCTCTTTGAGATCGAGATGACGAAGCCCTGTAGCTCCTCTCTGGGG
This sequence comes from Desmodus rotundus, assembly GCF_022682495.2. Lineage (NCBI taxonomy): Eukaryota > Metazoa > Chordata > Mammalia > Chiroptera > Phyllostomidae > Desmodus > Desmodus rotundus. The sequence goes on from NC_071398.1 coordinate 4,488,563, forward strand.
CTGCGCATCCGGAGCAAAGGGGCCTGAGCTCTGCCCCTTCTTTCCCGGGACGGATGAAAACGTTTCATGACAATGGTGCCCGCGGTGGACATTAACACACAAGGACTCTAACCTGCACCCTCTCAAACATTTCCGTTCTTTTAAAACTGTTTTTCATTCACTTTGAGCCGTGGACGAGAGCTCATATCTTTCCATCTTGTTATCCTGGCTACTGCCACAACCATTAATAGCTTTTTATTAACATAACACAATTACAGATTATGCTTTAATTTCTTAAAGAGAAAGGGCGTACAGAGGTTGGACCTCTGAATTAGGCAGGCACGTAGCCTCAAAGCGCAGAATTGAAATAATTTCATGCCCCGGCCCTCGAACATCCTCTGAGTAAATCTGAGCCAACACTTGGATGGAACCGGAACTAGCCTCAATGTCTTCCAGGCCCCGGCTCTCTTGTGCAGATGAACCCCACCCTCCCAGGCACGAGCTACCCCACCAATTTCAGCACAGTAGTAACAAACAGAAATTCCACACTGGGTCCTGATTCCAGTTCTGTCACTCTTTGTGGTTGTGTGACCCAGGGCACTGGCAAGTCCCAGCCCCACTCAGAGCCCCCTGTCACGGCAGAGACGACAGTACTTGGCCCGCTTCCCTCATAGGACTGCGGTGGGGACCGAGTGAAATGAAGCCCACCGTCAACAACAAAATAGAAATGTAAAAGAGCTACGTTTGTTTTTGTTATTTATTTCAGTTCCTCTTGTCCCTGGGGGAAATCCCAGCAGCCATTCACAGGGCTGTAGTGTGGCTTCTGCATCAAAACGAAGGCTGGAAACCAGCGTCCTGCATTTCCCAGCATCCTTTGCAGCGAAGGGTGCAACAAGGCAGAAGCTGCTGGGATGAGCCATTAAACCTCCCAGGTACTCTCCTGACCTCTCTCTCTCTCCTCCTCACTTTCCAGACCGATACGGAGCACCTAGTGGAGAACTCCAAGTTTTTGCAGATGGCGTGGTCACCTGCCGGAAGAACACTGGGTACTTAAGTCACCACACAGACATCGACCCTCTGGGCACCCATTAGGACCAAGAAACAACGAACTCTTTACTGTGTTAAACTGCTGACATTTGGGGGTGTTTGCTACATCAGCTCGTGTGACTCACCCTTACTCATTCACCACCGTGAGCAGACCTGCAGGGACGCGTGAACGCAGAACAGCAGGCCGTGAATGTCAGAATTAAGTGAGCCTTTATTTTGCTAGGATTAGTTGAGAATCATTTTCCTGGGCTAACGGACCACCGAACATAAGGAGTGGTCTATGTTTGCAAAGTTCAGTCCTGGGGGAGGGGTGCTGGGGGAGGGAGGCCAACTGCTGAGATGGGGCAGAACCGACAGGGATTTCTTGATAGGACAGCATCAGGGCGCCCCATCTTCGGCTACCCCTGAAGTCAACACAGCCCTCGGTCACCAAGAGACGCCTGGGAGTGGAGAGGTTCTGTGTGCGGCTGGTGACTCCGAGGTTGCACTGTACGACCTTTCCTTTCCGGGGCTGCCTGAGCGACAGCCACAGCCGAACAGGGACAAAGGAGGCCCCTATCCCTCTCTCCCTCGCTCTCCTTCTCACTCTTCTCTCATCGCCCGTCTCCCAGATCTGAAGACTTTTTAAACATTAAAAAAAAAAAAGAAGCGATTAAGTAAAAGGCATGTTCTTCCTACGACCTACCCAAACGCACACGTTTCAATCTGCAGATAGCCGGGGCTCCAAATTACTCCCAGACCAACACGCTCTCCTTGTTTGAGGAGTCCTCTTAGCTCTGACCCTCGAGCCTCCGTAAAGCTGCCTGATATATAGACGCCAGGCATTTTCTGGCAGTTGAAACGTGAAACGTGACATCAGCTGGAGATTAAGTTACGACTCGTAAAGGCCATGTTTATTTGCTGGTTCTGTTTAAAAATTTTTTTCCAACTATCATTTTACTCAAATGGCCTCTCATTTTATGGGAAATCAAGTTAGAGCTAATGAAGGCAACCCTTTCTGGGCTCGGAGAGACGTGCAGCCCATGGCTGTCTGTGACCCAGTATTGGAATTGTTTAGAGCCCATCGCGAACCATTCTCGCGCGATGCGTTGACACAATGGTACCATGAGCTCGTATGCAGACTTCTAATGCAGCGATGGGAGGGGGAGTCTAAGAATCACAGAGAGAGATGTTAAGGGTTAGAGGGAGAAGCCAAAATGCAAGAAAGCCAGGGGGCAGGGAGGCAGCGCTCCCCGCCTCAGCAGCCCTCACTCCTCAGGGTGTACAGGAACCACAGGAGGGAGAGCTGCAGGTACGCAGACCAGACCGGGAGAAGGCTGCTTTCTCAGCCATCTGTCCATCCGCTGCCCAGAGCGTGCTGCTGGAGCAACGGACAAGAGACTTCATCTCCCAACAGCAGCAGCTGGCACGGGAAGACATTCCTCTTGCTTAAGGGTCCAGGCACAGGAACCGGCGTGATCAGAACCAAGTTCTTACCGTTAGAAACTCTGATGTTTACACAGAGCTACTCCCCCCCCCCTTCCTCCAGACAAAGCAAATCAAAACAACCACCACCGAAACCCCCGACGGAGAATCGGAGTTTCTCGAGAACTTTGTGTTCCCAATGCTTAGCTCAAAATAGGTGCTCAGATAAACGTGTTGAATTAAGTTCTGCTCACCCGACAACTCTGGCACACAGGCAATGCAGCAGGTGCGCAAGTCGGGTTATTCTAGAAGTGTTGGGACTCTGCCCCGCCCCTTCCCCCTAAATTTCTCTTCCAGAAAGTCTGCTGTTAGTTATTTTTTTTAAAAATGCCTAGCACTTTATGTCAGAGAGTGGAAAAGTGCCGTGACCTTTCAGAAATTCCACCATGACTGTTGTCTTTTTTTTTATTCCACTGTCACTTTATTTGAAGGTCTCTGTTTAAGTGAAAATAATCTTACAAGAGATGTTAGAAGGTATTTTTTAATACACACTGCAGTGAATTGATTGGACAGTCCCCCTACCTGGATGGGAGGGGCACTGTGCTACCCCCGAGGGCCTCACTGGGAAGAGGCACAAAATTGCAGGAGGGGGGAAGCGAGGGCCAACTCCAGGTTCGACCCAATCCCAGAAACCCTCATTCTGGCTGATCCACAAACTAACAAGTTTTCCAAAAGGCACATTCTCCACCCACCACAGCAAACCACCTGTGATACCTGGAGGGATTCTACCTATTTCCAGTAAGTTACGTCTCATCACTGAGACGAGGTTCTAGTTCAGAGGTCAGCAAGCCTCAGCTTCGGGGCCAGATCTGTCCCTCTGCCGGGTGAGACCCACAGGCTAAGAAAGGTCTTTATACTTTTAAACAGTTACAAAATCAGAAGAGGAACAGTATTTTGTGATATGTGCAAATCATACGAAATTCAAAATCAGTATCCACGAATAAAGGTTTGCTGAAAGTAGCCATGTTGAGAAGAGACCGTACGGTCTATTAAAGCTCAGATATGTCCTGTCTGGCTCTGCGGAAAAAATGTGCCAACCCCTGTCCTGATCGGACATTTCATGGCTTAAGGGACACAGTATCTGCGGGTGTTTTTCATTTCTAACCTTTATTTATTGGCATCATTTTTAAAAGATTCCCTGAGCTGGGCATTGGTGTGTGTTTGTGCTAGAATATACACAACGGGAAACTCACAGTTTTAACCATTCTAAGGGCACAACTCGGTGGCGACGAGTGCATTTACCAAGTGGCACAGGCATCCCCGCCGTCCGTTTCCACACACCTTTCTTATCCCAAAGAGACACTCTTTACCCGTGAGATAACGACGCCCGTTCCCCTCCCCCCAGGCCCCGGCAGCCGGGGTTCCACGTCCTGTGTCCCCGAACGCCCCTCTTTTAGATAGCGCGGCAGTCTGTGGCATCCTGGGTCAGATTTCTTCTCCTGGGCTTGATGTTTTCGGCGCGTCTCTGCTGCATCAGAGTTGCACTCCTTTCGAAGACTGTGTTGTGTTCCACTGTATGGACGCGCTGCCGGGCATTCCTGCTCAGCCCAGGCTGCCCTGTCAGGCCTACGGGTCTCCTGATTCACTCAGCTGCGTGGCCTCAGGGGGACCCCAGGCAAAGGCTACCGGGCTTGGAGGGAGGGTGGGGTGGGGTGGGGAGAAGGCCTCCATCCACACTGGGGCAAGAGCAGGTAGTTCAAGGGACTCGGGTCTAAGCACTCACTTCTCTGTGTGTGTTTCCAGTGCCTTAGTGGGTAAGCCATTGATGGGGGTGCTTGAGGAATTTTCCAAGGTGCACAGAACATCTAGGGGACTCAGAGATGGGTCCTTTCCTCACAGAGAAGTTTCTGTGACATGTCCCGACTACAAGTGACTTTTCCCTCTGCTCCAGCCTTCTGAGTCTGCGCCAAAAACACACCCTTACGTGTCACCGATGATTGGCTATGCGCATTGGGTGTAGGTCATCCGATTGCCATAATTTGAATTAAAATGGTCTAAACAAGGACGGTGCTGAGAAAAAGCATTTCTTTCATGTTTATGGAGCCCATTCGTCACTGCGCGAGGCACTGAGAACACAAAGGTAGACGAACTATGTTCCCGTGACATTGGGAAACTGAAGTCCAGTGTCACAGTTCCCGAACCGTGTGCGGGGGCGCTGTCTGGTCTCGTGAGTCAATGAGGGAAACACAGTAACATTTGTTGGACGCTGGGCGCACCCCTGGCTTGAGCGAGTTCACCGTCGCAGGACCAGGTCACGCCGAGTTTCTCCACTGACGCCCTGTCTTTGCGAAGCGGGGTGTTTGACGGTGGCCGTATTGAAAAGCAACAACCGTATGAGAATCTACATGGAGCAAGACCTCAGGGCGGCAGGGGTCTGAGGTGGGCCCAAGGCCTTCGAATTTGGGCTGACGGGTACAGCCATTTCATGAGGAAAGTCACTTAGAGAATAAAATAATCTTTGTTCTTTCAATGTATGTGTGTTTCTTACATGCCCACTAAGTTGCTAGGACACAAATACTTATCAAATTGCTTGGACCTGATTACTTCATAAACAGAACCGAAAACATTACCCAGGCACAAAGGAAGGGTGCCATGAACTGAGAAAGACGGAGAACCTCCGATTTTGTGAATCGGGGATGCTACTCATTAGGAATATGAACACTTTTTAAATTAAACAAAAACAAGAGACAAAGGCTAATGGCATGTGAACAAAGCAGCAACAAGCGATGTCGCTGCCGTTATAATTCCAGGGTAATCGATGAGACGCCGTCGGCATTAATAACAGGGGGTCAATAGGCGCAAACTTTTAATATGAGCCTAATTATGAGCATCTCTTTGCATGCAACTAAAAATATTGAAAATGTTGACATTGGGCAGGTGCCCTTGCGTCCAAACTCCTGTGGAAGTCAATAATCTATTATGATTTTCATTTTGCAGAAGTGGTTCTATTATTTTAAAAGGTCTCAAAAATCAATTCGGCATTCAGTATATCTGTGTAATAATGACATCCTAATTAAAAATCCCAATCTGAGTAGTACAGAGGATGATGTGAAATCTCTAATCAATGCGTACCAAGTCCAGAAGTTAGAGATGCAATAACCCTTTGTAATGAACTTCACTACTTTTCTCAGATTCGGTCCGCTTTGCTCCCTGCGATTTTGGGAGCCTGTGCTGTCTGGAAACCTCCCTGAGGAAGCAGAGACAATTTGGTGCAACAAGAACATAAATTAAAGCAAGAAACATCAAAGAAAAATATCTGTGGAATTGTGTGGGTTTCTTTTTAATTGGAATTTATAATTGCTCCTAATTATAGGACATATTTTAAATGTTACTTTGAGGGGTTGAGGGAGGAGGTGGAGCCCTGTCCACTCCAGCCACAGGAGCTATAACCTTGACGTTTTAATTAGATATTGTTCTGAAATATGTAAAAGCGATTTACACACTCAGCGAAACATGTCATTAATCGTGCAATGCGCCCAAGAAGGCAAAATGACACACAATGTAACAAAGAATCAGCTTCTCAAAGGGACGTAGACATTTTTAAGAGGGGTGCGAGCCACGGAATTGTCCCCATTGTGAGCACTTTGGGGTTTTCCGACATTTTCTCTAGGCAGCCTGCTCTCGCAGCCTCGAGTCAGTGACAGCGCTGGCTACCCTGAGGGAGGTGGGTTCCCTCGATTTATGGGCCGGCCCCACACACCCATCCTGCAGATAAAAAGGAAGGTCAGAGGAGGGTCAGGGATGTTCTCTTTGCAAGGGATTTCTGGTGCCACGTTACCTGGCTACAAAAGGAGAATGAAAACAATCCCTTAAGTTGCCTTTTTGAGAGATGCCTTGTTCTTTGATGCTTCAATACATTAACAATTGAGGACAGAAATTATAGGACAGAGGGAGCAAGCCCGTCTTCCAAACTTTGCCGTCATACATTAGCTGGAGTCCCATGAGAAGAAATTTACTGCTGAAACCCAGCAGTTGGGAAAATTTACTTACGGATCTCTTTTGGGAGGGGAAAGATGGGGACAGAGAATCCCGTCCATTTTGCAGGTGTAAATATTATTGAAATCTTCCAGGATCTTGGCTCCCACCTGAGACTAATAACAGGGAGGAACCAGGAGACTCCTCAGATAAAATCCCAGGGAGGTTCCAACAAGGAGGCTGGGTAGCGAAGAGGGAGCTTTGCCATCTGAGGCCCTGGATGGCCGACCCCCGCCCCAGCCATTGGAGGCGCTGTGCCCTGGGGACTCTGCGTGGGCAGAGGTGCCTACGTGGAGTGTGGATGTTCCAGTGAGATTTGGAGAGAACGCTCCGGCTGTCAGCCTCCACTGAAGGACTGACTGCCAAGGTCAGGATCTGAACTAGAGGGTGTGGGAGCAACGGGCAGAGGAGGCTCTGCCCAGGCCTCCTCTGTTCATCCTGGCAGGTGCCGTGTGCTTGAGCCCGGCTGCGCCACCTTAGGTCCAGGCCCCAGCTTTGCCCTGGTGGCTGTCTGCCAGGCTGTCCACTCCCCTGGGCACTTGTGTCAGTGGTGGCCTCCGACCCCAAGGATGCTGCCTAGGGCGTGGCCAGGACCAGGGAATCTTGCCGTGATCCCACAGGGACGATGCCAGAGAGTTGGAGAGGTAGAGAAAAAGCCACAGAGCTGCTTATGTGGACTCAAAGTGGGACAGGAGGAGAGAGAAGACCGCCCTGTGGGCACCCTCCTACCGTCTACACGTGGCTTGTCACAGCCCTTCAACAGGGCGTCTGTGGCAGAGGAGACACGGGGAGAGCCTACCCCTCTGTGAGTGCTGAAGGCTGGCTCTTCCAGTGGCAGCCGCCGGAACTCCGTTTCCCACTCCCTGCTGTCTGCAGCTCCTCGTGGGCCCCCACCCCACCCCACCGCAGGCCACTCACTGATAACCAGGAGCTAGCTGCCTTCCCAGCTTCCTCTGCACCCGGCCTGCCTGCCTACCCCCGGCTGCAGGGCGTGACCCACGCTACCACCTTCGCAGCTGGAGCGTGGGGGTGTCCCCAGCAAAGAGGATGAGTACAAAGTGGGTGTGGTCTCCTGCATTCTTGTTGTCTCCATGGCCCTCCCATGTCACCCAAGAGAAGTTCACTCCACTGACAACAGGGGCAGCAGAAAGTCATTCCCAGTGAGACTGCCGGGTGGGGCCCGTCCCTCCATGGCAGGCCGAGGGTGCCCCTGCATTTCTCCCACGCCCCTCAACCTAATTTCCTGTGCACCGCGGATCATCTTTTATTTCCAATTATGCTGCTGTTCACATTATCGATTTGGAGGATACAAATGTTGAATGACAAGAGAGAGAGAAGCAGGGGAGGGGGAGAAGAATTCCATTTTGCCTGAAGGATAAGATACTCGAAATGCCATCCCGCACAGCATCTCCGAGGCGTTCATCAACGGGGCAGAGGCTGGCTCAATTATCTTTGTGTCAGATGATTATCTGAGAGCTTAATTTAATCTCCATTATCCTCCCCCGTCATATTTCAATTAAATCTGCTCTCAGAGTGTTAGCACATCTTTGAACCTGCTATTTCTTCAGTTAATTTTCCACTAAGAGGTGCTGGAGAGTAACAGATGTCATAATTATGCAGTTATTAAGTGTATTTGACACTCGTTCTCTCAGGATTCTGGGGTTGGGGTAGGAGCGTCAAAAAATTAATCTGATGACAATATGCTTCCGTTGTGATCGTCACACCACCTCGGGCGGGTGGTGGTCACCCCGCCGCTTCAGAGGCCGAGCTGGGAAAGACGACGGATTAACTGCGTGTGCGTGAGATTCACTTTGGTCCAGCTGGGCGGTCGGATGAGCTCGTTAGGTGCGCAGAAGTTCAAAGACGGGTTTGGTCTCCCTTTCCTTCATTTTCCCTCTTCCAGATCTCAGAAGATACAGCCAGTACGTGTCATGGTGTAGCATGAAGTTACGGTGGTCGTGTTAAGAGTGGTTAATTTTGACTTACAAACCTTGGGTTTGGGTCGGCGTTAGATGTCAAGTAACTGTACGTGTGACTTTGGTTATGTCACACACTCTCTCGGAGCTTCATTTCCATGAGGAAGGAACAGGCCTGACTCCACAGTGTACCCACCTGCCCAGTTCCAGCAGCCCATGGAAATAGCTAATATCCTGTCTACTCTATAGATAGACAGAGAGATAGGTAGAGACAGAGAGATAGAAATCGCTATGTCCAAATGATACGGAGCTGTATAGACACATGCATATGGAGAAATATAGAGGGACAGATATCTCTATATATGACATGAAAATACACATTGATAAAGCATATAAGCATATATTTATACACTTGAACATTTAAATATTATGTGCATAATATTTATGCTTTAGATATGTATATACACATATATATTTCCCCATATCATCTATATTTACACCTATTTAAATCTTCAAGTCTGTTAACGTTGAGGCCCTGCAAAGATGTCTCTCTCGCGCTTTAAGTCTATAACACCGAGCCACTAAAATCAGAAGCTCTTTAGGACTTGAAATCCTGGTTCTTACATCTACGGTCTGTGTGCCTTTGGGCGAATCACCTGCCCCCTCTGAGCTCCCATGTCCCCCTCTGTGAATGAGGGTGGGGCGGTGAAGCCTAGTTCATAAGATCGCTGAGATGATTAAATAAACCACTGTGCCTGTCACAGTCGACGTCCAGCTGCATGTTTGGCCCTGCCGAGGGAAGGGGCTGAGAACACGCAGGGAAGGTGAAGTGAGGAACGGATATGCAGACTCATGAGTGCGGGCCTGTCTGGAAGTTTCTTCTTGACATCATGTAAGGGTTCCCCTAGAACTAAGAATGCTGGTGAGTCCGAGAGGACTTACGTGATCATTCGAAAGGACTTCAGGTACAGTCCTTTCATCTGGACAAGGAAGCCACCCCACAGATGCCAAGCGAGTCCCCTTCATTGTCCTCCTACACACGGAACTCAAGGGGGCTGCTCATCCCGCACTGCCCGATCCGCTCCTCTTTCCCAGTGTCACCCTTCTCCTTCCCTCCCCCCCCCCCGCCCCTTCTCATCCCTTCCGCCACTTTGTAAAGTAGCCTACAAATGACTGCCCCATGAAGGTTTCATACACAAGAAATTGCTATTTTTATGCACTCTCCCTTAGGGTACACTCCCGCACAACCCATACTTTTGTGGCCATTTTTTCCCCCTATAATATATTTGTAGCCTGAATGTGGAACCAACTTCGAGAAAATTAAACAGAACAAGAGAAGCCATGTGCCCCACAATTAAAGGAAACACTTCAAGTAGCGACGGGAGCCCCACAGGACAGCCGGCCGTGCCAAGAGAAAAATGTGCAGCCGGAAAATCTGCCAGGCGTCCCTGATTTGTAAAGATTTTTTTTTCCATATTTAGGTAAATTAATGTAATTATTTAATGCCTCCTGCAATGGTAATAGGATTGTGCTTGGGCCCTTTCAACATATGGTGCTGGCACTACAGTCCTCTTTGAGGGAGGAAAAAAGGTGGGGGCCTACCAAGGCTCACGTCTCACTTGTCGGCCGTAATGCCGGAGGTCTGCCTGGCCCTGGACCAGCACGGGTGCCGGGAGCGGGCGCAAGAAGGTACTGGGCAATTGACTCAGGGCCTTTCATAAGATGGTGGGGACAGCAGGCACCTATGCCACCCATGGCCGTAACCAACGCTCCCTCCTCACAAGCCCACGGGCTCATTTGTGGAACCTGGTCTCTGGGTGCGGGACCCACCTGCCTGTGGCCACCTCCTCCAGGCTTCCAAAAGGTCCTGAGAGAGGAGGGAGTGGCGCTCCTTAACTTCCTGCAAGACTACCTCACTCTCCAGGGGGCCACCTGTTGTCCTTCCCAGACCTATGTGCAGGGTCCCCTTGGAAGGTCAGACAGATTGCCCCATGCCCCCCAAATCTGCGCTACAGGGCACCCTATCTGCTCAAAACTATCCACAGCAGATAGCAAATCCACTTAGATCCAAAATTTGGATTATGTCTTTAAAACATAGCACCTATTACGTGAGGCCAGAGGCCAAATCCATTAGCTAAAAACCGACAGAAGCAACACCGTTCACTTTTTGAAAAATTACGTGCTTGGTTTAGACGCTGAAGGGCGCAAGGTATGTCGCCTCTTCTGCACGGCGCTTGTAACCTCAGAGAAGTGATGGGGTGAACGCACCCACAACACCTCGTGGGAGACGAGGTGGGTGGTGGGGTGTGGGGACCCCTCCAGGCCAAACTTGACTCTGAGTCGGAGGAGCGGGTATGACCTGCCTAACCGGACAGGAGGGAAAGATCCATTTCGGATTGTTTTAGGCAGCGCTGGGGAAGCGGGAATAAAAGGTGTGCGTGAGGATTTGTGAGGAGTGGAATGGAGGTTGCCTGTGGGAGCAGGGGAACAGGGTCCCCTCAGCACACACCTCTCAGAGGACTGTGAGAGAGTGTCCCAAAGGCCTCTCTCTCTCTTTTGGTGACTGCCATCGTGTGCTCCAGAATCTCTAAAATCTCCTTCCCCTCTAACAATGAGTTCCCACCTCATGATGTCCCCGGGCTTTCTCCAGGACTCCTCCTTCCCACCAAGGATAAGCCCAGGCATTGACCTCTACCTAGGTCTAGCAGGGGTTGAAGGAATGGGCCACCTCTGGCCATCCTTGGCCTCACGGGAGGCCTCAGGGGACCCTCTTTGAAGGCAATGCCTCAGGGGGAAGCGAGTATCTGCGTCCAAGTCCCTGTGTCTGCGGAGGGGAGTAATCAGGCTGCTTCTGTGTGGGGCCGTCCCGTTTCTCTCAGATGCTGCGATGGCTGACAGCCGGCAAAGCTGGACTATGGCTCTGAGGGACCCAGGCTCAGAAACAGAAGCTGCGTTTCTCACATGGCAAGTCTGAAGTCGGGGCTAGGGCACTGAGGGAACGCTTCCAGGCCCGCGGGGACCCATCAAAAACTGTCCTTTCTTACATGTAGAGCATCTCTCTGTGACGTCCAGCCAGATTCTAAGAGTGGGATTCAATGCTTTCCCTTCATATGCTATGCCCCGCACTGCTTTGCCTGTAACATTCTGAGAAGGTGGAAGGGCAAGGACTACACTTTATGAAAGACCAAGCATGAGGGAGAAAGAAGACAGAGCATCTGCACTGTGGAAGCCTGACGTGAGGAGGTGATAAGCAAGACCAGGGGGCAAGGAAGTACTTAATGAATATTAGCTACATGGGTGGATGGACGGATGGATGCATGGATGGATGGAAGGAAGGAAGGATGGATGGATGGATGGATGCATGGAAGGAAGGATGGATGGATGGAAGGATGGATGGATGGAAGGAAGGAAGGATGGATGGATAGATGGATGGATGCATGGAAGGAAGGAAAGAAGGATGGATGGATGGATGGATGGATGGATGAGTGGATGGATGGATAGGTGGGTGGATAAAATTTTAAGAGTCTTGAGTTCTTGACCTGAGCTTGTCTTTAACAGTTTGCCATGTTGTCAATTCATATTCCCCCTAGGATTCTCTCTTCATCTGTTAAATGGGTAAATTCCCCTCTTCTTTCTTTATTTAAACAAATTCAATAATCAAATGAAATGATGGGTATGGGGGTGCTGCTACTGGACGTGGCCCATACAAAGGAAATGGGCTGGCCATCATCACTGCTGTTCATACGTATTCTTGGAGGACTCTCCAGTTCAGCAATCTGTCTAGAGTATGGCTGGGGTATGATATTCCAGACCCCCGTCTCATTGATAGCAGGGATTGCCGCCCTCACCTCTCCTGACCCTGGGTCTCCAAGCAGGTCTGAACAATTTGGATTACTTCTCCTAGGAAGGCAAGGTGAAGTACAGAGGTGAGAGATTACCAGTGAAATGGCACCTACCATCCTGGGATAGCTTCTCCAAGTCTATCAGGGGCCTTAATACTTGAGTTGAGTTATTCTGTTGTTACCACGGCTCCTCATTTATTCTTTTAAAGCTGCCCGGCTTAAGTATGGTTGTAAATATATCAGAATAAAATCTGCTTTGTGGAGTAACTATCATTTATTCATTCCACATTTTTGAGCTGCTGCTACGTATTGGCAATGTGCTAAGTGATGGGTATTTAAACCTTATCTCAAGAAGCTTATAGTCACGCTGGTATAGCAAATAGACATCATTCTGAATGCCAGCTTCAATCGTCTGGTAAAAACTGCAATGTTAAGAAGGATTCTGAGGCCACATAAAAACTGATTAAAAACAGCATGGCTACTCAACAGTATTTCCCATGGGCATGTTGCTATGTATTAATCAATGCAAAAGAAGGTACTATTCCCCAGTCTTAGGGGGTAATACTAGCCGGTAATGCCAGTCTATTGGGATAACACTAGCTGCTCTTTAAAAATCGCCCAAGATATAAGGGCTTAAACATAACAGAAGTTTATTTCTCACTCACACAATGTCCAAAGGGTATCTTCCACATTAGCAGTGAGCTTGCTGCCAAGTGGTGACTCGGGGACCCAGGCTCCTTCCACCCTGGGCCTCTGTCCCCTCTGTCACGTGACTCCCAGGTGCCTGTGCTCTTCTGCAGGAGACCAGCAGCAGGGAAAAGGCGGGTGGTGCAAGCGCACCTGCTTCTCAAGTTCCGCAGTCTGGAAGAGTCACTCACGACTTCTGCTCCCGTTCCACCAGTGGTATTCCACGAGCCCATCTGGATGCCAGGGAAGCAGGCTGGTGTGGTCATGGCTGGGCAGTGGCTTCCTGGAAGCAGCTCTGCACCAGTCTGTCGGACAGGGACTCATCGCTTCAGAGGATGCCCGATTTCTTCCAACCAGGCCTGTGGGGATTCATTTTCTCCTTCCCTCCAGTGAGTCTGACTCCTTCTATCCAGAGACCAGAGAGAGTTCAGTCTGGGTCTCTCTCTATAGGAACTATCCTCACCCAGTTCTTAAGCAAGAACAGTCATTTCCAATTCTGTCCTGACACGCTGTGGAGCCAAAACCTGGAGACAGATACACCACTAATGTCTGGGGCTCCACTGGGTGTCGTCGGGAGGGGTTGTTTAAGGAAAACTAAGGTATACGGCCATAAAGGTCTCTGAGACTTTGCCCCAGGCGGAATGCAGAGACTAGAGCTCTCAGCCCCTCTCGGAGACTCGGCCTTTACCGCTCTATGTTGGAAGCTCCAGCACTGCTCATGTAAACACTCTCTTCTAACAGCGCCTGGCAGCCCAATATAACGTTCCTTTTACTGTATCTCGCAAGCCGTATAGAGCCTTTATTGTAGCGGGCAGCATTAGATCTCTTCATAAAGACGAGTGGATGATTCCATCTAATTTCATTGACTGTGGTTAAATGGTGCTTCCCTTTTTAAAAAACATTTAACCCCTTTTGTTTCTTACAAGGTCTCTCTCAACCTCCTCACTCCTCTGTCCAGGAAGCCCCAGAGGGAGCTCTGGTCGACCATGTGCTCGCTGTTATCGGAGGGCCTTCTCCCGTGTCTTCCTCCTGCTTGGGGCCTCTTCACCCTGAAACTCAGTCCTACTTCACGGAATCAGTTCACCCTCAGGCCTCCCACCCAGAGTCGCTTCCTCAGGCAAACCTCACCTCTCCTTGTGTCAGATCTGATCGGGGCCTCTAGTTGCACTTGTGTTAACATTCTGCACTTGACCTTTGTAGTGGTCACCACAGTCCGACATTCTGCATTTGGGGAATATGTAAATGATGTGTCTTCTTGTGTAGACTTTAAACTCCAGGGTGTGTAAAGAGACATGTTTCTGTTTTGCTCTCCGCTCTGTTACTGGCAGCAAATACAGTTCTTAGCACAAGGTAGGTGCTCAAGAAATGGTTGTTGCATGTCTATGGCTTCCTCTGTCTGGGTCTCCTGTTCTCCTCTGACCCATGCGAGGTGGCACAGAGGAAATCCAAGGGCCTCCCAGCATGGCCTGCAATTATGGGATTAGACTCCGTTCATTTGTAGAGGTTGTGAATGGACATTTATATGCTCCTCACCTGAAGGTGTTTGCACTTGAAGCCTGACCTTGGGGAATCTGGGGGCCAGACCTGAAAGGCTCCTATGGAAGCAATATATATACATCTTTCTGTGGCTGAGACAGAAGGACGTGGTGTGATGCTAATTCACGTGTGTGTGTGTGTGTGTGTGTGTGTGTAGGTTCAGAACGAATCCTCGTGTTGGGAAACAGCAATGTCTGGGTATCGGGGTCTTCGGAGAACAGATAATGGAAGATAACGCCTTTCCTTTGGCTCCCAAAGACGTTGCCAGGGTAGCTGTCCGTGCCTCCTTTCCCACCACAGTGCTGTGGGTGAGTGAGCAACTACTACCCTCAGGCCACAGTAAGCGAGGGCAAGAAAGGAGAAGGGACCTGCCAAAGCCCCCCAGCCAGGAAGGGTGGGCACTGGCCAAGGAACTGGATGGGGAATGAGCACGGCTCCCCCAGACCTGTGTCATTCCCGCTGTGTTGCCTTTCCTGGGTGCTGAGACTCCGAGAGCCCCCTGCAGGAACGGGACCCCGGGAGCCAGGACAGGGGCTGCGGCTCAGGGCCTTCCAATAGAGTTTGCTGCTTCTTTTTTTTTTTTTTTTAGATTTTATTTACTTATTTTTAGAAAGAGGGGAAGGGAGGAGGAAAGAGAGGGAGAGAAACATTGATGTGAGAAAGAAACACTGATCGGTTGCCTCTTGTATGCGCCTGACCAGGGACCAAACCCGCAACCCAGGCACATGCCCTGACTGGGAATCGAACCTGCCACCTTTCACTTTGTGGGACGACACCCAGCCCATGGAGCCACACCAGTTGGGGCAGAGTTTGCAGCTTCTCAGAGTGCTGGCGGCCTCCTTGACTCTGGTTCAGGCAGGACACCCGTCCTATGGGACTTCCTAGGAGGGGTGAGTCTCTTACTGGCAGCTGCATGCTTAGCAGCCAGCACCAGTACCTGAAACGTACTAGGTGACTTAAAATGTTTTTGAACATATATGAATGTTACTATTCTATCCCTGCCCACTCTTCTCACCTCTTCACTTAGGAGACCTTCTGTAAGTGGGCTGTCTCCACGCATGTGCACAAATCCTCAGAGGTAACAACAGCAATCACAGCAGTAATAGTGGTAACATTTATTGAGCACCTGCCATATGCCCAAACCTCTACTAGGAATCGGTTGGCTGATGTACTCCTCCCAGTTGCCATGTAAGTGGATAAGTAACAGTGATTTGTACAAGACCGTAGCTAATAACTGGCCCAGCTGGGATTTGGGTGCTGGCCTGCCTGTGGGCTTCGGGGAGATGTCTGTCCGGCGGCTGCGTAGCTTCCTCATGGGGCCATGCTCACTTTCCTTCCCTGTGTGGATTGGGATGCACGAGAAGCCCCCCTCTACCCCACCCCTCCCAAACCAGCCCGTTCCTCTGGGGCCATTCAGCTGACAGCTGCAGAAAGGACAGCGTGCCTGCTGAAAAAGGGTCCCTAATTTCCCTCTGGCAAGAGACTGCAGTCCAACTTCGGAGAGGACAATTAGCATGCTCCGGGCTGGAACAATGGGAGCAGCGACAGATGCTTCTGTCCCTGGGACGGGGCGCTCCGAGCGCAGTCCCTGCTGATGGGGGCTTTCTTCTTCCCGGCGGAGGAAACCTGGCACCCGTGCCAGCAGCCGGGGTGGGCTGGCCTCCCAGCTGATCCGAGAGCAACATTGTCAGAGAGTCCTGTCGCCATCCTCCTCCGATGGCCCGGGTACCACCGTACAAGGAAGTGGTCTGGACCAGGCTTTGAGCGGACTTCAAAAACGTTGCCAAATGGTTAAGAGCGAGAAATCCAGTTGGACGCATGGGTTTGAGTTCTAGCATCGCCATTTACTAGCTGTCACCCTTGCAAAAACCCTTCGCTTCTCTAAGCCTCGGTTTCCCCATTTGTAAAGCAAGGAAACAACTGTATGTGCATCACAGGTTTGCTTGGAGAGGAAATAAAATAATATATGAACACACCTTACAGTGAATATTCTGAAAACCTGCTCCATATAGGAGGGACTTTGCGTCACGATCGCCTTTATCTCTGCGTGTGTTCGATGAACACAGACAGCATCAGACGTGATGGCAATGAGCGGCTGAGGGACCGGCAGAGATCCTCCAGCCTAGCGACATTCAGCCCGGTCCCCCGGAGGTGTTCTGAATCATCCATGAAAGGCACATGACTCCCATTCCCTACTGGCTCCTTTCTGGGACTGGCTGTGAGAATCACATGCAATGGTGTGTGAAAATGTTTTCCAACGCAGAGTGTTTTCCGCGCCAGGGTACGATGAGAAGACTTGTATTAAGCAGGGGCCGTGAACCAAAGTGAAGGCAGGAGCTCAGTTCCTCTTGGATGAAGTGGAAACCTACTACAGACGGCCTTGAACCTTGGCGCCTGGGATCTGTCACCTTAGGTTTGCCAGGGACACTGAGAATGGCACTTCCCAGCTCTGTTCTGACAGCCCTGCTCTGCACAGTCCCTCCGACTCTGACAACTGTCCCGTCCCTAATGAAGTCCCCATGCTTCCTGTTTCTGGAGATCAGAAACTTGCTCCTTGCCCACCCCCAAATCTAGATAAAGCAAGTGAGGAAGCCCTCACCAGTCATCTCCATATCAGCAGCCCTCGGAGGCCTAGGAGCCGGCCTCCACAGAACGGAAGTATTAGGGCATATCTGGGGGCAGAGGGTAAGTGTAACAGGGAATTATTGGCTCACAGGACAGAAAGTCCGTGGGCAGTTCCACGTTAAGACGCGGTTGCCGCCAGAAGAGCAAATCAGTGTTATCAAGAACCTGTTTCCTTCTTCACTGGGTCATTCTTCCGCTGCGTTTGGCTCCATTTCCAGACGTCACTTCCCTTTAGCAGCAACAGGGCCACCGAGAGTGTCAACAACCCTAAACGGAAGAGAAGTCCCTCTTTCCCACAACTCCGGACTTGGTCTCTCGCCATCCGCCGGCAAGTTTTCCATGAGGGGACTGGAAAGTTCCCAGTCCACTCCAGGCTCCTCGCGTCAGTCCGTCCAACATTCCTTGGTACTCTGTGCCATCTTGGCCTGCACATCATCTCCGCCCCATCTCAGTACACCGGTGGATGCCGCAGGAGTCCACTGCTGTCTCAGGAAATGTGACAGGCGTGACGAAGGGCTATGTAATACAACATAGAGGCGGCCCCATGCCAGCAGGGCACCGGAGAAACAGCGCCCCCGGGGCCACCCTAACCTCGGCAGGGCTGTGTACTTTTGCCATCACGCAGGGAGAGGGGCGGGGGAAGGCGTTCTCACTGCATCCCTGTGTCTTCTTTCTCAGACTCTTCAATTCTCAGAATTATGACTTAAGCTCAAGAAAGTAGAACCTCAAAGGATGTCGAGTGAATCCTACATATATATTAGATGGATTTACACTTGAACCACAGAGTTGCATTGTTGCCCACCTGCTTATCTATTTCAATTTTGTAAGTCGTGTGTGGAATATATAAAAATAAAGAGTATACGGGGTCTGGCACAAATAACGCCCCTGTGTTATTACAAAACCATAAGCATGTCATTCTGTGACATAACAATATCACACTCAAACATACCATATGACATTTCAGGTGACATGTTCAAATTAAAACTATGAATTATTACACCCATATTATTACCCTACCAACCACACTCAGGCAGACGTTACTGCTGCCGGACCTGGGATATGATCAAAACCTTACAAATACAAATATAGTGCACCTTTAAAGTCCCTTTTCTTCAACCCTGGCCTCCTCTTAACCTCTTCTAAACCTTCTGTTATTTGCGTATAGAGAAAAAATGGCACCCTGCAAAATAACCATATTGTTTTATAATTTATTGATTTAACATACAAAGTGTTCAGCTGTGTATATTACTCTGAACTTAGCTTTTTGGTTTTTTTTTCACCACTCAGCTTCACGTCTTAAAGAAAACGCCCTGTTGACAAACAGAGACTTAGCTCATTATAGTTAACTGCCGTGTATGTGCCAAGGTTATCTAGCCACGCTGCTGTCGATCGACACTTAACTAGTCACCCACTCCTTGTCTCTCACCACGAGCCTCTTGTACCTGCTTTGGTGGACGTGTCCTTTTCTGGGACGGACCTTGGGAAGTGGAACATAGGCTAAGCCCACTTTTAACTTCAAAAGATGTGTGCAGATCAATCACACTTCGACACGACTCCACCATGGCCACGCCTGCCACATGCGCAGTCCTTCAAAGAGTCATTGCCTCCGCATCTTGGCCTGTGTGGACCTTCAGGTCTGATTTTCCTCGTTTGTTCCCCTGTCCGGTTGCGCCTGGCCTTGGCACCACCTGCGCTGATAGCGCTGAGGGTCCACGTGGGGTCCTCTGAGCAGACGGAGCTAACTGCCCAGAGAAGTGGCCGGCCGCGTGGCGTCCATCGCACGGAGCTGGGAGAGGACGCTTTGCCTGTTGTCTGTTTTTTCTGATGGAGCCCATGCTGCGCGAGGTCAAGTGCGTACTGGCTGAGAAATCTTTGTTGTAAAGTTATTTGGCTTAAAATATATTTCTGCCTATTTAATTACGTGGACATTCATCCCTTGTGTAGCTTCCTATATATTGATTTTTCCATTCGGTTCCAGGTTTAAAAGAATAAAATAATTTTAAAAAAAATTAAAAGAAACAAACTACTCTGCAATGAGCATGGATGAAAAGGGACCAAAGGCTTTTCTTCTCACAACCCTCCCTGGAATGGGTCAGCCCCCCAGGTACGCCTTCTCCACACACACACCTGGGTGCGGGTCCATATTCGGCTGTGAGGAAACGGCTAATTAGCGGGCTCGCTGAGCAGGCACACTAGAGAACCGACCTAAGGGGGTCTTACACTTGACTCCGGTGCACGTGTTCGTGTCAACTTCTAACACATGTAGCCCGCAGCCACGCTTCACACAAACCTCCAGCAGGCTAAGGAGCCAATGATCAGCCAGAGAAATGTGTAAAGATTTGAGAACACGCGCAATTTTCACTCTATACGTTGGCAGTGAGGAACTATTCCAAAGGTACTTTTCTCACCCCTCGGCTGTAAGAAAAACGAAAACACCCATAACGCAGCGCCGGTCTGACAAAGTGACACGTTTAATGAACACACCACCCTAAGGAAGATTTCTTCAAATTTGATAACTGCTTCGCTTGCATTCAAAGACATGCTAACTAGCAGTGTTGAGTTTGGAAATAATTTTGTGATTTATCTCATTGCCTTGAGGAAATCTTCAAAACAATCTCTTGTACCTTAGTTAGCGTTCATATAATTTTTGAGTCAGGCAAGGGTAGGGTTTAACCCTGATGGATAGAGGAGGAATTTGGTGACCAGAGAATCAATGTAAACAAGCATTCCTCGTGAATGTTTATATAACTCTGCTGCTCTTTTTTCTAATCCCCTACATAATTTGTTGTATGTTTTCCTCATGTGGACAGATCGTTCTGTTGTATACTGTTGGATTTCTGACGGGGGAAGGCCCTGTTGTTTTAATCCTTTTAAAACTACCCCGGTGGGTCCTTTTGTGGGGTTCGGCATTTAACAGGCCCTAATGAAACGTTGGTAAGACTAGAGGATCCCAGAAATTCCCCTTTCCTGCCAAAACTGATAGACTGACTAGAAAATATTCCTATCCACTCACTAAACAATCTCTCAAAGTATCTGTAAATATTTTAAAACTATTTTTGAGTTACTTCTTATACTCAAAGTACTTTCAAAGTATCGCCATGAATCACCCTGAAATATCACAAGGAGTGGGAGGTTTCTCAAAGCTCAGAGGATGGAGTAGGCTCATGCCGAACACCACCACCCCGTTCCAGGCACACAGCCACGGCAGGTGTGCGAGTAGCGAAACCCCGACTCGAACCCACTCCGAGGAGCAACGGCTTCTCTCCACCGCCCGGTGGAGTGAGGGAGGGGTGTGACTTCTGGGCTGGCTAATTCGGTGTCTGGACAACATTGCCAGGGCCTTTCTGTTTTCTGTTCAGCTCTGCTCTCTTCAGCGGGTTGCCTTTGTCTTCGGGTTGACTCCCTCGTGGATACAAGAGAGCTGCTTCTGTTACTCACACCCACTTATGTCAACATTCTAGTGGAGGAAATAAGGCTGTTTCGTATGCCTCTTTTTAAGAGAGAGGAAACCTTTCCCATCTCATTGGCTGGAATGTGTCACGTGACCAACATCTGGGCCTGGAACTGGGCTTCCCTGAAGAACCTGGCGCCGAATAGGAAAGTGGATGCTGCACTGGGTTTGGCCAATATTATCACTGGAAAGCGGATATATCATTGGGGTTCTGTTAGAAAGCAGGAAGAGAAGTGACATTAGGAGGCTACCGCTTATTATCTGCTACAGTGTGCACAATTAAAACCAGAAGACTGAAGTCACAGAACCGTTCCCCAAAGAGCACCCACATCTGTGCGGACTGGAGCCAGAGAGAAGCGCAGAAACGCGAGCAGGGCTGAGCGCACTGGTCTGCTAGGTACGCATGCCAACTTCTGTGAAGTTTCTCAAGGGGAGCTCAGGACCGAATCCGTTTCATATTTTGAAATCAGGGACTCAGCTAGGATGTCCCTTCCTGTAAAAGGAGGCCAAAAAGGACATGTGCTGTCTGCTCCCAGGTCTCTGGTTTCTAAAGGCTGCGAGCCTAGAGCTGCCGGTGGAAGCCCATGCCGTCTCCAGGGCCAAGACAGTAGCCGGGCCCATGACCGGACCTGTGTGGTCTGTGCCGACGTGCTCTGCCTAAGGGCCGAAACTCAAAATGTGGGGAGGTGTCCCGGCTGATACCGGCCTGAGGACTGTTTGGTGCTGGTGCATGAGTAAATACATGCAAAAACGGGAGGAAGCATCTACAACTTTTATAGCTATCTGATAAGGCCAAGATACACCATCACGTGACAATGTTTTCAGCAGTTCACTTATCTCACTTATATACGAAAACTAAAAGACCAAGAAAGAAACAGAACAAACAAGCTTGTAGATACAGAGAACACACTGATGGTTGCCAAATGCGGGGGGGGGGGGGGTGGGAGGGATGGGTGAAAAAGCTGGAGAGATTAACTGGTACAAATAGTCACGGGGAGGTAGAGTACAGTATTGGGAATACAGTAAGAATTATTGCAATAACTAAGCGTGGCTCCAGGGGGTACTAGACTTATGGGGGGGCTGCTTTGTGATTTATGTAAATGTCCGACCCTTATGTTGCACACCTGAAACTAACCTTATATTGTATGTCAACTATAATTTAAAAATTACAAATTAATTAATATACACCACGAGGGAGACAAATACTGTATGATTTCACTTATGTGTGGAATCTAAAAAGTTGAACTCATACAATCAAAAAGTAGAGCAGTGGAGGCCGGGGGGGGGGGGCGGGGGAGACGGGGATGGGAAGATGTTGGTGATAAGGTACCGACTCTCAGATGGCAGGTGGACAAGGTCCGGGATATGACGCACCGCACGGCGATGGTCGTCTGTGATGCTGCGTTGTGCGAGCAGTTGTGTGAGCAGAGCTGAAACTCGCCGAGAGAGAAAATCTTGCGTTCTCACCTCAACACGAAAAGGTAACTGTGAGGTGGTGGACGTGTTAATGAACTCGGTGGTAACCATCTTACAGTGCGTACCTGGAGTAAATCATGATGTTGTACACCTTACAAAAGCATCACATTGTAAAACCCAAATGCGCACCATTTTTATTTGTCAATCATACCTCAATAAAGCTGGAAAAACTAGACCACAGGTCAGGTTTCCCCCCCGACCCCCCCATCGCTGCCCTTCGGTGACGCGGGTCCACAGTCTAGTATTCGGAGGCGCGATTGGCCGAGACATCTCTTCTCTGCTCTAGTTTATGTGGGCCCCGCCTGCGTGTGATGGGGGGTGAGACGCAGGCCTCTAACACGTGGGCATCGAGCCAGCCCTTTAAGTACCCTTTTGGTGGAGGCGGGGAGGAAACGGGTCCGGTCCTTTCCACCTGACAGCAAGGGGGGCGGGGAGGGGACACCGCGGGCTCCCCGAGGCTCGTGTTCTAAGGCAGTGCTGCCTTTTGGACTCATCCTCACCAGGAGAACGGTTTCTCCCCAGCCATCCCCGAACCAATACAATGAAAATTAATGAGCTTGTATCAATAAACATTTACGAGGCTAGTTTCAGGTTAACGAACTAGGCCCTTCAGGCAAAGTCCATCCACCTGCCTGGCTGGATAAAAGGGTCTTTCTTCCAGAAGTTTCAGCCACGTTGCTCTAGGGAGATTGTACAGCTTCGTGGTTGGGCGCAAAATCTTCAACACTGGCTGGCCCTGAGTTCCATTGCTGACCCTCACAGTACACGGTCCAGCAGTAGATGTTGCTTAACTCGCTGCAACGTGAGATTCTCAGCCTCCAAAGAGAAGCATAATTCCTAAAGAAGCCAATGTGATTAAGGCAGAAAAGCACCTAATGCAGTTCTGGGTACACGTTGAGGATGCTCACACCCAGTGAATGTAGCTGCTGTTATTGTCACCTGGAGCGAGAGTGGCTGTCCTGTAGGTGGATCCACAGCTCAGGGGATTCATCTGTTCTCCTTCCTCCCACCCTGGCGCAAGCAGGAGGACTCAGCCTGCTCTTGTGGGAACCAGGAAGGTCAGGGCTGTCTTCGGAATCACTCCACATCTCCACACTTCCTTCCACGAGACTCTGAGCGGGGCCCTGCGAGCGCCAAGCCCTGTTCCCAGCTGCCATCGACCAGTCTTCCCCGACCTGTTTGTTCTGGCTGTTGGCTACCACACCCTTCCTAACGAGGAGTGCTTCCTGTAGACTCAGGAACTGGAATGGAGGCCCGAACAGTGGATTA
This sequence comes from Desmodus rotundus, assembly GCF_022682495.2. Taxonomy (NCBI): domain Eukaryota; kingdom Metazoa; phylum Chordata; class Mammalia; order Chiroptera; family Phyllostomidae; genus Desmodus; species Desmodus rotundus. The sequence continues at coordinate 4,511,830 of NC_071398.1, forward strand.
GACTGGAAGCACGACAGGTCCCTCGACGTACATCCGTGGTTCCACCTCGGGACAGGCAGCGGGCGCTGGCGTCGGAAGCACGCAGGCATTGGGATCTGAAGAGCAAGGCCACCTACTGCCTCTGAGCCCCAAATTCCTCGTGTCTACTCAGAGGACTGTCATGAGGGTCGTATGGGGCAAAGCCGGCCACAAACCCTGGGTCCCCTTCCTTCTCGCTTCTCTGGTATAACTCTATCATTGTGGCTTTCGTTCAAATCATTGCTCGTGGAATCCACCGTCCCTCTTCTTTCTTCCCTCTTGTTTCTTCCACTTGTTGCTTGGAGTTTCTGGCTTTGATGAGGACTCTCGGGTGTGGGCTGCAGAGGGTCTGGGGAACACACATAATCGACCTTCCGTACTTACACATACAACTAAGCACTTGCGTTTCTGTGCAAGACGATGGCTGTCCTTGGTGACAGTCATCTGCCAGGGACCTCCTCAAACATGCTGCCCAGCTCCAAATCCCCTTTCACCACGAGCTCCGCTGGCCTTCCTCGGGAGCAGGGCTGCTACCCCAATTCCTGTCGGTTCCTCCAGCACTGAACTCAAATGCTAGAGGCACTTTTTATTCCGGCCAAGACGTTGTCCTTTCCTGGGGAAAAGGCGGGCCTCAGCCTGTGTTCCCTGGCTTTCTTGTTGAGTCTCTGGGTGACAGCTTCAAAAACGGTGTGTGCTTTCGTGTGGCAGAGCCCCGGGAGGGGTCCAACTTTACCACCAATCATATTTCATAGCAGATGCGATTAACGTAATTTTGTTATTGAAGATTCTTACATCTCTTCCGTGGCTTGCATGAGACAATTATGGTCTTTTAAAAGTGCATGCAATCGGAGATCACCTTTAATTAGGGCTGGAGCGATTTAACATGGTCATTCTACATGTAATATAAAATACTCACTTAACAATAGTTGACGTGGCCCTTCTTTCATTTCGAGGAAAATGACATCGGGTTGAAACAATGAGGGTTCTTGTGAATTATTTGGTATTTTAGAAAAGATTGTCTGAAGGAGTGTGTGGAAGGAAGCTGTCGACATTCTGGACAGCTTTCCTCTGCCTCAGAGCCAAGGGCAGCCACTCCAATGGCGCATAGTTTCAAGATCCACTTGCTGTCCAAAGCCAGGCTGCTGGGGTTCAGGTTTTGAATGTGACTAACAGCAGGGTCCCCTCCGGCCCCCTCTAGAGTGGCGGTAGGAGTCTGAGACATGCTTGCAGCCCTCATCATGAAATTCATCTCTCTTTCAGGGAGTGTTTTGCTTTTGGATTGTGACAAAATTAATGTTGGCTCCACGCTGAAAGTGCTCCCTCGAAGGAAGTAGGTGGGAGGTGAGAATGGGTAGGGGAGAAACACCCCAAGTTCAACAGCAGCCTAATCACACTTGAGATGTCAGGAGGCAAGTTTACTGAGTGTTAATCAAGAATCGGTGTGGCTTGATTCCATTTTTTTAGTAGTAAAATATTAAGACAGATATACATAAAATAGACTAAATAAGTGAAATAGTAATTCTTCTTCCTGCAATCTGCCTTAGTGCTGTTTTGTGTTTTGATGTAATTAAAAAGTAGAGGGATTTTTTCCTTCCTTGGAAAAACTAATGGTCTCAGTTTATGTCCCTTTATTGTATGTTCTCTGGTCATTTTGCGACTTGTCATTTAAGAGCCGGGGAAAGAGGCTGCTTTGTATCAGGAGAAGGTTTCAGCTGGTTCCCCGGCCTCGTTGCTACAAACACATTGGCCGGAGAAGGACACAGAAAGGAACGACAGAAGGTGAATAACGACTCCTCCAACAATTTAGAATGTTTGAAGTTAATTATCCTACTCTGATGACTGGTTGTCTAGACATTTTAAGTATTTATTTTGTGGTGTCCCCTACAGTTCATAATTAAAGACCTAAAGGAAGGCTCCTGGAGGTTTTTACTGGCCAGACCAGAAATTACCCGCACAGCACACTGTGCTTGGGCAGAACACAGGAAGGAGCTGCATTCCTCCTTTCGTGCAGTCTGGGCGGAGGCAGCGGCTACAGCACCGACTGTCTTTGAACCACAGTGAGTGGTGTTCATGGACCTGCCTGGGACCCGTACCGCTCAGCGAAGGCTCTCCACTGGGACTCAGTGGGCCCCTTGCTCCTAAGAGACAGGACCACTGTGGATGATTCACTAGGGTCATTCACTAATTTTTCTGTCCCCCAGCATTACCTTTGCTGGGGGACGGAACAGGAGACACTGAACTGATGTCGGCATGGTGAAACTGTTTATTCATTCATCTGTCTGTCCATCCGTCCATCCAGGTCAAACGCACTGGGTGAATGTTTTTGCAAAGAGCACAGTGATTGGGTCTGAACCTTGGATTTGCGACTAGTGAGATGTGTGGCCTTGGGCAAGTTGTTTAACGTCTCTGATGCTCTATCAAGAGAGAATAAGACTATTTATTCTTGCATGACTGTTAGATTAAACAACAAAAGATACATAAAATGCACTCAACATAGGGCCTCCCATATAGACAAATGCTTAGTCATTGGGGATGTTCAGCGTGTGCAAATGTTGGCTAATGATACAATCAATGCAAAGGTGGTATGGAAGTTGGGGAGCTCTAGGCCCCTGGGAGGGTGTCTTCAGTGCTGTGGGTCGTTCCTAGGCTGAAGGTCTGGGATACGCTGAGAAAAGTTCAGTGAATGTCCCCTGTGCTTGACCTTCCCCTTCATCTGGAAACCACACCAACCCCCCCACGTGGAGTAAAATAACGCTGAAGAGGGGCTGTGCCAGGTGCTAAGGCATCCAGGCTGGCACTGATCTGAAGGGGTTGGGAGGCCGAAGGCAGGCTTCAAGGAGGAGGCGGCATGTGTGAAATAGGCTCCCTACCGTCACTCATAGACGGCCTCTCCTTTGTTTGCCCTCTGGCCCGGCTCATGCCTCCTCTCCTGCAGTCTCTGGACTTTCAGAACAATATACAGGGTTCACACAGACACACAAACAATCAAATACAGGTAGTGCTCACGTGATGCCTGGGGTGAGCTTGCAGTGTAATTAAATTCCAGAGAGAGAGAGAGAGAGAGAGAGAGAGAGTGTGTAAGGGGGGGAGAGAGAAGTTACAGTGCTTTTTATTTGGTTTCCAGGTATTTTATCCCCAACTCCTCCTTGGAAACGTTCCGCCTTCCCTTCACACAGCTCCCGGACCACATGCAACATCCCTGGCCACGCTCTCCTCGCTGCTCTCCGTACTCTAGTCCCAGGGGATCCAAATGCCACCGTGTCAACAAGTGGTAAAGCTCCCTGTGAACTTAACCCTTCCAACCTTCACTCTTTCTCAGCGCCAATGCCCGCCCTGCAGGCCTGTCTGCCCTGGCTGGAAAACGAAGCTGTTCAGCGGAGTTTCAGGAGAAGTGGGAGTGGCCGGGGCAGCCTGTCCACATGCCTCAGGTCAGCAGGCTGGGTGTGCAGCAGCTCAGCTCCCGGGCTGCGCTCTCCCCGTCAGAAACAGAGAACTAGCTCTGTGTGTTTGGGGGGGCGAGGGCGGGGGTTGAAAGCAAGGGCTGTGTCTACACCCCTGAACTTGGCCCAAGGAATGAGTGGGCTAGAGATGGGCAGGCGGACAAGAAGACAACTGAATGGATGAGAGATTGCAAGTTCCCCTCCAAGACAAAGAGACTCTGTACTTCTGTTGAAACTCTTACAATAGAGAAGCCATTCCCCACAGGGATTGCTCCTTATAAAGAAAATGTAAACCCGGAGTTAATGGGGGACTTGAGGTAGGGAGAGCCCACCTAAACCAAGGAATGGAAGGAGGGGGTGACAGAGAGGGAGGTAACAGCGTCCTGATGACATTAACTGACCACCAGCTTGTAGCTGCAGCTCTTCACACTCCTGGCCACTTCTGCCACGTGCACCAAAAAATTCCCTGTTTCTGTCGGTCCTTTCAGTCATTTGCGAACAATAGTCCTGATTCATATAATGATGGGGGCGGGTGGGTATAATTCTTATTTTTCTTTTAAAAATACAGCAGAAGAGGACCAAGAGAAAAGGTGGGAAAGCCCGTGTTTGGTGGTGTGTTGCACAGTGGTGTATAAGGGGTTAGGGATGGGACACACAGACAGCAGTCCTGCCTTGCATTGCGACAAGCTTCTCTGGTGGGGGCAGGTCCCCAGTGCTGCTTTGTCGGAACGTCATCACAGTATGGAGTGGGGTGTACTGGGGTACAGGGAAGCTGGATTCTGGTTCGCTTTTGTGGGGCGGGGGAGGGAGGCTGTGTTTTCATCCGTACTTTTGAGCAAATAAGTCAATTGGTAACTTTCATCTTTTCTGATTAATCTCTCTGAAGTGAATACCCATCTGCCCCTCTGCTGCTGCAAAGCTGACCGGGCTTGACTATGAGAATATCCTCCCCCAGCCCCAGGCCCCGCCAAATTATGTTCAAAATATTTCTCCAGGTCAGAAAAGGTGGGCTTTCAACAGCCCTGAGATTTTCTTTCTGTTTTATCAATACGGCCTCATTCCGGCGTGGGCCGGCCAAACGGCCCTGGCTTCATCCCATGAATTAATGATTCTTCAAATCAATTTAATCTGGAGCCTAATAAATTTTCCTAATGACAAATCAATGTCAAAAATAATGAAAGGAGGAGTGATTCAATGCGTGCGCCCCGCCATCTCTACCTCCCTAAGCAGAGATGTATTACACGCAGGGCAGACTGAGCATTTTCTCTTTCGACAATGCACGGCACTCTTGCCTGGGTGGGGGGGACCGTCAAAGGCAAGAACACAGATTTCTTTCACCTCCTGTTGTCAGACGCTAGTATCTATAGGGTACCCCCTCTCGTGTGTTTTAAAGCCTGGACCAAGAGTCAGCATCAGGGAACTTAGTTCTTCCGTGTTCTTTGCACAAACAAACAAGGAGGACGGTGAGTGTGAGTGTGTGTGGGATACTTGTGTTCCTGGGGAACTTGCAAATAATGCTGATAGTGAAGCTAGGTAGCGGACGGCTGTTATGGAGTTTGCGGTGCAGAAGACAGTCGGGGGATATTTGGAATGGCTCCTTGGTTTCTTCCTCCTAACTTGAGTTCCATTGCTTGAAATGAGCATGTAATGACGCTATGACAGTGGCATTATCTTCCGCCTCCAGACACTGAGTTGGCAGCCCCGATGAACTCGTCGGTACTTGATAAGAGTCTACTAAGTGTCCACCATTGCCAGGCACTGCCAGTGGCCAATGGGATTACGTCTCGGTCCTTATGAAGCTTGTGACCAAGATGAGGGAGGCAAATCTAGTATGTGTAAGACAATTATAAGAAAAGATGGGGGCTGTTTGCGTTCGGAGTTGGGTGAGAGGCCTGTTGCGAAGGAAAGCAGGAGGAGGGAGGTCCTGTTTAAGGGGCTCAGACGCAGGGACTGAGTGGCATCTGAGAGTGAGGATTAGACACAGACACCCAAGAGGTGACATAATGGTTGGTTCTTCCTTGTTCTGTTGGGGGAGGGATTTCGACCTGCGCACTGATGCTTTCTCAGGAGCCCTCTTCAGTGTTGGCTCCAGAAGAATAGTGGATGGCGAAGGAATTTTTGACTATAAGGTTCTGCTCTGAGGTCCTCTGTTTATAACAGGCGGTGGAAATACATTCTCTGTGAGTTTATCTTAATCCTCTAGACTACCCTCAGTTAGTTGGGATGAAACAGATGGGAATAGAAGGGACCAGAGCAAATGGCCCCAGAAATATTTCCAGAGAGAGGTCTCCTAGAAGTCTCAGACACATTTTCTTTCGGGGTCATGAGACCCCCACCATGGACGTCCGCCATAATGGATGTGTTTAATAATGCCCATCGCCCTTCTGGGAACACAGTTCAAAACAGCTCAACCTTTCCCCTCTCAGAGCGGAACATAATCAAATATTTAAGGCTAGAAGTCCCCCTTACTCTTGGCCATTGTTTAAGATGGGGAGGGAGAAATCCCAGTTTCAACCTTGGCCATCTTGAGAGGCTACTTTTTCTCTTGGACATGTAAGTAGAATCCAGGTGGATTAATGGAGAAGTGGCTTGAGCTCTCAGGACTTGGGAACTGGACTTGGCAGCCAAACCTTCTTTTAGGCAGCCTAACTTACTGGAAAAGGAGAACTGGTCCAGGAGAGGTCACTGACGGTCGACTTGTCCTGGGATCAAGGTCAGTTTTGGGACTGACGATTTCTGCTGAGGCTCCTGGTTAGAGCAAAGGGTTTGTACAGGTAGGACAAAGGATTAGGATACAGTGGGAAATAAGGACCTGAAAAGACCCCCTCGGAAGACTTCCACTACACCGTCAAGTCTGAGAGTGCCATTTTTAGCATTTGTATTGCCTATTAAATAAAAACTCAATTATGATTTAAAAACAGAAGTATCAGACAGCTTCCTCTTTTCTTAGTTAAGTTGAATTAAATTTTATTTTTATTTGAGATAGTTGAATGTCCCTTCAGATAAATGCCACTGGGGTGAAATGGGTTGGGAACTGAGGCCTGTCCCCAGACAGACAGAAGCTTCCTTTGCTGTCGCTCTGGGCAAGATCAATGGCTCTAACTCAGAAGCACCCCGTTATCCAAACCAGCAAGTGGGCACCACCCCCTTTTCATTTAAAGATTGCTCTACTTTGTGAGCTCCGTGCGTGGAATAAAAACCTCTCTAGCTCCTTTCAATGTCCCCGACACACGCCATGTATCACATGTTCCAAGAAGTCCTGCAGTGAAGGGTTCTGGTCATCCAGCACGTCACCCACGTGACAACGGGCAGCTACGTTCAGGTGACATCCTTCGCTCGGTTCTACGCAGTGTGCTTTGAAAATTGTGCCTTCCACTGCGTCTTCGTCCTCTGACCCATCCCCACACCCCCCTGGCGTTTCAGACAGTGTGAGGCATACAGTTGGCGCTCACTGTATACTTAGGAATCCCTTTCCAAGGTGCTGCCACACTCACAACTTTATCGGACCCTTGAAGCAAAAGCTCTTCATCTTACAGACAAGGAAAATGAGAAGCAGACAAGTCCAGTGCGCTGCCCAGTGGTCGAATGAGGATCTTAATTGATATCTGCTCCCTTCAAAGTCTCTGTGTTTTCTATTCTACCGCTCCAGAATATACCTGGGCAAGAAATACAGTTATCCCAAAGCTCGAAGAACGAGAGCCCAGGACACAGGAAGAAAGAAGGTAGGCTCCCGTCCACAGGTCCATGCACTGTGAATGCCCAGGCTACACCCACTTCTTCACACAGCATGGAATAAAGCGCAGTGGCTTGAGTGATTATTTTTAGATTGGTTATTACTATCTTTTTAAAAAGTGCTTACTAAGCATCAGCTATTTCTACTAGGTCATTCACATAAATGATCTCATTTAATCCTCCTAAGAATCCCAGGAGGTTGGGGACCTGAGGCTCAGAGAGGTTAAACAGCTGGCCCAAGGCCACACTGGAAGTAAGTGGTAAGGGTGAGATTCGAATCCAGTGAAGAGCATCCTGAGTCCCCTGACGGCAGCTTCTGCTCCAGTAGGATTTAGTCTTTTCCCATCCCAGCGCCCTGATGCGTCGGCTGAAATCCACTTCTTCCCGGTTACCCTCGGAGCTGGGAACCGGGTACATGGCCTGTGCTGGCCGTACTGGGTCAGGGAGCCGGCCTGTTTCAAAGGACCCGCAGGAGAGCAGCTTCCGGCCAGGCTGCACCCCCACCCCTTCCTGTGGTCTGGAACCTCTGTGGTTGCTGCCCCTTCCTCCCGCATCTTCCATCTCTCCAGTCCCCCTCCTCTGCCCTCAACCCCCCGCCCCACCATTAATGAGAATCAGAAGGAGGGAGTGTGGGGACTTGAAAGAGCAATTCCTTTCTTATTTATGGGTCTCCACCGGAGGACCAGGGGCAAGGAGTGTGGTCTCTACCCTGAAGCAAGGAGCAAAGCTCCCACAGGGGGCTGGGTCCTGGCTGGGCTCGGCCTGTGACCCCTCATGCCTTAATCTCCCCAGCTGCACAATTAGGTAAAAGTTGGGCTGCAATGAAAACCAGATGTTTCCATCAGGAGCAAAGTCTCCTGGGCAAACAAATTAAATAATAAATAAATGCTTTCGGTTTTACTAGCGACTGGCCCTTCTGTACCTCCTCCCAGGCTCCAATTAGAGTGCTCCTGTTGTCTTGTAGAATCTTAAAACCCAAGTGTAAATAAGAAGGTCTCCAGGAACGCCAGAGAGCCTCGCTAGTTTCGAGTTTTATTTTTGTCCATTGTTTGGGTTGGGTTTGGTGTTCTGCAATGTTGCAAGCCTGGTTTTGCAAATCGTCCTGAGTTTACTTCTACATTCTGGTTCGGGGGGCTGGCGATTCGCCAGGTTGTAACCGTTTTTTCAGTCATTTGGGGAACCCTGATCCCGGGACGTTCTCTCCGTGAAATACTCCGAGGGTTGCAGAGATGCCCTGCGCACGTCTCTCCATCTGCCGAAAACCCAAACCAAAGCCAGACCAGAGGGACTCCATGTGCGGGCGAAGCGATAGTGAGCTTGGATGTTTAACGTCAGCCACGCACTTGAGAACCTCTCTACAATGTTTGTATCTGCTTCCCTGCCTTGGCAGAGCGTTGAGAGATAATCACACTCGGCCGAGTATTGAACTCAAAAGGCGTCCGACACACTCATGCTTTTATGCGTGAACACAGTCATTCATTCAGCAAATGTTTACCGAGCACCTGTTTCGTGCTCCGCGATTTCTCTGGCACCGAGAGTGCGCCTCCAAGCAGCAGCAGACCTCGGCTCCCGCCAACGGGAGACCTGAAATAACAGCATTACGATTTTACAACCTGTTTGGGCATTAAGGGTCCGGTCGCTCCTATTTAACCCTTGGAAAAATTCAGGCAAATGTGCATTGACTGACAAAGAGGGGGTGCACTAGAGACAGGGCTATCTCACGTGACTTGCGCACGGCCACATTTGGCCAACAGTGAGTTGAGCTTTCTGCTGGCACAGCTGCAGCCGCGACCTGCCTTTAGTGAGCGCCTACTATGTGCCCAGAGTTGGGGTAAGCATTTCCCATGCGTCACCTGATTTTATCCTCACTCCTTTGGAGTCGAGGACACTGAGCCTCCAGGAGCCCCACTCTACCTGTGTAAGTTCTCCCATTGCTACCGGCTGCCAGGAAGCATGTGGAAATGTCCAGAAGAAGTTATAATAATATCTAAGAATTTATTCAGAGCTTAGTAGGGTGCCGGATGCTGAGCTGGCGACTGTCTGCCTGTCATCTTATTGCATCCTCACAGCATCTCTGTGAGGTCACTATTGAGATCCCCAGTCTACAGCAGAGGAAATGGGGGCTAATCGGGGTGAAGCTCCTCGCCCCATGTCACTCAGCTCACAGGTGTCAGAGCCAGAATTCACAGCCAGGTCTCTCTGATGTCCCAGGCAGCGATCAGTCACCTCTCTTTAAGCTTCATGTTTTATAGGCAAATGAGCGAAGGTCAGAACGAAGAGAGCCAATCTCAATGGCTTTACTTGGGTCTCCTTGACCTTGACAGGACCTGATCTCCCAAGGCACGCTCTAGGGAGTCCCACGTTTACCCCTGGAAACAGTAGAAAGCCCTTCTAGTTTTGAGTTTTACCATTGTGGATTGTTCAGGCTTGGTTTTATGGAATGCCGAAAGCCTTTTTTTTTTTTTTTTAATCATCCTAAGTTTACTTTTACATTGTGGTGGAAATGGGGACGGTTGGTGATTCACCAGGTTGTGACCTTTTCTTTGGTCATTTGGGGAACATTCATCCCGGGACCTTCCCCTGCGTGGGATGACAGAGATGTAGCATGCATGCCTCTCAGTTTGCCGAAAACCGGAACCCAAGCCAGACCAGCGGACTCCATCTCTTGGAGGACACAGAAGCTGAGAGTGGCTGTGCTGGAGACACTGAGCAGGCACACCCTCGGCCCCCCGCACGCTCTCTGGTGGAGTGCGGGTGGGAGGCCCAGGGTTGGAGCCGCGTTAGGGAACCACACCGGCACCCTTTCCTCTCACATCCCGCAGTCCAGCCGCAAACTCAGAGACCAGTCTGGACCCAAGAAGGACGCGGGGCTTTTATCCTTTATATTCTGCCTTGTATGGGACCATATGTGACAAGGACACCTCCTGATGAACAGCAGTAATTGCTAACAACTGTATACACTCACATAAGCACCATCTCAATAAAAACGGAAAATATTTTCATCTCCTTAGAAAGTTCTCTCGTGGCCCTCTTCAGTCAATGTAGACCCCCACCCACCCCATGCAACCACCCACTTAATTTCTCATTTCCTTACCTCTCTTTGCCCCCACTCTCCCCCCTGCTTCTCCTTTGGTAATAATGAGTTTCCTTGTACGCGAGCTGGCCATGGCAAATTGCGTGTATTCTGGGTCATTGTCTTATTGGCTTGTTTTTCTTTCACGTCCTTACTGGGCAAAATAAAAAGTTTGCAACCCTAGGTCTGTAAATTTTACTGGTCTATGAAATCTAAAAGATCTATTTTTATAAGAGCAGAAATGATTTGCTTGATTAGGGGCATGAGAGAAAGTGTTTGGGAAGGAAAAGGTGTTGGGGATAAGGGCTCCACATTCTTTTTACAAGACGACACGTTCTGAGCTCTGGAAAGTCAACCCGAGAAAGGACCCAAATGGCCCTGCTGGCTGCCCAAGGAGACTTCAGCAGCTGGGCCTGAAATCCTCGTCCCTGTCCCACCTCTGAGTTCCCAGGTGACCAGGGCCAGTGGCTGTTTTTTGTTTTTGGTTTTTTTTTTCCTGAGTGCATTATGCTCACCTGCAAAGTAGATCAGGTTGGTTAAAGAATTTCTGCGGTCTGATTTTTTTCCCTCTGGCCAGGTTTGCCTTAATTGGGGCTAATTTCCCCAGAGCTGCTCAGGGTCTGACCTGCAGGCTGGCATTTCCAGCCCAAAGCCAACACGGTTCTAAACATCAGGCTTCGAACAAGTCCTGTCTAAGGTTTCCTTCCACCTCTTTCTGGGAAGCAATCAAGGGTCCCTTTTCTAGGAGACTGTAATTTGTTGAAAAGCATTTGATTGTTGTATTGAAAGGTTGCACTGTATGTGTAAAAAGGTGTTTATGAGGCTTCGTACAGTATAGTTAATAACCAACCAGGACCGGGGCCTTTATAACAGGGACTCTGGCTGCGAGCATCTATATTGTGCCTTTCGGAGGCCTGCTAATGTATAATTATGGTGGCTGGTGGTCTGGAATATAAAGTAAGGTGCTTGCTGCAGGCCTGCAGGTCAGCCTTCCCCCCCAGTGACGGTAGCCCTTCTGTGCCTTTCTCAGGCTGGGCAGGATACGCACCCCCGTCTCAATTCATCTCACGGGACAGCTGCAGACTCTAAGGCAGGGTGAGCAAGGTGCGTTTTTAGACGCCCTGGAAGCAAAGAGGTGGGCGCAGCTAGTAATGAAATGAGTGTGGGTGTTTGTTTCCCCTGATGGGGAGATCTGTGGCTGGTCCCAAAGGCTCAAGCTACAGTCATTTCCTGCCAGGAACAGGACAATGGCTCCTTATGAGGCCTCCTCACTTCCACTCTGCCCCCACCTCCCAACCCTTGCCCCACACCACCATAGAGCACTCGGGTAAATTCAGTCTGACCAGATCCTTCTCGCCTTCAAGCCGTCCGATGCTCCCCCACAGCTTCTAGGAGCAAACCCCAGCTCGTCATCGTGGATTCCAGGACCCTGCACCATCTGGCCTTCCCGGAGCTCCCTGCCTCTCTGTGTACCACACCACCATTTCTGCCTCGGCCCCATTTCTTGTTGGCCTCCTTTGGCATCTCGTCTGCTTCTGATTGCCCATGGGAACTTGGACATACGCTGTTCCCGCTGCCTGGAACGATCCTTCCCCTCTCCCATCCTCCCCCAACTCCCTGTCCCCTTCTCTGTCTGGTGAACTCCTGTTCAGCCTTCAGATCCCAGGTGGCACTTCTTCTAGGAAGCCTTCCTTGATCCCCTGGACCAGGTCAAGTTCCCCCAACTTGATTCATTTATTCTTTGTTCCAGAAATCAGTCCTTCTAGAGCGCCTGTTATGAGTCTGAAATTGAGCTACGCATTTGACGTGAAACAAGCAACTTTTGAGACACCTACTAAGAATATCCTTGCTTTTCAAATGAAGAAACTAAAGCTCAGAGAGTAAGTATGTTGCCCAGCATGCTGGGGAGCTGGTAAGTGACTGAAGCACAATTTGATGACTCCAAAACATCAGCTCTGAACCCAAAACAAAGGCTCTTCAACATTTTGCTGTTATGTGGGGGTAGCGGTGGGGTGGGAGGGAAGGTTAGGAGGAATGATATGTATAATTCTCAAATATATAATGCCTGCCCTGAAAATATTTAAAAAACTACTAAGACTTCAGTGAAAGACACAACCTATTAATGGTGATTGTCATTTGGTGGCGGCTCTGGGAGTCATTCATTCCACAGCTGTTTCTCTTCTCCTGTCTGTCTGTCTCCTGATTTTCTATAACGAGTACCTGTTTCTCTTCTAATGCGAAGATGTTAAGCTTTAAAAGAAGTCTAAGTAAAATGTGTATTGCCTGAAACATTGTAACAGTCCCAGAATTAACAAAACAAAACAAAACAAAACAAATTTGCCCACAGCACCACCACACTAAACAAACCCACCATTTCCAATTTGATGTTGGCTTCACAGGGTTCGTCTCTCAACAGATCTCATTTCCTCACAGCTGTGATCACAGAGCACACTGCCTTGTGCTGTTCTGGTCTGTCCACTGAACACCCGACCCCGATGGCCACGTGAGCGATGGCGCAGTAGGCCGTTGAGGTGACGGTCACCTCCTGTCCCGGAGCAGAGCCAGCAGCGTGATTCATCAGCACCTCCAGGCCTGGCACCGGCTCGGGAGTTCGCCCCGCCTGCCCTGGCACTCCTTCCTACCCTCTGGCACTTAGTCATTCATTCCACAGCTGTTTCTTGAGTCCCTACTGAGCACCAGGCACTGGGCTAAGCGGGCCTTGGTCTACCTGCGCGTTGCGACGGTCAGCTCCAGCGGAAAGCAAACCAATGTGTTTCTTAAGAAATCTCACCAGACAGGAGAAGACTCTGGGAATGGGATGTCCCCTAGGACGCCAAGGACCGGGGCCCTTGAGTGCTTTCCCCGTAAACAATGAATTTTACATAGTGAATTCTATGTAGAAGTTTCTAGTTTACAGGAATCAAATACATCCACTGTCCCCTTTAATTTGCCAGCACCTGGGAAGAGGGAGAAATTCTCTCCAAAGGGGAGACTGAGATCTCAGGAAGATAATTAATTTGTTCAAAGCTCTTAATCTCTGAAAAAATGGGGCCAGACCACAGGCCTGGTGCTCTGACTTGACTTTCTCACATATTAATATGTTTAGGGGCTATTTCCACATCAGGGCAGTCTTGTTTTTTCTTTTTAGGGAAAGGGGAAGGGAGGGAGAAAGAGAGGGAGAGAAACATCGACGTGAGAAACATCGATCAGTTACCTCTCACACGTGCCTCGACCGAGGACCAAACCTGCAACCCAGGCCTGACCAGGAATCGAACCTGTGACGGTTTGGTTTCTATGGGATGATGCTCCAGCCGAGTCACACCGGCCGGAGCAGAGCAGCCATTGCTCAGAAGAGTTGCAGAGTATTTCACAGTGTGGAGGAACCGTGATTTATTTAACCTGGTTCCTGTCTATAGACATTTATATTGCCTGAACTCTTTATTATTCTTCTTCTAAAGCTACAATTAAAATAATCCTCATAACACATTTTGAGAAACCTCGAGTATATTTCTGTAAAACTGGCTCTTTGAAACATACACAGGTCCGTGGTTACGCGCATTATGCATTTTCACGTCCAGTCCAATAAAGGCCTCCTTTCCACTCTTGCCTGGATGATGGGGCCAAGATGGCACCCCATCGCCTTCAGTCTGCATAGTCCGGTCACCAGTGAGCTAGTGCTTTTTCCCTCATGCGTCTGAGTCTTCAGAGCCTCGCCCAGGGAGAACTGCCCGGTGCCCCTGGGAGAGCTCTCCCTGGGGAGGGCTTGGGGGTGGGGGAACCTGGGACGGGCTTTCCTCAGGGAACACAAGGCTTATGCAGCCAAATCTGGAGGGCGAGTAAAAGCCCAAAGGAAGAACAAATGATAAGGCCTGTGGTTAGAAGTGGAGAGAGACAGGGACAGGGACAGGCAGACGGAGAGAGAGGAAGGGACCCAGGGCATGTCAAGTAGTTCGTGATATAGCCCAGACAGGGAAGCAGGGCTCTGCAAGCTCCCTTCCTGTGGTTCCAGCACATCCCACAGGGGCAGTTCCTGTGCGGGGGGGCCCCCCCGGGCACGAAGCCATGTTGGGGTGGGCGTCTGTGTGAGGAGATCGAGTGGAGGTTTGGAGTCACTGGAAAGTTAAGGAGGCTAGGTTCTCAGGGCCCCTCACGTGTACCGCCCCCTCCCACGGCTGGAGCCACGTGTCACGTGGTCACATGCACCATGGAGTGAATGTCTGTGTTCCCCCAAGATTCAGTTTCTGAAATCCTAACCCCCAGGGAGATGGAATCAGGAGAGGAGGCCTTTGGGAGGTTACAAAGTCAAGGACGGGATTAGTGCGCTCGTACCAGAGGCCTGAGAAAGCCCCTGCCCTGTGAGGCGGCTAGGCTGGAGGAGGGCCTCCCAGAAGCGGGCCCTCACTGGCCGCCATCTGCAGGCCCTTTGATCTCGGATTTCCCAGCCTCCAGAGCGCCGAGTAATAAATGCTTGCTGTTTGCAAGCCACCCAGGATGTGGCCTGAGATGACAGGCTTCTGTAAAATTGGCAAAATTAGACAGTTTAACTTCGGCCAGGGAAGACGGCCTTTCTCTTGCCATTCCCACTCCCCTTCCATTCCGCTGACCACAGGCTGGGTGGCCACGGGCATTTTCAGCAGCCAGTCGGGGGGACGCTGCGTGGAGGACACTTACAGCTTGTCCGCAGGGAGATGTCCTCGCAGCCCCCGTGCACAGTGCGTGATCGGCTGCTGCCCCAGTCACCACCGCCCAGGGACATGAAAGTGCAGAGGCAGACGCTGTATGGAGACGGCGGCATGTTCTGAGGTCCCCGGCCCCAGAATTAAGGGGACCACAAGGGGAGAAGAGCCACTCTGAGATGTGGGGAGCCGGAAGCAAGGCTGTGAGAAAGCCCACATTCCTCAGAAGGGCACAGGGAGAAGCAGGAATTTCTGTTCACATTCATTCCCAGTCAAAATAGAAGCTCTTTCCTGTTGGAATATACTAAGTAAAGCAGCATTTTATTGACAGTATAATTACAAGCCCACCATAATTTATATGGGAATCCACGAAATATGATTTATCAGAAACACTGTGTATCAGAATTTGTCAAAAACCCGTGTCCTTCAGCGAGAGCAGCTGTCTGTGAAGTCACATGTTTTTGCTCCCCAACTATCATGTTGTGTTATTCTGATCAACCACAGTGAATGACCTTTCCTTTCTTTTTCTAGAAAAGATTACAAGGCCATCCCTACAGGCAGAAGCGATGAGTGTACACCCAAAATTATAGGGAAAAAGCATTCTAGAGATGTCCCTGTAAGTTAATTAATTAAAATATTATTCTTTTTTCCCTGAATGTCGCGGGCTTTAAACATTGGTTAGGTTTTCAACATCAGCACTGAGTCTCGACTTTTCTTAGTCTATGTAAACATCACTTCCATTCCTCAGTCTGGGTGCATGTCTCCCTGTTCTTTCATTTGAGGAGGGCTCCAGAATCAAACACGCTTCAGGCCCGGTCATCCGTAGGAGTCTGCAGGGCTTGGTGTTGGCCGCAGAGGCCTCTTTCGTCCAGACTGTGAGGTGGGCTCACGCTGCCGGTTGTTCCAGCTCTGACCTCGCTAGCGCTCCTGCGGCGGCCGGGTAAAGGACGGCTCCATGAGCCCTTACTGCACGAACGAACAACCCTCCATGTCTAAGATGCTCCTACAGGGGTTTTCAGTACCTACGGAAGCTCAGGTGATTGCTGAAAAATACTCACTCTCTTCCCCACTCTCGTTGCCATAGACGAAATATTCTTCCTCACCCACTGCTATTGAACTTGGCCATGTGACTTGCTTTGGCCTTGTGATGGGAAGAATAAACTTGCCATCCCTTGGTTTTGGATGCTAGAAGACAACACGGAGGCCGAGAAACCTTGCCCCCTGGGACTTCTGCTACCACCGTGAGAAGCATACACCAGGGCTAATCTGCTGGTCCAAGGAAGCTGACCCAACGTGCAGCCTTTGGGGCCCGTGGATGCAACGGCGGCCTGACTGCCCGTGTGTTTCTGGTGTTTGTGCTCAGTCTAACTGCTCGCCAGGAAACGATGCCCCCGTGCAGGCAGACACATGGGCAGGGGAAGATGAACTAGTCAGAGTGAGAGGCGAGAAAAACAGCCTCACAAGGCAACCATTCAGACAAAGTCAAATATAGATTTAACAAGTAATTATAGGAGAAAGCTGCAAAGTGCGTTATAAAATCAAGTGTTTGCACAGAAACATTTTTGCTCGAAAGCAAAGTGGTAGCTCATTTGCATGTTTGGTATTGTTAGCATACAAAGGAGCTGAACTGCTAAAATTAAGATAGTGAGTTGTTTGAAAACCTCATTTTAAAATAGAATAAATCACGCCGCAGACAGATGTTTAAGAGTGTGCCTGATGTGGGGAGAGCCGGCCTCCAGCGTGGGGCCTGGCGGGAGTGCGGCCTTCATTCCGGAAAGGCCGACCCAGCTCCTCTCGGAACGCCGGGGGCCAGGGATGTGGGAAACTCACTGTCCCCGGCCTCCTGGGAAAGGGTCGTGCTTGGGGCCTCCATGGTCTGGGGCTGCGCCGAGAGAGTGAGTGCCGGTGCTGGCGGCCACCAGCGACCGAGCCACTCCTGTGGGCCAGGGACCTGCCGCGCACTCTGCATGCAGCAGGATGAAGCAGGAGAGTTCCCAGGGGCCTCCCTGACCCCACCTGGGGCCTGGCTTTCCCATGCAGGATCAGTTTTAAGCCCCACCCAGCTTTATTAACATCACCATCATCCCATTTCACAGATGGACAGGTGGAGGGTGGGAGAGGTTCCAAAATATCCCCCAAATCCAGTAGGCAGTAGGTGTGGTGGGTCTGAGGTGACCCAAGTCGACCTCCAGAGATCCGTGACCTTCGAACTTGGTGACTGCACATCCCATTATGAAGAAAATGGGGAAACTGATAGCTATTTATTCATTTAGGAATTATCTGCATGTACGGCTGTATCATCTCCCTGATGTAACATGCCTCCAAGTGGAAAATATGAACACAATGAGAGAAAGATAAAAATGGAAATAGTGTTATTTTCTTCGCACACTAAGATGGATTATCTCTGTGTTTTCCAGGGTGTTTTTCACACTTTGGAGGTAAGTACTTAATCACTGTTGCGTTTAATTCTGACCTGTTCTGGGCTAGGGAGGTGTATTAGTCATGATTTATATTGGGTTGGCCAAGAAGTTTGTTTGGTTCTTTCTCTGTAAGAGGGCTCTGGTAGCGCTTAGTCATCTTTAAGTTCACTCAAGACAATTTTGTTAGATTGTATTGTGACAGCTGTCATATCAGCGTGCATTAAAAAAAAATCTTATCAAAATTGATAAATTTTTGTGTAGCCATTTTAATATTGAAGATGGAAGAAAACATGCAACATGTTTGGCATGTTATACTTTATTGTTTCACGAAAGGTAAAAACACAACTGAAAGGCAGAGAAAGGTGTGTGCGGTGTGTGGAGAAGGTGCTGGGACTGATCGAACGTGTCAGGAGTGTTTGCAAAGTTTCGTGCTGGAGATTTCTCCCTGGACGGTGCTCCACGGTCGGGTAGACCAGCTGAGGTTGATAGCAATCAAATCGAGACATTAATGAGAACAATCAACATTCTACCATGTAGCAGATCGCAACACTATAAAGTTATTGGTGAACAAATCAATAAACTTATTGGTGAATAAATCAATAAAATTATTGGTGAACATGAAAAATGTGTCTCTTATATTTTGGAAAAAACCGTATGGACTTTTGGCCAACCCGATACTTATATTTACATCGACACTTGTATTTATGTATATGTATGGTGTGTATGTGTCCGTGTACACACACACACATACACCTATAAGCACATACACGCACATGTAGAAAAGCTGCATCACATGGTCGCTGTGGAAGGACAGAGGGGGAGAAGGCCCGGTGGCGGGGAGGGCAGGAGGGAGCTTCCACCGCACGCGGCAGTCACAGTCGCCAGGCCCCATGGCCACCCTCGCCTGCGCTGGTTCATAAGTACCGACGCCAACACGTCAGCACCGTTTCAAAATTTTACGCCTTTCAAACCATTACGATCTCTTTGATGAGAAAGAAACTGAAACATTCCCTGGGCTAAAAGGGCTAAAAAAAAAAAAAAGGTAATTTTAGGAACTAACCAAAAGGGAAACAGAAACATTATCAACTTTACAATGTGTCACCATTCCCCCAAAACGGTTGTGGCAGTGAGTTCAGGGACAAAGACAGGTGCCCAATCGCAGCCTTTAGTCCGAGACATGGGAGAGAGGGATGGAAAGGAAAGGGCCCTGGGAAGGAGAAGCGAGGGGCCCAGAACTCAGAAGGGGACAAACGCAAGCAGAGTGCACACGTTTCCCCCATAACTCAGAAATTCCTGCATCTTCAGGACAAGAAGACAGGAGTTGAACGGTTTTCCAAAAGTGTTGTGTCTGGAACAATATTTGAGATTCTGTGTCACTGAAAACGGAATAGAGCCAATTTGAAAACCCTACAGTCTACAGCAAAATTATGAATCCATGGGCATGAAAAGAGGGGGCGGGAGCACACGAGGGAGAGAAACCCCTTCTGTCCCGTAACCTAATAACAGAGGTCCCCAGCCAGAGTAGAGGAGACTCGGGAGGGGAAAGCATGTGACTTGGACCTGAACTTTCTCCACCCCTGAGGCCAGCGGTTCAGCTGGTGCCACACCCCTCTCCTCTTCTGTCAGGGACAGTTGAAGACATTTATTTTTAACATCTCACCCTGCTCCTTGAGATTGGGTGGTGACACATGAGTGCATTAATGAGCACGAGGTGGCGGTTTCTGGGAAAGTAAACTTATGCTTATCACATGGGCTAGTCGTTCTTCTCCCAGGTGTTTACTCAAGTACGAAAACGTGTATCGGTACAAAGGCGTGTCTGCCGATGTTCGTGTAGCTATTTGTAACAGCTAAAAGCTGGACACGACCCAATGTCCTGCAACAGATGAGCGGACAGACAAGTGTGGTGTAGCTACACACTGAGCATTACTCTGCAGCAGCAAGGAATACCCCGCGAACATACGCAGCAACGTTACGAATCATATAATCGCACTGAGTAGAAGAAATAAATCAGACCAAAAAACTACACGCTGTGTGACTCCATTCCCATCAAACGATAGGAAATGCTAGCTGATACATAGTAACAGAAATCATACCAGTTTCCGGGGGTGGGGCATGAGAAGGGAGGGACTACAGACAGATGTAAGCGAACTTTTGGTGGTGACAACTTTATTATATTGATTGTGGCAATGGTTTCAGGAGTGCATACATATTCAATGTACCAAAATTTATCAAATTGTCACTTTAAATATGTGTCACTTATTTTGTCCATTGTGCCCTGGTAAATCTGGTAAAAAAAAATGTACCTGTTAGAAACTCAATATTGTTAAGATGTCAATTCTTCCCAACTAGACCTGTACATCTAATACAATCCCAGTAGAAATCCCAGCATGCTACTTTGGGGATAGAGGCAAACGAATCCTAAAGTCGATATGAAAAAGCAAAAGCCTCAGAACAGCCCGCAGAATACAGAGAATGTGGACCAAAGCGGGAGGACCAGCAGCACCTGACACGAAGTGTTTCTATAAACCCGCAGCGATGCAGACGGCTCGGCGCTGGTGAGAGACCACGAGACAAACACATCAGGGGACCAGAACGGAGAGCCCAGGAATAGACCCATGCGCGTACAACCAGCTGATCTTTGACCAAAGAGCGGAGGCAGTTCCATGCAGAGAAGAAAGGGGATAGTCTTTTCGATAAATGAGACCCCATTGATTTTCATTATACCAGAAAATGTGAACTTAAACATGTTCACAAACATGAACTCAAAATGGACCACAGACCTAAACAAAAAACTTGGAAGTGTAAAACCCCCAGAAGATAAACATATCAGAAAGTCAAGATGAGTTCGCAGCACAAGAAGTACAGAAGAACATGATGAGTTGGTCTGTATTAGAGTTAGAAACTTCTGATTTGCAAAAGAGACTATTAAGGAAAAGAAAGGCAAACTACAGATTGGGTGAAGATCTTTGCAAAACATGTATCTGGTAAAGGACCGGCATCCAAAATATACAAAAAAAATGTTAATTCAACAGGGAAGGAAGCTTGCAGCCCACCTAAAAATGGGGAAAATACCTAAACAGGCACCGCACTGAAGAAGATACGCAGATGCCTAAGAAGCATTTGGAAAGATGCTCAGCATCCTTTGCCCGCAGGGAACTGCAAATCAAAACGCTGAGACACCGCTACATACACCCCTATGAAAGTGGCTAAAACCCCAGGCAGCGGAAATGCTGGCGAGGATGTGGAGCAACCGGAACTCTCACTCATGGCTGGTGGGGATGCCAAATGGCGCGGCTATTTTGGTAGACAGCTTGGCAGTTCCTTATAAAGTGAAGCACAGCCTTACCCTGTGATACAGCAACCCCGCTCCTAGGTATTTATTAAATTGAGTTGAAAACTTCCGTCTACACATACATATGCACATGCGTGTTTACAGCAGCTTTACTCTGGCTAGTCGCCAGACACTGTAAGAAACCAGATGTACTTCCACGGGTGAGCAAATAAATAGCGGTACATCCATACAGTGGAACATTGCTCTGTGATTTAAAAAGTGAGCTACCAAGCCACGTAGAGATGTAGAGGGAACTTAAATGCATGTTGCTCAGTGAAAGAAGCCACTCTGAAAAGGCTACATAGTGTATGATTCCAATTACATGACCTTCTGTAAAAGGTAAAACTATAGAGGCAGCAAAAAGGTCACTGACGGCCAGCAGTTTGGGGAGAGAGGTGTGAACAGAGGAAGCCCAGAGGAGTTTTAAGGTGGCGAAAACATTCTGTAGGATGCTCTGATGTTGGGTCCACGCCGTGAGGCATTAGGAAAAAAAAAAACAAACCATAGAACTTTACAGCACAGAGGGTCCACCTTAATTTGTGACAATTTGAAAAAATAATTTAGGTGGTCAGGAGACCCCAGGAGATAATGCAGACTATAGAGATGGACCCTAACAGCATCACAGTGCTGTATAAAACCGCAGCACAGGAGGGAACGGGGCGGACCCGAGTGGCTTTGGAAATGGTGCCTGTAGCATTAAAGGCAAAGGCACTTCACAGAAGCGTCGTGCACTCACTGATAACCGTGTGCCTTTGGGGTACAGGTTAAAAATTCTGAGGCTGCTCCACGTGCACACGGGGATTGGGCAGTTGATTAAACGAGGGTGGACGCTGGGAGGCAGGTTTCTCGGCGTTGCAGTGGGAGTTTGCATGACGAGTAAGGGGAGGAGACGCGGATGGGCCGTGTGGTAAGGAATCAGAGGTGAAGATACCGGTAACGATGCGCCGTGATTTAAAGTAGACAGAGATGTCTGTATACAGAGACATTTACAGAAACGTGTCCGCACACTGGCCGGGACATACACGTAGATTGCTTTGCTCCATCAGCCGAAAGGGTTCGGATGCAATGACATCTCCATAGTTACACACGCATCCCATGTTCAGATCTTGGCTTCTAATACCGTCTTCCAATAAAAGTACCCTGGGCTTCTTACAGCGATGGCTGATTCTAGGACTAGGGTGTGAAATGAACAGGATGAGCCTGGAGCATCTTGTAGGGACAGAAGGCAAGAAAGCGCTCACGCGCGCACACACACACACACTGCACACACACACACACACACACACACACACTCTGATGGCGTATTTCGAAGGGGCACAGAGCCGACTGAAAGAGTGCCCAGTGGTCAAAGCCAAAATGATTTGAGCCATAAATAAATACATAAATAAATAAATAAAGTATTGGATTATAACCCAAAGTATAAAATTAATATTCATGACTGCGTGCAGATATAAATAACTGAATACATTAATAAACGGGGGAGAAGAGCCAACCTCCCATGCAGAAGAATTCCAAATACATCCTGTAGCCACCCCATCCCCAGGGAGGGGAAGCATAACTCCACGCTCCTTGACGGGGGTGTGGGGGTTACACAGAGTGACCTCCTTCCAGAGGGAAGAGTGGAGAGAACGAAGGGAAAGAGTAAGTTCATGGGAGAAAAACGTTATCGGTGGTAAGTCATGTCGACAGTACGTACCCTTGACGCATGACCAAAATGACACTTGACCTCTGTGATCTTCTTCCCCCAGACCCATGACCCTGATAGAATCGTGGAAAAGTATCAGACAAATTTCAAAAAAGGGACAGCCTGCAATAGATCTGCTCGCTGTTCCTCAAAACTGTCAAAATCAAGAAAAACAAGGAAAGGCTGCAAAACTGTCAGAGCCAACAGCAAGCTAAGGAGACGTGACAATGAAATGTGATGCTGTGTCCTGGACGGGACTCTGAAACGGAAGAAGAACATCGGGTAAAAACGAAGAAGGCCTCCATCGGCTGTGGGCTTGCGTTAACAGCAATGCATCGATATCGGCTCATGGATTGTAGCACATGTAGCACACCAACGTAAGGTGTTAACAGTGAGGGCGCTGGGTCTGTGTGTGTGTGCGTGTCATAATATAGGAATACCCCATAGCTCAAGTTCCCTGTAACACTGCTCTAAAATACAGTCCGTTGTTTAAACTAAGCGGAGTCCCATGGCTTGTGAGGAGCAGACTACGGCCCCACCCCCAGCTGTCTGCACTCGAAGGCCAGGTCCCTTCTGCTATGCGTGTACAAGTGGCCCCGCATTCGCCGTAACTGACTAACACAGAACATTTCCGCCAAGGCCAGTGCCACTGGGGTGAGCCAGAGAGCCCTTCATCAAGGTCACTCCGTACTCTTCTTACAAGCCGGACGGACGTGTTCTGTATGTTCTGCCCGTGTCTCTGAACAGCTCGCACTGCTCATGTGCAGAAGGATGGGGGTGGGGTGAGGATATAGTCTTACCCCCTACAGGGTTTATGGAAGCTCAGGAACACACACCATCCACAACTGAAGCCTTGTGTTTGTGTCTGGGAATAGATTCAGTGCCATCTGCCGAAACATGTGCCATGTTATAAATTAAGGCGACGTCGACGACGCTACAATGCCAGGGAGCACTCTGCTGTCTTCCAGTGTGATAGTAAATGGGTTTTGTTACCAAACTCGCCATACAAACATGAAAAGAACAGTTGGAAGCCTTCTGGACGAGCAGATGGTCTCGGAGGCTTCCCGGCGCAGGCTCTCCGGGAAACCCGCGGGGTCTGTGTTTTCTCTGCGGTGAAGAGTCGACTGCATCGGGGCTGCTACCGAGGGCAGTGAGCGTTCTGTGGACGAGTTTGAACCCTGGCCCTATTGCTCGCTCGCTGTGGGGACTTGTGTGGGTTTACGGAACTTCTTGGGATGTCAGCCTCCTCACCTCGCAGAATTCTTAGAGGATTTGAACAAGAGAAGTCAGTCACCCTCTCACTGTGCTTGACTCAGAGTGAGAAATATATTTTACACTGTGACCTAATGGGTATACATGTGCACACGCACACCAGTGAAACACTTTCATTAAACAAAACTAACCCCTGCAATGGATTGCGCCCTTGACATTTCCCACTCGATTCTAGTCTACTCTGTTCTGCCCTCTAGTATTTTACAGGCAACCCAGTAAGTTATTTTAGATCTTACAACCTGCAGATTAGAAAACATTAAGATAATGTATTTAAACACGTAAAAAAGTGCTTGGCACGTGGAAGGTATACGGTCAATGTTAGCAGATAACGTTATTGTTATTCGTGGTATTTTTACTAGCTGCGGCAAGGTGAGGTGGAAAAGTAGAATTTAAATAACAGCAGCCAGTCGCCACAAACTCAGCCAGTGGGCAGGTTCCTTCCTACCCTGAACAGCGTCAGCTAGCACCGGCAGCCGCATTTCGGGAGTTCAGTGTGCTTAGGGAAGCCCACGTGCTTGCTCAGGGGGAGCTTCTCCGTGCCCTCAGCCCCTTTCTGCCCCCCCCCCCTCAGGGTATGGACTCTGTCTTCCTCCCTTTCCTGCTACTGCAGAGTCCCCAGCAGTATGGAGTCCCACATGGCCACAGCAGAGCCCTGCCTGGTAAGGCATCCTGTACTGGACTCCTTCCCTCCCCCATCTCACTTGCCCACTACCACCTCGAAAATCAACTGCTTGGCTTCCATCTAGCCTTGGGGTCTGCTGCTGGGAGAACCCAGACTCAGGCAGTGCCTGCCAAGTCAGCCCCACAGCACATACAGGGAGGGGCATTAAGACCGAGTTCCACCTGCGCTGGCTCCAGGCGCCTGGTGGGGACAGGTAAACATGGCCCATCAGTCCTTGGAACAGAGGCCAACCTCCAGGACCTAGCTGCCTGTCTCCACTGTCACCTCCTCTTTGGATGGGTGAAGCCTCTTGTTCTATCTGCACAGGTCTGGTGGCCAGAGGCTTCCTCAAAAGATGCAGGACTCCTATCTTCCCATCTTTTTGTTTGCCTTCCAGCGAAATGAACGAAGTGCTCTGACCTCAAATGTGGAATAAATGTATTTGCTTCTCTTTCTTAAAACATATCTGATACCACCAGGTCCGGAAGGGCCGCCCCCCTCTGTGTAACTCACTGGAGCACCCCCAAAACTCCATTTTCTTCAGACAGAACTTACCTTTTATTGGGCTTGTGGCTGTGATAATGATGCAGGTGAATTTTATCATTCCTTCCACCCTCCTAGTAATGAACAAATTCAGTGCGTATTACTTTGGACTTGATCTCTGGCAAAACACTACTGGAACCAACAATTTGATTTGTCAACACCTTTACAAGGGCTCCTCAATCAATGCCAGCAATCCAAATTTAAACAGCAAAGTACATCTGACGGCAGGGCCCCAGACTGATTAGAGCTCCGAGTTCAGAGAATTGCTCCAGACAGGGCAGCACTCAGATTATTAACTCCACTTGAGAATCCTCGCAGCTGCCCGGGATTAGCATGCATATTTTGATATAGATCGATAAGCAATCTCCTTTCTATAAGAAATGCCTGCAACATTCATTTGGCTGATCAAAGGTAGATATCAGCTGGCTGTGACAGCTGGCTATTGTGTCCCCGATTTCTTTACAGAAGAGCCTCTACTAAGAAAATACTCCCTGGCTCTTTCTCGGCTCAGAGTGGAAGCCGAGAGAGAGACACGACATCCCATCTCCCTCTCGACACCAAAACGCAATTAGCGCACAAGGGGCTCGAGTCTTTTTTTGAGCTAACAACCCATTTCCACTGAGCTCGCAGCCAAAAAAAAAAAAAAAAAAAAAAGGCAAGTTTCTTCTTCTTTGCCCCTTTCCTTCCTGTTCTGACTTATTTTCCACTGGAGTGGTGGACCCAGTCTGGAACTGTTGGAAAGATGGGAATCCTCCTTTGCCACCTGGCCACTTCCTTGGTGAGATCAAAGCCCCTATTGGAAGTCCCTGCTACTGTGTTAAAATAGCCCAGGTTTAAATGCTGGGAGGGGGCATGACATCAACTTGCTGCTTCGAAGGCTGCTATTCAATCCCATAACCCCCGTCTCTCCCCCGGATTCTGTTATAAAATGTCACGCCCTTGTTGACAACCATTTCTTATTTGGACTCTGCCTGCTGTGTGCACCTCGAACCCTTTCCCCACGTCGACCCCTTTTCCAATCAACAGACTCAGCTATGGAAACCTAACTCACACACCAACCGATTTTTTCCTTCTGTCCAAAGACTCCAATAAACAAGAAGCAAGGTAAGCTTCCTCCAGGGACCGATTTCCAAGTGACAAATGCAAGCTACAAAATGGTTTGCACAGTTTTTTTTTTTTAATTTAAAAGACAAAAAGATGCTTGTGTTTATACATGTGCACATAGGTTCCCTACATACATACATATATATTCACTATACATGTGCACACACACACATGCTCACATATATGAGAACAGCCTGTAGTCACTGGAGATAGAAGCGTCGGTCAATGCGAGACTTTAGATTCTGCGTACCTGTTTCTGTTCTACTGAAAATCTTGATGCTGTGCTTTAGTTCAGGAACACAGTTATGTGGGAAATGAGAACTAGAGCTGTCTCCCACATAGCCTCACTGTGTGTGTGTCTGGTTGGTTCTGAGACTTCCTGAGGTGCCCGTGGGTTTGTCTTAGAACATAAGGCTCTGTTAGGCAAGACGGCATGTGTGACGGTCGGTCTCCGTGACGCTTGCGTCAGCTGCTTGGCGTGTGGCAGGTGGGCGGTGACGTGCTCTCGAGGGTGATCTGATTTGTTTTGAAACCCCCCTGGTCTGAATGGGTGGTGGGGGGCAGCTTCAGGGAGTGAACATCCGCACCCCCGTGTGTTTAAAATAACGATGCTTGGAAGAGAGCCGCCTGAGGTACGCCCGAAACCCCACAAATAGAGAATATTCAGGAAGCTGCAGTTGAACACTATCTTTATAAAAAGGTAAAAATAAGCAACAATGTTTAACTTTACAACTTCAAGTTTTGAAGTGCTTGAAACGGTAAGTATTTCCTTGACATATATGACTTTTTTCTGTGTCTGGCAAAGGGACATGGTAAGCCTAAGCTTTGTCCAAGTAACTTCAAACGTTTATAAGTGGGATTAAGGGACATCCTTTGAGTTCCTTATAATGAATATCATTTACAGGTTTGTCCATTATGTCACTGAGTCTTCACAGCAACACAGTAGGCCCACTGTGTTTACTCCCGTCTTACAGATGAGGAAACTGAGCTTCCAGCGGTTAAATTAGTTGCCTGGGAATCTCCATTCGGATCTGACTGTAAAGCTGGAGAGAAGAGACTTACGCTTCGGTGGCATCTGAAACCCTTACAGGGAAGCGGTACAACTGATCTTTAAAGCGCGAGCCCAGAACTGTGGGTTGTGAAGGTGGCATCCGTGAGACTCTCTCTCAGGAAAACAACAGAGTCGATTCTAACGACTGATGCAGATGAGAGAAAGCTTGCTTACAGGTCTCAAGTTCTCACACAGGAACTAGAGAACCCTGCCTTTACTGACAGACCCGAGCTGCATCAACATAGGGCGCGTAGCTCCATTAAACGATAACCGTGGACAGAAACGCACGCGAACACGGCGCGCACTTGGGCCGGGCTTCTGTCTCTTTCTGGTGAAACATGCACCCAGGCTGGACCACATATGAGACGGGTAACTTCGGTCCAACTTCTTAACCAGTGTGTGCCTTCCCTGTTACGTAAGACGATGACAATAGCATTTGCCTCACAAGCAGCCACCGAGGCGCACATGACGTGACGCAGGTGAAGTACTCAGGACAGCGCGCGGGGACAGGGCAGGGGTCGGTACCGGTTAGGTTACGATCAACAGCAGCTGCTTCCCAAGCCCTGGCTTCCTTATCTGTCCAGACAATAGGAAGCTAGAAAGTAAGTTCTTTTTTCCCCTCTGTTTTTAATAGATTCCTCTGCTTTTAACATTTTCTCATCTCCTCTGACCTTTCGTTTTTCTCTCCTTTGCTGTGAAGACTCAGACCTTTAGCTGCGGAAATTCAAAATGACCCTACGGTTGACCTTTAAACAATGTGTGGGTTAGCAGTTCTGACCCCCAGTAGGACTTTCGACACCCCCCAAAACCTTAACGACTAATAACCCACTATTGACGGAAAGGCTTACCAAAAACATAGTCAACTACCTCACTGTGTGTGTTCAATGGATTACACACTCCATTCTTCCAATAAAGAAAGAAAACGCTATTAAGAAACTCACAAGGAAGAGTAAACGCATTTCCAGTATTTCTTGAAAAAGCCCCTGTACACGTGGACCCGCGCAGCCCAAACCTGTGCTGCCCGAGGGTCAACTGTATTCGTTTTCAGGGTTCTTAAATTTTCACAGTGATCTTGTTCCCTTGTCATCTCCGGAAACACCTGAGACGAGGTAAACACGGAGTTATTTAGGAAATCGCCATTGAGCATGTAGCGTGCGCCGGGAGGGACGCGAGGTGCCAGCAGGCAGAAACGCTGCTGTGCTTGCCTCTGAGCCCTCGAGGGCTCAGAACGACACCCCAGTTTTGTTCCATGAGGAGAGGGGGCTGGTGGCCCGCAAGCCCCAAAGGTCTTTCTGGGACAGGGAGGGCACTGGTTAAGTATAGTATCAAGCCGGGGTTCCAGTTGGAATTGTAAATGGGAAAACAGTGTAGTTATCATGTTATTGGTAGAAAGGATCTGTCCAAACAGTCTGTCCATAGAGAGGAAACCAAGAAGGAAACGACTAGCTAGACTAGACCTTTCTCATCCTTGACCTTGATTTATACACTTCAGAGTTGTTCTCACTGTGCTCCTCCCACCACGGGCTTTCGGGTTAATAACTCAGGGTTCCACGTGCCTGACATGTTCCCAGAGCCACCGGCTCTAGCCGCCTCGGGGGCTGTGAATTTACACAGGAAAGGGTTTTTCCTAAGGTCCTGTCCCACAGGACCCTCCCTGAAGCAGAACCTCACATCGGGGAGTGGGTGTTGACGTCCCCTGGACTCCAGGAGGCCGGCGTACACGTCATGTCTCTGACTGTCTAAGTGGCAGGCCCTCCCTGTGTCATCGTCAGGGAAGGCCCAGTGGTGTCTTGCTGTGACGACCATGTTTTGCCTTCTTGGTGTTGTGTGGTAGCAGCCTGCCCTGGGCGTTTTGCTAAGCACCTTTCCACTGCAATCTGTAACACTCACGTCTTGGAAAATGTTTTTCTTTCTCCTTGAGGAAGAAAAATGGTTTTCATTTCTAGCCCAATCATCTAGGACTTCTGCTGCATGAAAAGTGAATCAAACATTTTGATCCACAAAGCCACATTAAAAAGGACATTAGGGCCATGTAACTAAGCAGCCCAGCCTGGCTCTTCGATCCAATCACCAAGTTTTCCTGGTGAGAATAATGCTGTTCACATGGGCTCAGACAATTTAAGGGCATGCTCAATGCCAAGTCCGGCTTTCCTCCTGGGCTTGCCCCAGACCAACCAAATGCAGAGTTCTTGAGATGTACAACGGGGGACCCTCGGCGAGGGCAGTGTCTCCACCGGAGTGAAAGACGCAGTGTCAGAGGCAACCGGACGGCTGGACGGCTGTGAGGAGCAACGGAACAGGTCCCTCCCCGTGGAAGAGGGTGGCTCTCTCACTGGGGGAGGGCTGTGACGGGGCCACGGAGACCGTGTATACACGAGCACGAGTCCGCCCCCCTGCCCTGACGTGGTGTTGGAAGTAAAAGTTGAAGAAAAATGGTCAATAGCTGTATGTTTCCCAAGACTCAGATGACTTCCTCATTGTATGGGGACAAGTGCCATCCTTACGTTGACTGGTTTGATTTGGGAGATCACGGTACCTTGTGAGTCTGCGAAACCAAGGTCGTTTGGCAGGGCCGCATCACCTTGCCCTTAACACCGCCTCCCACGTGTATTCTGGGGACATTCCCTATGTAGTATGTCAACGTCCCCCACACAATAGTTATTAAGTAAATGTTTCTTAAAATTGTCTCTACCTTAAAAAACTCAATGTATGTGTTTGGCATATCACAGGTATTTCGTAAACAATGGCTACTGTTAATAAATAAATCATAGCATGTTATTAATTATAATAACATAATTTTTGTCCTAAATTTTGTCATTACAATCTAGCAGCCGAAGCTGCAAAACTATACCTATAATTCAACACACTGTGAGGTCAGCTGGGATGACTATATGTACAAAGTCTTACAGTCATGTGGGGGGGGGGGGAGGGGCGGGGAAAGGAATGCCCCTGGGGTAGCTGAGGAAGGCCTCACAGAGGAGGTAATGGCTGAGCAGTTTTGAAAGACAAGCAGAAGCTAGCTGGGCAGCCAGCCTGGGGAAGCAGGGGAGGGTGTTTCCCGCCCAGAGAACACTGGGAGGAGCGGCACACACTCGGGGTCTGCGTGTCACCTGTAAGTCAGCCGGTCTGGGGAGACTAGGGTTTGTCTCGCTAGATGCTCCATAGGCACTGGAAAGCAACGTGAATTCTGCTTTGCTTGGACAGTTTCTATAATTATTAACTAGATCAAGTTGGTTGAGAATGCTTTTAAAGTCTTTTGTATCCCTACTGATTTTCTCTCTATTTGTTATATCAGTTATTAGAGGGTTATTGAAATCTCTGAAGGTAACTGTAAATTTCTCTATTTCTTTTTGCATTTTTTGTTCAGTTTTTGCTTTATCTACTTTGAATCTGTACTGCTAAGTCCATAAACTTGTAGGATTAAGTTCTCTTAATGAAATTACCCATTATCATTAAAAAAGGACTTTCTTTGTGTCTGCTAATAGTCTTTGCTCTGAAATTTACTTTGGTGTTAATGTCACCACTCCAGATTTCTCTTTATCAGTGTTAGCATAGCATATTTTTAAAAAATAAAATAAAATGCATTTATTGTAGGAAGAATGTAGTTGGGTTCTTGCTTGTTCATCCAACCTAGCCATCTCTGCCTTTTAATTGGGATATTTAGCCATTTACATTTAATATGATTACTGATATAGTTAGACATAAATATACCACCTTGCCATTGGCTTTCCACTCGTTTCATTTATTCATTGTTCTCTTTTTCTTCTTTCTCGAGTACTTGTGCATTAAGTCTTTTTTATGGTTCTGTTTTTTATCTTTGTTGATTTATTAACTACAATTGTTTTGCAATTTTAGTGGCTGATTTAGACTTTATTTTAACTTTTATTATTATCTACCTTCAAGTGCTACTATACCAACTCATGTAGTTTGAAACAACCCTTTTGAACAACATACTTTTATTTCTCCTTCCTCAGTCATTATGCTCTTGCCACCATACGTTTTATTTCTGTGTGATACGAACCTTACACCACACTGCTATCAATCTCACTTAAAGAGTTAGTTTTTGTTTAGATATCTAAGTATCAAGGAAAATGTATTTATTCATCCATACAGTTACCATCACAGAACTCTTCATTCTTCTGTGTGGATCCAGATTTTCATTCACCAGATCTTTCAGACTATAAGATACCCCCCACCCCCAAATTTAGGAGGAAAATGGAGGGTGCATCTTATAGTCCGAATGTAGCCTACCTGGCTCGCTGCAGGGGGGTGGCGGTGGAGCGGGATTTTTTCCCTATTTTCCTCCTCTAAAACCTAGGTGCATCTTATGGTCTGAACAACACGGTGGTATCATCTCCCTTCCGCCTACAGGACTTCCTTTAACCTTCCTTATGTTATGAGTTTCCTCCTAGCTTTTCTACAGCTCAAAAAATCTTTATTTCATTTTCTCAATTACACTTTATGTTTTACAACAGTTTCAGATTTACAGAAAAGTCGCAAAGATAGGTGGGAAGAAAGAGATAAAGTAAGAGAGCAGAGAGAGCGAAACCAGCACTTAGAGAATGCCATGTGAGTGGCACTAGCCAGAATCCAGGAAATGCATTTCAGACCAAGGGCACGGGAAAGACAGTGGGGATGGCGGGAGGGGGGACTCTAAACATGCTTAACTAGTGCGTGTAGTAGGAATCGGTGAGTTGATGGACAAACGATTGTGGCAGTATCAGGCTGAGTCCCGTCATGAAAACAGGACCCACTCTAGATTTTTCAGCTCAGAGGGACTTCTTTCAAGGTGTTGGTTACGCTTTTTGAAAGAGCTGGAACAGCAGCAGAATGGGAAAGGAGTGTTTGCTACCCAGAGACCAAGAAGCTGCTGTTGCCTCTGGGATGAAGCCCATAAGCCAAAATCCACCGCTTCTGTTAGCAGGAACACGGGCTTCTGGTGCTGAGCAGGGACGCGGTGGGCACTAACAGCCGCGGATCTGCGGCCACGGTGCTGCTGGAAACCCAGAGGTCAAGGTCGTGCAAGACTCACCTCCACTACCATTCACAGAGGTGGCACGGCAGTAGACAAGCTTCTGGCTTCTCCATGCTTTCTAACCTGTTGAGAATTCCGCCTCCTGGCAGGACCTATCTGGGACCCAGCAGGCAAGGGGATGTTGGCGACAGGGTCTGCAGGCTGTCAGCTGCAGAGGTACAGAGAAAACAGAAGGGCGAGTGTGAGCTGACAGCCTCACAGGGAGTAAGAGAGGAGGCAGGATCAGGGTGCATTCACTGCTTCCAATTGTGCCGGAGAAGGAGACACCAGCGGGCTGTCCCAGGGGTCTGGCAGTTATACCGCGGTTCCTTGTTCAGCAGGAAGGCAACATCGGCCCTTAGCTCAACGAGAGAAAACTTGGTGTCTGGCTTGAGACACCTTGAGAAAATTGTAATTCCAGATGGGTGAGGCTGCCACCCTGCGCTTCCCTGCCATAACAGTCCCCACAATTGTAATGAAGTAATTAGGCGAGACGGGAAACTCCATGTGGGCAGATTGAGTTTGTGGTGGTTGTCTCTCTGTCTTCAGCCTCCTGATGGAATCCAGCACCCTGCATGCATGTACTGAATGTTGACTGTGTTGAATGGATCTTGCTAGGGAAAGTGGAAGCATGTAAAACAAGTGAACTACCACCCGATAACACCTCACTGAGGTCAATTACTTCGGGACGGATTAGAGACCGAGCTGGATGTGACCCTTGTGCTTTAAAGTGACCCGAAGTGGAAAGGGCGTGCCCAAGAGCTGGGAACTGGAGGCGGGGTAAGACCTGAGGGCACGGGCACTTGGGAGCATTCTGGTTCCTCCCACCTTCCTGCGCCCAGGAGAGGGGTGCTGGCTTTTCTGACTCACCCAGCAGCGAGGTTCCCACAGACAGAACCTGCTTGGCCAGAGTCAAGAGCTGGACTGAAGGGGGATGTCAGGGAGCCCCCTGAGCCCTGGGCGGGGCAGCACCCAGAGTGCTGTGCCGCAAGGCCTGGTGAGGGGGACTGAATGGAAACCGCACTACCCCAGGCCGGGCCCCTCCCCAGCCCTGCAGAGGCAGAATCTGCATTTGAACACCACCCCACGTGGGCCAGGGCTAACGCTCAGACCCTGTGAGATGCAGACTGGCCCTGGCCAGCCTGACTCTGCAGAGGAAAAGGTGAGGGAGGAAAATGAGATGCACCAATCAGAAAGCGCCTTCTAAAAGCAGCCGTTAGGCAGATGATAGAGAAAATGACAGAGATATTCCTACCGCACAGGTAAGAGCTGCTACGAAAGGAGGACCCAGGACAGCCCCCTGTCCTCCGGAAAGCAAACGGCAGAGACAGAGGTCCTCAGGCTGACAGACAGCCTGGGTGGAGATTATGGGTGTGCCTCTGGGTCAGACTTCTCAGGGGCACACCAGTGGGCCACTGGCCAGTGGGTAGTCTGGCTAACCACATTGCTTTTGGTGCCCCACTCTCCTCATTTGCGAACTGGGGGTGTTATAGGGTAGTAAATGACTTCAGACATAGAGTGTTGAGAAGAGCACTGGGCTCAGACCGAGCGCTCAGTAAGTGATACCTGCTGTGATTATCTTCCGTGGTGTCCCGGGGGGGACCCACAAGACAAGGTACCTAAAGGAACAACAGCCTTACTCGCCTCGAGTGGCTTTGAGTCTCTGTTTCGCTGCCTCTCAGCTGTGTCACCTTGGCTCACCGGGCTGGCCCTCGGAGCTCTTGCTTAGCCTTGTGCAGCCGGGAAGAGAGAAGCTAACACTTCTGGGAAGCTGCGGTGAGACAATGCTACCTGTTTCCCTCATCTGTTTTCTTCTCTTTCTGGTGCTAAGGCAGAGGAGCATTTCCGAGGCTCCTCCACAGTGAGGTGGGGTGGGGTGGCGGGCAGGGCCAGTGGAACGCGAGTGGGGACAAGGCGCACAGCTTCGGGCCTGCTCCTCAGCCCCAGGCTCCTCCACACACTCTGCCTCCTCGTCTGCACGGGGGAGCTCCAAGGCCCTCGGAGGTGGCGGAACGCCTAGCTGGAAGCAGCCAGGATCCCTGAGTTGCCACAGGGAAGGCTGCCCACCAGACTCAACTGGGACTTACGTGAATGAGACGTCAGCTTGCATTTGGTTAGGCCACTGCGACTTTGGAGTTTTTATGGCCTTACCGTTACTTACCTCAACTAATAAATATGCAAATGTATGATTTCATCTAAATGCCTTCACCACCCTCTCGGTAGAATTGTTCCTGTTTTGCTGGGGACAAAACTGTGCCTCAGGGGTCGGATAACTTCTCTAGTGCCTGGCTTTTGGAAGGTGATGAGCTTTGAAAGGCCCCCTCTACCCCCAAAGCCCTTAACATTTCTACAGCATCTAGAATTTTTTGAGGAAGACCTGTCTATAGCACAGGCATTTAAGGAGACTTGGAGGGTCTGGGGAGCTCGCGGAGGTGCACAGGTTTGCACACTTGGGAGGAGGAGGGGTACGCAGAGGCTGGTTATGACAATGGCAATGAACGGGCCGGGCAGGTGAACAGCCTGCTGCAGAAGCAGCCTGGGTTCGGGTGTCTCAAAGCTCATGCGCACGGGGGCTTGGGGGGAGGGGAAGCACTGAAACCAGGAGCCCTGCACCCCTGGGAAACCAGTGGGACTGGGGGGCGTGGGGTGGGGAGAGGTTGAGTGGAATAATTATAATGGCACAGCAGTAAATGAGCATACTTTCAAATATCAGCCTGATTTACAAGTTCTGCCCACTTAATTGCTTCTTTCATAAGCTCTGCACATTCCATACATCATGGGAAAACACGAAAGAGAGGGGCCTCATGTAAAATATTAAAGGCAAACGGCCCCTTCAAGGGACAGCTGCCTACCACTTCCCGGCGTGGCCAGGTGTGGGGGCAGGACTGGACACAGACCTTACGTGGGAGGGCTGCCTCTCCTCCACCGCTCGGAAGCTGGCCAAGCCTGTGCCTGAGTCTGAGGGGACAGGGAGGAGACGCTGGCCCTCAACTGCAGCCCTGGCGGACGGCCTTATTCCCAGTTGCCAAGATTAATAAACCCGCAGAGCAGGCAAGGCTTTGCATGGGAACTTCACATCAAGCCCAGCCTGTAACCAAAAGAAGGGGACCTCCCCACCGTGTTCGTAGATGGGCAGGGAGGAAGCCTTGACGGGCTGTTCAAAGATGTCAGAGATGCTGCTTAAAGGGGGTTTGGGTATATTTGAGAGAACTAAAAACCGTCCCTTGCATCTTAGGTTTGAGATCTGGGTATTGTCAACCTTAAAGGGGAGAAAAGTAGGTTTTCTGCTTAAAACCACAGAATGTTAAACTCCTTTTGGTAATCGGTTGATAGATAGTCTTTATTGACCACCTATTATGTGCCCCCTGCTATTAGGCACTACGGAGAACATAATGCGTGAATCCTGCTTTGAGGATGTTTAAAACTTGGGAGAAAAAGTTGCAAACACATGGTAGCATTCAGCACTCATTGATTCAACTATTGAAGGCCTACTGTGTGCCACACGCAGAGCTAGACACAGGATAGAGATGCAGAGGATAGAGAGATAGTGTTTTCATCAGTTCAGGCTGCTACAACAGATTATTATAGGCTGGGTAGCTTATAACCAACACAAACTTATTTCACACAGTTCTGGAGGCTGGATGTCTAAGGTAAGGGTGCAGCAGGGCGGGATTCTGGGGAGGACCGTCTTCTGGGTTGCAAACTGCTGACTTCTCGCTGTGTCCTCCCGGGGAAGAAAAGGGACTGGGGGCTCTCTTTCGTGAGGGTGGTAATCCCACTCATCCGGGCCCTGCTCTCCTGACCTACCCACCTTCGAAAGACCCCACCTCCTATCACCAGTGCACTGGGGGTTAAACTTCCAACAGATGGGTTTTGGGGGCACCCCAACACTCTGCACATTGCAGACAGCTTTGGGTAGGTGTAACCGGTGTTACGTTGGTAAATGTGTACTGGCCTACTCACAGGGACGGAGAGGTCCCCGTAGTGTTTGCTGTGGTGTAGACACCCCAGCATGGAAGTGGGCAGCTGAAAGCCACCACAGGGACATCACCAAGTGGAGAGCTGGGGAGACAGGGCCAGTGGGCTCTCTTGCTAGCCGGTGGGAGTTGGCTCTAGCTGAAGGCTGAGCAACACAAAAAGCTAGATTGTGTGGTGTGTGCGGGAAATGTCTTAGATTCAAAAGGCACGGAGCCTGGAGTTCCCTTGCATTTGGGAAGGAGTTCCTTGGGCATGGGGATGAGAGCTAGGTACTCAGGTGAAAGTGACCGAGGTTTGCAGAGAAGGGAGAGAAAGCATTCTCAGCCAAAGATGTCACCCGAAGCAAAGGCACAATGGCAGGAATGAGGAAGTTATGTAGCTGTTACTGGAAGCAGATTGAACTAGGGAGCTGGAGTACCGTGAAGTCAGGGAGCAGGGGGTCTTGAAACTACAGCCTACGCCCTGTGTGGCGTCCCCTTGTGGGCTACAGAGGAGGTTGGGACACCTAGGAGGCCTATGGAGGGCGGGGGGCTTCCTTCAGGTAACCAAATCAGGCAAAAATTTTTGTCTTGGTTTTCTCACTTGTAAAATAGGAATGAAATTTTGAGTTGATTCATATAAAGGACTTAGGTAAGTGCCTGGCATTTCACACATGCTCAGATAAAAGTTGGCTACCATTACTGAGGTTTCCTCAACTAATGAATATATCCAACAAACATGTACTGCATGCCTCCCACGGTCCACCCTGCCGCTGGGTCTCGGGGCGGGGGGTGAGTGATGGAGGGAGACCCAGCTGCCGTCATTAGACCAAGAGGGGGAAGAGAATTCTAGAATGGAGCCCCCTACACCTGTCAGGTGTAAGTTCTGAGAAGAGTCTCTGTCACTCATCCATCACATCACAGAGGACACGTATGCGTGGAACTAGACCCGGGGCCGGGGTGGGGGCTGGCAAAGATGGGTAAGTTATTCCTAATCATTACCGCGATGCAATTTCTTCTGGAGGGGTCAGACACGCCCGATCAAGGGAATCCCAAGCGCTTCTAAGGAAGCGTGGATCGAACTGAAATTCAGACAGGCGTGGTTAACCTCCTGCCACGTCAAAGACAGGCGAACACTCTGATACCTGGTCTCTAGAACTGGGTACTCCAGGTGCCACGTTCAGTGCCTGCAAGGGGGCCAGCCAGGCACTTGCACGGCTACAGTCGACCAGCCTCAACAACCAGCCCGCACCGAATCCCTTCCAACAGCGGCGTGGGGGTGGCTGCCATGTGGAAAGGCGGGCCCAGCTGGCCAATCCTCTTGTTCTTTCAGGAGAAAAATCTCTACACCGTGGTTGCCATGGGCGGGGGGAAAATATCCAACAACCTTTCTATAAAGCAGATTTTTCATGTGAAAACTTCTAATTTTTAAACATTGACACATTCTTTTAAAACTAATTTTTAACTGTGCATATCCACCAGAACTCAGCTGTGGGCCAAACCCGGCGCCCGGGCCTCCCTTCGGCTCCAAACCTCTGGCTTGTTTACTGGCGAGGAGGACGGGGGTTTTGGCAGACCGAGAGTGAGAATCGCTAGTGGCAAATCTTTCCTGGGAAGGAAAACAAAGCCAGACAACAGGAAGGAGTCCCGGGCTCCGGGAAGGAAGCCATGCCTCGCCCCCTTTGTGCAGGAAGCAGCCGGCGTGCCAGGGAGCCCAGCCACACGGTGGCACCCAGCGCCCTTCATCCCTGGCGCGCCGCATCCGTCAGCAATTTTCTCAGAGGCAAGAGCCCTTCCAAGCCATTTCACCAATACGAACAGTGTCCAAGTGGTCGTCGCAGAGCATACACAAACAGACTGCAATAAAATCAAAAATAACTTCTGAAGGAAATAGTGTATTGGAAGGATTCATTACGGAAGTTCAAACAAGGGCCCATATGTCTTCCTCTCTGGTACGGTGGAACATACAGCGTGCCTGTAATAAAACGAGGGCGGCGAGGGAGGTGGGGGGGCCTGGCTTGCTGAGGCGCAGGATAAGATCCAAACAGTAGATAAATAACCGAGATATCTTTATGATTACATAGGCCCATGCCTCCTAAACCAGCAGCGGTCTCCTTGCTGATGTACATTTGCAATGATGTTTTAATTAACATTGGCTCGCTGTGAGAAGAAATGAATAGTTTGGCTGCCTTCATTTTCTCTCCATCTTCCCACCCCCTGCCTCTCTCGGTCTTTAAGTAAACCTATGCGTTTGGTCCCTCTGGAGAGAAGGCTCTCTCGAACTTTATTATTTAGAATCCAAAGTCCCTCGTGATTTCCAGGTTGACGAAAGGTTATAGACAACGATGCAGGAACTTACTCAGATTTACGGTTCCTTGCAATTTAGGAGAATTACATTTATTCTCAGAGTCTGTCCCAGGCTGTATACAATGTAAAGTTTTATTTTATCTTTAAGATAATAAATTTTCCTGTAAACCCCAGAACACACTAGCTGTTTTAGGCAAGTTTGGGGGGAGATCTGAAGGGATGAGGAGGAAAGAAGAAACTTCTTCGTACATACACACACTCAAGCACAGTCCTGCCCCGGTTTAAGTTCCGTCACACCATGTCCCTTTGCGCCGTTTCCGTTCAGCCTTGGTCTATCAGCCTCCAGCCATTGGCGACGATGCCAAAAGCTTAGAATGTACACATCAGGCTTTCTGAAGGATAAGAAAAGCCTGAGGTATGTCGTGCCCCGAATATTAGAGGATGAATGAATATTAATGGATTTACTTGGGTAAAGAAAAACATCTTTCTTTCTTAAGTTTACCTCCCAAAAAGCCCTGAATGAACCCCCCCCCCATGACACTGTGCTGAGCATGAAAGGGTTAAGAACGTGCACATAATGGAGAGTACACATTTATACAGAGGAAAAAAGAGAGCAGGAGAGAGAGAAAGGAGAGAAAAAGAGAAAGAAGGAAGGAAAGACAGAAGCCACGGCCGTGCCAGCCAGGGAGATACGGGACATGGCTGTGACCTTTCATGGACCACCTTTAAGATTCGAGCCTCTTTCTTTCCTTTTCTCTCTGGTTAACCTTAAGTTTAAGCCCTAATAAAATACGAATTTATGGGGATCAAGGTTGTCACCAGCTTTTCATTACTGTCAGTTTCTCTTCCATTTCATCTAACTCAGTTTGGGGCATTTAAAAATGTTTTATCACACTTGCTAGAGACGTTTCGGTGAGGTTGCCACCGAGCCAAATAATGACCTTTTTGAAATCAATCCAGACCTGAGACTAAAGACCGAGGGCGGAGATCCAGATTAGACAGAGGGTCTTTGCTGGGCCCCCGCCCCTGTCCCCCCCATGTTTTAATCAGGAAAGGTGGGTGGTGGGTCATGGAGATGAGGTTTGACCTTCCTACCCCATGTCAGATCCCTTGCCCCTTCAACCTCTCACCAGCGAGGAGGCATTCTTCCTGAGACCCATCAATTAGAGGACAAGGTTTCTTTGCGAAGGGGAATGACAAGATGACAGAATCCCCACAAAGCCTAACTCTTTCCCCTAGACATGAGATTTTTATTTATTTTCTTTGGAACGATAAGCCACGATCGGTGGGTCGATGGGAGTCGTGCACATTTTTTTTTCCATGAAAAAATGCTCTGGTCATGGGTGCATTCTGCTGATTTAAGACCCCCCGAGTCCCAAAAGGCTCTTCCTCGTTTACATGCTTGTTTCAAACTCCACTAAGTAACTTAGGTTCTGAAAGTTATATACAATATAAATCCATCCAGGCTGAAGTACCGCCCCCCCCCCAAAAAAAAACAACCCAGGAGCTGTAAAGCTGGTTTCTATATTGTTTGGACATAATACTGTTCTCAAGTGAAATCATAAGGGAATCGGGCACTTAAAATAGGGTGTCACGTTTCGAGGTAATAAATAGCTGATTGATTCTACCTCCCAATTGATCCTGCAGTTTACTTATACACAAGATGGAAAATAAAGTACCAAAGCCACCGTGATTTACTTTGGAGAAACGAGACACTCGGTATTAGCTAAAGTGAACGCCAAGGCCAGCTCTGACCATCTATCACGGGCTCAGACCCAGTGCAGTCGGGATCGAGTTGCGCGGTGGGCGCGCGCACGCTGCCGTGCTTTTAGCATCTCTCCAGTTACACGTGTTTTAGGCCCTTTATTTCTTACCGTACATCTCGTTATGCTCTCCAAACTGCCCTGGTCATGCAAGAACAGGTAACAACGGAATTCGCTCCCTTTCTTTGCTTCACGTGGGCTCGGTTAAAGAACAGGAGCCCACGGTCTCTCTCTCCCACTGCAGGAGGGGCTTCCACTGTTTAGCAACTGGGATTTGGTCTCGCTGCTTGTCTGCGAGTCCTTTCTATCTTTTTCTCCCTTTCAAGCACGATGTCTCATAGTATGGTTGTTTTGTATTATGGATTGGAAACATGTTTGTTCCCATGTTTGAGGAATTTCCCGGCATCCCTCGGGGGCACTCTTAATCACTCCCATGGGATTAGAAGAGTTAACCCCAGCTCCTGGACAGCTGGTGCATAATTGAAGGTGTTGACGGTGTCCCTTCATCCTGGACACACAGTCCTGAGTCACAACAACAATGAAACAATTATTTTGAGCTCTCACAATATGTCATAAACTGTGGCAAGGACTTGTCAGCTCTGCTTCAGTACAGTGTTGTCAACTCTCACAACAGCCCTATGACGTAAGGTTCTAATATTATCCCCATTTTCTGAACAGGAAACTAAGGCTTAGAGACGTCAAACAACAGAGGGAAAGATTCAAACCCAGGCCTGTTTCAGAGTCCGTGATTTTGACCAGCACGGTACAACACTTGAAAGGAATGTCAACATAGTCCCAAGCTCCAAACTCATAAAGGCTACCAGTTCATTGTAGAGAGTAGTCAAACTAATAAAGACTACTCTTCCCAAGTCTCTGCTAATATGTGGCAACGAATCAAATCACCCACTTCCAACAGGAGCCTATTGTGAGGGCTCAAGATATTGGGATGCAATTCTTATTCTTGAATCACCCTCCTTTTGCTTATTTGATGCCAGAAGAAGGCATTCCTATTTTGTTTCCAATCGATACTTTACAAAAAAAAAAGCCAAAACCAAAATGTTTGGTAGCTCCTCAGGCCGCCAATGGCCAGCAAGGTCTGTTCCAGAACCTAAGAGTGTCCCTGTCTCCCACGAG
This sequence comes from Desmodus rotundus, assembly GCF_022682495.2. NCBI lineage: Eukaryota > Metazoa > Chordata > Mammalia > Chiroptera > Phyllostomidae > Desmodus > Desmodus rotundus. The sequence continues at coordinate 4,553,009 of NC_071398.1, forward strand.
ATACCACCTCCTCTCTGTGTCAGAGGGATAAGCACACGTTACGGGATACAAGGAAGGTTCAATGAAGCCCTCACATAAAAACTGGACGTATTATCCAGGGTCTGAGCGTTTAATTTTTCTCCGAATTCATTGGGCAAATAAGAACACATGGGCATAGCTCAATGATATACAAGGAACTATTTAATCGCACACATTAAAAATCATTCTACACTGTAGTGCAAGGGATACTTTCAGAAGAGAGAGAAAACTGTGAAAAGAATCATAGTTTCAAAAGGTTTCCTGATGGAATACAGTATCCTTTGTGTACGCGCGCACGCACAGACACAGAAGGATGTTCACCCTTAAATTAAAAAGAAAAACACTGTGCTGTAAAAGGGGGGGGGGGAAGCTCCTTGTATTTTTAATGAAACACTGACCTGAATTCTTTTAAAATGTAAAGAATCCCAACGCAGATGAAAACAAAAGATAAAGAGGGACGTAGAGAGGTAAGGTAGTTCTCTGGCTGGCCTTTGTCTTTTAAATAGCTGGGGAAGGCATGAGGCTGGAGAGAAGAAGGGAGGAGCATCCTCACCGGAAGGATGAACAGAAGGTCCCCGTGTGCATAAGCGCTACTTCGCGGAACATGGAGGCAATGGGACTGAATTGCTCCGTTTCAATAAAGAACGAAGAGAAATTTTCATCATGAAACTTGTCTCATTGTTCCAAAAGTCCCTCAAGCTGAGGACTTGTTTTAAATTGGTCCCAAGCTTTGTGGAGTCCTCAGACAACGGGCAGAAGCAAATCAAATGTTCTCTGAAGGAACAGAATTTCGAGAAATATATGCTCACCCTTGAACATCAGAGGCAACAAAGGAATTCGGGCTAATTAAAATAAAAGCCATAGAATAACAACAGCAAAGCCTTTAGTAATGAAACCATAAAATGCAAAATATAAACAAAGTATATTTAGTGTAATTAGAAAACTTAAGGAGATAAAAATATGATTTAGGAGCAAGAAACAATACAAATACTAAAGTAGATTTGAAAAAGTACTAAATAGAATGTCTGAGACTAAAAAATAAAAGTAGTACTTGCAGTTAAAAACTTAAGAGATACTTTAGTTGTAAATTCTAAATAGCCAAAGATATTGTAAAAAGGGTGCTCAATTTGAAGGAATTATCCAGAATACAGCCTATGGAGGCAGGGAAATAGGGACAAAAGAAAGGCATTAAGAGGAGAGAAAGAGAAGGTCCAACATATGTTTAATCAAGTTTCCAGAAAGACACGAGGAGAAACTGAGGGAGGAGCAATATTTGGAGGCTGAGATTTTTCCAAATTTTATGAAAGACACAAATCTTCAATCTATAAAGCACAAGAGTTCACTCAAAAGCTATACCAAGTCATGTGACAAAAAAACATAAAAGATCTTAAATACAATAAGAAAAAAATTAATTATCTCTAAAGAAGCAACATGTGAACTGATAGCTAATTCCTCGAGCGCGACAGAGTAGTGAGATTCCTTCACTATGGCCAGAAAGAATACCTGGAACCTAGAGCTGTGTGCAGGGTGGATGCGCTGCCTGTCTAGAAGGGAGGCGGCACATTCCGACGGAAACTGAGGCTGCGATTAAAAGATGCTCGTTTAAGGAAAACAATGCTGTAAGAAGTCTGTGATACAAAAAATGGACTTATATTTAAAATTAAATTCAGGCAACTGTTGATTTCTTACAAACAGCAAGGCTATTTTGAGGAGTTAAAAATGTAGAGAGATGCAGTGTTGAAAAAAATTACAGCTGGAAGGGGTTGACTGAATGTAGAGTCGCCTGAATTTTAGGAGAAAGATGACGATATTAACTAGCTTTGGGCTTTGTAAATACGCATGCAAAGACCTTAATATCACTATTAAAATAAAGAAGAGTGGATAATTTACAAAGTGATAGAGTTAAAAAAATGGAATGAATGGAGGAAACACTCAAGAGAAGAATAAGGAAGAAGGACAGTGAGGAAAAAAACAGAAAAAAATGAAACAACTAGAAAGCATGAAACAAGGTGGTAGAAATAAATATAAGTATTTTGTAATCGCAATAAATGTAAATATATTCTTTACAAAAGATTATGGACTAGATTAAAATGATATAACCAACAGGCAAGCATACTTAAAATATAAGGATACAGAAGTTTGAAAGTAAAAGGATAAAAAAGACATACTCAGCGAAAAGCAATCAGAAGGAAGATTGATACGACCATCTTCCTATTTTCCATATTCTTACTAATTGGGCTGTAGTATCATTAAATTTAAGGCAAAAAGCACTCAGAGATAAAGATAGTAACTACAACAATAATAGTAGAGTCAAATTAGTAAGACTACAGAAAACTTCTAAAATTATAAGCGCTTACTTACATGGCTTCAAAATACATTAAAGTAGCCACAAAAGCTAGAATTCCAGGGGAAATGAGCACGATTCAGTATCAAATCTTAAAGAAAGGGATTATAAGTTCCCTATAAAGAGAATGAAGAGATGGTTCTTAAACAGGAAGGAGATATGTGCAACCCATGTTACCAATAAGAAGGTGGTACCCAAATTGTATACGAAGCTCTTACAAACCCATGAGAAGGAAGACAAGCAGCCGGTAGGAAGACAGGCAGAGGTGTTGACCAGGCCTTTCAAGCCGGGACTTGTGAAGGGTCAGTCAGTTCACAGAGGAAGAGGCACTGACGATCACTAGAGACCAGGAAACTGCAGATTGGAGGCACAGTGATATTATTTTACATCTTAATGGACTGGCCAAAATTTAAACTGTCTGATTGTTTTAAATGTTGTTGATGACATGAAGTATTACCCTCTGGGTGACGTGTAAGTTAGTTCAACCACCAGGGGAAGCGATTTTGCAGTTATTACTCAGTAAAGTTAAAAAAGCAAATACCTAACGAATAAATTCTACTCCTAAAAGCACTACCTAGAAAACCTCTTACAGTAGATATTAACAAGATGAGTGATATCAGCAAAATTTGTTTTAGTGAAAGCAAAACGTGACAACAATTTGAAGAAGCACAAATATCTACAACAGGAGAAGAGATGGCTACTGTAAAAAAGAAAAAATCACATTTTCGGTAGCTCCACGTCAACACTGATGAAGTTCAGGACATAATGCTGAGAAAATGAAGCCAGGGGTGACTATCCAGCACTGGAATCCCTTTGCTCAAAAGCAGGTAAGACTGAGCGGAGCAGAGCTATGGAAGGGACCAAGGGAACGGTAAGAAAACTTTTAGACTGAGAGCATCAAACGCATTGCTAATCTATTTTTACACTATTTTATTTCATTTTTATTTTTGATTTTAGAGAGAGGGGAAGGAATGGAGAACGAGAGGGAGAGAAACATTGATATGAAAGACACATCGACCATATGCCTTCTGCACGCGCTCCGACCTGCGACTGAACCCACAGCCTAGGCCTGTGCCCCGACTGACCCTCCCGTTTGTGGGATGCTGCCCAACCGATGGAGCCACACTAGCCAGGGCTACTAACCTATTTCTTAAGTTAGGTTGGTGAGTGCATGAATGTATATTTTATTATTTTTCCTTAATTTAAAAAATTCAATGTCACTATTTTTCAATTACTTACTGTAAACAATTTTTAAATGTTATAAAAGAAATGGCTATTAGAAATAAAAGGAAATTTCGTACAGTGATTTTCAAGAGATGTAATAACAGTCCGTTGAAGTGACAGTGACAATGAAGACGATGACAACGATTCGGACTCACTGGATGAGACACTGAACTGAGGAGCTACCTATCCCTGGTAGCAATATGCCAAAGGTGGTGAGTGGCTTACCTTCGAAAACTATCATTGAGAGCCATGGCTGGTGTGGCTCAGTGGACTGAGTGATGGCCTTTGAACCAAAGGGTCACTGGTTTGATTCCCAGGCAGGGCACATGACTGGGTTGCAGGCCAGGTCCCCAGTAGGGGGCGTGCCAGAGGCAACCACACATTGATGTTTTTCTCCCTGTCTTTCTCCCTCCCTTCCTCTCTCTCTAAAAATAAATAAATAAAATCTTTAAAAAAGAAGCACCAGGTAGAGCAGAGTTGTGTTCTTTCTGTGATAACGTCACTTACACACAATGCCTGCACCTCCTGCGCTGTTCAGTGCGGAGGGAGGGCATGAAGGTGCCACCAGGGCAGGAACCCCCACGACCCACGGCCAGCCTAGCCTCACTTGCGATGATCGGCTGTTTTTGGTAAAACCCGAATAAGTGAGGTGCTTATGGGCATTGTTAGATTTATCTTACTGAAATTCTTCCTTGGACGTTCTGTTTCAGAACCTGGGTGTGTCCGTGGATGTGCGTCCCCTGTGTGTTTATCATTCACGGTGTCCACAGTGGCATGACAACTGTCGTGTGGAAAGTGGTTAGAGTTCATCGAATATAGGCACTCACACACACCGTGTCATTCAATTCTGATGATGACCTAATGAGGTAAGAACTATTATTCTCTTTATTACATTAATGAAGAAATATGGGCCTTAGAAGGTTAGGGAACTTCCCGGAAGTTTCCATGCTTACTGGTGACTGAGAGGGATTTGAGCCCAGGTCTGGCTGATTCTAGACTCTGATGACCTGGCCCTCGTCCTAGCTTTCCTTTCTCAAGGTCAAGTGCAGCCCATTATCTGAGGGGCAAGGGAGGCAAGGCCCTAAAATAAAGGAAAGCATGCAATATGGGCCAATTTATATCAAAATATAAAATGGATAATATCAAAATGGATAATAAATGATAAGTATGACAAAAACGCGTGTTATATTAAAAACTGGGAAACACAGTTCCAGCTGATGTCTACCGGTTTCCACATCTGTGAAAGGGGAGAAGGGGTTGGACTATCATTGATTCTCCAGCTTTTGTGGGTCACAGGATGTCTCCCCAGCAGAAGGCGCACGGGTGCACCTCCACGCAATATTTGCACCGGACGTTGGGGGCTTTCAACACGAATAGATTCCACATCAGTAGCCTCTGGATGCCCAAGACGGGAATCACTCCGGATTACAAAGTATCTCTTCAAATACTACAAAGGAACCCTTCCCGGCCAGCCACAGGAAAGAGCAGGCGCCTTTGGTCCTCAGTCCTGTGCTATCTGCAAACTGAGAAACTCAGCGGGGCCCCTCCAACATTTTAGTGTCTACTAAGGAGGGCTTTGTGTCAGGCTTGTGGGCAGTAAAACAGGAAATGAGGACGGGGCATTAATAGCCTTTGTAAACAGCACCTTCAGAGGTCTTCAATCACCAATTTGAGGGTGTTTGCCACCGGGGTGGAAAAAAAAAAAGAGAGAGAGGAAAAGGCCAAACAGGAAATGCAATGAAAGGAGATGAAAGCGGATCAATAAAGAGAGAAACATTTGGTTTGAAGTCCTGCCTTTAAAATAATGGGAACCCCCCTGGCTACCCCTCCAGAAAGTCATCTGGGGCATTACCGCAGGTCTGGCCCTTAGGTGTAATTGCCCCGGCGTCCAGCCACACGGAGGTTGAGAACGCCATGGCTTCTGCAAAGGATTCGGTTTGAGCATAGATTTATTACCACCTTTCAAGTGTTTTTTTTTTTCTTTTTAAGGGTTTATTTAATATTAGAAGATAATACTGTTGAGGTTATCATTTCTTCCTCCTTCCTAGTTAAGGGGAGGAGAGAGGACTTCTTCTCAGGGCCCCATTAAAGGAGATTGTGATGCCATCGTATGGGAATGCATCTGGATTTGAATTTCTGGAGTTGACAAGCAATGGAATTTTTCCGATAAGGAATCCCTAAGAGCCTTGAGAGACACGGGTCCCCGAGGTCCCCGAGGTCATTTCAAATGCAGCAGCCTCTGCCTAAGGAAACACGAAGCCCTGTGCTTAGGGAGGCCAAGGACTCTTGAAAACCTAAGCACTGTGGAGGGCTGCAGGAAAAGCGAGCCGCGTCCTCCCGCTGGGGCAGGAGTGAGGAAGGGGCCAGCACCCGCTGCTTCGCAGGCCTTTCTGTTTTCTAAGGCACTCCTTTCGCTTTGCAGGGCTGGGAACCGCATGCCAATTTTATGATCGCATTCTTTGCTTTTGCTCTGCGGGGATGAGACTAGAGAGTTGAAGGGGATTCTAGAGGGAAGGTGAACAGATTGGAGGTTCGGGAGCAGATAAGGAGACAGAAACACGATTCAATTACGCGATGGAAGGGGCCATTATTTTGTGGCATAAGATGGACATTTCCAATCCCATTGCTAAATGGCTTTCGAACGCCTACCACCTAGAGCATTCACCCCGTGCCTGCGCTAGGAGAGTCTCCAGCAAGGGTGTGGGTTTGATGAGACTATCAAGTGCTTTTCCAAATCCTACGTTGCAAATTGAACAGGGCAAAATCACCCTCTCTACTAATTCGGTAATGCCAGCTATGTTTAAGAGTAAACACTTGTCTTTTCTTATTACTATCACTCAGGGAAAGGAAGAACTTCCATCGTTTTAAGTATAGAATGTATTCACTCATTAAATAATATTTTTTTAACCATTGACTTTGACTTGGTCTCTCTCTAAAGCACTCCACAAATTGTGAGTGGACAGCACAGAATAACTTTTTCTTCCTGCTCTCCCCACTGATCCCCCTTTCAGTTGCCAGAGCCCTAGCACATTGACCGGGGGACAGAGGGATGCCGATAAGTCTGACCTGATTTGAGGGGGCCACACATTTTACAGTGGATACTCTAGGATACCCAAATTACTTATTCATCTCTCCTTTGCAGAACCCGGTGATTTACGGGTCTTAATTTTGTAGATACTCCCTACAAGACGTCCATCCCCTCCCCGGGGCCTCACACCTTCTCCACATTCTTCTGCTTGCCTCACAGTTTCTGTGGTCACCGGGTCACAGAGCACTAGCTGCCACCATAAACCACCCAGGTTGTTCCTTCTCTCTTGGGTCAGCTGGAGGGAAGCCTGCTTCTGCAGGGCTGCCTGTCTCCCAGGGTGCCGCGCCCATCGAGAACCCACTCAGTACGGGTTCTCATTCTTGGCCATGTGCTGAGCTCAACTGGGGAGTTCCACAGTGACTGTGACTCAGTCCCTGCAGCCAGCTCAGCCTGGAGAGAGGGAGATAAAGGACCTGCTGGCCCTGGGTATCGGGGTTTCCTCGAGTCCGTCAGTAGATTCTACTTTAATGCCAAGTTTGAGAACTGCTGTTTAGAGGCTTTTCATGCCTTCTTGATGGCAGATTTCGTCCCCGCCCCATTGGTAATTACAAATAATGACACGTGCAGCTGTGGGAAACCGTCCGTGCCCTCTCTTTCTGTAAGTTTCTGAGACTGGGCAAGTTAACAGCCATCAGAGCCCTCCACTCTGCTCCACCCCCCGCTCTGCTCCACCCCCAGCCCTGGGGAAGTTGCTCCTGGAGCTATTTATGCAAACAGTGGCCATGCTGAGGTATGACGGCTGTCTTACCCTGAGAGCCCAAGCCAGGGCTTCCAAAAACATGTACTCTCTCCTCTGATTCCCGGGAGTCTGTGTCAAAACCCCACCCCTCAAATACTGTGATGGGGTTTTTCATGAACGCAACAACCCCTTCCCACCGCCATTCGGGGCCTCAGCTCTGTGGCGTCTGGTGGCACCTTTGAAAGTCGAGTCTTCATGTTCAGAACCCAAACCATGTAGCGTTTTAAGAAATGATTGTTCAAGCTCGGTGGTGATGGGAGAATACTGAGGTTTAATCAGGAAGTTCTACATGAAAGGCCTTCAGCGGACTCATCAAGCCCTTCCTTTCGAGAACTGGCTCCTTGGCACCAGGTGCAAAGTAGCCTGAACACTCCGGCGAAGTATCTCTTACCCTGTAAAACACCGTGCAGGGTAAACATGCAGAGGTTTGCTAGAGAGGGTGCCAACTTCCCAGAGGGATGAGATAATGGCTCCTCGGCAGGTGCAGCCCAGACATCTGGGGCTGTGGATGGAAAATCTGTGCCTGAATTGATTTCAACGGCAACCACGCAGCCTTCTCTTCACACGAGGAAGAGCGGGAGGGAGCGAGGGGCCTGGATCTAAACGTGGGATTTCCTGTGACCCTGGGGTACACTGCAGAGCCCAAGACCAATGTGCACACCCAGAACGCTAAGAGCACGAGGGCAGGTGGAGCTGCAAGCGAGAAGAGCGGCTGATAGGCTCAGTGACCAGAGAGGACTCCGCCCTCCACAGCACCCTCAATAGGGCTTGCAAGTGCGCAGATTCTCACAACCTGCAGGGGGTGTGGGGGTGGGGGGCGAGGGGCGGGGCAGTGGTGTGGCTCAGGTGCCAATGGCTTGGCCCCCAACCGATAAGTCACGCTTAGGAGCTCTGGCAGATACCGCAGGTGAGAACTGTGGCTTTGGCATTGCCTCAATGTCCAGGACCTTCACAGCGACTTCCCGGACACAGGATGTCACCTGCCTCCAATCCCCTGGTCTCGCACCCTGTACAGGCTCTCAAGCACACCCTCTGTGTAGATGGAAGTGCCACCCTTGGTTATTACAAGGAAGATTTAATCCGACAGTCTAGTTCTTCAACATGGCTGCACTGGGCTCTGAGTAGGTCCTTTCTGTTTCCCTTGAAATGTCATGTCACGTGGCATGAGCGGAAAGAGTAACCTAGTGTGTGTGAGAGGGCTGGGTAAAGGGGCAGAAGGAGAAAGGGAGAGATTCTACAAGATTCTACACGATGATGATTTAGCCGTCCGAGAATTCTGATTAGAACTCTTAACCTTGTTGTGTTTGCATTTTTTAATTTTAAATGTGTGCAGTTTTTAAAGATGTGCATAAACATTCTAAGCGGAACACAAGGGCCAACGAGTAAAAATAGGTCCCTGCCCGCTGGCATTTTCCCAGGAGCATCTCCCGTCCCATCAGCAATTTCCCAGGAGCCCTTCCTCCTGAAACCCAGGCTGAGGACATGGGGCTAACGCAGAGGCCGTGCTGGGGGGCCTCCATGTTCCTTGAGCCCCTGGTGCTACAGGGCAGGCGGTTTGTAGGGCCATTCCGAGCTCAGGCAGAGGGGGCGCTAGCGTTACTGAGTGAGTCCTACCTGCCTCGGTTACCACCTCGAACTCCAGCATTGCTGCGTCAGCACCGATAACATAACCGGTGGGCGTCAGGGCAGAGTAAGCAGACGGAACCCCGTGCACAAAAACAGAACTGCAAGATGGCACAGGCCAAGCACTGTACCCAGCGTGGGGCCCTTCCTGGCTGCACAGGTGGCGGGCCCTGAAGCCAGCGCTGCGCCACATTATTACCGGCTCCCCCTCCCCCCGCCCTGGAATAAAGGAGAGCATCAGACCCAGAGAGGCCATATGACTTGCCCACGGTTTCTGGACCAGCGAGAGTTGCGAGCTGCATCCAGACAAGGTGCAAGGGACCCAAAGGCTGGAGTGCGTCTGCCGTCTTGAGCAGCTTTAGCCCCTGAGCTTGTCAGGGGCATCCCCTGAGTCAAGGGGCAAATCACTGTAAGGGGAGCGTAGAAAGGAGCCCGCCTGGGGAATGTCCAGGGTGATCGGCACATTATGATAATTCAAAACCAAATTATAATTCTTATCTTGGATTATGAAATGCCATTCTGAGTGCAATTTCATAGATGAGTTGAGTTTATTTATAATAAGTACGTCTAGTCAAAATAGGAGAACTACTTAACATGATAATTAAAACCGATACATATCTAGTGGAAAAACTATCCGGTCCCTAAAACACTTCCACAGGAGATGGCTACATATTTTGGCACAAAAATCTCCTCGTCCTTTCCAAAACATTTCATTTTTTATTCTGCACGGCAGACTGTAACTCTTCCCACAATATCATATCAAACAAAAACGCGGCATTATGCATTCGATAAACCTCAGCACCAGGCAGCCCGGCATCCACCGCGCTGGTGTTGTAAGTTGAGACTCGAGGAAACATTTATTTATTTAAAATATTTTTGCCTATTAAGTTAGACAAACAGCAATATTCCATTCCGCTGTGTGTTAAGACAGCCCTGCAGACAGAAAGGCCGCCGCCAAGGGCTGTGATCATGCTTACTTCTGCAGACAGATTTAATTCTTCTTCGTCTTTGAAGTCAGATATCCACTGAGAGTTTTACATATGAACCTAGTTCTCTTGGAAGCGGGCTGTGTACCGACTACGGGAAACCGTACAACCGCTCTGTATTATGTTCCTTATTTTCTGTGTAAATCTGGCCGGGAGCGGGGCAACTGCCTGGTGGCGGACGCGGGAGTGGGAGGCAGCGGTTGGTCCAAGGAGACCCAAGCCGGGTGGAAGGCGGAGGATGGACATGGGACTGTGATGGGGGAGCGAGCGGGGGAGTTCCTAGAGGGGAACCCTGTGGCCTGTTGGTGGCTTTGCTCACCAAATCTCCAAAGGAGGAGGTTTTACAATGGCACACTGTTGATTACTAACAGTATCAAAAGTTCTTTTGTAGGACTATCTCAAAGCTTTCATTGTTTTTTCCTGATTTCTTTTATTTCATAAGTTACTGGTTCTTCTGTTATTGCTATTATCCGTTAGCAGGTGGTGGGCCGGCGGTTCTCCAGGTGTGGCCCCTGTACCCCAGCAGCCGTGAACATCACCTGGGCACCCACAGAAGCAGCAACTCGGAGGCAAGGGCCCCAGAAGTCCGTGTTGAACAAGCTCTGGGGTTGATTCTGACGTGGGTTAAAGTTCGGGAACCCTGAGCGAGAAGGCGGGCACCTGAGCTGGGGCGGGGTAATGAAATTCTGGTGATGTCTTCAACAAGGGCAGGGCCGGCCTGGCCTCCGAGCGAGAGGTTTTGCTTTGCACAATGAGGAAGGGTGCAGATTCACACACACGCTACAGGTTTTCCATGAACCCTAAAGCCCCGAAAAGTTTGCTTTGCAAAAGCAAACGTGAGGTCTCTTTTCAGTCGAAGGTCACGTGTTCTGTGACAGGTTTGCAGCAGCAGCAGCCTTGGGTCTCTACTCTCCCTGCATCGGAATCACATGGGGTGCATCTGAAAAATTAGCCCGACACCCCTCCCCCCCCATATGCACATTTAATTGGTTTGGGGTGGTACCACATCTTTTTAAAGTTCTTTGGATGATGCTAATATGCCTTCACGGTGGAGGGAAGCTACTAAAATGTATGGTAGTCCTGCTACTACCATCAGCAAGCGTGGCCGGGTGCCTTTTAAAGTAGCTCTCTGAGATTTGAGTGGTCCCTTTACTATAAACAAGATCTGGAGTCCTGTCTGCATGTCCACGGAAAAGTCCCTTTCGCCACTCTGGGCCTCAGCTTTCCCATCAATCCACGGAGGATCCTGCCAGCGATGCGCCCTCTGACCTGGAGCTCCATCCCCCGTGGCCCGAGGCTTTCACAGACGAGCTCCAGGCTGGGAGATGCTGCTGGCCGCCCCCATGGAGGGAGACCCCTGGAGGAGAGGCTTGGTCCTTACCTGCCACCAGCTCCAGCTGAATCCATGGGACACCAAATGCATGGGTGAAGAGGGAGTGATTTCAATACCCCCAGGCTCCCTTCTGCACCCTGATGGGTGGCCTCGAGAATGTCCTAACATCGATGACCCGTTCGCTTAGACCTAGGTGGTCTCAAGACCTGCCCCCAGCAGGGCAGCCTGGGGCTCTCAGTCATTAGCACGCCCGCTCAGGCCTCTGATCTTTCCAATAACCCCCTTGCCTGGACGTACGCCACTGAGCCCACTTGACCAAGAAGAAGAGCCCTCTCTGGAAGCCCCCGGAAGGAGGGACCACGCCTTATGTTTTGTGGAAGTCTTTGTGAGGCGGAGTTCGATTCCTTGCCTGTAACTAGTGTTCGACACAGTTAATGAGTCAGTGAATAAATTAATGTTAAGCCGTATTTTCCAGAAAAGGATAGATGAAAAATAGCTGATGAGGTTGATGATGATGATGATGATGATGATGATAAAGAAGAAAAGTAATGTTTGCTGAGGACACTCAGTGCAATGTGAACTTACACACCTGACTGAATTCTCGCAGCGAGCCTATGGCAGGAGCCGGGCTCTGTAAATTGCTGGCACTGTGCAGGTGACAAGATTGTGTAACTTGTCCGCATCACCAAATAAGGTGTTGGCGGGGTTTCCACTCCAGCCTTTTCTGACCTGGGGCTTTTACCAGTCTCCAGCCTGATTAACCTCTCTGAAACGGTTCTCAAGAGCCTTCCACCTCTTCTGGTACATTTCGGCACAACGTTTAAAGGGAATTCCGTCTGTAAATATTTGTGCTTGGACTCTGCCCCGACCCTACATTAAAATCCTGGAGTCAGACAGACGGATGATGTGCTTCTGCCATCCGAGACGTCATCACCTTACGGGGAGAGAGACGTGTGAGTCGTCAATGCCCAACAAACTCGCGGTTGGGATAGACGTACGTACGATGCTGCCCAGGTGGGCCCACTGGCAATGTGGCCCCACATTTCCTGATTGTCGGCAGTCATGCAAAAACCCAGGGTGCATCTATAATTTATTGAGTAATCTAGATCTTAATTAATTAATCTTTATCAGGATTCTGTTGTCTCTGGAAGAGTGGGGAACGTGCCTATATGTGTGATGGGCTTCATACTCGTTACTAAACTGTGCTTGTAATTCTCAGGACATAATTGTTCAAGTACAACAGGATCCCTTTCCTGGTTTCAGGGTCACTCGGATTTCTGCACATGCTGCCAAATGCGCTTCTTTAAACAAAACTCCATACGGGTAAGACCCTGATATGGCAGCTTATAACACCTTATAGAAGCTTTTTAACACCTCCGACCCTCCCCTATACACACCCCTACCCGGTCCCTAAGCACAGATGCTCAAAACTTGTTTGTTGAATGGCTCAGTGAATACAGTTACCCCTAGACTGATCAGTGATTCCGGAACACCAGCCATGGAAGGGAACCATGTCCATATCACGAAGTCTTGCACTGCTGTGCATGTAAAACCAGGGGGTGGGGGCACCGTCCAGTGTCATCTGGTCTCTCTTTCCGCAAAAGCACCTCGGTAGGGCTCCTCTTTCGACACCGAAAGTCGCATTTACTGGCCGTAATGTATTCCTGGATAATCCAGATTTCCAGTCGGACCTTCCACTTTGTCTTCCCCTGGTGCCCTGTTTACAATTTCCAAACATCTTTACAGTGCAATTAAGGAAGGCCTGCATTAACATCAAATATTTATACTCTTTGATTCTGATTTAGAAGTTAGCTTTGGAATAAAACCCAGGGTAAACTGCTTCTATCAATTCTGTTTTCCAAGGAGTTTCTGAGAAAAATCTCAAAATAGTTTTAGGTGCAAAAGATAACTCGAAGGCTTTTATTTAGTTGAGTTTTTATGTTTGGGATATTATTTTGAGCAGGCGATGATTTACAAAGGTGTTGAAGGAGAGTTGGACACTTGGTTAAGAGAATCTCAGAGATGCCTGAGACACCATGCCTGGCTATCCATCCAATCGGAGTCAATAAAACATTAAAAAATAGCCCCGGCTGATGTGGCTCAGTGGATTGCACGCTGGCCTGTGAACCAAAGGGTTGCTGGTTTGATTCCCAGTGAGGGCACATGCCTGGATTGCAGGCCAGGTCCCCGGTAGGGAGCATGTAAGAGGCAACCACACATTGATGCTTCTCTCCCTCTTTTTCTCCCTCCACCTCTCTCTAGAAAATAAATAAAACCTTAAAAAAAATTTTTAAAAACATAGGAGATAACATGACTGTAAGGACCCCTTAAGTTTTTCATAAGTGAGGAATCAGTGTTTTCTTAAATGAGCAAAAACTGAATAGTCAGACTAAAGCGCAGGAAATGACCTTGGCAGGACATAGAATCTTTGCTCTCTGCACAGACCGCACACAGAAAGAATAACCCTCTATCGGGGGCAGGCTGTAAACAAAGGAAACTTGCCCATCAAAACTGTGCAAACCTTTGCTAATGTTTTAATACACTTCACTGCTTTTTAAGAATCAGATATTATCTGTAAGCCAAGCAACTAAAGTTAACTTTCCAAGTTTTGCTCTAATTATGCTCTTCCAGGAGCAAACCAACACATTAGGACAGACGCAGAGGGTCTGCAGAGTCCGAATTAATCTCATAGTGACATTAAGATGTTATTAACATGCAACGCATCCTTCTCAGCTAGCTTCAGATGAATTAGTAAGTAAGTGTTTTAAAATGCTATCAGTATTAATTTCCGATATGTAAGTATCAGTAGTAATAACCTCTAACACCAAAGTTTGGGGGCCTACATGACTTTTAAGCATATGAAAGCATCGGGAAACAGAAACAAACAATAGTAAGCACAACAACTTTAGGAGAAAACTCTTTTCTTTGAAAAACAGAAGCATGTACGCAGTTGTAGTTCTCTATTCCTGTTGCTCTTAATATAGTCTCAAGTATTTATATTAATTAAAACTTAACTCAGAGTAACTAACTTTCATTTCACTGAAAAAAGGGAAGGGATATTTGAAAACCGTCTGTCACACCCTGAGAGTGAACTGCCGGCCACACCCCCTACGCCGCTTCCCTAGGTGGCAGAAATAAACACGTCCATTAACAGAGCCCGGATGTAGAGCATCTTGGCCGCATATAAACACACAGAGAAAAGCAAAAACATGTAAAATTGAAATTATACTTAGAAATCAATGCTTTAGTATTGGATCCTAGGTAGAAATGTTCTACATATCAAATGATTATCCATTAATTAACTCAATGAGGCCCAGGTTTAAGTTACTTAAAGATCCTGGAAATTACCTCCAAGCCGAAATACTACAAAAATATAATAACTGTTGGGGTAAATAGTTTGTGAGAACAATTCTGTTTGTTAATCAAATTGACTTTCACATTCTTCATACCCTTAAATGTTACCTGGGAGTAACGTCAGCTTACTTGATAGTTAAAGCTGTATAAGTTTAGAAAAACTATCCAAGTATAATTTTTTAAAAAATGTTTGCATATATCATAACTTACACGTAGGAATAAGAGAAAACACAGTGGTTTTTATTAAACAAAAGTTATTAAACTAGTCTTATCTGCCAAAGATTTGCCTTAATTAAGTGAAGTTCAATTTAGACCCCAGGCAATAAGGTATATTCAGGTGTCATTTTCCCATGTTCTTTCCAGATCCAGAGAACGGCAATCGTTGACATTTTTGCCAACTTCAAAGAACAAACATTTCTTCTTCTCATTATTTATTTAGTTTGTGTTTTCCCAATCGGCAGTGAGTAATGGGCTCGTACTGGAGTCTGAAGCAGGGGCCAGTGGGGAGGGAGGTCAGTCTTGTAGGATTCTTAGCCGGTGGGACCTGACGCTGCTTCTGGGCAGGTAGCTGTCGGACTGCGTTAAATGCCGGTGTCTCAGTGTTGCTTTTCGGCGTGCGGGACGCCCCCTTCCCCACACTGAAGACGGGTGCACGGAACCATTACTCTCACACCAATATAGAAGGAGCAAGTGGTAAGACTTTTATTCGACTTCCTATTGAAGAACCCGAAGAACAATCGTATTTATAGACCAGGAATACTGACGTGAACTTGCAAACAGATGTAAAACTGGCTTTCCCACGGTGGCGATGGCTGGCTTTTCTCCCCTGGGTGGAATTCGTTTGCATGGTCGCAGACGAGAGTCGTCTGCGTCGCCATTGGCCCTCCACCACTTACAGAGCTACAGAAGGACGGAGGGCAACTGGAAGGCGAGAAGCATGTAACTCAGGTGGGTGTCCTTGAAACAGTGCCCGATTTTCCCCTGAAGACATTATGTAAGACACTGGAATTACGTACCGATGTACTCAGTACAACCAGGCTTAATTTGCTGCAGAAAGGCTTGTTATCGCTCATCTACTGCTGTGCAACCAACCACCCAAACGTGGGTTAAACATTTCCTTAGTTCACAGCCCTGTGGGTTGGCGGGGAGTTTCCAGGTCGGGCTCAGCAGACTGCAGCTGCCACCGCCCATGCGTCTGCAGCCCGCGGGTTGATGAGGTGAGTACCAGCCTGTCTGGGAGGTCCTCCCCCAGGACAGTTCTCTTCCACGTGGTCTCTCATCCTTCAACGGGCAAACTGGGCTTGTTCGACCGATGTCAAGAATAAGGTACCAGGAGTGTAAGCAGAAGCACATAAGACCCTGGAGGTGAGGGGCAAGGCCATTCCAGAGTCCAGGGCAGAGGAGCAGACTCCACCCATGCACGTGAAGAGCAGGTTGTCAGCACACGGGTCCAGGAGTGGAAGATCGGTTCATCGGTGCAATTAATCTATCGCAGGCCCTCAACCTGTGAAATTTCACTCCCTGGGGCAGGTGGGAGCTGCGACGTAAATACCTGTCACACAAAGCAGGCTGTGACAGGTGCTGCCCTGGAGGCTAATGCCACCAACCTACAATGGCAGAATGGCAGTGAGGGTCTGGGAAAGCTTCTCGGCGTGAGGCTGGAGCTCAGTTTTGAAGGATCAGCAGAAAACGCCCTTCAAGGTGAGGGGGAAGGGGAGGCCGAGACGGCTGGGGGCTCTGACAGGGCCAGTATTGAAATGGCAAAGCCGTATTTCACCTTCGCTTTTCAGGTGCATCTTTGCAGACTAACATCGTGGTAGCACCCAAGGAGAAGTGGTGTGGACTGGCCAACAAAGTGCAGTTCAAATCCTGGCTCCCCGGCTTAAAGGCGGAATAACTTCAAGCCAGACACTCTGAACTTCCTTTCTTCATTCATACGACCCCTATTCTGATTTGACAACATAAAATGCTTCAAAAAAGAAAAAACACTTGAGTAGGGCCTTGTAAACAAAATTAACCCTCAAATGAGAGACCAAGATGCCTGAGATGCACTGTATTTAGTCGACAGGGAGTTAGTGTTAACGTAAGTCCTCTGTGCGTTAGTAAGAAGACCTGGACCCACCGGAGAGAAACACTGGCAAAGCATGTGAACAATCGGTTCCATGAAGCAGAAATACGAGAAACCGATAAAGCTGTCAAGATGTTCCGCCACTCGGCACTGACCGGGAAAACACAAACTAGCAATAACGTGACACCTTTTTTTCTTTACAGTTGGCAAAAATGTCGAGGATTGATTTTTATCTAGAGCTGGGAGGAGTATGGGAGAGTGACACCTGTACACAGTACACAGTGTGTCGATGGGCCAATCTCCTTGGAGGGCTATTTGGTAGATGGCACCAAAAATTTTAATAGTTTATATTCTAATCCCAAGCCCTCTATTTTGTCTAAATGCATGCATGCGCTCACACGAATATACATATATGTGCACACACGCACATGTGTGCACACATGCATGTTTGTATGTATATTTGCATGTTTCTACATATACATGCATATCCATCCACCATAACATTAATTCAGCATCATTTATGTTACAAGAAAAATCCAAAGGCACCCTAAATGGCTGCCATTAAACCAGATTTTCACAGTGACAAGAGAGAGACCCACAATCTATTATGAAAGGGCAAAAAGCAAACCACAGGAACACACACATAGCGCCCTACGTATGTCATCGTGTGCTATGTATGGTCTGTAGAGAAATTTCATGTCCTGCTGCCCTCAAAGGCTCTGAGGGTAAAATAAGATAGTAGCTATGAAAGTGCTTTGTAAACTGTAAAGTGCTTTAACTATTAGGGCACACCTGAATTCAGCTTTGACAACTTTTAAAAACATATTAATTTATTTCAAAGCTTAAAAAACCCACAACACCAGCGGCTCCACAGCGGTCGCCTCTGAGAAAGAAACCTGCGCTACGCCCAGGACGGTGGGCTCCGCCCCAGCCCCACCACACCGGAACCTGCCCTATTTTTAATTGTGGGGAAATACACCAACGTGGACTTTACATCTTGACCATTTTCCGGTGCTCTGTTCAGTAGTGGTAAGTACATTTGTGGTGTTGTACAAAAAAAAAAAAAAAAAAAAAAAGCTCTACGGCTTCCATTTAAGATGTGCATTCGATTTTTCCAAGAAAATGAAGCATTTCTGTGATAGCAGTCTTGGCGAACTGACCTGGGGTGCATTGGAAATACGGGGAAAAAAGGGCCCTGACTGGGCGGACCCAATTTTTCCCTAGGGGAGACAACTGGCCAACAGAGACAGTATCGTGCTACTCCCTCTCAGCCCTTCTCTTCCCTGAACACACAGTTAAACTGGATAACAGACTAATAAAAAATAATTTGGAATATAGGGCACCATTATGGCCAGGGAAGACGCTGATGATCATTTCATGGGATCAGAGAAAAACCTAAAATAGAACCCTCTTCAATTAGCATAATTTCTACTGTCATTGCAATTTCTGGACATAAAAGCACTTGGTCTGAAATACAACACATTTCTCTGTAAGTTACGCAATAAAGGGTGGGGAGCGGACTTTCCTTTAAGGGGACAGAGCCGGTCATTTATGCGGGCATCATCTTCATCGGCACGCGTGCCACCAAACGCAGACCCCATCAGTGCACCGAGTTCTGGGGCCGCCCCCCAACCCTGCTCCCACCCGCTCCTAAGTTTAATTAAACCCGTTTCACACTGAGACTGGAAGGCAAACACAATGATACAACAATAAACAAACATTAATCATGATCATTACATATATTTTATTACATGGAATAAATAATACTGTGGAGCTTTCACCAGCCGATAAAGCTCTTCCTCTTGGATAACATCCTAAGGCAATTGAGGGGTAAAATAATACTAATAATGATAATAATAATTAGCATGCAAAGGCAAAAAGGGGCTTATCACAGCATAGAGCAGAAACTGTATCCTCCTTCACAGATATTAATCTCATATTCGCTCATTTCTGGTTTCTTCTCGCCGAGATAAACCAAAAGAAATTTCTTGTTTGTAGCCTAGCTTTAGTGGGCATAATTGAACTCCAGTTGCCCCAGGGCAAGGCGATCCACGGCCCCTTCCATCACTATTCAACCCACACTTAAGGGGTTCCACCAGGAAATCGGGGAGAGGGTCCGGAGCCCCCTGGCTGCCGGGTGTGGGAATCAGAGGGAGAGGGAGGGACACTTGGCAAACCCGAGCAGCAGCTCGGCCTGGCTGGGAAAAGAACAGCCCCCGCCCCCCCGCGCCCGCCCCTCTACCTCACTGTTCGAGTCATTTTCTGAGCCCAACTGAAGATCTGTCTGGTTCGTTTCTGAATCAGGAATGAGCCCCCTTGGGGGGACCCTCTTTTGTTTTTCTTTCCCAAGGGCTCCCTGACATTCCTCGCTATAAAGACCACGTTGGGAGTGCCCACTGAACGTATAACACGGCTGTCCAGCCCTATTGTCCCATCTCCACGTGAGAACGACAAGAAATAGGTCCTCTCCCGCGGAGATGCCCATTAAGGGCCACTCCACCGACCAGGCATGAATCCCACTCGGCGGCCTTACTAATTGTCCAGCCCTGAGGTGTTTTGTTGTGGGCTGCCCACCCGGCCACCTTACGGAGCCTATTTTAATGAACAAAAAGATCCAACCTGCTCCAGCAGGCTCCCTCACATGGAAACAAAGTATCAGCCAGGAAGAGAGCTTTTGTCCCCTCTCAACTTCCGGACACCTAATTGCTCCGAAACGTCTTCCAGTGGGAATTCCGGCAAAGAAGTCCTCCCGTCTCCCTTTCCAAAGGAAGGAGAGAGGCATTGTGATGTCATACTTCTTACTTCCTTTCAGAAAGCTTTCTCACTGTCCCACACCCTAACTCCCATTCCCTTTGGAAAGAACCAGTTCAGGGGCAGGCCCGGCCTCCAGGTTTAGGTGGGAGCTGTTCAGCTATGGGTGTCACTCCTCTGGACCTGGGCGGGAGCCCTTGAGTGGTCCGCTCAGAGTGGGTGGGGTTGGCTCTCAACCCAGTTAGGAAATGGGAGAAGCTGGCTCACCTACAGGGTTGCCCGTCCGTGGGCCAGGATACCTCTGCCTCCCACGTGGGGCCCTTGGTGAGGAAGCTCAGGGCTACATCTGCCCAGGGGCTGGCACCGACACCCAGCTGCAGAAGGCACTCAAGGGTGACTGGCGCTTCCGTCTCCTGGCATCTGGGGTAGCTGGCCCTTCCTCCTGGAGATTAATCAGTGTGGCCAGTTGGGAAGAGGCCACTAGGGTTCCGGTCCCTGCCCCCCACAGACAAGTTTAGACAAACAAGAAGAAGGAATAGGTGAGTGGACACACTCCAAAGCCGGCTCTCTGCCCCCGTCCCTCGGGGGATGTCGCCTCACCCTCTGCCAGTGAATTTCTGGGGCTGCCTCTATCATAAATACTCTGATTAAAATGTAAATTTAGCCAACCTATCAGCTTCCCATTAAGGGGACTCTTTAAAAACGCCGTTAATCAGCTGAAAGATATGTAGTGAAATACCACTCATCAATTGTAACTGCTTATGACAGTTAACAAAGCTTTATATTTGCCCCAAACATGAGCTGATCTATCCATTATGCCAAGGTTCACTCTCACGCTAATTGTACATTTTCTTCTCTAATGCATTTTTGCTGTTATCTCATAGGCTAATGAAAGCCAGGAAATCAATAAATATAAATTATACATGCAAAGAAGGACTGCTGCGAACATAAAGTTTCTAATTAATTGCACTTGATTAATTTATATCCTTTAATTATCTTGCTAAGCCACAAACAACATAAATATCTTTGCAATCTGGTTATTGCTATGTCAGTCATAAAAAAGCAGACACAGTAAATCTATGAAATCTCGCAAACGGCATTGCCAGAAAACAGAGAATGGCATAACCCATAAATATCATCGGATTTACTCAGGACACCGATGAATAATTTCCCTGTGACAAATTAACACTAAATATGTTGTATGGCTATTTGACAAAGGTTATAGTGATGTCGCAGGCTTAAAGGGTGCACATGGAGGAAGCAAAGTGTGGATTTTGCCGCTAGGCTCATAAAAATCTTCTCAAGCAGGGGAAGAGTGGCGTAGGTAAGGGCTCACACGTGAGTAAAGATTCAGTGTCACTTTGCAAATGAAGGCGCTTTCTGCTGGTCCGGTCGAGAGATGAATTGTTCCTTACTTGATTTCTCAGTTTCCCTTTGATAAACTTGACCGACCAAAAATAATCCCACTTCTTTAGCAAAAGCGGAAAAAATATATATATTTGAAGTAGGAATTTAAACCCAGGAACTTGATCCCAAGTTGGAAAAAGGGCTGAGTGTTGTCTGCTGCCATTGTCTTAAGAGATGCAACTTTTCCATGGAAAGTGGTTTCTTTTTGTCCGTCCTCCCTCCCTTTTAATTTTATCTGACTCTGCTAAGCCAGCCATCTGTCACTACGCTGAAATCTAATCCTCTCTGTCCACCCAGCTTGCTCTTTGTCCTAGGCCACTGCATATAACCAAGCATCTATATCTACAACTTTCATAAATGCATAAAAAGAAACTGTATCTGTCCGCAGCTACACTCAGACAAAGGCCATCTGTCAGCGACCACGGCCATTCTCTAAAAAGAAAGCATCCAAAGGGATTTGCCCTTTACCAAGTAAGCCCACTTAACCCTTCCAATAAGATTAACTGTTATTTGTTTCCATTAAATAAAAACGACCATGCTAATATACATTTAATAGTTCTCTTAACAGTTGCGGAAAAGATCAGCTCTCATGTGGATATCTTTTGTAGATAAAACATACACGCATATAAATACTGGAATTATGACGGCAATAAGATAACCTATCAGGCAGAAGGATGTTTTCACTTCCTCCCTCCAGTCTGGGGCTATGAAAGAGAAGCCGACATAAAATATAGAAGCCAGAAAGCCCCATAGCCCCCCCCACCCCACCCCACCCCCCGCCTTCAGTTTTACAGTAAATAGCACTTCCAGCTACAACACGCGGCTGGGGGCACACAGTCATTAAGAGTCAGAGGGCACTCTCTGACCGGTCTGCCCTGTCCTCACCGCGCGTTCTCGCAGACACGGCTCTGGCGCTCCGCAGCTCCCGGGCCACCGCGGCGCGCTGTGCAAATATCTGCACGCCAAGGGTCTCGGTCATGATGGGAAATGTGTCGGTGGAGGGGAAAAAACTGCCATTAAGGGACGCTAATGTAGGGCTACAGTGACATTTGGGGATTTCGGTCTCCTCTTTCCATCCTAAAGATGGCATCCTGAAGTTGTTGGGCTTAGCATTTCGGAAGCGAGATACATGATGCATTTGTGTTGATGGAAAAGCCCAGGCAAAATTTTTCAAGCGTTTATTAATTCTCTATTTGTTTACGGACAGATCACTTCAGAAAACGGTGTTTTTAATGTTGCATCCCCAAGGCAGGAAGGCCAGATTCTTTCTGCCCCGCCCCGGGACGGCTGGGGTACAGTCCATATATTTTAACATAAACTCAGTTGACCGCCAGATCCCACTGCGGTGGTAGTGCCCTCAGTGCCCAGAGTGCCCTGTCGTCCACGTGGGGGTTGCTGGGCCGAAGGGGCCAGACGATGACTGGGGTTGGGTGTAGGGGGTGAGCCAGGGGGCAGGAGTCAGGGCAGAGACAGGAGTCTACTCCACCTGCCGTGTCTGGAATTCCGCAACTACGTGTTTGCCGTGGATCGAGACACATCTATCTGTGTCTGCAAGGTGACCGGGGCGGGAGGCTGGGGGGGGGGGTGTAGGTGGGAGTGGGGAAGCTACCCAGCAGATGAAACGCCTTTATTTTTCCCTTCCCAGAGCGTTTCTAGGTTTTCCCCCTTGAAACAGTTTACACGGTCGGGTCGTGACTACTCCGTTTCACAGGGAAATCCAATCAAAAGATTCCCGGGTCCAAACATACACGCCTGGCCCTTGGCAATGTGTGTGCTTTCCTTGCCTCCTTTCCTCGAGCAGTGCCCAGTCCTCGCTGTGGCCGTGTGGCCTTCCCCAAATGCTCAGCCGTGCGCTGTGACAACTTGCTCTCAGCCTGAGACGTCTCTCTGCGGGGGGGCCTCCACTCGGGTACCCAGGAGTCCAGCCCCCCACCCAGCGAGCGGATAGCTAAGCCTCACGGTGGCATCTCAGGAGGAGGGGGAGGAGCCCCGCACTTGTCCGAGGTGAACGTATTGGTCTCTAAGGAGACAGGTAAATCTCCGGAGGCTGCAATCAGATTGGTGAGGCGGATCCGCTCCTGCTGCAACTCGCCTGCCTCCCGGCTTCGGCTGCCGGGAGGTAATGAAAGAGCCGTGGGCAGAAAGGCAGGCCCGTGCCAAGTACGGCTCTGCACGTTCCCCTGGCTGATGGTTGGAAAAATACCAACGCGTCCAGCAGGGAGGAAGTCTGTATCTCCCACTGAAGTTCACTCGACTTGTCATTTTCGATTTAATGCACCTAGGTAGCAAGCTGCCTCACTAGGTTTGACTGCAATTACCTTATCTCTCCTATTTTTAGTGACAGGGCCAGATTATTTTAAGTGCATTTTATAGAAAACCCTTCTTTACTGAAGTATAAAGACTGTAATAAAGACAATACAATGTTTTGAAACTGTTTTAAATCCTTCACTCAGCGTTGCTTCTACAGATCTAACATGTAGGGGTTCTAATCTTACTGCTACTAATTAGAGCTTTAGTGTAATTGTACCAACAGGGTGCTTGGCATAATAATTACTATTGAGGGATTCTGGGGGCGCAGCAACATGCCTACATAATGCAGATACGTCTAGTATTACAGTGCAGTCACCTTTGTATGTTGACTCAAGTTGGATTTTAACCAAGTAAGGGGTTATTTTGCCTTTATAATAAAGCTTAAAAGGCATATACATATGTATGATTTAGGTATCCATTTTTCCTCTCTGAGTCTTTTGAATATTAATTAGCAGGAACCCCAGAGGACAATGGGGACACGTTTTGTTCCAAACACCTCACCGGTGCGGGGCAACGTGCCTTGTGGGGAGGATTGTCCACGCCCGTGCGGCTGGGCGTCCATCCGGGTGCCGCGCCCAGGTGACCCCAGCGTGGGGGTCTTTCCCAGGAGAACCCCGCCTCATGAGAAGCAGAGGAAAGACATGGGGGTTCGGGAGTCCACCGGGAGCTGAGTCCGTGTGGAAGCTCTGTCTGGTGGGCAGGAGGAGTCTCTGAAAACATTTTCTCAGTCATACTTGCATCTTTGAAAATGTAAACCTGCACTGGGCATATCCACTTCTATTTCTATCTCGACTTGTACCTCCCACCAAGTAGTTTTGGTTATCGTGACCCGTGTCCCTATTGTGTCCTGGAAAGGGGATGTCTGAAAAGACCCACCCAGGTGTTACCTGGGGGAGGTGGGAGTTGTGTGGGTGTAGGCGTGTGAGGCGGCGGTGGGTGTGAGCGCACGTGCCAGTCCTTTTCCACTCGAGACACGCCTTGGCATTGGCCTCTGGTGGGCAGGTGGCCTCAGAGGCTGTACCAGATGCATCAGGCCACAAACAAGGACACTGGTTGGTGTCACTTTTAGTGGTGCCCAAGCAAAATCAGCTCTAGGGGACGCTCCATGCCTGGCGTGGGAACTTCTTGCCACTGAGCTCCTGGGCCCCGGAAGGCATCGAGATTCAATGGACTGGAGCTGGTGCGTTCTTATGCACAAACACGGGCCTGCTGGATTTGTTTTTGTTTTGCTTTGTTTTGGCCCCTGTGAAAGAGTTTCTTTCTACAAAGCTGATTTCACAGAGCAGTAAGTCACCTGAGAGGGTGTCACCAGCCACTTAAAGTGCACCACGGAGGCTTTGTGAAGGTAATAAATGCGTTGGCTGGGTAGTGTGGAATGGCCCGCAGCCTGAACGATAGCTCCATTTAGCTCCCTCAGCCTTGTTTTTACCGCCCCTTAGTGCCTCATTTTTAAAGTGGCAGGAAACCGATTTCTGATTACAAATCAGTGGGTGAGGATGTCAGCGCTGGACGGTGAATTCAGCTGTGAATCCAAGGAGTCCCCCCTGTGTTGCTGGGAAATGGGGGGGTCCGCATGTGGAGGCCATGGCTGTAGGCAGCACAGAAGGAAACACATTTGTTAATGGAGCGCTTTTCCTGCCCTCTCTGGGGCAGGGCCCAGGGCAGCCCCAGACTGTCGCTCAGCACTCCTCCTCGTCCCGAGGGTGACAGGAAAAGTTCTGTTTCGCCAGGGAGGCCAGGCTGCTCCCCAGGCTGACGGATGAGCAGGATGCCCGTCCCCCCCACCGCACCCCACCCCACCCCACCCCACCGAGCCTTCGCTTCCTCATGTAAACCCGAACTGTGGGTGCTCCTGTCACGCAAGATACCTTTTGATGAGGCCCCTTTTTTCTTTAAGCTTTTAAGATAATCTTAGAGAAATCATCAAGCCATAAAAAGAAATCAATAAAAACAGAAAAGGTTCCCATCACCCCGAAAAAAATCCATAACTTTTGCATTTTAATAGAGATGCTCCAGCGCCAGGCCTGTCATCTGCCTTCTGATGTGCCCCTTTGATTTCCCTCGTCTCTCACAGCGCTCTTGACTTTCTTGAGAAAGGGATTATTGAATTGTGTGTCTCCCTCAGATGTACTTGATCACTCAAGTATCTGTACTTAAGAATGTTAGAGTCTGTTCAGCTGTGGCCTCTTTGGGGCTCATCGGGGCTTGTCATCTTAATATTAATTGGGTTTTGTGCAGGAATCTCAAGCCCTCCATGGAGTGGCTTTCGAGAGAGAAGATTATGCCCAAAGGCAGACACAAAGACAAACATATTTAGCACAACAATTATGCTAATTGCAGAAACATTCTGTCGTGAAATAAGCAAATCTGATTAAGGGCCCTCCCGACATGATCAAATATTAATCTCATGTCTTCGGTCTAACCTGGTTCCCGACGTAAGAGGCTTCTTACGGTTTTATGTATTAACAGATTTGTGGAAGCTAAACATGCAGAGACAGCCAAGCCGGGGGTAGGAAAAGGATGTTTGCTGAATGTAATCCACTTACATTTAAAATAGACACAGATAGGATCATAAAGCCGAAATCAAAATTAAAGCCCACCCCGCCAGACAAGACGTTTTCTGTGATTCCCGCTGCATGGTGACTCAGAAACATACTGTCCAGAGGAATTACTAATGCTCGTTTCTGTTTCAAAAAACGCGAGATCAATATCTTTATGGGAAGCCACCACAGTAAATGTATAGTCATCGAAACTTCCCAGGCTTTCTGGATACGCACAAAACTGCTTGATAATAGCAGGAGTAATAATATTCTTGCTGAACTAGAGAGTTAATTTTATTTGTAATTTTCAGCTGCTTTCAACTTAATTGCACAATTTCCTCAATTATTAAAGTTCATTCTTATACTTAAGTTCATTAGCCATAGTCAAATGGGTGAATTACTTTGCAATTTCAATATCTGTTGGACAAAGCCGCATTAATAGACTCACCCTCCAAACGTGGTTTCTCAGCCTTTCCTACAGTATCTGCCCTGGCCATCCTAACCGTCCAAATTAGAGGCCAAGGACTGTATTGCTTTTTTCTGTTTTTATGAATATCTCTGAAGTGTTAATGATTTTAACCACATGGGTAGCCTTTTCTGTTTGGTTACTTCGCAGGGACGGAGCCAGGGAGGGTGGCAGTAGCCGGACGGTGTCAGAGCCCCGGGTGACGCATATGAAAAAGTGCATATGCACGACAGTGTGATTTCTCAGCCTCTGCACTTGGCCCGAACGTGGGATAGTGCTGTGTGCACAATGGACGCCTGCAAAACCCCAAGGCGGGCCTCTGGGTCATCAATAAGTCATATTTCCAACAAGCTTCTACGCTGTAAGGCTCGTTGCTACAGACAGTATGATTCTGTACACTTATACTACATACATAATGTATGTCCATTGTAATGTTTCCAGAGAGGGGGGCACATGCCACGGTGCAATTGTAGGCACGAGAGAGGCACGAGGGGCATCCTCAATCTCTCCATCTCTCTTTCACACACACACACGTGCACACACCACGAACCTGCTTAATGCACGTGTGTGTGTTGACTATATTTAAACACGCACATGTGCCCTTGTACCCAAACTGCCACTTTCTATTTGTTTTGCCCCCCACCGTTCAGAAGCCCCTTTGCCCCCCCCCCTCCCCCCAGTATCTCCTGTGATTAATGAACATGCACTTGCTTCCTGCTCTCGACGCACAACTTAACCCAGCGTCCTCCAGGGAAGGCGGCTGCCGGGCTGCCGAAAGTTGTCAGCATCGCCGTCTGAGAACACACACGGCCCCGCCTGCGTGGTCCCCGGCTGTCTCTGGCGCACACAGACTCGCTGCAAGACGTCTGGGTGCCGGGAGGTCCGGACCTCAGGGACGCGAAGGGCTGCCAGCCTGGCTTATCTCCCCAGCAATTAGGCTTGTGTTTCTGCTTTATTAACTCGGGTCCAACAGTGCCCTGCCCTCTGTCACCAGGGGCACTAACAGACGGTAGTCACTCTGATTTGGAAACCCTACAAATGAAACGACAAAGTGAGAGGAAGTGGAGTTAAGGCGAATTGTGTAAAGATAAGGCAGTCGTGCACTTCGCAGTTTTTCTACGGAGTAGTTTTTCAAATGTGAGGGCGAGGGGTCTTGGATTTTACACGTGGAGACGCAGAAACTAACTAACGGCTAAAAGGAGTAAGCCCGGCTTCCCTGATGCGTTTGTTAAACCTCACCGATAGGTGAGTTCTTGGAGGAGGTTAGGAATAATTGATTGTGTATGTTCTCTCCTAAGTTCCGTGTTTCACTGCCTGCCCCTTGAAAAGGATTTTTTTTTTCCTATTAAAAGAGCATGTGAATTCAGGTGTTTATTTTCCCAGGAGCATATTTCAACAGGTCTGTATCTTCATCATCTCCAGGGAAGATTTGCTTTTATATTTGTTAAACTCATGTCCTGCCTTTCCAGGAAAAACATTTACCCACCTCATGGAAGATTAAAATTACCCAAGGAAAGAAAATGAAATTGAATGATGTGGTTGGTGGGGGTGGGGGCGGGGGGGGGCGGAGCTGTCCAGTGAAGCTGATTTCCACCCATCTGCTGTGGGAACGGTAATAATTTGTTTAGCAATATGATTTAACAAGAAGCGTTAGCTCTGGGTATGGATCTGCCGGGGCTTGAGAAGGCTGATAAGATGTGATTATCTCTCTGCAGAAATATCAGGGTGGCTGAAAGGTAGTTTGAAACGAGGTTAAAAATGAAGCGACACTAAGCTCCTCTCACGTGTGTCAAAACAATCACATTTTTTCTTTTCTTGTCTTTTCTTTGATGACATTTGCTCATATTGGAGGTGGAGACATTCTCCGTAGCAAACTGTAAGCCTTGACTAATTTTAAATTTAATGTGGCTCTGTCTGAGAGACAGCTTTAAATTTGATCCAGAATCAGCTTCTGGATATTGTGGATAGAATCTTCAATGCTTATAGTATTTGGGAAGCCTTCACTATTGCTATTAGTCCCAGAACTAAAGTCTTATTTCATGATGTTAACAATATTCACGGTATAAACAGCATGTGTGACATAATAAATAACATTTGGCTGGAAAAATGTCTTTGAACTTTAGCTTAAAAATGAAAACAGGTGATAAAAACAGCATCACATGTTAAAAACCATATGTTAGTAAGTGAATATACCTCATCATATTATTTAATCACCTCATGTATAATTACTGTTTCAAACGATTAAGTTTCAAAGTATGAGAATACTCCTTACTTTGAAAGGATGTCATTCAGCTCTAGAAAGAGAAATCCACATAGCCGGAGTTCTTGATTTATGAAATAAAACAGTAAAATGGGTTAGAAAAATGAAACATTATCTCTGTGTACATAAAGAGGAAAAAAAGTATTTGGGTCACTTGCTGAACACTTCTTAAAAGGTCTAAAACCAGATTTCAAAACCCAGTCTTTTGCGTAAAGGCAATTTGGGACATCCGGCCAGTTCCAGAAGTTTAGTCAACATTGGAGAAAGAGAAGCCCCAAGTTTCTCCGCAATCAATGGGCGACGGCTGGTGTGCTCACTCAGCGGGGCTGCAGCACGCGGTCCATTCTGAGCAATAAAATGCTTGGCAAGCCTAAAAAGCTACTTTTCCCCATCCACACATGGGGCAAAACCTTCCCAATGTTGCAGCCCACCCCCACCCAGCTTTCTCCGTCAATTCTGAGTCAATTCTGCAGTGACTAATACTCCCAACCCCCTCCCTCTACCATCTCCTCCTAGTCTGCGAGGCTGACCATGTTTACGCTGATGCAAGGGAGCGACAATTAGTTATATTTATCCACGCTGGGTCCGTCTAATCCCCACTGTTTTTAGTCATGTTAAATCCATTATCCCAAACAAAGCTGCATATGTCCTGTAGGAGATGCACACACAGCCTTGCCTTGTTTACTTGGAGGAGACGGGTTTTATGGAAACATTAAATACATACTGAGCCCTGACTAATGGGGCCACTCGGCAAGCCCCCCCCCCCCCTATTGTTTCACTTCGTCGTGGAAAGCCAAGGCTTGCTGGCTGCGCCCTCAAGGCCCATAGCTTTGGGCCCCCAGCACGTTCCAATTTCCTCCCCAATGATAGGTTTGCGATCACTGCGCGCAAGGGTTGTCGGCAATCCTATCACACACCCACCCTCCTCCCACTCCCAGCACCCAGCGACTCTTTCATCACCCAAGCCTTGCGTCTCTCCCTGCTCACTTCCATGCTGTCTGATTCTGGTCAAAGAACCGCGCCCCCCCCCCCCCACCTTGTTTATTTAGAAAGAAAAATCTTAGACGCTCTATTTACTTACATTTCTCAGCACTTCTTTGTCTTCCAAACCATTCTAGCTCTGAATATGGAAGTTTTACGCGTTATTTGATCAGAAACACAGATCTTTGCTAGTTGACATGAGCAGTTAGGATGGGCTTAAAGTGTGCTTGGAAACCCCCAGTTCCACCCGAAAAAGCTATATACGGCACATGTTGACATCTACAGCCTGAAAACACAGCCAGTAAGAGTCTCGCAGACTAAAGGAAATCAGTACTTAATGCCACAAATACTTGTTTCGGTCCGGAACGGCGCTAGAAACTTTGAGCAGTCAGGCTGTCTCCTGGCTCCCGCGGCCGGGCACGCGCGGGTCCATAACGCGCGGCACAGCGCCATCTGCCGGCCGGCCCGGCCGCCGGCCCGTCCTGGGCAAGCCCGTGGCTCTGAGATCACCCCAGAGGGGAGGCCGGCGTCCCCAGGGGCTTCCTGTCGCTGAGGAGTCCTGGCTGGACTGGGAAGGAAAGAGAGCGGGAGACTGACTAGGAGAGAAAAAAACAGTGCTGGAGAAACAGTTTCCAAAGACCTATTTAACATGTAAAGGGAGGAAGATTAATACCTCTGGAACAGTCCCCTGACGTCTCGCCAAGGGCACAGGTTTTTAGCATTTAAGGTGAAGTTGAGTTTATTTGCATCGAAAGCAAAGAGCTTTTATTTTTTTCTCTTTTCTGTCTATAAAACATTGTACCCTAAGCACATCGTCTTCACAGCCGGCTCTGCGCTGGTTTTCAGAGGCCAGGAAGCATGCACAGGAGCCGGCTGGGGGTCGGGGTAATTCATTTCCGGCCTATGTGGTTGTGCGTGTGCGTGTGTGTGTGTGTTGTGTGGGCTGGGGGTGGGGATTCGGAAGTGCTTTTAGAGCCACCGGGGCTCTGTCTGGCCATCGATCGCAGGCATCAGCGGAGGGACAGCCCCTCTCAAGGGCCGAATGGGAGGACTGTGGAAATGCAATCCACACACCTCTGCGTGGTTCCACGGTGCCTCGAATGGGATCCAGGAAACCCATCTTTGATGAATTGCAAAAGACCCAAGCTAAATGGACCAAAGAGGTGATCATTATTCTCGAGAGGGACCTCGCGGCAACACAGGAGAAAACATTATCTGCAATTATTTTTAAGGCTGTGTTGGAACGTTCTTTTCACCCCACCTCCACCTACCAGCCTTCTGTTAACTGCGATTTTCCTCCTGCACCACTGACTTCCAGCATCTCCATTCCTTTCCCCTCTCTTACACTATACCCCCCCACCCTCCTGCCCCGTACACATGTAAGTCATGGGGGTGGGGGCAACCTCCACTTCATGAGGGAGCCCATGGCTGGCTCCACCTGAAGCATGGTTTGGTGGGGTGGGGGTCCCGGGTCCCCGGCACACGAGGGCAAGGAGTGATGGTGTGCTGAAATTGCCTCTGTGTATAGAAGTGACTAGGGATGATCCTTCTTTGCCCGACTCTCTCTGGGGCATTGGGTACAACAATGCCTACAAGTCACACAGTTTGGGGTTCAGAGCTACCTGGGCCCTCGAGAGGTCTAGTCTCAGGGTGGCCATGGAGGGGCCTGTGGGGTCCGAGAAGGCTGCTCTTTTCTCGGAACTGCCTCCCACCCTGGTGACGGTTTTCTAATCAGTGTTTCTCTAGATGCTGTGAACCATCCACTTGCAGACTGAAAATCTGCTGATGTTTTTAGGGTATTGCACACGCTCTCACTCTCGCTCTCTCTCCCCCTCCCCTCTCCCCTGAGCATACACAGTCTTTTGCAGAAAAAAATCAGACATATTCATTGCAGAATTCAAATTTAATGTCTAAAGGATTTTAGAGCCTGGGGTTGCCACATAAAATACAGGATATCTAGCTGAATTTGAATTTCAGAAAAACAATGAATAGATTTTTTTTTTTTTTTAGTATAAGAATGTGCCAAATATTGCATGGGACATAATTATACTAAAAAATAACCGCTGCTCATCTGATATTCGCATTTAACTAGCTGCCAGTTTTTGTTTGTGTTTTTACTGAATCTGGCAACCTATTAGAGAGTCTTTAGACAGGAAACTGAGATCGACGGAGGTGAAGTGATGTGCACGGTTGTAGAGGCAGGACCAGAGCCAGAAATCAAGCCTAGAAATCCAGTTTGGGTCCTCGTACTCAACCACACTACCGTGCTTCCCCCTGGTGAGCCGAGCAGGCTGAGGTGCCGAGTGGCTCGTGCAATTAAACCAGTTCCTGCCAGAATCACCGCAGGGCGGTCAAGCACACTCAGGTTGCACAGTGAAGTACAATGCCATTCATTTGGAAATGCTGCTGTTGGAAATTTGCAATGTTTACCCAAGTAAACCTTTTCTTGTTGGAGAGCCCAGCATTTTTTTTTTCTGTGACCATGGGCCACGATGGCTTCAAGGACTTTGTTCTGCCAAGTGACTTCAGACACAGAAATACCCACTTACCAGCCAATCCTGCGCCGACCGTTCCTGTCTCAGCATTAAGGCAAAAGTCCTAAGGCCTTGTGTAGACAGGCCCTGTTTATCTGGATGAAAAGACTAACCAGATAATCTGAAAAACATTCTAGTATTTATCATGGGCTTAAATTAATTACGCATCTTGAGACTGTTCCCCACATTCATGGCAAGAGTCCTTCTTTCTCCCAGAAAATCTCAGGGTGGCCATGGGAGGGATTCCTTTAGAGGCTCAGCTGGAAGAAGCGGGCTCAGCCACGCCCCTAATGGCAACTGGGCTTCACTTCCCTTATTTTTAAACTGAGGGCTTAGTACTTGACAACCCCTCAGGCCCATTCTGGTTCTAGAATGCTAGGTTCCTACCCGTCACTGAGCCATTTACTCTGGTAACAGTATTTGTTTGTTAAGCTCCAATTGGAAGACACAGCGGAATGATATCGAAGTCTCCCCTAAGTACTCCGCCCTGCCCGGGATGGTGCTGATGCTGGCTGCGCTCCCCTCAGGAATCTGGCCACCAAAACCAAGGGAAGAAAAAGGTATCCATGAAACTATCTGCAATGCAAAGAAAGGTCAGCTTTAGCTGCAAGCCCGAAATGAAACACTGTTAATCCCAAGTGGCAGAATGGGCTCCAGGTGAGACGGGGCTGTGCCCATACAATGTCTCGCTCACTAGGCCCCAATCCCCTAGGAGCCGCTGCTCTTGGAGGGCTCTCATTGGGCCACAGAAGCACCAAGTGGCATTCTGAAGGATCTGGACTTCTTACAACTATTTCCAAACGCCCCGGCCTCACCGTGGAGCCCCATGGGCATCTCCCCAGCTCACTGTGACCGGTGAGAAAAGCCCACAGTAGGTGAGAGCAAAAGGAAAAGAGAAGATCTGGCAAAAGATGGCAGAGCCTTGTTTGTCTGGGAAACTCCCATTTCCAGTGTGTCGTTCATATTTCCCTGCGGAATGGAGAGGAGGAAAGGAGGCCAGGGGAGACAAAAGATGAGAAGTGCTCCCTTGGGCCCTCTCTCCTCGTTCCTCCCTTCATTCCTTTGTCTTCTGACTCATTTTTAACCTTAAAATTGCTCCTGCGTAGAGGCCATCCAGCCAGGCGAGTGTGGGTGGACCTGGCGCTCGAATGGCAGGGGGCCTGAGGCTGCCTTCCCATGCGGCCGCAAGCCTTCCCCGCACAGGGTCTGCTTTGCACGGAGGAGCCCCGCCTGCCTTCATGGCAAGGGCAGGGCTGGGGCTCACAGAGGTGGGTGGGTAAGTTGTTTTGAAACTAAAAAACCCTCATGTACATTGTTCATTTCTTGGCCAGGGCCAACGCAAGGGCCTTGCTCTGAAGCGCTCTGTGGATTATGCCCGTGGAACTACTTCCCTCTGGCTCTCACCATCTGCGGAACCCTGTCCGTGCTTTCCCTCGTGAGTGCGTGCTGTGCTCTGTAAGCTCCTTTTTGGGGATAAGAATGTGCTCTCCAGACTCCCTTAGCCACGTCTGGACACGTAACCAAGCACCCAGGCACGACCTGCTGGGAAAGAGGCTAACTGTTTAACAGGAAGGAGTTAGTTCCACCTTGAAAAGAAAGGAGGGACTTCCACCCCTGGACCAGCACCTAGGACTGTGTCATTCCCTAAAGATCAGAAAACACCCACGTTTGCTGCTAGGAATAACCAGTACTTATGGGGGCTGGCTGTGTGCAAAGTCTTTTGCATCCAACCTTCCTTGAAAGGTACTGTTATCTCCATTCAATGAATGAGTGAGTGAGGCTGAGAGAGATTTAGTGACTTGTACAACCTCACTATTAACTGGTAGAGGGAGGACTCTTAGAGACTAAGTTCATGGACTCGGAGTCCATGTTTGCAATGACTTCTGATAACAAGGGGTAACCGTGCCGCCCACCTAGTCCATCCAGGCTCTGCTGTGCGCGCTTCACGCAGGTCAACCGATCAGCCCCCACTGGCCGCCTGGGGAGGCAGGGCCCACGGTGCTGTGTAGCCCATTTTTTTGGATGAGGAATGTGGAACGTGGAGATTCAGGGAGGAGTTGGCAACTTCAGCCAGATTTATACATACGTGTGTGTGTGTGTGTGTATCTCCCCTCTGGATCAGCGCAGGTGGTTGGCATCCCTCCTAATCAATTTTACAGTAAAGCCTCACGTAAACTGTGAAAGACAAAATAAAACAGAAAAACAACGATGACAAACCAATGGCAATACCTAACCCGCCTCTCTGGACCCTGGCAAGGAAGCTGTCGTACCTGCTCCCGTCCCCAGCAGAGGTTCTGTCCGTTCTCCCCACGAAGAAGTAAGGCTGGGGGCCAAGGGGCGCTCCACGGCTGCCTCGGGTTCCCCAGGGCCGCAGACCATGGACGGTTTGTTCTTTATATAACTGCACAATCTCTCTCTCTCTCTTTCTCTCTCTCTCTTGCAAACACACACATGCACCCATTTACTCTCTCCCCCTTACATCTAAAAATCCAGCTTCTGGAACTTTCCATTGATTCCTCACTTTAGCCCAGCACTGCAGCTCAGGCTGGAGAAGCTGGGGACTATCAGGTGTCATGAGGTGGGGTCTGGGCTCCACGGTCCCGGGAGGGACCAGGGGCCCCCTTGCCGCCTGGTGGGAGAGCAGCCCCGAGGAAGTGGCCGCCGTATTTCCCTCGTGAGTCTATTCTGAGTACTGTAAGCGCTGTGTAACGCTGCACCTGTGGGTGCTGTAATGACAGTGCATCGGAGCCGCAGGCAGCACAGTGACGGGCAGAGGGAGAGCTACTGGCCTCCCG
Source organism: Desmodus rotundus (assembly GCF_022682495.2). Taxonomy (NCBI): domain Eukaryota; kingdom Metazoa; phylum Chordata; class Mammalia; order Chiroptera; family Phyllostomidae; genus Desmodus; species Desmodus rotundus. The sequence continues at coordinate 4,587,830 of NC_071398.1, forward strand.
CGGATTTTTAAAGTCAGCACGTTTACTGTTGTGGAAATCACCGAGTCGTTAGCAGAGGGTTTTAAACATTGTTTAAATGAAAGCAGTCTCCTCACACTACAGCCGTCTGTCTGTGAGCCTCCTCATCTCCCCGCTTACCGACTTACGGTGAAATGCCCTGCACCCCACTGGGGCGTCCGCAGACTGGGGGGCACCAGTCGTGCTGGGAGGTGAAAGTTTTCCATCCCAGGTTGGGAGGAGCAAATGGTTTGTCTGCCAGAGACTGGCCTAGGCCACGGCCACCGCGCACCTTTCTCTGCTGTTTGCAGAGGCGCCAGGTGACAGCTCGCATGCCTTGCTGCGCTCCCATCTAGCCTGAAAGCTGACACGCTGACAAAATTAATCTCCACGGACGCCCGCTGGGGAGACTGATAGCTGTACTCAGAGCTCCTGCCCCCTGTCCCCCGATGCCACTGTCCGCTGCCAGCCCGGGACCGCACAGGCCCCTGCCCTAGGCCCAGCCTCCTGGAGACAGTGCCTTCAGTCGCTCCCAGCCATGCCTCTCCTGCTAGGGAGCAGGGGCACTGCCAGGATGCGTCCGAGAAGCAGAGGTGGCCTGACATCCATCCCCAATCATTAAACGAGTGCTTCCCACCCCCAAAGACCAGACGATCTGGTCTCCTTGTGGGCAGAACGCGGGTGGGGCGGGGTGCGCCGCGCGGACCTGGGAGCCATCCTAACTGGGTTCTGCTCTTGCTTGTCACTCCCTCACTGAGCACCTTTGTGCCTCCGTTTCCTCATCTGTGACGTGGGCACAGCCGCAGCGCGTGTCACTTAAGATTGTTGTGAAAAATGAAAGGGACCCTCCAAGACTTGCCTGTGCAGTGCACAGCATCTTACAGATCAGGAGTTGGCGAAATTTTTCTGGAAAAATATTTTAGGCTCTGAGGACCATGTGGTCTCAGTTTGCAATTACTTAACTGCTACTGTAGCCTGGAAGCAGCCACAAGCCACAGGTAACTGAGTGTGGCTGTGTTCTACTAAAACTTTATTTATAAGAACAGGTAGTAGGCCAGATACGGGCTCTTAGGTTACAGTTTGCTGATCATCATTAATTTACAAACGAATAAATGCCAGCAGCTGTTGTTACCCGTGCCAATGCCTTGTTGCTCAGCTGTCACACACAAGTGGCTGCTGGTGAATTAAGGAGACATGGTCCCTCTTAAAAGTTACGATCGGTACTGGCAGAGGGGACGTGCCAGTTCACAAACACTAACTGTCCAAGAAGCACGATGCATAAACGAAAAGCCGTTATATGAAACCTGGAGCGATATGTAGTGCTGAATGTTTCATTTTTATTTTCTAAAGCTCCACCCCCACCACATGAAAACAAATCAGGAATATTTGGCTTTTACCCCTCAGTGATGTCACCTTTGGAGACTAAGGATTCTTCCAGCCAGACAAATTAAATGTGCACGGACATCATTGCATCGGGCGCTACCCGGGCCTCGGCTGCTCTCAGGACAGCCGCAGAGTGGGCAGCCGGTGAGGCTTCGTTTCAACTCACAGCCCATTTGCCCAGGTCCATCCTCAAGCAGCCAACACAGCCAGCTTGACGGCTTTCTGAACAGACAGTCAGTTCATTTAACAAGGGACCTCAGGGTGGAGAAGGCTGCCAGAGGCCTTCGGAGAGAAACAGAGCACAATAGCCCCCCTTCGAGGTGCCGCTCCAAGGACATGGCTTAAAACACTTTGGGTTTAAGGGCAATGACAAAGGATGCTTGTCACATGTACATCCGAGCTGGTCTTCAAGGTGGGTTATACCCAGATGGGGAGGCGGCTGCTTAACACAGTGGCTCCTAGTCTGAAAGGGGCCCTGCCTGGGCAACAGGCCAAGCTGCCGTGTTCTGCCATCTTGACCATGGACTTGCTCACTCCTTCTTGAACTCTGCAAGTATTGTCGAGAAGACACTGCCTGCATGGCTGGGAGCTGGGCACTAGGAGATTTAAAAATGAGGAAATCATGCAACTTAAGCTTCTACAAGGTACTTAGACACAGTGTGACAGGGAAGGTAATATCACTGATCGGAAGGGGGTCATTTCCGTGGAAGATGCTGGTTCCAATCTCGTTTTCACAAGGGCGAGGCTCCCCTTCTAACAAAGGACAATGTTAGAGTGAAAGGACAGAGCCCGTGTCACCTACCTGTGTGCTAACAGCCCTCTCTGGAAGGGTGGCATGGACGGATTGACGCTTAGAGCCTGCAATGGGGGTGTGGGGTGTGGGGTGCCTTCCTGCCACACCTGTGAGTTTCTTTGTCCCACTTTTTCCACCGTAAGTGGTTTGCTTCCTTTCACTTTCCCTGACTAGTGCAACCTTAAGGTCCAGCCATTCCCCACTTCTCTTTGTCCCCTAAGTCCCCAGAGGAGTGAGTAACCTGATTCACACACACAATGTAGGTTTCACACACCCTCAACCCCCCTTTCCTTCTGATGTTTGACTCTACCCCCCATCTGAGGGTCACGTGCTAATTCAGTGAAATTCGACAGAGATGCTGACTCCTGGGGTGTGCAGAGCTGGGGACTCCTGAGTTCTAAGCCCTTGCCCAAACCTGGCAACGGCTTTTATTTTCAAAGGCGATCACAAGATGAATATCAAAGAATTTACAGAATCCACATCGGGAAACCTGTCAGAAAATTGTTGGGAAAATAAAGTGAATCAATAGAATGTCAAGAGACCCAAATGGAAGAAAAAAAAATAAATTGAATATTCATTTTCTGTTTCACCAGGGGTAGGGATTTACTGGGACCAAGGCAGCTGGTGGGATTTTCGGCTTTCCTTGGCATGGTTCAAATAATTTTTGTACTGTGCATTGGATTAGTATTCAATTAACTCCTTTAAAATTATAATGTGCAACGTCAACAAACTTGTTAACGAGTCTACAGCACCATTAGAGCGGTTAATGGCCACCAGGTACAACAGATGAATGCCGTACTCTGACACACAGAGAATGTCTCACCCAGATTTAGTGACTGCGGCTCCCGTTTGCATAGCCGCTCCACTCTCAGAACCGTGGATGCCCGTAAACACCCGAGAAAAATGCCCATATAGATATTTTAAAGATTTTGTTTATTTATTTATTTTTAAGAGATAGGGGAAGGGAAGAAGAAAGAGAGGGAGAGAGACATCCATGTGTGGTTGCCTCTTGCATGTCCCCCTACCAGGCTGCAGCACCTCAGGCATGTGCCCTGACCGGGAACCGAACCGGCGACCCCCTGGTTCACAGGGCGGCACTCAATCCACTGAACCACACCAGCCAGGGCTGGTTGCCAACATGTTTTAAATATAATCCCTCCCAACTGCTCTTACACAGGCTGCCTAGAGATTGACAAAAACAACAAATGATTGTCTACCAGGGGTGTCCAACTATGAATTTGGCCCAACACAAAATCCTAAATTTACTTAAAATCTTTTTTTTGCTCATCAGTTTTTGTTAGTGTTTGTGTATTTAATGTGTGGCCCAAGACAACTCTTCTTCTTCCAGTGTGGCCCGGAGACGCCAAAAGGCTGGCCGTCCCTAATTACTGTATCAGACATCCTTGTTGGACTGAGAGAAACTGCTGGAAGCCTTCACACACTCAAACACCCCCACCCACAGAAACAGAGGGAGCAGCAACACCCATGGGGGGGGCCCGAGAGTTTCAGGGGAGAACCGAGAAGCCACCTGTCCTCATGTTAGTACGTAAACGGTCATATGAAAAGTATACGCTGGACTTTAATTATTGTAGTAGGATCAAGAATGCAGCTTCCGGCACATTTCTTAAACCAAACACATAAAATTCATTTTATGAACTTTTAGCATTTGATTTAATCCTGAACTAAAGAGACTAATTCTTTTGGCTGAGGGATTTTGTGACCTAAGTCGATCTATCAAGAGTAACCCTGAAAAACGGATTTTAAGTCTGCAAGTTGTCATCTCCATATTTTTAGTTCCAATAAAACACTGTCCAGTACTGACAACGGATTTTGACCAGACGTCATGGAGATGTCACACAGGCCACATCTCTATCCACGTTTTCTCCCGACTCAGAGCTGCCCCACGCAGCTCTGCCCTCCACACACCCACGTGACTACGAATGGATCCTGTGACAATTTCAATAGATGAACTCCTTTTGATCGTTTGTGGAAGAAATGCTGTGTCTCTTTTCCACGATACTGTGAAATTTTCTCACCATTCTTAAGTAACGGCAGAAAGAATAAAATCTAAAAAGAAAGTGCAATTTAATTTGCTTTTTAGAACTGGTTTTTTTTTCCCTCTAGCCTTAGAGGATTAGTTTTCAAAGCAATGGCGAAATCACTGATGTACGCCTTTTCAAGTCAAAAGAAAAAAAAGGCTCCTAAATGCCAAACATTTGCGCTTCGGAGCAAAGCGAGAAGAAAGGAAGGAGGCCAGGCGGCCACAGCCCGACAACGGAGCATTGTCCAGGTAGTTGTCGGCGAAAATGGGATCTCTTTCCAGGCCTTTTTCAGTAGTTAAAGTTTTTCTTTCCTAAATAAAACTTGGCTTTCTTTCGCTAATCTCTCTCGTGGGTGTCTGCCGGTTCTTCTGCATGACCTGCTACATGAAGACTTGTGGAGAAAGGAGGAATCCAAAGCTAGTGCAAGTCTGTATCTACAGTCTCTCTGTCTTTAGAGAACACCCAACATGTGTAATTTGGGGGGGAAAAGAAACCTAACCCAACCTTGCTTTTTTCCCCAGCAATGTACAAAGATGACCTAATTACACTAATAATTACATTCTCCCCAAATCAGAGTATAAATGAATCTGAATTCAATTGTCTACTTTTTTTTTACTTCATAGAAGCATCCTAAAGATTATGAGAAAGAATAAATGCGTAAGAATAATACATCCACGAGACAGAATAAAAGTCCCCCAAACAACCTGGAGAAAACACAAGAATTCGGTGTATGACAGGAGTCACATTTACATCAGAAAAGGGGGTGACAAGTGGCTCAGCGCTGTGGTATTACAGCACCTGACCGTAATTTGGGGGAACGGAGGAAAGGCAGACCCTGGCTCGTGTGACTGAAAGACTACGCTTTAGATGCAGTGGGTTTGTAAGTGTTAAAAAAGCCAACAGTGTTTTCCGACAGTGGAGCTAGACAGTTACCTAACCTTGGTTTGGGAAGCGTGACTCCGAAAGGCAGCAATCGTGAAGGAAACTAATGACGTCCACTGTAGAAATGCTACAGGAGCCTCTCCGTAGAAACACGCAAAGTGATGACAAAGAGGAAAGGGCACACGGGAGGACACACATGTACATGTAACAAAAGGTCCGTGTGCTCAGCACATAAACAGGTGTAGCAGTTCAACGAGAATAAGATGCAGACTTAAAATTCACACGGGAAAAAAATGCAGCGGCTAATTATTTACCTACTCGAAAGGCATTCCAGAAGTTACGATAGTCAACGTCAGTGAGGACGTAGGGACATGGGAGTTCTCACACATTACTTACTAGAATACAAGTGGATACAACTTTTCACAGATAACAGCTTAGATAAGAGCATGCTTGTTAGTCCAGCAAGGGCACTTCTAGAAATTTCTCTAAGGGAATCATCATGGATGTCAATAAAACTTACTAGAAAGATGTTTGTTGAACTATTGTTCAGAATATTATTAACTGTTGTTGATGGAACTGTTATTTGGAATATTAATAATAGCAAAATTCTTTCTCTCTATATAAGAATAGAAAATTGAGTAATTATTTTAAATGTCCCTGTAGGAAATAACAATTCTCATATTTTGCCAATTGAAAAAAGTGTTTCAAGTAGTAGATGTGGAATGACACCATTGTCTTCAAAAAATTATAAGCTATATGTAAAATGTAAAAATGAAGTAAAAATGTTACCATTGTTTAAGGATGGTAACTTCACAATTTTTATTTCATTCTATTTGATTCCCTCTTTCCCACATTTTCTTTAACAAATATGTGTGGGTGGGTGGGGGTCCCTTCTTCTGGTGAACCTGGATTCTCTTCAATCCAACCAAGCTCTGCAGAAGAACCGCCCCCCTCAACCCCAAGCCCTTGTAATGGGTGCTCCCTCCAGAGCTACAGTTTCACGGGCGCGGGGACCCTTTTTCTCTCTCTCCTGTCTATTGTTCTTGGTCCATCACAGGGATGATGCGGGACCACGGATTTATCCTCTGCCCTCTCTAACAGAAAGTCTTTCAAAGCTTCTCATAACTTTTCAGATATTGCTGAAGTTCTTCGAAACTAACTCAGATGCTACAAAATTGCGTCAAGCGGAAACTTCCCCCTTTCTCCAAACCCGGTGATATCTTCAGGGGTGTGACCTAAGGTCAGACAGAAGTGGGGTGTGCGTCTGTTCTCTGGCCTTTCCTCTGTGCTTTTATAAGTGTTTTAATCACCCAGTGCATTGTAATTTATTTTGGCACATATCTCATGAAGTGAAACATAACTGCTTACTTTTCACGTTATGAGGGCAAAGAGCAGAGTTGATATCGTGGCTCTTCTTTATTCTCTTCTGGGCTAAATGAGAGGGAGGGAAATGTACGAGATGACTTTTTTTTGTCCTGTCACTGAGGTTTCCAGAATATCCCCCCTTCCTGGTTAAGAACCTTGACATGTTCACTTTCTTTTTTTTAAAGATAAAGTTAAGAGTCAGGAGCTATAAATGCAAATCCTCATAGTTTCCTGCAAGTGACAGAAATGGAGTAGGGACTGAACCTCAGACGCTGCAGGGAGTGACGCAGACTGCGGAAAAGTGCGTGTTGGCAACTAACTTAAAACCGAGCAAACACTACTTCTGTGGTGAGAAGGAATTATTTTAAAAATCCACGTTGAAGAAATTAAGCTATAGCTCTTGAAAGTATGGACAATCTCTCAACTTCTTCTAAGCTGTTACGGAATGTGGTACAAAGCGTTTGCTGGGAAGAACCTTAGAGTTTGGTCTGTGTGGACAAGGGACCTCAGATGCTGCCCAGGACACTCAGTGCTCAGCAAGACGGAGGTCGACCTTCGTCACATCCCTTTGACCTCAGGGTCACAGTGCCTGCTGATGCATATCTTTGGCTGTGGAAACTTCTGTAGGGAACCAAAATACCGATAACCAATATTTGAAGCTTGCTATGAGCCAGGCACAGCACTAGGCACGTTATTACTATAGTACCTTATTGCGTGTAATCCCTCTGAAAACCCTACCCCTAGGCACTACTGCCATGATCTCGATTTTGTAGTGGGGAAACTGAGGCTTATGGATGGTAAGTAGCTGACATGTTAGCAAGAACCACCTTTTGCTGGACCTTGGCGTTTGGGTTCTCACCACCGCATACTGTTGGGAGGGCTCCCTCACCCAGAAACTCTCCACCCCATCTCTGGCCCCCTCTGAAAGGGAGTCTGCGGTCCTGAGGAAGACTTCCTCTCTCAAGGATGCGCCCGGCCACACTGCCACCTGCCTTGTCTCCTGGAGAAGATGGGCTGTAACCTCCTAGAACGGGACTCGGGCAGATCTTGACTCAAACCCCACACCTGGCGCGTCCCAGGCAGGTCAGTGGGGATGAGTTCATTCACTGTTTAGAAGTCCGGCTTCTTTTCCTGCAAAGTGGGGACAACCCAACCTGCTTTCTTAGATCAGGCGTGTTCCACATGCCCTGCGTGAGGGAGAGGCCCTGGGAATCCTGGCGCCTCTCCCTTTCCCACTGATAAAACTTGGTTACACATTGTTCCTGTTACTCTACCCACCCACGTTCTAAGAGATCTCTGAAAATAGCAACTCAATTAACTACAGTTTGTCTTTGCAATTTATGTATAGAAGAAAAGATACATTGTAGTGTGGGTTGCGGAGCAGGGAAGGGGACAGACAAGTAAAAATCTGATCCCCACAACTTGGTAGGTCCCATCCACCTAGCTCAGTTCATCTACAGCCCAACTGTGTACACCTAAGTCATCGACTGTCTTTTGGAAGGTGGTGATAGTGCTTGGCTTAATATTTCCAGCAGTGCCTTAACAGTCTGAACCCATCAGCTAAGAAGCGCCATTGTGTTTAAAGTAGGAACACAGTCTCAGCACAAGGTGAAAGCAATTTACAAGAAAATAAAGCTACTCCCAAGCCCCGCTGGTCCAACAGCTACGCATGGGCACGCACAGTCTCTCCTCGAAGTTCTTGAATGGACGTCAGGAGGTCCAGCAGTCCCATGGCGCTGCCAGCTTCTGCGTGGCTGTGCCCATGAGCATGGTGCAGAGATGGTTGATTTTTATGAAATTCTCAAGGGAGTCTGTGACTTCAAACACCTAAGAACTCACTGGTGTAGAAGCTGAAAATCCAAGAAAGACACCGTTAGCAGTAAGGTATGGATATGAACTGTGGGAGGGAAGGCTCGCAGGTAAGGAGGGCGCAGGTGTGATTTGAGAACAGAGGTGAGACTTACTCATCCAGACAGATGTCCACATCTTCCCTGGGGAGGGCTCATGTTGAGACCTTACTCTTAAAGAAAACAAAGAGGAGAAACCTCAGACTTTCTTTCTTGAGCTGTAAGGCTTCCCTCATTTGCTCTGCGCCCCCAGACCACCAAGCACGTCCGGGGGGGCGGGAGTAACCCCCCAGCTAATTGAGTCTGCTGCAGTGATGCGTCGTTTTCCTATTTAACACTCCTTCCGCTTGCGCTCACTTTTCATTACTTGCCTGAGTTCACATGGCCCATTCCTTGTCTTTTCTAATAACTGTCCAAATTATTACTATCAGTAATTTGAGGAGGGGGGAGAGAAATATAAATAAGGGAAATGAGTTTCCATGGCAACCCCAGCCAGGTAAGATCATTTGGAATGCCCTTTCTAGGACTACTGCATTAGCACTCTCCTGAGAACCCAAGCCCCGTTAACCCATTAACGGGCTAAGTGATTTCAGCAGACAGATCTCAGAACATGGCAGGTACTAAGTTAAACATTGTGTCTCATCCCTGATACCTGCTAGGGACCACCTTGCCATACTTTTAAGCTTTATTTACAGCCAACATCTTCTTCAGTGACAACAGGCTTCAGAATTCAACAGAGTGCAAGCAGCTTCCCTATGGAGTAGAGTTCCAGGGCAGACAGAGGAAGAAAAAATAATTCCTGCAGTTGGGCAAACATTTTTGCAGGGTTCCAAAGGGCAGCAAAATCTACTGCGTCTGAGGATTTAAAACAGAAGGTTTGGTTCCCCAGGAAGCAGGCTCATGGTAAGTGTGGATCAGCGGCCGCCCAACCCCCGCCTGGACGCACACGTGGCTGGCCTGTGGCTGGCCTTCGTGGAGATCAGGACGAAAACGATGCTCTGGAGACAGAGTCAATGTGTGTGTGTCTGGTGGGGACTGGAGAGAAGACCATAAAACACACGCTGCTCTGGGAAGCCAGCGTCCGGGAACTCGGCAGCTCCCGCGCTCGAACTTCCGTCACTCCGAAAAGCAAGAGACAACCGTTTTGCTTTACAACTTGAAAGCCTACCTTCCCTTGACATCAAATACCACAATTAAGCATTTGCTTTTTAATAAACACAGCCTTGAGTTGGTAAGAGCCAAATCATCGCTCCCCTATCATTTCCTGCGCCACTCGGCCTGTGTTAGCGGACTGAGGAAAGCATCAACCACAAATATGTTGCTGATAGAAATTTCCTAGTGCGAGCAGTCTTTATAGATTTCTGCTATTTCAGTGTAGGTCCCCCAGGACCATTTGAATCCATATTAATTTCCTTTCTGGCAGTTATGCGGCAGAGTATGAACTGCGCTATTTCACTTTTAATCTGTCAGTAATTTAGTAATGTGTAAACTAATTATGCACAGATATTAATGTAATCGGTTTGGGGAGCTATAAAATCAATGTGTTTTCACAGACTGTATTAAAGAGAATTGCGGTATTATGATCGCATGTCAATTACAGATAACATTATGGAATTAAAAAGCGGATGTCGCCCATTCTTCAGGGAGCACCCACTGACTCCATCAAACAATGGGAGCACGACCTTCATGTTTTCTGACGCTGCGGGGGACATACGAACAGCACAGCCAATCACCACGCTCGGCTCTGACTCTCAGAGCATCGTTGCCGTGCCCCTCCTCCTCCTCCTCTTCCCCTCTCCTTCCTCCACTTTAAAGAACAACTTACCATTCGGGATCTCAAAAAGGGGTGCCACAGTCCCCACTTCTCGGGACCATACTGGTGCCTCAGGGCCATGGTCTCCCCGGGTGGTCTCCACTAGAACAATTAACCAGACCCTTAGGCCCAGAAGTGGGGAGGGGGTACCAAGGCCATTGCCGAATGTTCTCACCATGCCCGTGACCCCACCCTGTGGCTGTTCCACCAGGTGGCCTGAGACATGGTCAAGTCCTTCCATGGAGTGGGAGGCCCTCACCACTGACCCCTGGGTGTGGATACAGTGCTTCCCCCGAACAGAAGGGAACTCAGCGCTCCAGGGTAGGCCGTGACACCTTAGTGCTTGGATGAGTTCTAGAATACAGGTGTTCCCACGTACACCTGCATTGCAAGGACTCCCCTAACTCCTGAGAGTTTGTCATCAATTTTGTGCCTCCCTCTAAACACGCAGGTCATAGTCTTTTGTAGCCCCGAGGTCAGGGTTGTCTCTGATAGGACGTGCTCCCTCCCTGGTGATACTGAAGAGGCCCCAGGCCCAGCCTCGTGCCTCAGGGCAGTGTCGCTGTGGGAAGTAAAGGGGCCTTTGAAGGGAGATTGAGTTCCAGCTCTGGAACGTCCACCCTGGGCTATGCTGAAAGGTAGGTCTGGGACAAACCTGCTTCTGACAGCCCCTGGAAGTGTCGCTCCCTTACCAGTCTGAACCTCAGCTTTCTCATTTGCAAAATAAGATGATGATAAAATTCCTCCGCTCGAGGAGGATGAGCTGAAGACTGCACAGGGCTTGGGTCCTAGCAAGCATGCAATAAATGGTTATGGTGGTAGTATCGGTAACGCGCATTTGACTCCTAGGCCTCATAGCTTCTTACTGCAAAAGGAGAGTTAACTAGATCATCTCTGAAGTCCCTCCCAGCTACTAAATCTGATTCCCTGTGGGATGCCACCAGCCGCATCAATGCTGTGTCAACAGTCCACTTACAAAGAGGGTCCTTGGGAGGAAGAAGCCCCATCTTCAAGGCTCCTTCCCTAATACAATCTTCCGACAGCTCTTCTTCCAATCCCATCCACACACCCTTCCCTCTTCATCACTAGCCCTGCCCGTCACTCCATAGAGTCCCATGGTTTGGCTTCTATTTAAATCCATTCTACCCTCTAATGTATCCTGTGTAACCCACACCCAATTAAGGGACTCATTCATTCACTCCCCCAATATTTACTGATACCTCCTAGGGGCAGAGAAGGCTTGGAGGGAGTATTGAGATGAATCGAATATGGCTCCAGCTTTCCTGGAGATAATGGCCTCTTGGCAAGGTATGAGAAGCCCACGACAAATATAATTTATTACCAACCTTTCCCAAACACTTCTCTGCACGGATGGGAGCCCGAATTTCCCATGCGACACCTCTTTCTCTAATATGCTCACCCAAGGAGCTTGTGCCGCCCTTCATTGGCCCACGCCCTGCGCGGCCACTTTACACCCCCTTTGCCACTGATAGTCCGTATTTCTCATTTTAAGTTCACGCACCCCACTTTCCCTCACTCAGTGGGTGCGTGCCAACCTCTAGGACTCACGCCCATAGGAATAACTTTAGGAACTGATGCGAATTTTCTTCTGACACCCATCCTCTCTCTTCATTCCCCACTACGTCAACACCTGTCAGCCGCTGTCTCCTCTTTGTGGCCTCACCTTGCCTCAGTTCCTGTGAAGGTAAACCACAAGCCGTAAGGGCCAATCACTGGCCTGATGACACGGATCATCACGAAATGACACGATGCATGGAAACTATAAAGAAGGGTGCCTGCCACACAGTAAGCACTCGACGCGTTCAGCGCCACACCTCTGTCTCCGGTGTGTCGTTACTCAGTGCAATAGCTCTCATGCTCGCCAGGGACCTGTGCACGAGGGGCAACAGGATGGCCGTGGTGGCCACTGTCCATGACCATTCACATCCCATTACAGCAATCGACCACCACTCACAGAGTCGGGGGAACAGACTAGAGCAGGGGTGTCAAACTCAGTGTCACCAGGGGCCCCATCAGCCTCGCGGTTGCCTTCAAAGGGCCGAATGTAATTTGAGGACTGTGCACATGTAACCACTCCTTAACAGTTAAGTGAGAGCTCGGCGCTGCCGCCGGGTAGAAACAAGGTGCCGAGCCGGATACAACAAGGTGGAGGCCGGATTCGGCCCGCGGGCCTTGTGTTTGCCCCCTGCGGATTAGAGTTGATCATCTACACTCGCAACCTTTCTAAAACCACGCTGAGGCACTTGGCCAGTGACGCTAGAGAGACACAGGAAGAAGAAACAGAGTGATTTAAAATTTTGTAAGAATGTATTTTGCACGGGCAGCCTTTGTTTTGCAATGAGCGTTAGTATATATGTACAGGGCCCAGCAGAAGTGAGGCCTGCCTGAGTGTGGCTGGTAGGGCGGTAAGACGGGGGTAATAATTTATAGTTTTAATTTGAACATTTCACCTAAAATGTCACATGGTGTGCTTGAGTGTGATGTTGTTACGTTACAGAATGACGCACTTATGATTTTCTAATAAAAAGGGGCATTATTTGTGCCGGGCCCGAGCGTATACAGTTGCTTGTACACATACGTGATACGGTGCCATCAATACAAGACCATAAAACCTGTTCTCTCTGGGTCATGTGGGAGATTCTCTAGGGCAATTTTGATCATGCCCAACCACTACTTTGTCAACTTCTATCTTTAGGTTACAGCCCATGTGAAAGACGCAGTCCCATCCCCATTCATTTCAGGAGGAGTTTTGAGCGTCTGGATGGAAGGCAAACACGGGTTTCGGGCCAGGCCCCGTCACCCAGAGGCCAGCATGACTCCTAACCAGCTTCCTCTCGTTCCCCGGGGCCCTGGCAACTCGTAGACCTTTAGTGACTTCGCGGCCTTTTCTCGGGCACCGTGTGTAATGACACCACCAGGAACGTGCTGAGAGATGTCACTGCCTTGAGATGACCGGTCTCCTGTCCGCCTCCCGGCCCTGCTTCAGGTAGAACCGAGGGCCCACTGTGCCCACCCCACCTGACTCCTTGACCCTCTCCCCAGCCATCCTCCTGGCCGCCGCTGCTGAGAGGCAGCTGCAACCGAGACTCACAAGTCATTTCTCTTCTTCACCATCCGTCACTTGAGGCTGGTCCTGAAAGGAGGACTCGTGGTAAGTGCACGCAGGCTCCGGCCTTCATACCTCGCACTAAGGGAAATTAGGGCATGCCTTCCTCATCCTACTGAGAATAACTCCCAGGACAGCTCTTCCTTGGCCAAGACAGTAAGAAAGAGCCCTGGGGACTTCTGTGTTATGATTGCCAGGGCGCGGATTACTGAGAAAGGAAGTGGGACCATCGGGCCTGGCAGAGGAAACCGGAGAGGCCGCGGGGATTCACAGGCAGTGAGGACTTTTATGGTGAACGACCCAGGCTGTGGCCTCGGTTCTTAACTCTGCTTCTTTGGTGGAGTTACAGACCTTAGATTTTTATCAAGAGTAACTCACGCACTACTAAAAAAATGTACAGCTGAGTTCCCCATATATGGGAAAATGGGCAATTCAGCCACTTGGAGGGGCGCCGTAACGGAGCTTATCTGGGGCAAAGCAGGCATGCCATAAAGAACACTGAATTTGGAGTCAGCAGGCCTGGCTTCAGGGCCTCCTAGGGCACTTTGTGCTGCCTCCTGTGGCAGCCGCTAGTGATGTGGGCGTTTTCAGATTTAAAGTTAAGTGTTAAAATTAAATACAGTCGACGTCCAGGCCCTCAGGCTCACTGGCCGTACTTCTCCACTCAGCGGCGTCCGTGGCTGGTTGCTACTGTTCGCCCTCCAGTATCCTCCTCTGGCAGAAAAAAAAAAAAAAAAGATCTGCTCTGTTTACCTCCAAGTGTGTTCTAAGTCAATGAATATCAAAGCACCATGGAATGAGTAAACACGTTGTAAAAGATGTGTTATCAGTGGTAGAGCACTTCACTTAGTGTCCTGAGCCTCACTTAGCAGAGGAAACCCCCACATTCTTATCCAGTGACTTTGTGGATTTTTAAAATTTACGTGTTCATCTCGTCATTTCGAGTTGCTCCTGTGAGAGAAAGGGAAGTGGACCCAGCGATGTGTCGATGCTTCCGGCTCTTCCTGCCCCGGCCCCAGAAAATCAGTGTCCTGGCATTTTCAGTGGATTTTCACTGACAGACCATCCTTAGCTCCACAACTTACACAAGGCCCCGCAGCCCGCACAGATGGAGAATTATGTGGGAGAGGCCGGGGGGGGGGGGCGGGGGGGGCTCGTGCAGAGGAAACTTCGGTGTCCAGCTTGTTTACAGAGATGTCAGCGAGGAAGTGGCACTTCTTGGCCTCTCCCTAATGGCCAGGGAAACAATGGGAGCTCCGCGGTGGTGGGGACTTATGTTCCTCTACCTTACGCATTTCCTCAGAGAGCACACGCCTCGTGTTTCCATCTGCCTTTGAAAATGCCCGTCTGAATTCCGCGGGCGAGAGGCAGATCTTCATATCTTCCTCCCTCCGTGAGCTAGAAGAGCGTGACTGGCCTCAGGGAAGGGACGGGTGTAGGAAGGACTGAAGTGAGAGGAGAGTGGGCTGGGGGAGGGGGAGGGGGCTGCCAGGAGCTGAGAGGTGCCAAGCAGGAACAATGGAAAATCCCCTCCGGCTGTAGGAGGCAAGGGGTAAGGATTCCACGGCTGGGACAAGGCAGGCAGCCCAGGTATAATCGTCTTCAGTGTATACGACTAGATCATCATCACCACCGTCATCATCCCCATCGCCAGCAAGCCCCACAGTGGCGCTGGACCTGGAGTTTTGAAAGTGCTTGCACACACGGGTACACATTCAATCATGGTCTTTACCTGCGTGGGAAGCACACTGCCCTGCCGTGGGTTTTACCTGCCCAGCATCCACTGCTCCTTACGGTGGTGATACCACCTTGATTCACTCTGGAAAAACATCTCTCTTTCCATTTCAGCCTGTAGGTTTCAAGGGGGGCTGACCCCATCCTGGATACAACTGTGGTCACACCGGCTGGCCCTGACCCATCACTGTACTGTATCCACCAACCCCAGTGATTGGTCGTGGGACAGGCACATAATCCCGGTCCATCCAATAAAACACAACCCTGGGACTTTAGTTAGGACTGTTAGGAAAGAGAAACTTCTCTCCAGTGGGGCCGCTAAGCTTAGAGAATGCAGCCCGCAGCTTCTTGGGCCTTTGCTTGGGGACAGCGTCCCTGAGAATGAAGCTGACTCGGAGGAAACCGCAGGCAAAAGTTGGAGAAAGAGGAAGCAAGACAGAGTCCTGAGAGTTTGGGTTTAACCCTTAGGTCCATTTCTCTGCGAGACAGTCCTCACTCCGGATGTAATTGCTGGGGCCAGTTGAAATGGCATTTCTGTCAGCGGCAAGAGGTCTCTAGCTGATGCAGCTGGGGGGGGGGGGGGGGAGAAATTAATACCTCCTTTCCACAGACCAGAAAACTGAGGCTCAGGACAGCATCCGTTAAGCCATAATTCGGACCATGCCCTTGTCTCTAAATATGGGATTTCTAAAGAATTTTTTAAGTGCGTCGGCAGGGAAGATGGGAAGGAAGGCTTTGGCAGGGCTGCAGCTACAAGGAATGTCCCAGGGTCTCATTAAAAGGAAAGTGAAATGAGAAACGACAGAGCCCAGCTCTGGCATTACAGGCCCTTGGGGAGAACAGAAATGCTGGCGCGCACAGACGCACAAGAGGCAGCAGATAGCTGCAGTTCAGTTCACTGAAGAAACGGCACTTTAAAATAGAACGGAACTTAGCTCGTCGTCTGGGAAAAAGCTACTG
This sequence comes from Desmodus rotundus, assembly GCF_022682495.2. Taxonomy (NCBI): domain Eukaryota; kingdom Metazoa; phylum Chordata; class Mammalia; order Chiroptera; family Phyllostomidae; genus Desmodus; species Desmodus rotundus. Next base: position 4,603,773 of record NC_071398.1, read on the forward strand.
CATGTGCCGACTCTAATTACTCTCTAAAGGAGGTATATTCCACCTATCCAATATATGAAAAGTGTCTCCTCAGCACCCAAACGCAGTGACTGTATCGCAGAGGCAGGTATGGACGCGGATACAAAACATGTCCACGTGCAGCACCCACGTGGTGGCGATGCCGATGAGTCAAGTTCGTGTGTGAAGGTGGTGTTTCTCCAAGTGCCATGCCTGGACCGGCAGCATCGACATCACCGAGCACTTCTTAGGTCCTAACCCAGACCAAACGAGTCAGCAACTAGGAGGTGGGGCTCAGCAACGTGCGTCCTAATGAGCCTTCCAGACGATTCCGGCACAAGCTAAAGCATGAGAACCGCTGTAGGAAGGGAGAGCGGGACAGTCTTTGTCCGTGTGTGTAACTGTTTTCACAGTGCTTGTCAACCCCATTTTGTAAGCCTTGAAGGACGGGAAAGTGCCATCCGTCTGAATTTGGACCAGGAGGGAGTATGGATTCAGGCCCTTTGAGCCTCTTTCTTTTTTGAAGACCCCTCTGTAGTCACAGCCTATGGCATTCAGAGTTGTTTGGGACGTGCCAGGTCAGTTTTCAATTTCCATCTTAGTTATTATAACTTGTGTGGTCGACAGAACTCCCGTCTCCTGGTTATTTAGTCATGTACTAGTCTAGGGGTGCTGCGGATGTAATTAAAGTCCCAAATCAGCTGACCTGAGGGTGGGGCAGTTATCTGGGTGGGCCTGACACCATTGGGCAAGCCCCTCAAAAATACAGCTTTCTGTAGCTGGTGGCAGAAAGGGACGCCAGAGGGAGCGGAAGTTTAAGAAGGCCTCTGTGTGCCATTGCTGACTGTGACAATGGAAGAAGCCCCCAGAGGAGGACTCAGGCAGCCCTGCAGGCTGAGAGAGCCCCCAGGCTGAGAGCCGGGAAGGAAACTGGGACCTCAGTCCTACAACCACCAGTGAATGGATCCTTCCAATGGCCTCCAGCAGCTGGGGAGCAAGTTTCTCTCTAGAGCCTGCTGCCTGAGGACTCAGCCGGCCCATGACCTTGACTTTAGCCCGGCTCTGTCCTGAATAGAGAACCCAGGCATGCCACGTCTGATTTTTGACCTATAAAACCGTATGGTGGTAAGGTGCGAAATTCGTGATAACTTTTCTGCAGCAATAGGAAACCACCTGAAAGAGAATGTGGCAGCTGGGAGATGGGATGCAAGCATTTGGAGGTACATGGGGTCTAACCATGTGGAAGTGCACGAGTGAGGCAGTTAATGTGGGAAGGGGCGGAGAGGGCACCAGGGAAAACTTAGCTCAAGGAAGAAGAAAAAGCACATTGGACAGAAGAGGAAATCCGACCGACATACAGTTAGGAGACATGAAGGAAGACGTCGGAAGCCACGGTGAAGACACACGAGCCCAAGGAGGGTGATGGAAAGCCCTGAAGAGGTCCACCCCTGGGCCGCGGGGACTGCGTGAGGAGACTGTTACTAGAAGCACGTTTGCCCGGAATTTCGTAACTCAAAGGCATTGTAGAGGCCATGTGATGTAATCCCCCGTGTGTTTAGATGAAGATTTAGAGACTAAAGAAGGATGCGCGGACTGACCGGAATTACACTGTTAATGAATTTCTGAGTCGAGATCAGAACTCACACTTCCTGACGCCCCTGTTTACTCTGCAGAGCTCGTCAGCAATGGAGCGGGCCCGTCCCCAGGCAGGGGGCAGCTGTGCAGCCACCGAGAAGAGGACTGAGGCCGCACAAAACCGCCAGACTGCCGGCACCCGGGTCTTACACGGCATTCAGCCAAGACAAGGTAGGACGATTTCTGCCCCCAGCCATCTGCGAAGCTCCTCGCCTTGTCACAAAACCAAATGCAACTAGAACACTGGGCATGCTCCTGCACGGAGACTCAAACCTGGTTGTCAGGTTGGAGACCAGGGCTGGTGGGGCGAGACAGATGACGGGGGAGGCTCATGCCTGGCAACAAAAAGGCTAAAGGCGACCAGACGGGGAGGGCGGAGAGAGATGTCTGTGAGGTGCCCAAACCAACCGCCTTTCCCAGCACAGGCCCGCAGGAGGCCCAGCCCTGCTCAGCTGCTCCTCATCTGTGTGGTATTATTATTATTGTTATTAAATGATGGTTTGTTAACCTCATAACCACTGCCCTCCCCCACCCCTCCAAAGAAACGAAACAGAATATTAGATGGGGCAAAAGATCCTCTGCCTAACATTGGAGAAGTTACCCACGGACTGGTATCTGTTTCCGTGGAAACCAAAAATAAATATTGATACTGTGTTAATGGTCTGTGTCTCACTTAAGCTCCATTAAACTTTGAGCCCTTGCAAGAAAACAGCCCATTGATGGCTTGGCTGAGGGAGGAGGAGGAGGCTTTATAAGAAGCGACAGTGTGGGAGGCACATGGGGTGCAAGCAGGAGGCCTGAGTGTTTCTCCGCCAGGAAGCCCTTGATGGAATTCCTCCGGCCCGGGAGACCTACTTACGTGCGCTCCAAGCTGCCAGTTACGATTCTGGTCCCTGCCCGAATGCATTTCCATGAACCTGTTCTTTTTATAAAGAATAGCTGTGTGTTTTGGAAAGCCTATCTGTAGACGAGAACGTTTCTGAGAACCCACGTGCCCACAGCACAGCGGACAAATGGCCTGAGCGTCCAAAGTGGAATATTTCCTTCTGTATCACTTCCCCCAAAGCAATTCAAGTGCAGACACTGAGGTCAGTATTGTTGCCTTTTATATTTATAATCCTGCCTTTAGGGGCAAAGTATTTGATTTATTGCACGAAAGTATTTTACGGCCGTAGGCGCTGCTGCTCTTTGGAATACGGACCATCGCAGCCTGCTTAATTTACACAGGGGATGTTAGGACTATTTAATGGCATGTAAACATTTTATAAGGCAAGTTCAAATTGCAGGCGATATTTAATATACTTTAGCAAAATGGACCGCAAATGGATTCTAGTTCTTATTTATTGGCCCAATCTTTCTTATGGCATCACAAGTGAATCTGGTTTTAAAAGGTGTTAAGAGTTTTCAGTCCAGTTCTTGACACTGGGCACAATCGGTTAGTCTGCATAAAATAAGCAGCATGTGAATTAATTCCAGAACCAGGGAAGCCAGGAGCCCCGGAATCAGACTTTGTCCTACGGCTGCTGGGGCTCAGTCAATAGTTGCCCCTGGGCCACCAGCTCTGAGCAAAGATTGAAGCCAAGAGAGCTGCTGGGAGGAACAGCAGGAAGATCATCAAAACAAAACCGCCAGTGGAAAAGCCCTCACTAGGAAAACAGATCTAGGCAATATCGCTGAGCGATGTCTGAGGGTTCCCGTCTATGGTGAGGATGCAAAATGTCGTATGTGTGATAACTTTCCAGAGTCTCTGACGTGCATCTGTGATTTTGCCTTTCTAGAACTTCTTCCTGGCCTTCCCTTCCTCCCTCATCCCAGAGCCGCCGCCCTAAGGAAGGCCCGGGTGAGAAAGAAGCCAGCCCACCCGGCAACAGCGCTGAAGCTCCATCACCAAGATCCCTGTTCTGTCCCTGGATTCGGCCATGCTGACCTCAGCTTTACTGCTGGCCCCTGAGTCCTGAGAGCCAATAAACCCCATGTCTGGCTCTCATGAATTGTGTTTACCAGGCCCTGTTCTCCCACAGCTGGGAAAGGGAGGAGCAAGCGAGCTGCCACATCCTTCAGGGTTAATCTGATGAGAAGGGCCTTACTTAAGAGAGGCCACATAGCCCCCCGAATTCCTGGGATGTTTCCAGTGAGGCTCCCTGAAGACAATGTCGGTGTCGACTTCTCCTTCACAGCAGATGCTCCACTTCCCTGTCTAGCTCTCCTTTCCCTCCTTCTCCGGATTCTCTTCCTGGTTTCAGTCACTGATGTAGAATAAACCCGTTAGTCCTTCTGGGCTCTGTTGTCCCAACTACAATAACCCTTATGCCAACTAATATCCACTCGCATCTTTTCCCCAAACCTATTCGCACCCAAATTTCATGACAACCCTGTGAAGGAGGCCTTCTTATTGCCACTGTATAGACGCAGAGAAACACAGCGAGTCTTCTGAGTCACAGCCTGGTCGGCGGGGACGCTGGTCTCAGCGCCCCACTGCTGGCTTCCCAGCTCCGACTGAGTCTCCCCTACCAACTGGTGGTCTGGCCCTGCCTTCACAGTTATCCTTATGTCTTCGTTCTCTACGCCCCCCATGCCGGCCTCGCGTGGTAGGTATCGTCTCCCAGGTGGGGAAACTGAAGCAGAGAAATCAGCGTGAATTGTTCAGGTCCTCGGCGGCAGGGTTGCACTCTGGTCTTCCTGGACAACAAAATTCATTCCGTCCGCGTTGTCATAGCTGGGGAGGTGGACGAGTTGACGTGACGAGTCTACTTACTTTACAATTTTGCCTGAGCTGCCCGTTCATTCCACATTCAACAGATAGCTTTTAAGTAAGATAATTTGTAAGTGTCTTCTATGTGCAACATACATAGAAGCGAGGAAGACGTGGGGAAGACAGACAACAAACAATTGGAGCACGTCGTGCTACTCCATGGTGGAAAATGACGAGATACTACAGGCAAAGGCAAAGAACAGGCCAAAGGTGTGAACGGGGGGAAGGGCATGGGCGAGGAGGTCAGGAGAGGCCAACCGGAAGGAGTGCTACTTAAAGTAAGACTTAAAGGATTGTGCTGAATCTGATCCAATAAAAGGGTTCTAAAAGCCCTCAATATATGTATTTTCTTTCCTGGTTAGTTTTAAAAGTCGAAATAACATTTTCACACATAGCCCTTCCCCCATTTGGAGTTTCTTCTTGGATTTGCTCTTTGGGCTTCAGGAAACCCTTTGATGTGGGGCTGCAAAGGGCCCGGCCTAGGGCGGTGGGGGGGCCCTGCTCTGGGTCAGACCGTATTTCATCCAAAACAGGGATTCAAAATGGGAGACCATTACCCGTCGTGTAATTAACGCGGCGGAAGACATACTGCTTATGAAAAGGGAAATGCTGGCGCTGATTATGAAATTTATGAGGTGCTTACATCTAGTGGATTGGAGTGAATTATCTAGTTCCACCGGTGCTCTGACCCATTTAAAACGAGAACAGAAGAGGGCAATCTGTTTGCCTCTCAACACCCTCGGAGGAGAAAAACGGGTAATTTATATCGGCGTATCGGGCCGCCTATTCAGTGCGGAATTAAATAACGAGTTTGTATCTGCGTCTGGGAGGCCCTCCCAGTTGGGAGGCCACGTGCTGCAGAGAGAGCAGAACAGTTTCCACACCTGTCTTCTCTCTGGGCCCAGCGGCCTGGGGGAGAGAACTCATTTTGTTTCAAGAGAGGCTGTCAGGCGTGGGCTGCGCGGGGGCGGGGGTGGGGAGGAGCCGCGGTTTCTCGTTCTGTTCCTTGTGCCTCTCTGTCCTCGGCACACTCTCAGTCAGTGGGACGGGATATCAGAGAGGAGGAACACAGGCTCTGTCCAAGGTTCCCGCCAGCGAGTCTCCTCACGCAGGCTTCCCGTGGAGCCGGGGCTGCTGAGGCTGGCACGCGCTTGTCCTTTCTGGCGGCGTGTGGGCTTCCCTCCAGGATCCACAGTCAATATGTTGTATGTATGAAACATATTCACTGACTCTGAATTTTGTCAAGGTCTGTTTCATAACCAAACCCTTCTGCAGGCCAACTTCCACGCAAAGCCTCAGAGCCTTGACACCCAGTTCATTTACTAAAGAACAAAATAAAATCTAGAAAACACCGAAAAAAACAAGTCCCGCCTAAAGGAAATTTGGGGGTTTATTCTCCCAAAAGTGCCGCTAGCTAAGGGGACGTTTCCATTCCGTCTGAGCCCAGCATTTCGCTGGGGGCAGAGTTTCACTAGTGTGGTGCTTTTCAACCAGGCCGACGTCTGTCCCCTGGGAGGCATCTGGCAATGTCTGGAGACATTTGGAAGGTCACCGCGGGCACACTGGTGGCATCCAGTGGGCAGAGGTCATCGGATGTTGTTAAACGTCCTACGATGCACAGGACAGTCACTGTCCCAACAGAGAATGACCTGGTGCAAATGTCAACAGTGCTGAGCCTGAGAAACCCTGCACTGGCTGTGAACAAAGGAGGCTCCCGCCCCAGCCGCTTGGGTGATGAGCAGTATTTCCGAAGAGTGAACCCACTGTTCAGTGCGGTACTAGGGACCGTGCCTGTCGGAAGGGAGGTGCAGTACAGCAAGGACTCACGTCAGAGCAGAGAGCGCCCCTGGGGGTTGGGATGACTTGGGCAGGGCAGAGGCGGCCCCTGCATGCCATGTTCTGAAAAGCCCTGGTGAGCCCTGAGGACCACGTTCCGGGGACAGAGGGAGCAGAGATCAGAATGCAAAGGCTTTAACAGATAACTGGACGTAAGCTTAGTATTTCCTGAGGACATAGATGCCAAAAAAAAGTAATGAAAAATTTTCAATATATGGATTGTTCATCCAATCCATATCGTAAGCTAGCGATTAATACACGCCTTTCATTATAATTTAAATAACACGGAAGCTAATATGCATTGAGCACTATGATGTATTGGTCTGCGGTGAGCCCTCTGCAGGGCGTCCTCGCCGCAACATTATCAACGGCCCCGTCTCACCGAGGAGGAACCTGAGACAGGGAGATGGCAGGGAGGGCCGCGGACCACAGGGATGCCCAGTGCCGACTCCAAACCAGGACCGGTGGCAGAAAGCCCGCATTCTCACTGACCGCCGCACGCTGCCTTCCTGGCAACAGCTCTTCTCTGTGCAGAATGAAAAAGAGAAGGGGGAGGCCCCCTAGCTTGGCCTATGAACAGGTACCCGCTGCACAGGCCGGGCTACTGCACTCAAAGGCAGGAAGTACCTCCCTCGAGAAAAAAACAAGTTGAGGCGACCCCAGTAAGCCTTTTCCCGGACCCGAGAGAAATTCGGCCAGAAGTTCTGAAAGAGTTACGCTGCCATCCATCCCTACAGTCATGAAGTCTCCCCCGCCCCTACCCCTGCCCCCGACCCCCCGCCGCAAGTCCCTGGAGGTTGGGTATCCTTGATCCAAGGATGGGTTTTTGGTAACATGCATTGACTGGTCCCAGTTACACGGACATGAGGACTGGATCATCCTGAGTGTGATTCAGGGCAAATTTGAACAATGAAATAAAAGGTATGGCGAGAAGAGCAGCAGCACATGAGAGGTGAGCAAGGCGGACCTGCGGCTCCAGGCTGAGCGGGCACTGGGGCCTTTCTCTGGTGGGCCCGCCCATGGGAGGATGGCTCTCATTTCGAAGGTGAGGAGACACATATGAAGGCAGGTGAAGAGAACTGTTCCCAGCCACGGGCAGAGCCTAGGGGAGTCAGAACGCAAGACTGCAGACCCCAGATGAACTGGGCTTCCTCCTGCAGGGCTCCCGCCTCTCCGTTAGGTGGATATCTCTTAACTTCATCCCGCTAAAGGTAAGTGGGCCGCTGCATCCAGCTCTATGGGGTCAGAGGTAGGAACAGAGAAAGCGAGAACTAACAGCAAGCATGATGCGTGGTCAGAATATGGACTCCGGAGTCCTCTGGACTTGCGTTTGGACTGACTGCACCTTTTTCCAGCTATGTGTGCGGCGGAGGGACCACACTGCAAGTCCTCCCAACTCCCTGAGCCTTTGTCCCCTCATCTGCACAGGGAAGAAAAGCGCCATCACTCCACAAGGTTGTTGAAAGCATGAAATGAGGCGGAGGTGCTGTGTACAAAATTGCTTGTCCTCTGCCTGATTCAGGGCGAGAATTCCTTAAACGGCAGCTCAGGTATTATTGTCCTTCTAAACTGTTCACCATAGCCACCTCGTCTAGAGGTTGACGATGGATAAACCACAGGAGCTGGGTGGGAGACAGAAGTGACGGCGGCGGGCCCTGTGTAGGGCAGTGGGGCCTGGTGGGGACTGTGGCAAAACAGGAGACCCATCCCCTCTCTGAAGGCGTCCAAGTAACAAGAAGGGCAGTGGAGGCTTCCAGACACGTATGACGTATTTGTGGGTTGTGTGGTGCACAAGCCACCAGCTGCGGACTGCCCTGCCCATCCGGTCCCGCAATGATGACATGACAGGAAGGCCCAGCCAAGGGCGGGATCAGTGGCGAGATGGTTCCTACCACTTCCTCACACCCTTCGGTCCCCATCTCAGGGCGTTGCGAAATCTCCAGTACTTACTTTTGTCGCTCTTTAAGTGCAAAGGGAGGCGATCCATACCATTAACCCACAAACAGTAACTAAAGTGAATGGAGGCAACTGAGGAAAAGCCGTCGGAAATTAAGCTTCATGCCACATTTCATTTTCCCTTTGAGGGGACAGACTTCCGTTCCCGTGGAGTAGAAATGTCACAGAAGTTTAGAGGACGGACCCCCGTGAACAGCCGTGCTGACGTGAAAGATGAAGGGAGGATGAAATATGTGATTTCAAAATCATAAAAACGCAGGATTTCATTAGTGCCCTACAAAGAGGTTTCCGCCTACGTCTCAGGGGACTGGGGTATTGATCTGCCCACGGAGCCGCGACAATAAAACAATGCTCTATCGACAGCCCCCGCGGAGCGGCCTGATATCACTTATTGCAGCGGTTGAATAGCAGAGGGGACGCGCTGCCCCGGTAATAAGTGGTAATTGCCGGGAAGTGAGGCATCGTCGTTCTCATTGACCCTTGCCTCCTGATATTTTGATGGATCCTAGGTAACTCCATTAGGATCGGCGTTGTAACATTACACCAGCGCAGCTGTAGAACAACAGGCCTTCGTTTGGATCATTGATTTTTGATTACACAGCTCCTCGGCATACCCCGAAAGCGATTCCCATTGCTGCGTTTGGGGTACCGGAGCCAAGAGGGGTGGCCGACTCAGTGCTCCCCGACCTCCAGTGACCTCTGTGCTTGTGTGAACGAGCTGCCTCCTCCTGGAGCCTGAGCAAGGGGGCGATCACAGCACCCACCTTGTTCCTGGGCAAGAGGCAACGAGGCTTTAAAATCGCAGCACACCGAGGATGGCACCGTTTGGGGCGTGCTTTCGGAAATGTAAACTTCTTAAGGTGCGGATTGAAGGCGGCTAAGTATGCAGTCCATGTCCGGAAAGTGCTGGTGAGATTGGGATGTCTCCACGATAGGTCCGCCCACCTTTTTTGAAAACTCACATTTCGCAGATAGATACTCCCGCGTGCCCTTCTGTTCAGTCGTTCCAGCATGGACTGACACGGGGCGACCCGAGGCACCCATGAATCAGTGTCTCTCCTGGTTCGTCTCGCCCGGGACTGGGGGCACTCAGGTGAGTTCTCGAAGCTCCTGTCCAGGGCTGTGGAACTCTGGGTAGCCCCTCCTGTGGGGTGTTGTTTTGACCATCCGGCTGCACAAACATTGGACAGGGTTGCGAACAGAAATGGAGATAAGAACGTGGTGTGCGAAAGGCCTCCTAGGGAAAGAGCCAGAATAAAAGCAATAACTGCTCTCGTTGTGCATGATTTCGGTGCCTCCCCCTCAGCAGGAGGAAGTCTGTGGGTGCCCCACGTGCTTCCTGACGCCGTGTTTACGTTGGGCGTGGTCTCGCTTCTGAGCTGCAACAGAATCGTGATATTCCACAGCATGTGGTAACTGATCGTTTTTTGTTTTTCTGGGTTTTTAAAAAATTGAATGTATTGGGGGGACGTTGGTTAATAAAATTACATAGGGTTCAAGTGTACAGCTCTATAACATATCATACGTACACCATACTGTGTTCACCACCCCAAGTCACGTCTCCTTCCATCACCATTCACCCCCCCTTTATCCTCTTCTGTCTCCCCCCACCCCTTTGCCTCTGGCGAGTTTTGGTTTGTTTTGCTTAATCCCTTCGCCCTTTTAACCCAGCCCCATAGGACAGCTGTCAGTCTGTTCTCTGTATCTATCAGTCTTTTTCTATTTTCTTGCCAGTTTACTTTGTTCAATAGATTCCACATAGAAGTGAAATAATGTGGTCCTTGGCTTTCTCTGACTGGGTTATTTCACTCAGCATAATGCTCTCCGGGTCCATCCATGCTGTGGCCAAGCATAAGATTTCCTTCTTTTTTACAGCCCAGTTACCTCAAAAAAGTGAAAACATGGAACTGCCTTATGACCCAGCAAGACCACTGTGGGAACACACCTGAAAAAACCTGAAATGCTAATCTGAAAGAATGCATGCACCCCTACATTTATTGCAGTGTTATTTACAGTAGCCAAGCTCTGGAAGCAGCCCAAGTGCCCACCGGTAGGTGAGTGGATAAAAAAGCAGTGACACATTCACACAACGGAACGATTGATCATTTTGAAGTCTGTGTTGTCTTCAACAATTCTCCTGATGCCTTTCTACTTGTTTTCTCAGAAGCGAGAATAAGGTTGGGTACATAGTAGGTCTAAAAATTAGGAGGTGTTCTTGGGCAAAAAGCCATGGATTTAGGGCTCTTAAGATCTGGCCTCAACCTTGGCAAGCTCTGCAGTCTTCAAAGCGTGACACCTGGTGGGTCACAGAAGCCCCATGGTCCTCTCAGTGGGGTCTGGCCGGGCATCGGGGGGCACAGCTGGGCAGGCGGTGCAGGCTGACAGGGCCTCCCCACCTCGGCCCGCCACCCCCAGAGAGTTCTCCCCCATCACGCACACTGTGTTCCTGCTTCTCCGTCTGCTCCTGTGGGGCCCTCTCTCCAGAGTGCCTTCTTTTCTCTAGAAAAAGACTCGCCTGCCAATGCCCAGAGTTCCCTGCTCCTTACCCTAGGGCAGAATATCCGTGGGTTTCAGTCTCCTCCATGAACCTTTCCCAGATGAAGACATGGAACTAATATGACTCGGGCTGCCACGGCATCTCACGAAGTTCGTCTGACTTTGGCTCTGGTGCAGATTGTCCGAGGGGAGGGGATGTGCTAAGAAGCCCCCTCACGGGTATCCAGGTTGCTCAGCAGTAACTTTTCCCCCACGGTTTTTTAAAAAGCATCAGTGCAGCAGTCGTTTGCAGGTGTGGGTGAGTTCCATTCAGATGAGCCCCTTCCCCGGAAGAGTCGTCTCTTTCTGCTGTTCCCGGTCTTCCGCAGGGGACATTCAACCTCAGAAGAGGTCCTTCCTCACCAACAACACGTGCAACCACATTGTTCTGCTTACGGGAGTTTGTGGAAGGAGCTCTATGACTTGTGGGATTCCACCAAGCCCAGGTGTGACCAGGGAGCAGAAGGGCCCCTCCAAGCCCATGCCAAGGCATGATGGTCCCAGAAAGCAGATGGTGGGGGTGAGAGTGAGACTCGAGAATTAACTCTGCAGTGGTCTGCAGGAATTTATAGAGGGGGACCAGGATGGGACTGGACTTTCTGGTAAATAGGGAAGGTGGGGGCTTACGTCAGGGAGGACCTCTTGTCCCCATGTCACCATTGCGGGAGGCAGCGGGCAGCTGGCCACTCGGGCACCGGAGCCAGGCCTCCCTCCCCGCTGCCTGTGGTTGGAAGAGCGCAGCAGGAAAGGATTTTAATGCTCCCTTCCTTACGTCCATTGTTATGATGGACAATGTCTTTCTTTAGTCATGTGAGTAGAGCATGACCCAAAGTTTCCTTTTGTTCCCTTAACTGGTCTTTAATAAAATACTAGCCCTGCAAGGAACTCACCAAAAAAAAAAAAAAAAAAGTCACCCACGGCCAAATTCAGTGCAGAGAGTGTGGTGGGGCAGCGTTCTCTCTTGGAGATCCGCAACCAGTGTGCCGTAGGTTCTGGAAAATTCTGCTTGGCAGAAATCCTTATATAATTTTCTAAAAATTAATTTTAATACACTGCCTGTACTTGATTGGAGAAATCTTTCTTTTCCTAAACAACTAACCCCAGCCACAGAATTCATAATCTATAAAACGTACTTCAGGAAACATTTATTCAGGAATGAAAGTCAAATCTTGCCCGGGAGGCATCCTGTCTGTGGTGATTTTCTTCCTTTCTTATTATATTCGAATGTTTGTTGTTATTTTTTAACATGGTTTCCTAGAGAGTAACCCTATTTCCTTATCTCCAGGAGCTTTGTGGGTTACCGTACAGCTGTCCCTCGTGCCGCCTGGACTACTGGGTTTTCTAACGTTACCCTAAATTACTGCCCCAAATAAATGTGTTGCCAAATGTCAGGCCCTTTAATGTGACGAAGGAAACCTTGTTCCTACATACTTCCTCCTAAATGCATTTTGCTAAAGGGCATTTAAAACAACACATTAAATTTTATGATGACTTTAACAAACAAGTCAGTGATCATGATTTCAGTGTGAGCGGCAGGCAGTTAAGGAGGAAGGTCAGCTAAGCCAGGGCCTCTAGGGTTTCTGCTTGGGGGTGACCGCCGCCCCCCCTCTGCAGCCAATGGAAGTCAGCTGACTCTCTCGAGCTATAGTTAAAACATAGACTCCAAATAGTCAGGCTAATGACTCCAAAATTAAAATAGTCCTGGCCCCTAGATGCAGCTAGTAATTAACTTTTAATTTTATACAGAAGCATGTCATGCTTTTGACCCTTGACTTTATTTAGTTCTCTCCTGGCATTTCAGAAGCATGATCTGCTAAATACGGTTGTTAAAATCAGTATTACAGAGAGGAGCAATTGCAGCAAACGTGCATATGGAGATTACAGCCCACGGGGCACTCTGCAGAGAAGCTGCCTCCAGGAACTTAAATTTGTGCTAATTGCTATTGCCATATTATTCAAAATTATAAATTAGATGATTAGCAAATGGAGTTGCGTGAGGCCTACAGGAGCAAAGCGATTATTGTCTCAGAGCCAATAATCTTGGGATGTGAGAACTAAAAGGGGATCTATGGGATATTTGTCAATAGCACTTCCTGACTTCACAGTCGGAGGAGCTGAGGTTGAGCGGAGGAGCCTGAACCACCGGAGGCCACGCTGTTAGGCAGCGGCAGTCTCTGTGCTAGCGCTCTGGAGACGGGGGTCTAGAGGCAGGCATGCTCATTATTGTTATTTTCCAGTTTTTCAAATAGTACCGTCAAAGGTAACTTGGATCTGCTCTTGGTTCTTGACCGGTGGGGAAAGAATTGAAGTTTGAAGGGTAAATCTTAAAAGTCTGTGTTGAATCAACTTTTATTTTATGTGTGTATCAGTCTGCTTGAGCGGCTATAACAAAACACCAGACGGGGCGGTTTCAACTACACACCTTCATTTTCTCACAGCTCTGGAGGGTGGAGTTCCATGGGGGTCGGTGTCTGGTGGGACCTCATTTCCTGGTTTGCAGGTGGCACTTTCAGGCTATCTCCTCATGTGCCCTTTCCTCTGGTGGTTCACGTTTCGGGACATAATGTAGTTCATAACAATATGTTTGGCACATATTTTGAGGCGGGGCTCAGGAATGAGTGAAGAAGCTGGGAAATCAGGGCCCCTGCGGCTGTGGTCAATCTCTCCTACTGTCCCAAGCTCTGGTCCCAAGCTCTATACCCCACGGCATTGTGACACCTAACATTTCAATTCCGGCCTTTATGTCTTTGAGGCTCACAGGGCCTCACAGGTCTGGCCACGAGTTTCCTGCTCTCACCAGACAGGCTTTCCGCCCAGTGAGGAAGGGCTCCTACCCAGCTGGTCCTCCTGTCAGGCACCAGCCCCACTCTAGCTGGTCCTCGACCTCATGGGTTCCCCTTTCCTGCGAGCCTGTGAAATTTTTCACACAAGCCAATCCCATCTTCCCGGTGGAACCAACCGGCACCCCAGTCTCTTGTACTGCAAAGCCTGTCTCCCACAGGCCCTGCTGCCTCATTCCGCCTCCACGTGCAACCCCTGCGTGGCCCTCCCTGTGCGGCACGTGGTGTCCTCCTCGCCCAGGTTGTGCGTATACATGACTAACAATCCATCACTGACCTCGTCTGCCCAGTATGGGATGCCATGTGACAAAGGACCCCTCCTTCACCAATGGAGGGACTAGAAGATAATCACAACACCCACCCAGGAACACAAAAGTCATTCCATTAAGAACCCCGTCTCTTCTGAAGTGTACGAGGGCTCTGGTGTGGCCCCTGGGGGTCTATATCCCCCCCGCCATTTCTGACAAGGGGCTTCCCCACATGTGTCTTTTTACCACGTTCAGTTTTCCACATGAGAGTCTAGGTAAACACAGCTTCCTCCATCTCCCGACATTTTGAGCGATGGTTCCTCTGCTAGTATTGATTGGCACGCTGGGACGCTTCCCTTAATTGGCTGGCTGTGTGTGTTAAGAGAAAGAGGCTGCGTATTAGGAAAAGCCCAGGGCAGCAGCCAGGCCATCACGATCCACTGACGTACACGTCGAGGATGGAAGACGCAGTCCGGTCTTGCAAAGGGAAAAAACTCTCCGTGACAGGTGAAAAGCTGGTATCATGGGAGGGCTGCTTTTCAATAGAACTGACTTTTATATTTCTGTCTGAAAAACACAACTGGGGAAGGGGTAGAGGACTATTTCTTTTTCTCATAAGGCCCTGTCGTTTCTTGTTTGCCGGGGATGGTGGTGCTGCTATCGCTCCGTGTACACCCAGGGTCGGGCAAAAGTAGGTTTACGGCTGGAAGCTCAGGAAAGAGAACCTTTTCTATTGTATTAGTACTTGTTGGTTACTGTTCTTCCATATGAACTGTAAACCTACTTTTGCCCACCACTACTTACGCATGCATACTGCACCCATATACACGAGGTCTGTCTTTCTCAGCCACGTAATATGAAAAATAGACACATTTACTGAAGAAGATACAGGAAGCATTGTACATAGGACAATGACAGCTCTGTCCCCTACAAAGCGGGCACCTTGGGACCTCACACAGTTCTCCCAGTCGCCATCAGCTGCCCTGTCGTATTTTCCTGAAATGCACTGATGGTCTGAAATCTCTTCCCTTTCAAAGGTGACTTCAATTTGGGGAAAGCCAGAAGTTGCAGAATGCCAAACCTGGGCTGTAGGGGGGCTGAGTCACTTGGGTGATTCGCCAAAAAACTGCCTGAGACGTGACACAGGAGCAGGCGTGTTGTCGAGATGAAGCTGCCAATCACCAGGTGCCCGTAGCTGCAGCCTTCTGAGTCATCTGAATAGTTTCTGTGGAGGAATGTTCAAGTTTAACAAAAAATTTGATACAGATTCATTGCTCTACTCGCTCAGTCATTTTGAATGTGACAACCACACAGTACACATGCTCATTCAATGGTGTCTACCACCCCCACTGACTAGTACAGTGAAGTCATCATTGTTCACGCATGTGCATTCCAGTCCACTCTCCTGGGCTGCCAGGTGACATCGATGCCGCACAAACCATTCTGGTTATATTAACAATGGCTGGACTTTTTCTGGACAGACCTTGACCCATGCACATATGTACATATTATCTCTAATGCTAAGGCACAGCACAGAATTTTTGTGGAAATTATATGGAAGTTTCTTTACATTACTAATTTCTCTTGTCAACGTTCCTTTCCTTTCCTTGGGCCGCTATGTCACTGGAACTACAGGACTTCACATGCATTGTCTCCTTCTTCTGACCTAAATCTCCTCTCCTCTCCCTCCCCCACCAAGCCCTACAACCCCTCTCTCCCTGACTCTGGAGCCCACCAAGCTCATTGGCCTCCGGGGTCTTTACACTTGCTCTTCCCTGTTCCTGGGGACATTCTCCCTTCAGACCTCCCTTAGACACATCTCTCCATGTCACTCTGGTCTCTGCCCAGGGTCATCTCCTCAAGGGGCCTTTTTCCAATGTCACTCTTGGTCACTTAAGAAATACTTTCTCTAGGAAATGCATCGTACTCCTATGAAAGTACATCCACAATGCCTACATACATTTAAAACAGTAATAAGTGAAAGAGGAGTGAATGCATTGCATCCAGAACTCAGCTGCGGGTGAAACACCCCTGCACCCCGGAAGCCCTGGTGGGCCCCTCAGCAACCTCCTCCCCTCTTTCCTCCTTGGATCGACTAATACTGCTGAATTTCACGTTCATAATGACCGTGACGTGTGCCATAGTTTTTTTTTTTCTTCCTTTTCCACAGCTGTATGTGTTTGAGAACATCTCATTGTGTAGTTTTGCCTATTTCTGACCTTTACATACATATATCACAGAGACTCATTTTGTGTTTCTCTTCTGACACAGTATCTGTGAGAACCATCGATACCGACGTGCACAGCTGCAGCTCATTCACTGTCGCTCCACGTGTGACGCTGGGACACAGCGCGCTTCATTTGTTCTGCTCCGGGTGAGCACGTGTCTTTCCAGATCGCTGTCATCACGAACAGTAATCTACTGACGGTGTTTGTACGAGTTCTGGTCGTGGACGGGTCTCCCCAGGGCTGGAGTGGCGGCGTCACAGGCACGTCCAAGGTGAACGTCGGTCAGTAACTCCACGTTGTCTTCTGAAGTGGTTGCAGCGATCACACTCCAATGGACAGAGCGGTGGAAAGTGGACGCGGGTCCGTGACCGTGGGCGGGCACTCGGGAGCCGCAGGGAGGAGGAAAGGAAGTGACAAGAGTGTGAGCGTGCACGTGTACGGAGGCAGATGCTGCGGAACTAGGGTCGGTCGAGCGGGGAAGGCCGAGGGAAGGCAGCCGAGAGCGTGGCCTTGGTCTTCCTGGTTGGGAGGCGGGTGCGTGGAAGGCCACGCAGAAGACAGTTCCCTGCCCCAGTCACCAGGTGGCAGAGTTGACCCAGGACAGTGTAGTTGCTACTCTGTTTTCAGGTGTGAAGAAAAGCTCCGGCCAGTTTCACGTGATTTGGGAGTGGGGGGGCGGAAACTAGTGAATACGTGCCTTTGTAAGGTGCTTATAGTTTGGTGACGAATAATGTAGATGCTGACTGTACAATCTCTGTGATGGAGACCTACATACTGAAATAGTTTTGGTCAGTCATGCTATACATTTTATTTGAATTCTTCTCTTCAGCTTAGTTCCCAAAATTAAACTAAACCCAAGCAGAGCGTATCTAGTTCACAATTTAATTGGTACAAATATATGTGTCTAATATGAAATACGTTCTTATTCCTTTCTTACCATATGACTTCATCTCACAGATATTGAACACATTCTTATTTAAATCCAGATTTAAAATGGCAGTTGGAAGGTTTTGAGTCTGAGTTACTTTTGACGGAACTTCATGAAGAGTTGGTCGTTATTTGCTTAAGCCATAATCAAATAAATCAGTTGCCCACAGGCTTCCCAAGCAACATGTCAGTAATTAACTTCCCAAAAGTTGGGACTGGTGGCACCCCTGGGCCAACGGGATGAAGGAAGGGGTCCTCGTGCCAAGTTTAGTACCTCATCAAACTCCGTGGGCTTTTAGGGGTGAGCAGAACCCCAACCCATCAGCGTTCAAGTCTGTTTGCCTTTGATAAAACCCCACTTCCTCGTTCTAATGAAGAAAAAACAAATGATGTTTCCGTATATTTTGAAGAGAAAAAAAAAGAAGTGGATTGGGCTTTAGATGTTAAATGCTTCTTCCTGAACAACTTAACACGTGGGTCGGCCAAACCAGTGAGTGAAAGGGCAGGGGCCAGCCGTTGTGAGAGGCGAGACTCCGGGATTTAGGAGATTGTCTCAGGGAGTTACAGGAGTTAATGGTAAGAACTAAAAAAAAAAAAAAACAGTAATGCAGAGTGTGGCTGGCTCTGGTTTGGGCTGGGAAGGCTTAGAGAGCACCGGAGAGGAATTGCGACTTGAGCTCAGAACCCAGGCATTGTGAGCTGGTCGGGAGAGACGAGCTTCTCCATCCGCAGAGGGCCCTCTAGGCTCACTTCAAGATCATGTTTGACGTCATTGACCAAGGCATGAAATGGACGCCCGAGTACATTTCAGGCTTTCGAACATCCATTCTTTTCTCAGGGTGGCTGAGGCTCAGGAGAGGTTCGGGAGCATCTTCAGAATGGTCCCTTTTTTCCCCCTTTTTCTAGTGTATCTGGGACAGAACCGCAAATGACTTCAGATTCATCTTGCGCCTTGTTCACCCAAATTGCTGTTCTCAACAGAAATTCATCAACAGAAGAAATTCTTTATGACCTTCCTAATTTATACACAGTACACCTCCGATCCTAAGGGGCTTGAAAAGTACAGTCATTACCCAGATATTCGTTGCTCGGAGTGTTTTATTGCAGTTACAAAATGAAATGTGTACATAAAAATTAGGGGAACTGTGAGATGCGATGTATTCACTAGCTATTATGGGCATCCTGCCTGAGGCCATGACGTCATCCGAAGCCAATCAGAAGTCTCCTAGCAACCTGCTCCCAACCACAATTCATAACCAGGTCGTATTTCGGGGCCTGCTGCTTTCACAGAAATTGTTCCTAAAACAAAATAAAGGCCTATAATGTACACAGAGCTTATCTGATCTGACGTTTGCATTCCGTCCTGCTCTCCAGGGCCCATCTCCCTTCTCCGAAACAGGACATTCCCTTTTGATGGACAGATAGTCCTAAAAACAGAAAACCTGCTGAAATTATGTTCTAGGAAAATACTACAATCTGGGCATTTGAGGAACCAGTGGGAGAGACCATTTCCCAGAGAAACCTGTAAGATTCCTGAGGAATAACATGCATTGTTACTATAATAATGGACCATTATTATGTTATTATAATATGCACTGTAGAAATTGCTGGTGATTCCTATTTTTCTGTGAAATGAAATAATGTCAGTATCTGAATTATTTGCTTTCGGACCACAAGATAAATTGTTTAAGTTATGTGCATATGACAAATGTGTTCCAAAAGGACAGAAAAAAATATCTGTGTCTCACAAAATGGAAACAGTGCGTGTTGCAGGTAAAAAATGGTTACTGGATTGGTGATGCTGGTTTTCCTCACTCATTCATACCTTAGTCGCCCTCACTAAGGTCTGACTAGATCTACACGATGCCTTTTCCTTATGATTAGAGTTTTTCTTTCAAAAAAGGGCTTTTTATTTGTTCTGATTTTTTTGAAAGCTTTCTATTGAAGTAAACACATGTACAGAACGGCATGCACATTATAAGCAGATAATCTCTACATGTCTTAAAAGGTTTCAACTTTTCTGTTCTTCCCTAAAGTCAAATGTCTCAATTCGATGTTCAAAAAGACACAAGCCTCCGTTCAATTTTGTTTTTAACAAGCCTAAAATAGCATTTTAGTTTCAAAAGATTCTAGCGCTTCCAGACATTAATTTCTCATCATTTTCCCACTGACTTTGGCACTGGAAGAGGCTTTGGGTAGAAGAAGTTCATTGCCTTATACGTATCCATTCTTTTCCTTGTCCTCATTAAAAGAAGCTTAATCTTTCACTTACCCGACTCCCCAGCCTTGCTCCCAGCGGAATGTGGCCATGTGATCAAGTCCTGGCCAATGACAAGGAGGAGGAAGTGTCCAGAAAGGTTCCTTCGAAGCAGCTTCCAGCCTCAAAGATGTGTGAAGCCCTGGATAGTCTCCACACCTCTCTCTCCGTGAGAGAGAAGTAAACTTTTAAGGTTATTTCCCGGGCGAGTCTGTGCACCGACTCCCGCACAGTGCGCTTTCCCCCCACAGCTCCTCTTGAGGAGGCCTGAGGCCCCCGGGCCCTGGGACTCTGCAGAGGAGCAGTGGACAGGCACAGAGCGTCCTTGCGCACCTCCTGTGCTGTCCGGAAGACTGTTGACGACAACCTGGGAGCGATAATGCAGGAGGGAAGAGCCCCGGCGGCCGGGCGCTGAGGGGCTCAGGCCGAGTGAGTAGCTGGACAGAGTTGGGGGCAGGGGAAGGATGTGGTGGCCTCGGAGATGCCCAGCACAGCCCCTGCTCTCCTTCGAGGAGAGCCCGGAAATGCCCTGCCCTACATTCAGGCAAACTTCTTTTCCACAAGTCTTTTATTAAGATCAGATCAATGAAGATCAAAGTAAACACTGTGTTTTGCCCTGTGCAATCGGGGAGAACGAAGGATTCTATGTGCTACCTCTATATAATATTTGATTTTTCTATGGGAAAATGGCAAATGGGGAGGGCCGTATTTATAAGTGCACAGGGATGTTGCTGCTCACGTTAGTGGGTTGTGGGGTCTTCGGCAGGCAGAGTATTTTAGGCAGAATAAAATCTTTGTGTGCATCTGTTTGTAGCAAACCCAGCTGTGCTTTAAGGGTCTATTATTGGTTCACGTGGCTTCACGCTTTGTGTTGGCGTCCTTGCCTGAACAAGACCCTCCTAGCTTGTGATGGTTCTTTTCCTACCAACATCCTAGAGTCTGTGAAACCCAGGGTGCTGTGGAAGGGAAAGACTTAATCCTCCGTGTCCAGCACAGCATTGGCAGGGAGGAGGGAGAGGCTGACTGGTGGACGAGCAGGGGATCAGAGTGGGGAAACAGAGGGGCTAAGCACACGTGCGAGAGGCAGAGGGTGGGTCTGTCCCCTGACTCCTGGCACGTACGGGACAGATGACCTCCCTTAAGTCACCGAACGTCAGTGAATTTCACCTGTAAAAGGGCGATGATGCCGACTCCACCCAGGAGAGCGGCTGAGAGGATCCGCTGACACACAGCAAAGGGGACCGCCGCCCATTTTATTGGTTGTTACTCGGGGCCACCTGCCAGAGAGGGCACTGTGAAACCAGCCTCTCCCTGTTGGAAGCAGAATTCTGATTTCCCAAGTCAACTGTTGGAAGCACTTGATCTACTCGCTTTTCTCCTTTTCCTCCTCCTTTTCCTATAAGACATGATGGAGACAGCATTCTGCACAAACCTCGAGACAAAAATCGAAACGGCTCCTGCCCTGACAGAACAGGCCCATTGGCCAGATCCCTGGAGAGGCGGCACCATGGCTGGCAGCCACCAGCCCTGCCGGGCGAGAGGAGCCCAGAGCTCAGCCCTTGGCCCAAATGCAACCCGGTTTCTCTCTACATATGACTTCTTCTCTCTGGCACTGGGAGCGAGGGCTGACTCATTGGTGTCTCCATCTCTAACACCTAGATTAGTTCTTAGAACCCAGTGGCCACTCAGTAATGCCTGCAGAAGAAATGAACGGAAAACCTGAGCTGAGGAAACCACGCGATCTGTCCGAGGAGTCACACCACCCCTCTCGGGTCTGCAGTTTTCCATAACCAGCAGGGACTTTTTCAGAGAATGGGGAGAGTCTCACTAAACGAATACCAGTGCTTCATCCCGAGCTCAAACGGTCTCACCTTCCAGAGCCTGAGCTGGAGTATTACAAAGCCTTCCTCGTGACGTGGGAAAGAAAATCTCCAGTAGTGAGAAGAAAGGGAAAATAAAGGGATGACTCGGATAGCCCACCCGGCCTGCGGGGCAAGGGCTAGGCGGTGGGCAGTGTGCCCCTGAGCTGGGCAAGGGCCTCCCTTGGAGTCCATGTCCCATGCAGCCCAATGCAGAAGGAATCCCCGTGTCTCTGTTCTACCTGAGTGCCTTGGTGCCTGTGCAGCCTCATAAGCACCTACGCCTCCCGCTGGTCTCAGAGGTGATGTTCTGCCCAGCTCAGTGTCAAAGGGCAGGACGGAAAAAACACACGCATGACCGCCCGCTTTCCTTCCGGTTGTGCCATGAGCCTCTTCAGCCGATTTCGCCTGTGGTGTCAGAGAAGAGTGTCCTGGGGAACAGGCTGTTTAGGAGAAGGCCGGGGCTTCCCACCTCTGCCTCTCCCACTTCCGAATGGCCTCTACTCCTGCGAGTCCCCCGCCCCCAGCCCGGACCACCTCGGCCTGGGCTGCCATTAATATGTCATTTCCCTTTCCTGTTATCACAATATAAAGGACCCGAGAGTTGACCTTTCTATCAAAACATCCTTTGTTTAGAATGAAAAGCTATTCACTGGTACAGCCTTATCTATAGGGTTGAGCCAGAGGATCAAATCCAAAGAGCAGAATTCGTTTACTTTGTATTAAATGAGCTTAGTTAAGAAGTCTCAATTTTGGCAGAAAGGTGCATTAATCACAAGGAAAAGAACAGATCTCGCTTTTCACAGCTTCTGGTTTACTTTCAATACAGTTACACAGTGAGGCTTTTGTTCCTGAAAAGTAGCACTGTATTTAAATACAGTAAATATAACAAAATTGCCTTCTTAAAATTACACAAGAGTTCCTCCAGCTCAGGATGCCCATAATGACCTCAGTGTTGCCCGGCCGACTTTACGGCTTCAAAAAGGCTCGAAATTAGTTTGGACAGATGGGTTTTATCCCAAGGAAATCAATGAGTTTTTGTGAGTCTGACTTAATTTTTATGCAGCTAGCACTTTGAGATGAAATTAAAATATGTATGAAAAACATATTAAAGTTTCCCCTGGGCCTACAGTTGTTTGTACATTTACAAGGTGTTAAAGAGATGATTTAAAAACTAAGTCTAGGAGGGATCAGTGCAAGCAGACCATGATTTATGGTCTTTCGTGACATTTTTGACACTTTAGGCCTAATGTCTTGTGCGTGTCGAGCTGCTAATTATCTTTTAATTCATAAGGGCTTCGTGGTATTTTATAAGTGTAATATAATATATAGGGCTGGATCACAGAGCGCGGCTTGGAGAACAGCATGCTTTACACGTCGGGTTGCGTGGGTAACACATGTAAGGCAAATTTGGGCCGAACCTGGCTGAAAAGCCTTCTTGATAATGCTATAAAACGGAATCATTGCTTTTACCCGCCGAGCTCTAGAAAACTCACAGACTTCCTTTTTTTTTTTTTTTTTTTTAAGGTATGTGCAGGGTTAAGGCTTTAGTGAATGAGAAATCATATGTCCAATACAAACCGAGTAGTGAACTAGTAGTGCTGGGAACATAGTCGGCACCCAATAAATATCGATTGAATGAATGAATAATTAAATGGTAACTGAACCAGAAGTGTATTTGATTCTAGATTCTCTCTTTCCTTTGGAATCAGATTACTCAACGAGGTTTCTGCCGTGATACAGTAACTACTCGCCAAGCGCCCCTGCACCCCGGGGAACGGGAAAGGCGTGGCCAGCATGGACCTCACCGCCAATCAGCGTGAAACACCACGTCTCAATAGCGCTGCCTTAGAAACGGGGGTCGATGAAGGCGGGGTAACAGCTTATCTGAGACTTGAATGCAGAGGGGCGGTGTAGGTAGCAGTATTTTTATTTTCACCTTGCAGACGAGGACATCGAAGCACAGTAACGTGGGACAGCTCCTCTCCAATTACGCAGCTACATGGTGACAGTGTGGGTTTCAGCTTTTGAGAGCTGGCTAGAGAGACGATGAGTTGGGGGGAGAAGAAGTCATAGCCAGGAAGACTATGAGCACAAAATGCTTAGGGGTTCCCCCTGCCTCATATACAAAGACGAGTCCCTAAAACTACTGCCTGCTCATTGGCCCCCCGCCTCCGAAATGACTGGGGATGTCAAATGCACTTGGGAAATGCATACTAGTGAGGTAAGGAGTTCTCGGATCGGCCCCCCCCCCCCCCGCAGAGGGGGCAGAAGTCACTTAGGGCATGGGCACCCCGGGAGGAGGAGGAGGAGAGGCCCCCTTCTAAACACATCTTATGGTTACCACCCACCGCTCCCACCTTTCACCAGCCGCCAGGAGCAAGGATTGATATGAAACCCATATTACAGGTGACGGAACTGAGCCCCAGGGCGAGGGGCTGCCGTTGGTTAAAGCTGAGAAGAGGCTGAGGCAGGCGGGCTGAGGGCAAGCCCGCATTCTGTCCACCTCACTGGATTTCAGAGCCACCAGAAGCCTTGGGGACCACCCAGGACACCCTCTTCACTCTGTGTTTGGGAAAGGGAAGCCCTGATTTAGGTACAGAACTCATCTGGCATCTAACAGTATGTATGTATGAATATATATATGATTATGCATATTCTTAGGTGAATGTATAAATACAGTAATATTCATATTAATAGACACATTCTTAGATGGATGTTAATATGCATATGAATATGCATATAAGTACTGATACACATGTTAATACACATGTTCTTAGGTACATGTGTATATGCCATTTTGGATGACAGTGAGGGGAGCCTGAGCCAATGCAGGAAGATGAAAACAGAAGGCCAGCTTGGTGAGGGGAGAGGAGCTAACACTTACTCAGTGTTTCCTGAATACCAGGCCCCATCCTAACAAGACTCTCGATTGTACCAGCGACTTCCTTGACTCCAGACAACTGTTTCAGTGGGTACTGGGTAGACACCAGGATCCCCTTTGAACAGACGAGGAAATGGGCTGAGATCGGTGAGACCGCTCACAGCGGGCAGAAGGCTGGCCCTGCCACAGTGCCATCTCTGACCGTCCCCCGCCTTGCTGAAAGGGACTGCCCCCCCGCGCACAGCAGCGTGGAAAATCACCACCACCCCCCAGGAGTGACCCCCATCCCGATGACAGGTTCACACAGCCAATATCACACCTAGGGAATTTCTATTTTTACTCGCCCACATGGCAACCGATGCAAATGAGTCGCATACCTGCATTTAGATTTGATTACTTTCTAGTTAAAGCACATCATTAACCTGTTTGCTCCCATTCATGAGGCCAGGATTTGAATTTTTATGCCTTCCAGTTAAAGGGAGAGCACGTTCCCAACTTTGCGAGCTTTGTGGCAGCGAGGCCTGAGGCCGCCCGCTCCAGTGCAGAGCAGGAGGAGAACAAACCCTTGCGCGTTTCGCCCCTTCCCGCCGGGTTCAAACAAACTCCCATTTGGTCTTGTGCCACCAGCCCCAACACAGGAAGCCTTCCTCCTGCACCTCACGCCACAGGTGAGCAGCGCAGGCTGGCAGGCACCTCGGGCACAAACTGGCTGTGAGGAACTGTCATCGAGGGGAAGTTAACTGTCTCCAACCCACGAAAGCAGTGACATCCTTGGAAGCTATTGTTCACTGAGATTCTTTGCATATTAGACACTGGGCCAGGCATTCCACACACCAAATCTATACTGTTTTCTTAAACGAGGCTGTTTCCTCTACCAGGAACATTTTGCTGCCACCTGTGTTGCCCAGTGGACACATTCTTCAGGTCTCCCTCCCCTCGGAAGCCAGCCCTGACCTCGGGCTTGGGGGAGCCGTCCACTCTTTATCCTGAGCGGCTCACATGCTCCCCATGGCGGTACGTCCCCACCCTCACACTCAGCTCGCTTCACTGTAACTGCTCACCCAGCTGTCTGTCATTCCTAGCAGACGGCAGGCTCTGTGAGATCAGAGACCCTATCCGTGTGACTAAATAACTCTTCATAAAATAAGTGTTTTATCTCCAGTGCCTCTTTTATGCCCAACCATTGTTACTTGTACTGCGTAATATTTGTCAATTCAATACAGTGCATTTAACGATCGTCTCTACTCATGGACATGGAAACTGAGGCTCATCAAAGTTAAATCATCATCACTCAGCTACCGGACGTCAGAGACAGAACTGGAAGGCAGCCTGTCTAAAAGCCTCTTCAAGTCTACTGTGGTGCTTAAAGGGACTGCCGAGCCCTGGCCTAGGATAGGGTCGGGCTGCAGCCCAAATCTCTTCTGAGTTATGAATGTAGATAGGTACACATATAATTATGAATTATATATATGTAAACTCATAAGCAAGCAAGAAGCACAGGAAACATTTATAAATATATGTTTATAAAATTTATAATATATATTTATACACTGTAAATATATAAACATGTATAACTATATATTTATAAAATGTACAATATATAGTTATAAAATTTGTAACTACATATTTGTATAAGTATAAATAAAGATATATATAAATTTCCCTGTGCTTCTTGCTTTTCTCGCGTTTTCTAGGCTGTATCCAAGAAGCTGGCCTTTCCTTGTCTTCCTGCCGACCCGAAATAAACACCCTTCCGTTACTGTCACCATCTCTCTTTCAGAATTGGAACATTTTAAACTGGAAGGGGTCCTAACCGTAGGTCCAGTTTCCAGTTCAGGGAGGAAAATGATTTTCCAAAGTCGCCCGGCTGTTACCAGAAAGTAGAATCAAGGCTCTTGGTCCTTACGTCATCTCATTCTAGTAGCGACCGGCTAGTCCCACAGAGCGAAGGTGAAAGTGTGTGAGCCGTCACTGCCCCTCCCTCTGGGAAAAGGAGCAGTGACCGTGGGTGATGGAGGCGGGCAGGCCGAGCAGACAGCTTTTGCACAACGACAAACTCCACCCCAGGGCCTCTGTCAGTGCCCCTCCCCACCATGATCACTACACGGTCCACGGTCATGGCTTCTAGCTCTGTGTTTGCTCACTCAGTCTCCACCTACAGGGACGCCTTTGTCTCCCAGGCTCAGGTCCCCGTGCCCGCACCCCAGCCTGTCCTCAGCAGCCCCCGTGAGAACGCCTCTCATCCCCCTCTGCGTGCTCCTTCCCCTTGGCTTGAAGTAGGAGCTCCATCTAGGAACCGAACACAGCTACCTGCCTGATGACTCGGGGGACAGCTGCCAGGGCTCTGCGACTCCAGCCAGCAGACACTGAAGCAACTCAGGACAGATTATGGGATGACAAAGAGGATATCTAGGCAGAGGCTTTTCATTCTAGTCACTGAAATCACCAGCCCAGGAATCACACTGTTGCTAAAATAAGCTATCAAAAGGATAACCAAATCGTAATAAGTGAGCTAAGAAACGATTGAGGAAAAAAATTTCTTTGGGATCTCTGGGTTATCTCTCAATTCTGACCTCCTGCTAAGGAGCCCCTGGGAGAGCTGATCAGCCCAGGATCCGTGTCTTCTTCATTCTATCGACTGTTTTTTGCACGTCAGTCCATCGCTGAGACCGGGGAGGCAGCCAAGAAAGGGGCCACGCTTTCTCTGTGTCCCCCACCAGGTCTGCGCAATCGAGCTGCCCCACCCGCATGCTTGCAGTGCAAAGCAGGAGAGCCCAACTTCAGGCCGTCCTGCCGGGCGGGACTCAGCCGGACGGGAGGGCCCACGATTCAGGGCCGGGGTGAAGACGCCCCAGGCAGGTGCGAATCCTAACAGGAAAGGAACCTGGTTTTGTGGGGAGGGTGTCTTCTCTTACTAGCCAACAAGACACCTGGGATTCACTCATGTCATGCTTGTGTCTGCGGAAATGCTGATACTTCGGTCACCCATTCACAGTGAGTCACTCAATTCAGGGAGAGGTTTTGGGAACACTGAGGAGCTAGCAGGGATGAAGAGCAAAATCAGATGATAATGCAAATCAGGGTGCTTCAGATGGTGAAAATCAAACAAAAAAATTTGTTTGTTATGAGTTATGTTGGAAGTCACCCTCCTCACGGTAAATTACACCCTATTTTCCCAATTCTCCATGTTACCCACAAAACACAAGCATTGGCTTGAAGCACAGCCAAACTAGCTTTCTTCCAGTTACTCGAAAATATCATGCTTGCTCCTGCCCCAGGGCCTTTGCATGTGATTCTCCCTCTTCCTGGAAGTCTCCTCGTAGCTTATTCCCTTCCCAACCTTTACTTCCCTGCTCAATTCCTCATCTGTCAGACCTCCAGCTCTGTTCAAATCTCACTATAACCATCCCTCTCCAGCTATGCATTAGATTTGATCTCGCTATCGGACACTCTCTCAGCACCCTCTACTCCCAGGGCAGAATGCTTATCACAGTTACATGGCTGTTCACGTGGTTATTTGATCAACGTCTCTCTCCTCCCTATACAGTGAGCTCCCTCGGGGCACGGACTGGGTATGCCTTACTCCAACCTGCGCCTAGCACAGTGCCCGTCACACGGTCGTGCCTAACACATACCAGTTGAATGAAGCTTTGAATCACTGCAGAGGACTGCCAGTTACATGCAGGACCCCCTCAAGAATCCACTGGTGAGTCCAGTCTGACACCCTTACCAGGGAAGTAGGGGCACTGAACCCCAAATCACCAGCTCTCATGCAAATTCATAGCTCCAGGCCAGACGTCCCCAGAGTCCCCAAGCCCAGGTAGGTGGGCGTTCAGCCTCTCATGTCCCTCACTGAGTTTCAGGCAGGGGGTGCTCTGCAGTTTAATTCCCTCTTTTTAAAAAGCAGGTACTATATGCGAACCAGCAAGAGCCATGGCTGGACCCTGGAACAGCACACAATCGCCTGCCCCATCCTTGGAACGCTAGCCACAGACGTGGCGAGATTATTAACACAATAAACCATAATTCTGCAAATTTGTACTCAGGGACCGTTTTATTGCCTGGTTGGGGACTATTTAATCTATGGCTCGACTCCTTGGTTACTGGATTACTTGGTTACTAAGTAACCAGGTAATTGACACATGAACCACAAGGATTTACAAAAGATGCTGTATCCAATATTAATTTTTATGAACTTAGTAAAAACTCTAGTTACATATTTAGAGTTTTTAATGACATTTATGGCATTTTAATATCCACATTCCATATCATAACCAATTTCCTAACAGGTTTAGGTTTTCTCGTAATACTGGCTCTGAGAAGGCTTTTTTGAATGTTTGCCTTTATTGATAATTTTTTTTTAAAACTCCCTGGCACCCCATAAATGATACTAAAAT
This sequence comes from Desmodus rotundus, assembly GCF_022682495.2. Classification (NCBI taxonomy): domain Eukaryota; kingdom Metazoa; phylum Chordata; class Mammalia; order Chiroptera; family Phyllostomidae; genus Desmodus; species Desmodus rotundus. The sequence continues at coordinate 4,632,124 of NC_071398.1, forward strand.
TAAAATACATGAAAATGTTTCCATAAAACACATGTATATTCTAGGCCTTGTTTTTCTGTGAAATTTTCATCCACAATATGGTGAAAAGGGCTTTAAATGTGCTCTCTAGACCTGCCACCGGCCTTAGGCTCCCGGACTGTCCGTGGGTTTTGGTCGCCCCGTGTAATTTCTGAGCCTCCATTTCCCTTCCCGCGACAATAACGCCTCGATTTGCAGGGAAGTGCTGTGCGTTAACTGAAATAATATGTGAAGAAATTTTATAAACTGTAAAATGTCATAAAATGTTTTATTATTAATAACAATGTTAGGGAAATGTTCTGTTCTTGTTAACGCAGTCCTGCTTTCACGTCTTTGATTCCACAGGTACTGGGATTGCACTAGCAGCCTGCGAGCTGCTTTAATGTAAATGCCAACCTCCCAAAATAGGATGGCTCAAGTGCTTTCTCCCCAGGCCTAACCGGGAGCCCGGGAAGAACGCAAGGGCCAGCCTGCACAGCGCTGACTCCGCGGGGCCCAACCCTAGCCTTGGACAGTGAACTTCAGCCCCACCCAGGGAGCAGCGGACACCGGGTGAGGCTCCCAGTTCTCCAGACCTCCCCTGGCCACACCGCCAGGTTGGAAGAGACACAAAGACCTCTATAAGCAGGAACCTGAAGGAAGGTAAGCTTGGGTTCTAAAGAAGCCAGTCCACCCCAAGCTCATGTTTGGACCTTTCCACTGAGGTTGGTGCCCAGCTTTGCAGGAGATGGGGCCTTAATAATGTGGTCCCTGGAATGTACAGCAAGCGGCAGCATTTCGGGCCTCTTTGCAAGCACTGGCCGAGCTGTCTCCCGGCTCTCTCAGGCAGCCTGCACAGCCCGGGCCTCAGGGGCCGAGTGCGCAGAAGCGAGCCCTTGCCCTTCCCCAGCTTCTCCCGTGCAATCGTAAAGAAGAAACGAGGGCCAGCATCTGTAAGGTTCAGTCCTCTGAATTAGGCAATGCACGTTGACCTTATTTCATTCTTTTCTAATAATCTCAAAGGAGGGATATTACGACCTAGGTGGGCAAACCATGGATCAGAGAGGGCCAGCAGCCGGCCTGAGTTCACAGAGCCAGGTGGGAGCAGAACCAGGGCGTGGTGCGGCCCCCGAGCCGCGGTCCGTCCACTCTGCCACTGCTCGGCCTTGGCTTTGCTTGCTGCCTGCGCGGTTCCTTTCAGTTCAGTTCCACCTTTCCCCCAGACCAGAACCCCCTCCTAGCCACGCCCTCGGAGTCCTTACTAAAGGGAGGCCCCCACACAATAATCACGTCGGATACTTTTAGCCCTTTCCAAATCTAATTCAGAACATCGTGCTCATAAACCCTGGCTGCCACTCGATTTGTGAGGGGCCCTGACCATCTTCTTTTTCCTCTCTCCTTAGCTGACAAAGGAGCATCAGATGACAGAATAAAGCATTTTTCCTGAATGAGGTAATTCTCGACACTGTTTTGGGGAATCCACTGAGCGCGGTGCTGCGAGTTACATCCTACCGACATTCCGCGCTCGCCTACCATTGTAGTGGTGTGTGCAAGGCGGGCGCACGGCGTCCTCTCTGGCCAAGCTCGGCAGAGAAAAGGGGCTTTTTGGTGGGAAGAGAAAAGCAGAGAGAGGCTCTTTGAGAGGAGTCTCTGTTCTAATAGTGGCAACATTGTTGCACACTGAGTCAGAGCGGTCTGACTCAGCCGAACGGATTCTGAAGACCTGATTTGCAAAATTACCTGATGCGCCGTGTGGAAGAAGAATGGCCTTAAAGGGAGCTTTTATGCCGGAGCATCTCATTTACTGTGGGGAGAGACATTCTTCCTGCATCTCCTCCTCCAAGGGCACTGCACCATTAATGCCATTTGAAGAATTCAGTGTGTTATGGGCATGAAAAGCAGAGGGAAGAGAATGGGGTGCCCCTGGTTCACCAGGGCGCTTTGTGGAGAGGAAATGCCCACCCCCAAGCAATGCCTGCCTCCCCCAGGGAAGTGCTTGGACTTCGAGTCTCCAGGGAACAGGTTCCCGGGGGTGGGAGAGAAGTGAGGTGCCCCTGACAAGGGTGTCTGAAGTTCAGGGTTGCAGGCCAGGCAAGTGAGGGTTCCTCAGACAGTGAGCTGACCTTGCTCTCCACGGACAGCGCAGGCCCGCCCAGCTGTGTTCACCCACTGCCCCTCTGGCAGCCTGAACAACAGAAGAGCTAAATAATAGGTAACACGTGTAGGGGTTTTCACAGTTTACAAAGTGCTTTTACGTGGTCCTTACAAGGCAGGGCCTGTCCCACAGACCTTCCAACTTGGGAGGGTCCAACCACCTTTAAAAGTGTACAGATTCTGCAGTCAGCTTTATAATGATAACATATTGTTACTGTTTACACTTAACAAATTAGGACCTTGCACACACACACAGACACACACCCCATGCAGTTCTTTCTCACGGCACTAGTGAGAAGGTAATCACAGAATATCAAAGCCAATCACTTGTCAGGACAAATGGGCACTGTGGTGAGCCAGCAATGGGGCGCACGTTGACAGGTAGACGCTCGCTGTGGCTGCACCGTGGGTGTGAATCTCAGGTCTGCTGGCGCGCAGGGCGACGCACAGCCCAGTGGTCTCTTGCTCTCACCGTGACAGGCTCGTTCCCAGACGGCACCGGGAGGAACTTCCTGCTCTGCTCAACTTCATGGGTCCTCTCTCAGGGACATCCTCATGGGCTTGCATCTTGCAGAGACAGCCTCACGCTCAGGTTGGCAGAGCTACATTCTTCCAAGGGGCAGTGTGATACGAATGGCTGAGTCCGCACTTCGGTGGGGGCACAGCCCCGAGCAGAGGGAAGCCCCCGAGTCCAATGGTGAGTGGCATTCGCAGAGGGCCGTGGTGCGGCATCGTGCATCCTGGGTCACAGCGCTGTGAGTTGAGAAACCGCTGCAGTGCCTTCGACCTTCACCTTCTGGGAAAAATCACCCTTTGCATTTAATCACAGTTGTTGATTGAGGCACCAAATAATCCAAGTGGGGATCTGAGACAACTGTCCCTCTCAGAGGCAGACACGGCTTAATAAAATGCCCCACTTAAGTGGCTGACATCAGTTCTCTCTAAAGGGTGAAGAACCCCCGTATTTTCTACAGAATTCAGACCATCAGTTTTCTTATTAGCTATTATTCTTTGCCCGTGAGTCCAAGAAATCTTTTCCCAAGCTACCTTGAAAAAAAAGAATCTAATAGAAAGTCAGGAGGTAGAGTCGGCTCCAGTGAGAGCACAGCTGGGGCTCCAGCCCCGCTTTTGAACCATTTTCTCGGCTCTTCCCTCTTTATGTGCTGACTTCTGGTGGGCAGTGCGTCAGCACAGGTCTCTGGCACCTACGCACATCTCGCGAGCAGAGGCGCTGACTGCCTTTGCTCTGGACCGCGTTTACAAGGACGTCTGTATAGTGAACGGCTTTGGAAGACAGAGACAGCGTCTCCCGCTGGAGCAGCGGGGAAGGCCCACTAACTGTCCACCGTGACAGCTACAGGCCTCCCCCAGCTCAGGATTCCTGCTGTGCACAGTATCACTTGGTGCTGTTCGCATTGCCCGTGGGGATTTGGCTCCGGGAGCGGATGCCCACAGGCCGCGACCCTCAAGCTGCTGGCTGTGCCGTGAGTAAGTCCTTTGTCTCTGACCCAGGAGTCTCGTGTCTTCTCCCAACATCCACGAGTGAAACTGTGGCAACCCAATTGTTTAGCTTGCACATGAGTAAAATACCTTCGTGATACATGTGTAACTACTTCAGGCTTTCTTGCTAAAGTTTGCAGGAGAGAGAGGAGATCTCTCCCTTAATTAGAGTCCTAGGCTTCATTCTGATTGGGTCAATACAGGTCATGAGCTTCTCCCGGGAACAGAAGTCACTGGGAGAAATGCAAGTGCTCATTGCTTAAGCCTGGGGTCCTGAGCCAATCACTGGCAAGGTCAGCTGTTCTTGAGTCACGTGGGGTGCGTGGGGACCGAAGAAAGTCTGGGTTCTGCCAGGAAGGAGAAAGAGGTCACGAACGTTGGCAACCAAGAGTCCCCCACAGAACGCCTGGGCCCGAGCCGCGTACCTCCCTCTGCCTTGCGATGGATCTCTTCTTTGGGAAATTCGTCAGCACGAGCTCCCCGCTACCAGCATCGCGCGCGGCTCTGCCAGCGGTGCCTTCCAGCTGCTCATATTTCAAGCCAATAGCTACACATTTAGGCATTAAAGGATCTGGTTCAGATCATAAATGTTATACAAATCAACCGGCATGGATTAAATGCCGCCACAGTCTGTAACTGCTAAACGAGGGTCATGATTTTGGGCTGGTTAACAGACTCTAATACACTAAATGGTTTTACGAAACGCTGGTCCGAGGGCAGGCATCGTAAGTGTGAAGTTTTATATGGCCTTGTAGGAAAGCAGCGAGTCACAAACAATTCTGCCTTCTGTTCATAGAGGACTGTTGGGTATAAACTGAATTCTGACTTAGGGGGTCCTGCTTCAGGGGGACAGGGCCACATGGGGTTTTTTTGATGGCGCCCAGTTATTTCCCAGGGGAGACATACGCATCAGGTTTGGGGGTTCTGCTGGTGAGTATTCCGGTGCTTTTCCCCACCCTGAAGGCTACCAGCCTTTGAGTCCTGCCTCCTCTCTGATCCCCAAACTGGAGTGTATTTCTGAGGGGCCGCTCGTAATCCAGTCCCCACACTGGCCTTTGGAGGAAAAGCTGTTGTCCAAGCTACAGGTCCAAGGCCCATCTCAAAGACTGCCCAGTCGACTCATAAAGGCTTGTCCCCCTGCTAAACTGGACTACAGCTTGAAGATGGGCCTCCACGCCTAGAAGCCTCCCAGCTATGCTGTTCCCTCTCTGTGGCACCTTGAAAGGCTGCTTCTTTTCTCTGAGCTTGCTCAGTCATTGTGCCCAAGTAGATAACTCTACATACGTCACAGGTTGCTGTATTAAATTAGACGGTGTACCTGAAGCAACAGTCCCCTCCAGTAACGCCTGGCATGTAATAAGGGCCCCACAAATGTTAGTTACTATTTGATTAAATTCAGAAAGCGTATTCATAGGCAGCACGGTTTTCTAATTAAAGTCAAAAGTCACTACCCTTTCTCAATGCAGACGCTATAAAACACATATTCGCATCCCTCCCTTCAGAAAGACGCCCTCTTCAGAGTATTCTGCAGCCCTGAAACACACCTCACCTGTTTCGGTAGCTGGAGAGCCCGTCACACTACCGAGTGAACTGGCACGCACGGTGGGTTAAAGACAGAAAGGACGGCGGACCCCGAAGAGACCCACTGCCCAATCCCTGCAGCCTCTGAATGCGTTCTTAACCCCTTCGGGGCAACAGACTTGGCAGCTGTGATCGAGGTAAGGACCTTGGAGAGGTGTGGACAGCCTCAATGACCCAGGTGGGCCCACTTTCCTCATACAGGTCTTTACAATCGGGTTTCCTTTCCCAGCTGTGGTCAGAGGTGGGCATGACGATGATAGAATGGCCGGAGAGATGCAACATCACTGCTCAGAAGAGGGAGGAAAGGGGCCCTGAGCTGAGGCTGGTGGGAAGCCCCTCGGAGCTGGACAAGACAAGGAGACATCCTCCCCCTGAAGCTGACAGAAAGGAGCTCACCTTAATTTCAGCCCAGCATCAGGCTTCTAACCGACGGAATGGTGAGATGACATTTGTGTTGTTTTAAGCCACCAAACTTGTGGTCCTTTGCTGCAGCAGCAGAAGAAAGCGCATGCCCAATGCAACAGGCCCGGTTCTAAATGCTGGACACAGTGTATCTCATGCGGACCTCCCAGAGATCCTCGAAGGTAAGTACTGGAGAAAAGTAACGTTTGGAGAGATTGAGTACCTCCCCTGAGACCTGACAGCCACGGGCAGAGCTAGGACCTACCGACAGTGTTATCCCATGTGGCTGGAGAAAGTTGCCTTCTTTTCCTTATTATCTAATCCCTCACAAAATGCAGTAATAAAATAACTCAATAAATAATTTAAAATTGTAAAGAAACCAAACCGTGAGGTTTCCTTTGGACCGTAGCTTGCATTTCCCATGAAAATAACCTGCCAGTTTTGCCTGGAGCCACTGATGGGGCCCATAGTCTCTTGGCTCTTTCACGAGAGACCTACAGCAGCTCTAGTGGAATTTCTCAAGTTATTGTTGGCCGCCTGCGTTAACGGGGCACTTTAACGGAGCAACTCTCCCCGTGAAGAGTGAACGCGGCTACACTGGTGCTCAGAGCTGTGGGTCCGGCGCCTGTCGCAACACTTGCAACAGAGGTCTCTGGACGCGGCCCTCTCAGCTCCTGTCGCTCCGGGGACGCTCAGCAAAAACTTCCTACCGTTCCTCCGCATCCCGAAGGACGGCCATTTTTTTTCTGTTAGAGTTTCAGTTTTGATTTGCCTTTTGTTCCCGACAACTCTGTTGCCCTGGAGTGTCCCCAGCCTCCTCCTTAACCAGCCGAAGTGGTCCTGTCTCACGTCTCATTTTCACTGGGAAGCAAGAGTACCTGCCCTAACCCGTTCAGTGGAAAGGGAACTGCTGCTGCCGTTTGCTTTTTTTAAGTGCCGAGTTAAAACTTTTTTTCCTAATCTTTCCAGCCATCCACATGCCACTCACCCCCCAACCCTCTCTCTCTCTCTCTCTCTTTCACACACACACACACACACACACACACACACACACACACACACACAACAAGCTTTCCGAGAGCAAGGATGGAGACATGTTGGAGAAAGCTGAGGCCAAGGCGAGCAAACAATGAACGATCAGCTTCAGGCTTGCCCATTCATTATTTCGGGCGGGAAATGACCATGTCAATTAACCATGAGACAATCTCAGGACACTGAAAGCAATCTCAGGAATAACCTAGAGCCAAATCTTTGCTTTAGCGTTGAAGATCTGAGGCCTCGGAGCAGATGTGGGCTTGGCACGGGAGCCTCCTGCTTCCTGCAGCGGGGCCCTGCTGCTCTCTGCGAGGGTAAAACACCCCAGTAGCCATGCGGCCAGGCTTGCCACACTCCTTGCCTTCATCTCTGTAATCACTCTTCAAGTTCTGACCTCCTCCGTCTCCACCCGCTGGCTCTTCCAGAGGTACAGCTTTTTCAGGAGCTCTCCGCCCAATTACTCAAGCAAGGCCCGGGGGGAGTTTGGCATATCCCGAGTGAGTTGAGGGCTCCCAAATGTTTGTTTTGTAAAATGGAGACTGCGTTCTACTTCATATCGACTTCCTCACCCATCAATCATTTTTCTCTGGCCACAGTGTTGTGGAAGGAATGTGATTTGGTCATATGCAGAGGTGATTAAGTCTCTGAACTCCTTGACTTCATGGGAGGGGGGTGGATTTTGTCATGGCAAATGCTTACTTAATGACTAACTCATTTTTTGGTTTTCAACCACTTCAGCCTTAATACAACAAGTGAGCAAAGGCACTGCCCACGTGGGCTGTTGGGCTGAAGTGAAGACACGGACAAGAGGAGCAAAAGTGGAAGGGAAGGGAGGGAGGCGAAATGCAAGGAGCATGGGGGAAGCGGACAAGACATGGAGGAAGGTGCAGAAAGATGGAAAATTAGAGACTCGGAGAAGGAGAGAGAGAGAGAATGTGAGGAAAGGGAGGAGAATAATAAAGAAAAATATAAAAGTGATTCGGAAGAGGAGGGCGAGCTCTAGAATGAGAGGGAGAACTGGAGAAGGGACAGGAGACCCATGGTGAGGGGGAAGAGGGAAGGAAGGCAAAGAGAACCTAACTCATCCCCAGGACCCTCCAGCCGCGCTCACCAGGAAGGAAGCTCTGTGCACGGGTTAGAGAACTGGAGGAGTGGGGGCCGCGTCAGGGACACCCGCTGCCTTGGAACTGGGGAACGTTGCCCAGACCGGCAGCAGCCTGTTACGCTGCGGCTCGAAGAAAAGGAGCTGCCTGTGGCCACCGATGCACATCACATCACGACGCTTTGAAGAGCCGTGGGACATTAAGAAAATCAAAGAGCAACTTAAGTAATCGCCAGAGTCTCTCTAAAAGATGATAAAGGGAATTGTGCTGTGTGACGTCCACCCAGCAAATCACCCTATACTCCATCTTCATCCTCCATCAGGCCAAGTTCCACTTAGCTCAGCAGACCTGCTGTCTCCCGTCTCCCCCAGGGTCTCACTCTCCACCGTCCGCCCCGCCTCTCTCGGGCGCCGGCCTCTCTGAGTAGACGGGTGAGTCTCTGGCCTCCTTCTCCAAGTGCAAATGTGCGCACAAAAGCAAGAGACCTGAGGGGCTGATGCCGACACCCCACAAAGGCTGGAGATGTGAGACGTGGGGAAATCTGGGAGTGAGCTGAGTGATGGGACAGGACAGCTCGGAGGGTCTGATCTGGGGACTTCCGTTCTGCGGGCCTACACTAGGAGAAGCCAGTTGCCCCCCCACAAACACCTGCAGAGTCACCAAGCTCTCTGAGCACTTCAATTTTAGATGTTCACATTTTTTTTTTTATTCTGCAATTTGCAGACCTTCTAAATAAACCTTCCCCCACAGGAGGTTTCCCCTCCCACCCAGGAGCCCTGATTTGGGAGCCCTAGGCCCCAGGAAAAGGAGGTGAACTGGCTGGCGGTGGCGAGGGCCATGCTGGGCAGTGAGGTTGGGGAGGGAGTGAGGGATTTTGGCAAATGGGAACGTACCGCCCCACCCGCTCAGACACACTGAAGTCTTGCCTGGGAAATGACCCTCCCAGCAGCCCGGCGTTGACCCTGTGTCCCCAGATAGGGCACGGGGAGAGCCTGGGTTGCTTCTTGGAACAAGGCCTGTCCTGGCTGCTCACACCCACAGTCGATGGAAGGCCTCTTAGCAGTAGGGCAAGCAGAGCACCTGCCAGGGAAGAGCCATTCTTGCTTCCCCTTCCCCTCCCACCTGGGCATTCACGTCCTACTCAGGGGGAGAACGGGACTGTGGGCGGCTTTCCTGCAGAAGGTGGGTTCAGCTCTCACTCCCTCAAGCACGGGCTCTCCTTGGAGCCCGAGGAGGCAGTGAGGTCAGAGGTGTTGCCCAGATGAGAGCGTGTTTTAGAGAAGGGCTCAGCATCTATCCAGCTTGGGGGACTTAGCACCAGGCCAACTTAGCGCCTGTGCATTGGGCAGGCAACTTAGCTTCTTTGAGCCTCAGTTTCCACACCTGAAAACTGGGCGGAAACCTAATTTATAGAGCTGTTGCAAATAAGAACGTGCACATGGAGACTTCAGCCACAGACATAGCTCAGTGCATGCTAGCTGTCATTACTTTGGTTGTGACTTATTCACTAAGCCAGGAGTAATAAGCCCCTGCGATGGATGGGCCAGGTGGCATGACTGCCATCAGCATGAGGACTCAGAGCCAGAGCACCCTTCCTCTAGTTCACGGTCAGCCCCACCGAATTCTGGATCTACTGTGCAGTTTCCATAACCTCCCGCGCTCTAGCGCTCCAGAGTGAGCACAGCCAGCTCCTCTTCTTCCTCAGTGCCTTTCTCGTCCTTCTCCCTCCCTTGGCTCTCTTTCTCTTGTGTGCTTCCCCTACCTCACCGCGCCTCCAGCTCTCCTTCCTCCCCACCCTCCCCATCCCCAGTATTTTTTTTTCTGTTTTCACCAGATCCCTTCCAAACCTGAAAGCTGTCAGGCAGTCAAATGGACAGAACGCACCACAGACCTACTATGAGAGCTGCTGAGCTGGGCAAACCCGCACACTGTTCAGGTGGGGAAACTGAGGCCGAGAGAGGGGCCGTGACTTCCTCCAGTCTGCCCCACTACTCACTTATCTGCAGATCCCCCCAAATCCAGTTCTATTGACTGGGTATACACAAAGGGTCTGCCCCTGCACCAAGATGAAATTCAGCCTCCCCTCCTGGCCCTGCCTTCCCCGCCTCCCCCCGCCTCGACCCCCTTTAAGCCTCATAGCTGTAAAGGAATTTACTCAGAAGGTTCACAGTAAAATAAGAGGGAGCAGCGGCTGCAGGGAACCAGGGACATTTTAAAAGCCTCTCCATTTCCCCCTCCAACACCAGAGATGCGATTCTACCTTCCCACGTGACACGTTGAACCAAACTCCCGGCAGGGGTGGACGACTGCCATTGGCCAGTGTGGCGCACGCTGCCAGCACCCCAGGCTGGTGCCTTCTCCAGCCCACCACACTGACGCATTGGGGCTGCAGCATAAGGCAGGGAGGCGAGGGGGCACATTCAAATACATGGGAGCAGGTGGGAAGCAGCAGGGAGCCTAAACAGTATCCCGGGAGAGGAAATGTGTGCCACCTATGGATGACGTTACCCTAACAACATAAATGCGGCCCCTGCATCCTTGGCTGACACCACGGGGCAGGCATCCCACACACGCTATACTAAGAACTCCCAAAATACTAACGAGAGTGAGTGAGACGGTGCGTGAATGAGTGTGCGCGCATGACACAGCATCGTGGGGACGAAAGAGCTTCCAGCTGGGGGGACACAGTCTGTGTGCAGTGGGGGCTTCTCATTGTGGGCCTATCGTTTTATTTTTTAAATGCCATTTTTATATTTATTTTTTAAAAGATATTATTTATTTATTTTTACAGAGGGAGGGAGGGAGAAGGAGAGGGAGAGAAACATCAATGTGTGGTTGCCTCTCACGCGCCTCCTACTGGGGACCTGGCCTGCAACCCAGGCACATGCCCTGACTGGGAATCGAACCAGTGACCCTTCGGATCACAGGCCGGCACTCAATCCCCGGAGCCGCACCAGCCAGGGCTGACCTGTCATTTTAAACCCAAACCAACCCAAAGGTTGTAAGGAAACAGGCACACACACGTGTGGGTGCATGTACTTTTTAAAGATGCCTACGTAAACCATTTGAGCCAACGGTTCCATTTCTGGGAACTTAGCCTCCAGACATATTACAGATACGAGCGAAGCTACGTGAACAAGGATGGTCAGTTTTAGCACTGCTTGCAATAAGCGGAGAGCTGAACATGTCCATTGGATTACAAACTGTTCTCCCCTTAAAAAGAAGGAGGGAGCTGTTTGGTCTGATATGAGAAGCTCTCCAAGCTGGATGATGAAGTGACAAGGGGGGTGCAGAACAGTGTGTACAGTTCGCCTCGATGTGTGTGACACACACATGCCCGCTCGTACACGCGTAGGAAAAGTCAGGAGGCCCAAAGGGACCTCTGGTGGGCTGCCAAGAGGGGTGCGTGGGGCTGGGGAAGGGGTCTGGGGAGCAGGGTGCAGGCTGGCCCCTCATGGCTACCCTGCCGCGCAGTTCGAATACAGCTCAGACATGCCCGTGTGTCTCTCTCTCTAGAGAGGCCACTCCGCAACACCGGTGCCACTTCAAGTGCCTTAGACTTGCAGACCTGGACCGGAGCCTTCCACTTCTTCTCACTCCCCCCCGCTGAAGGAAGGAGGGCTCTTCCACCGGGCACATTTTTGGAAACTCTCAAAACTCCCGTTAAACTAATGGCAGAAACACAGGAGGCAAGGCCGAGGCCGGCTCTCGGCTATGCAGGGTGTGGGGTCAACGTACCCGGCTTCTCCCAGTTATTTCAGCTGTCCCGCCTGGCTCTGCACGCTCCGCTAAGCATGGCGACAATCTGGCCGGGAATAAGAGCTGCAGACTCAAGAACTCAGGGGGGGTCGGGGTGGGGGAAGGAAGATAAAGTAAGCTTTGGCGAGCTGTTTTCTTCCTACGCTGTGAAAACTCAAATGCCAGGGGGCGGGGCGTGGGCAGAGAGACAAAACAACACCTTTGTCTTCAGTCTTCAGTGCGGCAGTTAAGGTTTTCAAGCTTCTGCACAAACTGTGGATGCCTTCTCAGCCTTCACGTTCTGGCATTGAGTGCGCAGAATATACGAATGAAAGGAATCGGAGGTTTAATTTAGAATTCGGACAAAAGGCCCCGACACATGTGTCTCTACGCGAATGTTGGGGTGGGGGTGGGGTGGGCAGGGAGGGGCACCACATGTCACTGGCCCCTGCATACAGGCAGCTTTTGGGCTTTGATTGGGGGACTCATTCTGATTTTAACAAGTTTGCCAAGAGGACCTTCAGCTGGGCTGCATATGAGGCCCTGCTATTTTTAATATAAATGTAATGTTTTTAAATCCATCAACGGTGTCCTAAACCAGATTTGGTCGTAAGCAGCTGTGCTGAAATTGTAAAATCTCACCCTTGTGTCTGGTTTCACATCTGGTAACTCACAGCTAACAGTTACAACTCTCCAATAGTAATTAAATGTTTTCTTTAAAAGAAAAAAAACACCCACAATCATATATGGCAGAATGCATTATTAAAGGGGTATTTTGATTCACAACAAGCACCACCAGGAAGAAGCCAGCGAGAATTTTATAGGTAGCGGGCCCTTTTAGGTACTTTTTCTAAAGGTGTTGATCACAATAAGGACATGTTACAAAAAGCAAAGGCAGTTCGCGACTGGGTGGATATTGAGTAACATTGAGGGCCCGTAATTGCTAGTGAGGAGAACGCCTCCTCTTTGATGTCAATCCGGGCCTTTCTTTTTTGTTTCGGGAAGGAAGAAACTTCAAAAGCCGTAATTTCAGGACAATAAAGCGCTCACATTGATATAGGTACCAACTTTAACTGTTCCTGAGCTCGGAAAGAAGTCTCGGGGTGAGAGACCGTGCTGGGAGGAAAGAGGGAGAATTCCAGTACTAGTGCGTTTCTCTCCACATTTCCTTTTAGATGCGAATGAGTGATGTCAGGCACACGGAGCCCCACCGGGGCCTTCAGGAGCCCTCACCTACACCACCAGGTGACCACAGCTAACCGCTTACATTTTGAAACACATGGCTTTATTTTGTCATATTGTTTTAAATCTGCTGATAGGGTATATGAACTAATAGCTTAAAGATTCTGGCATAACTGGCAGGCTCTAGGGTAGATGCTCCTTAAATCTAGAAATAAAATAAAGATTTGAGTTTTTCAATGCTTTTTACTCTCAGGGAAACCCTTTCATCTTATAAGGTCCTTTCTTGCAGCATAACAAACACAGAGGAAAATGCCCAGATCCTAATCCTATGTAGCTGGATTAATTGTTTGAGATGAGCTTTTCCCTGTGCATTTTAAGTGTGGACGTCAACGACTGTTAGATTTTCTGAGCTGGGCCGCCATCGCCCTGCTCTAGTTTTGGGATCTACCGACATTTGACTAACGACGGCTAAGAAAAAGCAGGGGAGAAATGCGAGCAAGCAGAGTGCGCTCGGGCACCTCCCACACGACCCTGAGTGGGTCAGCCCTTGGCACTTGGTGAGAGAATTGAGCACCCTGCAGTTTCCTTAGAACCGACGGGTACCTCATCTGAAACCCCGAAATCGTCCCCTATAGCAGCAGATCCCCAACTTCCTGTGTCCCCCATGCTTTTCCTGAAGTGCAAGGGACAAGAAGGCTCTGCTCTAAGCCTGTTGTGATACCAGCAACTTCGGACGACAGTCAAGCCAGAATCAGTTTGAGGATCACAGATCGCAGAATCTGACTCCCGACACAAATAACTGGGGGGCTGGGGAGCGGGGCGTGTTAATGACTTCAAAATGAAATCAGCAGGGCTGGACAGTCCGAGCGAAACAGGTGCTGTCTGAGTCACCCAGTACTCGGACCACTGGCCGTGGACAGAAGCAAGGTGCCAGTGGACTAAGCTGAGAACCAGCTGTCCCCTCCTTTCCTGGGTCCTGTGGCTGCGTCTTCCCATTGGGAATTGGAAGTTGGGGGTGCATGCATCCCTCAGGAACAACTACCGGGAAGGGGGCGTGCAGAGGGGGAGGGGGTGGCTGGAACAATGAAGCATGCTGCCCTGAGCTATGAAGTGCCCTTGCAAAGGCACACTCACGCTGCCTGCCCCTGGAGCGGGACTGCGGGGAGTATCAGGGCGTGCAATTAGGTCTCCGCTCCCCCAGTGGTAGATTTAAAGCGGTATTTGGCGACACAGTGTGCTGCTGGGCTGCCCTGGAAGCCGAGTGCACACTCAGGGTACATTTCCCCCGGTGCGTGAACAGCTGTGGACTCCAGAGAGGGGACCATCAGGGTACGGGGCATGCACCGAAAAGCCGCAAGCTGATTTGAGACGAGGTGTGGGCGCTTACATAAGCCTCGTGGCTACTCAAGCAGCCCAGCACCTCACCTAGCTCGGGAGTGAGTCGCAATGGAAGCCCCTGGCGGGTGCACAGGATGCAGTGGACATTGTCAAGGGGCCTGGGCAGGTGGTGCGAGGCCTGCTCTGACCCCAGGTGCCCCGGGTCCACCACTTCCTCTCTCTGTGGGCCCCCCTCGCTCATCCAAAATGGAAGATCTGCCTAGACTCCATGAGCCTCATTGCAAAGTGGAGCGGAAAGCCCAGGAATCCAGCCAAAGCAACCAAATCCAGCCAGCACCCGAAACAAGTCCCTGTCCCTTCTGGACCCCTGGGTCCTCAGAGACCCACCTGTCCTTTGAAAGAGCACATGTGCACCCAGAGACAGGCCAGGGGGCCGGCAGCATCGGCATGCACTCCTTTCCAGGAACCCCAGGTCTGAGAAAGCGGGGAAAAGGAAAGCAGCCCCGCCCCCTGCAGGAGACAGGCCCCGGCCTTTTCACAGACCCTGCCCGTGGCCCCATTCAGAGCCAGCTGTCCTTTGAGCCCTGCCATGCAGAGACAGTCGCCACCACGGAGCAGGAGCGGTCATTTAATTCTCTCCCCCCACCCCGCCCCCTCTTCCTGATGGCAAACACTAACCGAGGCCACAACAGGACCACCTGCAATGTGTTAGTCATTAAAAAGGTCACCATCACTAAACATTTTAAACTGTGAATAGCTTCAGATTAAATTAGGTGTAAAAAAAGTCATTTCCTCTCTGTGATAAACTCCAACACCTGCAGTGGGGCTCATGTTTACCAGGGACATAAAGGGCCTCTCCCACTCGCAGGCCATGTGGGGGAATAAAAACACAGAGCCCCATTCTGTCAGCTATCTCTCGGCCCCTGTAACAGGATTCTCTAAGTCTGGTGACCGCGCGCCCCGCTCACCCAGGCACTGCGGGGGCGATGCGCAGACGGGAATCCAAATTTCCATTTGTGTTTCCCTCACTGCTGCTCTTCAGCAGGGCGATATGGACTTCCTCGTACTGATTCCTTCTATTCCTCCCGTGTTTCGTCTCACTTCCAGGCTCTGGGGTGGCCAGCACCCTCTCATCCTATGGTGATGGCCCTGAGCGGCAGGTTGTCTGCAGTCCAGCCGGGGAGATGGGAAGCAGCGTGCGTGCAGTCAGACGCTGGCGCTCAGAGAGCCGGACCTGGGCCAGGCCCGGTGCTGAGGTGTCAGCACAGACCCCACAGACCGCCCTGCCGCCCGCCCCCGGCCTCAGGAAGCCTGTGTTACCATCCCTGTTTCAGAGGAACACACTTGGCCTGTGACGGGGGACATCGCCGGCCTGGGGGAGGCTCACTGCTTCTAAGTGGCAGGTTCAGGAACCCTCTCTTCCCGCCACGACCTGGGCAGAAGCCACCGGAGCCTTTCACCTGGTCCAGGGCATTAGCTCCCCAAGGACTCACTGTGCTTCTGGCTCACCTCCCATGACCGACGTCCCCTGTCGCCATTGGAGTGTGATTCTGAAGGTTTAAACTGGCATACATCACCCCCTGCCTAGAACCCTGCCGTGGATTGCCACTGTCGTGAAAATAAAAGCCAGCTCCTCTACCTGACCTTGCCTCTGACCTCTCCGCATTCCGGCCACACGGCTCACTCTCTGTGCCTGCGCTCGCTCTCCTTCCCTCTGCCCTGAAGGCTCCCCCCGCAGCTGTGTGTTGGGTGTGCCCTGCTCCTTGCACTCTCTCAGCTATGAAGTGAAGCACCGCCCAGCAGCCCCCTAACCGTCCGATCCGGACGCTCGTGCAGGCCCTCGTCGCCACAGCCCTCTGTGTAGCTCCCATCGCAGCCCGGGGGTTCTTGCTCGTTGCCCGTTCTCCCCCACCAGACATCACGTTCCATGGCAGGGGGCCGGGGTCGGGCGGGAGGGGGGTGCTGCACCTCCTGCTCTGCGGGACATCGAGGGATTGAACCTGGGTGTCCGTGGCTCCAGAGTTGGTCTTTCTACAGCGTAACCAGGGTGACTACTGAGCCCGACACCAGGGCCTGAACACAGGCAGGAAACACCACAGCTTCGGAGGCGGTTTCTAACCTTGACCTGTACCGTCACCTCAACCCGCCCCTTCTGGAACATTTTCCGTGGGTACCACTGTCCATCTCCAGGCTTTAGGTAACTCCGGGCACTACCACTGGCATTCTAGGGGAGACCTGGGGCTGGCTACTTCCCATGCCCCGCCCTTGCCCTTAGCAAGTCTGTCTCATTTTCACTGCCCTCCCGGTGTCACTTGTGTCAGGCAGGGTCTGTCTCTCCCGCTGACCCCAGGCCCCTTGGATGGCATCTTCGCCCAGCACAGTGCCTTACAACTAATTAGTGCCGGTCAGCCTAGTCCAGCAGTAAGTCTACTACGTACCGTATTTGTCGGACTGTAAGACGCACCCCCCTAAATTTAGGAGGAAAATGGGGGCGAGTCTTATAGTCTGAATGTAGCTTATCTGGCTCGCTGGGGGTGGGGGGCACGGTGGTTGAGAGGGGTTTTTTTTTCCCCCTATTTTCCGCCTCTAACACCTAGGTGCGTCTCATAGCCCGAAACCCCGGTGACCCCTTGCACCTAGAGAGACTGGTTTTCTTAAGGCCCCAACTGTGTTTCTTCACAGTTCTCTGCTTCCCGTCTGCATCTGCCGCAGGGCCACAGCGGACACGCCAGAAGTATCGGCTGCAGCCGAAATAAGGCCTGTTTTGCCACACAAATTATGGAAGAGCTTGGGGGTTTGAGGAGGGACGTGCTGAGTCCTGCGCTCTGTGCCCGACTTCAGACATGGCCTTGACTGTGCCCGGTTAAGAAGGCACTCGCCTCCCACGCCAGTACCCGGGGATCGTTCCGAAGAACTGAGAACGAGGAGGAAATGATTCTAGTGGTAATTAAAGACAACTTGCCTCAGCTTTTTTCTAACAGCTTGGCAGAAATTCTGCTTGTGTGAAAAGAGAGTATCTGTTCCAGCGTTAAATGACCGACACATAGTGTGCTCTAAGAAATGAATTTCTAATAGTTAAAAAACAGCAGAATAAAACTGCGGCCGATCCCTACAATGGTGCATTATACGTTTCTGATAGAGAATAGGCCAGTTCTTTGCTTATTGACCTAAGTGGATTTCCGTGGCATATTGCTAAATGCAAGTAATAATAATTCATCTAGAACAGTGGGTTACACAGAGTCTGGCAGAAGTAAGGCCTGCTTGAGTGTGGTTGGCAGGGTAATAATATGAATGTCATAATTTCTGGTTTTATTTTGAACTTTTCACCTAAAATGTCAGATGGTGTGCTTGAGTGTGATATTGTTATGTTACAGAATGACGTACTTATGATTTTGTAATAAAAAGGGGTATTATTTGTTCCCTGTACATGAGCCTATTTGTGCTTTTAAACATGTGTTTATAAGCACGTGTTTATCTGTATGGACGTGGAGACAGTGTGGAAGGATACACACCAAGCTGTTAAAATGTGTCGTCCATAGAAGGGTTGGGGGAGAAGGCGGTCACTGACTTTGTCTTTATGCATACGTATACTGCTTCGCCCTTTACAATGGGTACTTCTATTGAGTAAAAATATATTAGAAAATAAAGATTAAAATTAAGCGCCATCTTTCCCCTGGAATATGGGACACCCCCCCACCCCCCGCTGAATAATGCTGTGCAGATTGCTCAGAGATGGTGAGTGGACTTCCCTCTCCTGCTCCATGTTCCTGGAGGGCTCCTCCCTTGCTCACAGATCCAGTTCTCAAGGGGAAACGGCAGGCTACTGGGAACTGACCCTAAGGTAGCCTCTGAGAACTCAAAGTTCTCTCCTTGGGGTTACTTATCACGTTGCTACTTCATAAGACCGTAATATTGGTTACAACATAAGTGCCCTACAGGAGGGGAAGAGCTAAATAAATTATGATACTTTCACTTAGAAACATTAGGAACCACTGAATTGGAGGCATCCAACACCTTATAATACCCTGGCAAGTGCTTAATCGAAAAGCTCAGTACACAAAATTAACTGAGTTCTTTGAGTACACTTACATGAAAAGGACCAGAAGACATGATATCAAGAGAGACACCCAGTATGCTGAAGCGGCTGTCAGGAATACTTAGGAGCAGCGCCCGCCTACCCCATGCCCCCCGCCCGGCACCCACATGCAGGGCATCAAGGGGATGTGGTAGCTGCTCTGGGAAAACCACCCTCACTTGCACAGACCACTGGGGATGTCAGTCCTAGAGTATTCGTCCGCTTGAAGTCATTCCAGAGGGTGGCGCTCGGGCCAGTATTTTCAAGCATCCTGACAGCACCACCGCCATTTTTTCCTTCTCTCTGCCAGTTGCTCTGCCAGAGAGAGCTGCGTGTATCTCAGAGGATGAAAAATACTGAGGTCCTTTTTGTTTGTTTTGTAAACGTGGCCAGTGTCTCGTGCGATCACAATCTTTATTAGTCCTAACCATGAGAAGGGAATGGTCCTTCTGGTTCAATGTGCCGCAAATCCCAAGTAAAAGACCACTGAAGGGTCCCCAGAAGAGGCTGGCCCACAGCAAACGGTGAATGAGCTGGCAGACGGGCAGTTGGGAGGTCTCGTGTTCATCTGTTCAGTCGTTCGTCCCTTCAGTCGTTCATTCACCTCTGTTGTGTGCGGCGGACTTTGGACGGGAAGCTGGCGAAAGCAACCTGGGACCTGCTCTTCGGCGGCTCAAGCTACGGTGAACAGCCAGGAGCATAACCGAGTAACTACAGCACGGGGCAGCTCTGAAGAACTGCGGTGGGACGGATATAGTGGAGGATGAAGGGGAAAACCTCTGGTTCTTCCTAAGACAGTAAGTTGGACTCCAAAACAGGGGTAACCCTGGGATGACCCGGGTCCCAGCGCACTGGCTTTTAGGAGGCCAGACTCCACAATTGTTAATAACAAGAGTTTGGAGTCAGGCGCAAGGTGCAGCTCCACCAGGAAGGGTGGGACATTGGGCAAGTTATTTATTTAACTTCACGGAGTGATTTCCTCATCGGGAAGAAAAGGTAACAACATTACACGCCTCATAAGACAAGTGTTAGAATTCCGGAGGTTGCCTGTGCTGCCACTAGCCTAGCGCCCGGCACACAGTTCCAGCTAAATAAACGCTAGCTGTGTTACCACGAAATAACACCTTCTCGGCCCGTCATTCTGTCCTGAACAAGGTGGAGGGGAGGTCCCGGTGCGGAATACACCTCCTTTGCTGCTTCAGGCACTGCATCTCTATCTGCAGGGTGTGGAGCATTCCAACCTGTCTCCGTGACTCATCTCTCCCGGAAACGCTTGCAGACTCCTTCCCCTGAGGAGGTCTGTCCATGGGCTGTGGCTGTGTGAACAGAAGGGGCCTCACTCACATGGGAGCCACTCTGTCCTTCCCTAGTGTGGGACAAATTAAAGGGAGACTGGGGGGGGCTTCTCTCCTGCTCCCATGGGCGCCTCCGGCAAGGGCTTCTGGACAGCGTTCTGGTCTGGACAGTCATCACACGGACCACTCATTTCTCAGCTGACGCTCTGTGTTGCTGTGCGTCCTGCAGGGCCAAGGGAAAGATGCCTGCCGAGCAGTGAGAAGCAGGTTGAGGTCCTGCAGTGGAGAGTGGTGGGGGGAGGTTCGAGGGCGGCTCAGCAGGCAGGGACGGTGGGAGAAAGCAGGCCCTACAGAAACCCGGTACCTGAGGAGCAAACTTAAGATCCCTCCTTTGCTCTCCAGAACAGCAGGGAGTTGATTCTGCTGTTGCCTTGCCTCCTCTCGGATGGGGCTCTACACGTAGTCCCCGCTGTTCAAAAGTTTGTGTCAGCACCCTTTGCTTTTAGAAAGACCTCCACTGATACCTGTTTGTGCTAATGGAAACAAATCCGAAGAGGATTGTTGCTCTTCAAAGAGGCGGAAAGAAACATAGTGTCCGGCATTTGTCTTGCCGGAGTATGACCGTCGCCCCCCCCAACCCTCAGCAGTGGGAGCGGGCTGTGCTGCCTTTACTGCACCTCGGTGTGATTTTACGTTTTACGTGTCATTTGGCATGATTGGCTAGGTTATTTTGGGGGTCTGGAAACACTCAAATTTTCTTCCATGTACATTATTGGTAATTGCTTCTTTGCTTTACGGCTCTTTGTTTTATGAAAGGTTTCACGGAAAGGCTCCCCCTTCAGAGAGCAAGGGAAACCTTCCTTCCAAAGCATCCACTGGAGTCTTCACGTCACTACAGCGTGTTAACCTTGATGAACGGGGTAGCCACACGTGTGCACGTGGCTACCCCGAAGGGCTCTTTCCATGGAGTCTGGAAGTTTTTGTATGAGTGGCTGCGTCCATCACACACTGTGACTGTGTCCATTTCACAGGTGAGAACACTGAGTGACAGAGAGATTGAGGGATTTGTCTACATAACTGCACCGCTAGCAGGAGGTGGAGCCGTGATTCAAATTCTGGCGTGGGAGTTCCAGCCGGAAGACTTAATCTCAGTGCTGCGCTGCCTCCCAAAGAAAACACTTCAGTAAAGAGCCGGCACCAGGTCCCGGGGCCCCCAGAGGAGCCCTGTGGGCCAACGAAGGCCCTGCGGGGAAGACAGACAGCCTGGATTAAAACAGAGAGGACTGAGAGTTTCTCGCTGATGGTGGGCGATGTGTGTGTGTGTGTGGGGGGGGGGGTGACATCACCCAGTTCTGTCTGAATCTCAAAGGAAAGGGTGGTTTCTGTTAGAAAGCAGTAAGATACGGGGTTGCGGGGGGCGGGGGGGCAGGGATTGGTGGAGGGGGGCGGGGTACTCCAGAGAAAGCATGGCTCCTGCCAGTGGTCCCATTGGAGCAAAGGGGCTGGGTCCCGGTACTGGCAGGTCTACCCTGCATTCCATCATCCCTGAGAAGACCAGTGAACCAGATCCCTTCAGACCAGGTTAGCGGCTGCTGGACTGCAAGCTCTCAGCGGCCAGCATGGCTGGCAGCTAGGGGTAAGCGCACCCCAGCTACATAGTGTGTGGAGCCCCTGGTTTAACAACATTGAGAATTTCAAGAGGGCGGTGCTGTGCACCTCCCTGGGCAGCGGGCCCTCCTACATGTGGGGCCCTGCACAGCTGTGCAGGCTGCGCCCCCACAGAGCTGGCCTGGAAGGTGGGTTTCAGGGCACAGCACGGTGTCCACTAGTGTTGCAGAAAGGAAGTAAATACAGACAGACCTCAAACTAGCCAGAGGGCTTGCAGGGGGGAGTTCCACTTCAGCTTGGGGTCACTTACAGGGTGACTCCAACATACTGGAGTAGCCAAAAAGTTTTCCTTTTTCCCTAAGATGGCTCTAGTAGAGCTTAGTTGTCTTTAACTTCATTTGAAACAATTTTGTTACATTGTATTGTGACAGCTGTCATATCAGCTTGCACCTTAAAAAGGGTATCAAAATTGGTGAATTTTTGTGTAGACATTTTAATATTGAAGATGGAAGAAAATATGCAACATTTTTGGCACAGTGTGCTTTATTATTTCAAGAAAGGTAAAAATGCAATTGAAACGCAAAAGAAAGACCCGTGGTGTGTATGGGGAAGGTGCTGTGCTTGACTGAATGTGTGAAAAGTGGTTTGCGAAGTTTTGTGCTGGAGGTTTCTCGCCGGACGATGCTCCACAGTCCGGTAGACCAGTTGAAGTTGATAGTGATCAAATCGAGACATTAATTGAGAACGATCAGCATTCTACCATGTGGGAGAGCCTACATACTCAAAATATCCAAATCAATAAAGTTATTGGTGAAAATGAAAAATGTGTCCTTCATGTTATGAAAAAAATGAAACGGGCATTCTGGACAGCCCACTAGCTCTGCGGCAAAGGCTCGTCCTGAAGGCATCCTCAGGGCCCTGAAGGCTCCTCCCTGCAGACACAGGGGACCAAGAGCGTTCTCTGGCCTTCTGATGTCCAGGCGGTTGGGTTTTGATTCCCAGCATCCTGACCTTCGCTCACCAAGCAACAGACTGTTGGAATGCCCCTCCCTTTCTGGGCGTGGCCTTACCCAACAGGCAGTGACCAAACAACCATCTTTCTGCCCACGTGGACCAGCTAACTCCTTCAAAGGCGCTCAGCAAAGCGGCAGGGGCCTCTTCTCCAGGGCAGGCCTCGGCTGCTGCCTCTCCCTCGGCCTCACAGGCGTAGACGGTCGTCCCGTTAAATCAGTGAAAAGAAATGTTTCATTTGATTGTTTTTCATCAGCCAAAGCCCAGGGTTTCTGGACCCTGTCTTTCAGTCCTTCCCAATAAAACCTGGAGCAAAGAATAACCCCCTCCACACAGTCTATCAGAGTTTCATTTTCTCTCCCTTTTTAAACTGAGTTCTCACCCCGATTCGGGGGCCCCCGGAGCCTATTAAACTCGCTCAATGAGGCGCAGTGTTTGCACTCGCCCCGCAGCCTCCTGTGGCAGCCTCCCTGCCGCGCTTGCTCCCCACACCTCTCCCCTCTGTTCTCGTTTCGGACGCTGCTGAGTGGGGCGGACTTCTTTTTTATTTGCTTTTACTTACTCAATGGCTCGGAGTGCTTTGTATTTCACATCAGGCAGAGGATAGAAGGCAGCCTTCCCTTGCTATTGGCCCTTCTCTGGCCCTGGAAAGCATCTCTGCTGGGGGGACCAGCCAGCCGAGGCTGAGGTTCAACTCCGTTTTACACACCCTCACCCCAACCCTCCTAAAGCAAAGTGAGGGGAAGGGGGTGGTTCCCTGAATTCTAGCTACAAAAAAATTGTATATATTTAGCATTCCGTTGCAGTCACCGATATATGTGATCTATAAAGACCAATAATTGAATGCATAAACTTACAAAGTACGATATTTATCTAGGTAACAACCTTCTAAGGGATATGCGTGTGAATGCATGTGTGTATGCATGTGTGTATACATGTGTGACATGCAGGGTCTGGCAGAAGGAAGGCCGGCTTGAGCGTGGCTGGTAGTGTAACAATACGGGCGTAATGATTTACAGCTGCAATGTGAACATTTCACCGAAAACGTCAGATGGTGTGGTTGAGTGTGATATTGTTATGTTACAGAGTGACACGCTTAAGATTTTGCAATAAAAGGGGGCGATATTTATGTGAGACCCTGTATATGTACTATGTATATATAAACTAAATGATTATATATGTTTTGTATATAATCATTTAGGAAATAAGTATATAATGAATATGTATTTTTCATTTACTCTTTACAACAATCTTACAAGGTAAGATTTTAATTCTATGCTTTACAAGGTAGCTGTTTTAATTCTACAAACATACAAGGAATGTAACGTATACATATATTATACATAAAGTAGCTTTGAAGAGACTTGCATTTGAATAAGTATATGTTGGTATCTGGTCTTTACAAGAGCTCCAGGTGGTCGCTATTATGAGCTGCCCCATGGTTCAGATGAGGAAACTGAGGCAGAAGGCAAAGCTCCACAACTTCCCCAAGCGGGGTCTGGGCCTCGCGCCACCGCTGACGCAAGTGGGACGTGCGGGTCTAGAGGGACTCTGATCAGTCTAAGCTACACATAGTTTCCGGCAGGACAATGCCGTTATACCTTTGTAAACGCCAATCCAGCTGGGCGCGCTGTGGCCCACCTGGAGAAAAACCTGCATGAACAGAGGCAGGCAGCGCCTTGGGAGACGGGAACAAGGAATCTCAGAAAGCTGGAAGCTGCCTGTACGCCGCAGCTGACTCGGGGCCAAAACACGCAGCCTCCGCGCTTGCTGCTCCATCACAGGGGCCTCAGCCCGGCTTGGGCCACACACTCCTCACTTGGCCCCGAGCAACCAACCGCTTGTCATGCTTCCCAGGAATTCTGACCCTGGGAAGAGAGCTCTAGAAAAGGCATCGGACTGTCTTGGCCCCTAGGATAGATAAGACATCCTCCACTATATGCTAAGAAACTGTCTAGCAGGTTAACAGACACGTATTACCCAATAGTTTGACTAGCATGAGGCGTGATGCAAACGTTACATGGGTTTTTGACCCTTGAGGCTGAGAGAAGATGCTCTGTATTCTGTGCCAGGCTCTGTCCCAGGCTGGAGCCTTCATCGCGAGCACGGAGACCCCCTGGGAGGGGCGGGACTTCCGTCCAATGGCCACTCTCAGGCCCTGAGCATTGATCTGCTTAGACTGTGGCATCTCGGTAAGCATACCAGCCTCCTCCTAAATCCCACAGACTTCCAGGGCATGCAAAGCTTCATGAGTGTGGTAGACTCCACCGATTAGGGAGGGCGATGGGAGAGGTGTTTATATCACAATAAACCACCATTTATCTGGGACATTAGACGCTCTCATATGAACAGTTGTTCATACGGAAAAAGACATGCAGGTTATGGTTGGTACAGTAGCTCTATTACTCACAAGTGCAAACCTACTTTTGCCCCCTCCCCTGTGTTTTTCGCTGGTCACATGGCACCATCTCACCAGCTTCTGAGCCTTTGTGCTCCCTTCTCAGAGCAGAGGAAGGACCCTCTTCCCAAGCACGAGGCGAAGCAGGCTGCCCTGCTGCTGTCCCGACCCCTGGGGACCCCTGGGAACCGAGGACCTTTCTTTTTTTACAAACAAGTTCGGTTCTCTCCTCCAGCTGACTTCAGGGCATCAAAGTCTTATTTGTTGTAGGGATAATACATGTAAAGCAACTCACAAAGGCAGGGTGATACACTGAACATACTCAACAAGATCTTTAAGAAAGACCCTTGCTCTCTTTGCAGGTAGATTGAGAACAGAATTACGCTTCTTCCCCAGACCTTCAAGGCTGTGCATGAGCCTCCCTTGCCTGCTCTGTCCACCCCCGTCAGCTCCCATTCTCTTCCGCTCTGGCCCCGGCTCTGACCCCCGCACGCCCCCCATCTGAGAACTTGCCGTTCCCTCTACCCATACTAACCCATACTAACTACCCTTCCCCACATTCTCCCCAGGGGGAGCCCCTCCATCCTTCCAGCCTCAGCTCCAGGTCCCCTCCTCGGAGAGGAGGCCTCTGCCCCCATCACTCAGAGGAGCTCCCCCCACTATCACCAGTCACCCGTTCTCCACACACGACACGTATGTCGTTCACCTGCTTGTCCGCTTGCCTCGTCACGTGTCCTCCCAAAGCAGAATGGAAACACTGAGGGCAGGGCCCCCGCTGTGTGTTCACCCCTCTGCAGCCAGCCGACACCACAGCCCCTGGCAGAGTGCCCTCCTGGTGTGGCTCCGTGACGGCAGCGAGTGACTGGAATGAACGGGCAACTAGAAAACGGTCTTTCCTGCTTTCACGTAGCAAATGTGTGTGCATGGGTATAAGGACATGGGCACATCCGTACACACACACTCAAAATAAGTACGCATGTGCCACTCTCTCACACACACACACACACACACACACCTCGGTACTTGCCGGCTTCAGAATGCGCCAAACCCTGCATTCACCACATTCTGACGAGAAAAAACACTTTGAAGACTCAGCGCTGCCAGAACTTGAATGAGGCATGACGCTGCCCCGCAGGGGAGTTGGGTTTCGGCCCGCGTCAGAAGTTCCGGAACAAATTAACGAGTACCAGGACCCACTGTACCTCACTCTCCCAGGTGTGTCTTACCTGTCTCTTATTCTGGCCATCTCAGCGATCCTATGAGCAGGTATTATTGTTATCACTTTGCAGTTAAAAAAATTGAGCAAGTGACCGACTAGTTAAGTCACTAAACCTTCGGTTCACACAGCATATCAGGGTGTGTACGCCGCCCCCCCCCCCCCCCCCCCCCGCCAACACACCCATGTGTCTACATGCTTTGCAAAGATCAACCTAAAAGTAGCTGAAGTAAAGCAGCACACCGCTTCTGGTTTCACTTTATGTTTTCAGTTGGAGCCTAATGGATGCACACGCCCAGGGCAGTTCACACACAATCCCCCCCCCCACCCCAACCAGGTGGGGACGGAGCGCATGGTGGCACGTCTGCCTGCCTGCCTGCACCCCCCGTTCTCCCCAAAGGGGGCAGCCACTGCTCTGGCCTCCGTCACCACAGACTGGCGTGGCATCATGCTATCGGTACCTTCCCTCTGGCCCATGTCCTTCCACGTTATATCTGAAGATTCTCCGCGGGGCCGCTCGGCATTTGCATTACTGTGCGGCACTCCACTATACGAACAGGCCACGTCCATTCATTCAGCTGGTGGTGGAATGGGCACTGTTTCCAGTGTGGGGCCTTTAGGATTACTGCTGCCACGCACAGCTCACACCCATCCATCGGGGAGCACGCGCACCCCTTTCCGTTGAGACGAAACCTACAAGAGGAACTGGTGAGTCAAAGGGAATGCACGGGTTTGGCTGCTACGTATCACTCCGGTTTTCCAGAGTCCTCCCACAGAATTACGGTCCTGGCTAGCAGTATGTGAGATCCCCGCGTCCTTTCGCATCCTCGTTACGGAGGCAGCTCAGAGGGTTTAAACGCTAAGACCAGCTCACGTACAGCAAGACATGTGGCAACATCCCAGGCCTTTCCCACTGAGCCCGCAGAAGCCCGGCCTGCAGCTCTGCGGCGATTCCCACCGGCTCCCTCCCACCGCCCTGCCTTCAGAGAGCTGGGCGAGCCCAGGAGATGGAAACAATTGCAGGCTTCACTCTGTCGCGCGGGTGAAACCCATCATTACGGAAACGTTAACCTCTCCCCTTCTGGGCAGAAATAGCTCCAGCTGTCAGGGATGCCTCGTTTAGAGGAACCTGTGGTGCCAAGGGACCTTTCGGAGATCCAAAGGATAGAAAAACAAAAACAGATATGTTCCTCTGCTCCTTAGAATCATTTTTATGTTCTTTTACTTGCTGATTTGTCATCTGAATGTTCAAGACAAGACTAGGCATCACGCAAGAAGTGTCCTGTATGACAGACAGGCCTCTCTCTTTCTCTGCTTTCCACACACAAGATGACATAATTTAGGGCCGACTGGGAACTCGCTGCCCCTCACCTCACGGTGATTTACAGTCAGGGACACAATGGGCCTTTCCCCTGCCACTTTCTAAGAAACTCCACGTTCACTCGTGGACAGAAAGAGGTCAGCCAAGTAACTTTCTTGGGGCAGGTGCGGCGCCCGGTTTTCAGCAATATATAAGTCAGGCTGGGGCTACACATTTTGCCTAATTTGGAATCTCGTTCTAGCCAGCAGACTTGAAACGTCAATGAGGATGATAACTTCCGATTACCTTCTGTGCTGGTCAGCCGGGCTGTCTGCCAGATCTGTCCATCCTCCCCTGCCTGGGCACGTGGTAGGATCGCACTTCCCAGCCCCTCATGTTCGGGTGGGGCCGTGGGACTCAGTCTGGCCGACGAGCTGGGAGTAGGGTGGTGACATGGGCCACGTGTGGTCGCAGGCCCTCCAGAGCCCAGTCCCCAGTCCCCGCCTCGGGTGGCAACAGCAGCTCTCGAGAGGGAGGCTGCTCTGACCACGTGGAACAGAGCCTGTGGTTCACTGCCATTGGGACGTCTGTGTTTTCCGTCATTGCGGCGTGAGCTGGTCTGTCCTCGTTGGTACACACTCCCTCTCGTTCAGCCTACATCCTCCCTAAAGAGTGTGCTGGCTTGCTTCTTTCAAACCCTAAGGAGCTATAGACTCTAAAATAGTTGTGTTTTTTTTTGTTTTTTTGTTTTTTTGTTTTTTTTTTAAAGCAGCAGGTCCAATATGGAATGAAAGCGATGTCGTTCTGAATGTTGCACTTAGTTTGCCACCAACTATTTAACATTTAAACACTAAATAGGGAGCATCTGTTAAACAAGCAATTGTGCCAGGACCTGGCACCCGGGAAGGGGGTGATGGGAAGAGAAACCAGGAGATGACGGGGAGATGCTTTGTGTACAGAGGCTCGCTGGGGAGGGCTGGCATGGGGCTTCCTGGCAGAGCTGGCGAGCAGGAGGGAGAAGCCCTTGGAAAGTGCAGGACCGGTTACGCAGCCTGGCCCTGAAAGTGAGTTACTCACATGTAGGGGGAAATGGGAGGGAAGAAGAACATGGGAAGATTGAATAACATCAAGTGAGGCTTTATGTACTAGGAAGTCTAGCACCGTGCTGAGCACAGAAGAGAGGAGAAACATCCTGTATAATAGGTTGTTTCATTTCAAATCACCTTTGACAGCCAGATCTAAGCGATTCCTGCTGAGGGTAGAAACTGTTTCTCTCTTGCTCACTGTTAAAATGTTCATACTTCATGTAACACCTGGCATGCAGGATGAGCCTGATAAGGCTGTCACATGAATGGATACATTAAGGAAGAAATGAACGAGAAAGAATGTGGACATCGAAACGGCCCTTACTGCAGGTTGAATGTCATGCTTTTTCCTTCTGGTTCCAAAACTTTGCAGAAAACCCTCCAAAGGCCATTCCCTGTAACAACCAGCTCTGACCAACACAGCCATTCTGAACTCCTGAGTCTGTGACAGGCCCACCCGTCTCTGTGGGTGGTCAGATAACCCTGTAATGCCTGTTTGCCAAGTTCCGCAAAGCACACACTCAGCAGGCTGGCGCCAGTGCCCACAGACTGCGGAGAGCCAGCTGCTGCCTTGTCCTTCCTGGGTGCACTTGACATCAGAGGCGCCGGCCCAGGAGTCAGGCTGCCTGGGTTCTAGTCCCAGTTGTGTCACTGTACCTTCCCTTTCTTCTGGTCTTTGTTTCCTCTTCTGCAAAACTAGGAGGCTAGTTTAGGACAGGAATTGTATACTAGAATCACCAAGAGCTTTTTAGACATGTAAATTCCCAAACAGTATCCCCAGAGTTCCAAATCCCCCAGTACTGGGAGTGCTGGGGTGGGGTCTGGGAACCTATGTTTTGTTTTTTGCTTTTTAGATTATTTATTTATTTTTAGAGAGAGGGTAAGGGATGGAGAAAGAGAAGGAGAGAAACATCACTGTGTGATTGCCTCCCTCCCGTGTGCCCCCAACTGGGGACCTGACCCGCAACCCTGGCATGTGCCCTGACTGGGAATCGAACCGGAGACCCTGTGGTTCGCAAGCTGGCAGTGCTCAATCCACTGAGCCACACCAGCCAGGGTTGGGGACCTATGTTTTAGCAAACCTCCCAGGTGATCCCGCTGTGGCTGACTTCTCAGACCACACTGGGAAACAGGATCTTTACGTTGCTAAGTCCCACGTTTAATGACTCCATCACAATAGCTCTGTGAATACCGCATTCGCTCCCTGGCGGAACTTTAAGGTGATAAGTCATTCAGCCTCAGCTGGCAGGAGACGACTTCCAGTAGCTGACCCCCACAGGAGCGCCCCCACTTCCTCCCGGCAGGGCGCCCAGAAGCCCTGGCTCAGCACTTCCCTGCAAGCATCTTCCTTCCATCCCCCAGTTCCTCTTCACGTGTCCTCGCCACCAACTCCAAAAGGCTGCTGTGGGGATTTCGGTGAGTAAGCTGATTCCTTACCATTGTTCTGAGATGGAGCCCCCATTTCCTTTGCAGTAAGTGCGAAACTCAAGGGTGGTGTTTTCCGGCTCCTGTCAGGCTCTGCACTCAAGCACGCAGGAGCTTCCCCGCGAGAAAAACCACAGGCACTGCTCCGTGGGCCCCACTGTGCCCGGGACACCCGAGGTGCGCAGTAGACTTGGTGTGCGACACTCCCTTACCAAAGCTAAACAAACCCTGAAGGCTGCGATGCAGAGAGTATGTCTGCAGGAAAGGCTGGGGAGGGCCTATGATAGAAGACGCAATTTTGTTCTCTATCCCTGCTCTGCATGGTCCTCAGATGCCGAATCCCTAAACCCTTCCCTCCTAAGTCCCCTCTAGGTGCCAGCTCCCCCTCTGCCTTTCTTGCCGGGCTGCCTTTATTCCCGGGCAATCTCGAGTCTCTTTGTCGTCCTCTGGGTCCTGTTAGGGGAAACTTAGGGTTAACCTTGCACAGAGCCTGGATTCCAATCCCAGAATTCCAATTTCCTCCCTGAGGCTCGAGATGGGAACGCTGGGCATGGTGCCCGCGCCGTGGCCCCGAGCGGCAGTGCTGAACCCACAAGATATGCAGCGTGAGGTCATGCCCCAGCGACATCCGAAATGGACCCTTTTGGAAGTTTTCATGAAATTCATGACCAACTGGCATCAGCCACAAAGGGAGAAGAGCCTGCGGATCTGGAGGCGGCAGTATCCTGTTTTGACATGCCGTTTTCTCAGTGGCTCACCGAGACCGTCTTTCCTCCCCTTCTTTTCTAACTTCGCTTCACGTTCCTCAACTCAAACAGGGGAACTTGGCAGCTGCTTCTACCGTAGCAATGACAATAGTTCAGCTCCGCTCTTGCGGATGTCAGGTATAGTACGGTTTAATTTAATCTTCATTACACATCGCCATATTGCAATTACACACGCTCTCCAAGTGTTAACACATATTTAAACCTGCTATTCCTTTGTCACTGATTTACAAAGGAGGTACCTGAAAAGAAGCAGATGTCATAATTACACGCTTATTCAGCTCATTTTAAAGTAAGTCTCAGAGTAAATTGCAGATGAGCCAGGCATGTCTTGAAATTAATGTAGTGATAGGGCACTAATGCCACGATTCATTACGGTTTGTCAATGCGCCCTACTTCTGGAATGTGCGATAAAATTATATTAATACTCTGTGCTAATGAGATTAATGAATATGAACATGCAGAAGAAGAATGGAGTCCTTTGTTCGACTATTGAAAAAATAACATATAGGTAATTAAAAAGAATTAATCAAATCATGTACAGCCTCATTTATATTAAATTAATTTGTCTGGTTTCATTTCTAATAATTAATCACTTTTTGCAAATTACAAAGCACTTCAGGCGGATGGAAGCACTGCTGTAGGAGCTGTGATTCAGAATATTTAGCACGATCAAGGTGGTCCCTGTGGGTTCATATTAATTAAGGTTTAACAGTTTGGAAAATTGTAGCAATATTTTATGATTCATGTAATTAAACTCTGTAACGAAATGTCACAACTGCTAGTTACTTC
The DNA here is from genome assembly GCF_022682495.2 of Desmodus rotundus. Lineage (NCBI taxonomy): Eukaryota > Metazoa > Chordata > Mammalia > Chiroptera > Phyllostomidae > Desmodus > Desmodus rotundus. The sequence goes on from NC_071398.1 coordinate 4,663,123, forward strand.
TGCGCCTGTGATTTATATCTTCCTGCTTTCGGAGAGGAAGCAGCAGAAATGAAGTCTTCTGAAACGTGCCGACGCAGTCATCGGCAAAACGAGCCGGTGGGTCCAAGGCAAACGGAAGGACTTGTCTGGGGCACGGTGCGCCCTTCCACTTGCACATCCCACCACGGGGCTCTGCAGATCAGACCGCGCCACGCGATCTGACATATGGCAGAAGTCTCAGGGGTCTCTGCTGGCACATTTGCTTAAATCAAAACAAAAAGGCAGGAGCTGTGAGCCTCCTTCCCCAACTGAAGGGGGTCCAGACTCTCCTGGGCTTCTAGTACCCAAAATCCCAGAGATAAAGGCCGCTGTTACCTTGGTCATAAAATGTCTGGTTCACACAACCAGGGCTCTTCCTGGAAACCATCTCCCACCGTCCCTGGTGTCCCAGAGGACACCTCCTGAGGACAGCAGCATAAAAAAGCTGGCTGTGCACTTCCTGGCCACAGGCGGCCCTCTTCAATGGCTGCGGGAGGGGCAAAGACAGGGCCACTGAGGGTGCCCAGTCACACAGCAGGTCTTATTCCTCACTGTGCATGAGAAACACCTGTGGATGTGGCAGCTTTCCCCCCTTGGTCTCCTCAAACTCCCTCTCTGCCCCTGCCTCCCAGGAGACCCCTTCCCCGATGCAGTGGAAGAGAGATTGGAATAAGCCACCTCTGGACTCACTGACACCCTTTCGAAGACTGGGGAACTTGAGGTGAGAGACAATCCACTTGGAACGAAGGCCTGCACCGTACAGAGAAGAGGGTGGCTGTCCCAGAGGAAACGGCAACGCGTTGGTTTCCCCCGCTCCGGCCCAGGGCAGAGTCTGGCTGTTAAACGGAACGTGTGTGGTCTGGTAGCAGTGCCGAGCTGCCCCGTCCTACCAGGCCCTTCGGGAAGCTCTGGTCCCTCTCAGAGAACACTCAAATTGGATTAACTTGGAAATGAGAAAGACCATGCTTTTTTATGCTCCTGAGCGGGTGCTAGGCATTTTGGGACTCCCGTGGGAAAGGAACATACACCCCCGATCGGCAGCCGTAGTGTTACATGTCTGTAAACAGCACTAATTGGCAACATTTTGTTTTGTTTTGTTTCCTTTACAGAGAGCACGGCCCCATTGTCTCACTCGAGCATGAAACCCATCCAGGACTCCTTCGCAGGTAACAACTTTGCTCTGACAACACCACGGCAGAGGTAACACTAATGGGATGGGGAGCAAAGCCTGCTTGCAGACAAATGATGATGAAGTGAAATCTTTAAGAAATCATCACAAAAATGAGGCAAGGCCATGTGAGCTGTCTTTCCAAAGTGACAAGGCTAAAGAAGCAGCCGAGCCACGAGCCCGAGGCCTGGAGCACATTTATGATTTAATTCCCATTTTGACATCAATCAACACACATTAATAACTTCAGCCAGAGAAAGCAACGTCCTGGGTGTGCTTTTACAGTGACATGCCCGCATCGAGGAAGCAAGATCCTGATTGCCAATGAAACCCAGACAAGCCCAGCCCTCTGCGCTCTTGCCGCCCTGCACATTTGCATTGTATTTCAGACAGCTCGCCGGGACCTGCCGGGACCTCAGTTTGGTATATTCTCTTAGAAACTGACACCAGCTTTGACTCCACCCTGGTCTTAAGGAATTAACCAAATCTGTTACTTGGAAGGGGGACAGGCTTACAGATAGCAGAACCTAACCCCCTACCTGAAGCGATATGCTACTCCACCTGGCAAGTGACTCTCCACTTCGGTAACTCTAGTTTGGAGAGACCCTACATTCCATGGAAGATTTGGGGTTTGCCAGCGAATCTGTGGTTTTTAAGTCGGAGTCCTTGCTGCCTCCCAGATAAATCAATCGATCTATCCACCCACCCATCGACCCAACGCATAGTGCTCCCCCACTCTGTGAGAGTAGAGCGCTCCTGGGAAACTTGCCTAAGCGGAAATAGCGTGAATGAAGGCAGCAATTCACATGAAAAACATTTTTTAGCCTTCCCAGACCCCGGAAACAACCCACCAAATCAGGCTGAACGACACGTAAGGCCGAAACTAAGACTGACAGAGTAGAAGCAGAAATCCTCTGGTCAACCCGTCTGGCAGGAAGCGGTGGGAGCCTGGCAGGCCGCCCTCGCCGCAAGACGCCGGCGCCTCCCTACCGGCTGCTGCGGAGCGAAGGCGGACGCGATGTTCCCTTAGCGTGGCTGTCCCCACAGCCTGTCCTCACTCACCTCCTTCCTAGGTTCTTGGAAACTGAGACTTGACATAATGGCAAAAAGACATATAACGAAAACCAATTTTACCACCGGTTAAATTGATATAAACACAAGTTAAGTTCCTATAGAATAGTTCACAAAGTACCGCCACACTTCCAAATAAAGACCCAAACGCTTCTGATATTAACGACTGAAATGAATGCGAGCTACACGCACATTTAAGAGAGATGAGGGAAAGCAAGTGAGATCACTCTCTTCTTACCTGCTTGTTCCAGGTCAGGGTGGCACATGGCCGGAGCCTCTCCAGGTGGCGCAGGGTGCGGGGCGGCACCCACGCTGGACAGGGCACCCCTCCTTCACAGGGCCCCCCACACCCACACCCCCTCAGACGGGGAGAACGCAGACAGGCCAGTTCACCTCACCTGCACACCTTTGGGGTGTGGGAGGAAACCGGAGTCCCCAGAGGAAACCCACGCAGACGTGGGGAGAACCTGCCAGCTCCACCCACACAGGGGCCCCACTGGGAATCAAATGTTTTTTCTCATCAACATTATAACAAAGTGATGTCATTCAAGGGGACGATATAACAATGGCAATACTCTGTGGCTTGTGTTCAGTTTCCAAAAACAGGTACTAATGCAAAATCTTTCATAAAGGCAAAGTGATCCAACACAAACTTTCAAAAGGCAGTGGAAACCTGTACAGAGATAGAGACAGAGATAGAGATGGAGACAAAGGTAGAGACAGAGGAGGTATAGATATATTTTTTCTCAACCGTGGGCAATTTTGCAGCCCCCCCAGGGGACATTTGGTAACGACTAGAGATATTTTGGGGCATCACGCTGGGAGTCAGGGATGCTGCTAACCACCCTACAATGCACAGGATAGCCTCCCACAAAGTCCCCTGTATCTAACCCAGAATGTCCCTAGAGCTGAGTGTGAGAAACCACGACCCATGTAGACATACAGTGAAAGATCTACAAGCACGAACACACCCGCTAAGCCCGGTGTCGGGGCAGTTCTCTTTCCTGTAGTTGTTAGAAAATGCGTGGTCCCCCTGAGCCCAAATCTGTCTGCCATTCAGTCACAGACCCGCCCCTTTGAAAGATACAGGTCAAGTCTATGGCCGTACCACCCTGAATGCGCCCGATCTCGTCTGAAAGATACAGGTCAAGCTTGATACCTCCTCGAGTGACACCCTCCGAACACATCACGTCATCTTCCAAGGTCACAATCTCCCCAAGCCAAGCAACCCCAGTTTCTCTCCATGCTCCCCTGCACGTCAAAGTTTCCAATACGCTCGCGATGATTTGGGCAGAAAAATAACAAAAGCCACTTAAGAAGGTTAAGGGAAAGGTTGGGGTGGGGGCGGTAAGATGACAGGGAATTTGTTGGAAAGACATTGGTGTGTGTCAGCATCCGGGGGACGCCACACTCCCCGGCCTTCGGAGGGAGGACAGACTTAGGCTGTGACCTTGATGAGAGGCCAGATTTTCTTCCCTGACCATCAAATCCCCAAGGTCTGACATGCTGGCTGCAAAGGGGTAGGCACTCAATAATCACGTGTTGGAGGAAAAGGAAGGAAGGAAAGAAAGATGGAAGGGAGGGAGGGAGGAAGAGAAAAATAACATGAGAAGAGAATTTTCATAAAAAGGGAGTTAAGAGCAACAGCCAACCGCCAGGAACATTCTTTGTCCCTCTCACGAGCCACTACTCTACGGAAAACAAGGAAACTGTCAGCAAAATAAGCACCCAGCACATGTGAGAAGCACTGACTCCTACCCTTTAAAAGCCTCTGCTCTTTGAGTCTCTGACTTCTGCTTGTGGCGCTAAATTTCTTGCTGCCTCTTTAAGCTTACAACATGTTTTGGGGTTTTGCAACATGCAAGTCTGTTATTAGAGACTCTGTTGAATTATTCAGGGCTAAATCAAGATGCGAAGACACCTTTTTTGAGACAGAAAATTGGCAAACACTCTCTAAGATGCCTTACAGCCAAAAAAAAAAAGAAAAAAAAGAAACCCCACAAATTCTTCTGCAGCTGTTGTATTTACCATAAAATTGATAATGATAAAAAAAAAATGTTACCTGCATGAGGGTGACACGTGCTCCTCCAGGTCTTTTGTCTCCAGTGTCAGTATCAGCTTTCGACAAGTGAGTCCCACAGGAGACGGGATCTGAGACCCGGGCGGGGGCTGGGGGGGTAATTCCATCCCCTGAGATTCCTGACAATAAATGGGGTACGGCGCCATCAGCATCACAAGCCAACATTTCGTGGAAGACCCCCTCCTCTTTGACTTGCATTACAGGCCCAGGAATATTGAAAACCACGGTGACTCGGGGGACTGTGTTTTGACACACTGGATACACCTCAAAAAGGGTCGCATCAGCAAGGCTGAAATAATCAATGATCGTCCCGTCCCAAAGGCTGACCCAGAAGCTGCAGGCTTCTCAGAGTGCAGGGAAGGGTCCTGGAAAGCTCTGAACACAGCCCTCGGGGGAAACGATGTGGCAGTGTGCAAGGATCCTGGGAGGGAGGGAGGGAGGGAGGTTGGTTGGAAGGAAGGAAGGAAGGGAGGAAGGGAGGAAGGGAGGAAGGGAGGAAGGGAGGAAGGGAGGAAGGGAGGAAGGAAGGAAGGAAGGAGAAAAACCATTCTGGCAATGCTCAGCAGCCAAGGTGTGTTCTAGACACCCATCAACTAAGTCAGAAGGTAGGAGAAGGCGATCAAGCAGACGGCACTAGAGCCAGCAAGACCTAAGGGCTATTGCCCCCCAGGCACGGCCCACGGATGGTGAGAGTGCGTACGTGTCACACACTTAAGCCAACGCTCCCACTTCCAATTGCTGATGTAACTTAGGGTCAACGAGGAGCCCAAGCGTGTCTCTAGAATGTTACCAGCACTTCGATCAAACGTGTTGTTTCCCTTTGTATCATTTACTACAAGTTCCTTACTGTTTTTTCCCCAACGATGGGGTCCGAGATAGGAAATTCCTGCCCTTCCTAGGTAGAAGTAGAGTCAAATAGAATATTCCTGCCCACTAACTAACCAGGCTGCAAGAGGGACAGGCCGCTGAGGGGAAACGAGAGGTTTTCAGTCTCTGTCAGCAGAAGGTAAAGCATTTATTGGTTTTCCCCAGAATCAACACTCTTTTTCCTATGTACTTACTAAGAAGTGGAACAAAGCATGGAAATAAAGTGTCAAATTTAATCATAAAAACATAAAGTGGCAGAGTGACACTCTCCTTTCCTAAGAATCCCCCTTTGGATTGAAGTCCTTTGAGGAGCCTTCAACCTAGTTTTGCGTTTCACCTGCGTGGAGCAGCCCCTCCTCACCCCCCACTGTACAGGGGCTGAGCTGTGTGTGTGCTTGAGTCCTGAGAACTGAGCATCTTGCCGCCAGTCTACTCGCCAGCAGGTGCCCCCAGCAGTCGGGGCCTGGTGGGCTTCCCCAACAGCTGAGCCAGAATGAAGGCTCTAAGACACGGCTGAGGTCTTTGTGGAGACGTGTGAGGTGCTGATTCTGCAATGGGTAGGGTCACCTGCTGTTGCCCCTTTTATCACCCCACCCCAACACACACGCATGCGCACACACACACACACACACACACACACACCACTTTTAAGTCACTGAGGTCCCCCGATGGGCAGCATGGCGATAGTCAAAAACCCCGGTCAACACGGGGGCTCTGTCGATAATTCGCACTGAGTCCATGACTGAGTCCTCACCTGAATCAGAAAACTTTGTGCCAGAAGTTTCTGGAACTGAGTTGAGACCTGCCCCACGACCTCCCATCTGAGATGACCGCATGGGTGTCCCAGAGTCCACCAACAACTCGGTCGCCATGAAGCATTTATAACAGAACGCTGGGGCTGGGTGGCCAGCGAGGCGCCACGTGCTCCTCCCTCGGTGGTAGGGGCGTCACTGCGGGTTGAGCTGCACAGGGCAGGGTGGCATCTTGATCATTTGAGAGTGGCTATGTTTACTTTCCCTTTGAAGACTTTGCAAATAATTATTGAGCTCTAAATTCTAATCCACGGCTCAGTTATCATGATACTATTTATCATTTAGTCCATTACTATTTCCTTGGGTCACATGTAACAGAAAGGCTATTATATTAGCATAAACAATACGACGTTTAGTTGTTCATGCAACAGGAATTTCAGAGGTAGGCCATCCAGGGCCGGGACCAAGAACAGACAGCGTCGTCGGGGGACAAGCCAGGCCCCTGCGCCTCCCTGTTCCCATTCAGAGCACGTCCTTCACCCCCACGTTCACAGCAGCACCGAGGTGCCTCCAGGAGTCGGGGCGGCGTCCCAGAGTGGGGGGGAGATGAAAAGGCCGGGCGTTCAAGAGGCAAAGGGGCTTGGCTGTTCATTCGGGAAAGGGCGCTGTCTTCAAGGGTTTCTACCCACGTCTGCGTGGCCAGAATTTTGTCACATGGCCATCTCTGGCGACAAGGGAAGCAGGAGACGTGGGATTTTTTAAAAATCTGGGACATGGCCACTCTGAATGACAACAACAAAAAGAGTCTAATAGTGAAAAAGAAGTGGGGACAGCTGTGGAGGAACTAGGATCAGAGACAATATTTTATTTTGATGATTTGCTCAGTCATTAACAGTCCCTACTGAAAGCTCTGTAATAGGACCACACCTGTCTTATTCATCACTGTGTCCCTGTGCCCTTTGCATTGTGTGGCATCGCGCATATCGAAAGAGGACAGGAGGAGAAAGGGAGGGAGGGAGGAAGATAGAGAGGGAAGAGGTACAGGACACAGGAGGGAGAAAAGGAAGGAAGTTAGTTAGGGGAGGAAGAGGAAGGAAGGAATAAAAGGTAACCACAAGAGGGGAAATGAGCGATTCTGCTGAGTGAGCAAACGCAGCTGTCCCGGGAGATCCTCGGGGGGCACCGGCTCCCGGACGCCCGCTGACACCACCATCTGAGTGGATGCTCCAGTCCCTTGTATAAGATGGCACAGGACTACGCACACCCTCCCGTACAGTTCACATCATCTCTGGGTAACGTAAGACCTAATGAAACGCAAATGCCGTGTCAGCAGCTGTTGGATGGTTTAGGGACAACGCCAGGGGGGAAACCTGTGCATCTTCACGACCGACGCTCGGCCTCGCACGTCACTACACGCGGCCCGTCGGCAGCAACGCAGCGTTTCCTTTTCAGGACACGGCCTTGACCCCAGTTGGCTGGGTGGTCGGGCTGCAGGCCGGGAAACCCGAAAAGAGGGTCGACTCTGTGCCACCCCCTGCACAGCACTGCTTTGCTAAGTAAAATGTTGTTACCGCTCAGCCACGCCCACTGGCTGGGTTATGGTTTGGGGCTGGTTTCCCCCCAACAGCGGGATGCGTAGTGGTGACAGAGACCGTGTGGCCCAGGACACCCGCAGTGTGTACCCTCTGTCCCCTCACAAAGAGTTTGCTGACGCCTGGACTCATGGTTGACGGCTCTGGAGGTCCCTCGGGAGATAGTTCTTACAAAATGTCATTTAAAAATAAGTTTATGCAGTCGAACCGCGGTTCTCGAACAAGTCGGTTCTCCACCAAGGTGTTCACAGGAAAAAATGTCCCGGTTGTCCAGCAGAACGTCGGGTCCCGACTCCCTGCCTGAGCCCCCTTTCATGCTGGTAGCCATAGGGCGAGTCGTGCATTTCTGAGGTGGCAAAGGAGATTCGGGGTTTGAACAAATAGCTTCTCAAAGAGATTTCCAGAATGAATTAAAGTTTAAGATCCGAGGTTCTACCATAGCATGGCAGCGTGAGTGAGGAGGGGCTGAAACTGAAACTGGCCCCCGCTCCGGGTGCCCTCTTCCCACCCTCCAAACATACACTGTCCTTCCCACGAGCTGGAGGGCACATCTGCCCAACAACCCCCACCCCACACCCCCACCGCCCACCCAGCTAAGCGCCTGCGCAAGGCAAGCAGACAGTCAAGAACACAGACCTCACGCTTTCCGGGTTTCTGATTCCAAGTGCTCATCCCCCTCGCCCCCGCCTCGCCGTTGGGCTCAGAAAACGAGATGGCCAACAGTCTCTGGGCTCGCCATGGTGCCCGGTACCACTGAGGGAATGAATGGGCACCGTAGGACAGTCCGGGGGCAGGAGGGTGCCGTGGAGACACTAGCTGGGGCGCTGCACTTCCTGCCTGGCCTTGTCCTTGAAGGTGAATGGGGGTCTGAACAGCAAGGTCCTGCAGCTGCGTGCGTCCTGGCCACTTTTCTGGGAAGACTGGAGGTCTCCCAGCTTACAGGCCCCCAGGGATCTTCTGGGTGGGTGTGGGTGTTGCCAAGGCCCAGGCTCCCTTCTTCCCGCAGAGCTAGGGGAGTGGGGGAGCTCTGGGCAGGCTACAGGCCCCGCCCCAGGCACCCACAGCTTTTAATGACCTTTCCCCTCCCGCCAGGGTTTATGGGACAATCATCCTGCCCCAGTAGGAATGTTCCCACAGACTCAGTCCCAGCCTAGGCCCCTTCCCCTCCTTTGGGTGCCCGCAAAGCCAAGGCCAGAAACCTTACTTCCCTTTCCCGTTTCTTTAAATGTGGACGATTTCTCATTTGGGAACAGATGGTGAGAAGAAATGTGGGCATTGTCGCCTCTCCGACCTGAAAGTCTGACTTTTCCTGTGTCCCATGTCACCAACCGCCCCCCCCCCCCAATCCCCTCCCTAAAGGGCAAAGGCCGCTCTGAGCCAAATGCCAAACCGGCTTTTTATAAATAAACCTGTGGCCAAACTGCGGCTGTAAAACTTTGAAAACCACTCTGATTGAGACATTTGGACTAATTACCAGGGAGCAGTGACGGCGGGGCCCTCTTCTAATGCTGTTTATTACATTCCCTCGTTACCCGGACTCCCTGGGGTCGGTTTCTGAAATAAAGATTTAATTTGAGGGTAAATCAGAACAACAAAAAATGTAGCTCATTGTAAACAATAGTATCCCCAGCCCAGCTGAGCCCATCGGTATAAAAACAGAAGTCCCCCTCGCCCCTCCCTGTACTGTAAACACGTGAAAGGCTATTTATTGTGACTACATGTGTGTGGCCCGGCCTGAGTGAAACTGGGAGCGTTTTCGTGACTGAGAGACATAAACATCAAATACTGCTTCCATCATCCTTCCAGTTTTAAAGTTATAAAATCTAAATATTAATTTTAATAGAAAGGTCAGGAAATTGGAGACTGCGACACCCACTGAAGCCGTCAGAGGAACACACAGCTCACGCAGGGCGCCCCGGCATTCCAGGGGGATGAAGGAGGCAGGTGGGGTCCAGACGTGCTCCGTGAAATATGACATGCCATAAACAGAGGCTTAGGTCCCATGGCTCCGTACCAACCCCAGGTCCTGCCCAGAGCGTGTTTTTTTTTTTTTTTTTTTTAAACTCAGGGCAGGACGTACACAGATAGGAAGAGCGAGAGGGGAGAAGCAATTAATACTTTCTGCCTGTCAGAGAGCCGGTTTGGCCATCTTTGATCTGAGATCTGGAAAAGGGACGGTTTGACTGTCCTTAGCCCCGCACCCATGACCGCCAAGCCCCCCAGTGGGCTAAGGGGCCAAGACAGGCCCACTGCAGGGGTACGATGACTCTCGGGCTGCTCGAGGTCACTCAGCCCTGATTCGCAATGGAACCGGGAGCGCACGGCCCAGGCTCCTCACCTCCAGGCTCTGGTTCATGTGGCCCTCGGGTTTAGGACTGGGGACTTGTTCCTCCACGTGTCCTCTCCCCTCCGGCTGCAAAGGGCACTGGCTGCAGCAGAAACCACCTATCTGAGGGTCACTGCCATGGTGCAGGAAATAGCCTGGTGCCAGGCCGGCGCCAGAAGGCCTAGGTTCTGGCCTGTTCCGTGCAGCTAAGTCTAAGCTGGCCCTTCCACAAGGTGCTTTACAGCCGACGGAGCTGGGCTTGCCCGCCTCGCGTGTTTGCCTGGCTGGCTGGTCCTGCAATTGCAGGTTGCACGGTGCACTGAGGATGCATTAGGGCCATGGGTCTCACCTGGAGGTGGTTTTGCCCCCACGCCACCAAGCGGAGTGAGGGGGGAACAGTATAAAACCTTTCAACACTTAATGTTTGTACCAAAAAAAACCCCCGTAAGTCAAGCAGGTTAGAATTCCAAAAATCTGTTTTCTAGACTGTATAGATCTTCAAAGTCCCTTTGAAGAAAAAGCCCGGACCCAGGGCCTGCCCAGAGTAGGGACTTCGCCTGTTCTTGTTGCCGGAACCCCGGCTCACCGCTGTGGCCAGGCCAGGCCAGGCCCTTGCCTGCTATGTGCGGAGCGGCCACTCTCTGCGCAGAACTCAGCAGATGCGAGCAGAACGCACGGGCGTGGGACCTGGCCCAGGGCTGGTGCTTGATAAATGTTTCCTGGCTGTAGAATGTCTACATCCAAATTCATCTGAACATTCAGTCTTTTGTTTACCTAGGGAAAATTACGTTTCAGAAAGCAGCTTGGAAAACTCTGGGCAAAATTATTTCCATCTCGGCCAGTGGCCACCCTACCTGGCTTCAAAAAGGACGGGGCCTGGAGAAGCCCCAGACGCAGGGTGCTGGTTAGAAGGTTATCTGCCACGGTTCTAACTCCTCCGCCCTTCTGTAGCATTATCAGGAACGGTGATGCTAAATTGTTACAGAGGAATCTGGGCTGGTAAGGAAATACATATTTGAAGCTGTTGACCATATTTTTAACTTTGGAGTTAAAACAAAATGTATCCTTTTAAAATGCACATTACTAAATAAATAAAAAATAAAATGGAAGGACCAACCCACCTGTTTGGACAAGGGTCCCCCATGCAGTTTGCTTTTAATCCCAGATTCAGGGTCTTCAGACTAATGTGTCAGTGCAGGGGCATTCGTTTTTCAAGTTCGGCTCCTCCTGGGAGAGTCTACTGCAGGTGAATACAGGTGGGCACCATGTACTGACCATGTGTTGTTTACTGAACCGTGTCCACCCTGAAGGACTTGCAGGTCACATATATGACCAGCTGGCAGCTAAACTCCGTCCACGACGGCATTCACCTGAGCGCACTGCTTCGGAAGGACACGGCCGCTCAGAGAGGGCAAGGGCGAGCTAGAACTGGGAACAGCAGGAGAGGCTTCTGGAAGGAAGCGGAAACTAAGGTGGACCTTGACGACCTCAGAGAAGCAGGGAAGACCTGGGGTCATCGTCACAAATAGAAAAAGGAAGAAACAAAAAGCAAGGGTAGGGTAGGTCCCCTGAATTTGGACACACCAACTGTATTCCCCCACTCCAGGCAAGGGGTAGGCCTCTGAACCCCACATCGGTCCCTCACTGGGTGAGGGCTGCTCCTTGATGCGAAGAGCAGCTCCGCAGCTGAGGATGGATGCTCTGGCCAGGTGAAGGGGTTCTGGGGGGGGGCGCGCACCGCTAGCGTCTGTTACAAATCGCAAAGACAAAAATGTGTAAGTGAATGTAGGATTTTCATGGAACAAAGACAAGACAGTCTGAGAGTAGGAAAAGGCCTGCGATGTGGTATCGAGTCAGGCGTATCGAGGCTGAAAGGAAGGATACGCGGACACTTTTCAGAAGCCTTTTGTTGGAGTCGAACATTCGCCCCAAGGTAGGTCCCCCGCCCCCAGTGCGATCCTGATACAATATGTTTTGAATGTGACCTATTCAGTGATTTGATTGCCTTTCCCCTGCATCTGGTTTTATTGCTGCCATCCATCTACATTGTACGAGCAACGCTAACAGAACCTTTTTAGGGAGCCGAGGCTTCAAGTAAAAAGCTACATGTGCAATTTGCTTTTTTCTCTCTTGCATCTGGTTGGCCTTGGGTATGGCTTTCCTCTAGAAGTCTTCTTGTGGATAAACGAAACGATAGCCCTCGGGGACGCAGAGATGACAAACAAATATGGGATATGATAATGTCCAATATTTGCAGGCTGCAAGAGGAAATGAGTCATTTGAATAACATAAGCAATAACTCAGCTGAATATGACTAAGAGGTTAAAAATAAGGTGTGTTTACAAGTGAGTAAACTTCCTGATCGCGCTGCTGCTCTCCAGAGAGATGGACAAGGAGCGTGCGAAGGCCCTTGGCACCCCACACCTGTCAGTCCATTTTCCACTGGCCGAGGGCGGCCACGAGGGGTGCTGCTCCTGGTGGCCTCTCGTGGCCCGTGGCCGTGAACCTGCATGCTCTGTGTGTGCCAAGTGACTGCCTCATTTTGGGGGTCCTTTGCTGTTGTTTTCCTGCAGGTCCCTCAAGTAAAGCATAGGATTCACTCTTTCTTGAGAAAAAAAAGGCTTCATTTATATTCACTACCATTTAATTCTCCTTTCCCAGCCCTTCCCCTGGCTTCCTATTTCCTTCCAGCAATACCTGACTCATCAGGTCCTGATACCTGATGGACACACATCAGTAGAAATATTTTAAAGTTGAGCGTTAATGTCTTACGATGGCTGAACCTCTCTCCTACCCAGAAGACATCACCAGTACGTTATCAAGGGCCTTCTGGTCTTGAACCTCACCGCGGCGGCTTTCGTGAGAGAAGGCGTTGGAGGAAACGCTTGCGGTGACAGGCATCGGCCCACCCAGCACTTGCATAATGTTCGGAATACTGCCTACCACCCCCTGGCCTGCATCCTCACACCCTCCTCCCACGCCCCTGAACACCGAGGTTGGTGAACACACAAACAACTTCTCCGAGGCCACCTTGCAGCCAGCGCCCTCAGTGGGGGGACTTGAGGTTTGGATGGGAGGCCTTCCGTGAGATCTGCACGGTGGAAAGCAGGGAGTGGCACCTGGTTTTCGGCAAGGCTGGCTGACACGTAACCTGCCGAGGGCTTCTGCGTTTGTGGTTGCCTGGTCACATGTCCCACCATCCGGGAGCCGGGTCTGGGGTGTGAGACAGCTGTGCAGATGTGGTGGTGGCACAAGTAGCTCCTTGCTAGGTGACTTTGAAGTAAAACAAATCACTGGCATAAAAGTTAAAATTAGGGCGGAAAAGCCGGTATCCATCCCATGACTTTCGATCCGCTGAATTTTTGAGATACTTCTGAAGGGCCCGATTCCACTCGGTAAACACGTCTCCAACTGCACTAATGAGAGTGCTTCCTGACTCCTGCACAGTTCCTCACCAGCACCACAACTTTCTCCTTCACGCCGGAGACCACCCACAGGGGACAGGTCTTGGACTGGTTAAGAAAGCTGCACAACAATGAAATGGACCACGGCGACAGCCGGCTGGCTGCTAGCACAGACGGCCACCCGAGAAGAGACTGGACGAGTCGTAGGAAGGGGAAGTAGTGAACAGAACGGGACTACCAGGCAGTGGCCTGTCCACCTCTGAGAGCCTCTGACTTGGGGACAACTGATTCCCCTTGGAAGTGACCTCTGGGAGACTGTCGCAGGAGTCAGACAACTGGGCGTGTGAGTCTCTCCCATCAGCTCTGAGTGACTGTCCTCTCATCTCCATCCCCACACTACAACTCCTGGAGAGCACCCAAATATCAGAGGAGGAGACTCAGGCCACTCCGTGGAAGACAACAGAAGGGTACTCTCGGGTGCGGAAGAGTTCAGAAAGCAAGCCACCCCTGTGCTTTTCCTGGGAACCCTCTTTGGGGGCGTACCGCAGGCAGCCACAGAACACGTCGAAATAAAGACGAGCCAGGTGTCAGGAGAGAGCTCACAGCAGAAGGGGCCAGCAGACCTCTCTGCGGGGCGGCGACAGGTGTAACATGCAAACATCTGGATTTCTCTGGGGAGTGCCAGCTTCACATACCACTGTCGGATGAACTTAACACGCTAACGAACTTCCAAGAACACGGTGGTCTTGCTACCTCCTCTCATAACGTCATATGGCTAAATCCTAAAATAAAATTAGTTCTTCTTTAAAGAGCCTTCTGGAGATATAACTCACATACCACACGAGTCATCTAAAGTGTGCAACTTAGTGGTCCATAGTGTGTTCACAGACCTGTGCGGCCATCACTGCCGTCAACTTCAGAATACTTCCATCTCCCCAAAGCAACCCTGTACCCTTTACTTACCAACCCCGTCCTGAGCAACCACTAAGCTACTTTCTACCTGTTTAAAGCTCTCTACTCTGGGCTTTTCATAGGAACGCAATCATAGGATATGCGGCTTTTGGTGCTTGGCTTCTTTCACTTAGCGTAATGTTTTCAAGGCTCATCCATGTTTTAACATGAATCCACACTTCATTCTTTCCTGTGGCTGAATCCTGTTCCATCGTATGGACGTGCCGTATTTGTTTATCCATCAGTTGGTGGGCATTTGGGTTGTTTCTACCTAAAATGATACTAATTCTTGAAGAATTATTACCACTTATCATGGAAACAACTATACTTGAAGCCAGGAAGTCCCTTCGGCAAACACTCTTAGGCAAGGTTAATTATATGTATCTTAAAAATATAGAAAGATACAAAAGATCACTGTGGCGGTATTGGGATTCAAGGTATCACATATTGTCTATTTTTATGTATCCTCAACATACATAAAAAGGAGGTACATTATATTAAAGTTTATGTTGACAGTAAAACTTCTCATATACATGGACAGTCCTGCTATGATACATTTTTCAAAAACACAAGAGTTTTTCCCAGTGCGACTGATCTGTCAGGGAACAACTTGACCCTTGTATGAATGACGCTGACGTATTCCTTTCACAAGAAACACCAGTGAACACAGAAGCCAGCCACGTGGAAATACACCAGACACACGCATGCACACACCTCAGAGGCCCACCAGCTACCGGTCCACCCTGTCATGAGCCACGGCCACCCACATGGCGTTTGGACTGTCCGTCAGGTTTCAGGTGACCCTCCGTCCATTGAGTCATAGAATTCACGAGCTACAGTCCTTCCAACACCCAGGTCTATGAGCAGCTCCAGGTCCTCTTTAAGGTCAGTGCCACGCTTACTGCGGTACCCATACATTGCCTCACCATTTAAGGTGTGTTACACTGCGCCCCTATTTTCACTAGCTTCCCATGGTTGTTAATTTCTTAAAAACACGTTAGTGATGTTCTTGAGTGTTGGGCCCCTACCCTGACTGCCCCACCAGGCCTGGGGTAAGAAGTCCTCTGCTGGGTCAGAGCAGGTCTGACCGTCCGTATACGACCTCAGAGAGACGACCGGAAGTCAGCAGTGGGGGGCGGAGGGCTCACTTTCCACCATATTTTCTTTTGTAACGTGTTTTCAATAAAGAAAAAGATTTGAGAGGTAAAGTAACATGAACCAAACGCTGTAACAGAAGAACCCAGATTTGAAACTTTCGATTTTTGTGGAAACCTAACTCTGAGGAGCCTCTGGAATACAAGTGGGCAGGGACTCAGAAGAGGGACACCATTTACGATGACAACTAGCACTCGCCAGGTTCTCAGTCAAGGGCCCGTCCAGCGAGATAAGGCAGCATGAAGGACTTAGTCAGGTGCTTGGCACCTAGACAATGCTTAATAAAAGCTAAATGCACGACTGAAAATGGAACATCGAACAGACACGTGGGTGTGGATGATGCTTAGGGAAAAGGCTCCTTACAAAGGCCCCTGGTGGTCTCGATACAAATCTTCGGTGAATGCCAGCACTTTGGTCTCAACAAGCAAAAGCAGAGTTGAGAACTGGCCAGGAGGCCCCAGGAAGACCTCGTGCCTCCTCCTCTGGGGGACACCAGGGCCTGCTCACAACCATGGCCGTCTCCCAGGCTGTAAAAGAGTTTCTCGGTTGTGCCACTTCACAGTACTTTGTCCACAGCTCTTAACTGTCATAAATGCATCCAACTGTCTGCCAGCGCAGCATAATAACCAATTATTATGTGAGTGACTGATTTGCTTTGGAAAAACACGAAAGGCCTCCAAACCCGCAGTGTCCTGCCCCACATGACGCTCAGGGAAGAAATGAGCATCAGTAATCACTGTCAACAGCCCCTTGTAACGAAGAATTGAATCATTTATCTGTGCAGCACGTGTAAATTATCGTCATCGTCGCCTCCACGGGAAGGCCGAACGGCGAGTCATGTTATAAAAATAATAAGATAGGAGGGTTTAATAGAATCACTTCTGGTTGTTCTGCTTCGCAAATACCAGGCCCAGGCACCAGCCAGACCCACCGGGCCGACAAATTCAGGCATGTGTTCCGCTGTTTACAGTTGACTTCCTTGCTCGCATATTTCCTCTTACCTCCTCCAACCAAACTAAGAGCAGAGAGCTTGCTTGTTATGTGTACGGAATGACCGCTCTCTATCCGCTCCGAGGATGCTTCCCTTTATGACCAACGAAGACAATGCCGGGAGCAAGGAGTCCTAAGCACCGAATGATTGTAAATGTGCTGCCTCCTCTGAAAATATCACCAGGCTGCGAGTTGCTACATATCCATCATGTCTTCTCTGGGAGAGTTTTTGCTTTTCGTATTTTTGGGTTTTTTCCCCTAAACTAGGCTGATTTTAACTTTGAATGCTCAACAGTCCTTGGAGTGTGCCAGCTTTCTTAGTCACCTTGACCTTGAGGACGTGTGGACTCCTTTGGGTACACGTATAGGTTTGAAGGGGCTTCAGTGGGTGGCGCGAATTCTCTCTTTCCTTTGCGGTGTGCCTTCAAGGCGTAGCACCCTGAAGACAGAGCGTCCACCTGTGCAGAGGAGGAAACGTAGTATTCATTGCTTAGGGAGAGAGATCTTAAAATGACTGTCCCAGGTGGGTTCCCGAAATGAGCTCAGCCATACCAGACTCCAAGTACGTGTGCATGGGCTAATGGGGTCATGGGGGGGGGGGGGGCGGGGACTGCACTGACTGAATCTGGAGGCTTGAGTCCGCCTTACGATCCTGTGATGGACACCACCCGGTAATGACCCGGTAATGACCAGCACCTCCCTGTCTGGACGGCCACAGCTTCCCAGGGCATCTTAAAAACCTGATCCCGTGAGTCCTCCCAGCCTGACTCTTGCAGTTCCTGTGTCTTTCCTTATCAGTTTGGGATCAGCGCGCACACATTTACACAGAAGCTTGCGGAGATTCTGACTGGGATTGCACGAAGTCTATAAATCAATTTGGGGAGCAATGGTGTGTTAACAACATTGACTCCTCTGCCCCTGGGAACAGTATGCCTCTGTTCATTTAGGTCTTCTTTGGTATCGTCCGTCAGCATTATGTACTTTTGGTATTTGATCCCGCACGTACTTTGTTAGATTTACACCTACGATTTCATTTTTGGGAGTTGTTGTAAGTGGCACTGTCTTAAAATGTTTTATTTACAGTTGTTTGTTCATTACTGGCATGCAGAGGTACAACTCATTTCCATATATTGGTCTTATTCCACAGTTTTGCTAAACTCACGTATCAGTTCCAGAAAAGGGGCTTTTTCTGTATATTCCCTGTGACTTTTTAATGTAGAAAATCGTAGTATCTGTGAATAGGGAAAGCTTTATTTTTCTTTCCAGCCAGAGTGCCTTTTACTTCCCTTTCTAGACTCACTGAATTTGCCGGGACTTCCAGTACAATGTTGGACAGGAGGGTGGGGGTACACACCCCTGACCGACCCCTGATCCCTTACGGAGACAACAGCCAATTCGATGCTGGCTGTAGCTGGTCTTTGTCAAGCTCCCCTCCACTTCCAGTTTTCTGAAAACACTGATCATGAGCGGCGTTGAACTTTGTCTAGATATTTACACTAGAGAAATGAAAACTCTCATTCCTACAACAACTGTAAATGCACGCTTCCAGCAGCATTATTCCTAACTGCCGAAAACTTAAAAAAGTGCAAACATCCGCCCGTGGGTGAATGGGTAAACACGCGGTGGTACGTCCGCACGACGGAGCGCTACTCGAAGGTACAGGGGGGCCAGTTGTGGACTCACATGGATGGACCTCAAATGCATTTTGGGAAGTGAAAGAAGGGAGTCAGAGACTCCATCACTACATAATTTCACTCACACGACATCCTGGAAAAGGCAAACCCGTGGGAACGCAGAGCATCTCAGCGGTGGTCTGGGCGCGGAGCAGCCTCAGGGCACAGGGAGAAGGGAGAAGCAGGGCGGGATTCTTTCGGGTGACGGACTTACTCTGTGTGATACAGAAGGTAAGAGAATTGACGCATGTGTCAAAACTCCGCCAAAAAAAGCAACCTGTACTACATGCAAACTTAAAACACTTCCTTTTTTAAAATTTTTAGTGTATTTCCTCCATGACTATTTATCCCCTTACACCCTTTCTCTCCTCTAACCGCCCCCACCCCTGCAGTCACCCCACTATTGTCCATGTCTATGAGCCCTCTTTTCTTTCTTTTTTTTTTTTTTGCTGAATCCCTCCACCCCTTACCCTCCCTCCAAGGCTGACAATGAATTACTGTTAAAATAAAGTAGAACAAAGTTGCATCAAACTAAACAAAAGAGACACTCTGGAGGCCCAATGGAACCAGCCTGCAGGCTGAATCCCACCTGTGAGCCTCCAGGTCTCAGCGCCTGATTGGCAGAGACATTCTGTTCCCGACGAAGGCCCATGAGCCTTCGCTCCACCTGATTTCCGAAAAGGAGGCCCAAGCCACATGACCAGTTCCCACGGAGCCAGCGCTGAGGCCCAGCTGCCCCGCTCCTGTCCCCGCCTGGGGCAGGTTGCGTGCCGAGAGTCGCACCTGCCTGACATCCTGAAACATAAGCTAACTGGCAAACGCAGATTTCCGAGGAAGAATAGCAGGCACAAGAAGTCAACCGCCTGAGAAAAAGGGCAGAGTCCACAAGGATCGGCACTCACACGAAGTATATTAAAAATGATGACCTCGACCTACAATTCTAGTGAAAGCACGGGGACGAGAGACGCAGAACGATGTCACTGTTGAAATAATTCTGTCAAAAAAATTAGCAGCGTTACAGGGAGGGCTGAGGGCGCTGAAGGGCCCCCGGCCGCCGGGCCTCGGCGCGGGGCTGCTATTGATCCCGCAGCAACCTCGCCCGTGATAAATGAGGATGTGCTCAGGAGAGGGGTCCGTCACGAGAGCCCTTCGATCAATCAGCTTGTCAACAGGCAGGCGGAATTCAATTTTTATTCCTAGTAAACTCTTATTTTGTGGCAGACCATCGTTTCTCTGGAAATTGCTTCACAGAGGCCGAAGGGCAAGCGTGAGAACATGGAGGAAGATAATCTTTTCAAAGCATGTGAGAAGGGAGGATTTGGGGTTTCTGGCTGGGGGTGAGGCGCTGCGGTGAGGGGCTATGGCCACCACAGCCCGTCCCCTGTGCCCACGAGGGCCAGTCGGACCCGGCTCTGCGTGTCCTGCGCGGGATGCATTCTCTCCTCCATTGTCTGGCCCCAGCTCCCTGGGGGGAACCCACTTTGGGTGGGGCCTCCGGCTTCGCAGAGGAAACTCGATGACCTCATGAAAAGGTTAGAAAGGGGCTTCTAAGGAGATCTTTTATTCAATTCGTTTGAACCACCTGAAATTGCCACTTGAGTGGGTTAAAAAAAACTCAAATAGCAGCAATTTTATATGGTTAAACCAAAACACTCCTCTTTTCTTATGCTCCTTTGTCATAATATTAGGAATTTGGACTCAACTTCTATACTAATAACCTATTGAAAGTCACCCCCCAAAATTAACCTCAGGGCTAAGGTTAGGGCACAGGTAGCAGACACAAGGCCCCCAAGCCGAACCCGGCCTCCACCTTGTTTTAACCAGCCCGGCACCTTGTTTCTACCCAGCGGCAGCACCGAGCTCTTGCTTAACTGTTAAGGAGTAGTTACATTTACAGTCCTAAAATCGCATTCAGGCCTTTGAAGGCCACCACGAGGCTGACGTGGCCCAGTGACAATGAGTTGGACATTCCTGGAGGGCCTAGGATTCTCGGCTTCCAGACCAAAGTCCTTTCCACCTCCTCCCAAAGGGATGACCCTCCGTTTGCCTGTGAACGTATCCATGGAGCACGTAGCCCGCGCTAGGCACCGGCGACAAAGCAGAGAACACCCATGTGGATCTTGCCACATCGTTCTCATGGTCTGGAGGGTGACGGAGACTCGAGTGCACACAGGGCTACAGAGTCAGCATTCAAGGACACTGCGCGAGGGGCACAGCACAGAGGACCAGTGACGGGTGGAAGCAAGAGCGTCCCTGAGGAAGGTGCTCCTGAATGCAGACCTGAGGGACGGAAGGGAGTTGGAAGGCAGAGGTGAGGTGAGAGAGGGAGGCCAGCGTTGCCTAGAGAGATCACTGCAGAGAAACACGTGTGTGCAGAGGGGTGCGGGGTTGGGGCGGGTGGGGATACAAAGGTAGGCTCACCAGCCTAGGAGGAGCAAGCCAGGGGAAGTGTAATAAGACATAGCTGCTGAGTAAGGCAGGTCTAGATCACGCAGGACCCTGGAGCCCTGCCGTGCCCACGGGTCCCGTCTCTGTAAACTGAAAAGTTTGGGCAAGGGCCCTCCTGAGCTTTGTCTCCTTCAGACCCATAAAACCGGAAAAGAAGGGGGGAGGGAGGGGAGATGAGTAATTTCCTGCTACTTCCAGGCCTCCGAGTCCAGTCTATCAAGAGGGATTCTGACGTTTTCCTGCTTCAAAGCAATCAGTGCTCAACCACCCAGAGCTGGCCGCCCCAAAGGCTGGCAGACCTGAGACTAACCCAGAAGTTCACCAAGAGTTTTCTTCACCAGTTCCTTGTGGGGGCAGAAGATGCTGGAAAATGAATGCTGATGCCGAACCAACAAAGAGGCTCAATCTCCCTTCAGATCTCCAAGAGAAGAGGCTTATACGGGGGTTCGTTGCACCTGGGAACAGCAAATGGCACTCCACCGTCACTGGACTTGCAGAATGAGACACTGACACCAACCACGATCTCTCGGGTGACTTCCTGGGCCCACGGAGAGGGCAGAGGAACCCGTCGAAGAGCACGCGGCTGACTTCCCTGAGGCGGAGGCTCCTGGACTGCAGCCCGGGGAAGGGATCTTTCTGACACAAGTTAAAATTCACACTGGCTTTCCCAAAGGCTTTGCAATATTTTCATCTAGCCATTGGTACAGTATGTATATTTGGGGGCTTCTATTACTCTTCCTATGAGCTATACGAGCTATGAAATCTCCTTTTCTGATTTTATGTTCTTTCCAGTGAAGTGCAATCTCATATCCTCCCACCCCAACCCCCCCCCCCCCAAAACCCCAAAGAATCACATCTATACTGGTTGGGTCTATTTCTAGAAAGGGCAACGAAGAAATGACTTGCTTACTGGGTAATACGATAAAAGTTGAGCTCATCTCTAATTTTTAGTATCGCCTATTTTGTGGGAGCTTTCCAGGCTAAGATGCTCCCATAATGAGTGTGCCCTTGCCAGGAGAGCTGCAATCCCACCGTTACCCCCGGCCCTCATGTGTCGGGTGTCTGCAAACTCGGTAGCTCACGAATGTTTATTGTGGCTGCATCACACAGGCATGATCTCTTCCTCACTCCATCCCCAGTGTCCCTGCCCCCTCCCCAGAGGACAGTCGGTAGGGCTGAAAGTTCCAAGCTTCGAATCATAGATTGGTCTTTCTAGTGACCAGCTTCTCTCCTGAAGCCACCCAGGGGCCACCACAAGTCATCTCATCACAACAAAGGACACTCGGTGCTTTCACACCAGGAGATTCTACGGGACCTAGGAGCTCTGTGCCAGGAACTGCGGCCGAACACCAGATACTAGAATCCATATCTTACATCACAACAGATGAATGAGGCAATACTCTCTGAAAACCCATCCACGTCCCAAGCTCCATTTGCTTCAGGGAAGAAATCACCTTACGACGGCTTGGAGTAGGTGAGTTAGGAGCGTCAGAGATCAGAGAAGCAGCTGTTACCCAGCACCAGCGGAATTCTCCACGAGGAGATAACTGGAGATGGCTCCAGCGATTCTGTGTATGTTGCTTTCATGAAACAGCTTGTAGAATTCAGCGGCAGGTATGAAACGCCACCCAAAATGTCCAGAGCCCCCTGCAGATAAACAAGAGACTCTTATCTATGGAGGTGCCAAAATAAACGACATCATGCCTCACAGAAAGTTCCATCCCTCCCCCAAACCTCCAGGAGCCCTCCCCATTCCCGCTCTTCCCCAAGCAAAAATGCGGGCAGGCAAAGCAGGAACGGCGCAAAGACAAAAATGACGCAGGAAACCCTGAACAAACGAAGGGCTGGGAGCAGACAGTGCAGCCTGCTGCTTTGGCTCTGAGGAAATGGGAGAAGTATTTCATTTCAGGGCCGTGTTTTAACATGAAAAATGACCTGTACTCTTGATCCATTAAACTATTAGTACATCCCAGCAGTGTGGGTCTTAATAACATTTCCTTAAATAACTGTGAAAGCCTATTGGTTTTGTTTCTTCCAGAAAAAAAAAATAATAAAAACAGGATAATATAACATATTGGACAAAGGGATCAAGCTAATTAAAATTGTAAATGCCAATAATGATATCTGACATTTCTTTTCAACAATAACCAATTATTGTAAGCGCTCCCCCAATAGCTATTAAATCTCTCTCTCCAAACCTCATCCATTCACATTTGGAGTAACTAACACACATCATTTGTCCCGGCCCCTTCCATTAGTCCATGTGTAAATATATATTCGGGGAGAGGTATGGCTTATGTTTTGTCTAATTAGAGGATCACGTTCCATGTTGAAAGCAATATTAAGTTACATTTAGTAAAACAGGAATATTATATGTTAAAAACCAGAATAAAGCTACGCAGCTGTTATATTTTCATTGCGGGATATGTAATAGCTCCCTCCTTCCCAAACTCTGTCTACGGGGCACCCAAATGAACAACTTTAGGAAGTGTTTCCTTTCTGTTGACACTTGAGGCCGAAACGGAGAGCTTGGTGAACGGACTAAACATGGATGTGAGAAATCAATAGCGATTGGAACAAGGACATTGGAAGTCAGAGCTGAGAGAAGGGACGGCTCTGTTTCTGAAGGATGTGGGAGCACACGCTGGGGCATGTGGGGTCTGCAGGAGTTTCCTGAAAAGGGCCCGGAAGAGCAGCGGGCACACGTGCAGGGCAGAGGAAGAGGAGACGGCCAGAGGCCGGAGGCTGTGGCCAGAATACAGACGGCAACAGCTTTGCTGCAGAAGCAGGAAGCAGGCTTCCTTCCAGGATCCTTTGATTGGGACACACGGTCACAATAGAGGAAGAGGAAGGTTCTCCTTGGGTGGGGGAAGTATCGAATTGCCTCCTGGATGGTGTGGAAACCCCTGAATAAATTAGGGGATGGCCATTCAACTGAACTGAACTATTTCCCTCTTTGTCATCAGATGGTACTTGGAGAAGGGAGAGACACAAGGGAGCGGTATTGTGAGTCCAGATTTAACTGTAATCTAGAGATAGCTTGTTTATTCATAAAGGAGCCTTGTGTGAAAGCATCAGTGGTTATTTCCATCGTATAGATGAGGAAATCCAGGCTTCGAGAAGTCTATAAAATCCAGCCAAGAAAATACAGTTAGTAAACGGCAGGGAGGGGTTCTGAGGCAGGTCCCTGCCCACCCGAGTCTCATTTCCTGCCAATCCCCTGCGTGACAACGACATTGCAGCCACAGGCCTCTTTCTATGCCCAAATGTGCCATGGCCCTTCCTTCTGTAGGGGCTTTTTAGCCGATGTCCCCTCTGCTGGCAAGGATGGATCCTTTTCATGTGTCTGGCTCCACATTAGAGTCCTTCTCTGTCCAGCCTTGCTAAAGCAATGTCCCCAACCCTCGGCCCCCGGTCCGGCCACTCTGCACCACCCTCCTGGTCAACCCCCTTCCCAGCACTTCTCCCTGAACTCTCTTCTTCACGTTTGTGCTCGCTGGTGAAGGGTTGCTCAGCCCAACCTGAATACACATCTGTCAGTGTCCCCAAGACCTGGCAGAGGGCCTGGCTGGCACACCGTGGGGACTCCCTCACCATTCAGTCAATGGGTGAAGGAATGAGTGAGTGAGGTTTCCGGCTCAGTTCTCCAATCTGAAAGCTGAGCTTCATCTGCTCAAGCAGGCCCCCTCCACAGACGTCAGAGGCCTTGGGATAAGGGACATACTCGAGTGCATTGTGACAGTGTTCTGGGAGGTGGAGAGGGACTCTTAGCGCTTTCTCCTTGCCCAGGATTCTGTGAGTACCAAGTGCCCACAGATGTCCACTCTGAAAATTCAGGGAAATCGGGATTTAGGAAACACACTACCTAAAAAACAAATCCCTCCAGAAAAAAAAAAAAAAAATAAAAGCGAAATAAGACAAGCCTAATTTTATCTCTATTCACTTCAGCCAAATAATGGCTAATAATATTTGCTTCAGTTTGCTGGGTGACTGTTGTGTGCCAGACGCAATGCTGGGACCTGTGCGGGGGCGGCGTCTCGTTTACAAGGACATGACAACACGGGGACGCTGCCACTGTTGGAAGCCGAAGCTCAAAGACATGAAGTGACCTGACCAAGGCCCCAGCTCTCTGAGTCGCTCGCGGAGACTCCTGTACAGCTGTGCTGTCTCCTGTATCAGGACAGTCTGCACTCCAAGGGCTGAAGCTGCTGCAAGCACCCTCCGGTGAGGAGCGGAGAAGGAAGAGGAGCAGCAAGAGCAGATTCCCCGAGAGGAGGACTATTGTGGACAAGCTTCCAGGCCGAGTGCGGGCATTCTAGTCCACACTTCTCAGCCGTGTCCCGACCCACACAGCCAGGAGAGAGACCAGAAGCAACCGGTAGATTATCTGGTTAGCTCCTTCTTAACTGACCGCTTCCCAAACGGAGGATCCCAGCCAAGCTTTCTTGACCATCAACGAATCATTTTGCTTTAGGCCATTAAAAAATATTCTTCAATGGCTCCTAAAAAATGAGGAGGCTGCCCCCAAGTTGAATGGGTTTCTAGATCTCTGTCTGAACAGGGACACGAGCTAGTCCATGTTCACTGCATTCTCGTGGCTTATCTGGCCACACGTGTCTGTGGGAACGGTTTTCCCACAGCCCGAGGAACCTGGTGCTATGGCCGATCCCCGTGTAATCCCTGTGCCTTCCAGCAGTGCCCTGAAAAATCCATATTCATCTCCTTCACCCTCCGCTCCACACCCCTGTGGCTCTCCCAGGTGCAGGAACATAACTCATACGAAATATTAACATTAGCTGTTTATCAGGGAGCTTGCAAACCAGAAAAGCAATAAAAGTGCAGGCATGCTCGCTCAATTACCATTGAAACAGATATCGCAAAAATTATTCAGTGTCACAAATCTAATTTTATATGATATTTCTATGTATTTCCACCGCTAATTTTTCTTCCCTCCAGTATTAGTGAATTAATATGCTTTAAATGCCCCTCTAGCTACCCTGGGGAAAAAAAATACTACTTATTTAGTTGAGCTACCCAAATCCATTAGACAAACTTCCTTTACAGCAAAGCATTGATGAATGAAATGTCTCATGCTAATGTAAGAATAATCAATTTAGAATGCTTATGACAATTAACAAAGCTGAAGATATGCCTTGAAGGCTCCATGCTTTGTCAGCCCTGATTTGGATTAAACTCGCACTAATGGGATCATTTTTCTTCCAAAAGGTATTCTTTTTGGGCAGACCTATCAATTAATATGAATTATGCATGTATAAAAGTACTAATGTCATTAATTAGACAAATTAATTTTTATGATGCAGTGGGTAGGCTAACACTAGATTACGTGTGATAACTTCCCCACGGCGCCCGGCGATTTGAAATAAATGAATAGTTTGTATTTGCGTGCTTTCCTCAGACTCAACAGGGATTAATCAGGCCGGTCCGTGGGCGGGAGATGGCCGAGATGCTGAATACTCTTGATGGTCTTCCCAGCCAGAGAGGTCACTTCCAAGACAGCAGAGCCCAGACTTCAACGGGGAGCAGCTTTAGAATAACGCTGCATAGGACCATGGGGGAAGTTCTAGTAAAACTACAACTAATTTTTTTTTCTGGCAAGTTTTTATTGATTTTTCTTCCCAAATTTGCATGCTGTTGTCCGAGTGGGCTAAGAAACAAACAACGCTCAGGAGAGAAAGAGTAAGGAAAAGGGCATGTTCCTATTGCTGCACTGGCAGACACAGCTCATTAACGTGGGTCAAATCTGACCGGCACAGCACTTACCTTCCGACTCTGGGTCTAAGGTATGACTCCCACAGCCAGCGTTAGTGACATGCGTCCTCAGATCCAAGAAAATGTCGATTTCCTCAAGCCTAGTAGGCTCTCTAAGTGATGACGAGGACCACGCGGGGTCCAGGATTTGTAACGTTAGCTGTCACCTTCCTCGTTCATCCTGCCACAGGCTTCTGATGATACCGAAGTGGCCACCACCGAGAGAGTAAAGCTGAAATTCTTTTACTGCGTTTTACTGTTTTGGTCTTTGTTTTAGGACCTTGAAACGTGGACCTATTTTACGTTTCGTAAGTGAGATGACGGATGACGTGACCTAAAGTCAACCCGCTGTGTCCCCGCAGGGCCAGGCCGGCAGGAATACAGCAGGCTGATGTGACCCAGGTAATGTCTCAAGGTTGGTCATGAGAGGTCGAACATGAGTCTCGTTCAAAGTTCCTCGGAGCATAGAAAACGTGCAGTAAGTGTGGATGGAAAGAATGAGTAAAAATACTCATTTAGCTGAGGTCTTCACAATGATTCTAAAAACAGGAGACCACTGCAGGGGTGCAGAGGACATTGTCTCTCCACCCTCTGTCATACCAGTGATGGTGTGGCCTGTCCAGGAAGAGCAAGCCCTTCGAGGACAGAGAGGACAAAAAAAATAATGTACATTTTTTTTGTTTTTTTTTTTTAATTCAAAATTGTGTTTCATCCATAGGATTATCCGGGGAGCAGCGGTTGTTCACTTTTCATTGCTGTGAAGTATCGCAGTGTATGGGGACAGAACAGCTCATTTTCCCACCTCACCGTGGGTAGACGTCCCGGTTGTTTCCGGTTTTAGCCGAGAAGGGCGCTGCTGTGGGCCCCTTACACATCCTCATGTGCGTGGGCATGCGCTCCCGCGAGGCTTCTAAATCACAAATGCACATCCCGCTTCAGCAAAGACGACCCAACAGCTTTTCAAAGTGGTTGTGCCAGTACACACACCTGTCCCCAAGTAGGGAAATGTGCATTCCTCCACATTTTCAGCAGCATGTAGTACTTTCAGGTTTTTAGAAAATTTTACCCGTTGAAAACCAGGGGTGTTTGCCAGAAGCCCTTCTCTCCCTAGGGGGCTCCGAACTCCAATTTTGTCTCCCAGCCGCCAGGAGACTATCAACAGCTCCGCCTGGGTCTTCGCCTCTGGGCTGCTGCCTCCAAACTGTCAAATGTCTCCACTGAAAAAGTCACGTGGAACACGGAACTGATCTTCTGCACCTTCTCTCCTCTCTGGGATTTTGCTCTCGCATGGCCTGGCTACCTTGCAAATTCTAAATGCCAATGTTTACCTCCCTAAGCAAAAACGTTTGCTCAGATTCTTCACGTAGCTGCTACTTTCTGCCTCGTGTTGCTTGTGAAGCAGCAAGTGCCTCGATTAGAAAGGAGCCCGGACTTGCAGGGCCAGCCCCGGGCATTCGCCTTTTCTCCAGGACCACGGTTGTTGAAATGCTGGGCGCTTCACTAGCCCCCCAGTGCCTCCAGATGGACTTCCAGAACATTCATCCACCTCTGCTGGCTGCTCTCAGTGCGCGGGTCAGTGTGATACAAAGGAATCTCAAGAGGAAGTTGGTTATATTAATGATACATTATGATATGGTATATGATAATACCATATAATAAAAACCTGTAATCTCATTGCAAGTATTACGAACGCAAATTACTACAGAGATCAGAAGGGTAAAATAAAGTTGGAAAGGGTGTAGTTAAGGACCACCAAAGCACAAGCCACACACCCTGTTTAAATACAGAAGTGTTGGGTGTTTTCTCTTTGGGCTTAACTAGTAGAAGCCAAAACATAGAGATTTATGTATCATCTTATGAACTTGCAATATTGTCAACTTAAAAAAATTTTTTGTCCTGGGCCTGGAAATGTATCTCCAGACTGTATGTACCCATAAACTGATAGGGGACAATCTCCTTTAATTTTAATTTTTGAGAACCTGTTATTTCCTAGAACACATCTCCATTTTAATTCCTTCAAAGACTATTTTTAAACATGATTGATAAAAATTGGTGCTAGGTCTAACCAGATACTTATGATTCACAGTTTTACCCCTTGAAACTCATCAGTAAGTAATGACAAATAAATATAATTCCGGAAAACATTGCGAGGTACTCTGCCTGCAGCACAGGTAGACTGTGCAGTGGCTACCTGGGGAGAAGAGGGGGAGGTCCCTTCCAGCCGGGTGCACGGTGGAGACAGTGGCCTGACCGAAGACCGTTCTGATGGAACGTCAAAGAGGAGTGAATTGGGCAAAGGCGCAGAGCCAGGGGGGAGCCGGCTGCTTCGGGGAAGGAGGGAGGGAGGGAAGGAGGCACTTCTCCTCGGGAGGGGGACCAAGCTGGGTCTGGCCTCCCACGCCAGAGTGAGTCAGCCAAGGCCTGACTCCTCAAAGGAACCGCCCGAGTCCCTACCAGGGTAAGCGCCTAAACCGCCTGAGCTGGGTCAGTCTTCCAGCTTCATAAACATGCTCCTGTGGACGTGGTTACAACTAATATATGGGAGGATCAGGCAGGGACGAACAGATGTTGGAGCCGAATGAAGACACATGAAACACAACGGTGTGGTATAAAAACCTGAGTTTATATGGTGCAGCTGGCGGCATGGCATTCTTTCTGAATTTTTTTTTTTTTTAATTTACAAGGTGTGGCATCTGGCCTTCTATCATCAAACCTCAGTTTTACTTGCCGCTAATTTTCTCCTGATACAAAGGGGCTCTTGGCAATGCTGCTGAGGGACCCAAGTAGAAACCCTCCCTGAGAAAGAGGGCCCACGTATCAGAAGAAGGGTCCCTGGAGGGCCCATCAGAGCTACACAGTCTGAATTTGATTTGTCTACATTCCACGTCCGTGCTTCGTGAGTCTCCTGGAGCTGCTGAGAAAGCCAAGGCCTCTTCTGTGTCCACATGCTGCTGATCAGGCCGGTGGATGGATTCCCCCCCACTGAGGTGCCCACTGAAGAGGGGCTATATTGGAACCTAAGCAGGAAGTCACAACAGGTTGAGAAAATGTACACCATTAACAGGAGGGAGATCTGACCTGAATAGACCCTCAACTGGTTTTAAATGAGCCTCTTGGAACTGAGCTTCCTCAACCAGTAGTGTCCGGGCCGCCCCGGCGAATCCGTGTTACCGAACCCAACATCAGAGAATCACAGGATCTCTACGCCAACACGGCGGCCCTCCGGAGGCAGTCACCAAGGGGCGCGGCTCCTGCGCTCCTGTGTCGATTTTGGTTTTATGGAACCTCGTTTTTAAAATGTGTTCAGGTGGGAACCCCACGAAACCTTCTTCACCCTCAGGCTCATGCTGGGTTTCGGCAATCAGCTCGAGTGGCAGCGGGGCGGTCGGGTTCGAGCAGACGGCTCTGCATCGAAGGAGCTTTGGTTCCAACTTTCTACCGAGCTGTGTTGATTGAGCAAATTGTGTAACACCAGTTACACGACGACACCAGGCACGACAACTACTAATCCAACTGGAGCAACGTATAGGAAGGAAGCGCTTGGCACAGGGCCCGGGACATAGTAAGTTTTACAAAATTCCTACTATTTTTAATCCTCTTTTCCTCCTGTGCATCGGCTCTGATCAAGTTTAGCTCTGAACTTGCTTATAGACCTTATTTGTCAAGGTCACTCTTTTATGCATACAATTTTTCTCTTCTCAACCCCCTCCTGCAGCTTCCTAACTCAAAGTGTTGCGCTGTCAGACAAGCTCTCCTTGGATCCCACCCTCCCAAGTCCATCACCACGTCCCATGGCTCACACAGAGCAGGTGTGTCATGCACACTTGCCCCTGGATCCCAACACTCCGCAGGGGGAGCTTTTCCCTGTCTTGCAATTATTAGTGTATGTGTGCGTCTGCCTCCCTCCTGACACTGAGCTCATCCGTCCATCTGTCCCTTGCTAGGGAACACACTGCCTCCCGAGCTGCGTCCAGGGCGAAGTCAAGGCCTGGCGGCGCTGTGACGCAGGCGTGGAGGGGAACAGGGACCTGTCAGTGAAGGGGAAAGGCCACTAGCTGCTCCTGCCTCTCACACTCCGGGCAGAGTCTGAGCTTCTCATTTCCCATTCCCGTCCGTCCCCTCAGCTGTGCCTCCTCTACAGCCTTCAGAAACTGGGATGGGGGCTGGAGCGGGCTGATTCCGTGTCTGATCCCCACCCTGCAAGTGCGTGGCCTCCGGGGGGGCCTCCACAGCTGCCCCAGAGTGAAGGAGCTGGACCTCCTGACTAGAAATATGCCTTCTCCACAAAGAAAATATTTTCCAACTCAATTAGAAGCTTCTGTGACCCACAGCAATTTGGGAAATTAGCAAATGCTCCTTGTTCCTCCCGCAGACTCTATTTTATTATTGGATTAATGTGCAAAAAGCCCCTATTTTGTACCACCAAATATTTACTTTGGAGAAGTTTGCTGGTTTTATCGTGGATTTGTCTTGTACTGTCAACAAATTACTACAGTGCGCATAATGAACTATGGAAGTAAAGAAAATACACACAGGGCTAGGCTTGTTTGGAAGCTTTTTTTTTTTTTTTTTTTGCTTTTAGGGAGGGGATCAGTGAAGAATTAACATCCGGTCACCCACTGGCTGTATCTTCAACCCTGTTTCATAAATCATGCAGAAATTTTCATTTTTATTTTAAGCATGTGGTCTGCTTTAAGGGTATAGCCCCGAGTTCCATTTGAGGGCCTAGTTCTATAATATAAACAGTACTCTCAACTCCTCCACGAAGCCAGGGGAAAGGTCAGGTGGAATGGCTGTACCATGGCCAGGAGGCTCTTGCGACTCTACTCGGAAGCATGTTTCTACATGAACGGTGAAGTCAATCCTCCATCATAGGAGAAAGACTTAAAGGGCCAAAGTGTGGCATTTACTTGGTTCTCACGTTGATCCCTCCAGGTGCACTGGGGGAAGAGGAAACAGCACCTTCCCTACTACCTGGACCCGTGACACTTCCTTACCCACTGCATGTTTCCACCCCTGGCGTGGGCCTGTGGAAACGGCCCACTTGTCTGTCCCACGTGGCAGCCTTCTTCCCGGGACACGGTGGCTAGCTCGGAGACTTTGCCTGCCGCAATCCCCAGCGCTCCCCGTAGATGTCCAGCAAGGTCTGTGAGATGCCTGTTGGATATCTCCCCAAGTCCCTCACCCCCCTCCCTAGCCTAAGCTCACATCCCAGCCTCAGCTCGAGTTTCACGTGGAAGGCAACTGTCTTCTCACAGTACTCGGCGTGCCCACCTGGGACCCTCCAGAGCCACCCCTGAAATGCAAACCTAGTTCATCTCCCTTCCGATGAAGGCACGAACCTCCACCAGGCCTCCCCAAGCTCGTACACCAATCCCGCTGTTCTCTCGATGTCCCCCACCCGGTCCTTTCCTCTTCCAGATGCCAGAATGCCTCCTCCTCCTCCCTGCTGCCGAGCTCTTGCCCATGTGGTGCCCACTGCCCGCAGTGCCCTTCTATCCATGCCCCTGGACCTCCTGAGCATTTACCCCCCATCAGACCGGTCAGAGTCCCCCTCACGGCACTTCACCCCAGTCGGAATTTTCCATGTACACTGCCCTCCTTTCCTGGTGTGTGCCTCTGCCCCCACCGCCGGAACGTGGCAAGGACAGGGACTTCGCCGCCCCCTTCCTTATCACAGTATCACCCAAGCAAAGCACGGTGCCTGCCACATAGTGACAGCTCAAGGGGCCTGCGTGGGAAAGAATGCATGAGCCCCCGAGGCGAAGCTGTGGGATAAAAGCAGGTTGCCTTAATTCAAAAACCACCTTGCATACAGACAACCATGGTCTCTAACACCAACGCTCTTCCAAGGCAATTCTAGGACAGAGTGATGGGTTCTGGTCGGGGTGCTGCCCATGGCCTTGGGCAGCTCTGAGCTGCAGACTTGATACAAACCGGGGAGCAGACAGGCCCCGTTCTCTAGTTCCTTCCAGTGTGACACTCACAGCGGCGAGGGTTTGGGACTGACGGGAGCGGAGCTTGTGAGGTGCACCTATCAGCACACCTGGAGGAAGCCGGGCTGAGTGTGGCTGGGACCCTCAGGAGGGCACGTGGTGCTTACCTGCCCAGTGAGGAATCGTTAGGGATTCACAGTGACACCAACATGCTGGTTCTCATCGCTGGGTCACAAGAGATTGGCTGTGGCCACATAACTCCCTTTGGCTAAAAAATCGGAAGCTTGGCGTGTCTGGGGGGAGCTGAAAGGGCCAGTGCATGATCTTCCGTGTCTGCCGTGGACGCGCACGTGAACGGGAACTTCCTCCACGGTCCCTGAGTCGGAGTTTCCCTGCAAACCTGATTAAACGTTAGCCGCGGCTGCGCTAAGCCTCTGAGACTTGGAGACCTAGACAACGGTGAGCGGCCACCCCCTCAGTCCTGCTCTCGTGACAGCCGAGGGAAGAAGGAAAGAGTGAGACTGTGAGAACAGGTGCCGGAGTGGAGGGTGGAGCACCTACCGCAAGGAGACACGCAGAACGGATCCAGGAAAGAGCCCACATGCGAAACCAAGGCAGGGGGCTGAGAACTCAACCTCTGTGCACAGGCTGTGGGGCAGGCCAAGGGCAGGGCTGGAGAGGGCTTTATCGATGGCTAAAGCATGAAACACAAGAACCACCAAAACACACACACAGCAAACACACACACATGTGTACACACACTTCCTCGGGCGCTGCCATCCCTCCGTGTCCTGCACACTGGCCGCAGCAGTCATACCAATGCCCACCCCGTCTCCGCAGAGCGAGAGTCCAGAAATCCCTCTCCAACCTCAAACCCTCACCGCTCTCCTTCCTGCTTCTCCCTTCACCTCACATCCTCAGCTATGAAATAAATACACCGTTTTTTGAAAGAAGGAAACTACTTTATTGAGAGTGACGGGTGTTTAAAAACATCTCTTACTGGCAACTTTCTACATTTTCCAAGTTTTCTGTAATGAACACTTTCCTAGTCCAAAACCAAAACCAAATGAACATCACCCACTTAAAAAATACACATACGCTGACTTGTCGATATTCTGCGGCCAAGGTCACCTTAGGATATAAAACCAGCTACGGCAACAACAGAAGCCACATTTCAGTGAAGAAGAGCCAAACTCTTGCCCGTAATACCCCCAGGTGACTCTAAGGACATGTCCACCAACAGAAAACCAGTGGGCAAGCTTACGAAATGTTTTAACAGTGCTGAGTTACTGTCCGTATCCTGCTAGTTGCTCTCCACTCTCTCCAGCACATCTGTTGAGTGGAAGGTGCTGATACTGGGGAAGAATGAAGGCTGAAAACATCAGGCCAATCCAACCCCCTCTACAGAACAAATCATTTTTACGTATTTCTTCGGCTGACAAGGCTCGGATTACACTGATGCAGTAACAGTTGCCCGGAGGGTGTTTCACAGTCTGCGGATTGTACAGGACACACGGATCCGGCTGTGTATTTGCAAGAATACCATTCCGTAGTTTGAAACCGATCCGTCCAGCAACTCGATTTCAGGACACTGGTACAATAATGATTTCTACTTATACAGCAGTGTCCCTGGTCTGCTGTTTTCTCCCCGGGCATGCATCTGCATCCTTTGCCTTGCTCGTTCACCGCATCAGCACCAGTTCGTAAGTGGGGTGAGGACGGTTCCTGATTTCCAGGTGAGGAGCCTGGGGCCGGGAGGGATTTAATGGCGCATCCAAATGGGAGTAACAAGTGACAACGACAGAGACTGAGACCCAAGGTCAGTGACCCCGCGGCTCTTAGACTGGGCCCCGGTGCCTGCCAGACACTAGCCTCTGCTCACCCCTCCCACACCCGTGATCAACACCTGAGAGAAACTTGACTGTTCTCCAAGGCAGCAGGGGTAAGCTGAGGCCGGTTTGGGTTGAAGAAGAAGTGTAGTCTCAGACACCTAGCAAGTGACCCCCAAGAGCAGACCTATCTAGCTTCGAAGTCCACTTTGTTCCCACTACCCAGGCTCCCACTGGGGAGCCCACGCACGTTGGCTGTGGAAGCTGACGTGGTGCAGATGAGCTACAGGAATTTCCACACAGTCCCGATCAGTCCCACAAATTAAACCCTGAGGACCCAAAAAACCAGTGTCACCTATTAAGGTGACATCAAAAAGAACCAAAGACAAAGGACTTCTACTTAGCCAGCAATTATTTTTGCCTGGGTTTATGTAACTTGTTTATTTCAAGGAAATCTCCTGTTTCGTGTACTAGGAAGAGCTAGAAAAGAGACACTCTGGGTTAATCTGGAGGAAAAAAAAAGGTAAATGGATGTCATCGATATGGTATGGTGTTTTGGGGTTGGTTTCTGCCCTCCAGGCTTGGAAAATATAAAGAAAGTTGATGTAATTAAAAAAGAAAGATGAAATGTTGCCATTTGTGACAACAGGGACAGACCCTGAGGGTGTTATGCTGAGTGATACAAGTCCAATGAGGAAGGACAAACAGCATGTGATTTCACTCATCATGGCACATGAAACAAACAAAAAAAGAAGCGAAACAAAGCGAACCCAGATACAGACAGCAGATCGGTGGGCACCAGAAGAGAGGGGGCTGGGGGAGGGCAAGATGGGCGAGGGGTCAAATGCACGATGGCAGGCGGGAACGGGACGGCTGGTGTTGGGCATGCCGCAGCGGGCAGACGCTGAATTATAATGCTGTACACCCGGAATGCGTGTGACGTGATAAACCAATGTGACCCCAGTAACATAATCAACCAAATTACAAATAAACTGAAGTGGAAGCGCAGCATGTGGAGGCGGTAGTCCCGTGGGATGGGGAGAGGGGAGGGTCCCATGGAGGGACAGGGGCTGCCGGACGGAGGCCCGGCGTTTGGCCTAATTCTATAACCCTGTGCGCGGGACAGACCCGATGTTTATGAACAGTCCTGTAAACCACAGGCTTATTGAGAGAAAGCAACTCGCGTGAACCAGATCACAAGAACCTAAGATCACTTCTTCATCAAAAACCCCACCCTGCTTTTGACCGAACAGACCTGCCGTGGGTCCTGTGTCCATTCAGTCCAAGACGTGTGCTTTGCTCTCAGAGTCTCTGCGACCCTGTTCTCACGCCGCATCGGACTGAGGTCCCTGCAGTAACGCAGAGGGCAGGCTGCCGTCAGAGCTTCGTCAGTTGCCATTTTTTTCCTCAAAACAGCGGTCTGAACCTCAAACTAACCTAAGGTTTATTTAACTTAATGTCAATCTAGAATATACCTATTTTGTCAATCACTTTCTTTAAAACATTTATTAAAAACAGAATCATCAAATCTGTCTCTTAAAAATGCATAAAGACATAAGTCATAAATACAAAGAAGTCGCAATTATGTATCTATTTTCATAGCCATGTCGATATCTGTGTTTTATCATAGGCATTTATTCTCATTCTCTCCCCCCGCCCCCTTTCCTCACTCCCTCCTCAAATTTCGTGGTCTCCTTAAGGTTCTGAAGACTACAAATTTGTTTCAAGTTCCTGGGACACGAAATAATTGAAACAGTAACCATTTAAAATTCACATTTGCAAGGTGAACATCTGGATGCATTCAAAGCAGGGAGAAATTCTGAAATGAGAATGTTATGAACAGCAGACATGCTGCAAGACATGAATCAGTGGGCAGCCTGCGCCCCGGGCTCCCTTCGGAATACTAATCTTTGACAGGAAAACGCACAAGACTGCAGAGCACGCCACTCCCGGGGAAGGAAGCGCGATGCGCAGCCTCGCCGCTCCGAGGCAGACTGCTTCGCTGGTGTCAAATACTGCTGACGTCCGCACTCTCTTCTGCCTCCTCCCTTACTCGGTGTTGCTGAGGGGAGATCTTCAGCTCGCGAGGACTTGTTTTCCTCACCAGCAAAGTGGGATTTTCACACTTGGGCTTTGCGGCAGCAAGTCTCAGTCCGCAGTTTATTTTTGCAATAATTAATAAAATATCACACTTCCTGGCTTCCCTGCCCAGAGAATGGCTCGCTGCCACCTTCCAGGGAGCTGCTGTAGGAAGCGGAGTTGTGCCGCGAGGACCCAGCTTGGGAAGGAGAATGTGAGGAAGTCCTTGGGTCCCGACCGAGGGCTTCCTCAGTGGCAGGTTCATCGAAGGTGACTCCAGTGGATGCTCACGTGTGTTGTGTGGTAGGGACGGAGACCGGTATTTCTAGGGCCTGGTGGTGACGCATTCACACACAGTGTGTCTGTTTTATTAGGACACAAATACTCCTCCTATCACTTTTCTTTCAGATGTAAGGAAAAGGAGCTCACTCAGGTGCAATGAGTCCAGCAAATATGCTTCCAATGAACCAGAAGCAGCAAAGGATTCACTTTGGGGAGCAGAAGAGTCATTCAGGCGTTTCACAGATAGTTAGGGAGTGCCTGCCGGGCTCCGGGCACCACTGTCGGCAGTGGTGACATGGCTGTGAACCAGACAGAAGGCCCTGCAGAGAGATGACAAGATGCAAAGCACGCTGGGGAGAGACCTTCCCCGTCCCAGGCGTGTGCCGCTCCAAGGACATCATGGTGGCATCGTGAACACCCAAGCAAAGCTAAGAGCCAGGCTCAAAACCCTCTGTGGCTGTCTCACTGCCTGCTCCCTCACCGTCACCGCCATCGTCATCTCCAGCAACAAACAAAGTAGGGGAGCCGTTCCGAACGCTCGCCGCGGACCAGAAACCGCACTCAGCGCGCTGCGGACTTCACTCCTGTACGCCTCTCAGCAGCCCCACGAGCTGCGTGGCATTGCTGCCTCCACTTCACAAACGAGGATGCTGAGGGAGAGGCGCGGGAATAACGGCTTCGCCCAAAGCCATGCAACGTATCGGCGAGAAGCCCTGGATGAGGACACAGGCAGCCGGGCTCCTGAGTCCGTGCCCCAACCGCCGTTTGTCTTGTTCCATGTCCCCAGGGCCCGAGGCCCCTGAATTTCCAGCGACTCCTGCATGTTCGTGTCTCCGCACGGAGCTCCATGCCGTTCCCTTCCCCAAGTCCCGGAAAACGCTGCCTATCGGGACAATACAGAAACTTCCTGCTGGGCCCAGGATCGAGGATGCATGCGGAACTGTGGACACCTGTGGGTCCGCTGGCCGTCCAGCCTTACCCTGCAACACAACCCTTCAAACGGACCCACGCGCTTTCCAGCGCGTCATCGAAGGAATGGACAGATCCTGAGTCTGAAGGTGACCTTAAACGTGAGAGAGGGTTCTGCCCCAAACTTGAATGACAGAAGGAAATACGCGGCTTTCCGAGTTAACTTAAATATTTGTTCAGTCCACGTTGCCCGGGAACCCACAGTACAAGGTCAAGTAACTTTTAACTTGAAGAGAGAAGACAGACTACGATGAAAACAGGCCTTCTGCCATCTTGCATTTAATACACCATCCCTAACGTTTTCAAAATCATCATTCGTTTGAAATTCAAACACGCTGGGAGGTAGGAAGGACAGCGACAATCATCATCACCGCTGGATACATGGGGGAAACTGAGGGAGGAGGAAGAGAAAGTGAAGCGCTAGAGACACTCAGGTAGGATCCCAACGCATGTTTCTCATCCGGACCCTGGCTCAGCGACAGAGTCCCAAGGGACCAGGGCCCCCTCCAGCCGGACTTCTGCAGCCCCCCACACCTGGGCTGCAGGCCACGCTGGAGCCAAGAGGCCCTCAGGGGCGCTTCTTTCGCACTTTCCGCAGCAGGGCTGTAAGGCCCAGAATATAACGCCTGCTGGCAACAGCGCCCGCAGCCCCAGCCGCGCCGCCCTGCGCCTGAAGGCACCGCGCAAGTTTTGGCAGCTCGGGCAGCCGGATTTTTATCATTTGTTCACGTTAATGTACTTGGCAATCACACAGAAGGGCTTTTAAATCTAATGGCTGAGACAATAACACAGCAGAACTACATGAGCATTTTCCAAATGACGGGGCTGTGACCCTTTTAGGTACCTCGTGCTGCGGTATCCCGGGGACAAGCTGGAGTTGCCGCGCGCGGATGCCCAGGCTGCTCCCCTTCGCTGCGGCACCGCAGGAGGGGTGAGTGCGCAGAGTGAGCGCAGCATGAGGTCTCCAAGCTGACACCCCATCCACTTCTGCACGTGCGCACACGTGTGTGACTGAGTGTGTGTTGCACAAATTTCCCTGGCCAAAATTGGGATGAGGGGTGCCACCTGCAACACAGGTACTCAGGTTAAACAGGACCAAACTTCAGGCTGCGAATCAAACCAGAAGGGGCTGGCAGGGTCTACCTTCGCGCCCCATTGTCGTCTGGAAGGGCTCTAAGGCCTCCGCCACTCTGCACGTGCAGCCATCAGGAAGATTATTTCCTGGGCCGAATGTTCAGATTTCAGGCAACTGAGTCTGCAAAGCAAATCCAGAGTTTCTCTTTATCAAACTTGAGTGTGAGAAGATTGTTTTTATCTTTTTAATGAAAGTATAGAATGTCTATCCCACGGAGAATTAATGACATCCTTGCAGGCTCTCCATATTTATAGGGGCATTTTTTTTCTTAAGC
Source organism: Desmodus rotundus (assembly GCF_022682495.2). NCBI lineage: Eukaryota > Metazoa > Chordata > Mammalia > Chiroptera > Phyllostomidae > Desmodus > Desmodus rotundus. Next base: position 4,701,891 of record NC_071398.1, read on the forward strand.
TACTTGCAGACTCCATTTCCAGGTGATACCATCTTTGGTGCCCTTATCACTGTCAATAATTCCATTTGGCAGGCGGCATCCACCTCTCTTCATGTGCTAATGATTAATCAGACAAGCCTATTTACTAATGTAGCAGAGTGCATTAGAAACATAAGGTAATGGCGGACAGAACATCAATTCAGATATAAATGAACTGCATTTACATCGGATGCCTATTGACTTGTGTCGCGGAATGAAGCAGAAAATGCAATCTCCTTGTAAACCATTAAAATGAATGGAAATAGAATTTCAAACTCCATCTTCAAACATAACTTCATTGACTTGGCCGTGAGCCTTAAGGGAGTGGCTAACGAAGTTTAAAATATATAAATAACGCACTAATTCTCCCGGCCGTGAGAAAGTCAGTGTCTTTCCAACTGAACGCCGTGGAATGTCCCAAAGTGGGAACCTACACAAAACAGGGGCGATCACAGAGCACCGTGTAAACACGTACGATGGGAGTGTTGGAGTCATCTGAGTTTAGCTCTGCTCTAGTCTGCTTTCGTCCAAAAGCCTGCATCTGAGCAAGCCCCGAGGGTGCTGGTCTGCATCGCAGTAACTGAGAGTTCAAAATTAGAGGGAAAGAGACAGAGAGAGACAGAGAGAGAGAGAGACAGAGACAGAGAGAGAGACAGAGAGGAGTCAGAAGAATAGAGTGGGGAGGGGAGGGGGAGAGAGAAGAAGAGGGAGGGAGAGGTGGGGGCTGCTGAGAGTAAGGAGGTCATAGGAGTATCTTGACACAGGCTGAATCACTGGGGGACGCGGTTCAGGGGTCTGCTCTGGACTCTCATTGGCTGAAAGGGAATGTCAGAAGATAGAGGAAGATTCAAAGCATTTTTCTAATGGCCAGAGAGCGAGTGGATACGAACTATTTAGTATCAAAAATAGCCACATCTCTGAAATGATTTTTATTTTTCCGCTTTACATCTCGATATTGAGCATGAAATAAGACTGCCGGCCTCGGAGCTTCTCGAAGGGTGTAGGGATGGAACGAACGTGAGGAAAAGAATCGTTAAGCTCCGGCCTATCGTTTGTAGGCATGACAGCTCAGACCCAGCCAAATGACCAACGGCTGCCTTTGAATGAGAGACTTGCGTAGGTGTTGCAGTTCTGAAACGTCAGCCTTGGGACAGCCCAAGCGAGAGGTGGGAGAGTATTTTAAGGGAAGCCCTAACCCAGCTGACTGCCCCTGCCTTTTGGATTCCTCTGCAGATTGAATGGCAAGGGCTGAAGAAATGCAGCATGCACCCAGAACAGCATGGTCCACAGTATACTCCCAAAACGCCAGTCGAGAGAGAGGTCTGTTGGTAAAAAGTTTCACGGTCGAATGTGTTGCGGAACCTCGACATCAGCTTCTCTCCCCAGCCCTTTAGAAACCCACAAGGCACCTTGCTACATTAAAGGCGCTGAAAAGCCCTACAGTAAAAAAGAACACCTTTTACAATTTTGTTCCGCCAGCCCTCTCATTCTTAAATAAGCACATCGATGTTTACGATGGATTTCGTGTTCCATGGAACCCAGGGTTGGAAATAGTGAGAATGATAAAAATGGCATGAAACATACCAAGCCAAGTAAATCTACTTTTTACCCCAAAGGACAACGGGAAGCCTCTTTCAATGCTATTGTGTTTCACGAAAGAAGGGGCACTGCTCCTGGGATTCCATTACTTCCTTCAGCCTCAGGAGGGGGAGGTGGGCCCCAAATCTGAATCCACTGCTCTCTTTCCTGGCACCTGGGCCCTGTCTCCTAACCAATACTGGATACACTTCGCACTGAGGGGTACATGCCGGAACAGGCATAGGCCTAGGTGTCCCCTTCCCACCAAAAAATAAATAAATAAAACCACCTTCAACCAACACTCCCTGACACACTCAGAGGGACCTTGTGCAGGTACCACAGCTGATACCACGGGAAGCATTAAGAGCAGCTTCGTCTGCGCCCAAAGAAGAAAACAAAAGCTCCTCCGGTTTATTCCCCACATCTAATCCATCAAGAAACTGTCCAAAAGATAAATTGGAGCGAAGTTGACTTTGGTTAATAACGCAGCAATTTTGAAAGTGCAGCTTTAATCAAGGGGAAAATTTTCCAGAATTTGACAACCTTTTCCATTCCCTCTGGTATAGACTCCCTTTTAAAAAAATAAATAAAGAAGAAGAAGAAGGAGGAGGAAATAACCCCTCTCTAATGCTGTTTCTGAGGTGGTGGTCAATAAAAAGCGGTCCATAATGTAATGCCTTCCCTTCGTGTGATGTGCAGACACGAGATCGATCTCGGTGGACACCCCAGAGTTCTGAAAGTGGGATTATTGGATTTTGTGGCTTTCTCAGATGTCGGAGATCTTTAAACAGTGTCTTGCAAAGTTGCTACACCCCGCCTGTCTGTGAAACACTTATGAACTCATCAAAGAAGGTGGGCTCCATGTTAACTAGACATGGTAGATGGGGGGGGGCCAGCAGCCGGCTTCCTCTCTCCATCGAGCTAAGTGCCAGGGCCACGTGCACTTTCATACCTTGCAAAGAAAAACAGGTTCATCCGTCGCTGGGTCGATAGGGCCTTAAGAGCAAGACTGCTGACACAGGGTGGAATTCAGAAGCCAGAATAGCAGGGGGCACAAGAGACGTGACTGCCTCTCAAGACTCCTTGCGAAAATTTTAATAGCTTTGGACTTCAGCTAAACCAAGTGAGGGCAGCAGAGAGAGAGGTCGGCCTCATGAACTGTGGGTCAAATTTAAGAAAAACAAGGTCACTCGGACACGAAATACTTCCCCTGACTTTAAAAGTGCCGCAGGGAGCCGCTGTGGCAAAGGCCCTGTTGTGGCCCAAACTGACTCTTCCTCTTGTCCCCGCTCAGAAGGCCTGGCGTTGCGGGGGTCAGGACTGCCCAGAGGCGGACAGGACATTTCCCCAGGGGAGAGGAGGAAGCGTTCTTAGAACACAAGCCCCCAGAAACCCGTGCTCTCTGCACGCTGGGCCCCGGCTCTCCTTTTCGGGTTGGCAGCCAGTGAGTCACAAACATGTGGATCTTATTCACATAAATGCACGTGAGTAAGAACCGGTGGGTCTTCCTCATTTCAAGCATCAGCGCTTCTCTTCATGGGGTCATATTCGAACATAGTGTAAAACCCATGTGACAGGGCACACAGTTGTGCGGCCTTATTTCCCACGCCACGTCGCGTAGCCCAGGTGGACTGACTGCTACTGTGGCTCTGAGGATAGAGGAAATCTTCAAGCTGGTCCGACTGCTCCCGCTCGTGTCCCGATGCCGAGGGCTGTCTGCATAGCACCAGGACGAGATGCCACTCCACACCCATGAGAGTAGCCCCAACTCACAACTCGGACACCGCCAGATGCTGGGGTGCGTGTGGAGCGACAGAGACCCTCCTTCACTGCTGGTGGGGCTGCAAAAATACTTCAGCCACTCTGGAAGACAGCTGGTGGTTTCTCACAAAACGAAACATATTTTACCATAGGATCCAGCAGTGGCACTCCTTGGTGTCTACCCGGAGGAGCTGAAAGCCCGTGCCCACACGAACACCTGCACATAGGTGTCTGTAGGAGCTTTGTTCGTAGTTGCCGCAACTCGGAAGCAGCCAAGCTGTCCTTCGGTGGGCAAATGGATTAACTACAGTACATCCAGACAACGGAACATTAGTCGGTGCTAAAAATAAGTGGGCTATCCGGGTATAAAAAGATACGGACGAACCTTAAATACATATCCCTAAGTGAAAGAAGCCAATCTGAAAAGGCTACACACTGTGTGATTCCAATTACATGACTTTCTGGAAAAGGGGAAACCGGAGGCCGTTAAAAAAAAATCAATTGCTGCCAGGGGTGGTGGGTAGGTGGGGTGTGTGACGAATGGGCAGAACACAGGGGATTTCTATGGCGGTGAACATACTCTACGTGATACTATAATAATGGACACGCATCAGTGCACGTTGGCCCAAACCCTAGAATGTACGACAGCCAGAGGGAGCCCTCACCGGAACGGTGGACCTAGTGATAGGATGCGCCGTGTGGTGCGTCCGCGGTAACAAACGCACAGCCCCGGGGGCGATGTTGCCAATGGGGAGGGCTAGGTGTGGGTGGGGGTAGGAGGCACTGGGGAATCTCTGCACTTGTTTCCTTAATTTTGCTATTAACCAAAACTGCTCTAAAAACATTAAGTATGTTTTAAACGTAAAACAAAAAAATCACCACCCCCTCTGGGTGCCCGGGGCACACACACACCCCCACCTCAGATGCACAGTGTCCCGTGCCAGCGAGTTGTGGGGTGGCTGCGGTCTGAGTTCAGTCTCGGGGCCAGTGCCCCACAGCACGCTGGCTGGGGCTGCGGGCTTGTCCCGTGGAAGGGCAGCTGCTCTGTGCTGGGCTCAGCAGACCGGTGGCCAGGCCCTCTGCAGATACAGAGGAAGCCTCCATCCGCCTTTCGTCTTCCAAGTGTAAACCACCCATGAAACCTCCTCAGAGGTGCTTTGGCAGAGGCCGAGGAGCCATGGGGGACATGACTCTGCTCTGCCTCATGGGCTCCCTCTGCCCCGGGCCCACCTCACAACCCAACCAACCTCGTCACCTGTTCCCTTCCCAGGGTCCTGCACTTGCCTCCTTTCCTTGATTAGGCTCTATCAGGTCCATGCGAAAATGATGCTTGCAGGCCTCCCCTCCCCCTGCAGCCCGGGCTTTGGAGACACCAGAGCCCAGCCAGAGCTGCTCCTCTGTCTCCCTACGGTGGTCGGGTCATCCTCCCCATGAGCACTGAACACGGACATGCCTAGAGAACTGATCAGAAGGGACATAGGGGAGAAGGCAATGCCCGGTGCATCCGTATCAAGGGACACACAGGATGGAGGGGCAAAGGGACAAGGAGTTACAACAGGTGGCTCTGTATACCCCCGCGCCCCCCTGCCCCCTGCCCAGGACACACACGTGCGCTTCCTCTCAGAGAACAGTGACTGCACGTGACTTTGAACACAGGTGACTGCCGTCTCCCAGCGAGGGAAAAGACCAAGGCCTCCACCTCACGGTGCCAAAAAACGGTAGTGGATTTAGGGCTGGAGATCCTAGAATCCAGGCTCGTTTATCCCTTAAGAGCTGTGTGACCTCAGGCCAATCCTGTTTTAGTTCCAAATCTCAGGTTCCTCATCTGGTAAACGAAGATAATCTCTCTCTCCTGCTAGCCTCACAAGATTGGGAATTTTATAAAAGATCATGAACAGATAAATGTTTTGGAAACTGTAATACAGTACCCCCTTCCCAAAAGAGGAACTATAAGAAATTGTAAATTTGCACAAAGAGAAAGCACAGAGAGGAGGGGAGCAGATCCAAGCATGACTAGAAAGGACTCATTGTAGCTCAGCACCCCCCACCCTGATCCCAAATGGGGCCTGGTCCCCCAGCCACCCTCACACTTAACAGGAGTCCAGCTCTGGGTAGGGGGTGGGGGGAAAGGGAGGGGCCTCCAACGAAGCCCGCCAGAGTTTACTTCCTAGAAGGAAATACAAAACCAAGGTTAAGTCTGCTGCCTGGTTGCATGGAGTTCAGACCAAGCTCGGTGCTCCGGAAGTGCCTGAATTTCCCGAGCCCGCCAGGCTGTGCACGTGAGCTCTCAGCCAGCCAACACCTGAAGTGCCAATCAGGTCGTTAAATGCAGAGCCCTGGGTCTGTCTACTCCAGGGTGTGGAAGGAGACTGGGGGCATCTGCGGCCCAGAAGGCAGCATTTGAAGTGACCAGGCCCGCTAAGGTGGGGAAACATAGCATGTGAGGCGAGGGGTAATAAGAATAATGGTCACCGCAGTCGTCGGAGTGCAAACGAGCTTCACTTCTCTTCACGTGTGAGACACCGGCTGAAGTCCCTCGCACGCGCTGATGCACTAATGCCCACAATCGCACCATGCAGTAAGCACCGTGACTGCCTCCCATTTACAGATGGAAGAATGGAGCTTCTGGGAGCAAGCGACTTCCCGGAGGTCACGCAGGAATAAGTACTGAGGCTGAAGTGCCCACCCAGATCCTGGGCTCTCCGGGGCCCACACACCCAGCCGCACCCACGGGCTACATACAAAACAAAGAACAGAGCGCACGGTGCCCCTGTCTGGGGGCTGCATAGAGCCCCGGGTTATGCTGGGGCGCAGTCAGCAGCTCCCAGAGTGCAGGTCCCTCTTGGGGCCCACAGTCCCCTGAGCCAGACAGGCCCCCGTCTCTTCTTCCATTATGTTCTGCTGCTTGAGATGCATTTATGATGCTTAATTTATATCCCCGATCATGAAGTGATTGCATCACTAAAAAGGCTGTGATGTTGATTTATTCTATAGTTGCCTGTGTCTGTTAATTAGAGAAATATCATTTGGCTTCCTACAGCAGAAAAACAATAAATTATCGAGGAGAAGGGAGAGGCGCTCATCCGCCAAACCTATGTCAGTTCCTCCTCCTGAATCTTATTTATGATCCTAACCGATTGTATTCCATTCACACCAACCTTTGGGGGGAAACTGTAACTTGTGTTGAGAGGGAAGTAGAAAAGACATGTGGGGAAATGAATGTAGACTTAATCTTTCCCTGCTCGGTGCCCATGATCACTCGTACGCAACACCGTGATGCAGGAGTACGGTGAGCTCACGTGCAGGGCGCTTGCTCAGACACACCCCCACCCCCAACACAGGCACCCCTGTCTCCCAGGCAGGACTGGCCCCAGCAACTTGCAAGAGGAAGGGGGCTGACTCTCAGAAACAGCTACTGCGTATTCTCCGTGCAGTGGGCTGTGTGCCTGGGAAGGGGCTGCCTTTCCCTCCAACAGCTGCCATTGGGCCCATCGGTGCCCAGGGGGCACCACTAAGGAGAATACTTGTGTTCATTCATTCAGTTGTTCACTCACTCACTAGCCATTAACGAGCATCTACTCCATCGCAGGCCCGGTGATAGGCTGGGCATATGCGGCCATCAGAAGAAATGGTCACAACCCCAGACCTCACAGAACTTACTCTCCAGTACAGAAGGTGAGTTGAACTGGATAAGAAATTGCAACCATGCCAAATTTGGGAAAGGAAAAAAGGAGGGATTGCAAGAGGACTCCCTACGGAAATGATCAATCTGAGCTCAATATTAAAGATGAGTCAATTTTGTTAAGATGGAGGGAAAAGCATTCCAGGATGAAGGAGCAGCATGTGCCAAAGCTGGGAGGGAGCAGACTGAATGCAGAGGTGTGGAAAGGGCCCCGCATGACCGCAGTGGACAGCGAGGGGCGAGCGGGTAGTAGTGGGAGGTGGGGCAGAGAGCTGGCACGGTGACGCCACACCGGGTTTTCCAGTTGGGATGCAGAGGCGGCTTTTATCACGGGAGCAGTGAGACGCTGCTGCACGGGTGTGGGCCATGCAGGCCGGGGCATGGTCAGATTTGCATTTTGAAAAGGTCACTGTTCAAACCTTGTCAGGGCTTCGAGTTTCCTGCGATGAAAAGGGCTGTAAAATTAGGGTGAGGTGAGCAGTTGACGGGTGGGGCGGAGCACTAGGAACAGCACGGCCTCGGCCTAAAAGGGGCTTTGGCACCATTGGTGGGGATGAATCCCCCTTCTACCCCACCCCGCCTGTCTGTGTCCATCAATATTCCTGCACCAAAGCGTTTGCCTTGAAACTGGCAGACGATGGAAGTGGCAGAGGGAGGAGGATACAGTGTGTGTGTGCGGGGGGGAGGCATCTGCTCCCTGCCCGGCCCCTGGCCCAGGGCAAGAGACTGCGTCCTGAGAGGGGTGGTTGCTGGAAGGTGACATGGTAGAAGCTGGGGCACCCTGCTCCTTCTTACCCATCCCGCACACACAGCGTCCCTGACCACTCATGTCAGGGAGCCCTCCGCAGGTCCCCTGCGTCCACTGTGAAATGGCCGGGTGTATTTAGCCACTTCTTTGCTAGTTGTATCTTTCACTAGAATGAGGGCACAAGTCTCCCCTCTGTTCCTCTCTTTTTTAAAATATAATTCTTTTATCATCGACTGGCTGCCTTCTGTACATGCCCCAGTTGGGGACTGAACCTGCAACCCAGGCCTATGTCCTGAGTGGGGATTGAACTAGCGATCTTTTGGTTTGAGGGATGATGCCCAACCAACTAGGCCAAACTGGCTGGGACTCACTTGTTTCTCTCTTTATCTGTATAGTATAGCATGGTTCCTGCCACATGGTAGGTGCTCAAAAAGCATTCACGCAATGAATGAATGGCGGATAAATGAGTTATGATGTCAGCAGTATCAGGAGAACACGCTAAAGCAGGCTAGAGGAGAACAGAAAGTTAGGGTGAGAAGACAAACAGCGAGGGCTAGTTTTACTCCAGGTGACCAGGGAAGCCCTTTCTAATAACATCTGAGACCAGAAGGAAGTGAGGAAGAAGCCACAAAGGTAGCTGGGGAGGAAGCGTCCTAGGCAGAAGAAAGGGCAAGTCCAACAATGATGAAGAATCGTCAGAATTCGCGAGTGAGTCACGAAGAGGGGGGTGGAGACCCCCACCTCTTTTTGGCCCGAGGATTTGGAAGACTGGGATTATTATTCCTCAGGGTTAAGACCCTCAGTGCAGACATGCAGGGGACTCCCTGCGCATTGCCAGCCGGAGACATGCGAGGACCACTTCCAGCATCCTCACAGATTAAGATTTCTAGAAAGAGGAGCTGGGGAGAGAGAGAAAATGGTCCATGTAAAGTGGGACTGCTGAGCTCCTACTGGGCGTTATCAGAGGACAGGAGAGACCCCCTCCTGGGAGTGCTGGGTGGGGCCCCAGGAAATGTGCAAGGACAAGATTAGGGGACAGCCACGGTCGGTCGTTGAGGAACGGGTCCTTTTTGTAGCCACCTACTAGGGCACGCCAGTGCCTTGGAGGCTTGGGGTTAAGGAGAAAAGACTTGGCTCTTGATGACTTCTGAGATATGAAGGTGCCACTCACTAACCCTTCTTAAAAAGTGCCGGCACAGGGTGGGAGGCGTCAAAAACAGCACAGTGGATGAAGACACTTCAGTCCGCCTGGAAAGCCCTCCAAGACAGAGACGGAAGGCCCAGGGATCCTCTCCATCCCTAAATGACACGCCCGTAAATACACACACCTCCCATGACACACCCCCTCGCTGTCCACTGAGGTCACACTGGGCACCTTCCGACCCTCTGGATTCACCCTGCTCCCTCCTGCCATTTGCACATGCTGTTCCCTCTTTCTGGAATACTTTTCCCTGTGCCTTCACCAAGTTAACACACTCTCAATGTCACACCACACCTTCCAAAGTCTCCGTTTTTTTTTTTTTTTTCAACTTAAAAAGCAATGTAACACAATTTTGTAAAATGTTCAGATACAAAAGGCTCTACAAAAAGCAAAATAACTTCCCATGTCAGTATGTAACAGAACGTAGTATTTAGGTGTGTCCACAGGGACTATACAATAAGCACTGATCCCCATTGGATGCAGAGCACCCAGCGCTGACGTAGGGGGTGGAGAGTTCTCCTGTGGCTGTGACTGGACCCTGGACTTCGCCGGCTTAGGCTCTGCGACGCTCGGTTCTGCAGCCCCGGGCCAGCCTGGGTTCTGAGAAGGCTATTCCGTCGAGAGCCCAAGGCTGTGTTTTAGTTTTAATGAAGGCCCCACTTCTGACGCAAGCGATTGGAAAGGGAAGCCTCAGAAAGGGCCCCCCAAATGTGTGCGTATGTATACATACAATTAGCAACAGACACCCGCACTCTTCGATTTCTGTTCAGTTCTGCAGCTCTGCCTTTCTGTCTCGTTCCACCACAGAAACATGGCCGCGGAAAGGAAGAGGCAGGCAACTTTGTAATGCATTTGGGATGTTACATCTGGTTCCATCCTTCAAACAAACTTTCATGCTTTTAAACACAGGAATTCCTCTGTCAGAAAGAAGACTCGTCTTAGAGAGCATTTGTCGTGGGCTGAAGTGTACTCCTCAAACACTCACAGGGTGAAGCCCTAAGTCCCAGCCCCTCGGAATGTGAGTGCACTCAGAGCTAAGATCTTGACTGGGATGTGTAAGTCAAAACGAGGATGTTCTGGGGAGGCCCTAACCTGATATGGCCAGTGTCCCAGAGAGTGGAGAGGAGGACACGGATACAGCAGCAGAAAGATGATGTAGAGACACAGGGAGAAAAGGCATCTCGGAGCCAAAGACAGAGAGAGGCCCCAGAGGAAACCAACCCTGCCGACACCTTGCTCTTGGACTTCAGCCTCCGGAACTGTAAGCAGATGAATCCGTGCTGTTTCAGCTATGGTGGTGCTTTGTTAGGGCGACCCTGGCAAAGGGCTGCAGCCCCGGCCCATCCCTGCGTGGACATGGAACCCAAGCCTGTCCGGCTGAGACCAGCAATGGGCAAGTCACCGCACCAAGATGCACAGGGGTGAAGCCATCCCCAAGGTGCTGCCTGCTGGCTTTACACATCGTGGTGAAGTTCTTGATGTCCTCTGAACTCTTACCAGGGGGTACGACCCGCCCCACCTCTAAGGACCCCTTCTCCCGGAACCCTCCATGAGCTCTGTTCTTTCTCTTTCTCTTTTGAGTGCTCACGAGACATGCCTTGCTGTGGTTCTCAACCAGAGACGCACATAAAAGTTATCTCGCTAAATTATACTCACTGAACATTCCCAGCTCTGTCTCTGATCTCTAATGGGGAAAGACACATATATTCGAAAAAAGACGAGGATGTGATTGGAGAGACGAGAGAGAAGCCTGCAGCCCGCCCGTGAGGCCCTCGTTTTGTAACACACACCCTGGTCTGAGTAGCTCCCAGTTCTACGTCGTTCGCGCTTCCGTTCCATAAACTTGTCGTGAACTTCTCTGGTCTTCAGCCGCCTCGGAGCCCTTCCCTCCTCTGCATCCATGCCTGGCGCTCTGCACACGGTTGAGGGTTCACACTCCTTGTTGTAGAATCCCTGCCAAAACACCTGAAATACCAAACTCTGTAACGGGCTGAAGCTGGAAGATTTTTCTCCGGCTTTTGGTAGAACTTTGGTGTCAGGTCATGTGGTAAAACCGAGCTGTGTTGTTTTCTACCTTCAGCAAACCGGGAGCCTTGAACATCGTGGCAGGTTGTTGGTTTGGGTGGTTCCCAACAAACCCCGCCTCCCAGCACTCAGGGCTCTGTGAAGCCCCTTCCCAGGAAAACCCTGGCTTGGTCACGAGACCAGCTTCGGTTCCTGGTAAATGACAGGTGTGGGGCAAGCACACAGGGGAGCCACATATGCAATTTCTAATTTGTGCCTGGTTAATGCTCTGCTGTCTCCACCTTGAAATTCTGAACCTTTGACCAAGGAGCCCAGCCTGCTCCGTGTGCCCCCAGCCCTCACCCCCAGTGGTATATTAGGGTCCCAGTGCTGCAGAACGAGGGCTCCCCCACCCTGTGCTTTCCCTGCCGGGCACCATGAGGTTGGTGCACGCGGGGCCTCACTCCTGTGAGACCGTGGGTGGGCTCGAGCGCAGTGAGGTCCAGGAGGCATGGGGGAAGTCCAGGAGACGCTGGTGGCCCTGAGGCTGCGGCCTAAGCAGGAAGAACCAGCAGAGCCCTGAACGCAATCCGCACAGCGGTCTTGTCTTCTCTGGACAGCTGCCCAGGGGTCACACGGGGAAAGCCATACGCCGCCTGCCTGGGGCGGTCAGGTTAGAAGACACAGTCACAGCCGCAGAAAGCTGGCATCCCGGCCGCCGGGGCCATGTCCTGGATCGGCAGAACGCTGTTGTCCCCAGGCTCTGCTCTTGCTGCTGTAGAGCCTGCTAATGCACAGAAAACCCGTACATCGTCATTCATTCACCCATCGTTTACTCGTCCAGTATTTTGGGAACTCTTAGGGACTGCCAGGAGCCATGCTGGTCTTAAGAAAGAAGCAAAAATAAGTAAGTTTCATCCCTTCCTTCAGGAAGTTCTCAGTGAGTGACCCCAAAAGTATGACATGCCCAGAGCATAACACAAGGAAGAAAGCATTACGTGCCGGGACCTCAGTCAGCCTGAAGACGACCAGCAGGCCCCGGGCTCCCCCCCCCCGCCCCCCCCCCCCCCCCCCCGCAGCAAGTGACAGTGGACAACTGGGGCTTGACTGCAAACCTCAGTCCCTGCATGCACCCTGCAAGCGTCTCTGCTCTGGGCGCGTCTCATAAAACGAGGCTAGTGTGAGCCCGTGGCCCCCCAGCCACCTGCTGACCTGTGGCAGCCCTTCCCACACCACGAGACCCCTGGAGTCGGAACCCTCAGCTGAGCAAACACGCCCGCCGCCCCGCTGGCTGAGTAGCTGCGGAGGGGGAACATGGCGTGAGATGAGAACAGAGTGAAAACTCCCACACGGTTGGGGGGGCTTCTCGTACCGTGACACCCAGGCACAGCCCGGCCAGTGCAGCAGCCCAGCCTCACCAGCCTAGGACCTGCTGAACCAGGAACCAGTTCAGCTCCTTGTTGAAAAGGAAAAAAAAAAGAAAACCCACGAAGCAGAACAAAAGCAAACACTGAATTCTGAAAGCAGCATTCCCACAAGTTGAGGCCAGGGGCTTCGTGAAAGCGCCGGCCACTCGGCCGTCTGACTCCCCACTCCCTAAGCTTTCATAAACACTTCCCATTTCATAAAAGTTACAGTTTTACACATGATTTCTAAGCTGCCAAAATTTTACAGTGTGCACGGCCCCGCCTGTTCCGACATGTTTTATAAACATAACAAGCTGTAGCTGCCACCCCAGATGTTCTCACAACTTATTTTTTTTTCATAATTTAAAATCTGTTCGACCTGATGGTTTTTTTTTTTTCCTCCATGCACATTTCAACTGTAAAAAAGGAAACTGAAATATCATTCATGGGGTGCTATGCTGTTACACCTAATTTCTTCTCAAGTTCACACTACACTGTGATGTCTCCAGGAACCTTAAAAAAGGCAACAGCGGAGGAGAAAGTGAGGAGATATGTCAAGGGCCTGTAAATAAACAGCTGGCTCCCAACATATGGATTTTCATCTATATTTTTCAGGTGCCACCGTCTCCCATCCGTATCTGCCAGCCCCGCAGCACACGGCGTAATTCAACTGTAATTGATAATGTAAGGGCAGATGGAGAGGACTGTCAGCTCCTCCCCGGGATCTCTGGGGACGCTGCGGAAATCAAAGCAGATGGCCCAATTGCCTCTGCTTTATGTGCTGCCGCAACCCCCTCTGTCTGTAGGATAATGGATCATTACGGCCTGCTGTGTGCAAACACCAATATGCTTTTAAATCTGGTTCTCCAGCTTATGAAAAAGCACTATATTTCATATTAATTTGTGAAGCTGCACTTAACAAGGTCCACTGTTGTTAATTTACGATTTGGAAGGGGGCGGGGAGACGTTCACAGAGAGAGACGCCCCCCCTGCCGCCACCCCTCCCCTGCGCTGGCTCGCTCCCAGCCCTCCCCCAGCCCCAGCCCCAGCCCCAGCTGGCCTCCCATCCAGCCACCAGTGGTGGTCAGCTAGGGGAACACAGTATCCAGATCCGCCGGCTGATATTTAATTGAAGAATCGGATTCCAGCAGTCAGAGGCTTGCTGGGCAAGCCGCTGCCGAGGGTGGATTTTAATCCCCAGCCACGGCCTGGAGGACGTGAAGGGCAAAAGTCTCAGAACTGCTCCTTGCACACCCTCTCTTGCCTCCATCCTCCTACGTCTCCAGCGAGGAAAACAGACAAGGGGCACAGGGAACTCCCAGGCCCCGCCACCCTCCCCCGCTCCGCCCGCTTCGTCCCAGGGTTCTGTGGGGAGGGGTCCAGGGCAAAATTAGAAAGGTGCCCGGTGGGACACACACAACCACTCTGAAGACGTTCCTTGTCGTCTCTTTATGGGTGCTATTTTGACCCCCGACTGTGTGCCAGAAAATACCCTGGGTGTGGAGGAGCCCAGGGAAAATACAAACCACCCCTGTCCAGCCACTCGTGGACAGAGAGCTCAACTGAACACCAGCTTTAGCTTTTGTCTTCACTTCTTACGGCTTTTTTCCTCATTGCTGTTACAGAAGTTTTAGGCGCACAGCAAAATTGAGGGGAAGGCACGGAGATTCCCATACATTCCCTGCCCCCACGGGCACCGTGTCTCCCCCCAGTGCCCACACCCCCACCGGAGTGGTGCCCCCGCTACAGCTGGTGAAACGACATCCACGTGTCTTCACCAGCCGCCGTTTGCACCAGGGTTCCCTCTTGGCGCTGCACATTCTGTGGGCTGCAGAAATAGGTAATGGCTTTACCCACCAGTACATATTCTCAGACGGGGGCACGAGCGAGAGCCAGGCCTTGTGGGGGGGGGGGGGGGCGGGGGGGCACGGGGGGCCTCAGTTTGCAATTTACGGTTGTAACTTCTCTGGGAGAAAAGACAAATCCTGAATTATGGCGTCGTTTGGCAAATGTGGGGCAATTTCAGGCTGCCTTAGTCAAAGAGCTCCTGGGGTTGAGGAAGAAGCGAGAGCTGGTCCCGCAGCCTTTGCAGCCCACGCTCGGAGGCCGGGCTGGGGGGCCTGCTCTCATGCTCACAAGACAACCCTGGACACTTCCTGAGAATGCGTGCACGTAAAGAAGGGCGTGGAGGGACACTGGCCACATCTCACCAGAAAGAATAGGTATGTGGGTGAGCAGCAGTACCGCTTCCTTCTAAAACACTTCCTCACTGTCCTTCCCCATCAAATGGGGTGTCACTGCAGCCCCCGTGAATGCTGGGAAGATGAACTGGAAACCGTGAATGAGATAAGAGTTCTAAAACACCACACGCACGAAACATCTCCGTTATCGTGCGTGAGGCAGTAGGGTGGTGCTTCAAAGAACGTGGGCTGTAGGGTAGAGCGAATTTGGTCCGAAGCCACTCGTGCACCTCAGGTTTTTACCTGGAAAATGTGGGTGGTAACTTTGTGCAGAGGAGCTGTGAGGACAAAGCGAGATATACTGGCAAAGTGCCTGCCACACACCTGGCAAAGGGTACACGCACGGCGAGTGACAGCAGAATAACAACAGCAGAGTAGAGACAGCACGAGCACGGAGTGAATGTGGTCCGCGCCCCGAGTACGGCCTCGACACTTGATGTGCTTTATCCCACCTACTCCTCGTAACTGCCCTGTGGTTTGGGTTGTTATTACCCACACTTCACGGAGTAGAGGGCCGAAGCTTGAGAAATGAAAGAATTTGCCCAGACGCAGACAGGGTGGGCGGATCGAGGTGCTGAGCTCAGACGCTGCAGGGAGAGCCACTGATTGTCATCGTTGCTGTCAGGGCTGGAGTGTGGCTCCCAAGTCACCAGGCCACCCCCACGCCCCCGCCTGTGCACTTTCCCTGGGCCACATCTGCTGTGCAGCCCCTTCATTCCCCCTGTGCTTGAATGGCCCTGATCATGGGAACCTCACTATCTGTGACCTCTCGTCGACAGCAACGCTCTATAGCCCTGACATTCCTTAAGTGACTCTAGGGGTTTCTGTTCTCAGGGATGGTCAGGACAAGTTAAAAATGAGGAACAGTCACCGACTGGAAGAGACTAATAATAATAATAATAATAGTAGTAGTAGTAATAAGCAACTAAATGAAATGCTGGATCCTGGATTGAATCCTGGAAGAGAAAAAAATAACACTGGGCAAAGACTGGAATGCTTGGAACAAGGCCTGCTGTTTAGTTAATAACACTACCAACATTAACGTCCCGGTTTTGATGATTGCACTGTGATTCTGGAAGCTGTTAGCTTTAAGGGAAGCTAGGTGAGAGGTACAAGGAACCTCCTATTTTCGCAACGTCTTTATAAATCTAAACTGAGTTCAACTGAAAAGTTAAAAAGAAAATGTCCAAGAAACAAAGGAAATTTAAACAAATACTGAGAAAAAAAAGATTTTTTTTCTCTCTAGGAGAAGAGACAGATATCTGAGAGTCCCCGGGGGCTGCTGCACGCAGAACTCACATCCGCTGGGAACAAAGAACAAAGCACCGGCCAGCGGCCCACAGGGCCAGGCTGGGCTCCCTCTCCTCGTGCCCATCCGCTCTTTGTCTGCACTGGGCTCCCCGATTCCTAACTCAGCCGCCTCCCCGCTCAGCAAACCTGTGCAGCGTAACAATCACAGAGCGGGTTACGAAGCCCTTCCCACCACAGAAAACTGCACTGTGTTCAGGGGCTAATGTTCCCCAAGAGAACGGATGGTGTCCGGGGCCACCCTAAGAGCAGGGTCGTGTCTCAGTCCCACAGGTTCAGCACGGCACCTCCTGGCTCTCCAGAAAAGCCTGTTCGTGAATACGGGGGGTGCGTGGGTGGGAGCTGGTCACTGACATGCCATTAGCTAGGCCTCTGGGCCTAACAAAGTCAGTGTTTAAGGTAAACTTTGAAAATAGCTCCATAATAACATCATATAGGTGATACACATAAGAAGTACTTTAAACTGAACATAAAATAGCACCTGCAATTTGCTATAAAATTGACACTGTGTGGAATTTCAGGGATTAAATCTTTTTGCGGCATGCCGTACGCACAAGTTTTGACGCCGGGAAAATGCCAATGTTCGTGAGGGGTTCCGCGGCACCCCTCCGGGTAAAACTAGGGAGCACGTACCTGTTTATTCCTCAGTTTTCTCCTTTAGGGGCCCCTCTTTGGGGACTCAGACCAAGTGCTACCCCGTCCTTGCTCGAATCTGCCCCTTCCCGTACGACACATTTACTTGCTGGTGTCTGTCTCTCCCACCTGCATGCAAATTCTACCAGGATGAGGACCCCATGGCTTTGTTCAGTGTGCACCCCAAGAGTCAAGGATACTTTCTAGCACAGAATAGCTGCTGATTAAACACTGATCACCTATAGGACCATGTTTCACTCATAAGCTGTCCCTGACAGGTCGTGAGGCCCTGTCGAAAATCTGGCCTGAACTCCCAGTACCCCAGGGACGTGCTTAGAGCCCAGACGCCAGCTTGGAGCTGTGGGCCCCCACAAGGCTGCAGCTTCTCCCACATGTCATCACAAAGAGCCACCATGACTCCGTCCTGCTAACTCCCAGCACCCCCTCCCAGATAGCCAGTCAGGTGGGGGCTGGCCCCGGCCCCACCCCAGCCCCCTCCCTCCCCCTTACTGCGCGTGAAGATGTGCCTCTGAGGTCTGAGCAAGCCGAGCTGGCTCTTGTTCCCGCCACTGCAGGAAGAGCACTGTGCCTTCTCTCACGGGCTTTGCGGCACCAGCCCCCTTTCCACGAGCACGCTGGAACCACCCCGGACACGCACACCACACTGCCTCGTCTCCCTGGAGCAGAAGGCCCCCTGTTGTCAACTCTGCCTCCTGCCCACGGTCTGTGGGCTCGGTGGGATTTATTAAGGCAATTTATCACAGGTGAATAGGTGTCTAAGCAATGGGTCTAACAGGTGGGGGCTCACTTTTTTTTTTTTAAGTCAACATACTCAGTGGTCATTTCCTTAATGGGCACTAATTCAGCCCTTTTCGAATAGTAGATCGGGGCACTCTTGGCAGACTCCATAGATTAGAGGAAAAGTCAGACCCACCCCTGAATGAAAAAGACATTCTGGAACGAGCAGGGTATGTCTACCCTACCCTGCCCCCAGCCCCCAGCCCCCAGCCTCTGATGAAGGAGCGGTGCCAGAGCTTCCAGGAACAGGAAGGGACCTACTGGGCTTTAACCGGGGTTGGAGCAGCACTAGAAGGCTGTGATCCAATGACCCGCCCACCCCCATCTTAGTTTTTAAATCAGCACTGACCCCAAAACTTCCGTCGCTGAAGAGTTCCCAGTGCACAGTCCTCGCTCCACGTTCCCCTTCAGAGATGGGTGTCTTCCATCCACAGGTTGGGAAACTGAGACACGAGACGTGAAATGGCTTGTCCAGTTGTGAAGGGGGCCCCCCGATGAAGGCCTTGGCTTTGCCTGTCCCTCTGAGAGCGGCTTAGTCTGTTTGGGCTGCTATAACGAAACACCACAGACTGAGTCACTTCTCAACAACAGCTATGTGTTTCTCATTGTTCGAGAGGCTGGAAGTCCTAGATGAAGGGGCCAGCATGACCCAGCGTGGGTGAGGTCCGCTGAGAGCCCTCCTTCTGGTTCACAGCCAGCACCTCCTCACTGTGTCCTCAGCTGGCGCAGGTGCTATGGGGCTCTGTGGGATCTCTTTTATTAAGGTCGCTAATCCCATTCAGGAGGGCTCCAACCCACTCACTAATCACTCCACCTACTCATACCATGGCCTTTGGGGTTAGGGTTTCAGCATAGAGTTCAGGGGCGGGGGTGGGGAGGGGAGACACGAACGTACAGACCACAGCAGAAAGCCCAAGCTCTGCAATCAGACTGTTAGCGAGCACTGTTACCCTGGGCACTACGCTTCCCCGCTGCGTGACCTGGGGCCGTGACCTGGGGCCAGGCCTCTCCCCGCCAGCCGCGGGGCCAGCGTCAGTGAAACGGGAATAGCAGCAGTGTCTAGCTCAGACACAACAGCCTCGTGTATAAAGGGCTCCCCAGAGAACCTGAAACAGAAAGCAGTCCGCCCACGTTGGCTTTCGGCGATGCTGTTGTGAGCGCTGCGCCCCCTGGGTAACGGACCCGATAAATGCGACCGTAGACTTGAGAGTTTCCGTGAATCCAGATGAGATGGCCACTGGTCTGAGGCTCCGTTGCTATGAGACAGTGAAGACTATTGTTGTTCTTATCCCATTCGTGATAAAACAAGAGCGAGAGTTTGGCTCGGTGGTGGCTTCTCCGTTATTTCTGTGGGATGACCTGCTAGGTGAGCTCCTCTTGCCATAAGGTGCTGGCTGAGAAGCTAAGCCCTCGGAACTGTAAACACAATTTTTTCTTCCAGAGAATTTCACTCACAGAAAAGCGAAATAATTCAGAGAGAAGCAGAATCAAGCATACATTTAGTATCTATATCCCACTTCACGCACGCTTTATATTACTCAAAATCAGCAGGCAATTACACTTGGCATTGTGCTCTACTATGCCCTGTAGGTTAGGTATGCTCCGTGTACCGCACACAAGGACACATCCAAATCACCGCCAAGTCACAGCGCATCACCCTGGCATCCGTGCCTCCTCACAGAGCAACCAATGACAGGCCCAAGGGTGACTTTGCCCATTCCCAGTGCTCACATGGTCTGTCCCCAGCTAACCTCCATGCTAGATGCCACACTGCCGTATCCCACGGCTTCTGAAGGGCCTGTCTGTTTAGGAGCTCACAAGCCATTGCCCCTGAATTTCTGACAGAGCTCACGCAATAGGGATGGGCAAAGGGTAGTCCCCCTAGTTCCCCATAGCCCCCTAGCCATGGCTCGGGAAGGTCCCCTCTCCTCTATCCACGCTGACGGAATGAGTGAGAAAAACCAAGGGCGTGCCTCGGAGAGCCAATAGGAGAAAACGGCCCGTGGCTCCCACATGGAAACGAGACACTCCGGCTGCTCATTCTCTAAAGTAAATTCTAGAAGGGAGCCGGGGAAGGAGGTGGGGGAGGGGACAGAGAGGATGAAGTCAGGATCGGGTTCAAGACAAACGGTTCTGGGTTAATAGGGTCAGCCACCCAAGCAGCAGACAGACCTGGAATTTTCCACCCTCGCTCCTTGTGCGGCTTTCACCACACGTGCTTTCATCCACCCTCCAAGGAGCCGGTGCCCGGCGCTGCCGAAAGGCAGCAGAAATAACAGGCGTCAGCTGCCACTGTGAAAGCGGCGCGTCTCGGCTTCAGGAGCGATGGTGACAGCAGCAGCCACAAACGACATTTTGCTGTGCTTTGTGAGATCGCCCCCGCCACCCCCGTCAGCTTTGCCAACAAGTACTGAGAGTTAACGGTCAGCTCCAGGAAGGGCTTTGAGCACTACACCTGGTTAAATACCCACAGCTATCTCTGAGATACACTGGTACTTACTCTGCTTTCAGAGATGAGGAAACTGAGAATCCGAGGGGATTCTGGCCTAACGCCGCACAGCTCCCAGGAGAAAGGGCTGGGCTTGACTGACGTGTGTTTAGCCCCAAAGCACTGCCGCCCACTTTTTAAATGCTTGAAGATACTTTTAATTTGATCTGATTTATTTTGTGCCACACAGGTTAGAAATCCCTTTCAGATGCCTGCTGTCCCCATGTCAAAGACAATAAAAAATAGAGGCGGCTCAGGCCTGTCCACAGAACAGATCCGGAGGCCTACAGGCAAGAGTGAGGACCATGGGAATTGGCTCCGAGACCCCAAACGCACCCACTGATGAAGGCGGGAAGAATGCGGGAGTGTGTGAAGATGCCACAGCCTATGTTCCTTCAGCTGGACGTCCGTCTGACATGGAAAGACTTCACCCCTGGGCTTCCCAAAGGATGGAGGGGGAGGAGGAAGATAAAAGGGTCCATGGGTAGGCGCCCCTGGACCCGAGTCCTCTGCCCAGCCCAGCACCTGACAGGACCCTGCAGCCATGGAGCTCCCTGCGGGGACAGCCACAGACAGCACAGCCTCACTCACAGACTCTGACTCCGCCGCCTGCCCCCCAAAGAGAGCATCAAACCACCTCACGTGAGCATATTGTGCTTCTCCATGGAAATGAAGGGATTTCGCTTGAATACGGTCACGGCTGCAAAAGCTCTCTTTTTTTAAGCTCCACTGACTAGCAGGATATGTAAGCCCGAGAGTTGCAATGGAATCCTTGTGGGGAAAACTCAATTAAACTTGCTACAGAATGCACATTCACCAAGGAGGAGAAAGAACAAGAGAAGGAGGGGGGACGGAGGATAGACATTTCTTTTGAATAATAAAGCACCAGAATTAAAATTAGACTGTACAATAACAGCCCTAATTCCTGGAAACCCAGATGGGAAACTAAATACATTAATATATTGGGAGGAATTTATTTTCACAGAGTTTGAGGATGTAATACGGCTTTTGGCACTCGGCACAGCGTTGGCCAGCATTGCTGCCGAGTGCAAGAGGCTGTTAACCACCTTTTCATGGAAAACATACCTCCACCTCGAGTCAGAGGTTAAGATATTCTCTGGCCAAAAGAAGCAATCCATCATGCTTCATTATGGGGCGGCTCTCACAATGAGCAGCATTTGGCAGAGACGGATAACTTAATAGGACCGCATTTGGCGGTGCCGTGAACAGGCCTGTCATCCCCCAGACTGGCCGGGGTGGTCAGACGCCACTTGGGGTCCTGAGCAAAGTTCTGGCTGCTGCGGGGGACGAGTGAGGGTGGCTGCTGAATTCACACCTGAGTAAAAACCACGGCACGAATAACCGCCGAGCGTTTATTTAAGTATCTCCTAGGTGTCAGACTGCCGAGTCGAAATGTTGGCTCTACCACTTATGAACTCTGTGGCCGTGGGTGGGTAACAGCCTCCAGCTCAGTTTCCTTGTCTCATAAAAACGAAAATAATAATTACATCTACCTTATAGGGCCACGATGTACACAGAGCGCTTGAGATGTGGCAGGCACTCAGTAAATGTGAGTAAGCGTTAGTGGTTAGCAAGGTACCTGTCTCGAGCAGGGCCCACTCTGCTGAGGCAGCAGAGTCTTCTCAGGCGTGATGCTTAAGGAGCACCCACTTTCAGGGTGGCGCATAACTGCCTCTGTAAATGGCCCTCCCTGGATGTCCTCTGGCTTCACCCTCGTCCCTGCCCAGATCTCAGGGTCACAGGGGCAGAAACGAAGCTCAGGGACAGGAAGTACAAACTGGACTCCACCCAGCACAGCATATGCAGAACCTGGGTTCGTGATCTGTTTATCCCACTGCAGACTGTCCGTCCCCCCTCCGCCCCGCCAGCCGCACGGCCTGAAAAGCAGTTTGGAAATGAAACGTCAACTTCCCAAATGTGCTCAGTGTCACGAGCAAAAAAACAATCAGATCAATGGAAATGCCGGCCTATTGCATAGACGACTCATTCACTGGAACCGAGAGAACGGAACAGCAGCCCAACGGGGAGAGACCTCTGCTGAGTCTCTTTCAAGGCCCAGGGTAGGTGCTAAATAATGCAGAACTGCTTACCCTTGAGAAGTGGTGGAGTAATGAGAACTACATCACTCTAGCCAAAGGGAAAAAAAAGAGAGAAGAGGTACATGATTCTCTAGCAAAACCTTCCTTATCAGCTCTGTTGGGGGAAGGAAAAAAACAAGGCAAATAAATGACAAAAGCAGAGGACCCATCAATCACACGGTGGTTGGCCTGCCAGGCCTGGCCGCGGGCGTGCGTGCAGCTCACCAGCCACCCTTTGGCTCACGGAGGCCAGGCTCAGCCGGCTCCGGGCCCGAGACAGAGGCGTGAGCCTCAGGTCCTCCTTGCAGCTCTGCCTGGCTTTCTGGGACTTCGGTTACAAAGTGGCTCAAGTCCTCTGAGCCTCCAAATCTCGAGCACAAGGCACTGCATAGAGAGTCCTGGAATTCCTCTCCAGCTCAAATTCTCCAATCCCCAGAGGCACTGATTTACATGAGCAAGAAGAATGTTCGGGAACGGTATATCCTCTCACGTCATACCTCTGTTACCTGAAAGACTTTCTAGCGTCTTCGTATGCGAAGTCTCATCTTTGCCATTGTTTTGGGTGTGGATCATTAGTAAATACATGAATAGACAGATTTTGAAGAGCTATAACGAGAAACTTTATCCTTTACAATGTACTTTTCTGAGTGTTCTGGTTAATTTAGCAAGGCTGGCTATGTAGGAGGTCCCCATACTCTGTAAGGCTGTGTTGCATGTGCCGTTGTTCCTGTCCTCACCACCCCCACTCGGCAAACAAAGAACTGAGGTGAGAAGAGTGTAACGGACCCACCCACCCGCCCACGCAGCACACACTATGTTGGTCTTCTCTCGGGCGTCAGATTCTGTAGAGGGGCCGGAAGCTCGGGAGCAGGTCAAAGGGACACCGTGGTCTGATGGGGCAGGCAGTGGCATTGCTGAGCACACAGAGGTTGGCAGAAGGGAGGCCCAGCTCCCACGTGAGCTGCTCATGAGCTCTCTGACCTCGAGCAGTTATCCTTTACCTTCTCAGGACCTCGAGTTACCTTCCTATAAAATGGGGATAATATGATCTACCCGTTGGGGAACAAATGAGGATCAGACGGGCTAATAATATAAAGCACTTGGCACAAGATCTGGGACACGAGCAACAGAAATAGCCGCCTTTATTATGAGCTTCAAGAACATTCTGAGTTGGTGGCTGGGCCAAGTGTGAAGAATGGCTATTTTTGTTTGATTATGTTTTGTTTCTTTCTGCAAAGGGCAGAGCTCCCACATGCTGCTGAATCATGGGGCGGCCAAGAGATGGGGGCAGACCGTCTGCCCGATTCTCCACAGTGTGCCACTGGGGAACTGTGCAGACCAGCCTCCAGTTCCAGGCTTGGCAATGAACCTGAGGAGTACTTACCGGCGCACAGTAAAAAAAGGAAAAAAGGTCCATTTCCTTCCTGAATCAAAGGAAATACTATTGCTCTTGATGTTGTAGCCCAAATAACTTCAGCAGCTCCCACGGTGGTTCAGACACCCTGTCCAACAGGCAGCCCTTCCCCTGCCCCCCCCCCACCACACCCCGGGTTTGCCCAACCTGCCCCAGAACCCCCAGTCCCAGCGCCTGAAAAACAGCCCAGCCCCGACGAGCCAGCCTCGAGGCAGACCTGGGAACCAGCCGGGGGCAATCTGGAAAAGTCATCGTGGAGGAAATCCCAGACACAAGGTGCCCTGTCACCAGAGTGAGGGGGACACTCACCAGAAGGTATTCTGTCGACCCCTCCTGCAGTGTAAGCGCTGTCTGCACGCAGCCCGGCACAGAAGGTTTGGCCATTTGGACAGCAATAAACCTCGTTGCCCGAACCCCGGGGCCCTCTGGGACCTACATCAACCACACTGTCCGTCCCCGCCTGCACCCCGGCCTGTCAGAGCCTGGCGCACCTGCAGCCATTTGGGGACCTCAGGTGCTGCCCACGTGTGCTAATGAAAAGTGCTCTCGGGCCACCTTGGAGGATGGAGGAAGGTGCTCCATTGAAGGCAGAGGGCCTCAGCCTTGCCGCCCACACTTGACGAGCTCCTGAGAGCTTCCACAACGTTGACACCCAGGCTGCAGACCTGCCCAGGTAAGAGAGAACCACTGGGGAGCAGAGCTAACATCAGTATTATTTTTTTTAAGTCAGCCAAATGATTCCAGTGTGCAGCCAAGTTTAAGGACTAGTACTTCCGCCAGGCTGGGACTCCAGAGGGTGTCCTTTCCTTCCTTTCCCCCTCTTCCTGCTCGCCCCTCTCTCTCTCTCTCTCTCTCTCTCTCTCTCTCTCTCTCTCTCTCTCTCTCCTTCGCTAGTTACTGGAGCGGCATATTCTGCAGTCAAAGCTCGCGCTCGACACTCTGCCCATTTTCACTTCCAACTCTGGCTTTGCTGCCGTTAGCTGTGCGTGTAATTTGACGCCAATTGTTTGACCTTGCTGAGGTTCCGCTTTCTCATTCTATAACATGGGGCAAAAAAAGGACTTGCCCCAGAGAGTCCTTGTGAGGACTGAACATCAGGGGTAAATTGCCTAACGAAGCGCCGAGCAATCAGTATGTGCTCAACAAGTTGCACTTATTCTGTTCTAATTATTATTGTCATTTTCCAAGAGCTAGGCTAGATGCTGGGAGAACACAAGGAACAACACGGCAGGCTGTCGGTTCTCACGCTGCTCTCTTCCCGTTGGATCCCTAGGTGAAGGGCGGCCCTGCATCGCTGGCAGGGGCAGGGTGGACCGAGATGTCTCTTCAGGCATAGCTATTGTATACTGAGCACCCCCCACGTGTCAGGCATGGCTCCGACACGCCGCATCATATAGGGGACCTGCTGGAGAAGTACAGGACTGGACGTGACTCCGTCAGCGCTTTCTCACCGACCAGAGATGATGCTGTCGGTGTTTACACTGTGCAGATGAGGAATCTGAGACTCAGGGTGGGTACATGTCACCCAGGGTCGCCAGGGTGGGCGAGCCTGAGCCTTGAAGCGCCACTTTGCTCTGCTTCCTGCCTGAATGGGGGGTGTGCCCTGAGGGGGTTCTGAGGTCTGGCCAGGACAAGGAGAACAACGCCATCCCTCCGAGCTAGAGGGCTTCAGGGGAGAGAGATAACCTGACGGGCGAGGCGAGAGAGCAGGGGACAGAGGGACCAGCAGCGGAGGAGGATGAGCATGACAAATGGGGGAGAAGAGGGCGGGGTCTGGATTAATTCAGAGGTGAGGGGCCATGTCTGGGAGCCACCTAGTAATGAGTGGGCCTGCGAGTCCACGTGAAGAGTGATGGGAAGAGGGGAATGTTCCCAACTCACACACACCCTGGCGAAGTCCGGCACTCGCGGTGTGCCTCCGTTTCTGCACCAGTGCCCTGGCGTTATACCACCAGTACAGGCCACTGAAAACTAAAAAGCCAAACATTTAAAGAGTGTACGTCTCTCAAAGGGGACAGCACGGCCCAACAGGGCTCCGCCACCCGGTCTGCTTTGCAACCAGCGCGGTGGGGCGGCATAGGGATTCCGTAGGAAGCATCGGAGGGCCCCAGCCTAGTCTCTGGCGCTCAGACCTCAGGTTTCATTTCTCTCGGGTTCCAATCAAGGCTCCGCCACGTGTGGTGGTGCAGTCTCTCTGGGCCTCAGCTTCCCCATCCGTAAAACGGGGCCAACCACGTAGCTTCCTCCTCATGGGCGCAGTGAGGACAAAGCTCTCCCGGGCCTGGCAAACGCATAGAACGGAACCTCGCACACCAAGCCCCGGGATCGGGTGCCACTGTTAGCCATCCCAGTCATTACAACAGCCGTTCTACACGCAGTAACGGCGCCCTCTCAGCCCAGGCCCGGCTGCTCTCAGATTTCCTGCTGGAGCCAAGTTCACGTTCGCTGCTCTGCCAGAGCTAGTTACATGTTATTTGTTTTGCAGGGTATTTGTTTTCCAATATTTTTACTAAGTAGGACAGCTATATCAATGAGGTCTGCTGCTTTACTGGTCGCTAATTGCTGGGGCGTAATTGTTGCAACTGTTACTCGGTGTTTCTGTGATTCTCTGCAGCCAATCACAGTGGCAGATGCTCTAACTGCCACGCCTGAACTCTCGGCCACCAGCTCTTAGGAGCGCTCCATTTACGAGAACTCGTTTCGGCACCTTTACAAGAATGGGCTCAACTGATAGAGGCAAGACAGACACGTCAGGGAGTAGGTTTTAAGTTAATTTTGTAAGTGCACGCGACTATATAAGATAAAAACTGTAATTGTAACAGTGCGCATATTCTTTGAAAGTAGTTTCTGAGATCCGTCTCAAGATCTGTGCAGATTCAACTCAACCTCTAGCTCAACATTTCACTGTCGTCCAGGTTTTCTGGAATTTATGACCCATCCATGTCCTTGCCACTAGTCTGGGAGTCAAAACAATTCAACCCGCTGAAGTCACCGCAAACAGCCATGGCCTTGGGAGCACGCTGCGTGCTGTGACAGACGCCAAGCGAGCAGCAGTAAGTCTGTGACTTTAGTCAGATGGCATCACTCCTCTGCTCCACTGTCCTGAGAGTAAAATCCACACCGTGACTTCGGCCTCCAAGGCCTTGCGTGTTCTGGCCCTACCGACCTCCAGCTTTGTCTGCTCCCCGCTGCCCCACTCCCTCTCCTCCCGCCCCGCTCCCCCTTCTGTTCCTCACACACGCAAGACGTTCCCGGCTCAGGGCCCTTGCCCTCGCTGTGCTCTTGCTACTCTTCCCTCAGCCCCTCCAGCGAATGTGGAGCAAAGACCACCCCCTGCTCCCAGGATGGAAAGTCGCCCGTGCGCACCTGTTGCTGCCACCTTCGGCTGCATTGTGCACTGAACTGGCTTTGAGGGGCCTCCATGAAATCCTACTATTTTTCACATGATACTCACAGACCAAAAACCAACACACAGCCAAAATAATGCATTCTCAAGTCCCAAGAATCAAACAATAGATGAGCTTTTGGAATAACTTACTGGAAAGTGCAAGGTACCCGGCCAATGTACCAGCGACATGGCAGAGAATGTGCCCAGGCTCCAAGGGACACAGAGCAGCCATAGGGAAGTTTACCGAAAAATCAGACTCTGCTTATTTCACAGATGTAGATCTCGACAAGCTCTTTGTCATGCCCCGAGCGTACCCCGCCCTGACAATGCTGGCGTTTTCTAAACGTAGGCCCCTTCCTTCACCCCCGCCAGCCTGCCGCGGTCACGTGTCTGGGACTCACGGGCTGCTCTGGAGTTTGGGGAAAGCTTGAGGTGGCACTTTTGTCCCAGATAAATGGCCAGGCCCCGCAAGCAGCGCCGAGCTGGGAGGAAACCTGGGCTCCATGGATCCGTGAGCCCCTCGGGAGGAGAGGAGGCCTGCTGACCACACGCACCTTGTCATCGAGCGAAACCACGCAGAAATGAGGTCTTGCCCGCAGGCAGCCAAAGCAGCAGTTTCCAATCTGTCTGCAGCGAGCTGAACGCTGAAGACTCCAAGGCACAGCCAGGTTTTCTCAGAGGACGGGGGTCGTGAGCCATCCTTTCCCATAGGACCTTGGGCGGGAGGTGTGGGCCCCAAGTGTCTCATTCCCGACCTGGACTCCGTGACAGCAGGGAAGCTGGTACCCGGAGAACCTGTCCCCTCACCACTGTGTTCCCAGGGCCCAGCCGGGCTCCAGAAATATTTGTCCAACAGGTGAGGAAGCAAATTTTTTAAAAGCAAACAAAACATTATGCAGGTATGTAAATAACCTTGGAGATCATGTGGTGATGTGGGTCAATAGCTTACACTGCACTGTTGAGTGGAAAATTATAACATCATAACGTGCACTCCACATGAGACCAATTTTAGTATACCTTATACAGAACTGATAGTACACATACCAACATGTCAATAGAAGTTACCTCTTTTTTGCCATTGTAGGCAATTTTTACTTTTTATATTTGCCTTTATCTTTTCATTTTTATTTGTGCATTTATTGTTTTTATAACAAGTGAAAAATAAGACACAGCACTTTGTTCTACTGTGTCTCTGCGGTGCTCAGCCCCCTCACTGTGATGAGCCCACGAGATCTGCCGATACAGTCCCCTCGACACGCAGGAGTCTCGGCGAGGGGAAGCCAGCGCCAAATGGCAGCATGCTGCCACCCCTCCCTTCCTAACAGAGGCTCAGTGCGACACTGCCCGCTCTGCAACTTGCCACAACAAGGTGAGTCTCGGTCACTCCAGGCACCACTGTGCCCCACTCCACCTGCCTCGCTGCCCCTCCTCCACACAGGGCAGCCCCACAAGCCCTGCTGTTGGGAGCCCAGCAGTCGGCTTCTCTGACTGAGCCAGGTGACAAGATTCAGGGCTGCGTGTACTGACTCCTGCTTTGGCCGAGGCGATGCCAGGTGTGGCCTGTCTGCTCGGAAAGGCTCTCTTTGCTAGAAGCCTCAATCACTCCTGGTATGGGAGTGCACGCCCTCCCTAGTGACCGAGTGATTGGAAAGATGGGATAAAAGATGCAAAATATATTTTGCATATTATTGTTTTGATGACCCCAAAGCTACCAACAATATTATGAATGTTGCTATTAATGATTGAAAACACAGCCGGCAGCCTGTGCATGCGACCGCATCATCCAGAACACCGACCCAGATGTGGGGGCGTGTGAAAATCGGCGATACTCAATAAATCCAGTATTCTAGGTATTAGCTTTATAACAAAACCAACCTCCAGGTTTTGATCATGTATTAGAGTTGCGTAAGATGGTAAGCTGGGTGCTTGGTACGTGGGAATTTTCCGTGCTAGTTTTGCAACTTCTCGTAGGTCTATAATTCTTTTAAAATAAAAAAATTTAAGAAAAATAGCAGGAGAAGACTCTCCGTCACATCTTCTGTAAAAATGCACGAGACCTTGTCTGACGGAAGGGATCTTTTGCTAGAAAAGCAGGAAATCTGATTAATGGGCCAGAGAGAAGACGTGAAGACTGCAGATATTCCCCTGCCTGTCTGCACCTTGCGTCTCTGCAGAAACGCAGATGAATAAAGGCTAGTCAATCGCCGAGCCTGGGCATCTTACCACAGGTAGTAAGTGGGGGGGGCCCAGGTAAGTCGCTGTGTATTTTCCTTTAACTTCTCGGGATTTCGGTGGAAGGCCAAGGCTCTCATCTGTCAGCAAGCTGTCCCAGGCAGACCCACCGCTTTAGCACTACAATAAAACGAAGGCCAGTGGGATCATCCGTCACACAAGAGCAGCTGGGAGCACCGTCGTATACCAGAGCTGCTGTATTCATAGGCTCAGAACATTTAGAAATCTGTGCCCCGGCTCTTCTCCCCAAAGTCCTTATTTCACCCAATAAAATAAATCTAAAGTGCATAAATGTGTATTAAAAATATCTAAGCAAACACTTGCAGTTAAATAATGTTCACCCAGACGCGCCGACGATTTTTTTTATCGATAGACGTGTTTCCTGTTCTCCCAAGTAAATATTTCACTGCAAATGCTCCCCAAGCAGCTGTTATCTCGATATTTTTGCAATAGAATATTCTGTGCTCTCTACGTATAAATACTGTAAATAACCAGACATTTTCCCGAAGAGACCGCTGATTTCTCTCCATAATGCCGGTGCAGAGAGCAGATGCCGTGCTTAGCAGGGCCTGAGCTCCGGGGCCCACTTCACGGCTCCCAGTGATTCCGTGGGGCCTGAAAAGAAGTGAGTCCCTAAGAATCTGTAAGCACGTTTCCGTCAAGGGCACTGTGGGATGGGGGGAAAAGCTCACATGGAGAGACCACACGGACCTCACACCTGAAGCCTGTTTCCTCCACTCATGTGACGTTAGGCAAGTTATGTACGGCCCTGCCTGTAAGATGGGAACCACCACAGCACCTGCTGCTTCTGTGTGCGGGGAGGCTGGCCCTCCAACAGCATGTAGTCCTCCTGTTCGCTCACGCAGAGCTTGTGAAGGGGAAGGCCAGCCAGGTGGTGGGCAGCCCAGGTCCCCACTGTGGCTGTGACTGTCCCTGCCAAGGACGGTCCTCATTCGCAAAGGCCCTGCGACCCTCTCAGGAGGATTTAAGATGCAGGGTGGCTTTAGGCTCTGGCTGTGGAGTTACTCTACAGAAGCGGTTCTCAAACCTGAGGGCACTCCACCCACAACTACCTGGGGAAGGCACAGGTGCCCGTCCCGACAT
The DNA here is from genome assembly GCF_022682495.2 of Desmodus rotundus. Lineage (NCBI taxonomy): Eukaryota > Metazoa > Chordata > Mammalia > Chiroptera > Phyllostomidae > Desmodus > Desmodus rotundus. Next base: position 4,731,993 of record NC_071398.1, read on the forward strand.
ACACTGCTGGACCTCACACCTACAGTCACTGAGTCAGCAGATCTGATTCCGCAGACCTGAGACTTTGGTTTGAAGACGAGTGCGCAGGTGACAGGTGATGTGGATGCAGCCGGTCTGGGGACCGCATTTTGAGAACCCCTGCTCCGGAAGCGGGGGCTGCAATCTTTCTCTCCGCGAGGGCCTTCCGTAAACGTGGTAGGCCGCTGATCAGGGAGACTACATTCCAACAAAACTTTCTTCATGGACACTGAGGTTTGCATTTTACATCATTTTTACACGTCATGAAACATTATGCTTCTTTTGGGTTTTTTTCCAACTGCTTGAAAATGCAAAAACCAGTCTTAGCCGTCGGGCCACAGGACAGCGGGCGGTGGGTGGGATCTGGCCCCCCGGCTGCCCTCCGGCCACGGTCTGCCCACCCCTATACCGGGGAAACGCAGCGCCTCCGCCCCCAGCAGCATGAAAATGTCTCCATTTTTCTTTCTCCATCTGTTTCCGTGTCCACCGAGCCCGCTCCCTGCAACATGCGCCCCACCGGCTCTCCCCCAGCGGCCTCCTCAGCTGAGTCAACACGGCCTCGGCCACCGAGGCCCTGAGAGCGCTGCCCGGCCCTCCCCCACCAGCCCTCCCGTCTCAGCCCCACTTTTGCTCTTTTTATAGCTTTGCACAAATTTGTCTCTGTGGCAAATTTACAGCGCGCACTGCTTGTCTCAACTATTTAAAGGCACAATATTCTCGACTGTGCCATAAAGCTTTCCCATTCTGTGTGTTTTATTTCTCTGTTTGAGGACCTTTTATGAAATCAGCAGCTAGGCGGAAGGAAGTCATTTGCATACTTGGCTCCATACACCTGGAATTCCTTAATTTTAGGGATTAGCAAAATGAGTCTAATAAAAAGCGGAGGCCCTGGTTAATCATCTCTGTAAAGTCCCTTCATTACCTGTGACTTGCGCCCAACCTGAGCGCCCATTTCAGGAAATTCGCATTGTGCCGGTCAGTGATTACGATTTTATGATCTGATCGGGAAGTTTACGTGACGCGGTTTGTGTGTTTAGTGTTCCTCAAAGTTAAAATGACTGTTTCCGTCCCGGGTCCCCCACTTCCGAGGACCCCTCTCGCGGTCCGAAAGTGACGAGAGGGAGAACCGACCCCGTCTCCTTGCAGCCCGCACTGTGAGAGCGGAATCTCCACGTCCCATTGCTGTGTGGCAGCATCTGTGTGCGGCCCTGCCGGTGTCCTTCCCTGGCGAGGGACAGGTGTGTCCCTTCTCCAGTCCTGGTCTACCCTCAGCGCCCAGAGCAGGCGGATGCCTCCGAGAACTTCTAAATCCTACCCACTCTCTCCCTAGGACCCGGACCCGGGGGGGACTTCCGTTACCCTGCCCTTAAGGAGACTCTGAAAAGGTCAGGTTCGTGATGCAGTGGCCTCAGGGCCTTCTGAGACGGGCGGGAGGACGCCTTGGGTACAGACTGCCAGCATGGTTCCAGTTAATGCAGGGGCTCCACGCAAGACTCCGCATGGAGTGGGCGAAACAAATTGGTCCTACAAAAGGAGACAGTTCCCGTAATTGGAGATTAAAACAAAATAAACAAAACAAAAACCCTCTCTGAAAGTCCCACTGATTTCTGCTTTTTTGTTTTCCAAATACAACTAGGGTGTCACCAAACTCGAGAACAGAGCGCCCAGAGCTGCCTGAAGTCGGCAGTTGCAATCAGGATAATTCCGAAACTGCATAATGCATTATGGAATGCTGTTTACGGGAAATGAGCAATTTATTTTATTATCCAAATTTTAAACCCTTTTAATATGCCTCCCAAGAAGACGTCTGATTTAGAAAATTGCAAAAAAGAACTTAGGAGGGGACAAGGGATATTAAAAGAAATTTCACCACCGTAAAGGCCAGATTAAAAAAAAAAACACAAAACCTTTAGACAGAGCTTACACCAAATGTACTGAGTACACCCACATAAACTCCTTTTACGTTGGTGACTGGAAGGGACGAACCTGCCGCAGAAAAAACTGTGAAATGAAAAAGTTTAAATATGGGACCATATTTAGTGGAAGTAAAAAAATTGATGAAATTTCCACAGTTAGTGTGTGTCTCTGTGTGCATGCCGGGGCACACACGTGTGTCGGCAGACACACCACTGTTCCTGGAAGAGTCCCAGAAAACAGCCAACTGTGGTGAAAAGGGCCTGGGGAGGGGGTTCTCTCTCCATCACGCTCCTCTCTGACCTGTGTGCTTATTCTAAACGTGACACATACCAGAGTTCACGTGGGAGGCGAAACTAAGTAATTTCTGTGTTTTTCTTTATAAACGTATCCGTATTTTTGATAAGCAAATATTTTAAAGAACCCTCATTTTCAGGGCCTTCACTAGTTCCCCATCTGAACATGGAGGCAGAGGGGCGGGGGGTGGGCGAGATAGGCCGACAGTGGTGAGTGCACAAAACAGTTCGTTCGCGTATTGTTACTTATTAATTATTGCGTTGTTTTCCACACAAACACCCGTGTGAGTTTTATACTTGTAGCCGATTTTCATTCTTAGAGAAATCAAGTCCTCGCACTCGCACTGCATACACAAGCATGCCGAGAACACGGTTAAAGAGGCACCAGTCGTGAGCTTCCCCCAGGCACCCACGTCTCCTAGTCCCCTGCTGCCCTTCAGGGCTGACCTTGCAGCTCAGAGGCTTTCTGTCCTCATGCACCGGGACAGGACAGCTCTCCTTGGACGTGGAAGAAATAGATACATCAGTAGGAAGACTTGCCATGGTCTCCTGGCCTCTCTTGCCACCCCCGGGAGCCACCTTCCCCCACGTTAAGAACAGAGACTAAGGGCGAGAAGGATGAATGGGGGATGGTTTAGTCCCTGGGGACCAGGGGGAGGAGCTGGAGCTGGGGCGTGACATGAATGACTTGTCCCAGACAACCTGGCCAGGCCCAGAGGACTCGCACTCGGCCTCCGGAGGTCCAGTTGGCCAGCTCACTCCAACTCAGTCACCACAAGGGCAACAGAAGAGAAGACAGGGTCTTGAGGGCAAGGGCGCAGGAAAGGGTGGTTTTGACGGAAGGCAAAGTGTCCTGGGGGTGCCCCTGCTCCATCCATATCCAGGGCTTTGGGGAAGAGTCATTCTGGAAAAGGCAGTGGAAGGAATAACTGGGGGTTAAGTCAACGCATTCTGACTGAGTGGAAGGGAAGTGGCGTGGATGGACTGCCTGCACGTGCTGGGCGCTTTGCCTTCATCCCTTCCAACAGGTGGTGCATCGCCATTCCTAGTTCACAGAGGGTTGCAGCGCATGTTCGAGAGCTCACCCCTGCTGGCTGAGCGAGTTCGAGACCCAAACCGGCCTGGGCCCACAGCCCAGACTGGAGATCTCTGCATCCAACGGCCTTTCAGAAGAACACAGCAGAGCGGGGGAGCTGGGCTGACTTCAAACGTTTACTGAGCGAACACACGGACTTCGGAAGTTTGCTTCCCGCTGACCATGCCGATGAGACAAGAAATAGAGGGAGACACTCTCTGCCTGTGAGAGGAAGAGGGGGAAAAAGGGAAGTTGCGTTTACCCAGCATTTAATCCACATTAAGCAACACTGTGTGCATTTAGCAAATGCTGGCTCACCAGACTGGTGAGATTGGAGGGTGATACTGGTTTAGGAAACAACCAAGGAATGGCCGGCACTTCCCACGCCAAAGACACAGGGCTCGAAGAGGTAAAGGGAAGGGGGGAAGTTTCCCGGATTACTTCATCCAACACAGCTACAGTTTTAACGTGGGAGGTTCCTGGTTTGGGAAAGATGATAAGCATGGATGTCTGGGCTTGAGATTGGGCGCCCAGCTGGTTCTCTGCGTCAGCGCCATCTAGAGGCTGTCTTTGGACACTCCGAGCCGGTGCATCGTAACCCTTTAACAGCCGTTCTTCTAGATAAATACCCAGACGTGGTGGGATTGTTGGATGATACGGCAGTTCTATTTTTAATTTTTGGAGGAAACTCCACACTGTTTCCCACGGCGACCGCACCATTTGGCATCCCCACTCGCAGTACGCAAGGGTGCTAATCTCTCCACGCCCACCAACAGTGGCTGTTTGGTTTTTGGTGTCAGCCATCCTCACAGACACCAGGTGACATTTCACTGTGGCTCTGACTCTCATTCCCCTGATGACAAGTGACACCGAGGATGTTTTCATACATGTGGTGGCCATTTGTACGTCTTTTTTGGAGAAAATCCTCCCTCCATTTTTTTTAAAGCTGGGTATTAGGGTTTTGTTTTGTTGCTCTTGAATTGTAGAAGTTCCTTACATTTTTTGGAGATTGACCTCTTATCAGAGATAAGGTTTGCAAATACTTTCTCCCCTTCTGTTGACGGTTTCTTTTGCTGTGCAGAAGGCTTTTAACTGCAACCCCACCCACCTCTGGGCAGTTATCCCCAAGAACGGAAATCAGGGTCTCGAAGAGGGGTTAGCAGCCTCACATTCACTGCAAGACTATTCACAACAGCCAGCTCGGGGCACAAGCTAAACGTCCATCAACAGATGAATGAATGACGGAAAGGAGAGACACACACACACACACGCAATGGAACACTACTCATTCTTTAAATAGAAGGGAATTCTGCAACCTGAAACAACGTGAATGGACCGTAGGGATGCTATGCTAAGAGAAATAAGCCTGCCACAGAGAAACGAATACTGCGTAACTCATCTAAAACAGTCAAGTTCATGGACCCCTAGAGTGGAATGGCAGGGGCGGGGGGAGGAGAGAGAAATGGGGGGCTGCTAATTGAGGCACAGAGTTCCAGTCCAGGAGAATGAAGAAGCGGCAGAGGCCATATGACATTACACCCGCAATCGACGGTACTATACACTTGAAAGTTAGCAAGAGGGTGGATCTTGTGTTAAGTGTTCTGACCACAACAGAATTAAATTTAAAAAGAAAAGAAAGGCTAAACTGACTTTTGGCACTGAAGTGTTTCCTAAGCTAAATAAAGTGTTTCATTAACTCGAAACCGTCACCACCGTCGTCATCACATAACACCCACTGAAGGCCCACTAGAGGTCAGACCCTGTCCTGACAGCTTTGCATCTTTCATGTCACTCAAGGTTCTCAGCGTCCTTGTGACCGATCCCCGTCATTGGCTCCGTTTCACAGAGTACGAAACTGAAGCTCAGCGACTCAGGAATTCCCCCGAAGCCGAGGAGCCACCGGGGAGTGGGGCCAGATCCAAACCCCAAGTCCGAGTCTCTCCCCACTCTGCTCCATCCCCTTCTGACAGAGAGATCCGCCAAGAACCTGGGCCGAACACATAGCTGCTGCTTTTATATGCTGTTTATAACTTTTTGAGATACAGTTTGTGGCTTTGAAGGTTAAGAAATTCAAAAAGAAATTTATTCCTCTCTTCCCCCAAATGCTGCTCTCTCCAGCTCTGACAGGGAAATCAGTTTCTACACCCACACCCTCTCCTACGTCCCCCTCCTTCCTCAGCAGATGGAGACACGCCACAGGCCTGCCTGCTCACCCAGTCACGTCCCCTCTGCTCCGTGCCAGAGAAAGACCGGCGTGACGGCACGTCACCATTATGGAAAGTCAAGTGCCGGCTTGTCCCTCAGACTCCAGGGCACCACCCCGAGGACAATGCAGGGCCACCCTGTGGTCGCCACAGGTGCCAGTCGCTTTTTCACCAAACCTGTCTCCTCTTCCCCTCGGCCCACGGACTGCATCACCGGGCTCACGCATGGCGACTGTGCCTCAAGACTGAGTTCTCGTCAATGGAAGGAGGGAAGAAGGAACACGGGCCACTTCTAGGACACGTACTCACCTCTCCGGGCCCCCACCTCACCCCACAACGCTCTCTCTCTCTCGCCGCCCTGCCGGCCGGAAGTCCACACACAAGGCGGCTTTGACAACCACGTGTTGAAGACGGCACAGTCACCAGAGAGAAGGAGACAGGACCCCAAACCACAATTTATACAGAAGAGCTCTCCACTGATTGAGAATGTCACTTTTGGACTTTACGGGCGCGACGAATGACCTCTGACTATACAAAGCACCGACGTTTGGTGGTGGCTGTTTATCACAGCTATTCTCACCCCAACGAAGGCAGTTATGGCTCGATGCCATTGATTGTCTCAGGTAGGAACACACTTAGTTCCAAGGACAAAACGCTGCTCCTCATCTCTGGGAGTTTGTGCACAGTGGTCGGCATGGTGGCCCGGGACTTCCCTTGTAGACATCTAAGAGGAAAGTGACCGCCATGCAGAGGAAGGCCCACCGGCAGTAGGACGGTGGAACGTGCTGGCAGCCAGGTGGGCGGTACAATTGGAAAGGAGCTAGAGACTGCTCTGACTTTGCAAAAGAAAAGGACCTGGGTTTGCATTAGAAACAAATATCCCTCGGGACTGGCACCAACCTGGCCCAACAGACACCCCCTCCGCTGAGGACCTGAAACCAAAATCCCCGCACTCCTGTGGGCAGGTCTGCCAGGCACCCCTCTGGCTGAGACGATCAGCCTGCATTGGTCCACAGGCACGGGATGGGCAAAATCGCCGCATCTGGACTGCTGGGGGCTGCCCTTGAAGGCCATGTTCACAAACGACCAAAGTGACCTTGTGCTATGGTGGGGGCTCTGTGCCAACACTGACTTTGAATCTCGCAGCTACCTCCACAGTCAGGGGACAGGAGATGCATTATTACACCCGGTCCCACCAATTCCCCTGATGAGTCTGCAAAACGAAGACTGCAGGGCTGTGTTTGAGCCCAGGCAAGTCGTGGCCGTTTCGGCCTCAGTGGCCTCGTCAGCCGTCCGACACTTCGGGCCGGTGCTGCCGTGTGCGGTCAGGCCCAGAGTGACCTTCCGGAACTGGCAGCACGAACCTGGAGGGTTTCTTCTCCTCTCTGTTTTTATTACCCCTGAAACAGGAATAACAACATCTGAGCCTAGTTACACAAAAGACAGAGCCTAACAAAATGATGTACTAGTCAGTATAATGATTAATTCAGCCCTGCCCTATGCCTGACTTGGTGTGGCCTGCTTTCTGTACAATCACAACTAATCCACACTTCGACAGCCCCTAAAAACAGAAGACAAGTTCCTCCTTCCTACAGAGGAGAGCGCCTGCAGATGAGGCTCGGCGACCTGCCTGTCACACGGCTGGTCTGTGAGCGAGCTTGGACCTCTCGGTCTCCGACCACAACACCTAGACTATTCAAAACCTTACTGATGAGAGACACCAGTGGAACTTGAAAGATGAACTTGAGAAAGGCTTTGGGATGCAGTGTAGTAGTTTCTCTCTGTTTATTTTAACCTTGACCTACCAGTGAGGAAACAGATGCCTTCAACTCTACGAGAAACACCAGACAGACAAGTCGACCTCAAAATAGCGCAGGGGACACCGGCCCTTGGGAAGCCGCCGTCTGGACACCAGAGAAACAATGCGTCCCTGACGCCCTGCCTTTCCCGTCACCCCTGCCAAGGGGCCGAAGAGACGACCCAGGACCTTCTAAGAACTTCCATCAAAAGGTTCGCTTCTCGCAATCCCTTTTAGAGGTTCGCCGTTTTTTATCCCCCTCCTTCCTTGACCAATAAATGATATTGAAATGTAACTACTTCATACGTGGTCTACGTCTGTCTCTCTTGAAGGGTAATTTGGAGAGAAGCTGACTCTCTGGGGAAGATTCCAGGAGTCCCCAAGAAACTCTCCTATGGACTTGGCGTTGGTCCCTCCCCTTTGAGTGTCTGTGACGGTCTCCAAGCTCACTGCTCTGTGGCCAGGCTGACTTTGACCTGGCCTCACGGACACTCATGGACGCCACTTGGACAGACGCTAAGGTGCAGTAAGGTTCTATCAGAGCTCTGGAAATAAGAGGGCAGCCAGGTTTCCAGTGAGCAGGCTTCTGGGACTTTAAGCGAAAAGGGGCTCCCATTACATTTGAGACACATGTAGAAACTACAGAAATGCATGGTTTTCCCAAACAAAGGAAACTATAGACAAGTCGGCTGGTTTTCATTCTACAATAACTTAATTAAAGTAAAAAATGCTCGTCCCTTTCCCTTCTCCAGATAGAAACATCGGGTTGTGTTTAATAACGGGGGAAGAAACCCACTTAACAAGTCTGTAGCCCACTCGTCCTCAGGGATACATGTACCGAATTACATTTCCACTTGCACTACTTAATTTAGGAATTGATTGAATGCAGTCAGGTAGGGAGTGTGGCTTTTTTCCCCCCCCCGGCATGTGAGTCTGAGTTATAAAAACCATTGACAAAGGGAAAATTACTATATAGACAATACCTGGTCATTATATCTATTTAAAGAACATACATTTTTCGTAAAACCCAGGCAAAGCCTTAAAATGATACCTGCGCCTTGACCTAGTAGTTTAACTTCTGGAAAACCATACAAGGAAATCATCAGGAATGTGGAAAAAGCTCTTGGAACCCCTTAACTGCTGTGCAAAGCAGCCCAGAGTAACCTCCTTGGGGGTGGGAGGTCACGGTCATGCTAGCTGTCACAGCCAGTAGCAACCACCAGACTTAGGAAGGCAGTGACCCTACACAGGGTCAGCAGAAAAATACTCTGCCGAGCCCAGCCCAACCTGCCGATCCACAGAATCACAACTACAACCCATCCAAATAGCCTACCGCATCCGTCTCTGTAGGAGACCTTGACACCACAGACGCTATTGTCTGTGTAGCTAAAGATCACGTTGACCAGCGGATGTGTATTGGAAGGCGTCAGGGGAGCGACCCAAGCCCTAGTAAACGCCGTAGGAAACCACATGGGTTCTCCAGGGCCACCCTAACGAAGGGCCACCCTAAGGAAGTGCCACAGAGCGGGTGGCTAAACAACGGAAATGTGCTCTCTCCCAGGTCTGGGGGCTGCACGTCCAAAACCAAGGGCTGGGCAGGGCTGGCTCCTTCTTCTGCGCTCCTTGGGGGAAGCACCAGTTCTCCGTCTCTCTCCTCAGCTTGCAGATGGCTGTCTCCTCTCTGTGTCTCTTTACACTGTCTCTCCTCTCCGCATCTGTCTGTCCCTGTGTCCAAATTCCCAGTCACACAGGATCCGGGCCCACCCTCCCATCCTCATCAACCTGCTCGCCTTTGTGAAGGCCCAGTCTCCAAGAAGCTCGCACTCGAGGTCCAGGAGCTCAGGACTCCCGCGCATCACCGGGAAGGACGTAATTCAGTCCCTAACGGCAAGCACAGGTGACTGTGAAGACATCTGTGTGCCGAAAGCCTTCCAGCTGCGAAGGTATGGAGGCTGAGGGCGCACGGGAATCAGACTTTCCGTTTTCTGTTCTGCTAGACCCGCATCTCCGCTCCGCAGGCACTGGGCGCTCTTACATTGCAATTGCAGGGGCAGGCTGATTTCTCCGCTGGCCATGGTGGAGACTGGCTTCTCAGGTGTGCCCCTGGCGGCCAACGCCGGCCAGGCTCAATGGGCAAAGCGGCCAGGCCCCGATCCGCCTCCTCCTGAGTCTCCCCATGCTCACAGCCAGGCAGGGCCCCAATGCCGCTGTGCCTGCTGAGGTTGGTTAGGCTGTTCTTTCTCTCATGCACAGAACACCACTGAGGCCAAACACTGGGTGCCCAAGGCCCCCCCGGCTGTCAGGGACGAGGAGCCGGCCCTGAGAAATGCAGAGGCAGAATGAAGGAGAGTCTGCTTGCTTGTTTTCTCCACGGAGCCCTTCCAGTGTGAGAAGCGTGCCTGGGCTGCCTCTGCATGCATCTGTTTAAGTAATGATGGGACAATGGAGTCAGGACCCACAGGACAATTCGAATCTTTTCTTTCTTTTTCGGCAGGTACCACCAGTTCTGACCACTGTGTCCATTCAGCTGCCACGTCTTCTTCCTAATGAGAGTGAGCGGGGGAGCTGGCGCGGACCTCCGGTGGTTTGTGTAACAGTCAGCTGTCCCATGACCATCCCCGCCCACCCCCCACCACACACTGACTATGGGTCCCCCAAACACGAGAGACGAAAAGGCTGAGGGCACTCGTTGGCAGCCGACTGCTTCGTGTCTCCAAGGCTCCAGCCCTCTGAGGCCACACTCTTCACCCGGAAAATATGCCCCAGAATTCCCCCCCTTAGGCCCTAAACTAGACAACCAAGGTGCCAAGGACACCGTGGCTCCCACACAGCGCCCTCTGAGGGCGAGGGCAGGAGAGACGCCCTGTGCTGGGGGAGAAGGGCACAAAGGAGAGAACGTGATGATCTGAAGGGGCCGTCCAGGGAAAAGAAGCCGCTTGCTCCCACGCTCCCCCTTCTGATCAGATCAACCCGGTGGGTGTGAGGGGCCAGTTCCACTGGGCCCCAGAGGCCACCCTGGCCAGACAGGGAAGAAGCGCTCGCTGAGCATCTGCTGGGGGCCGAAGAGGCAGAGGGGGCCTGTGGTCCAACCCTTGCGATCGCGTGAACGGGGGACAACACCCAAAACCGTCAGACAGTGGTCGTTCCACGCAGCTGTCCTCCCAAGTCGGGCAGAACCCAGGCCCTGGGCAGCCGAGTGTGTGTGAAGTGGTTTGGACCTGTTCTTACGTTTCTCTTTTCTTCGTTCTCTCTCCCATGTCTTTTCCTTTTAAATTCTTGTCTGTTCTCTGTCAGTGAGCCTCCATCTATCCCCAAGGGCACCAGTTTCTCTTTCAACTGGCACAAACCTTACACTTTGCATTTTTTGAAATAAATATTTTCCCCACATCAAACAACGGCAACTGTTCCTCCAGGTGCTCGGGCAAAGCCTTGGCTCCCTCTCGGTCTCCTCTTGGTGTTCTCACCACTCCCACATCAATTCCCATGCTCTGAAAACACATCAGGCCCTGAGGACTTCTTTCCCACCCAGCCCTCCCCTCCGCCCTGCCCACCTCCGCCGAGCTGGCCTCCCTGCTCCCCTGCGGCCCCACTACCCACCCTGCCAGTTCTCCGGGCCAGGGCACAGCCGCGAAGGGGACGCGAAGTCCTCCTGAAGGTCTCAGACGTCCTAGAGCATCCGCCTTCCATTACTTCTGTGACTTGCCACCCTGCCTCTCCTGCGGCGGAAGGCCTTCACTCATTCAAGCCAGCAGTTCGGCAGTGACTGGAGAGACAAGGGAGAGGTCGGCCGGAGGGGCTAATGGTTAGATGAGAGCAGGGCTTTCGTTTGCAGAAGACGGAGCAATGGTCAAGGCAGGTGGCACCAGGTCCCCGTCTCCTTCCCTGCGCTCCTCCGCACGACACTGAACCCCGCAGTAACCACAGCCCTCACGGCGATTTACATATACATCACGTCTCATGAGATCCCCAGAGGAAGGTGATTAACATGCTCTGTGCTTCCTCCGCCCCGTGTCCCTGTCACTGGTGCCGGCGCTGGAGCACGCAGCCTTTCCCGTGGCGGCGACTCTCACTCTCTCCGTCTGGAGTGGAGGGGTTCCCGGGCCTGAGGCTGGCGTCACCCTTTTGTTGCCTGATACACTCCCACAAGCACCTACCTCCCCCGGCCCCCACCTTCTCTGTTCCAATGGAAAACCCTCCACCACAGGAACTCTCCTGTGCTTCTCGGCATTGTCAGCAGGAGCGGATGGGTGTGTTTTCAAGAACAAGCAAATAAATCATTCCGGGCTTTGCAAAAACTGACTGAGTAAAACTGGTTCTTGTCTACACACTTCCACGCGGCAAATCATCCAAGCCAACCGGATGGCGAAGGGGTGCGGGGACGGGGACCCTGTGTGAAAAACTGAAGGCAGTGATGTGCACGAGCAGGTAACAGGCCTGGAGAGATGCAGTAACCAGACACCACGTGCCGGCATGTCCAGTCCACACGGCATGTCCCCAGACACACAGCGATCTCAGGCCCCCATCCTGTGAACAGGAAGGAGACCGTGCCCCTCCTGTGTAGGGGCCAGGTGATGCCTACACAACTTTGCAGGAGCTCCGGTGCATTCTGGGACACAGTCTGAAAGCTGGCTTTGCCTTCAAAATATCTGAACAAAATCATGAACACAATTAATTTCCAAGACTTTTCTATCAGCCTTAACTTTCCACCTGTTAGCGTTTCTGAGCTTGGGAGGTACAGCGCCGCCGGCGGGTGTGTTTCACGTGGCTGCGTCTCTTCTCTATTCTGTCTTTAAAGGCGATGACTGGATCGGTGGAGGGTCTCACAGTCAGTGGCAGCTTTGCACCAAGGAGAGAGGGGGCACACACTCTCGGAAATGCGCGACGACCAGGAATGCTCGCCTCCCTGGGCCCATCCACATGGCAGCTCCCCTTTGCTATTGAACACAGGCAGCTCAGCACTGAAGTCCTGGGAGGGACCTCAGCTGGCTCCACCAGCCAGCCTGCAGGCTCGGGGGGGGGCGGGGGGGAACACCACGGGCCTCCCCATCAACGACTCCTGTTGAGGGGGAAGCCAGGACCAGCTCCAGGCACTGCCAAGAGGCCAGGTGGCCGCAGATCCCCAGAGGCACCGAAGAGGCCCTATGAGGGGTCTAAGCCATTGGTAGTTCCTGTCCCCCTCTAACTGGGGACACCTGCCCCACCTTCTCTGTGCCTCGGTTACAGTTGGGGACACCAAGGCCGGGAACTAAACGTAAGCAAGGTGGGGCCACACTCTGCAAGTGAGGAAAATTCCTCATGGTTCAAGCAGGGTTTCTGCACCAGCTCCTTATTTCACCTCCCTGAATTTTACACTGAATTTTGTCAGTTTATAAATTTGCACTACAGCTTGGCACTGGGAAGAAGAGGGTGGGGATAACCAAACCTACGGGCGTTTTACACACAGACACTGAAAAATAAAGACCATTAGCAAAAAGTATAATTAAATTAAAATGCCGACTTGCCAAAGAAGCTCAGTAAATGGGAAATATATCAAACTGTGATAATACAAATGGGCTATTTCTCAAGGTGCGCGAATGTCAACGGAATAAACTCTGCTAATTTGCCGACTTTTTGTGCCGAAGGTAGAGCAATAGCTTAACAATAAACTACCACAATAACACACAACCACGTAGACTGTGGACAATTGTTTAACCACATTAGGACCGCAAATCGGAAAGCACCTACTGAGGGCTGGGAGACATAGAAAAATCACACAAAACCATGTTTCTGCTTTTGGGTGAGCTGGCCGGCCCCCAAATCCCAGCAGAAATGTTTATTAGTCACCGGGTCGACTTTTTTCGGTCCACCCAACCTGATTTATTTTGAGTGCACGTTCTCCGGTTATGTTCAACAGGCCCACTTAACGATGGCCGCATAGTCTCCGAAAGCCATCTCCTAAGGAGGCCACGGTTCTTTGCAGAATATTGAAAATTACTTTTGGCATGCAAGTTCGTTTTGTTAATTCCTCTTTTAGTGCACAAATAACCTTTCGAAACCTGCTTCTAGGTGTTTATGTGTCAGGACAGCATCAAAAATTATTCAATTGCCAAGTCGCATGTCAACACTTCAATGCACAAAGCCTTGGAGGACCCCGATTCTCACTCCTCTGCTGCCCTCTAGTGGACAGCCAACGAATCCTGGCCTACATTTCAATTCATTTCAGTAAATGATAAGCAACAAGAAAATAGGGACCCGACTGAAATGCCTTGGGGGGAACACTTAACAAAGGTGAGGTTGTCAAATAGTTTCTAAGAGCTTACCCATTTATAAACAGTCGCCTGTGGCTACCGCCATGCCTTGGGAGTAAAATATGGCGCCCAGAGTTCAAGCGGTGGGTTGAACAGACTCTGCCCGAGGGAAGTTTGGAAGCGGCTTGGTCCCCCCCTGCCAGAGTCACAGGGCCAGACAAGAGTGCCCGAGACAGAGAGGACACTGGAAGTTCACCCACCCTAATGCTCCTCACACTGGAGGATCTCAAGCAGCACAGCAGAAATACTCACATTCTTAGCTGAATTAAAGGAAAATCGCTACCTAAATAACAGCACGGCTGGTATGCAGTGATGGTGGTCCCATATAACTGACAACCCAATTCGTTCTCATAATCCTCGGAAGCCCAGAGGAGGCAAGGAACTTGCCAGGAGCCCGCAGCTCAGAGTCGGCAAGGCTGGACCCAGAACCTGGGGCTTGTGATTCATGCCCAGGGCTCTCCCTCCACGCCCCCATCCCGCCCCCCGACAACATGCGCTTTTTCCTCACTATCAAAGCAGAAGGTCTCGAGCACATTTTCAGAATCACTGGCCGTGGGTACAATGAGAGCCAAATTACGGGAATGTGTGAATTGAGTACTTTTCAGAAACAAATTAGAGCGGACCCACATTTATCCCTGTAACAAAATCCCTCTTACTTGCAAGCCCGTGAGGAGAGGAGACCGAGGTGGGGACACAGCTGTGAGCAACTGTCCTTGTTGGGAATGCAGATTTCTGTCCATAAACACAGATGGGCAAGAAAATTACGTTTACTTTTTTTTTTTTGAAACCATCTCTACATGGACCCTCATTTCACCAAGTGGTGTAAGCTTCTTTTCAGTTGAGGCAGCGCTGCTCTGTCCTCCCAACGTACTTGGTTGGGGGTCGGTGGGGGCGGATGGGGGGGAGAAGGGTCTCGGTGGAGGGAAGGGTCAGGAAGGGGTGGGACGCAGCTCTCATCCTCAGTGCTGTCCTTTACCCTAGATGGCCCCCACCGAGAGCTCCCTGTGCCTGTCTGGTCCTCCGTTCACAGCCCCAAGGCCGGCTGGTTCCATCAGCAACCTGAGCTAGACCCACAGGGCCCAAGTACCCCAGGGGAGCGTCCTGCTGCCTCCCCCTACCCCACTCTGGTGTGCCCACCCAGGCATCTCACGCAGTCCTGTCCACTCTGGAAACGTCAGCCTCTTCAGTCTCTACCTGGAGAGGGGTGTGGCTCTCCTCTGCTTTCAGATCTCCTAAGCTCTGTGAGGTTTGCGTTGCAGCCACCCTACCCCCAACCCCCACTCCCTCCCCACCACCCTGCTGACCCCAGGACCTGATTTATGTGGCGGAGAGCAAGGCCTTTGCTCCAAGACCCACCAGCACCAAACTCGCCTCCTTCATTGACTTAATCAGTGTCTGTTGAGTGGCTCCCCTCTGCCAGGCTGACTCCAGGTACTGATGGGGCCCCAGTGAGCAAGATGGACCAGGTGCCAGCCCTCAAGGGGCTCACAACCTAGAGACAATGGCCCCATCAGATGAGGAAAATGTATACAAAATGACCTCAGAGATGAGTTGAAAAAGGGAAGGGGGTGGAAATGGGCAACCAGTCTGTCCCAAATAAGAGCTTCTCCTTCAGCAGGTTCTAGACTAAGGAAAATGAGAAGCAAAGCCAGAGATGAGCTGTGATGGTCACGTCACGTGACTGAGACATATACCTGCACTGCAGTAAGTCATTAAGACTTGGGGTCATTTGTTACTGCAGCACAACTTGGCCTTGCTGACAAATACACTCTCATGTCCAGTGCCCTCTGGCCTCACTAGGGGCCTAGGAATAACACGCCTGGAATTCAGCAACACAGAATCTGGAAACGCACTGGGATAAATCATGGCTGAGACCCCAGCATTCCATGATTCTGGCACACGTGTTCGTGTATAAACACGTGTGCACATACATATGTGTGCTATTTATTTATTTAAAGTTTCCCTCCATTCCTAAAACACATGTCTTTTTGAAATGATGCGTTCCTGAGAACCTTGTCCCAAGAGGGTGTTGGGATCCGGACTTTGCTGTGTGCAAGGATGCTGTGGTGACCAGGTCTGCCTCCGCCACCTGCCGATAGGACACGCCGGCCACATCACACTCCCCGACCTCCCGTTTTCTCAAAATGAGATCACGGGTGCCTTTTAAATGGTACTGCAACCCACACACCTGAGTTACTATTAAGAAGGAGGAGAATGGATTCAGAATTTGGATGCATGGAAAGCACAGCACAGAATGTTCGAAGCCTTCTCCTTAAATTACACTCACCTGGATGAGCCATTATATAAAAGAAGATACCCTGAGAGGCAGGTCAGAAGGCAAGTTGACGAAAGCCTCCAGACTCCCAATTGTAAATCTGAACAGCCTTTCTCCTGTGCCTAGCGTACCAGGAATCTGCTTGTCTTCTTCTTCGTTAACTCACCAGCTTATATTTGGAGGTTCTGTGAAACTCACAACCTCAGGGTGACACCCGAAACTCCTGCCCCCTCCAAACTTTAACTCGAGGAATGGCAGTGCAATATCACAGCACCAAGACCAGCCTGGAGCAAAGAGAAGCTGGTACCCAAAGTCAGTCACCCTCACCTATCAGGCACATGAACGTTCTCTTCTGACTGAGAAGACCGACGGGCACCTTCGCCCCACCCAGCGGGCTCGGAAATGAGGCTACCCCAACCGGAAAGACAGCGCGCCCGATTCTCAACTCAAGAGAACAAAGGACTCCTGTCCCGCCCCTGGGTTACAGGCATTCCAACTGGGACTGACACCTTTCGGCTTCCCACTCGCAGCAGCTGGCTTCCGAAAGCACGGCCTCTGGGGGTGACAGGGTGGCTGGGTGTGCTGGGGGCTGTCACTGAGAACCAGCTGTTTCTCGGGGCTGCTGGAAGGAAGTTTTAACCAGGGTCCGACGGAAACGGGTTTGGGAGAGGCTGGGGCCTAGGCACGTCCTGGCAGACGACAGAAAGACAGAGGAGGTGAAACAGAATAAAAAATAGCATAACAGAACACTTTCTTTGGGGGACATAATTTATGTGAAAAACTCAAACTCAGTTGGTGCCAGAATTTTCTTAAGGCATTTACCACCCC
The DNA here is from genome assembly GCF_022682495.2 of Desmodus rotundus. Taxonomy (NCBI): domain Eukaryota; kingdom Metazoa; phylum Chordata; class Mammalia; order Chiroptera; family Phyllostomidae; genus Desmodus; species Desmodus rotundus. The sequence continues at coordinate 4,748,688 of NC_071398.1, forward strand.
CATTATTTCAGAAACAATACAACACCCAGGCCTCACTTACACCTCTAACGCCGTCTCCCCAGTGTCTTCTTAGTGACACTGAGAAGGAGAAAGCACCACCGACTCTGAGCCAGGCGCCCCCAGGGCCCTGGGCCACAGCAGTACAGGGGGCTCTCGAAGGACGCCCGGCCTAGGGCCCTGTCTGGAGAGGCAGCCCACGCTGAGCGAACGAGGAGAAGCACGAACCAGGCCGTCAGCACTGGCGTCCAGGAACACACACTCCCAGTCCACCTGCGTGCCAAGAACATTAGCTCATTATGAGCATCTCAGCTCCGCAGGGACGTGTGGTCCAAGCCATGGGAAATCCTCACTGACAAATTCAACTGCCCTTGGCACCAAGCCAGAGCTTTGTTTGCATGCCATTTCCCTGGGCTTCTGCCAAGTCCCCGTGTGGCTCCAGAGTCACTGCGTACAAACGGGGAGCACCGCTCACGAAAACCCCAGAAGGCCCTGCAGAGCAGGTAGAAAGGAAATGGAGGCGTGGCCTGGGAGGAAAGGAGGAAGGGGAGAGGGAAAAGTTGTTTCTGTACCTGGACTCCCTCCCCTACTTCAGCTTCATTATCACATCCCAGTAGGCATTCCCAATAATCCTGTTATCCGTGTAGATTTGCAGTCTTTACTCACTGGTTCATCTTAGTTCTCTGCACACCCAAACTGCGAAGCACTACACCGTCAGCACCAGAAGCAAGCGCAGCTGGCACCCCACAAGGCAAACTCGGCCCTTCAGAGGTGCTTGGCTTGGTCTGTCCTTTCATTGTTCTTCTTTTTTATAGAATAACTCGAAGCTCTTCAGGCTTCTTGCCTCCCCCAGTCCGCCCCAGCTCTCACCCAGCCCACCGGCCCTCCCTGTTTCTCACCCAAGGCATCTGAGTGGGCCGCCGAGACCTTCCCCTGCCACCTTCCCTTCGCAGATGGGGAAGTCGAACTACTGAGAGGGGAAAAAAAGAATCACAGAGTGTGTCCCTGGAAATCTCTGCTCCCTGGTGACAACCAGCACTCACTTTGTCACCTTGAAAGGAGGTCCTAAGTCTCCTTGGCCAGTAAGGGAGACACTCTCGTTTATGGTTTCATTAGATATTGACAGAGGTAGAGACAGAGGGAAAACCCTTTTGTTGAAATGATTCCAATAAAGGAGGGGCTGGGGGCCTAGCTGAAGGGAGTGGGGGATGCACAGTGTCCCAGAGACGACCCACCTGGAGTCTCACTCTTGCAGGGCCGGGCAATCACCTGGGTGTCCCTTCTAAAAGATCCTGCAAGCTAATTATCCCTGAGGGGCTCATTTTAGGTTCTCTGAGTGCACTGAGCTGAGTTCCATAAGAGACCAACCCTGAACCTGAAAAGGAACGAAGGAACGGTTCCACAGTGTTGCAGTTTACCACAGGATGGCCAATGGCATGCCAGAGGGGGCGGGGGAGGATCCGCACCTGGAGGCCCCGCCCCCGAACCGTACGCCCGAGACTGGCGAGGAGGCCAGGGCACGCCAGCGGGGCTATCTTTTGCCTATGATATCAGATTTTACAGCCCAGACTGAAGAATCACTTTATTTCAAGAAACGGATACTCACGCAAGCTGGCTTTGGCAGTAAGGAATTTATGGGAAGGATGCAGGAAAACCTCGTGAAACCCAGCTGAGGAAATACAGCTGGTCATCCTGGGAACCGGAAAGTCGCTGACCAGCTCTTCTTCTGGCCTCCTCGTTTTGGGGACTGCTGGCCCCCTTCTTTCTGCTTCTCTTTGCAAGCTGATGCCATTCTCTCTGTAGACTTTTTGGAGACTTCTTTCCTGCTCCTTCAAGCCTTTGCAAGTTTTACCCAGATGTTGCTACTTCTGATCCTAATTCCACGTAGCCTTACAGTTCCCAGGACGAAAGGCCTGCCTGCGTGTTTCACGCCATTCACATTTTTGAGAGAGACTGACAGGCTACGCTTACGTCGGGGACCATCCAGTCCAATCAGCTCTGGTGATGGCGCAAGGTCAATGGAATAGAGAAAGTCACTCAGACCTCAGCTGGGACAATTTGAAGCATTCTGAAGAGAGGGACAGCAAAGCTGAACAAACCCTTGTCCCTGTTCCTCCCGCTCACAGGGTGGGAGCCCCGAGGATGCCCCTGCTGCACGGGAACTAGGAGGGCTTTGGAGGCAATGGTTGCAGTGTTTTTCCACAGATGCCCTCCTGTCAGAGGGACGCCTTCCCTCACTGCCTGTCCTGTGGGGGCCAGCGCCCTAGAGGGAACCAGCTCAGGTCAACTGGAGGAAGTCCAAGGTGGCCATGGGGGCGCCTGTGAGGAAGACACATCCCAAATCTCTAAGTGGGGGCGACGTGGACAGAAGGTTCCTTCCTGCAGGAGGGAAGGGCCACTGCCATACGATCCTGGCACCCCACCCCCTCCCTCCTTTCCTTCCCCATTTGCCTTCCTTTCCTCCCTCCTTCTCTTCCCCAAATATCTATCATGTTATGAGTCACACACCTATTTAGCAGATCATCCAGGTTACAAAAGGATTTTACATCTTAGCATCCTTGCTTCACTTAGCCTGGGCCGGCTCCACGCTTTGCTGGAGGAGGCAGCTGCCTTCTGGATGCAAGCTGAGAGTAGCCAATGAGACCCGCTTCCCCTGAACACCTTCCTGCGTGCCCTGCGGAGGTGCCAGAGCTCTGCCTTCCACCACACTTCACAAGGAATGTCCCAGCAGCTCGGGGGTGGGGGAAATATTACGTGAATGTAACCTCATGGGACATGAAACACAATCTCACAGGAAATCAGCTACGTAAGTGATGAACTATAAGTCACAATTCTACTTGTTCTGTGACCATGTCAACACGGCTAAATATCAAAATAGAAATGCAAAGCAAAGAGCTCATGGAATGTTCTGTCCTGAAATAACATAAATCTCTAATAGTAAAGAGTGGGGCATCACAAGGGGGGTGTGTATATCACCTCTTTATACATTCAGCTGATGAATACTTAGGTTGTCTTCCAATCTTGACTATTGTAAATAATGCTGCAATGAACGTGGAGTGCAGATATCTCTTCAACATCCTGCTTTAATTTCCTTTGGGTATATACACTCCAGATGCGGGGTTGCTGGATCATAGGGTAACTCTATTTTTAATTTTTTGAGAAACCTCTCTACTGTTTTCCATAGTGGCTGCACCAATTTGCACTCCCAACAGCAGTGCACGAGGCTCTCCGTTTCCCACATCCTCTCCACCACCTGTCTCCTACCTTCCTGATGGCAGCCATTCTAACAGGTGCGAGGCCACACCTCACGGTGGCTTGGATTTGCATTTCCCTGAGGAGCAGTGATGTTGGGCATCTTCTCACGTGACTGTTGGCCATCTGGATGTCTTCTTTGGAAAAATGTCTATCCAGTTCTTCTGCCCACTTTTAATCATATTTTTTAGTTTTACTATTGACTTGTGTGAGTTCTTTATATATTTTGGATGTTAAGCCCTTTTCAGATTTCTGATTTGCAAATAATTTTCCCAGTAGGTAGGCTGCCTTTTCATTGTGATGGTTTCCTTGTCTGTGCAGAAGCTTCTTAGTTTGAGGTGGTCCCACTTGTCTTTGCTGTTGTTGCTGGTTTGGTTTGTGGTTTTTTGCCTTTATTGCCTTTGCTTTTGGTGTCAAATCCAAAATGTCATCACCAAACAGACGAGATGGAGCTTACGCCCTCTATTTTCTTCTAGGAGTATAGTGGTTTCAGATCTTAATTTTTTTCTGATCTATTTTGAGTTGATTTTTGTGTATGATGTCACCTTTTTGCACGTGCGGACCCAGCTCTCCCAGCACCACATTCACTGAAGAGATTCCCCGCTGTGTATCTGTGACTCCTCTGTCACGATTCATTGTTCACATGTGCGTGGGCTTCTTTTGGGGCTCTCCTGTTCTGTTGATCTGTGTGCCTGTTTTTAGGCTAAAATCATACCGTTTTGATTCTTACTGCTTTGCAATACAATTTGAAATCAGGGAGTGTAGTATCTCCAGCTCTGTTCCTCTTCCTTAATATTGCTTTGGCTTTGGGGGGTGTTCTGAGGTTGCGTACGACTCTAGGAATTTTTTTCTATTTCTGTGAAAAATGCCATTGAAATTTTGGTAGGGATTTAATTAGATTTGTAGATCACTTTGGGTGGCATGGAACTTTTAACAATATAAATTCTTCCAACCCATGAACTTGGAATATCTTTCCATTTATTTATGTCTTCTTCAATTTCTTTCACCAACGTCTTTTAAAGTATTTCGTCCTTTTTGATGCTATTGTAAATGGGATTTTTTTTTCTTGATTTCGCCGTCTGTTGGTTCATTGTTAGTATATAAAAATGCAACAACTTTTTGTATATTTATCTGTACCTACAACTGTACTGAAATTGTTAGTTCTAACAGTTGTTTCATGAAGTCTTTAGGGTTTTCTGTTTGTAATGATCGATATCTACGTGATATCTAACAGGTCTTTTGTTTCTTTTTCTTGCCTGCTTTCTCTGGCTAGGGTTTCCAGCACCATGTTGAATAGAAGTGGTGGGAGTGGGCGTCCTCGTCTTGTTCCTGATCTTAGAGGAAAAGTGTTCAGCCTCTCGGCATTAGATACGAAGTGAGCTGCAGGCTTGTTACGTGTGGCCTTTGTTATATTGAGGTGCATCCCCTCTATCCGGTTTGTTGAGTTTCTTTCATAAGTGGATATTGAATTTTGTCAAACGCTTTTCTTGAATTTATTGTGAGGTGTATCACAGGTACTGATTTGTGGATGTTGAGCCACCCTTGAGTCCCTCAAATAAATCCCACTTGATCAAGGCGCATTATCCTTTACTGCACACTGTTGAATTAGGTTTGCTGATACTTTGTGGAGTATTTTGCATCAGGGATATTGGCCTGTAACTTTCTCTCCTCGTACTGTCCTTGTCTGGCTTTGGCGCCAGAGGAACGCTGGCCTCATAAAGTGAGTTTGGAAGTGTTTCCGCCCCTTCTGTTTCTGGGGAGCGGTGGAGAGGAATTGGTATGAGGTCCTCTTTAAATGTTTGGCAGAAACCTCCAGTAAAGCCATCTGGGTCTGCACTTTTCTTTGCTGGGGAGAGTGTTGATTACTGATTCAATGTCCTTACCAGTCACTGGTCTGCTCATATTTCCTATTTTTATTTAAATTCTTTGTTTTCATCCCAAAGTCTTTGAAATCTGGTGTGTTATTGACCCGTTAGCATTTCCCAGTTTTGACTGACCTCATTTCAAATGCTCCGTGGCCGCACGTGGCCGACAGCTCCCACAGGGCCCAGGGCAGCTTTAAACTGATAGCGACCTCACTGACAGTGTGGTGGTGCCCCCGGAAACTTAGACGGCAAGTGTGACGACTGAACGTCGTGCCCACCCCTCAACGTTCACATTGAACCTCTCGTCCCCAGTGAAGGGATTTTGAGGCGGGCCTTTGGGGGGTAATCAGGGCACATGGGTGGAGCCCTGATGAATGGGATGAGACTCCTATAAAAAAGAAGCCGAAGAGCCAGTTACCCCTCTGTCCATTACGTGCGGACACAGCAAGAAGACAACCGCCTGCAAAGCAGGACGAGAACTCTCACCAGAGTTGAGCGAGGCGGACCCTGATCTCAGCCTTGCAGCCTCCAGCACTGTGAGTGGTAAGTACCTGCTGTGGCTGAGCCACCCAGTGTGTGGCGCTTCACTGCAGCAGCGCAGGCTGAGGAAGACAGCGGCCGTGTCTCTACAGGCTCTGCAGGGGGTGGCAAACCAGGCTGACGGGCTGGATGCGACCGGCCACGTGATTCAACACAGCACGGCCTGCAAGGTCACGGTGGATTTTATATTTTTCAATGATTAGGAAAAAATATAAAAAGCATACTATTTCATGCCACCTGAAAATGTTATAAAATTCCAATTTTAGTGTGCGTAATAAATAAAGTTTTACTAGAACACAGCCATGCCCATTTACGTATGTATTTTCTGTGGCTGAGGCAGAGTTAGGAAGTTATCTATGACCCAGAAAGCCTAAAGTATTTACTGTGCGGCCCTTTACAGAAAAAGTTTGCCAGTCCTCGGGTTTAGGGTTGCCAGAAGAAAAATATAGGATGTCCAGTTAAATGTTTATCACAGATAAAGAAATATTTTTTAGTATGTCTCAAATATTACATGGAACAGAGTTATACGAAAAATATATTTCTCTCACCTAAAATCCAAAGAGAACTCGGTCATCCTGTATTTGTATTTGCGGGTCTGGCAACCCTGCCTGGGCTAGAACACGGCCGTCTGCCCACAGCACAGGCCCCTCCAGATCTCACCGCCGGAGAAGAGCAAGAGGCACTGATGGACAAACCCTTCGTGGGGGCGCCCAGCCTCCTCAAATCAGTAGCGAGCATTCTAAACCCCATCCCTCTGACCGTGAACTCCGTTCAAATGCACTTAGAGGGACAAACTGTTTACATAGTTACTGGAAAACGGTTTAAATTTTTATTTTATAAATGTTTTAAAAGACACAGTCTATCAGGCCTATGTTGAAAACCCCCCACAAGCAGCGTTCTTGCTTTTACACTGAGACGTTTAGGCACCCACTCTCGGCATGTGCTTCCGAGTACATATACTTATCCCTTATTATTGGCTTCCAGTGCTTTTTATGGTCAATTTCGTACTTTTACAATAGAAATCAGCATCCTGGGATGAAAACCTGATTTACAACACTTACGTAGGGAATAACAGGACCCACTTAAAAAGAGCCTGACTCTCAAGTATCCCCCAGGAATAAACTGAACCGAAATCAAGGGTCTGCAAAAATCGACTTCGGCCGCTTCTCCGCTTTGCGGGAGCCAGCCCTACACTTACCTGGAGAGGCTGAAAAGAAATGTTCCCTTCAGCAGAACGCGAGCCGGCTTATGTAAGACACAGGGAAGTCCTCCATTACCGTCTGGGCCCTGGGCCTTAAATATTTGATGCTCTCCTCATCATCTCTGTTTGTGTAATTTGTCAACGCCCAACAGGTCCTCTGCCAGCTATGCATTAAACCTATTTTCAAAATATGTCATTGTCAGTCCTTGGCACACTCATTACTTATTAAGATAAGAGGCCGGATGAGGCGAGCAGGAGGTGGCTGGCTTACTTAAACACACTTGACTTAACTGCAGGGAATCGAGCGATCTAGAGGGTCACGGACGAAGAGGCGTGGAGGGCCCCACTGCCACCTCACTGGGCAGGTGGAGAAACCGAGGCGCAGGGCAGGGAAGGGACTTGGGCAAGGTCACACAGAACTTCTGTGGCAGAGCTTAAAATACTGCGTGAGTTTCTTAAGCTCTCAGCCCTTCCCATCCTGCCCCTCAGTATGGCACCCTCCTGCATGTGCAAATTTGGGGAAAAGGCCCACCTCCCAGGTGTTACCTCTTTGGACGGCGGAATCGTCCGTGGGCACAACGGACTCAGTATGTCCCGAGTATGGAACGTAGATTGCTAATGCTGCTCAGAATGACTTCAGACGGCCTATAAACTTTTTAGAGCTAAATATTATGTTTATTCGGATGCGTTGCAAACCCTCATCCAAGTTATTACTGGGGGACGCGCATAAAGCCACGAATGGGCAGGTATTATCGTCACTTCAGTCAGAACTAAGTCACAACTGGGCATGTGATTGAAAACTCCTTTAAATATAGGTATCACACAGCTCGTGTTTACAGTTACATATATGTTTATCTTTGTCACTCCTTTTCAGAGCCAACTTCGGTAACTCAAAGGGAGAGATTAGCATTCAGAAACCAAAAGTAAAACACACAGCTCAGGATGGCACAAGGCTTCACAGACAGAGCAAGAATAGTTAAGGTGATGTTTGAAGGACTAGCATTCAGGGCAACCCTAAGACATAATACTTCATTAAATCTTATTAATCTCCATTTTAGTAATCATTTAAAATGCATATTGAAAGTTATAATTCAGTTATAATATACTATAATACCTAAGCAATGTATCCTACACACAAACCCAGAAAGATTCAGAATATAAATTCTTCCCCTGGTTGGTTGGAACATCGTCTTGTAAACCAAAAGGTTGCAGGTTCAATTCCCACTCAGGTCCCCAGTCAAGGTGTGTGCAAGACGCAACCAAGAGAGAGATGTTTCTCTCTCTCACGGATGCTTCTCTCCCTGTCTCTCTCCCTCCCTTTCCCTCTAAAATCAATAAGCATGTCCTCAGGTGAGGATTAAAAACAAAAGAATCTAAATTGTTAAAATGGTCCACGTTTGGCTTCACTGCCTCAGCCTCTGCTTGAATTCCCAGTCTGTAGCGCCAGCAGCTACATCATCCCACTCACTTCCCGAGATGCTCCTAGGAAATTTAAACCGAAGTGTTCACATCGCTCTGGCTCCCTGTGCTGGCCATCCCTGAGAAAACTGTGTCCGTACAGGACAGTCGTGGGCCTGCTTGAGTCGAGTCAATGAAATGAAGCTCTAATGGTGGAAATTCCAGGCATCATTAGGGGTGGGAAGAGGGATCATGGGTCTAGCAGTCCTGCAGCGCAGGCCTGAATTCTCTCCCTGTCGGGCCTGTCACCACAAGGCCAAACAAGAGCATCTCTGGGAATTGTTCTTTGGCCAGGCAAGTGGTACCCGGTAGAGGCAGCTTCAGAATTCTAATGTTTTCTTTGTAGAGACTTCAAGACCAAGAGAAGGGTGAGAATTTCAGTTGTTTTGTGGAAGCTCACGGCGATAATGAATGATTTAAGGTTATATGAGAACAATGTCACTGAACCCTTGAGAACAAGTTGGTATACATTAACTAACCAATTAATTAATAATCAAAGGAAGCACTAGCATTCAACACTTATTTACTCATGTAACAAATTTTTGTTGCATGCCCTCCTTGTGCTCTTAGGCTGGGGGGGCGGGGGGAATCAGGTGTTGATACACAGAGCGAGCAAGCCGCGGTGTGCTGCCCACACACGGCTGAGTTACACATTTGTGTGTGTGTGTGGAAGTAGTGTGAACACCTTGAAGAGGTGGTAAATGTTTAATGCGATTAGGAATAACTCAGTCTTAACAATGATTTTCCCAGGCAGTTAGGCTGAGTTGCCCTCATTCGGCTGCAGGTTCTCATGTGATCCTGCAGAAACAAACACAGTGCCATCAGCAGGGACGGTCGGCTTCCAGGCCACCTTTCTAGCAGCAAAGCCATCAACTGCCCCCACGTGCAGAGCTCGGCAAGCAGAAGGCCAGAGAGAGCCCGGAAGATGAGAAACCTAGACTAGGCCCATGTAAATCACAACACAGCTCAGGTACTCAGCTGAGGTACTTAGAAAATTTCCTACAAAGTGTCCCAAAGCAAGGGGACCCTGAAGGTAAGGTCAGGACTGGGGCCTGCTTGCCCATCCCTAAAATGTAGGGCCATGTAAGAGTGGGACCTGGTCAGAGAGGTCAGAAGCCCATCTCTGGCCTCTCCTGCATCTCAGCAGAAACAGGTTCACTGCCTGGCCTCTCTAAGAGCAAAACAGATGCTCGGAGGCCAAAAGGGCACCGTGGGGGGGCGGGGGGGGGGGCTGCCTTAGCTGCCTGCTGGGGTCAGGGCAGTTTTCAACATTTCAAAATATGGCCCCAATATGAAAAGCAGGCTTCCAGCTTCTCTTGAAAAGGTTTTAGGTCTCCCCACCTGGCAGTTAGCTGGGCATAGAGTACCCTGTAAATGAGGCAGACACTCCCTAACTCCCCCTGTAGCCTGTCATTGTATTTCCTTGGCCCTGCAGGCCTCTTAATTTGTGACTCTATGTACAGAAAATGGCAGGGAGAGAAAAGAAATAAAAAGAGAAGCGAGGAGAGAGGAAAGGAGAAAATGCGAACGGGGGAAAGCAGGAGGAAGTAAAGAGGACACCCAAGCACGGCGGGGGACACAGGCTTTCTTGTGGCCTGAGGGCCGCTCCCCCGCCGCGGCTGTGCCATGCCAGTCCCTCTGGCACCTGGGAGAGATCCCGCAGGAAGTCCAGGACAGGAAAGGGGGAATCAGACCCTCTAGCTGCGGCTGGAGCAACGCTGCACTGAAGGAGAAATAGAACGACGGTGTCCACAGTGACATCGAAGCACCTGGTCAAAGACTGGGCAGCTGTGAACTGTCCCAGTGGCCCTGGGAGCAGAGCCCACCTGAAATGCACGCCTCCTAGCACCTTCGTCCGTCCCCACCAGGCGAACACTTCCGGCCTGTCAGGCACCAATTTGCATATAAGTTCATGACATTGATGGTATTCTCTGTCCTTAACTCCATTCAGCTCCCTCGGTTCCAAAGACCTTCATGGGGGTCTGTCCCCTTGTCATGCGCTGGCTGCTGTGACCATGGACAGAAAATCCGGTCTGCTCAGGTGAGGGTAAAAATCAGACCGGCCACGTGCAACAGTGCACCTCCGGTGTCCGTGCAGGACGCCACCCCGGTCACACTGATATCGTCCCTCCGTGCATCACGGTCGTGGCGGTTCCATCCACATCTTGACAGAACAGCTCAGGAGGCCTGCATCCTCCAAACTGAGGTTTCCGGGACGCCCCGGGCACATTGAAGGTTTCAGAAGAGAGTCGAGAGGACAAGCGATTGGGATTCTGGAACGTCCAGCTGCTACACGGCGCTGATGTCGGACAAGCCAAGAGTGAAGACACGAAGAAATCCTGCTTCGAGATAAAGCGGAAGGGCGGCTGGGCTGTCCACCGCGTGCTCTTGGCACCGGGCTTCCATTGACTAACTCTCCATGCAATGATGGATTGGAGAGAAGAGCTGCGAACGGAATACGCTACCTACCCTTCCAGAGGGAGACAGAGCGTTCGTCACCTGTGTTACGCTCTCGGTTTTATAGTCTGCCGATTTCAACAGCGACAAGTTCTCCTATTAGCCTAAGAAGGGTAATTTTGACAAACAAATGAACATTACTCGACAGTTTGGGGCTACTTGCCTGAAACCTGGGTTCCCGGACGGGCCCTGTGCTTGGACGGGGGCACTGACGGTAGTAATCTGCATGTAATAGGCAGGGAGAGATTTAAGAAAAATAGCTCGGCCTGCGGTTGAGTCCGTTTCGGACAGATCATTATAAAATTCCATTATCACCACTACAAGTTGGACTATTTGTCATCACAGAAGAGATGACAAGCTCAGAAATACTACATTTGTTATTATCAGATGATAAATGATATTCCATTAAAGCTGCAATACATCATCGGCAAAGCCGCAAAGAAGATATCAAACCTATCAGCACTTGACTTATAATTTAATTTTCAAAAGCTGTCAACTAAAATTCCAAAGGCTAAGCATTTTCATTTTTAAAGTTCATCTTATTTATTTTGCTCATCTGTTAGTCTAATTTCAGTGATATGGCAAAAATAACTGATTATGTGTGATGTATAATTCTCTTCTTTTGATTAGGTAATATATCAGGTGTCACTTAGGTATTAAAAATTAAATGACAGATAATAAAACAAGAGAGTCCCATAAAACACACCTTATTTTGATTTACTCGTGGCTGAAATATAACTGTAAAGGACAGGTCAATATTTGTGAAAGACACACACACACACACACACCAGAGAAAAGCGTATTTACCCATCCCCGAGCACGCTCTCATGCCATCTATAGGGAAGCGGAACACGCTTTCCCATCTGGCGTTCGTAAAATCTTTTCACAGTTGAACAACGCATCTTAAGCTCAATTCTATAAATCATAATCACATATTCCTTTCGTACGTGCAAGTTTCTACGTTCTCCCTGATAGTATCATCATCACTAACATTAAGCATTCAGATGCTGGCGGGGGCAGCGACAACTCTTATCAGGTTCCATTGGGGCAAGCACAGAGACGCATCCCTTCAGTTATGCGTGTCTTGCTCACAATCGCAGACTTGCAGACACATCGGCAACGGTTTGTGGACAGCCTGATACGAACTCTATGCACGGAATCATCGAATTTGAGAGCTGGAGTGCGCCACTGCTCAATGACAGGCTCAGGAAAGGAAGAAACTTGCCCAAAGTCACACAGCAAGTTAAAGTATTGGGTGGAGGAGCCATGATCCTCGACTCTAATTCATTCGACATCACACTACGCTGACTGGCAGTGGCGTACGGGAAGTGGGATTCTCGGTACTCAGTGTTTGGCCAGGAGTCTGGCTTCCAGTTGGTGTTTCCTAAAGCTGTGTTAACAGAACGGAGGTACAGGGGACACAGCGATGAGTGAGAGGGTGGATGGATGCGCGGATGGACGGAGAGGTAGCTAAGTCATTTCCTAGCTCTCGAACCCTTTGTTTGGGAGCCTGGTTTATGTAAACAAAATCTCAGGAGGCCAACTCATTTCTAGCCTTGTGCAAACGTGCAATGTCAGATGCTGCCCATCACTGGGCCGGCATCTTCGCTCTGCCAGAACACTCCTGGGTACCTAACCCGGCAAGGGGGCCTCCTGCGCAACACCGAGTGGACCACAGTCAACTGTCCTCTGGGAAGTCAGTGAAGCAAAAGCACCGGTGACGCGCAAACCTGTCCAATCCGGTAAGGCTGCAGTCCCCCCTCAATGGCCCCGAGAGCCTTTGAGGGACATCACGCTTCTGCAAGACACAACATGGCAAAGGAAACATGAGAAAAGTAAGGGTAATGGGGCAAGTGTTCCAAAAAAACAAGTAACTTCAATTCAAAGGATTTTTTTTCTTTTTTTTTAAAGTGGTGGTAAAGTACACATCGAATTTCCCACGCGAGCCATTTGTGAGTGTGTAATTCAATGGCGTGAATTGTATTTGTAATATTGCACGACCTTCACCACGATCTAGTCCCAACATTTTTCATCTCCACAACAGAAACTTTGCACCCACCAGGCAATTACTCTCCACTTCCCCCTGCCCCCCACCCCAACACCTCTAATCTACTTTCTGGCCCCATGAAATCACCTACTGCAGACATTTCCTTTGAGTGGAATCACATAATGTTTGTCCGTTTGTACAAAGGACAACCCTGCTGAACTACAAAGGTGACAGAGATATCTGCTGCAAATACAGACATCTATACGTGAACGCATAACAGAAAGTAAATGTCCCAAGCTCGCCCTGCCCTGCCTCCCTCCTCCGCACCTCCACTCTCCCGGCGCTGGTAACAGTCTGGGGCGTGTCCCTCCCTGAGCTTTCCTAGGTGTGAGCGCTTACATGGCGTGATGACCTCTAAAAACGTCTCTGGAATCAGACCCCTGGGGTGTGTGACTTTAGGAAAGTTACTCCGGCTCCCTGAGCCTCAGTGTCTGCATTTGTAAAATGGCCTTGGGAACAACACCCTGCTTGTACACACAGAAGGAGACAAGAGTTTTAAAAGCACGTAACTCAGCACTGAATAAACAGTAACAACTCATTAAATGGCAGCTATGGACTACATGGGGCTTTGGTTTTTAAAGGCAAAAATGTGACATTATTCATGCTGCTCTACCACGTGCTTTTTAAAACTCGTTCCTCACTGGTGCACACACCGCTGCCCCACCCTTTAACTGCGGCGTACTATATGACAAGACTGTAGTCTGTTTTCAAATCAAGTCCCTCTGGTACTCCCATTTTAGACTCTAAAGTTAACGGAGCTTGCCGTTCCTGAGCCCGCGCTGTTCCCAGGGAGGTCAAAACCATCCCAGGATTCCAGGAACACGATAACAAGGAGAAGATGAGCCATTGGATGAACTCCAACTGAGTTCCAGGCACACAGTGGAGGCCTGGTCCTTCCAACCCATTCTGCCTCTGCTGGGAATGGTCCCCAGGGTGGACAGTTCCCTCTGCGTGGATGGGGCCGACGCCTGGCAGGTGGTGTGGGCAGCTGAGGAACTCCCCATTCCACGGCAATTCCCTGGGCCAAGGGCCAGCCCCTAATATGACCACCAGTCTCAGTGTGTTCATTTCCTCCTGTCAAATTTTGGTCCAAGAATAGATAAGAGAGAATAGAGGGAAGATACCCTGGTGAATGGGGACTTGGAGATAATCCCTTTCTTTCTCTAACTCTAACTTAACCTTTGAGTTTCAGGGGTGAAGCTGAGAAGCAGGGTCTTTGGTTTTTAAATGAGTAGGATTTCACCTAGAAGGGAAAAAACAAACAAAAACAAAAAACAAACCCAGAAGTATGGATTAAAGGCAAACACGCTTCAAAGCCTTCTGCTGTCTTCCCAATGTCTGGTGTGGAATGAGGGGAGGGCCTCTGTTCAAAGGGAAGTTCAGGTGAGGGTTTTCCAATACGCTACACCAGAAGCTGTTCACGTTGAATGTAAAGGAACTGGACAAGGACAGTCCACAGCCCACAGGGTCCCATGGAAACTGGGGCCTCCTGCCCTGTCTGGTCGGTGGGCAAAAAAGCCCACCTGCCATGAGATCCCGGCAATTAGGACCGAGTTCCTGCCTGCTGCCCCACTGCCCCAGAGGGCAGGCTGGCAGGCCTTTCCGTCGCTGGGCGCTGTCCTAACTCTAGTTAAGAACAGTTTCACATTCCAGGACTGAACCGCCCCTACTCAAGGAATTCACCAGTCCATTGAAAAAAGAGAGAGAAGTCAGGTCAATTAGCTTCTTCCTTTTCAAACAACAGATACTGAATTTATATATGGGAATCTAAATTCCAACTCCAAACATATAATCCAGTTGCATCAGCCAGCTTTATATTTCAAGTTTATAGGCTTCGACTACTTCAAATGAAAGTTCGATGAATGAAGATACTCTCGTTACACAGCGACATTTTTCTGGAGTGGCCAAGGCCCTAGGAAGTGGAATTTGCCCAGATGCCTCTTGTCAAGAGTTGACTTTTTTATTGCTTGAAATTCCATCTATCCTCTTAGATTATAAAAATCCTTCCCAGTCTTCCCAGTCACATTCAGGTCTCACTAACTCCATGAAATCTTCCCCATCTACTCCAAACCACCAATTTCTTCTTTTGATCAATTCCGGGCAACACTGTTTGGGGAATTCACCCTTTTTCTCATTGGTATTGTTCTGTTGGACTGTAAGTGCCTTGGGAATAATAACCACCGATCATTTTCCATCTATACCCATTACGTGTGCTAGAATCATCCTGAATGCATAGACTGAACTCAGTAAATACTCGCAGGTTGTAATCCAGAATCAATAATAAGAGGGGGAAAAATCCCCACCTGGAAGAAGAAAGACAATGTCCTCTTCACTTTTATCCCCAACAATGAAATCCTGGGCAAATGCTTTGTTTTGACATAGCAATCTTAAATCAGGTTGTGGAATTTCAGGAAAGGATAGCCTTTATTCGGTATCTGGCTGGGTTTGTCTCAATTCCTGCAAACCATGACTTGAAATGGGTTAGGTTAGTAAGTATCTGTGAGCTCAGATATGACCTCGAAGTAGAGCCTCTTATAAAGAGCAAACGTAGATGCTGGTAAACTTCAGGTGAGAAAACTAGGCAGAGGGAGAAATGGTCCGTATAAAACAGTCTTACCAAATGTAGCTGGAGTTATTTATAAAAGAAAAGGTTTCAACAGGGAGAGCCATCAGGAAACAGAATTAACTGCCTCTTGCAATCATAAACACCTCACTACAAAGGACATTTAAATAGGGACTAGACTACTTTCCTTACCTCATTTTAAAGCAAATTCAAGAATAGGGAAGGACAGAACCAAGGGCACCAGGAATATGTTTAAGATCCACTATAAAACTTTTACAGGACCTCTGGCCAGGGCAGGTGTGCACAAAACGTGCACTTCAGCTCTGTTCTGTGAGGGCCAGGAATGGGTACCTGCTCCCCACTTCCTGGTTCCCCTGAATCACAGCAGACCTCTCACAGGTCTGTCCCAGCTCTGAGACCCTTTGAAGAGCATACGATGTACCACTTTTACCAGGTTGTCACAATGTCACACAGTTATGACCTCAAGACAGTCCCTTCCCATCCCTGAGCCCAGGCATGCAACTCTGGGGACTGAGGACACTGAGTTAGATGGTCCGAGGTCCTCCCTGATGGGACATTTAGGGATTTCATCGATGCGTGGGAATCAGAGCTGGAGGACAGCTTAAAAGTACTTCAGCTCAAACACTTCAACTCAAGGAATCCTGCAATGAAAACCATACATTTTTCATCCAATCTGTTATTAACATCGGAAGCCAGTTAGGGTTTTTGGTGGAAAATGGCTTCAAAAGAACACAATGTGTTCAAGTGAGCATTAGAAAGGAGGAACGGGAGAGACAGGCCTGGGGTCTCTGACCTGGCACAGGGCTCTGAGGAACAGGGGACCCAGAGTGGGGAGCTCACAGGGAGGACAGTCCCCAGGCAGTCCCAGTGAGGGCCCGGCCCCTCCAAACATGCCCGAGAGGAAGCAGATGGGAAAGGGGGCCTGGGCATGCCATTTCTGGGCCTCTTCCCACTCGGGACGGGCAGCCTTCTCTGATGACCGTCTCTCCTCTGGTGCCACTCGGCCGTGTGTTCACTCCGGTGTTAGTTTCCCTAGCTGGACTCTTGATGAGCTGTCCCCCCAACCTCACACTGTGGACTCCCCTCCCACCCACTGCAACAGGGCTGTCAGGGGCCTCCCGGAGCTGACATGCAGGCAGCTCCCAGACACACCAGCCCCCCGCAGTCCCCTAAGGGCCTCCTTAGGAATGACACCCTATCAACAAGGAGGAAGAGCTGGTGGAGGACAGACCTCACTCTCCTGGCCCCTGCGGGACCCTCGCTGAGCTCTCTCGGGCGGTTCCCAGTGGGTTCGAGCCCGTTTCCCCACGGCAGTCCTCCCCTATTAGCACGCCCTTGCCCAGCACGTTCCCCTCCCTGTCACGCGCTCCCTGAACCACCATCTGAACTAATTACTTGTACCTGAACCTTTGTCCGGGGGCACTGTTGGAAGGACCACAGGCTAAGACATCCACTGAATGCAATGTCTATCTTCTGGACCCGCTGGGTACAGCCCCACTGCTGTGTCCCCTTTTGGGGCCTTGGGAGGGTAAACAATGGTGGGGCCCAAGCGGAAGTCGCTGGGAGAACCGCAGTCCTGAGCACTGTGCTCCCCCTCCACCCCCACCCCGGGCATTCATCTCTGTCTTCTTTTTCAAATTTGATTTTAAATATTTACAGCATCATACATCTTCCCCACCAGATATTACTAATGAACTGTTATTGTCTGCAAAACCGACCGGATGAGTGATGGCCAACTTAAAAAGAGCATCAATGTTTTATTCGTAAAATAGAAGCTGGAAACAGAAAATGCTCGAGCGTTTTTAGGCCCTTCATCATTATCATCATGGGCCCTCCAGTAGAGAAGAGGTGCTCTGGCAGGTAGCAAGGTCACACAGAGCTGGTGGTTCCACACGGCACCAGTAAACATTTCATAAACACGTAAATGCTCACGTCTGTTTAACTCAGTAAGTGGGGCAAATTTCAGGAACATACAAATTTTCAACCTGTAAATGTCAGTAAAGAGGAATGTTAAGTGCTTCATTGACAAAGAGAAAAGTCCACACGCTGGCCTGTCCTACCTGAGAGAAGGCTGTGCGCCTCTCCCACATCTTAGCTGGTACTTTGGGTTTCAGGTGAGAACCCAGAGACCGACCCTGGCAGGCATTTCCATCAGCCTCCGGGAGTTCACCTGCATTCCACCCCACTCTGCCTTTCCTCTCGCACTGCTTGCTCGCGGCTGTGACCCCTAGTCCGAGGCTCCCGTTCTGACTCTGGAAGGCAACAAAGTGCCAAACAGTGACCGGCCTCTGGGAGCCACACAGACCACAGTTCGAAGCTCAGCTGGCCTTGCCAGTTGTGTGACCTGGGGTACTCCAGATACCCTGAGTCTCCGTTTATCTTTTAGGTGGAGATAAGAAGGCCTACCTACTCTGCACCTCTTCAGTATTAGTGGTTGTTTATTGCCCAGCATGAAGTACAGGAACAATCTCTACTGGCTCTTTGGTTATAAGCGAACCTGCTTCATTAAGTGTTTTACACTTGCCAAATGAATTTCCCTGTTGCAGGTGTTCCAACCTAGCTGAGATCATGGCATTCGAGTGTGAAAGCACTTACATCATGGACTGAAGCCTTTGACCAGCAACAGGCTCCTTCCAGGGTGCCCAGCAGGGGCCTGGAGCCCACGCCCACCACACACCCTCCTTGGAGCAGCAACCAGCACATCCCCTCGAGATGCCATTGTGCTGAGCTGGGACTCCGAAGGGCAAGGACTGTCCTGGAGAACTGAAGCCTTGGACAACCCAAGACCAAGGGCCGGCACCTGGGGCTCCCTCCCAGAACTGCCACTGGGGGCTGTGTGCCCCTGGGGTCCCTACGAGTGAGAGCCTGGGGTCTAGCAGTATTGGGTTTGAAACGCAGCTTTGCTGATTTTTCTAACTGTGTGCCCTGGGAAAATGGCTGACCCACCGTCACTGGCTTCCCAGGCGGCGTGTGGGTCAGAAAGGCCCATATTCCTAACGGGATGGAAAACTGAAAGAGCCACAGGTACTTTGAAGGGAGAACGTCAAGAGGACGAGGCTTAAGAAAGGGAGCCTAGACTTCCCACGATTGCCCTGTCCTCGCTGGGTCCCCACAGGGCCTCAGGACCCACTGCCTCATTCCGTTCTTCTCACCGAGCTTTGGTCCAGTCTGCTCTCATTTGGAACAAAGGATGCTCAGTCACCAGAGGGCACTGCTCTTCATCTGCGTGATCCTCAGGGTTCAAGTGCCTCTGATGAGCGAGCCACCAGTGCTCTTTTCTCCTTGCAGGAAAGAAGATGAGTAAATCTCTTACTCAAAAGTTCTTTCCTTCTGTACCACATGACCTGTCCCAGTCCTCTCCCCCCAGAAGCATTTCAGCTTGGCTGAAACCCATTACCCACCTTCTCCCTTCTCAGGGAACTGGGGCAATTAACTCTGCTTTCTAAAGACATGGCTTCCAGGAGAGAGACTTATGGAGGTGGTGGCTGGCATGTTTCCCTGCCCACAAGGTGCACCGCGCCTCTAGGAGGTGGTCAGCATGCAGCCAGAACTCAACAGGGGCCTAGGAAGCCAGATTCTCACTCAGCAACCGCACCCGGCCACTCTTGTAACTAGACACAGATTCTGCCACAGCCCCTTTGGGTTTAAACTCTCACGGGTCCCTGATTATAAATCATCAAGGAAATTCTAACTGGGTGGCCGTGCACATAGTTAATTGAGTCATTTTTTCCCAGGATGTCAGCGTTTGCTGCTATTTCTATTCTGAACACTGACTCATACTGTTAATTTAAACTGTGTATGTAACTGGAGATTTCATTACCTTTGGCTTTCTTTTTGGTCCTAGAATATTTGATTTCAGAACAGAAAGAGGAAGGTAAAAAATACGTCTACTCCTCGCCCTCGAGTCCTTCAACTTGCACAAGTTTCCATTGCCCCGCTGGGGGAAATCTCCCTGGGGCCATTTTCCACCACGTAGCTCCGGGAATGTAGGACACGTGAGCCCGCTCGTGGTTCCTGCCTGAGAGCCAGAACGAGGACTCTACACCCGCCCCGACTCTGCCCGGCTTATCAGTCCTAAGATCAGAGAATGAAGCTGGGTGATCGCTAAGGCACCTTCCAGTATTGACATTTCAGGAAAACCACCCCGTGTTCGCCCTCTCCCGAGTGCGGTCTGCACAATACTAGTTCACTCCTTCGCCACCTCACTCAACAAGTGCTCCCTGAGCACTTCTCTCGGTGCCACGGACTAGCTAGGGGCTTGAAAGGCTGCAGATCGTAGCGTTTGCAAGAATGATGCCGGTGGACGAAGGCGGAGGTCTGAATTCTGGCTTCCCGTTACTTATCAGCTACAGGGACTTGGACAAGTCACTTCCCCTCTCTGTGCCACCATTTCCTGTCCATAAAATGTGGAGCAGCCTATCTCACAGAGTTGCCGTAAGTGCCGATGAGGTATCCTATGCAAAGTGCTCAGAACCATGCCTGGCATGCGGTATGTGTTCAGGTGCTTTTCTTGTTCTCATCCAAGTGAGCAAAACCCAACACTGTCCCTGTCTTTATAGAGCGTCCAGTCTCACTCGGGACACAGGTGGCAATCACTCGTTCAAACAGAGAAAATCGCAGCTATGGCACGGCTTATACACACTTAGTTGCTACGAGAGCCTATAAGAAGTGTGTCTGACCCCATCAGGGAAGGCCCCCCAAAGTCTGGACTTCAATCTAAAGAGTAACCAGGAGCGGCTCCCCAACATGGTGGAAAGGGAGCTCCAGGCAGAGGGACCAGCAGGTTCAAAGGCCTTTGGAGGGAGAAGGCAGGTAGAACGCTCTGAGGCTGACGCAGGCTGTCACCTGGGAAGAGGCTGTGCTTTCCTGCCTCCTTAAAGGTAGATGTGGACACACGATTGTTCTTGCCAATGGAATGTGACATGGGAGAGCGTGCTCTCTCTGCATCAGTGTGTCCCCACCTGCCATTGCTGATGCCTATCGGCCACACAGTCTGAGAAGTCACTGAACCTTTGTGCTTGTAGATGCTGAGATTTGGGGGTTGTTTGTTGATGCAGCGTAATCTGTCACATCCTGACTGATAAAGGAGAATAAAGGGAACATGCGCTGAGGGGAGGCAGGGAGTGTGTAGGGGCCACAAAATTAGGAACTTTGTAGGCCAAGTTAAGGAGGTCTGATATCATCCTAAGAGCAAAGGGAAATCAGTGAAGGATCTGAGGGGGAGAGAGCTGACCTCACATGGAGAAGAGAAGAAGCTCAATCAAAGGGAGCTGATTGGATAGACCAGCTGGGTGTCTGTCACACAGGCCAGGCAAGAGATCGTGATAGTTTGGCTAGGGTGATGGTGGCAGAGATGGGAAGTGGTAGATACCTTGTATTTAAGATCTAAGTAGAACGTTAAAACTGATGCAATTTTGGCAGTGAACTGCCTATGTGTGCTGAGGGGGGGGGGGGGTGCCCAGGTGGCTGGCTGGTCCAACCGGATAGGTGACTGGCCCACTGACTAAGAAAGGTCTTAATGAAAGAGGAGCCAAAACCAGGGTTTCCGTTAGCAAAAAATTTCTAGTTCCCAGGAATGGAGTTTTTGGCAGAGGACTTATGCTAATATTTACCAGCAAGAAACAACTCAACACTATCTGAAAAGGAAGATATTTTTTAAACAATTCCAAGTACTTCATCATTGATACAAAGAAAGAATTTGCTTCAAAAAAAATGTCCTGACTTCACCCAAGGAAAAACTAGGGGGGAAAAAAAAAAATCTGTGTCATTTTTATACAAGTGGGGGAATTTTCTTCCCTGTGATGTATTATAATAAAAGTATCAGACTTTTTACATTAAGAAATCTGCCTCTTCTGTTTGACTCTGTGGGAAGTCGTAGAAGCAACAGAAAAAGAGTCAGAGAGGCCTGTGTTTGAATTCCCCCCTCCCACTGACAAGCGGGTGATTTGGGGCAAGTTATTGGGCCCGTACAATCTCATCTGCACAATCGGGGCACTTAACAGCCAGACCTCGGGTGACTGTGAGAATTAGATGTGATAACATATGTGAGAAACTTGGTGTGGCCCCTGGGATGCGGTCAGTTTTCGTTCAGTGTTAACATCTTACTACAGGGATTGTGTAGCCAGGATACCTATACAGGAGTTCGTTACAGAAGTTCGGACCCTGGATAAACCCATCCTGTACTCTCTCCCTGTGGAGCTACTGTTCAAAACACTGTCAGAAACTGTAGCTGGTTGGGATCATAGCCTCTGCCTCAACTCCTCCACGCAGAGTTCAAAGCTGGATCGGGCAATAGTGCTCCAGCCCGAGAACTGAATGAGAGCTCTGGCAAGTGCAGAAGGAGGCACCAAAAAGAGAAAGATCGCAGCCCATCCTGACTCGGGGGCTGTCTCCTCGCAGGTGTGTCTGCTTCTTGCAGACGGGCCATGCACGAGGAGGACAGCATTTCCGGTCCCCCCACTTCACCAGAGTGACTGGCTGCCCAGCTGGAACACGTGGGCCAACGACACGGCCCAACAAGATCCGCTGTCAGATCTACTATAACCGTGAAGCACCGCTGTACAAAAATGCCGTTTCACGATCCCTGTGACAACTGTAAATGTGAAAACACCAGCGATTCCTATTGGTGAAGAAATTACAGGTGCCATTAATACCACTGCGGTTTATTTTGTACATTAATCATTGTAGATTTCAAGTGGAAGTTAGCTGAAACATTACTTTGTCCTACGCAAGCTCAATCTCCTCTCCCTTGGGCTTCTACCCACACCCCCTGCCCCCGCCCCAGGAATAAGGAGCTCCGACCATATAGACAAACCCAGCAGGTCACAGAGTATCGTTGCAGTGTTGTGTCATTTATTAGGCACTTACTGTATGTGCACTACACAGGGCTAAGTGCCATACAAGTTGCCATTACGGCCACAACAAACCTGTTAGGTAAGCCCGTCATTGCTCTCATTTTCCAGACGAGGGGACTGGGCCTGCCAGGGCACGTGGTCTGTCCAAGTTGGAAAGAGATGGAGCTGTGACCTGAAGCCCTGCCCGTGTCAGTCCACAGCCTGGTGCCACCCGGGACTCAGCTACAGCCTTGATTCCAGCCATGCACCCCATTGACAGACCCAGGCCTGACCGCTTTCGGAACAGATCCCCGTACGTGGGACGCAGGCGGCAGAGCCCCGCCTATCAGCTTGGCAAGGGACAGAATGTCCTGGAAATATTCAAATGTTATTGAGACCTTGTAACGTATTTAAGAATGCTTCAGGGGAAACTAAAACCTCCTAAGAGCATTGCTTTCTCATTGCCAACATCAGAGTTAACCCTTGGCTGCTTTCAGCTACTCAATGCCAATAAAAATAGAAGCCCAAAGAACCTCAGCAGCAGAAACTTCCCCTCCAGCTGTCTCCTTCCAGGCTAATGGCATGGAAATCTTTAAACCAGCACTGTTGAGGGCTTCCATTTTGACTTACTATTTAAAAAATCAGAATACTGTAAACTTTCAAAGGCTGGTTGTCTGATGGCAAGCGAATAGATTAATGGCTTCTTAGATTAATTTTCTTTTCTTTTTTTTACTGTTTGTTTTGTTTTGTTTGAAATCTAACAGCTATTTCACATCCCCAAGAAATTTAAAGTTGTTCTCCAAGCTCCGATCTGACATCTAACCAATTTTTGAGTCTGGCTGGGCTGATCCCAGATATAACTACAGATTGTTCACTGTCAGAGGAGAGATTTCTGCCCCTAGAATTATATGTTTGTCTCTCAGAGGATGCTCAGCGGAGCAATAATCGATAAGAAAGGGCCGTGTGCTCACTCACAACTGTCAGTGCTCCCCTTCTCTCCGGCTCCCTGCCAGATTTCTCTGAAAGTTAAAGAAGACAGAAACTTACTGGTTCTCATTATGCTTGGAGTGGGTTTAAACAGGATCACAAAAAATATACTGATGAATTGATACCAAATTCCCAAAGCTGTGTGGATTCTGCTTCTGTTCTCGGGTTATTATTCATAGTGCATGTGGTTTAATTTCCTACAAAGTCTGAAAGCGTAAGTGTTCCCATCATTGGATCCTAATCACCCATCTTCACGTCGCCTTAGTTGGCCGGATCAGCTCCCGTCACTCCGAGGAGACAGTAAGGTTTTGGACAAAGCTGACAGGGCTGGCAAAATGCTTTTTGTTCCTTGAAAGGGGGATAACGCTCACTACATTGGGTAATTTCCAAGTGGACCCTTGTAGATGGGCACAGAGCTGGGAGACGCTGGGCAGTCGGACGTGTCGAAGAGACTTAGGGATGTGATATAGGTAAGTCCTGAAGCATAGCGTGGGTGACCCACGCACGGTGCGTCCTGGTGATTGATTGTGCTTCCCTCTTTGGCACAGGTCAGGAGCACTTGCCAGAGTGGGCCAGTGTGAGCTGGTTTGTCCCAGGGAAGACTGACGTCAGGGTGGTTCCAACAACTCCCCAGGGTGCCTCCGTGGTGCCTCTCCGCAAGGAGCTGTTCACCCCACCTAGGACTCCATGGAAGGACTCTATAGCTGCCTCCTATAACGGAAAGCACAAAGATTCCACTCCAAGGCCCTTCTTAGCATGTCCATCATGGAAACTGCTTACTAACAAACCCCCAGACTCGGCCTCAAAAGTCCTGCATCTTCCACTTTCATCCTCTTGAAATGCAGGACCTTGACGGGAGAGGCCCAGGGTAGCTTTCCTGAAGGTGAGAGAACCAGCGAAGAGAGAGGCTCAGCACCAACTGCCGGAGGTGGGGTGAGGCTGTCTGGGGCCATTCAGCCCAGGTGAGCCGCCAAGTTGCTGAACACACACGCGCGACCTCTTCTGCTGGTCTTGCCCCAGATTGCGGGCCCACAACATCATAAGTGAAAGTCATTATTCTAAGCCACTAATTTAAGGAACTTTTTTTTTTTTTTAATGAGGCAATAGATCATCGATACAGGCATAAAACACCAGGAGAAGCTAGGCAATGCCTCAAGGTCTTCTTGGATGTATGCCTCAGGCTTT
This sequence comes from Desmodus rotundus, assembly GCF_022682495.2. NCBI lineage: Eukaryota > Metazoa > Chordata > Mammalia > Chiroptera > Phyllostomidae > Desmodus > Desmodus rotundus. Next base: position 4,773,094 of record NC_071398.1, read on the forward strand.
CCTTCCAGGTGTTTCAGCATCTCCTAGCGCCCACACCTCCAGGTGTGGAAGTTCTGTAATACTGAGAACTGGAGCTCTCTCAAGGTGTCTAGGAGAAAGGCGGAGGGTGGAAAGGACGGGGGTGGCTTCCTGGTATCAGCACTAGTCCTTGGATAGCTGTAGGGAATGACGATCAACTCAGCAGGAATTCGCTAGACCTCTTCTAGATGTATTCCCATAGTACTGAGACACCAAAATAATCTGATTCATCCCCAAATTTAAAGCCAATTTGTTGGGGAAAAATTAGGATGTCAAATAGTGAAACCATTTTTCCTTCAAAACCGGAGTTATGTCTTCTCAGTTAACGTTCCGCGTCGAGAGCACATCTCTACGGGTCTGACTGACAGCCTGCACACTGGGCCTCCTCCCACTTCAGCTCATGGCTGTCGCTCCCAGACTAAGAGCTGCCGGCAGGAAGCATTTATGGTATGTACATGGAAATATACCCCAAAACATATTTTCTGTGTAACTTCTATTGATCACGGAAACGCTTATGTGATCTGTGCGTTCCTCCTGGGCTTGCTTGGCGACACTGATCAAGCAGATTCCTCTGTGAAAAGCTCCATTGATCTGTTCCCGACAAGCTGTTAAGGCTGTCACGGTGGTACTGGCAGTCGGAACAGTGGGGCTCGCCCACCTTGTCTCTGTGAGGTGAGGCTGTGAGGATGAGGAAGACGAGGAACACAAGCTGCATTCTCCGTGCTCGGGAAACACCCAGGGACGCATCTCGCCACACCTTCTCCACGGCTGTAACACAGCAGCCAAGCCGTGGAGCATCTGCTCTGGAAAACCCACGAGAAACCCGTGAGACCAGGGACAGGTCTGGTCTCCTTGAGAAGCCCCATGCAAGCACACCGTTGCAGAGCCACTCCGCACCGCTCTCCTTCAGAATGGCAGCTGCCAAAAGCTTACAAAGGGAACCCAAAATCTGGACGGAAGACGATACACGTGCTCTGTCACGGAAAGTGCAACGGGCTCAGCAAAAGAACGCCAGATCACAGGTACCACGGAGGAGGCTTGGCAACTCCCATTTCTTTACAACAGAAACGAGTTAATAGCTTGCAAACCCAACAAAGAACAACAAGCAGTATTTCAACGCTGCCTTTTACAAGAGCTAAGCGAGTCTCCGCAGTTGGGTGGGAGGGAGAAGGGGGTGTCGGCGCTGGCAGAAGAGTCCGCCCTAGGCTAGAGCGGCTTCTCCTAAAGCACGTTTTAAGAGCCTGTTCCCCTGAAATGGCCTCAAAGGAGTTCCGTGGCGGTCCCACAGCGGGGATACTTGTTAGCCTCGCTGAGAAGAAGTCATCTCTGGGTTACTTGGGACAGAGATTGATCAAGCTAGCTGTCTCTGGTGTCTATTTGCTATGACCATTAATTCGATCAATGCGGTAAAATAGTTTAAGTTGCTCGTCTAATAATAATGGGTTAGGTCCCGACTCCGTCAATCACGAGAAAAGTGAGCGCCTCATGCCCTGCTATGAACCTCTCTGCCTTAAGGATTAGGTGAGAGAGTACGTGTACACGTAATTAGTTACCTGCAGATGATAAATACACCGGTGCTGCTTGCTATTACGCTCTTGTACGGGCACCTGTTAGGGACGCCCAGCTTCAAGCACGGTACAGTTTTCCTATTATGAAGGCAACGCCTCTGCTCTGTCTCGAAAGAGGAAGCAAATGTGCGAACCAGGATGCTCAACCTGAAATGGGACAAGAAAACAACAGATTGAGCACCTGTGTTAAAGTTAGAAATGCTACAAAAGGGGGTTATTTTATTGTTGTTATCCAGTGATGACAAAACTAAATCAATCCAGGGGCAATGAGTTAATGGTTGCGTTTTGATCAAAGGCTTGTCGATTGCCGTAACACAGGAGGCCAAGGGATCACGTAATCCTGACCGGAAAGGCACAAAGAAGAATTTGACCAAAACTGTGTTCTTCACGTCTGTAACGTTTTCTCCGACACCAATCGCACTGAATGTAAGCCTCTACTACAGCCACTTTCATCCCGCGGCACACGTAAACTACTTACTAAAAATTCTACAGCACACCACAAAGTATACTGTATTTTTTGCAGCAACCACAGAAAAAAATAGATATGATTTCGACTCCTTCACACTGCATGGCCATTGTTGTCGTGGCTGTTGTCACTGTTTTATTTAACAACCTCAGGGAAAAGAGGTCAGTGCCCCCGACTACACAGTCAGGTAGTGTATGTTTTAAAAATTCTTGCTGCGCTCCGGTTGAAAGCCGTGCTCTGCTACAGAAGTACCAAAGGCAGAAAGACCGAAAGCCAAATGTTACTTCCCACTGAAGCCTCACACACAGGGAAGCAGCTTTTGTTTTCACAAAAGGACGGCGATCATAGAGAAATGAGGTTGTTAACAGTGCTTTAAATTTGTAAAGACTACAAAGGATTTTCGCGATCGTTGTCCATGGTTGGGCTTCCTTCTACCCCTATGTGAGGCCGGCTGCTGAAGAGTCTCTGTTGTGTATTAGAGAAACCTAGGACCAGCGGTCATTCACCCCGCGTCACACAGAAGCTCCCGGGAGGCTCCACTCACCCCTGGGTCCTGGGTCCTCCCGGTCTAGTCCTTTTTTATTTCTAAAAAGCAAAACAATAACTCAAATTTGGGAGGTAAGCAAAGGGAAACAGGCTAAACATTTGCTGTGATATTGTTCGGTTGGCATCATCTTAACCCTTAGTGGGTTCGGTGGCAGGCGACTCACCAGGGAGGTGAGTGTAAGCGGGATTCCATCGAGGAAAAACATGAAGGTCAAGTCAACAGAACTCAAGACTAGGAGCTCCAGCGTCTGTCCTGTCACGGAGTCAGACCCGGGACTCTCTCCCCTGCCTGACCTGACCCCGTGGGCAGAACAGCACACGAGACTGTTCTCTGCACACACGCGTGCAACTCCCGAAAAGTTCAGCACCAAGTTTTCCAAGAAGAACACTAATGTTTTCTGCTTGTTGGCTTGTTTTATTTTTAAATCTTCTTGTCAGAAATGATCTTTTATCAAATTGCGGAATTCATATGTGTTCCCCAGAACCACTGAAACCAGCGAGAGTATAGATCTGTATAAAAAAGTGTTAATCATCTAGCTTTATGCCCCACAAAAGTAAAATACGCCAGCCTGCTGTCTTCCTAGTCATATCTTTCTACATCCGTACACAAGCGTCGTTAGGAGGGGTTGACCTTGTCATCTGGTGCTTTCCCGCATGACGGTACCTCACTGACCGCCCTCTGGGTCCTCAGTTAGAGACTTAACTCTCTATTCCAGGACACATTTAATGTTCTGCCATAGAATTACAACAGAATTTATGTAACCTCTCATTTATCGATGGACACCCATGCATTTCTGGTTGTGTTTTGTTTTTGCCTCAGCAAATAATGCTGCGATAGATGTCCTCGTGCATAAAAGTCCCCAGGGTTATTATTCCATTAGAATAGATTCCCATATCAGAGATTTCTGGGACAAAAGATATATATATATATGTATATGTATATGTATATGTATATGTATATGTGTGTGTGTATATATATATATATATATTTAATTTAAGGCATGTTGTCACATTAGAAAAATAAAATCCAGAAGAACTAAAGGTTTAAATTCTATTTTTTTCCTTTTTACTGAACAAAGATCTACAATTTAAATATAAAATCGTAAAGTCTTAGCCTCACAGAAGAGCTGTCACTGTCTACTCGAAGCCCCTGGCTACATCTGAAGTAAATGTGAATCCACACCGAAAACAGGATGAAAACCTGGCCTTTGGACTAAGCGTAAACCAGACTTGCGGGGAACTCGGCGAGAAGAAGGCCCCCCCCCGGGCAGCCTGTGCCATGACCCAGCTGAACACCACAGTCCGATCCAGTATCGTCGTCCTGGGTCTCCGGAGCAACATTTCTCAAGTCCATTTTGACATATTCTCAGCCAAATCCTGCTTCAGTCTTCTACATCCGCCGAAGACCTCCTACGGGGGTCCCCTGGCCCGGCACTCCCAAGGGGCACCTTTTGCGGAACACTGGCCTTGTTTGGTTAGCCGCAGGGGCTTCGAGATTCTCAGCGAGATTTCCAAACTCGGGGGGAGCACAGCTGTTCTAGTGACAGAGGAACGTTTAAGAGGCCCTGTGGGGGGCGGGCGGGGGGGGGAAATGAGGAAAAATGCAAGCAAGCAGAGAGAAAAGAACTGGAAAACAATGTTCGATGAAAAGTGCATTAAGTTTTTGTTCTGGACCGACCAGTGTGAATCCCCGATGTCCAGAATTATTATCTGCAGAATAATCTGTAAGGGAGGAGAGGAGACGGGCCGAAAGCAAAGCCGTGCTAAGTCTGGTCGCAGGGCGGGCAGGGGCTGCCCACGGGCCACTCGGTCACATTTGGCCAGGGTGAGACGCTGCTCAAAAGTCAGATTAAAAATAAAATCACCTCCCAATCTTAAATTCCTAAACCTCTCAATCAATCGTGGTTTCTAAAGCACCTAAAGAAAGGAAAATTTTGACCAACTGATCAAAGCCCCACTCAGAGTGGGACCACTGATTGAGTATCGACCTCAGCAGGCACTGTAATTGCATCTTATTGGCAAATCATTACTAGTTTCTCTTAGCGATAGAAGGCCCAGATTGAAATTACAGAGGTGCACACTTCTCTGGACCAAGGGAAAAACTTGCAGGCAAAAATCTCTCTCTGGCCTTTCTAGATGTGGCGGACACCAGGGGGAAGAGGCGAGGTTCCTCTCACTGGGAAGATGAGGGGTTGGCTCAGCAAGCCCCCCTGTCACTGAGGGAGATGGCAGCATGCCTGTTGTCATTCCAAGTCCTCAAACTTTTCAAAATTACAGCTGCAGTCCCCCCTCCCACAGCAAGCCTCCTGTGACATCCTTTCTCTCACCTCCTTCGCCCTCTGCTATTTTGTTCTGGTCCAATGCGGCTCAGCGGTCCGGGGCTCAGGCTCACACTGTGAGGAGTATTTCACACGCATCATCACTTTTAATCCTCACGACAACCCAACAAAGTAGTGTTAACATCGCTACTGTAGAGATAAAGAACGTAAGACTTAGAAGTAGTAAAAAATTAAAATAAGATGAAAATAAACAGGGAGAAGCTCTAATATTCCGTATTCCCCAGCAGGCAAGGACGCGCTTTCTGGGAAGCACGTGCCGGGCTCTGCGGCCTGCTGCTCTGGGGGGAACGGCAAACTGTCCGTGGAGGGCCAGACAGGGAATATTTCAGGCTCTGTGAGCCAGATGGTGCCTGTGGCAACTAACCAACTCTGCTGTGGCAGTGAGAAAGCAGCCGTGGAAAATAATATGTGAATGGGTGTGGCTGCATCCTGATAAAACTTTATTTGCTAAATCAGGTGGAAGACCAGAGCTGGCCTGTGGTTGTCGTTGGCCGACCCCTGTTCTGGAACGTAAACTCCTTGAGGTCTGGGCACTGTGCCCAACGGGCACTAGAGAAACATACAGGAAGTCCCCTGTACCCATGATCTGAGTCCAGAGTCCAGGTCAACATCGCCCTTCGCACTCCCCCTAAGAGATGGCTGTTCGGCCACAGCTCAGGCACCTCTGGTGACAGGAGCCTGTACCTGCTCAGGTCACACTCATCTTCATCAAGGCGCGTGGGGAGGCTTGCGGGTGTTTTTATCATTAGACCTCTGTCTGTTGCGCTGATGGAACACTAAACTGATAGGTTTTAACACACTGAAATCTTGACGCGGTGAACACCTTCTGTCCAAGAAGACTGGAAGGTTTCTTCTACTGAGCAGTATTGTACACGGTATTCTACATGCAGCCACACCAACCAGGGAGCATAGGAACCTCAACTTCAAACAGCTCCTCATCCAGCTGGGAGGCTCGGTAAGACTGATTTCGTTCGCCTTGCCCAGTGTAAAAGTATCTATGGACTGTGTACACACTTCATATAATATGCATGCAACTATTTTCCTGTTGTGTTCTTAGAATAGAAGCAATCACAGAGCTGAAAACTCGTGTTGAATTTCCATAGAAGGTGAAGCTTCCTAGAACGACACCCCTCCACCTTTCCTTTGAGTCGGGCATTCGCTCAGCACACATTTATCAGCGTTTGCACCGTGCTCGGCCCTAAGGAAAAAGTAACTATGCATATCATTCAGGTCCTGCCCTCCACACATTTGAAATGCAATTGGAGAGACAAGGCGTATGGTCTCTTGGTCCCCTACCCGTCAGGGCCCTTCTGAGAACATCCGCTGAAATTAAAACGGCAGAGGAACTCTCCGAAATTGTACCGATGTCGAGGTGTTTAGTATAAATTTTAAAATATAAGATGTAAGATGAGTATATTTTTATTTTGGCCAATATAAGAACTATTATTTGCATTTATGTATTGCTTTGTAATCTTCTAAACACTTTGACATACCCTCCTTCTGTGACGCAGACATGACAAGCGATGCTACCGCCATTTTACAGGTCAGGAACCAGAGGGCCGGAGAGGGTGGACATCCGAGGTCCCACAAGGCGATGGTGCGGCAGGAACAGGCACTTGTCTCCTGGTCCCGAGCTCGTCCCTCATTCTGTGTACGGACTCGTGAATGCACCTAGGTCCCCAAAATGTGGCCTTGGGCCCTGGTCAAGGCTGCCGAGAACAGAAGCCCTCTCAAACTAGCTCCGATAAAGAAGTGGATCCTACATAAGGAAGCCACTTGGAACGCAGAGGCCACAGTGCGGCCAGGTGTCCTGGGAATTTGGCAATTCCAAAGGAAGCACGTCCTTCCATCTCTCAGGGTGGTCTGTCTCAGCTCCACTTCTCGATCTCTTCTCTCTCTCTCCCACCCGCCCCGCTACTTGCAAGCGGCCCGACCTGGCTGCCAGCCACTGGCCCTGAATCTACATGCCCCACCTTGGCCCCACCGACGACTACGTCTAATTTCCCTCGTTCAGCTACAACAGAGATAACCGGGCATTGGTCACACTGTCCTCACCAGGGGCTGGGCGAGGCTCACCCTACATGTCTGGAGAGAGGCTCTGGCAGGCCCGGCACGCCGAACTCTTCTCATGAGGTGACGGTAGAAAGTAAATGAACTGTCCCACCGAGGGCACTTAGAGCAACGCCTGGCACGTAGTAAAATGACGATAAATGATAGTTATTCCTGGGAAGTTTCACCAAATATTCATTTTACTCGTGTCAGTTCAGCCATACATACTCAGAAAAGGGAGAGAATAAGACGACATTTCAATCCTACAGCCCCTGGGCCTAGCATTCCGCCCAAAGGATGTTGCTGGGAGTGAGTATGAGTTCAAAGGCAGGCTCTGCCGTCCCCTTTCTGGGTCTCGGTCCCTCTAGGTCTCCCGAAGTCGAAGCATCTCGCCGTGTTGCCTGGGACTCCAATGTTTAAAGATTGGTGTTTTTTGGGACAATATGGCCAACTTCTTCCTCTGCTGCTCAGCTGCCTGGGCCCACATGGAAGGAGAAAGGGCTGCCTTTGGAAGTCTCCTATGAGCCCCCTTCCACAGTCGACACTTAGCTTTTCCTCCTTCCCTCTGACTCTGCCAGAGCCTCACTCCTGCTCCCCGAGAGCTCACTTCCCAGACGAAACTAGCTGCATGGAAACCATCGCCCCAACCTGTGTTGGGGGGATCCTTGTATGAGAAGCCCATCAGGTTATTTGCCCGGATGTTCTTCTCTCTGAATGTACTCTCCCTGGTGTGTCACTCACCCCATGGGTTCACCGCCCCCTTCACCACGATGATTTCCAAACCACTCCAGTGGACCAGACCTCCGAGTGAAGCCTTCGACAAGTCACTTTAGGTCTCGCCAACAACGTCGACGTCCACGTGTTGAAAAGGGAGTCAGTCCCACTACCCACCGCCTTCTTTCTGCTGCATCACGTATTTCTGCTCGAGGTGTCCAAACAAAGCTTACTACCCAGAGAAAAAACACACACACACTTGCACCTTCATTTTCCAGTCCATGGCCCACGTGGTTCCAGCAGCGCACTCTTCAGAGAGAAACCAGAGAGGGTTCTGTCCTTGCACCTGAAGAAGCGGCTGCGGGTAGTTAGGAAGATGCCCTGTTGGTGTAGCAACCGTTTCAAACTGATCTAGTTAAACCGCAGGATGGTGAGCAAAGCCAGTCAGGGCAGCAAAGAGAGCAGGAACCACCAGACCTGTAGGAGTGGAGCTCCTGAGAATACACCCCACCTGAAGACCCTCGCAAAAGCCAGGTGTCATTACCGTCCGCGGGTTCCCTGGGCGGCCTTCCTACCCTCCTGCCATTTCTGTCTCCACGCTTCGTCGTCAGGGCTGCTGTGATACATCTCACAACACCACAGGACTTCGTTTCGGGGTGTTCAGATAAAGTTTCTGAATGGAAAGCTCTGTAAGATGCTAATTACAGCGGGATGTTTAGTATTACTTTGAGTGCAATTTTATCCACCTGTTGACCCCACATTATTCTGCAAATGAACAGCCTATGGGCAAGTACTGATCTTTGAGTGAACAGAATAATCGCGGATACACACTAGACACGTGCCGTACAACACATAGACGTGTATAAGGTATGCTGTTTATGTACATTTTAACAGTTTTCGAGTTTTTTATGAGAAGTTAATAATGGCAGAACTGGATTCTTCTAGTGGGGACTGCGCCCAGCTGAAACGCTCACCTTCTGGAGGGCTGGACATACACTCGCTGACCATTGCAACGGCCCGAGAACCACCCACCCGAGACATAGCGCGTGCCCCCGTGTCTCCCAGCCCCTCGGGACGCTTTCAACCTGGACTGTTTTAGCCGACGTGCAGCTTCAGTTACAACACGGGAAGGGCGGCTTGCCGTCAGAACAGTCCACTGTTCCTCAACTTGCCAGTTTGGATAATTAGGAAGTATGTAATGTATTTTAGAAGAAAAAACATTTTAAGTTAAGTGAATAGCATAAGAACCACATGAATAAATAGGCTAACTGCAAAGAACCTCAGCCCGCTCATGAGGTAGGTTCTTGGAGTATCCTTGTAGGTGCTGCCCTCCGGTTAGCGTTTACAAAGTGTGAGAACCACACTGAATAGTCAATGTATACAGTGCTCTGCCAAGCACAGTGCGTCAGCCGGGTCCTCACCAGCCACTGCACAAGGCATGCTCGTCATCGTCGCCATGCCACAGCGAGGACGCTGCGGTGCAGGGACGGTCAGGGACTCGCTCTTCTCCATCAGTTACAAGTGTTCAGAGCCTTTCACTCAACAATGCCCCTGCTGGGACTTTCCCCGACTAGTATATTTCCAAATATGAGAAATTACTTATGTGTCAGACCATTGACTCCAGTACTGTCTGTAATAGACAAAGACCTGGGCAGCTTGTTTCTCCTTGTGAGTTTGGTAGGTGTGTCTTTCAACAAATGTGTCTGTTTTACCCAGGTTAGCGGAAGAGCTGTCCATGATCCTGGCATCTTTTTCAGTGGTGTATCTCAGACAAATGCTTATATTTCTTTCATGACTATTGAAATAGCATTGACATTGCCTTTGTTGAGCTAACTTTAACAATTCTTATTCTTAGGAAGCTTTCCACTTAATCTGTTTTGAAATTGGCATAAGACTGCACAAAATACTCCTCCTTGTCCTTCTAAACTCTTAACACTTATAGTTACACTGTTTAGTCCAAACGTTTTGCCCCTCTCTCGTTTCTCCTCCTCTCGACTTTCGGGGAAGACGGGGTCACTTGGACACTCTGGAGGAGAAACTTTTGATTTATTAATTGCACTTTGTTTCCTAATTGGTTGAATTCAGCTTTCATCATCATTAAATATCTCATACTTTTATTTGGATTCTTTTGAAATTATCTTTGGTTTCTTAAGTTAATCTTTTAAATTGGATTTTGATTTTTTTTTTAAACCTTTCTTGTTTAATAACTTAAATACCCCCAAGGAGCTACATACTTTTCTAAATCATTTGCGAACTTGGGTGTGAGTCTCCCTAAGAACCCTATACTTTAGAATTTGTTAACATTTTCTTTATGTCCGTATGGTCAACACTGACCAATGTTTCAGTTATTAGAATGTGCATTTGCTACAGATCAAAAAGTTTTCTATGTATTAATAAATGAGTTACTAGTGCCCATCTCTTAATTAGCATTCTCTTTACTTTTCCTTCATTAAAGACTCAATTCTCTTCACTTTCTGGAAGCTCCTCTTAGGGACTCTTTCTCGGGAGGTCTCAAACGCAGAGCATCTGGACACAGAGCCAGTCGTACCGTGTGTGCAAAGTCCCTCTCGGTTCCGTGCCTCGGAAAGCAAACCGTCTGACTGTTCTGCTGGCCGCAGGCAGTGACCTGCCAGGGAACTCACTCTGATTAAGTGTTCACAGCATAAATAAGTTGCTGGAATACACTGAATTTCTGGAGTAGAATTGAATCTCCACGAAATACAAACAGCAAGTCAGCAAAAGAAACAGACTCTTCCCTGTATTTCCAAGGAATGAGATTCCAGTAGGAGACAATGGAGCCATCCTACAAAAAGGGCCAATGAACAGTGAACAGACAGCACCTCACCTGGATTCATTTGTGCGATATGCCTCCTGGGCCTCCCCTGCTGCCTTCCCTCCATAATCTCTGCTGTGCTCCAGAGTCAAACTAATTCAGGCCAGGACCCTTGCAGAACTTCACAGCCGACGGTTCTGCTTCCATCTCTGACCCTTCCCAGCATTCAGCCCCAATAACCTGTATTCTCGAAGCATTGCTCTGCGGACAGCTTGCCTTCAAATTTCCCCACAGAATGAGGTCAAAACTCCTCAGACACTAAAGTTCCTCTTTTCTAACCCTTTCAACCCAATCATTTCCATTAACCCTAACATCTTCCCAGTCTGATAAATTCATAAACTGCCTACCCGTTTTTTCACTTTCCCATCACTCAGCATGTTCAAGCTCAAAATCTTTTGCTTCTGGAAATGAAAATTGGCACTGAAATAAAGCCTGCCATACTCGGAGCCATGGTTCTGTGATCGTTTGGGCTCCCCCAGACCCTGCGGTGGGTGTGTTACACTGACTTTTTTCTTTAATCTTCACGACATGTTAGTAGGATCGGCACTGTCACTGTCACCGGCCAGTTGACACGGAAGGACTTGGGTGCTTAGAGCAGCCGAGTCTGAATGCAAAGAGCACCGAGTGCCCTCGGTGAAGCACGGCACTCTCCCTGGGTCGCCCTGCCGCGTCCAAGAGACCCCTTGCAGCCTAGACCAGCCATCCACATACAGCAGACGCCAATAATCGTTTGTAAATGAAGGAATGAATGGTTGAATGACTCAGACAAAGAGGAAATGTATGGGGAAATGCTTCAGAAATTATAAACTATTACGCAAATGTTATTTTTCATTCACAAAATCCTCAGTGTTGAACTGTTTTTAGGAGAGTGAGATGTTTTTCCTCACGTAATTCTACTCTTTGTATTAATAGACGCTGAGTAAACACTGATTTACTTTTTGTCAGTTTTCTTTACTCCCAAGCCCAGGCAGAACCTAACCTCCATTAGGTGAACTTCACACCCAATTGGCAAATAGTGAGAAATTAGCCAAACTGAAATTAGCCTTCTATCGTGCACACTACTGGAAAGTCAGAAGTTCAAAATGAAAGACTGTGGGGTGTGTGCACGTGTGTAGGCGCGTGCATGTGTGTGATGTGTGCGCGTGCATCTGCTCCCCATTTTCAAACATTTAGTCTTGCTAGGTGTGCGGCGTGGACTAGCCTCAGGAGTCTCATTCCGACCTTGCGCAGTCGCACCCCCACACAAACACCAGATGGCAGTGTTGCGCAACTTTCAGGCGGCTGCTCCAGGAGCAGTAGCTGGGCATTGGGCTTTGCTACTTAGAGACCAGGGGAAGGGGGCTGGACGGAGGAGGGCAAAGGCGGGAAAATTGGGCCAACTAGAATAGAATAAACAAGGAGTTTTTAAAAAATAAGAAGTAATAGTCATTTATATATGCAAACACAAACACCTTTAAGGGCAGGCCCATTGCAAAGAAACCGTCATTTGAGAAATTATACAGCATCTTCTGCAGATGCAACTGGGAATCCAGGGCTGGAGCCAGCGCGCACAGGAGGGACAGTGGAACCGCAGCGTTCTCCTGGCCCAGAACCGGAAGGCAGCGCTCAGAAAGTACCGGTCTGACTCCTTTGTCACAACTGCTGTGAGCAAAAAGCAGAGGATGGTCAGACCCAATCAGTCCTGCCTGACTCACGGACACCGCTTCGTATTTGCAAGCCACGCGGTCCCCAAGGCCAGGCAGAATCTGCTCGCTGCCTGCTTGTGCAGCCTCGTCAGGAACCGCTCAACTTTCTCGCCCTTCCAGCGGACCCCTCTCTACTCCAGGTGCCGTGTCCCCTCAAGACTCAAAGGTTCTGCTTACAGTGCTCTCGTCACGCCCTTAGCTCCCACTTTAGATCCCAGCTCACAGGTCCTGGCCCAGGAAAGGTCAGGCCCCAGAGGTCAGGTCTCTTCTTCTCTGGTCTCATAGCACCCTTTAATTTTATTTCATAGGCTTATCACAACTTGCAATTACATATTTATTTGTCTGATTATTTGACTAATGCCTATGTAGTTGACTTCAACTGAGGTGTACACTCCATCAGAGTAGAGAACACAGCTGTTTCGCTTATCACCACGTCCCCATTACCTAGCACAGAGCTTGGCACAGAGAAGGTCCTCAGTGTTATATGCTAAATGTTAAATGGACAAATGAATGAATAAGTAAACTGGTGTACAAACATGTGAATTGATTTTATCCTCTCGTCCTCTGAATAGACTTCCATGCACAAAGGAATACACAAAAGGTAGGGTGGAAGTAGGGGAGGCACCCCAGGTGGCCGGGAGTGTGATGGTCATTATGTTCCCAGGAACCTGGGAAGAACTTGCAGACTAAGAGGCCTGCGGAGATGCCCTGTGGCCCGGGCAGCGAAGACTTCTGTGCAGGCAGCAGGTGCAACTAGCATGTGCGGGGCCTGTCCGCAGTAAGGAAAGGAGGCCAGGGTGCAAACACGTGAGGGATCCCGGCCTTTCTTCGAAATAAATTATTTGAAATGTACAAGAGGGGACCCCCCAAAACCAGGAATTATCTGCTGGAGGGCAGGCCCCTTGTAGTACAGGCTTCCCCTGCTAGGTGAGAGTTCTAGAAACCCATCTGTATCAGTGAATCAGCCGGTGCTGTTGTGAGAGGCTGCATTCAGCTTCAGTGAAAATTTTTTTTTGAAAACTCTTCCAATGTGTTTGCCAATGTCACAATGGGTGACTTACAAGTACACCTGCCCACACTGCGCTGAGGGTCCAGAAGTTTTGGACCAAAAACGGCATGACCCCTGTGCTCCATGCTCCCTACTCACCCAAACTCACCCAGAGAGACTTGTCTGTTTCCCTGGATGAAAAAAGTCCTCAAAGGGAAATGTTTTGAGGATGTGGAAGAGGTAAGACAAAAAATGGCAGATGCACTAAAAGGCATCAAAATTAACGAGTTCCAAAAACTGTTTTGAGCAGTGGAAAAAACGCCCTGATAGAGTGATTCAAATGGAGAGTGCTTTGGTGACTGAAGCTTAAACAGGGAGGAATAAATACACAATTTTTCATAAATAAATTCCTGGGCTTAGGTGGGTCCCCCTCGTATTACGTCAAAGAGGTTACAGACAGAGATAAAGAAAATTGGGCTGAATTTGTTTTTTCTGGGACATCTGCCGAAAGCGGGGAAAAAGCCTGGCTATTTTCCTTTCTTCCACAAGATGGGGCAATTGGAATGAGTTCCGGTATGAAAGGGCTGCTCTCCAGAATGCCTGCTCCGTGTTTGTACGGTTTGATCCAGCGAGACCAGAAAACTGCAGGTTTGAACGCAGGCCTAGGACAGGCAGGAGCCAGGCACAATTGGGGGGCCTGAGACACACGTCCACTCTGTGGTGAGGCCAAAGGGACACTGCCCAGCGTCCGAAGCCCCTCGTATTCCAGCCCCAGGGAGCTGCACAGGTCTCCAGCTCAGGAGCAGCGGCCACAATTTACCACGCAGAGAGAGTCCCTCACATTAGGAGGAAATTCTAGATGAGATAATGACGCCTACTTTGAACTAAATTATTTTAATACGATCAATCACCATGTAAGAATTCTGCCTCTTAATATCTCAGCTTGCTGCTTAAAGCCTGCGATGATCTCATTGGGTGGAATATTCCACGCTGCATTAGATCAGGCCTCACATGAAATAATTATGATACTAGAAACTCGGCTTTTCTTTTTCTGCCCATGACCTGTTTGCACATGGCCCTTCCTGCTTCTCCCTGCCTATAGGCCTGCTGCCAGACCACTGTGAGTTTATCCCCGGAAAGAACTAGGGAGAAGCGGGCTCCACAACAATTTCCAGGTTAAACTAGCACTCTTCGGAAAGATAATTCAGACGTGCGTGGTATTTTCGCCATCATCATTTCATTTGGTACATTTCACCTTACACCTTTCCAGTCTACCTCCATGAGACAACAAAACAGTCCAAGCGGGTCCAGTTCTCATAGGGTCCCACTGACCCACATCGCTCAGGGGCAAAACAATTCTCTCTTCCTCCAGCGCCCTCATCTGTGATTCACCCTCTTATTGGCTCAGACTGGGTCATGGGTCCATCTCTAAACCAACCTCAGCTAGGAAGATGGGTGTGGCTTATTGCTTAATCTGATCAGAATCCCTACCCTGAACTGGGAATAGCATCACTCTCCCCAAAACTCTCATTGTGCAGAATGAGTGAGCAGGGGCATCGCCCCAAAGGAAAGCCAGGAGGAGGAAACAGATTCTGGGAAATTGTAAAGTACATCTACCTTTTCCAGGAGTTTAATAAATCATCAAACATGGTCTCTTTGAGTAAATTGTAATTTGTGAGGGTTCTTAGGTCTATCTTGATTGCTGTACAATTATAAGAAAATCTATTTCAAAATTTCCCGAGGAAGGCCTTAGGAGTTAGCTTTAGAAAACTTACAAGCCAGATTCATAGATCTGGTGCCTAGAAAGCACCATAGCTCTATAGCTATAGGATTGCTCCATAGCTCAATAGAGTTCAGACTCAGAGCTGGTGAGTATTAAGAAATTACAGGTGGGGGAAAACTGCGAGAACAGAAAACTTCTTGGGTTGCGATTTTCTAGGTCCCTTATGTGAACATCTACAAGGAGAAAGGGGACCTAACTGAACCTCAGAGCATGTTCTGGCCACCCAAGCACACATTTCTCCAAGCCAGTCTCCTCATAGGTGGTAAGAGCTGCCCATTTCAGTGTTTTGTGAGAATTACAGGTATAGTGTAGATAAAAGTCTTTTTTCTCCTCGATCTCCCCTGCTTTACTGAGGTATAACTGACAAAAAGATTAGAAGATATTTAAAGTGTACAATGTAATGATTTGATACACATATACACAATGCAACGATTCCCTCCTTTGAGCTAATTTGCACAGCCGTCACCTCATATATTTACCTTATTTTTCATGAGGACAACTTTGTTAATGTAAGTGCTACACAAATGTAAGAATTATATTGCCGGGAATTTTACTTATCCGTAGCTTTAAGTAGTCGTGTCAACAGAAAACAGGTTCTAGACCGACCTTCCCCAAATGGGTGGGTGCAGTTACATGCACCTCATTTGCACGGATCTCCCCTTAGCTCCACTCCACTGAGCTCCGCCCTCTCGGGCCACCAGCTGCCCCCCACGCAGGGCACAGCACACTTTTGTACACAGCAAATAGCGTGCCTGGGTATACACACTTGTTTGCGGGATTGGCTGGTTAGCCCCACTTGCATGGCAGACTGTTAAGAACTACCAAATACAAATCTAAGATGTTGCTGTTACACTTTATAAAAGAGCTAGAAGTTCTGAAATGCAATGCCTGCCATTGCTAAATGGGCTGAATTGGAAAGAATACCCTTACGCTACAACCCCGTTCCAACTGCCTCCTGGGTACCACTGCAATAGTCCGGTAGATATTTCCAAGAATAGCTCTGCCTGAGGGACAGGGAGTACAGAGTTAGAAACATCTTCGTGGATGTGGCTGGCTGGGTAACATGGCCCAAACGTTATAGTTCCTAGAAATGTCAGCTAACTGCTCACTGTAAGAGTTGGACGTGAACGAAGGAGTTACAGAAGGAGCAACAGTTAAAAGCAACACAGTCCCTAGAACGCAGGCAGATTTTCTCTCACTTTTCTCTCTCAATGGTGATCACTGACGTAAGACTCTTACATTTTTCCAATGTGAAAATAATTCACTCTGGTTATTTTCTTAGTGTCTGAAGTTCTATATGAAATTACCCTTGTGAACCCATAATGCTTCTGAACTTTAAAGAAAACAACAACAAAAAAGTTTCCCCTTTATCTTTCTGGGCATGAAAACCTGTAATTAACTGTATCAGAGCGAGGATGTCATTCTCATCATCTTAGCGCTACTAAGTGAACTCCGTCGCCAGTTCTCTTGGACAGTGGTGTGAACTGGTGTTTGGGGTGCAGATATGGTCCCCGTCTCCAAGTTGCTCTCTACGCAGCTCACACTAGAGTGTCTCCAAATTATCATCACGTACCCAATTCCCGTCCTCAGAAATGTCTTTATTTTAAATACGGAAGTTTCAGGAATTCCTCCCCCAAACCTCTTCCTTTAACACTCCTTTACTGCTCAATCATATCATGAATACTCGTTACACAGAATAACGTAGAGTTGCCTATTAGCTATGGTTTTCAATATATTGTATGTAACTCCTGAGAAGCACATTGAAATGTTTTTTCGTGTAGCAGTCATGCTTTAACTCTCGATATTTTTGAAAGCACAACTTAACATACTCATTTATAATAACTGCAGTGAATTCTTCACATGTGAAAGGTGTTAAAATAAGAAGTCACTGAAGGAGAATAGCAGCTCATGTTTCTGTGGCGTGTCCTCTGCCCATGCACTGTCCAAAGCCCCTCCCAGGCATTGCCCATTTAGCCTCTACATGACCGCGGGAAGCAGCTCCATTGTCATCCCCCATTGTACAGATGACAGGAGACAGGAAGAAGCCTGCCCCGGGTGACCCGAGGGGAAACCTGCCCCGGGGAGCCCAGAGGGTAGCGCTGAGGTTTTGAACCTGGCGATCTGGCTCCATATTCTGGACTCTGAACCAGTCAAAAATATTCCTAGGACATTAAGAGTTTAGAACCTTGATTTAAAAAGCAGAGAAATGATATCGCACCCACACCTGTTCAGGGATATAATTATCGGCTTATGTCAAGTTAAAGCCAGTATCCTCATGGTTTTGAATGGTGCTGATTTGGTGGGAATGGAGGGAACACTTATCAGTATATGAGCCAATTTTGAAAGTGAGATCTTAAATATCGATGATCTGCTTAACTAATCAGCGACCTTGTTCAATTCTCCGTATCGCGTTTAATACACCCACAACTGCGCGGACCAGTTAGACATGGAGCTACCGAGCAAGAACATGAAAACCCAAGTCATCTTGTGACACAGACCAAGGTGACTCTCAGAGCTGTCACTTCGTTCATTTAGAAACATAAGGGCATGTTGAAGAAACTTGTAGAAAAAAATAATTTATTGAAAGATTATTTCCCCCAAGTGTGAAGCCCTAGGAGCAACCAGAACCAGGGACGTCAGTGCCAACAAGTTCTCTCGCTTTCCCCAGCTCTGTCCCTCTCTTTGGCAACTTCTCTCTCTCTCCTCAAACCTGCATTATCAACAAAATACAAATCATGCCTAAGTTTCCTGTAGGGGAAACTTCCTGACGCTCTTATTCCATTTGAAACATCCTAGGAAAAGGTTTACTCACGGTGGGTCAGATGCCCAACCCTGCAGCAATTAAGTCTGACAGGAAGACATGGTCTGATAAGGATACAGCAGTTGGGATCCAGTGTTTGGAGTAGGGAACACGAAGTCCCCAAGACAAAAGGGGACCCACTTCCAGAAAGGTGGCCCAGGCAGGCAGAACCTGGGTGTCTTCACAAAGAGGCGGGGTGAGTCACAACAGGGGTCCGCCCCTGACCAGCTGCAGGCGGGGGGGGGCAGGTTAAAAGTCGGCCCCCCGCCCCACGTCTTGGGTTGTTTACTCTATGATAAGAGTAATAATCCTGTCTATTTCACCAAATGGTTGTAAGAATTGCCTGAAATGTGTGTGAATGTGCAGAGTGACTTGAAAAATGGTACAAAACTTCAAGGTGTGACTGCTGCTATTACTATCGATATAGCTAACTAAATTTCTCATTTTTCACAGTGGTGCCTGGAGTCACAACAAGTGTTTTGAACACACTGAAGCGCATCTAGCACCCCAGGCCGGGTGTGTACCTCTCAAGCCACACCGCCGCCCAGCTGTGCACGCTCACTACGCCAAGTTCACCAGGAGTTGGCTGAGCTCAGGGAGCAGGCGCAGGGGAAGGGGAAGGCAGGAGGAGACTCAGATGGAAGGGAAAACTCAACCAAGAAACCCTGGTTGGTCTACTTTCCAGAGACCTTCCCGTTACCTCCTGAGCTCAAATTCACTTTTGTTTGTTTGTTTTGCTGAAGACAATTACCAACAAATTAATTTCCACGCAGATAAAAATGACGGTTTCATAGGTCAGCCGTGTGCCATCCTGAAGTGAACACCCGCACAGGAAAGGAATCCGCAGCATTTACTTTGATGCCGCTCCCGAGCCAACAATAGACGGAGGGATTCAGGCGCTGCTGGGGCCCCAGCGTCACTGCTGGTGAGGGGCGTGTGCCCGACTGTCGACACCAAAGCGTGTCGTTTCTGGGCGTCTACCCTTCTCTCCACGTGCCATCGACGGGAGAACCTCCACATAACACAGCCCCCCGTTTACATGGCACACTGTAATTCCCTAAGCATGTTCCCATGTACCACTTACCTAGCCCGAGGCACTTGTGGTCAGTTAGAAACACAGCTGCTGAACTCAGGAGCCTGACGCACCCGCTGCCTAACGGCCGGGTGAACTTCAGGAACTTTGGCCTCCATTTCTTCACTTGTAAATCGAGGGTGATAATAGTCATCTGAAAGTGCCAGCGTGAGACTCACATACAAAGATTTACGAGAAATGCGCTACGTGGAGAATTTTTTCATAAGGCCCACATGGGAATCCCATTAAAGGACACGAAAAATATACAGAATTTCCATGTTTGCACTGAATGAAGCTGGAGCTCAAAAAGGTCCAAAGACTGGAGACCAAGGTCACTCACAGGAAGCCGGAAGGTACCGTCGTCCAGTTCCAAACCACTCTACCATGTTGTTATGGCAATGGCCCGCTGGAGACAGATTTATTTTCTGAAAATATGCCTTTTTGCCTCCTATGAATTAAGCTGGGAAACGAAAATGCCGTCAAAGACACAGAAGGGACCACCCCAACCCAGCTGACCACGTAGGTACTGCCTGGGGAGGCCCATGCAACAATGGCCGCCCCTCTTCCACACCCTGCTTGCCCTGAGCTAAACCTGCATTAAGTCATTTAATCCTGACAACCGCCCCCTCAGGGAGGTGTGATTATTGTCTCTACTTAGCAAACGAGGAAATGAAGGCACATAGGAGTTAAGCCCCAAATTATTTAGCAAGTGGCAGAGTACGTGTTCAAAACGGATAAGCCAGCTTCTGAGTCTAGCCACTCCCCAAGGGTGCTAAGCTTAGTGTACCCTCTGACTATACCTTTTAAAAACTCAAAAAAAGAGAAAGATTTTATCTAGCGTTTTGATCCTTCCCTTACAATATAGCTAGGGCTAGCCCACTGGCTCCTGACTTCATATGGCTGTTCTCAAACCCCTATCCTGTCAGCACTGATCTCAGAGGTTTAAAATAGTTCTGGAGGTTGCAAAGCTAAGCACTTGTCTTTCTGGGTAGCCCCACGTGCTACCTGCTCTGTCAGTTTGGGAAGCTGCATGCTCGCGGGCAGTCTGCAGCCCCGAGTGGAGACTCCCCAGGCCTAGCGCCATCTTCACCTCTCACACTCAGGAGGAGTGCTTCCCCACAACAAGGATAGATGGGGAGTTGGCGGCTCCCCATGGGACAGGAGAGAGCATATAAGGGAGTCACGTTGAAAGTGGTTTTAATGTGTGCAAATTCAGAAATACACAATGAGAAAGAAAAAAATTAAATCGATGATACTCAACCAATGCTATGCATGCGAGCGACTGAAGAACCTTAAAACACAACCACACGTACTTGGCCCAGCCCAGGCGGGTTAAACCAAACACCTGGCTGCTGCAGGAATGCCCGTGAACCGCTGAACTTGACACGAGACCAGCTCTCCCTTCTGCCTCGGGTCCCAGGGACCTTTAACGGTAGAAGCAGCTCACTGCACTGGGTGTGATTTAGAACACACTGTACAATCCTACTTAGCATATACAATTTCATGCATTATACATCACTGCCCGTGTCATAACTTGTAAGTACATGTAGCTAGGGAGGCGTTTTTTGCACCAGCATGGTAACAGGTCCAGGCTCAGCCTCAGGAGAGGCAACAACGGGCACCACTATGGCCCTGAGCTAGTAGCTACAGGGTCAGCACAGGACGTGCAGCCGGCACACCATTCAGGTCAGAGCCTCCAGCTCCCAGGCAGACGGTGTAGCCAGCATTCACCTCAACTCCGTAGTTTGCAGGAGCTCATGCTGAGATACAAGATGATGGGCTGGTGCTTAGCTCAGGGTTACATATACCACCAAGCAAGTAGGCTGCGGATACCTACACACCTGCGGTATTTTGAAGGGCGATGCTGATGGTGTGAGATCTTTCTCTGCCTTGCTAGTTACCGTTAACCTAATTGCTAAGGAAGTTGCAATTTTGCAACCAAACTTAGAAATAAGACTCTCTGGGTTTCCACCAGTGAGTTTAGCCTTCGGCCAGGCTCACGGTGGACTCTAATTGCATAATGGCAAGATAATTCAGAGGTGCACGAAGCATCTCCCCCACTTCTCTCAGGAGCAACCCCAATTGCCTAGCTCATTTGCACCCGTGACTCAGCAGCGGGGAAGGGCAGCCAGAGCTCTGAGAGAAAGGCGAGACTGTGGAGCCAGCCCAGCCCGAGCCCGAGCAGGTGGTTCGGCAGCGCTGTCTCCACAGGAGCAAGGCCTGAGCCTGGGCTTCGGGAGGGTCCTGGCCAGGCCCGACCACAGACACCTGACACTCTGAGCTGTGAGCATCCAGGCCCCGAGCTCCCACTCGTCCAAGGGGAAACAGGAGGCCTCGCCCTCTCCTGCTCTGCAACTGCTGTTGCTGCAACAGAGTCTCCAGGATGGGCCAGCTGCTTCGTTAAAGGAGGCCCTTCATAAACTCCAGCCTTCAACGTGAAATCACTTTGGCCACAGGCAAAAGGGTATTCCATTGTCCCGATGTTTGCACTTGGCTAAGCCACATCCACGGGCCCAAGGGGCCCTTGTTACTTACTTACTTATTTATTATCCTTCCAGAAATGAATACGTGTCCACTCAGAGAGTCTAAGGCAGAAATATCATAAAAGCAGTAAAGTACAAATAGTCCTCTTTTAAAAGAAAGGGTGGGGACTCAGCCTGCAGAACCAACCCTCCCCGCCCAAGACTAGCGATTCTAATTCGGAGCCATTTCCCACTCCCAGTTCCAACTCTGCATCACCAAACCACGAATGAGTGGATAGCAGTAATTGTGAGCGAGCTGAGTATTTCTTAATGATTTTCTGTCTTAGACCCAAAGCAAATAAGCCAAATGCTTACTCAAAGCTGAGGGGGAGGGGAGTAAAGATGGGATTTGGTTTTGCAATTTCTTTTTTTCCTATAGTCTTTCTTCTTCCACTGAAAGTGTCTATAAAATTTTTAAAGGAAAGTAGGTTGCTAAAATGTACTTAATTTGCCATGATAGATTGAGTCCATGCTTCAGTGACTATAATTGAATCTGTGACCTATTTCTTTAGTAAAGTAGAAATAGTCTCCAGGGTTTTTGTCACTACCATCTTTTAATGAAATTCAAAAAGACTGTCAAAATGTCTACACTTTTTCTACTGGTTGTTAGTGTTACTACTTTACAATTTGTTACTTTTTAATTAATCTTAATGAGTGTGTACACACTCTGCCCGGCTGCTGGAAACGCCAGGCATTGCGTCTTCGCTGTCCTGAGGCAGGAGGAACGGACACAACAGGAAGGGCAGGGTGGCCAGGGACGATCTGGACGCATTTTGGTTCCACTTCTAAAAAATCTTCCAGGGCAGCCGTTTAGAGAGTCTGCCCTGAGAAGTGGGGCGCACGGAGCACCCCCCGGCCCGCTCCCCTCGCTGGCGCCACCACCAACTGCTCCAGCTTTGTTGATGGCCTGCAGACTGAGGAACCGCCGACAGCCTCGGGGAGCGATATTTCATCGACAAATGGAAGGGAAAATACCTCGGACCGCTTTTCAGCGGTGGTATAGGAGGGTGTGGCCGAACCTGATGGTTCAGGTGAGTCCTCCGTTCGCCGGGATAACGGGAAACACTGGCTGCCCTGAGACTCTGGTGGCGGTGCCACCAGAGAAAAGCTTTGCAGGGGTTCCAAACATGGCACCGGCCAGGGCATCAGCACCATCTGACTGACCGAGACAGAAATGCGGCAGTCGCAATGGGTGGGGCCCAGCAAGCTGTGTATTATAAACCCTCCAGAAGATTCCGGTCCCCAAGCTTGCGAACCATGAGGCTAGAGAAAGAAGGTGGGGTGGCTGGAATGTAGAGGTGGGGGGAGGTGGAGGAAAAGGAGTCACATGAGCATCAAGTTGGGAACCACCATGCGTTTCCCAAACACGCTCAGAGCTTTTTCAACTCTTCGCCTGCGGTGTTTCCTCCAGCTGGGAAGCATCATCACCTCCTCCCACTCTCTCCTTTTCAAAATCTTTGCCGCTTCCCAAGGTTATTTGGTGCGTCCCTGACCCTACAAGCCTTCTGACTCTTTCAGAAGCGTACGACCTGTCTATTCGCCGAAACCCCCAGGCTGCGACTTCTCTAGCAGCACTCACACTGGACTCTGTGTCCCTGGAAAACAAGCCCTCCGGGGGCAGAGGTTCTGACTGATGTTCTGCCTGATCACTGCTGTATCCCCGTAATACCTATGACAACGCAAGGAACAGAGATGTTAAAGTGCGGGGGTACAACACAGTGCCATGGCGAGGGGCTGGGGCGCACGGATTTCAGGAGCTCTGGCATCAGTAAAGCGTGCTTGCTCATTAGAGACTGGCCGAAGGGAAGGCTGCCTCACTGACCAGGGGGCCGGGCCATACAGGGCTCTGCCATCCGTGCTGAGCAATTCGGGTTTTATTCCAGAGGACTGAAGACCCACGGGAGAGGGAGAGGTGTAGTGGTTGGAACTGCCTGCTAAATAGATCACTCTGGCTCCAGGGGTGAGGAGGACTTCAAAGGGACGAGGCCCAGTGATGGGGAGAGAGGGTTAGGCAGATGCCCTGGGGCACACTGAGAACAATGAGCTCTCTCTCATTTGGAGGAAAGCCGAGCCTAGCACAGTTGGGAGTGGGACACAGCACCCCTTTGTCTGGTGAACAGAGGAGCAGACAGGCTGGTGTGGGTGGGTTCATCTGGAATAAGTGACCACACTGCCCACCTCTTTTGACGGAAAAGGATTCCCAGCCTGTGCACTTGCCCCTAACGTGGGCCGGTCACCAGCAATGTCAGACTCTCCACAAAGCTCCGGACAGACTGACTTGGAGTCAGTGCTATTCCCTCTCTCGCCGTTTCCGTTTTTATAACTTCCTAGCACATTTCACTCAATCAACCCAATAACACCCATTTCTACATACTTTCTTAGAGCAAACGCCAGAAAGGAGGTTTTTTAACTGCTTGTTCTTCATGCTGAGATTTAAACCACATGCAATAATAATCACAGCAGCGCTCCTGCCGCTGAGTTATTTGAAGCCCTAAAGAGCAGCTCTCTCCCACAATCAGGTCCCTGAGCTCCGGGATTCGTGAAGAGAAGACAGGGGTCCTGAAGAATCTTATCGCTCAGTGGAAAACTAACGCTTAGAACACTTCTCATAGGATCTTGGGGTTCAGAAAACACTCACCACCTGGATCGTCCTGCTGACTCATCACTGTAATTTCCCAACTACTGGTGTCAACTCCAGCAGCTCAGGTTCAACATCTTCTTCAAGGTCGCCCAGCTGGTAAGATGCCTGAATGTGAGTCTGGGACACAGCCCCACCTCCCTAGCTCAGCTCTCCATCCCCCCCAGGGACAGAAGCCCCCGACTCAGGGAGGCTGGAAGAGGACGATGGCCAGGGAGAGGGGAGAGGGCACTGGGGAAAATAGTGCAGAGAGAAGGGATCAGCTTTGGCGCCATTACCTGTCCCTTTGAGGATCTCTACTGCCAAGTGGTCCATCTCCTCGAAATGCTTTCCAGAGAGAAAGCAGGGATTAAACGGACAAAAAACAAAACTGATGTACATTTCATCAGTGTGAACCCCTACCATCCACGCAAATTCTAGCCCAGCCTCACAAGTCCTTAACCACTCTTACTCATGAAGCGTACGCGTGAAGTCACTTACTGCCCCTTGGACCCCATGTAGACGACCCGTATCTAATGGCCTCCTGTCGCTTGCTATTTGCTCTCAGCCCTGCCTCGTCAACAATGCTAACACCTCAGCTATCCAGAAAATGACTCCATCAGAGGGGCTGGGTTTTCACAGGTAATTGAGGGCCTCATTCCTCACGCCTAAGCTTTTTGAAAAGCATAAGTATTTTGGCAAGAAGCATATTTATGGTGTATGGTATGTATCTCTTTTAAACAGTGAGACAGTGTGTAAGCACACCTTTGCCATCCAGCACGGCACTGCGCGTTGTTACCGCTTGTCCTTGTGCGAACCGCCCTGGCACCCCGAGCCGTTAGCCTTGCGTCTGTGCTTCAGATCTCTCCTCTGGTACCCCAGAGGCTTTCGGCCACCATGTGCCTGCAGCGGAAATCGATGGCCTTCTACTTCATGGTTCCTAATGTGCGATGAGCTTGGACGTCAGAGAACCACGTTTGTTATTTGTTACATTTGTAGGCAAAGTAACTCACAATGACTGCACTGAGTAAGTCAGTCTTCAGGTAGCGCTGGAGCTGCTACCTCATTACTGAGGCTGAGCAAACATGTATCTCTCGACTGTTCTGTAGATAAATTCCCTGGCTGAGTCTGGATGAGGGCAAGGCTCCTATCCACCAGACACTTTTCTGTCCCACTAAGTACTGTTTTCTACCTTAGTCACAGTGCCCAAGGCCATGCTGAGCCCACAACCCATACTTAACACAGACAGTGCTTGCTGATCACGGTGTCCTTGACCGCGAAGAGTGTCCAATAATGACGAGAAGATCCGTCCCACTAGCTGCTCCTTGGTTGTCCTCGGGACTGCATGGTGTAGTGGAACGTGGACACAGCGTGGTTTTAGTTCTGCATCTTTGTATGCTGACACACTCTTCCTGGAACATGGGTGCGTGTGAACAAAGTGACATGGTCCAGCTAATTGTTTACTTCTTCCCAAACCTCCCAAGGTTGTTGTGCTGAACCCCACAGAACTGCAGGTGGGGGCGGGGGGGGTGGAGTGGGGGGGAGAGGGTGGGGGGAGAGAGGGAGGGGGTGGAGGTAGGGGGGAGAGAGGGTGAGAGGGAGAGAGGGGGAGGGAGGGGGAGGAGGAAGGAAATGGCATCCAAAACTTGGTCCAGAGAGACAGCACTATGTGTAAGTTTCCTTGTGTTTGGTCTCAGCCCTTTGTGGAGGAGATATTAGGAAATATCAAGAAATGGCCATAGAAAAGGAAAATAAATGAAAGAACCCCATTTTACTGAGTATCAATGAGTTTTGGAAATCGTACAAACCCCACCGTCCCCTGCAGGGATGGCAACGGCAACTTCTGCCTGAGGATGTGTTTACTTCAAGCCTTTCCCCAAGCATTTCAGAAGCGAGCAGAGCCCTAGAAAGCACAGGTTTGACCACGCCACGTCTACAGTCTGGGAGCTCATCAGCACTACATGGTTAGACTATATTTTTTGCCCCAAGGTACTGATGGAGTCTCAAAAGTGGCATTCAGCATCCTCTCCTACTGGGATCTCATTACACATGTGTCATTTGGGTAAACAATGAAACTCAATTGAATTAAATTCCTCCCTTTAAATTAGCCTTAATACAGAAAGGGAGGAGACAGGGTGGTTATTATTACAGAAATCAAGTAATTAATGCTGTAAGTTCTAGAAAATATTGAAGGAAATCATGCAAATAAATTTGCAGACAATTAGACCAGGGAGCACTCAAACATGTATATTCACGGAAAGAAGAGGAACAATGAATCCAGGCCAGTTCACCTGTCCCGTGGAATTCCTCTGTCCCAGTAAGAGTGATGGGTGCGTGTGACGGGAATGCTGAGTGAAATTTCAGTCAGACACTGAGTAACTAAAACTCAATATGACTAGACACTGACGTTTTAAAAATCACCTTTAGAAAATATGGTATGTTCAGCACCATTTTACTCCACTCCCATATCTAGGAGAAATCGTATTAATAACCACAATTCCCATATTTACATAGGGTTTCAGGGTTTTCAACTTGCTCAATAATCCAGGTGCACTGCGAGAATCTCAGCCAGAAAATATCATTTTTGAAAAACAAAGGTTGAAACAAAAAGATTTTGGGGTTAAGTTTCCTTGAATTGGAAAATACAACCCCCACAAACAGCATAAATCCTTAGCTGTTAGACAATCAAATTTTAATCAGGACTCATTATAGTATCCGTTCCTTGACATTATGAGCTAGATATATGTAAGGATATCTTTGCTTTTGAGCTTCAAACATTCACATACATGCTCCCAAATACTAGCAGTATTAGCATTAGTATCAAAAATAGTATCTACAGGAGGAAATATTATCTACGTATTAATTTCATAGAAGTTCTGGGTTTATTCCACAATCACTTGAAATAACTTGAAATTACAGACCTATCGGGATCCCCCCTTAGCCCTAGGTGGGATTTCTCCCCCATTAACATTCTGGGCCGGTCACTCTTGGCAGTGCTGGCGGCTGTCCCGGGCATTGCAGGGTGTTCGGCAGCATCCCTGGCCTCTACCCATTGGATGTTGGATGTCCAGCTTGTCTCCGGCATGTGACATTGCCAAACACCCTCGCACGGGCGGAAATCCCTGACACAGAATAAAAAGTGATGGCGGGCATGGCATAGTAACAGAAGAGTCATGGCACAGCAGCACAGAGACCAGCAAATGCAGGCACTGGTAGTTCACAGAGTGGGAAGGAAGGGCAGGAAAGGAGAGATTAGACATAAGAAAAGAAAACACTGCCGAATTAAAAGGAAAAAAAAAAAAAGACTGAAGCTAGAAAGGATTGTCTGTATCCTGGGAAAACATCAAGCTATTCTGGTAATAAACTTCAAGGATTACTAAAAAGAATTTCTAGGCAGGAAAAGGTACAAAGAAACATTTTAGCTGCAGACTTAATCAAATAAACAGTAGAAAACTGTTTTAAAAAGTCCCCATATTTGAGGTGAGTCACCAAAATGAGCCATTCTTTGCTCGGACTTACTTTAGAGGTGGAGCCCACAGCATGGGGAAGTTTCCACCTGCTGGACCGCCCCCCGCCCCCCATGGATCACGAAGATGCTGCTGTTTACACCTCGGCCTAGTGGCGGCCCCTACCCACCCCCAGGAGTACGCCTAACTACCCACTTCCTTCACAGCAGTGAGCTCATTCACGGGAGGAAGCGTCGTTTCAACCTTCAGTATAAAATCCTACTCTTCACTCAGCTCTTATCTTCAATCTGCATCGAGACTGAACGGACCCTTGCTGGTTTACTGGGCCTTCCTCTATTCCTTCTTACGTAAATGCCTCGGTGCACACTGCCCACTGCCCTACCACTCTGTCCACCGTCCACGCTGGACGGTAGCTGCCCTTTGGGGACTGCCAGACGTGTTGGGAGAACGGGCTTCCCCGGTGTGTATTCTACCTTTGGAACTTGTTTCTGGTGTTCTGCTGAACCAGAGCTTTCCATTTGCACATGGTCAAACCCTTCAGACTTTTCCTTCACAGCCTCTGGTGTCTCATCTCCCTTGGTGGGGGGGGGGGTCTTTGTGTCAGTCCGGGGCCCTGACATTCTTGCATTTCCAGTACTCGCCTGGCTGAGGCAAAACCGACGAGAACTCGGGTGCCCCTGACCGGATGATTAGAAGCAGCCTGGGGAGAGAACCACATTTTTTAAAGGGGCCACAGCGGAGCAGCTGAAACTCCCTAGGCTGAGGCGGCTTTGTGGATCCTAGCTACAGTGTGAACGGACAGTAAGAACACAAACATGCACGACAGTCGTACGATCGGCTATGCTGCCCCTTCCTAGGGCCCACTGTGCACGCATGCGCACACATGCACACGTATGTGTAAAAAACTGGCAGCGTCGTTACTGAAATTGAGTTCTCCCGAGTGCCAGAAAGGAAGAAATCTCTGATGGGAGCCCGAATTCTTTCTGATCTGGCGTGCTTCTAAGTACGCAATGCTCACACCTCATTATCTTCATCAGCGACTGTGACTCCCAGATTAGAAACTGACTTTCTGGAGTCTGAGGTTTTACAATCACCCACTCCATTCTCTTCCCTTCTAGCACCATTAGTCCAGAAAAAAGCCCTAAATGGAGACATTTCTCAGCTACCCCCATGATCTCAACCCTGCACTCTGCCTTTCTGGATTAAAGCTCCTCTTGACTGATGGAGCTTGGTTTTCTGGTTTTAGCAACCTCAGCTCCCTCGAATTGTGGTCTGGCTTCCAAGCCCTACCCACTCCTGAATGATCCGGAGCCACCGTGATGTCTAATTTGAGTCTCTGCTGCGATACAGGCAGCTGGCACACAAGGATATTTGCTTTACCACCTTGAGATCCTGCAAATTGCTGGCACGTAATGGAGTTTATAACATTTATAACAGAGTTCATAAGGGCGATTATAATAATAGTGGCTCATATCTAGTAAGTATGTGCCATGTGACTATAGCATTAAGAACTTCTCATGTAGCACCTTGTCTAGTTCTCACAAAACCCTTATGAAATAGACAATATTATTAGTATTGCCCATTTTCTTTTAGAATAAACGAAAGTTCCAAATAAAAGTACAAGTAAAAAAGACCTCTCCAAAGGTGAGAGGGCATCCGTGTTACCCACCGCGAGGAAGTGCTGCGGGAACCAGCAGGCCGTGGCAAACGTGTCTGTCCTGGGCAGGGCACACCAAGAGCCCAGGCTGTTGTCCGGAGCTCTTCAACACGCTGAGGATTCATGGTATTTGTCTTCCATCAAACACCTTGAGGAGAACAGCCTCCCTTCACGAGGGGGATGAGGCATCCGTACAGAAAAAGAAGCAGGGAATAGAAGGGAAGGAAGGGTCAATAATTTTAGCCCTTGCAAATAAGAGGACCCCTGAAGGGGGGCCTGGGGCGAGTTACGATTCCTTCTGGGTAGATCTCACCAGACAGGTCTCCAAAGGCCTTCTCGCTGGGTGTCCCCAAGGCTGGGCCACACCCACCTCACTGTTCCAGATGCAGGGTCCGCCCCAGGGGAGGGAAACAGCTTGGAGGGCTGATTCTGTGTCTCGTCACCTTCTCACAGGGGCTAGACGTAAGTCCTGTGGCACATGAGGTTTTGAAGTTTCTCTAGTTCATCCAATATGATCAAGGTTTTGTTGTTATATTACATTCGTGTTCCCACAGGAAAAACCAGTAAGACCCTCAAAATAAAATGATTTTTTTCGTTGATTTTGGAAGGCAGCAGAAAGAGACACGCGGACAACCCTGTATGCTGATGTACATCCAGACCACTTTTCCAGTACTGTGTAACAAATACCCACAGATTGAGTGGCTTGACTCAGCCTCTCAGCTGGGCCCTCACAAGGCTGGAAAGAAGACACTGGCCATCTATACTGCCACCTAGAGGTCCAACTCCAGAAATACCCACTTCTGGGCTCCTTCAGGTTGTTGGAAGAAGGTTATTTTCTCTGTACTGCAGGACTGAGGTCCCCGTTTTCTTGCTAGCAATTGGCCACGGACGGCTCTCTGCAGCTGGAGGCTGCTCTCGGGACCTCGACACACCGACCAGTTTATTTCTGACTGTTTACTTCTGCAAGGTCCACAGGAGAATTTCTGTTTCTTTCTTCAGAAAAGGCCCAGCTTTTTAAAGAACTCAGCCTGATAGAGGAGACCCTCCCAGAATAATGTCCTTTCTGATTTACTCAGAATCGGCCGATTGGAGACCTTGATCACATCTGCAAAACCTCTCCACCTCCATCACATCACGTAACCAAACTAGGAGAGTGGAGGGTATGCACACCAGGAATCTTGGGGCCTGTCTCAGAATTCTTCCAACCACAGCTGCGGGACCAGGCCTGGGACGGAGATGAGAGAATCCACCGTGAGAGAGCCTGCCGCACCCCCAATGGATGCGGGAGGGGGTGGCCTGGGACAGACCAAGGAGGGACTGTGGTCCCTGCCTGAAGAGCCCCTGCTGTCCTTGTGATGCCCCCTAGAGGCAGAGGGAGGGAACTGCGGGACGAGTGAAAGCAGCTTCAGACAGATGCTTGCCTGCTCCATCTGGCCACTCACTGAGAGGAGAATCACATCGCTGCTGTGCCCTGACCCCGGCGCCAGGCCAGCTGCACCCTGTGTCAGAACCGGCTCTGACCGGCTGGCAGAGTCTGCGTGCGGTGTCCTGCTGAGAAGGGTTCTGAAACTCGACTTTTTGGGTCAGAAGGGAAGAACTCTCAGCTCGGTTACTGATGTCTGTCATGAATTCTGGATCGGTGACCGGATGCTGACCACGTACCGGCCATCCCTGCCTTAAATGGTCCGCTTCGCCCTAAGAAGTCTGGAAAAAACACTGAGCAAGAGGGAAAGTGCTGAGGGGCACCCAGTGGATGGGGGGAGACTACCTTTACCTTATGCTTCCCGTCTCTACAATTGTCCCTTTCCTGTTCAGAAACCTCCCGTGAGGGATTTGTTTACTTTCAGAATTACAGACCTCAGGGAGGGATGGATTCATAAAACAGGAGCCCTTCAACGTCTGAAAAGTCTTACAAGAGCGAACAATCCACGGGCTCACCACGGCGTTCCCAAAGCCACGGGTGTCTGACTCCCAGTGCCGCTCAAACCCACATGAAGGAGGAGGTGTCCTCATGCAAGACGGGCCGAGTGAGCTCTCAGTCAGAGAGCCGCACCCACTCGGCAGGGAGAAGTGCGAGGTCACAGCGGAGTCGCGAGGCCTCCGCCCAAACCCCTCGCTTCGGTTCCATCGAGGCTGCGAGGCACTTTAACCCTGGAAGCGCCCTGGGGCTCCCTGGCCACCTCTGCTTCACCACTCCTGGGAGGTCGGCCCGGAGAACCCATCTCGTGTCCACAACTTCCCGGCGTTTTGTTCACATGGCGGAAATGCCCTCCTGTTAGTCATCCGCACGACAAACAAGAGCAAGACAGCAGGTCCATCTGCAGGACGGTGCCATAGGAAGCTACGGTGAAATGCTAATGGGTGAGCCTGCCTTGCAGAAAGTTAGGGGAGCTTGGATTTCACACAGAGAAGCCCTTCGGACCACAGTCCGGCCGCCCCTGCTCGGTCTGATGGCTCGGAGACAGCATGTGGGACAGAAGCAGAAAGCCACTTTCATGCCTCCTACTCCCAGGTAGTGCTCCTTTCAATGCTGTGGCTTGGTTTTTCTCGGAATGAGATTATGTAAAGGCTTCAGAAACAGCCCCTGGCGATGCTTTCTCACAGAAAATATCCCCCCCCTTTTTTTTTTTTCCTTTTCCCCTCCAAGTATTTACAACTACTCTGGTCCAGACAATAAGCTGTAATTCTAAACAAGAAGAGGATACATCACCAGGATGAACACTGGAGCAAAACTGAGACACTCGTCCTTAAAATACTAGACAGAGTCCATGCCTCCAACATTCTCACCGCTCTTGAGCCAACTATTTATCCACAGATGTCAGATGCGCCGGGGCAGTCCTTCTACTCCGGTGCGACCCCTTAGGTGTGGAACTTCGCAACACTGTACAGGTGAATCAATTTCGAAGATCTTTGGGAGACAGTTGAGCTGGATGCAATGCATTTGGGGACAAGCGACGGAGCATCCTTGAAATTCGGAAAAGAAGTGTGGTTCCATGAAGAAGCTGCTGCAGAAATGAAATGGAACAAGGTACCTAAGAAATTCCAAGCGCCTCTCTCAATAGAAGGGCCTGAGAGATGTGTTTGAGGTAAAGGTCTTAGTGCTTGGCTGCTATTTCAAATGCTTCTTTTAAAAGGAGAGAGGGCCCTGGCTGGTGTGGCTCAGTAGACTGAGTGCCCACCTGTGAGCCAAAGGGTCGCCAGTTCAATTCCTGGTCAGGGCACATGCCTGGGTTGTGGGCCAGGTCCCCAGTGGGGGAGAGGCAACCACACATTGCTGTTTCTCTCCCTCTCTCCCTTCTTTCCCCTCTCTCTAAAAATAAATAAATAAAATCTCTTTTTAAAAAAATGAAAGAAAAGAATAAAACCCTCCTATACGTTACGCATTCCCTGAATACAAGGGAGCGTAAGTGTGCGTTGGTTCTCTGGTTGCCGTGGCAGAGGGAACGGTTACTGTGCTGCGGTGGCCAGTTAGCACGGGCTTGGGCCTGACGCCGCATATGTGCCACGGCCAGGGCCTCTCGGCAAACACGTTTACAAGGGATTCTTACACATAAGCCACTACCTACCTCCAGGAGCCTGATCAGCATCCCTAACCCAAATACAGTATTTATACATTGAAAAATGGCCGGTGAAAGGACCTGGAAAAGCTTTATCGCCAGAAAGGGACACATTCTTTGAGGGGCAACAAGAGTGACCCACACCCTCCTCTATGGAGCTGGAAGCTGAGACGTTCAAGGGGAATGTGTGAATCCTAGGACCACATGCAGACTCGAGAAGTGCCTCATCTCAGGAGACAGACCCCTGCGTCTGCCCTGGAGTTTGAAGGTGTCTGGAGCCTTTGAAGCCACATCCCTCAGAGACTGAGTCAGGCACCTTCTAGCCCGAACGGCTTCTCCTTCCAGATCCCGGGCTGGCAGGTTCATGGTCTGACTCAGTGTCACAATCAAGCACGTGGCAGTGTTGCCAGCTGGGACCTGACCACCTCCACTGTCAGACTCTAAGGGGCCTTTGCAACGTCCGTAGGTTCCTTCCTGGTACTTTCCCAGGGCCCTTGAGTAAACCGGCTCCGCGCCGACAAGGGAGTTTACTCTCTCTGGAGCTCCAGGGCACACGTTGTTAAGTCCCAGCTGCAGCAATCTGCCTGATCCCCGGAGGGGCCAGAGCTCTTCTAAAATGACCCCGCTACCAGGACAAGACGCTTGACGCGGCAACATGTGGTCCACCTGGCCTTGAATGACCCCTACGTTCTTTACTGTAGGAAGCCATAACAATTTGAGAAATACTACGCTCGACCGAGGCAACCTATACTGATTTTTTTGTCTTTACCATGGTCAGATTATGTCGAAGCTCCGGCTCATAATGCGGGGTACTTTCTAAGTAGACATCGTAATAGGCTCTCACTTCTTTACCAGGAAATCAAATCAATAAGGGACAGACAGACTAGCCGCTAAACAAATGAGCAAAGTACTTAAACAGATGCTTCACAAAAGAATTCCAGACAGCCAACTAACACATCGGAAACACACGTAATCTCATTCATAATCAGAAAAATGCAAGTAAAAAGCGTAGTAAGACAACTCTGCACACGCATCAGATTGGCTCCAATTTAAAAGTCGGGAAGTATGAAGTGTGGATGAAGACGTGGGACATTGGAAACACTCATACTTCCGGTAGAAATGTAACTGGTAACACCAATTTGGAAAAGAGCTGGGCGTTATCCAATAAAAGCGAAGAAATGCAATTATTATGACTCGGTGATCATAATCTAAAGAATGTGTCCTGGAGATAGAATTGGATTTGTGTACCAACGAGAACACTCAGAGCAGCATCGCTTGGAATAGCCCCAAGTAGAAACTTCCCTGATGTTGGGCAACACTGGAAATGATAAATGAATCCATTTACCATGAGAATCCTGTAGAGCCCTGGAAATGAACAAATTCCAGCTAAACGTGAAGTGTGGTTCATTCTATGGGATAGGGGGAGTTGTCCAGAGGGCACATAGCGGGTGTTTGATCCAGGTGCTGGCCCCATACGGGGTGGGGCAAAAGGAGATTTACAGTCATGAGTCCATGAAACACAGTTTATTCTTGTGTTATTATGTATTAATTATTGCATGATTTTCCACAGGAACGACTGCAAACCTACCTTTGCATCACCCTGTAGATCTCTACTTGTTACATATATACACACAAACACATTTTACTCTGCAGTAAGTTACTTTCACAGCAAAAACAATAATCAGTATCCAACCGGTGCCTCCAGTAAAAAGTAACAAGTCCGTTTTTGAGACCACTTCACCCAAACGTTCGGAAAGTAATTCAAACCAACCCCAACAGCCACCTAGGAGTTCATTTTCCATTCACCGATTTCCACCTTTCTTAGAGCTACTTGTCTGTGTAACAGCTCTATGGGGTGATGAGTTTCACAGAGACACACGTCAAGCAAAATTGCAGAGGGGCCCCAAGAAGAGCTGGGAGAGCTGGGGTTCTTTAAGGAGTGAAAAGGAAGAACGGCAAGCTTTTCCACAAGGGGGCAGGGCCTTGGGAGTGGAGGGTCCTCATCAAACCGTGTGTTTCCTCTGATGAGCTCTTGTTATGATAATTATTATCACTCCAAAGACGCTGATAATTATATTTAGACAGTTTTAAAGCAAGATTGTTTAACATTCTCCCCCATTTAACACCAGCGTCAGAGCCGACGAACGCTCAGTCAGGCGGCCTGCCGGGCTGCTGGCTTGTCCACAAAGTGTTCCCATCAGCCGTGTGAGTGAGTTGTATAATGTATACATGAGAGTTGGGGGGAAACGCTCTTTTGGAAAGGACTGATTCTTGGCGCATAATCAGTTCCCATTGAATTTAGATGACTTTTGGTCCTACACCGATGCTGATAAAATACTTTCAAATGTACAGAATATTAACCAAATGTTTATATTAAACAACTCCTTTCAGGTGAAAATGTGCTCAGTGAGGCATAGCTCCCCGGAGCCAGTCTGTGAATATTAATGTTCAGCGGATCATAAGGAGCTACCAGTCCTCCCAGGTATGAGGCCAAGGGGGAGGTAAAAGAGCCAGGTTGGTGGACGGGCCCTGCCAGGGGAAGGTGCAGTCAGTGGCCGCAACCCCATTGAGATGGAAATACAGCCTGAAATGCAGGCAGCGGGGCTGTCAGGAACCAGGAGGCAGAAGGGCCAGGGAGGAAGAGCACCGGCCCCGAGTTGGCTTGCCACCCCGCGGCGACCTCAGCTGTCGCAGGCCTTCCCGGGGCCCCGTCTGCAGTGAGAGTTACAGGATGCGCCACATAACTCACACCAGCCAGGGTTATCACGGGCCCTGACTTGGGGTACGGGCAGGCTGCTTATCCCAAGCAGCACTGGGACGTAGATTGTGTATTACAGTGTGTCAAATCTGCCAAAGCACACCCTGTCCATTCCCAGGGGTCATTGTAGACCTGCAGTTTCGAGGAAATCATGTGTTTTGTATGGGACACGTAAATACACAGCATCCAATAATATATTCATACACATACTTCAGAGGGAAAGCAGTTTCTGATTTATATAAACCCTCTGCATATCTGTTGGTGGGGAAAAGGCCATCCCGGGGAAGGTGAGGTCCAGGGGCAATGCCCAGCTCTGGCTAGGATGTGGTGGGAATTTGGTCAGCTAGCTCCACACTGGACTTCTGCTTCCCTGTCCATGAAATGAGAATATGAACATTTCTGGTCATTGGTGTAATGTGCTTTGAGAAGCTTGGAAGAACCACGTGCTCCGAGATAGGAAACTGGTTTTTAACCTCGGGTTAATGATGCTTTCGAGTGTGACGCCTGTTTCAACTCCTTTGTTGGGGTGGTTATCATCTCATATACATTCCTAGCAGCGACTTTTAAAATTAGCAAGGCTAAACACCCTCTGATATATTCCAGTTCAGAAGGAACAATAGAGGGACGTGTCATTGTTCCCATTACTTCACAGATCACAGAGCTTCAGGCCTGAAAAGTCTTCCTCAAGGACCCTTTGCATCAGCGCCTTGAAGGTGACTCTCCTCTAAATTACTCTAAAACACTGACTTCCCCTCATTTTCAAACACTATTTCCAGGAAAACAGAGACCAGAAGTTTCTCTAAAATTAAATTCAAACCCTTCCAATGGTATCTTCGATCTACCTAAAGAATCACAAGCTTGCAGATCCAGACCCCACCGGAGGCCGTCTGTCACCCAGCGACCGAGGTCGGCAGATAAAGCAGAGGCTGGGGCCTGAAGGGGATGAGTGACCGACTCAAAACCAACACAGCTGATGGCCAAGCCAGGGTTACAATTGCCATTCAAATGTCTTCCCCACGACGTCCAATCGCCTTTCGACTTGTTGTCCATCAGATATTTCTCATGTGTCCGCCACGCCATCGGCCTCTACTCGGTACAAGGCGGACATGGAACGATCATAAACCAATGCTGACTGGGCGCCAACGCGAAAGTGAGCACAGAAAAACGTAAGCATGATATTTTTCTTCCTGCTCCAAGATCTCACAGTTCGGTTGAGAAGGAAAGCTGGGGAGACGTCCAACAGCAAAATCCCCAGGGAAGACAATGCACTCCCATCAAGCCGAACAAAGTGGACTCCGAACTTACTAGTCCAATGGCTCCCAACGTATATCTCAAAAAACTTTCACCCACACGATGGGCCGTATGGAACAAAGAAATAAAGTTCCTAGGATCCAGTAAATTGGGGGCATACCGCACACTAACTGCACCCCTCTCTGGCAGGGTCACAAGGCACAGTCACACCTAAGTGCTCTGGGAAGTCTCCCCGGAAAGGAATCCATTCAACACGTCCAGGCTTTTGTTTCGCAGGCTGACTTGGTCATAAGACCCTTCCAGGGCTTTCAGCAGGCTGGGCCTTTCCCGCCACGTACCTGGGCAGCTAAGCCCCAGCCACCCTGCTCCTACTCTGGTATCTGTGCAGCTGTGGCTCTAAACACAGCATCTGGCAGGAGACTCCGGCTATTTGTTGAGTGAATATACAGACTTCTAGGAGCTGGGGGCCAGCACAGGCTACGTCACATCCTCAGTCTTTGAGGATGACCTTCTCGAATGTTACAGGAATCCCCCTGGGGGACAGTGTTAAAGGGCGTTTATCACACAGGGTATCTGGGGCAGAGTCTGCTCTTCTGTTTTCTAACAAGCCCCCAGGTGAACTGAATGTTGCTGGAGCCAGGATCCTGCTTGAAGGCCGCAGGGAGGTCGGAGCTCAAGCAAGGGGCAGACCAGGAAAGGAGGCGACGCATTCCACCACAGCCCACGAACAGGGCGCTACAGGGACCGCAAGGAGGACGGAGAGATCCTGGGTCCAGAGGCAGTGGAGGAGGGTCTTGCAAACATCTCGGGGAGGGGATATTTAAGCTGAGCTTTAAAGAGGGAGGAGCATCTTTGCACGTGGATGAAGGAAGGTCATGTGGGTGGATTCGAGAGCAGGACCGAGGCAGAGCACAGCCCAGTGGGGGGGACACACAGTAGTTAGAGGTGCAGGCAGGAATGGGGGGCACAGTAGGAATCAAGTCTGGAAGGGGGTATTGCGCTGGACTGTGAAAGGCACTGAACTTTTAGAGTCAAAGCATTTAATGGTGGGATTCCAGAAACGATCAACTGGTGGGAGGCAAACCTCGGAAGGTCGGTGGAGCCTTCATGCTGCCCTTTCCTTAAGCCACATGGCCCACCTGGACCCTGTCTACTCCTGAACTCAGCTCAGCTTTTAAATCGTAATGGTCTGTCAGAGAGGGTTTCAAACACCCGTGATTGATACGGGATAATCAATACCTTTTACTGTTTGGAGATTAAGCTGTTTTTTAAAAGCACTTAGCATTTCAAGGGTTTTTTTTTATAGGCATCTCCACAAATCTATGAAGTTACACACTCTATTCAGCGCTTACAGACAGACTAGTACTGCTTACAGGCTCGTCGTCTTCTGTGCTTTTTCAGATTTCAGTCCAGCTGCTCCGGAACGTTTTATTTCCAAAACTGGGAAGCCAGGGCTATACATAGAGTCAGGCAGCTGATTTAAATCTGCTAATGCGCTGACACTTGGCCACATACTTCGGCACAGAAGCCCATGTGGCCGCACATTTGCTCCTGTACACGCATACGTATAAATAACAGCAAATGCTATGATGCCGGCACTTAATGTTTCACAGGGCCACCTGGGAGTTTGTCTCATAAGTAGGACCTCTTTGACATGTAAAAAACATCACTTGGAAGGTGATTTAAATCTGTAGGCTCAGGGGTTAGAGTTACTAAAATGTTGAGGGATTATAGGTATATACACCCTTCTACTGAGTAAAAAGGAGATCCATGGAAAACCACGGAATGCTGGTTTTATTTTCCCTCATACGGCAGTCAAACTAGTCATTATCGACCATACACGCCCTACCGTGTTCTTCTTTCTCGTGTTATTCCCCCTCTGTGTACGGGATGAGAGCTTGGACTTTGGAGTGATTCTTGGGTTCAAGTTCTAGGTCTGCCACTTCCTAACTGCGACTTGGAGCAAGTTACTGACCAGGCAGAACTGCCCCTGCCTGTGCGTGGTGGCAACAGTCCGTGTATTTACATCAAAGGACTGGCGTGAGGATCAGGTGAGATAATGCAGGTGAGCACCGGGCATGGCGCGCAAACCTAGACCACGGGAAAATCGGAGCAGCAGCCGCCTGAAGTGCAGGGCCGTGGGGTGGTGCATCGGGCACCAGGAAACTCCAAGATGAGAAATATGTCCTGTACCTTGATGGGAGCAGTGGTTACAAGGGAGGAGTAAGAGGGAGTAATTGTTATTGTCATTCCCTCCTCTCTCTATCCAAATGCAATCCATTTTTCAAAGCTGCTTTCAGACACCATTTCCTCCAGAAAACCTGTGACAGTTTTTCAATCGCAAGAGATCCCTTCTGACTCGGAAGGAACAGCCTTGGGTTTAGCACATCTGAAACACTCGGTGTCTCCCCAATGCTAAGGTCTCGCTCCTTGTGTAAGGTCTCTTACCTTCGTGACTAAACTCTCAGCCCCTCAGTGAGGCATATCTGAGTGTTCTTTGGGTCCTGCATGGTATGTATGATGGCCCGTCCAGAAAAGTATCCAGCCATGTAACATGAAAAATAGAGACATTTACTGAAGATGTGAGATACAAGAAACATTGTACATAGGACAATGACAGCTCTGTCCCCTTCAAAGTAGGCACCTTGAGACCTCACACAGTTCTCCCAGTCGCCATCAGCTGCCCGGTCATATTTTCCTGAATCTCATTGATGGTCTGAAATCTCTTCCCTTTCAAAGGTGCTTTTAGTTTTGGGAAAAGCCAGAAGTCTCAGGGCACCAAATCTGGGCTGTAGGGGGCTGAGTCACCTGGGTGACTTGATGTTTCACAAAAATACTCTGCACCAGATGTGATGCGTGAGCAGGCGTGTTGTCGTGACAGAGCTGCCCATCACCAGTCGCCTGTAGCTGCATCCTTCTGAATCACCTGAATAGTTCCTGTGGAGGCATGTTCAAGCTTAATGCAAAATTTGATGCAGATTCATCGCTCCACTCGCTCAGTCATTTGGAATGCGATGGCCACACAGCTCACGTGTTGTCGTCTACCCACCCCCACTGACTACTGCAGTGAAGTTGTCATTGTTCACACATGTGCATTCCAGTCCACTCTCCTTGGCAGCCAGGCGACATCGTTGTTGCACAAACTGTTCTCATCATTTTAACAATGGCTGGACTTTCTCCGGACAGGCCTCGTAGAGGTCCATACATTCTTCATTCTTCCGTGAAACCATTGCAGTAAGAGTGGATTCGATGGGACCCCACTTGTGGGACACATAAGACTGTCTTGAACCCCACTGCAGAACCCCAGTACATTCAAACTTCTCTCCAAGATTTCCATAATCACGGTTTCCTTTTGGTTACTGCTTCCAAGTATGCTGATTCTGTTGTCTTCACCCAGTCACGAAACTCCAGGCTATGTTTTATAATTCACATATGTATGCGTATTTGCCTCAGACACCTTTGTGTGAAAGAGACTTTCCTGAAGACTTGGGGAGCACAGTTGCAAAGCGCAGGGCTGACACCACAGCCACACCGAGAGCTGCACACAAAGCCAGCCTGTCCGGAAATGTCCTTGCAGCCTCGGTGCCACCAAAGGCTTTACCCTGGCCCTGTACCTTGTATGGCCGCCTGGTCTACCCTCACCCTGCTTCTCTGCTCCCTCCTGCCTCTCCTCCTCCCCTCCAGGAGCAGAAACGAACACCTTGCTTTGTCTCAGGTAGGGGATTTCAGCCATTTTCTTACTGTGCTTACGTGTCAGCCAACTCCTGCGTGCTCCGAGTCTCACCTTGAACCCCAGCACTTACTGATGCCATTTGCCACGTCAAGCAGCTTTCTCTCTGGGAGACTTCTGGTGACAGCAGCGAAGGTAATTTTCACCGCTGTCACAGAATGCCCACACGAGAGCAGGGAGGCTAGAAGAGTGAAATAAACCAACCGATGGGGGAGATGGATGACCCGTCACAACAGACCACAGTTGGGGAGCGCCGGCTGAGAAGGCCGCCCCCTAATCACTCACCTGCCTTGCTACCAGCAGCAGCACGCGCTGGGAGCCGCACCTGGAGGGCGACACGTGAGCATCCTGGAGTTGAGAACAGTTGAGCTGTCTCAGCGCCCTTTGAGGTGGGGAGAGTAAAATAGAACCCAGTGAGAATTGTTTCTACCTCGTGATAAGGAGATTCCCTTGAAAGACTTTTCCAATGACTGGAAGAAAAGAAGAACATACGTTTGGCAGGAGGGGTTTGTCTAGAAGAGTGGGAAGGGGGAGACAGCTTAGTCGCATTCAGGAGACCTGTAAACTGGGTCCAGCCGCGAGGTCAGCGTACTGGACACGAAGGGACGTTACTGGGAGAATTCCCTGCTGTCCTCCTGCGGCCGGCAATGGAGGGGCCACTCCTTCCGGGAGCTTCCACCACCTCCACTCAAGGCTGGCCAAGTAAGCCTGGGTCTTCTCTAACATGAGCTTTTCCAAACTGGTCTGCACTCACCGTATTTTTCAGACTATAAGATGCACTTCACCCCCAAATTTGGGAGGAAAATGGGGGTGCCTCTTATAGTCCAAATATAGCCTACCTGGCTCACTGCGGGGCAGGGGGCGGTTAGTGGTGGAACCGTTTTTTTTGTTGTTGTTGTTTTTTTCTACTTTCCTCCTCTAAAACCTAGGTGCGTCTTATGGTCTGATGCATCTGATAGTCCAAAAAGTACGGTAATTTATGAACTTTTTAACTAAATACATACCATGGAACATACACCATGGTCTTAACACTGCATCAGGTGTAGACTTCAGTCAGAAAAGGAGGCAAACTTAAAGGCCAGCAGTTCCCAAGGATGCACGTTAGAACGATGTGCACTAGGGAGCTCCTAAGCCCTTAATTCCCGCAGCCACATCTCAGTACGTACATTGTCAACACTGTCCAGTATTCCGGAAAAATGCCAAAACTTGGAGGTCAGCAAAAGAATAACCACATAGCCCTTCCATGCCATGCTGGACCATTGTATGATAAACCCACCCCCAAACTGTCTAATTCTTTAGGGTAATATACCTTCATCTAACTTGCTATCTACTAGGATATTTCACAGCTCTGTAAAAGGAGATTTTCCTTGTTAGAACAGTGTCTCAAACCTCCATATATAACAGAATTACCTAGAAAGGTAATAAAAAAAAATAGAAGCCCATGCATATTAAAGTAAAATAGGGTTTGGGATTCTGTAATTCAAGTCTCCAGGTGGTCGTGGCACAAGCCGAGTGTGACAACTACTACGGTGTGAGTCTGAAATGCTGTATATTCTGGCCCAGTTACAATGCAAATACATAACACATTTTTCTCAGTAGAGATGCTAATAATTTGTCTAATTCCAAGATTGTAGTTTTTTTAAACCTCATAAGACATTAGCCAGTTTTGTATCTAATCTAGCAACCTTATTCCCACATGTCTTTCAGAATCTGTATCTAGTTGTTATTTCTAATTCTCGTTGAATTTATCCTACTGGCTCCTCATTGAATGAATAAAATAAATCTTTGGCAAGGGTCAAGTTTTCAAATTCTGAAAAATTATACTTTGACATCAGGTGATACCAGTGTGCACCCAAAACTGAGATTCTTGGCTTTAGACAGAAGCCAAAATTCTCGGAGGCAACCAAAGAGAAACCACCGATTTCCCCATACCCGGCACAATCGTCTACTCTTCTTCCTGTGAGTCCTTTGTAAGCCACACCTCATCATAATAAAAATTAACATTTACTGAGTGTTTACTATGGCCAAGTGCTACTGTAAGAGCTCTCCATGCATTACTGACTCTCTCAATCATCACGTGGCCCTGGAAGACAGGTACCCTCTTCTTCGTCCCCGTCTTTCAGATGAGAGAACTAAGGCCCCTGCGATCGGAATTTGCCTCTCAACTTACAGCTTGTTCTTCAGGCACGAAAAGCGTAAGTACTTTTCTGTATGTGTCACCGAGCTGACAAATAACCCAGCGTGGATTTACACCAGGCAGTGCGAACACCACAGTTCACGCTGCCTAGGCCCTTCGTGGCTAAGTTGCGCTGCTCTTGGGAAAGGAATGGGAAGGTCCATCTGGAGAGTCGTTTATCCTGATGCACGGAGAAGCCCTCATCTGGACATCCGAATTATTTTTTAAAAAATCAAGGCAAGCCAGAAATTCACCCTCTTAGCATTGCTTTGGTTGGCAGGGCTACCACACACGCTCTCGTTGTCCCAGCCCCACACTGGGACTCACCCGCACACGGGCAGGTGTCTAGCGTCCCAGGGTGGGGAGTGTCTTGGGGACGGGTTAGATTTGCAGACCCTACAGCAACCTCAGCTGGTATCCAGGAAGAGACAGGCAACGTCGTGTGGAAATGTCAAACCCTTGTCATGAAATTCGGTGGATTCCCCAAGTGGGATAATAAAAATATAAAAATAAAAGAGAAATATTTTAAATTTCCTAATTTAAACTCATATCCAAATCGACATTTGGGCAGGCCCATCAAAAAGCACTTGGTGGGAAATCAGCTGTGCACTAAGTGCTTCTCAAACCGTGAGCAAAGGTCTGAACTGTAAGTAATATTGGCAGGAACAAGCTCTAAGTTAAGATGCAAATCCAAATCGAGTGTGCGGTGTTCTGGCTTCAAGCCTGGTAATTGAATTTCCAGTTTATTATCCTTAATGTTTTTTAATGTGAGTTTGCAATTCAAGCCATAATGGAAAGCTGCTCCTCCAAATCTTTCCCCTCAAGCACTTCCAGGGACAATTTCTTTTCTGAATCAAGAAATGGTTTTGGGTCAGGAGTGCACTTTAACTTTTCAAACTCTGGAAAAGTCTATTCCAGGGAGGCACTAAACCGTGGGCCCACTGCAGGACACCAAGGCGAAGACTGGGGATTCCACAGCGTGTCTGGAACTGGAGCTTCACATAAGAAGGGAGCGCTAACTACTGGGAGTTGGTCAAGAAGCCGTGTCTCAACTGGGAACTCCAAGGGACACAGCATTGACATTCAGGGCCATACACGGCAGGCGGGGAACATGTTTCAAATGAAATCACTGCTTCAACATACTTGGTTTATCCACCCCCCCCACCACCACCACCAACAGTCTGGGTCTCTTGTTGATAACAGCTAGACCACATCAGGG
Organism: Desmodus rotundus; assembly: GCF_022682495.2. Lineage (NCBI taxonomy): Eukaryota > Metazoa > Chordata > Mammalia > Chiroptera > Phyllostomidae > Desmodus > Desmodus rotundus. Next base: position 4,816,909 of record NC_071398.1, read on the forward strand.
GCCCACTCTCACACCTGTTACCCTGTAACTAGCCCTGAATCAAGGTCGAGGTCTAAATTGCCTAGAACTAGTCATCTTAGCGAAGAGAGAGATTTAAAGGTGTTAGCTATCTCATTGTGATAATAGTAACAAAACAAAGACTATAAACTTACTGAGGTTTTACCATGTTGTGTTATATTCAGCTTAAGGCATTATTTATTATATAATGTCATTTATAATAGGCTTACAAAGTTGGTTATCGTCCTCCAATTTCATACAGGGAAACGGGTTTGGAGAGCTCACTTCCCCCACGGTAATGCAACTGGATCGGGAACTGGGCTAGGAATCGCGCCCACATCTACCTGATCTAAAGCACGGGTTCTTTATTACTAGTCTAAGCGACTGTATCATTTCTTTCTTTAAACATTACTTAAACATTTGTGTGTGTGTGAATGTGCACACGACTGTGTGTGTGCATGTGTGTGTAAACGAGCATGAAAAAGAAAGCAAAAACATCCCATGAGCCCACTGCCTACACAGGTACATGGCGTGAAAGTTGAAGTGCAGCAACAGCATCAGATGAAAGTCAAAAGCTTTCCCCGAGCTCTGTCCCCCAAGGTCACCGCTTGTGTATTTTCTTACATCTCCTACCAGGAAGCAGTGTTCTGTATCAACTTGTGAAATACACACATTCCCGCCTGCACTGTATTTGCTTTGTTTGGGTCCTTCCCCATAATGCTCCCTTCCATTCATGGGACAATCCTGGCTCTTTTTTTCATGTATTATAACATGAGTATAAAGTTTACTGTTCCATTAATTTATTTGACCAGCTCCCAAGTATGTTAATTTAGATTATATCTTTTTTCTAATGACAGTCTTTAGTACAGTAAGCATTCTCATGCTCACGTTTTTGGACATGGTTTTGGGAGCATGTCTACAGGGAAAAGACATGGCCGTCAGATTCCTGAGGTCGAGGAGGATCACATGCATTGTTTAAAGTCTCTGCAGACATCGCCCAATTTCCCTCCAAAGAGGCCACATCAATGGACCCTCCCACCGACAGGCTATGAGTAGTGAGGGTAGTGTGCTGCGTCCACCTCCTTTCTCGCCGGGGCCCCTGGATGCTCCCACCGATGTTATAATGCAGGAATAACGGGGACGGCAGCCCCGTTCTAGCCTGAGTCAAGGCCAAAACCCAACTGCTTGGACTGTAGACCCTTTCCACGAACAAATTATACTTCAAAGATGTCAGGACAGATAGAAGGTTGTTATCCTCTGCTTCTGCCTCCACCAGATAGAGAGAGTACGCACAACTGGGACTTCAGGGCTCAGGGCTCGTGTGTAGGGGCTTCGCCCACATTTGGAACCGAGTAACACAGTGCTTCCTTATAGTTTGGGATTGAGCCAGACCTTCCATTCTCTGAAGGCATTTTCCTTTATAATAATTCCGTGGGGAGAAAAACAACTTGAAAATGGTATTTATTAAAAAGACCCAAAGGCATTTGAACATCACTTTACATTTTTCTTTTTATTGAAAGAATACATATCAAGCATGTGGTTTACATTTCCTTTAAGATGCTGTGGGCTTTAAAAAAAAAAAAAACTAATGAAAATACATTGGGAGAAACACACTCCAGAATACGATGAATCTAAGATATGTAGGACATTTGGAGAAGGGGCTGGTTCTTGTAGAAATCTTCTGACCCCTCACATGAGATTCCAAAGAATCCATCAGCTCTCTGAACCCAGGGCTGGGCTCATGACTGAGGAACAGGAGATGCTTTAGAGTTAAGAAGGAGTCAGACACAAAGACAAAAAAAGACAGCCCTCCTCCTCAAAGAGCTCCTGCTGCAGCGAGGAAACCAGGTGTGTCAGAGATACCAACCAGATAGTGTGATCAGTGGGGCATAACCTAGTCAGGGCAGGAGAAAGAAAAGGATGAGGGGAGACATCCTCTTGGAGAAGACACGTCCTCAGGTACCTGGAGGATGAGCAGCAGCTAGACAAAGCGACTGCTGAGGACATCACAGCACAGAGAGCAGGGGGTACAAGGGCAGACGAAGCTGAGCTTTACAGGGAAAGCTGGTGGATCCATTTGACTTGAACGTAGAAGAGACTGGGGGGTGGGGGGAGTCGTTAGCGAGAAGGCCAGAGAGCAGGCAGGTGCCGGGCCATGCTAAGGTGTGTGAACTCTATTATGAGCAGCCAGTAAAGGGGTTAAGGGCAACGGGGCTGGGTTTGAGAGAGATTATGCTGCACTACGAGTGGAAAGCTGACTGGAGGAGGGGCGTCCTAGGGGCAAGGAGATCGGGGTAAGATGCAGCTGCTGAAATCCCACAAAATGACGAAGACCACACAGACTGCGTGATTACCAGTGAGAAGAGAACCGGATGCATTTAAAAGGGTCAAGGTTGGGGTGCCTAGGTGTGGTCAAGGGGGGAGGAAGAGTCGGTGGTAACCCCTGGAGTTCTTCCTTGAGCTTGGACATTCAGCCTCGGGAATGGATGTTTAGTTGGCAGTGGGATAAGAGGCAATGTGACCCACTGAAAAAGGCACTTACGTTAATTCACTTACTGCGCTTCTAAACATAGATGGAAGGCAACAGAAATGAGTCATAGTAACGACTATCCATACACAATGTTAAAGGAATCCAATAATCTTTTGAAAACTAAGTGTTAAGGACTCCCAGCAGACTCTACAATGTAAAAGAAGGACTTTGTCTCAAAAACTACAGCTGACAAGACCCCTGGAGAAGATGTGAGGAAGAGGAGACTCACATTGACCGCTGGTAGAAACTCGCCCTCAGTCTACGAAGCCTAGAGGGCTCTGGCACACACGCGCATGCACTAGGATGTTCGTCCAATCGCTGGATTCAAGAGGAAAAAGATATAATTTAAATACCAAGACGGAGGTTGATAAATAAATTGTGGTGCATTCACATAGTACTGTCCTGCTACGTAAATTGATAAATGAGGTCTACATTTATGTACAAAAATAGAGAGGTATGAAAAAGATCACCTCAAGTGAAAAAAGTCAGCTTGCTGAAGGATGTTCACGGAGGAGAGTGAAACAGCCCATTGTCTTATTTATGGATACTTAGCACTGACCACATTACTAGTAGCCACATGAAAGCATGACCGGGGACACCCACTTCAGGAAGAAAGGAGCCATCACCAGAGGTATAGGAGGGCTTCAGAGATGTGCGGTGTCTGAGATCTTCACTCAGCGTGTCAGCCTTGGCGCCGCAGACAATGGCTCTCTGTTGAGAAAGGCCGCCCTGTGTGCAGCAGGGGGACGGAGCGGGGACTGGGGGGGGGGGGGGACGGGGGTGGACGGTGGTCAGCAGCAGGACACAGGAGCTCCTCCCCTGGTCAAGCCCGTCCCAAAGGCCTCTAGCTATTGTACAACTGTCCCCCAGAGGAGCAAAGCCGCCCTTGGTTGAGAACTACTAGTTTGGCAGATTGGTGTTCCTTCCATTATTCCCTACACTTGTCTTTTTAAAAGTATTTTATAATAACAAAGGGGTGGGGAGAGAACAGCACGCCTTCAAAAATCGTTTTAATCAGCTGATGCACGTGCTACATCCGGCCATCAAGATGCGCACAATGGGACCCTGCCCCCAGGAGTCCGTGCCGGTCAGGCAGCGCGGTGTGCAGGTGAGGAGGCAGGGGGAGGGGGGGCTGGTGCAGACCTGAGGGCGGGTCTGCCGCGGACGCCGCCACACGTCAGCTGGGGGAACCTCGGTTTCCACGTACCTTAAGTATCTTTCCTAAGGTGGGGTTTTACCTTCCGGAACTGACAGCTGGTGAACACAGAACACGGGGCGGTGATTGCATCATCACGCGCGCTGGCAACCAATTGTGTAAGACAAAGCACTGGACGGCGGTCATTCACAGCCCCGCCTACCGCGTCCCACAGTCTCCCTTCCGCTCAGGCGCACCCCAGGCTGCGGTCACTGAGGCCCCCCCTTGCAGGGACGCAGAGGGCGGGAGGTGCCTCGTGGCACAGAAGCAGGTGCCTGAGAGGTGGTGTGCACTCAACTCAAATTTTCACGCTCTTTATGAAATCAGAACCCTGACTTTCTTTTTTCTGTCTTTCAACCCCCCTAGGCTTTGCTCAGCTCTTCTGCAGGCCCTGCGGAATGCCACCTGACTGCCCCTCGCCTAAGAGCTGCCTGCGTGCATGCTCACATGGAAGTGGTAACATGGCCTCCTAGTAGGGGGACCGTTCTGGAGGCTTGGGCTAATGCGCGTGGCACTTGAGCAGCCTGGCTTGACAACAGTTTGAATACTAGTCCATTTTCTTCCAAATATATACAAGTTGTATATATTTGTAATAAAATCTTACAAAGAATAGATACTTAGTTTCCATTATACCCTATTTACTATCCTTCACAAGCCACTTTTGATTTAGATTGTTTAATTCAGTGCTGAAGCCACTGATGCGTATTACGGTCATCTGTATGCCAAACAGCTACAAAGTGACTACAAGAGCCGGGGAAGAAGCGAATTCTTCCCTCCTGCAGTGAGAAAGCCTAGACTGGAAGGAAAGCGCTGAGCTGAACCGGACAAATGGCGGCGATTTGGCCAAGCAGGAATGGAAGATGGGCAGTCCATGTTTGTACAAGGACAAATGTGAATTAAGACAAAGAAATAGGAAATAGGGCCATAGAGGACTATCATTCTGGTTTTATCTAGCACGCCAGAATCAGAGCGCCACGGAATTACCTAATGCTAATTCACTTAAGTCATTCGACGATTAATTGTGCGGCAGCTAAAATGAATCCGGCACCTTGCGAGGTACTATGAAGTAAGGAACCTGGATCTTTCCACAACGCCGAGGAACAAACCGATAATTATGGGGTTGTCGAGATCAATTGGTGGGGGTAAGGAAGAAATGTGTACATTCTAAAAATGGAATAAGGACTCTGCAGAGCCATTTGTGTTACACGAGTGTCATAGAGCATCACTCACTAGTAAGACTCAAATATGTCATCTCACATTTGGCCCTGTTCATTCACGTATGAGGTTATGTATCACCATCGCTTTGTATCCTCTGGAAGGAACACAACCCAAGACGTGCCTTTATCAGTCCCCGCCTTCCATCACAACCCACGGCTCCCAGCGACTGTCTCTGTCCTAATGGACAAATATGCAACTCACAGAAATTAATTGTTCCCAGAGTGCTTTTCATCTCTGGAAATGCACAGCGCTGCAAGGGGCTGGAGGAAAAGGCTGTGAGAACAATCTGGGAGCTGGCAAGTCATCGCATTCGCTGGGCTTTATCTGGGCTGCACATGCCTTCAGAACTCATATACTGTACTCCTAAAAATGAATAAGGCAACAGGAAAGAAACGCTTAATGACGACTCACATAACCTGTAAGATTTTAGCCCAGTTTATTATTTAGTACTGCAAATCAAATTAATTATAAATGTTGGTATTGACGACACATGCGTAATTAGTTTTTAATCTCCAGTGCCTGAGCACAGTTGAGGTGCAAAGGCAGACGGGTGAGTGCTGAGTACGTTAATAGACTGCTTAGAGGTAAACTATTGTAATTCATATGCATTTTATTCACACACGACTCTGACAGCTCTCTTGTGATACTTAATAATCCAATACCAACATGGCTTGAAATGATTTAACAAGCACTTACCAGAGATGAAAATTAGCATCTGCTGAGAGATGATTTAATTCTTAAAGAAACACAGCTTTCCGTGTTACTAACTAGTCACTATGGTTTACAAAGGTTAAATTCACCCAAATATACAAAAATATGAGTGTTCTGCCTGGATTGTGATGACTGGAATTCTGTACCCTGTAAGTCTAAATAAGTGCACTAAGCCCCACCCTGCAAATCCACCTGACTGCTGGAGGGTGCCTCTGAGATTGGTAGGAGCCAAACCTCTCGGTTTTACAGACGAGAATACAGGAGGCCATCCGGGAAGCTGTGTCTCATCCAGGTCCCACCCCCAGTCAGCTGTGTCAGCCCCAGCCCGGGATCGGTCTTCTCTGCCTGCTGGGCGCCCCAGGGCCCCTTCGGGGCTCTCTACTGTGTTGCTTCAAGACAGAGGGCTGAGGTGGCACCTTCCAAGGTGTGACTGACAGGCAAGGAACAGCATCCCTCTCGTAAGCCAGAGCCTGGAATTTCATCATTATTAATTACTCTTTGGGGATCTTACAGGACAATTACATTACTTTTTCTACCTTTTCCTGTTGGTAGAAAAGCCCTTAGAGAAGTGAGAACTTCGATCATGAGTTGGCTCCTTGACAGAACTGCTAGCAAAGCAAGCAGGGCACTGCCGCGAAGCCAGCGCCCAGAGAGGCAGGATGTTCACACGCACAGAAGGGGAAGACGGTTTCAGCCACAGGTCAGGAAGAACCTTCTTACCATCGGAGCCAAGTCGCATGGATGAAGGCGAGGGATGGAGGCGGTGGGTTTTCCATCACTGGGCATGTCTAGGCAGCGAAGGGCCGCACTTGTCCAGGATGCTGCGCAGACCATCCAAGACACAGCTCAGGGGTGGCCTGCGAGACGAACTCTAAGCTCCTCCCGAACTCTGAGACCTCGTGGCTCATCCGAAGCCAAGTGGACGAAGTAGACGTTGGAGAGGTGAGGGGCCCTTGAGATGAAAGGTGGGGCAACACCGAAGACAACTTCCACTTACGTGGTGTGTTTTAGAAAGGAAGCTTTCCCTGAGAAACACTGAATAGAGAGAAGGCTTGCTTGAAACCAGAGTCCCTTACTACCTCCTATCGAGCAGCATCCAGAGTGCGGGCCATGGGACAGCTAGGGCCCTAAGACATCGGGGTCCTCTAAGCCTTGAACACCACACAGAGGTCAGGGGTTATGAGGCTGTTTTCAATTTGCATCGTCTCTGTAAGGAGGAGTTCAAATATAGGATTTATTACTTCTACCAGGGATAGCAAGTGGCAGACCTATTCAGAGAGCCCTAAAAACAAATACCTTATTACGACATATGCTACATATATTGTACTATTATTCTGTTTCTCCAAACCTTGATCCGAAGAGGTCACTAGTTTACCACTCGGCTTTCTGTGACGACGAGCACGTCATCCTGTATCACCGTTAAGGGACGACCGAACGCACCTCACGTTTTCCAACTCTCCAGGGAATTCTACCTCCTACCCAATTTGTAACTCAGAACAATGCTGTATAGCAAAACAGGTTTCTGAATCCTGTGTGATGAGAGCGCAAACAGAGAAGTTTGGTCATTTTTTTTTTTTTGATGTGTTTTAAAATTTTATATTTAACAAATGAATGCTCTTTGAAATGCAATGCAATATAGTTTGTACAACCCCAAGTTAACTATAAGATTTTTTTTTTTTACATAAGTATTCATTTATGTAGTCACACTGGTATCAAAGTATAGACATTTCCATCATCCCAGAAAATCTTATGACTCTTCCCAGTCAAGAACACCATTATGTTGACTTCTGTCACTATAGATACGTTTTGTCTGTTCTTGGGTATCTTATTTTTTTTTTTTTTAGATTTTTTTTTTATTGTTATGCAATTACAGTTGTATGCCTTTTCTCCCCATCCCTCTACCCCACCCCAGGTGAACCCACCTCCCTCCCCCCTCTCCACCCTCCCCCTTGGTTTTGTCCATGTGTCCTTTATAGTAGTTCCTGTAATACCCTCTTCCCACTATCCCCGCCCCCACCCCCCACCCCCGCCCTGGCTATTGTTAGATTGTGAAATAAGCCAGGAAGTGAGGGACAAGTACCATATGATCTCACCTTTAACTGGAACATAAGCAATAGAAGAAAAAAGCAAACAAAATATAACCAGAGACATTGAAGTTAAGTTTGGTCATTTTTAAATGAACATTCTGTTCACGTGCTTTCTCCTCTCTGCCTTTCTCACTCTTTTGTCTCTTACCTCCATTTCCATCAGAAAACATCAGTAAAATCTCACCACTTCGCAGGCGCACTTCTAATGCGCTCGCCGCATTTGCACCAAGGCCTGCTTGCGTGAGTGCACGGTGAACCCCAATGCCATTCTGAGTCAGTCGAGACTCCATGAGCACCAGGTGCCTCACACCAAAAACACTTAAGATGCTTGAGACACACTGTTCTGAAAATGCCATTTGCCGAATGCTCTTGTCAAGACACCTGCATAACTAGCATGGGCCAAAAAAGTGCTACCAAGCAGTATTTCCACTCTGCTGAAGGACAACCCTTCCCCCCATCAGGGGGACACTGGCTTAACGAAAGGGCACGGCGTGTGCTGTGCTGCCAGGCCACGGGGGCCCCCGTCTGGGCGTGGAGCACTGCGGTGTTCCCAGCCTCTGCGGTGCTTTCCAGGAAGACCAGTGAGGCCAGTGAGCTTCGGGCCTCTCCGAACGCTGTCAGCACGGAGAGCTTTTCTGCCACGTTTATCGACATTAAGTGCTAACTGGCCCCGGAGCGGCAGGCAACTCTGAGACACAAAAGAGTGTGCACCACAGGCATTTCCCCTCCACTAGTGGGAGGTCTCTGCAAAAAGCAGGGGGGCTGGCCTATAGCAGGGAAGCTCCTTGTTGGATCACCGCATGCACGAATGAATCAATCAATCAATGAACAAATGAACAAATGAGTGAATAAAGAGGAAATCTCCCATTTTTGGTAGGGTTTGGTGTCAAAACTAACTTCTGGCCGACCAGAAGCTGTTACTCATCACAACATTATTCGCAATTTTATTATTGAGCTCACATTTACAAATCTCATCCAGCCGCCTGGAGGGTAACATCTTTGGCCTTTGGCCTTTCAACCTCTCAGAACTTTCATGCTACTTCACTAGCCCCTTTGAGGGTAGATATTTTTATCCTCATCTTCCCAGTAAACGAATAAGACTTCCTAACGAGACCAAATTACCTATTGTTATGGAGTGAATATTTGCATCCCCCCAAAAATCACGCACTGAAATCTCAACCTCCAAGGAGATGGAATTAGGAGGCGGGGCCTCTGGGGGACAATTAGGTCATGAGGAAGGAGCCCCTGTGATGGGCACTCTCTCTTCCATGTGGCCTTTTGACCCCCACTTGGCCACATAAAAATGGACCTCGGACCTGTAACACCTTCTATAGAGAGACAGCCCGTGCTGCACCCCTCTCTGCACGTGGGGATCTCCCTCCCTGTTTCAGACCCAACGTGCGCACCTTCGTTCTGCTCGAGTTTGTGTTACGTGCAGCCTGCCTAACCCCACTGCTCTCTCTGTCCACGGTGGGGGGAGCCAAGGCTCTGGGCAGCACTAGAGGGGCATATATAGGTCGAATGTCCCGCGTTGGCTGCCGGGAGGGGCCCGCTGGCCATGGGAGCCCATACCCTCTGCCACTGTGATCTTGCTGTCTCTTTCTAGGTGAGTCCGGTGTTATGCCACCTGGTACTGACTGCGTTGCCTTTTGGTGACTCTGACGCAGTGGGCAGAGGCACCCGGGCTTCTCCTCCTGACAGCAGGCACCAGAGTCCGTGTGCTACAAGGTAGCCCCTGCCATGTGAGAATGCGGCCAGAAGACGGTCATCTGTAAAGCGGGCGAACCAGTTTTACTGAGCATGTCATCTTCAGTCCACTGGTAGTGGCTTGCTGAGAAGAGCGGCAGCACCCATGTTGAGAAGGGGTGGGGGGAGAGAGAGAGAGACAGGAAGTGAAAGGCCAGAGTAATTAGCGATGTATGCAAGGGACACTGGGTAGGAAGGTGGCAAGCAGGCATGCCACATGTAGCCAACTCTAATTAAAACTTACACTCACTCTATTCTTCCAACGCTCTAGTTTCCTGTGGAAAAGAACCGTCGCTTTGCTTTAACCCTGCAGAGCTAAACTTAAGCACACCTTAGGTGCTCGACAGGGATTCATTCATTAAACCGACTAAGAAGAATGGCCTTCCCACCGGCTAGATGACAAAGATCACGGTGCGGGATGGTAACGAGAGAAACAGTAACGACAAAAGCGACAAAACGATCCGGCTCTGGTGAGCAAGGTTTGAATCCAAGACATGCAGAGTCTCCACGACGCTCAACCTCACCTTCCCAATGGAACCGAAAAATTCAACAAAGTAGCATTCTTCCCCATCCAGCCATCTCTGCCCCCTACCCCTCTACTCTTCGTGGAAAATCAAATTTGAATGCTGTGTCTTCTCATGCATCTTCAAGGTTTATTCATGAGCCACAGCTGAACGTCCTGTGTGTTGTATTTATGTGAACAAACGCAGTTTAAAAGAAAGAACCCGCTCCGTTATCTAGACAGATGTGTGTGTGTCGGCATCTGGGAGAACACCCACCCCGGACAGTAGAGGTGTTCAGCCCCCCTTTAAACCATCCGCCAGGCATTACAAGACATATCACCACAGCGTAAGCAGTGACCTTTAGATGTGTCTCTCCCATTATCTGCCCACTGTGAAGTGGAAACAAGTTAGTATTGAAAATCTCTGTAACATCGGCTTAGAAGCTATTTACTGCAAATGTATTCTGCTTGGTGCACCAACCGTAATTTTATTAACGATGGCATTGTATTGAGACATTCAAAGAAATTCTCACAGGTATTCATTCCCTCCACCCCATTACCCTCTACGTGCACACACATGTGCGCGCGCGCACACACACACACACCCCCCTATTGAAAAGAATCATGGGTCTCAGGGTTTTTTTTTTTTTTTTTTTTTTTACTCTCAACAAATGATCTTATGGTCATTTCAAATCATTGTAACATTTTTTCAATTAAATTTCGAAGACCTTACCGGGTATATAGTGTCTTAAAGGGACGTGGCTTTCGCAGGAATTGTACCAGCTTTGCAATCTTGCAAACGACTCGACCACAGTGATTAATTTATCCTTCATCCTCTAAAGGGCAAACGGCACTTAGAATAAAAAGGAGCCTCACTTTGGGCGGACGCTTTTGCTCGGATTTTTCTTTAGATGTAGGTCACGTTACACAGGGGCTCCAGCCAACCTGCATTCCTGCTCCTGCTCCTGCCCCGCCACCGCCGAACGATGCCCCACGTTGGAAAAACTAGAGGGAGAGCCACTGGTAAAGAAAGACACTGCACGAACAAAACCCCCAAATAATTTGGGGTGTAAACCTGTGCCGTTAATCGAGCTTATGTGAGATAGCCCTTCCACATCATTCCCCTTAAAAAACCCACTGGCCATAAAAGCGCTCTGCCTTCTGCACAACGGAGATTACGACACAACCTCCCGCTAGCTGCCTGTCCCAACGCTCCGCCACGCTCGGGTGTGGGTTGCCGCTGATCCTCCCCAGGCCGGAAACACAACAGAGTCAAAATGTGCTGTTTTCCAAATCCAGCGTAAGCCTACAAAATGGTCTCATTTTATCAACAGTTGGTTTCCTTACTGCGGTAACCAATTACTACCAGCTTAGTGCTTTAAAAAACAACACAGTTATTCTCTTCCAGTTCTGGAGGTCAGAAGTCCCAGATGAGTCTCACAGTGATGGAACCACGGTGGGGACAGGGGTGGTGCCTTCTGAGGGGGAATCTGCCCTCTTGGCTTTTCGGCTTCTAGTAGGCACTGGAATTCTTGCGTTTGTAGCCCCTTCCACCTCCTGTAAAGCACGTCACTCTAGTCTCTCTTTCCGCAACCACATTGCCTTCCCTCCTCTGATGTCAAGCCCTCCTCTATTTCCGTTTTTATAAGGACAGTGGGGATTACAGTTAGGGTCCACCCCCATAGTCCAGTGTAATCTTTCCACTGCAAATCCCTTAATCATATCTGCTAAGTCCCTTTTGCCAGATGAAGTAACATTCACAAGCCCCAGGGATTAAGATTGACATATCTTAGGTTGACATTATTAGACCAACCACATCAACTAATCAAGTTTTTTTGTCAAAATAAGATGGAAATTCAACTGAGTTCTCTTTTAAGATCATGCACTACTCAGGCCCTGACCAGTGTGGCTCGGCTGGGTGTCATTCTGCCAAGTGAAAGGTCACCGTTCGATTCCCGGTCAGGGCACAGGCCTGGGTCACGGGTTCAGTCCCTGGTTGGGGCGCGTACAAGAGGCCACCTAATCGATGTTTCCCTCTCACAGGGATGTTTCTCTCCCTCTGGTTACCCCTCCCTCCCCCCTCTCTCTAAAAATAAACTCTTTAAACACTAAAATCAGGTATTACTCAGAAAGCAAGTGTATGGAACAGAAGAAATAACTTTTCAAAACTATATAAATCTAATCTGTAATGCCAAGCTCCCTCTCTACTGCGGTGTTTTAAGCAGTTTCTTGGAAGTTGAGTAAGGATTAATGTTACACAATTAAGAACTTGGAAGCAGAGCCTACAGACCAACAGGGATTTTAGCTGCAAGCAATGGGCTCCAACCTCAGCTAACTCGAGGAGAGAGGGGAAAAAAAATCATTAAAGGGCCGATACATCGGTGGGACGCTGGAGGGCTTGGCTCTGACTCTGGGCAGAAACCGAGAGTGGACATTAAAACCCGACTTAGGCTACACAACAGAAACAGTGTGATTCATATGATGTTTCTGGGCTTTTCTAAAGATGCTTGATTACAGTGCTAAACTTGGGGTTATGAAGTCAAGACGTTGGGGGTTTCACCCAGCAACACGCTTCCTAATGAACCGAGACTAGATTCTCAAAGCTGCGGCCCCAGTTTCCTCGAATGTAAAGTGAGTAAGAGGAAGGTAACTCAACACGTACATTTACCGTAAGGATCAAATAAGACAGTCCCTGTAAATCACAACCAACAGGGCCTGATGCATACTACCGAGAATAGATGGGAGAAATCATCAGCCCCTATTGTTCCTGCAAATCCAATCATGAGCAATTTCTCAACTGTCCCAGAGCCTTTGCCCCACTTTCCCCAGATTTGGACCCTAGATGGAACCACCTGAACCCACCACTCCCTAGCTCTCGAGGACAGAAGCAACGACCACCCAAATCTTTTCATTTCCACAGGGAAAGCAGAGCCCTGTCTCGCCCACTGAGCGGCATCCCTCTCACTGAGAAGAAAACTTGGCCACCGAGTTGAAGATAAAGACCAATACCCCACAGCCAGTGTTAACAGGGACAAGGCAAAATACAATTTAGAGTAGAGTGGCCAATTAAAGGTGACGCAGGGGCCACTCAACCATCCCCCCGACTTTGTCCTGTTACGGTGATGGCCTTAGTTCATTTTCTCAATCCTTGTTTACGTGTTTCCCCTCGACAGAAGTTTAATTCTCAATTTTACTTGTATGTATTCTTAAAAATTTTAAACACCAACAAATTCTAATGTAACTTATAAGAGACTACTCTTATAGATGTACATTAGGTATTTTTAATTTGAATAAATATTGTTTAAACGGATATATTTCAAATTGGGAGATGGGGCACATGACAGAGGGTTGAAAAATAGGTTTTTGCTAGTAATCGAACAAAATTTCACATTCACCTGATATCATTTTACTACTTTATTAAAAATTTCATATTCAACCTTCAGTGAATATAGAAAAACCATAATAGCAGTTCTATTCTGGGTGGTAGAAACATGTGTGAATTACATTTTTCTAGTTTCTTAATTTGCCGATTTCTCAAAAATGTTCATGCCAAGTTAAAATATAACAAAAAATAGGAAACAGCCATAAACATGTTTTAAAAGTCTGAGTATTCAGGAATATGTACAAACCTACAAAGTGGAGAGGAGGTAATAGAATTCTTTCCAGTTTCACAAAATAGAACTTAACAAAGAATGCATTACATTCTTCGTATTTGGTCCAAGACAAAGAAGAAGTCACAGGAATACAGAAGGAAGGCCGCACGGCAGGGAAGAGGGAACCGTCTGAATAGCGATCACCACACTTGCACATGGCAGCTGCGCTTTCCCCGACTCTGACACGACAGCCAGGGGCTCCGTAAAGAGGTGGGCTTTTCCTAATGCGCTGAAGTGGAAACCGCCATCCACGCTTACAACGAGTCAGCCGACTCTGGTCACCGAAGGGCTTCCTGACCAGGTGGACCAGGAGCAAGGCAAGGAAGGCCATCACTCATCAAACAATCCACCACAAAGATCACAGCGAGCTTACAACCCGCCAAAATTTGAGAGGGACTACCCCTTCGTGCACGCAGGTGGGGAAACTAAGGCCCAAAGAGAGGTGGCCCACATCACACAGCCAGTGCCTGGCAGCCCAAACTCAGGACCTGGGTCTTTTGGCCCCCTGACCAGTGAGCACTGACCCCCCAACCCAGTGTGCAAAGGGCCTTGGCCCCTGGCCCCCTGTCAGTGCCCATCTCCTCCCACGAGCCCACATCCTAGTTTGGATCCCCCAGCAGGGCAACCCTTCTCACTTCCCCCTACCTTTGTACAGGTTGTCTGCTGGGTTTCAAAAATTCAGTAGACCTCTTCTCACCCTTCAACCCTGGGCCCCTCAACTCTGAACTTGGGCTGGGTCCCCTCCTTTGTCCTCCCATGAGACCCATCACCCACCCTTGTCATAGCACACAGCATCTGCTGGGCTCCCTCTCCCCCCAGGCTGTGGCCACCGAGAAGAGAGGGAGCATCTCTCTGTGCCCGGTTAAACTGGGGGGGGTCCATCACCAAGGCCATTTTGCATGGCGGGCCCAGTGACTCTCCTCCAGAGGGAGGATGGAAAAGTCACGGACCTGCCAGCGCTGACACTCTCATCAGGAACCCCAGTTTCCGTTCTAGCTACAGTTGGGGAACCACCCCCCCTCGGAAGCCCTTTCCTCGTCACTCAGTTTGCCCCACTTGATCGGAAACTAAAATTCCCCCAAGACGGCTGCCGGCCCCTTTCGATGTGGGTGTCTGTCCCTTCAGCTGGACTGTCAGCTGCTGGAGGGCAGGGACCACGTGCGGCCCTTATCGGTGCTTTTGAGTCCTTGTACACAAAAGTGTGCGATAGACGCTTGTGGATGGTGCTCAAGTTACTAGAACTGTGTTCCACCGTGGGTGGCTCTGCGGTTGTTAGCGTCGGGTTCAAAGTTCATACGCAATAAAAAGTGTTCGTGTGTAATCGAACTTAGAAATGAATTAATCAAAGAAAAGCGAGTCCCTGAGAAAAGCCTAATGCGGCACCAAGCTAGAAGGCACTGTAGATGTGGCCCAAAGAGCCACTGGGCAGGAAGCGGGGTAGGGAGGAGGAAGAAGCAGAGTGTGGCTTGATTTGCACGAACCAGTCGATCTCATACACACGATAACGTATTACTACAGGCCCCGTTGCTTCCCCTGCCACCTCTGGTTCGGATTCTGTCGACAATGAGCCGCAGAGCCGCAACCCCGCATTGCCTTGCTTCTGGGGCTGGTGGTAGTGCTGCACGAGGGAACCGATGCTGGAAAACACGGACTCCATCCCCTGCGTAAGCTGCCTGGGCAGCGTGCTGCTGCTGCTGGTCTCTGGCAGTGCTCCCTAGTGTCAGCCTTTCTCAACAAGGAAGTGGAAGAGGCATGATCATAAATAGCATAAAACGACTCTGGGATCGAGTCAGTTGAGGAAAATCTGGGACAGCCCAACAAGTCTCTCGGCTGCGGGACTTCTCGGAGCCTGTAGTATGTGGGTAATGCCTCCAAGAAGGGCCTGCGGGTGGTACAGCCTCCCGCTCTTAACTGACCCCACAAATCTGTATGGGATTATTTTTCTGCAGTGTTCTAAGGAAGCACCCTTTGAGGAACGCTGTGTTAAATCAAATAAAAATTAAATGTTATGAGCTTAGCAGATTAAACAAAGTTCGCAGCATACGGAGGGACGGGAGAGAGGCTCTCGTCCGGCATTCAGGGTTTTCACACACTGGTACTGCATGTGTGACCTGCCAGCCAGGAAGGACCACTGTCGACGAGGGACGCTATCCCCCATGGAACCGTTTTACCTGGTATCGTCTCCGGTAACTTCAGGCCCCGGTGTTTGCTCCTTTGAGAGGACCCATGTACCTAGTCTGAGAACTTGATTGCTACTGAATAAATGTAGGGCACCAGGCTCTGCTGGACACGGCTCAATTCTGGAAACGAACTCAGCTCTCAGTATGTGTTGTTATCAGTGACTAAATGACCGAGTGAATGGTGGAAGCACTTCAACCTGCACACCTGATCGGATTTTAATTCAGGATAACCCTGTTCATTGGGCCCATCAGGCCTTCTCTTCTCCCTGTATAAAAAAAATCACTGGTGTTTTCTCACACGCACTGTATATAAAAGAATTAATACTTAGGAAAAAAAGACTCAGAATATTTAAGTTTGATCACTGATTTTTGCCCCTGAAAACTAAACTAAATGCTCAACTAAACTCAGCTCTTGAACCCACGTGCTCCAAGGTCAGCAGCTCCTTTGCGGGGCACCAGAGCTGAACTGGCCCAATGAGCTGCGGATGAAGGCACATTCAGCAGCTTCCATGGTGGCAGGTGCTCGGAAACTACACCAGTCCCTACCCCACCCCATCCCCTGCAAACCAATGATGTATAGCAGAAAGAAATAGTCTATTCTGAAATAAATCACAAAGTTCATATATTCCTTATTATTAAGCAACATAGCCTGAAAATGTAAGTATCGCGGTCTTTTAGTTCTGAAATCATGTGAACCGGTCCCATCCATTATCTGCCCATACGTTGTATTTACTATGAACAGCAGTGTTCACACCTATTGAGGCTTAGTCTCTGTCACGGTGTTATCTGAATTTTTTAAACTGTGTTTACTATGGAAATTTCTGGGTAAAGCTTAGAGCGCTTTCTTATCTGATTAAGGAGTAATACATGAACAGTGCGGAGAGGTTGGCTGCAAATCTTGCAAAATGGAAAAAACAAACGCTATTCTGAACGAACAGAGATAAAGGAAAAAATGGAAAACAGACTTCGAAATATGTCACATGGAATAAATTCCTACAAAAAGTATGTTATCTCCTAAACTCCATATCTATAACTTTGGAAATACATTTTACTTCAAACAAAACAATATAGTAAATGCAAGAAAACATATACACTTACAAACACCGATTTTTAAACTTTATGGGAGCAGCTCAGGAAGCCTGGTATGAAGGGGATATCTGGAAAAATAAAGACCTAGGGAAGTCTTAATCGGCCCCCGTGGGTGGTCTTCCTTCTGGGGAAGAGAGAAACTGAGAGCCAGGATTAGAGTCTTCCCCGGCGTATTACAGGGTTTCCGATCCTGAGGTCTGGTGGCCAGCACAGTTCTCACATCTTCTATAAAGCGTTTAGTGACTGTTCCCTGTTGTCAAGCAAGAGCACTGATGTCAACGCACACGTGTGTCTGTCTCAGTCCAGCACCCAAGACCCCCCGGAACTCGGTACCGCCTGAGTGAGTGGACATCATCAGCCACTTGTTCACTGACCTCAGCCCTCCCCCTCCCACCCCTTCCTCTCTACTCTCCTCACTGCTTCCCCTCATTGGCCAGCTCGCTTCAGTCAGCTCCCTGAGTTACCAGGCTCCCGCACAAGGCACAGAGAGCCCGATGCAGAGAGGCATTTATTGTACCGTGTAACTGAGAAATTCAGAGTGCAAGCAGGCTTCGGTGTGGCTTGATCTGGAGATCTCTTCCCCATTTTTCTCTAATTCCCTGCCTGCGTCCCGCCCTGGGTTCGCCTCGTCCTAAAGATGGCTTCTCTCCTGCAGCAGTTCCGCACACTACGCTGATGAGAGAGAGACTGAATCAATTGCGGAGACCTGAGGGTGAGGGGTTGGGGGATGGAATGGCTGCCTTAGGTCATGTGACCCACTCCTAGAAGCAGGAGGGAGCGAATTTCCCCAGAACCACATGGGTCCATGACCAAAAGTCAGGGGCAGGGAGAAGCGGAAGAGGAGAGAGATGTCGAGAAGGACAAATACCGAGTGCCTACCGTCACATATTCTCCCCCCACCTCACACACGTCCCCTTCACTCCTCTTGGCAACCAAATTTCTGATCATCCATTCTTGGTCTCTCCCCCATTTGTGAAAAGATGTCCCAGGATGCGTCCCAAAATGAAGGTAACCGTGGTTGCAGGCAATAGTTTCCCATCTTCTAGTTAATAAAATTCTGGAACAAAACTGGGTTTTTATTTCCTTGGTGCAAGAGCAAGGTTTCTCTCCTATCCACTGAGTTAAGAAGCAGAGCAAAGCTCTCCTTCGGAAGGTACGGTCTTCCCGGTGTGTGCCGCGGCGGGATTTACTGCGGGAACTCCTGGGCGAGGGAAACCACAGAGGGGAAGGACAGCAGGAGCAGGTGGAGATGGTCAGGGAAGTCATAGGCGTCGCTGGCTTGAGAAAGGTTGTGTGGGCAGTGAGTCTTGGGCAGGACGTCATTTATGCCACTCCAGCGGCCGGCAAACGGGGCTGCTAAACCCAGAGCCCCGGGCTCTCTGCCTCTGGGACAACAGCCTGCCTCTGCTTCACTTTGTCCCAGAAACCGCTCACCTCCCTGAGAAGGCTCGCAGACAAAAGGCACTTTTTGAAGAGAAAGAAAGTCACCGTGTGAGCTGCATTTTTCTGATTCCCTTCACCACCACTGCCTGTTTCCAGCATCCCTGTGTCTTGCCCTCCGGTAGGTCGGGGGTTGATGGGGAGTCTGTGCGTGAAGATGGGGATCTGCAAACCGTCCTACTGGGTGCCTAATAAAATGCAAATTGCAACGTGGGGAGAAGCGAAGTTCCCTGTCCTTCTCTGTACAAATAAAGTGTTATAGTGCCACTTGCAGGGATCAGGGGCACCACGCTGGGGCTGCATCTGCTCTTCCTGACAGCTCCCCAAAGAACCCTGCTTCTTCGGGTTTTTGCAAGCCAGCAAGCTGTTCTTGGAGAGCACAAAAAAGAAACCTGCTGCTGGAAAAATACAAAAAGTTTCTCTAACACGTGAGGAGAAATTCAAAATCTCCTGGAAAAATAAAGAAATACACTCTCTGATAGCAAAAGCCAAGCTCCTATTCTCTGTGAGGGAGGGCCTTTGCAGTGAGGCAGAGGAAGGCCTGCAAAGGCCATGACCGTGGGGACGGACATGTGCCCGTGGGAGAGCTCATCTCCAGGCTGGAGCCGGTGGGGAGCTGCAGAAAGCACACCCCGTGTCCACTAGGGGGCCGCTGCTCAGCTGCGGCTGTGGACCTGGGGAGGTGCAGGCCCAGAGCTGGGGGCTACTGCAGTGTTAAAGGGATGCTAAACCTATGAATTTTATGTGAAATCTCCCAATGTGCCAGCTTTCCAAATTATTATTTTGCCAGCCAAACTGAATAGGGTTCTTGTGGCTGAAAGTTCCTCTTTCCACTTTCTGGATGGAGGGATGCTGGGACCCCCTCAAACGTCTGAGCTTGGTCTGCAAAGGAGTCCTGGAGAAAAGACAGAGAACCCCAAGGACGAGCAAGGAGACACCCGGTGCTGTGGGAGCACGAAACCCGTCATTAGAGCACCATACGAAGTACTTCTGCTGCCCTGAAAATGCTTTGTGCTCCGACTAGCCACCCCTCCCTCCCTAACCCCGCCCAACCCTGGAAAACCAAAGGCCTTTTGATTGGCTCCATAGGTTTGTCTTTCCCAGAATGCGACCTAGCAGGAATCACACAGTGCATAACCTTTTCTGATTGGCTCCCTTCACTCAGTGACATGCATTTAAGTTTCCTCCACGTCTTTTCATGGCTTGAGAGCAAATTACTTTTTAGCACTGAACAATATCCTATTGTCTGGATGCACCGCAGTTTATCCATCTAGCAAACGGCATCTTTGTTGTTCCCATTTTTCACAATTATAAATAAAGTGAGAACAAACACCCATGTGCAGACTTTCGTGTGGTGTGCTTTCAACTCACCCACACAAGGGCACCGGTTAAACACAGGGAGCAAAGTCACTAGACGGTATAGTAAGAATTTGTAGTTTTGCAAGACATCATCACACTCCCCCACAGCACCCGGACCACTTTGCATTCCTGCCCGCAGTGAGAGGAAGTCCTTGTCAGCCCACATCCTCTCCAGCGCTCGGGGTTGGTCGGTGTTCCAGATTTTGGCCGTTTCAATATGTGTAGTGTTATCTCATTGCTTAAATTTGCATTTCCCTGCTGCCGTGTGATGTGGAGCATCTTTTTGTCTGTTTCCCCGCCATCTGTACGTCATCTCTGGTGAGATGTCTGTTCAGGTCTTTGGCCCATTTTTAGATCAGGTTGTTTGTTTTCTTACTGTTGAGTTCTAAGAGTTCACTGTCAATTTTGGAAAACAGTTCTTTATCGTCCATCTTTTTGCAAATACTTTCTCCCAGCCTGTGCGTTGTCTCTCCATTCTCTCGGCATTGTCTTCCACAGAGGGTAAGTTTTTAATTTTAATGACGTCCAGCTTATCAGTCGTTTCTTTATGTCTTTGGTGTCACATCTAAAAAGTCACTGCCACGCCCCAAGTCACCTAGATTTTCTACTGTGTTATCTCCTAGGGGTTTCACAGCTTTGCATTTTACATCCAGCTCTATGAGCCACTTTGAGTTAATTTTTGTGAAGCTTATAACGTCTGTGTCTAGATTTATGTTTTTGCCTGTGAATGTCCAGTTGTTCTAGCACCATCGATTGAAAAGCCTACCTTTTCCATTGTATTATCTTTGCTCCTTTGTCAAAGATCATTTGTATTTATGATGGGAACCTCTTTAAGGTCACGGACATGCCTTAAAATTAGATGGCAGTACTGGTTGCACAACTGTGTGATTGTAAAACCCACTGAACTAAATACTTTAAATGAGCAAATTTTATGGTATGTGAGTTATAACTCAATAAAGCCGTTAAAAAAAAAAAAAAAAACCAAAACCCGGTGGTTTCTGCCCAGGTCCCTCTCTCTCTCTCTCTCTAACACCCACTCTGATTAAGCCAGCTGGCGTGTTGAAAGCTGCCTTATAGAAACACGCATGTGGCAAGGAACTGAGAGAGGCCCCTGACCGGGGAAGCAAGGATCGAAGGCCTCCAGTCCAGCGATACCCGAGGAACTGGATCTTGCTAACAACTTGATGCATGAGCTTGAGGGGATCCCTCCCTAGCCAAGCCTTGTGATGGGACCAAATCCTGAAGTGGCACCTCAGTCACAGCCTGTGAGAAGGCCTGACACAGAGCACCCAGAAAGTCCAGGCCAGGTTGTCTGACCCTGAGAAACTGATTGACAGATGTCATTTGAAGCCACTAAGTAACATCTTACACAGCATTAAATGATGAACGCACCAAGCAACACCAAACCCTTTCCCTGGTAGTAGTTTATACACCGCCAGCAGGGAATGCTAGTTCACACTCCCCTATGTCCTCACGGCAACTTGTTCTTTTGACGTTTAGTACACATTTAATTCATCAATTGAGCAAGTAGGGAAGACTATCTCAATGACATTTTATTTTGCATTTCCTAGCTTACTAATGAGACTGAGCATTTTGTCATGTTTATAGACTGCTCAAATATATCTTGAACGAAGCATCTGCTTTTATCTGCTGTGCATTATTCAACCTTTGCTTCTCTTTAGTAGAGCAGTTTTAATATATTGTGGATATTCATCCTTTGTCAGTTTTATGTGACGCAAATTCTCCCAGTTTGTGACTTGCTTTTCATTCCTTATCATGTTTTTTAGTGAGAAGAACTGTGAACAAATTTAATATAGTCAAATTCTAGCCTTTCCTTTAACCTTAGCACTTTCCGAGTCTTAAGAAATCTTTTCCTATGTTGAAATCATAAGAATATCCTCCTATATTTTATTCCAGATAGTTTATAGCTTGGCTTTCATATTCTAATTTATCCCGTCTTTAAGAAAGCTTTGGCTTCTATCACTCACTTCTATCACTCAGGTATAGAATCTTTCATGAGTGACTTTTTCCTTGCAGTTTTCATTTTTTCTCTCCCCGAAAGAACAGTTCCTAACTTCTCATTTTCACCAGTGTCTCCAGCTCTCTCACTCCTTCCTTCCACCATTTTCTTTCTCCACCCAGGGGCCCATCGGGAAGAGGCGGAATAACGTTCTGCTACGTCTGCACGAAGGAAATGCCGTGGCGACTGAAGGACGAGGTGGAACATGGGTGCTGAGGGGGAAGGACACTCTGAGATGCAAGCCAGGGGCAGAACGGTGCTGCTGTGAGTGTGTGCAAGTGGGCGTGCACGCGAGGACCCGCGGAGTGAGTGTCAAACTGGCCCGTGGCCATCTCAAGGGTAAGACACAGGGGAGACGAGAGGCTTTCCCTGTGCAAACCTACAGTGCTGGATGGTTTTGCAATACACATGATTCAGTCTTACAGCTTGGGAAACCAAGGGAAATAAAATGTGGCACACAAAAGAAAGCCTACCTGTCATGTATGTGACAAGTGCAGTGGCCACGTCAGGCATGGGGACACGACAGGGACTCGCCTCCAGCTCCCCCTGCCTTCTGTTGTTCCTTTCCTGACTGTCTTACCCCTAACCTGAGTGTTTCGTTCTCTGCACCCCTAAAACACTCACGCCCTCACCCGCTCACTTCAACCCACAGGACGGCTTCTCTGATGCAAGTCACGGTATCTTCTTACACAAACCTCATCTCCCCGAACAAGCTCAGTGAGGGCTCCTGAGGACAAACACCAGTCTGCACCCGCCAAGCCCCCTCGCGACCACCAAAGGCAGAGGAAGAGAGAGTGGGCAATCAGTGGGCATTTGCTGACCGACTTGGATGAGGTGGAAGGTGGGACAGGCCCCTTGGGAAGAATCAGATTTCACATTTTCACTTTAAGGAATGGGATGGTCCTGACTCATATTGCACTCTGGAAAAAAAAATCAATATTCTGCACAAGCTAAATAGGGCGATTGCCATTGTAACTGTTAGGACACTGCAGGCACCAGTCGATTGCCTCCACGCTTGTTATCCACTTTGTGGGTTGTCTGTGGCCAAACTGATACCCTCAGTCAGTTGTCCCCTGTCTGGCTTGCAGCCCTCTGCTTGGCTGCAGCATTGGTGGACACCCCGGGAACAGTGACTAATCCAAACATCAGCTCAGAGCAAAACGTCGTTAGTGGGATAAACCTCCTATTCAATGTCTAGTCAAACAAGACAACAACATCATCATCTATTGTTTTAAGTGATCCGTGACTCTGCTCACCCCAATAACCATGAATAATAATATTCTCATGGTTTTTTTCCTCATAAGTACATGTAATTTTCCTGATAAACAGAAACATACCATATGCCCCAACAATCCCACTGCGATTTCAGGTGGCATTTACCCAAGTGACATGAAAGCTCATGTTCACGCAGAGACCTACACACAGGTGTTTGTAGGGGCTTTATTCATCATCGCCCCAAACTAAAACCAAACGGCCCTCCACCGGCCGATGACTAAACCACCAGCGGCACAGCCGCGCAATGGCACACCACTCAGCAATAAAAAAGAGGAACGGCTGACACCTGCCTCGACATTGACGAAATTCCAGTGCCCCGCGGGAGGTGAAAGAAGCGGATGCAAAACGCTGTACATGCTGTGACCTCCTCTGTATGACGCTCCGGGAAAGGCAAAATTATAGAGACGGAAAAGAATGGACCAACCAGTGGGTGCCCCGGGGCTGGGGGTATAGGAGAGGTATTTGGGGGTGATGACCTGTTCTATTTCTTGAATATCGTGTTGCTCACACAAATTTGTGTGCGTGTCAGAACTCATTAGGACTATACCCTAAAAAGGATGAGTTTCACTGCACGTAAAATGCACCCCGATAACCTCACTACCAACAACTTACTGCTCCCTAAATCCCAGGCTTTCCTTCCTTCCCCAGAGGCCCAGGTGTAAATCCCAGAGTGCCACGCCCCCTTTGCAGCATATCTGATAAATGCTCTTCAGAGTCACAGCAAACCAAACTCTGCAAACCAAACCCTGCCGTCTCCAAGGCCCCACCATGCTACTGCAGGTTTCCAAGTAACTCCCCACGGTTCATCATCAGGCTTTTAGGAGGAATAATCTAGATGGAGCTTCAGTTTTTAACATACTTTTATTCAATAATTTAAGAAATTAATTCAGGGTATCTTGTTTGCATCAGGCGTTGAGTTTGATAAAGCAGCTTAAATTAACAGAAGAATCACACACCTGTACCAAATTTTCACATCAACTACCTCCAAGACCCTGAGTCAAGCAAGAATTCACATCCGAAAATGGTCTCTCATTTCATCATGCATGTTGGTATGAGGGAAATAGAGCACATTAAAGAAAACAAAAAAAATAAAATAAAATGAAAGCCAAGAGATGGGATCTATGGTTCTCCACGTAAACCTGACTACGCAGCAACTTTCAGAACATGTAGCAAAGCCAGTCCTAACTTCCTGTTATGTGTGTGCAGCCAAAGAAAGAACGGTGTTCAGGCACTGAGCAGCATGCCCATCTGTGTGCATCAGAACACTTGTGGGTGAAACTCCACAACAAACAGCTAAGAGCACCCGTGAGGGACAGGGACCGACCTGTGCGAGAAACAACACGACACGCAAAGGTGGAGAAAGCTGGGAGCCCTGACCTCAATAAAAGCGACGTTTAGCAGGAGACACAGGCAGGGACGTGGCCACGTGGAGCACACAGCGCGGAGCAATCTGTAGTGTATTAAAACGAGGTCACAAAATACAGGTTGGTTTTGGTGGCGTAACTGGGAAGGCGTCATGAAGGAGGTGGTATCTGGTCTAGGCAGGGTTTCGACAGACAGAGCTGGAGACAAAGGCTGCTCTGGGAGTGGGGGACGGTGGGAGCAGCCAGGGGTAGCAGGAGAATGAAAGAGTTGGGCGTAGTTAAAGCCAAGGGTAGAAGGTGGGGAAAGAGGCTGCAGAGATAGTGGAGGACAGAGTTCCAGGAGGAGGGCATGGTCTGAGGAACCCAGGCCAGCTCTGTAGGCTGGGCATTAGGGGTTCTCCTTGCGGGGCGGGCGGAAGAAGGGAGTGATTTCACAAAGCCAGGGCCAGAGCCCAGGCCCAGGCCTGCGTCTGGGACTCAGACTTGACCTTGCACACAGCGGGTGTCTGTACAGCAGCCGTTTCCCTCTTTCCTTTGCTAATACCACCTTAATTTTGCTTGGTCAGCTGTCTGCCCAACTTTCTTGGCCTAAGACAGCAGTTTTCAAATGTGATCCACAGACCTTTGGGGGTCCCTGAGAACCCCTTCAGGGAGTCTGCAAGAAATAAAGTATTTTCATGAGGATACTGAGACATTATTTGCCTATTGCACCATGATGCAAAATCAGTGGTGGGTAAACGCCTGCATTCCAGAATGAATTAAGGTGGGGGCGTCCAACTGCCTGAGCAGCCATGTACTGCCCCCTGTACCCCAAAAAGCCAGTTTCACTTAAAGTGCCCTTGCTAGAGCAAAAATGACAGTGAGCCACCAATTCCATTCGTTCGGGACCCTGAATGCACATGTTTTAAATGCTGTGTGAGGAAAGGAGAGGGCAGGGGAAGGGTCCCAGACACGCCGCAGGACCGGGCCTTAGGGAACGGCACCCGGTATGGTGCCTGCACTGGCTGCTCTGTGTCGCGGAACATGGGTTTTACGTCAAACCGTGGCTACGCAGACTGAGGTTATGGCAGACGGTAGGAATCTTAGCATTTCAAGGAGAACGACGGATAGTACGTGCTGCCAGCGATAAAGTAGGGGCTTCCGTGAGAACATCCGAGTTCCTAAAAACTTGTATCTACACCTGAGAGCTTCCCGTGATGCGGGGACCTCGGTGACGAGGTCGGTGGGGATGCTGGGGGCCTGGTGTGTTACACTGTACAACGTAACGACTCAAAGTTCCGCACAACGCCACGGGCCCGAGTTTTCCCAGCAACCGGTGCGGGAGCCCACAACGTCGCACGTGGGGAAAGACCGCTCCACACTCCACAGGCGGGCCGCAGGCTGTAATGAACCAGAGCACAACACGTTTATTGATATGGTTTCAGACGGCACGTTGCAAAGAACCTTAAAAGACTTAGTGCGTTTGGGCAGTGTCTATAATGATTACCTGAAAAGGCTTTTAAAATATCCTAACTCTCCCTACAGCACATCTGCCCGAGGCTGGATTTCCTTCATCCACTGCATCCAAAACAACACACCACAACAGACCGAACAGAAACAGACACGCGCACCCCGGGGTGTTCTGTTAAGCGGATGTGGGAGGGATTTACGAGAACACGAAACAATGCCACTCCTCTGGCTAATGACTGTGTTTTCAAAAATTATTTTTCAGTAAAAACGTTTTAATATTAATATGGCTCCTCTTTCTTGTTACTTTAGTAATAGTCAATATTTTAAATATTTTGCCCGTTTTAATTTCTAACGTGGCAGACATCAGCAGGTATCACCCACACTGGCGAACCTCCGAACCTCCGTGGGGGTCCTCAATAGCTTCTAAAAGTGGAAACAGACCCTGGGGCCAGAGGGGAGGAGAACCGATCCTGCGAGCCACCATCAGGACCACCCGGCCCGCCGCTCCTCTGGAAGACGAGGGTGTTGGAACAGACTGCCCAGGTGAGGAAGGGAGTCTGCGCAGGTCTCCGGACGGCTTTTCCTTCCTGAGGATGGGAGAAGAGTGTGGAGCAAGCGCCCTGGGCCACCTCCCTTTTGTTCCCTGCTTCAGGCAGGCGTTTTCGTAGGAAGAGGGGATGCTTCCAGCTGGCAGAGGGAGAGTATGAAAGGGGGTGGGGGGCCCTCAGGGACATCGCTGAGCTCTGGTAAGGCCCGCTCCAAGATTTTTCAATAAAGCCAACCGTGAGCACTTTCCACAGCATCAGCCACTTTCTGCCAACTTTCAGGTTTCGAAAGTATCCCCAACCTTTCCTCCTAGGGGTGCTGTGATAATTGACTGAGAGACTGCAAGTAAGGTGCTTAAAATTGGGCTTAACTCATAGTAAACACCCAGAAAACATTAATGATATTATAGATTTGTTGTGAAGATCAAGTAAGACAATGAGTGCGAAGTCTTGAGCCAAGTTCTTAGGTGCATAAAAAGCTATCGTGCGAACTCTTTCTCAACAACACTCCACGTGAGGCTGCCGGTACACTGGGGCTCATGTGCTCTTGTTACTCCTTTCCTGGTTGGAACAGACTGGGTAACTAGATAGTTTAACTGTTACTATTGTAGCAAGGAGAAAACAAAAATCAGTGCTTCTTGATGGCAAAATCGAACTTCTAAGGAATTCACATTAAATAGCATTTGTAGTTGTCACATGGCAAAAGCCCAGAAGTTTCCAAACCGTGTGATTATCTCTGATTTTAGGGAATATGCGATTGTTTTCTATTGGTACCATTGTTATTTTGAAGTGTCACTAGGCACTAAGCTTACATGCATAGAGATCCAGAATCCAAACATTCAGAAATCTGAAATAATGATGAAAATGGCAGGCACCCAGATTAACATTAGTACGAGAGAAAAAAAAACCAAAACAGACCCGGACTGGTCTCGGACGGCACAGTCGATAGCAGTGTGGCTGCCCCCAAGAGCCGTGACTCTGTCCTAAGGACATATTGGTGGGGATGGGATCTAGGAGAACAGATATAGAAGTCTTCATTTTTACTACTCAGATTATGCCTGAGAACTTATATTCTGGGAACCTTTTCTTCCAGAGAAATGTTATCAGCCTCAGGATATTCAGGTTCACGGGACTCACCCCTGTCCGGGTTAGGACGCCTTTGGTAACCTGCTGACCCCTCGCCTGGGG
Organism: Desmodus rotundus; assembly: GCF_022682495.2. Lineage (NCBI taxonomy): Eukaryota > Metazoa > Chordata > Mammalia > Chiroptera > Phyllostomidae > Desmodus > Desmodus rotundus. Next base: position 4,844,457 of record NC_071398.1, read on the forward strand.
AGGCCTGCACGGGGTCAGCACAGTGAGGGCACCAGCATGTCCACCTGGGACTCAGGCTGGGGTTGAAGGCTGGTTCTGCCATTTGCTAGCAATGTGACGATGACCCTCTCTGTAATCGAGACACAATCTTGTGTTCAATTTAAGAGGCTCATTTTTCTGCCCCAGGCCAATCCAAAGACCCTCTACTCTAAGAGCTTGTCCATGGAACCTCCTAGGACAGTGGTCCCCAACCTTTTTGGCACCAGGGACCAATTCCATAAAAGACAATGTTTCCACGGGACAGAGGGGAGAGACAGGAGGCGGAGCTCAGGCGGTAATGAGAATAAAGCTTCACTGGCTTGCCTCCTGCTGTGTGGTCTGGTTCCTAACAGGCCATGGACTGGTACTGGTCGACAGCCCCGGGGTTGGGGACCCCGGTTCTGGGGTGACCAACTGTCCTGGCTGGCCCAAGACTGAGGAGATCCTGCGGTACGAGTCTTTCAGTGCTAAAACTGGAAAAGTCCCAGGAAAACTAGAATGAATTGGTCACCACACTCCCAATAGAAGGTAAGAAAAACCAGCCAGAGGCTACCCTTGTAAGGGTGTGTTTACATTGCTTTGAATTGCCATTGGTATTCCTGTAGGAATGGTAAAGAAAAGGTACAGGGGCTGGGAGACTGGGATCCATTCTGCAGCCAGTTTGACCGAAGTCCCCCCGCAACACATACACCCCCAAAGGAGGAAGAGGAGGAGGAGGGGGGAGGGGGGAGAATGGGAAGAAGAAGAAGAGTGTGGGTAGTTAATCCAGGTCACTCACGTCAGAGGGCTGGGGCATCAGGATCAATGGTCAGGAAGGAAAAGGTGGGCACAGGGCAGTGACCTTGGCCTGCACCTGACGGTGGGTTCGGGTGCCCAACACCAGAGAGGCCTCAGGAGGGCCGCCACCAGGCCCATCACACAGGGGCACAGGCTTTGGAGCTGGACTGACTCATGTTTGGGATTCGGTTCTGCCGTCTCCAAGGCCTGAGCCTGTCACCTGCCCCATCTATCGCATGGAAGCAACATTCGGGGTTTCCATGAGGATGGAGTGGATTCGCACTTACACAAGGGCGTCGCACACTGCTCTGGAAGTTTTAGTGTTACATGCACTATCGTTATGGTTTTCTGTGAAAGACGCTTGCAGGGACAGATGAGGCTCAGCCTGAAAGGCCATGGGTAGGGCTGAAGGGCCACACAGCCACCTTTTGATGCAGGTCCGGCTGCCTCACAGCAGGGCTCCCCCTTCGCATAGTAACGATTAACATAGAAACACCCCACTCCCACACAAGGCTCTCCAGTTCCTAACGTGTTTTCATACCGACTAGTTTTAGGGACGAAACCAGAGCAGCAGATAAAAGCTATTGCACAAGGGATATTTTTAGATAATAAAAAAAATGATTCTCTATAACAAAGGGCTATCTTGAGACCCAGAGAATTTCCTCTTCTGGTGTGTTGAAGCAGAAGCTGGCCTATATATGGAATATTAGAGAAAGGTTAGACTAGACCACAAAAGCAATTTATAATATTTGGCAGGCAGTTTAGAATAACAGCCCAAAGCACAGGCAGCTTGCCTCGGTTCAAGTCCTGGCCCCGTCAGTGAACGGCTGTGTAATATTGGGCAAAACAATGTCTCTGAGCCTCAGTTATCAACTCATTTACTGGAAACCAATCCACGCACCTGCGTCAGGGAGAAATGGAGACCAGTCAGTGGGATAACGCAGCCACAGCGGTTACCTGGGCATCTGGGGCATGCAGAGCTCTCAGGAAACGTTAGCTACTTTGAGCTAAAAAGGACTGGTGAGAATTTGGAATAATTTAAAAGTGTAAATATTTCATTGTTCTTTAGTCATTGAAAAGTGCTAACATATTAGTGAATGTATTCATAAATATCAGTTGACCAAAAATTTAACTACACGATCATTCTTGGTTAGAGAGAGAGAGAGAGAGAGGGAGGGGGAGAGGGAGGGGGGGAGGAGGGGGAGAGGGAGGGGGGGAGGAGGGGGGGGAGAGGGAGGGGGGGAGGAGGGGGAGAGGGAGGGGGGGAGGAGGGGGGGGGGAGAGGGAGGGGGGAGGGGGGGAGAGGGAGGAGGGGGAGGGGGGAGGGGGAGGAGGGGGAGGGGGGAGGGGGAGGGGGGAGGAGGGGGAGGCGGTAAAGTGCACCAAGTGGCCTCAATCCAGAAAATACTGTTTGTGTCACGCGCTATGTCACCGCTGCCCCACAGACAGCCACCTATGATGTAGAGTCACACACAGTACTTAATGGATCAAGAGATTCGACACGGGCTTTTAGTAATAAATCCATGGCCCAAGAAGGGGGAATTTTCTTACAACCCTCTCTCCCCAAAGAGCCATTAATAAAAAATAACCCAGAGGATATGTATCTACTGAACCAAGATTCCCGGGATGTAAACCCTTCCTCGAGTCGTGCAGAGCCCTTTATCCCCACCAAAAACAGTCTGGCCTGACTGATGAGCCCTGCCAGCAGACGTCACACATTTTGCCCTGTGCCGTCATGTACATTTCAACCGTAGTAAACTTTAATGTATCCTTCGAGCGCTACCTTGGATGGGGCGAGTGTAAAGGAGCCCGTTCGGTTCAACAGCCCTGGGATGACTTCACATTCTGTACCAAGTCGCAAGGTCACTCAGCGGGAATGGTGAGAGACCTCCACCTCTCATCACATCTGATCCACGCCACTCCCCCCCAACCCAAGCCAAAGGAGACCAATAAACTTGAACTCCAGAGAAGAAAGTCCAGAAAGCTGATGTCAACAGAAATTTCCCCTGACTGATGCTTAAATTTGGAAGCAGAGCGCTACATAAAGAGGAGGCTCTTCAAAGAAAAACCTGAACTCACCTGAACCAAAGTTGTAGCTAGTCACTACTTCACAGCTTGCATTGAAATAATTGGGCAAATGAAATGTAATATATCAAATAATAATGGCAGCTCATTCTGTATATAGAAACTTTTAAGTTTATGTCAAATGACTCATCCAGATGAAAAAAATTTTTTAAAAGGATGCTATAGGCCGTGTGAACTTGGAGCTCTGCGATCTCAATCAACCTAGATCAATAGCTTTCTAGTATTTAACACAATGTATCTTTAAAAAAAAGATTTTTTTTTTAACAGGGACATTCACATACACGCAGAGTAAAAGTTTATTCAAAGTATCTACAAAACTAAAATGATACTGTGACAGTTACTGACAAATCAATCAGATGTCTTGGCTGAAACCAGAAATGAAAGTTCTCTGCTCCCCTTTCCTAGTTCGTTTTGCCACATTTTTTTTTTTTAGAAGCCACTAAGCTGCCGCTGCTCCCAGTGTTTAAACTGCTGATCATGTTTAGGGTGCTACGGCAGGTGCGGGGGCTCTCAACTGAGTTCACCTTAACTAATTCACTTGCTGCATGGTTTGGTGGGGAGAGGGGGTGGGTTTACACTTCCTGCAGCCAGTCCAGTGAGAGGCAGTCCCAGTCACCAAAGAGGACGCTAACACTCTATGTCTCTGGAAGCGAGAGGCAGCTGCCAGGGGTGGCCTCTCTTCTCCCTGGATCTGAACGTGCAATTTTCCCCTAGGCCAAAAGAAACTGCTCCCTAGCCAGACAGGACACCTGAAGAATCCCGTCGGAAATCAGTTTTGCTCTTACAAAGTGTGCATTATCCAGGCAAAGGTCTCCTTCACCAGGCCTAGGCCTAGAATGATTAGGAAAGGGGTGTGTTGCATTTTGCTACTTTTTAAAAACATCACTCAACTAAGCAACTCAAGAACTTGCCCAGGGTTAAAATTAGCCTTACGTGCCTGAACGGCTCTCTTCACAGCCGTTACTTAACCAAGGAAAACTCATCCTTTTCTTCTTTCCATGGAAACCCATCTTTAACTGCAATAAAAAGCCCCCCCCTCCCTGGGTTCAGGAGAGGAAGGAGCCATTGGGGAGGAGGGGAGCAGCTGTGGAAGCCAGAAATGTGGTTTGGGGAACACGCCATTTGTCTGCCTGGCTCAGTAGTCTCGACAGTTAAAGGGGCAAGGTGCGCTTTGCCCCGTGATGGGACGTGAATGAATTCGTCCATTTATAAATACACAACCTGCCTCTAATTGGCATTTCTGAGCCCTCTCTGGGTAGCAGCTCTCTTGTTAACGAGCGACGGCTTTGACACTGGTGGCGTCGGAGCCTCGGAAGGGAAATTACAAGTCTATTTCTAAACTCTCTATTTAGTGACAGAACCTGGAAACTTTCTCCTCATAGCGGTGCCTCTGGACTGACACATAGAGAAGTTAACAAGATTTGGGGCACAGCTGAAGCTGAAAATAGGAAGAAAAAATTCTCAAGGAAGAAAAAAGTAGATTTTTAAAGGGTGTACATCTTTGGAGAAGTCGCTGATTCAAGGATGGGGCAGGAAGCACACAAGATGAACCTGGAGCATCTCCTCACAGCAGGAAGAAAGCGCTAAAAAACGAAAACCAGCCAACCAACCAAAACTCCCACGTCGGTGGGGCATACCAAAGAGACGCAGGAGCCAACTGGAAGAGCTCCCAACGGCCAATGCCGGGACAACCTGGACAGCAGTGTCAACCAAACAGTATCAGATTATTAAAACTCCAAGTCTATACTGAGACAAATGGTTGAGCAAAATTAACAATGGGGGAGAAGGGACAGATTTCTTGTTCAGAACTGTGAATCATGCATGTAATTACTCCGCCCTCCAGAAGGTGGAGCACAGCGCCCCGCTCCTGGAGGGGGGGCTGTGCACTGTGACTTCTATCCAAAGAGGACAGGAAGAGGAGGAGGGGAAACAGCAACTTGGCAGGGGAGACGCCTGACACACTCGAGCTGGGCCAGGTGGCCAGGCCAGGTGACCATGTCGACGTCAACAGTGAGAAATCGTGTTAACAGGACATGCCCTTGATTCGGCGTGATGAAAATGGTGCTCACTTCAGGGGTTTTCCTCCCCCAAACCCATAACTCTGGCCTAATCATGGGGAACAAAGCAGACAATTTCCAACTGGGGGGCATTCTACAAAACAGCTGACCAGGACTCCTCAACATGGCCCAGGTCACTGAAAACGAGAGAAGTCAGAGAGTGTCAGAGCCCCGAAGAACCTAAAATGACGTGAAAACTAGATGTAACGCGGTATCCGAGGTGAGAAATCCTGGCAAATGAGAAAGGGCACTGGGTACAACTAAGGGAATCTGAATCAACTATGGACTGCAGTTAACAGGTCAGTATCGGTTCATTACTTGCAACAAATGTATCATGTCAATGTATGATGCTACCTACCGGACACTGGGTACCGCATACGGAACCTCTGTATTGTCCTCTCAATTCTTCTGTAAATCTGAACCGCTCTTAAATAGTTAAAAAAAAAAAAAGATGCATAGGTAGATATGTGAATAATAAGATTTAGGACTTATTTAGACAAGGAATCACAAAATGGAGAGTAGAACCTACTTAGTACTTCTGGTCTTTCTAGTGTCTGAACTGCACCCTGAAGGTCAATCCAGTTGCCAGCCCATCAATGAAACAGTAACTCTAGTTAATAATGGCCTACAGGGGTGTCCAGCCTTTTGGCGTCTCTGGGCCACATTGGCAGAAGAGGAGTTGTCTTGGGTCACACATTTCATACACAAACCCTAGCAAAAACTGATGGGGGGGAAAGAAAAGTTCTAAGTAAATTTACGATTTTGTGTTGGGCCGCATGCATAGCCATCTGGGCCGCATGCGGCCCGCGGGCCGTGGGTCAGACACCCCCGAACGGACTCGCCTCCACGTCATCCTTGGGCATGAGGGCAATTAAGTGGTGAGGGCGGCCACCAAGAATGTCTTTCCTCTTTATGGGGAGCAATTGCATGGACCTGCATCTCACACTACAAACTTTTCCTTCTAGCAAACCTACTTATTATTCAGCCCCTCAACAGTGCACTCAGTCAACAGGTCTTTATTGACAACTTTGTACACTGAAGACACAGGTGAGAACCGGACAGGAATCATCACTTATGCACCTCTCGTTCTGAGTGGGGGGAAGGAAGCAACAAGAAGGTCAGTGAGTTGCCATTCACTCCCACCAGCCACTGACCACCCCGCCTGTCAGGACGCGCCCTCTGCCAGCTTCCCAGATTTCACACTCCTCTGCATCCCAGGCCACCGGCCTGGTCTATGTGTCCATTTCTGGAATTTAATGTATGAGATCTTTTGTTCTCTTTCTAGGCAATAGAGAACATTTTTTCCTCACAGATGAAGAGAGTAAAGCTAGGTGGAGTTAGCTGACCGACACAGCCAGGAAACAGAACCCTAAACCCCTCTGCCTCCAACTGAGGGTTTCTCCCATTATCCCCATAGCTCCCACTACAAAGCTGTAAAATCCACACATTTTTGAAAAAGCTCCTCATTCTGACACTCCATGTAAAGACCCCTTTGGTTATTCCATCTCTGCAGACGTCCAGGGAAACATATCAGCTACCTAGGCATTCGAGTATTGCTCAGCTGGCACCTCAGAGAAATCAGGCTCCTCTCTGCCTGTGAGCAATGCAGCGAGGGCTTCGAGACTGAGCAAAGGATAAGACAGAAAAATTGCAGGCTGTGAAAGAAGGATCTTGAATTTTTCCTTGAAAATATTTTGACATATCTATGGAAGATGTGATTTTTCTCTATGATCGTCAGTAATCCTATTATTTCAGCGTGTTCTACAGCAGCAGGGAAATGTCGCACCTCACGAGAGAAATGAGCGGCACATTCAGGAAAACATCAGCCGGCCACGCGTTAATCAATTACAGCATGGATGGCTGGTAGAGTTGGCAGGGCCCTGGCACCTGTGACCTCCTGGCCCCTGTTAATACCTGACGCTGTTTTATCTGAAGATCTAATTTGGATTTGTTGGTAATTAAAATGCATAAACCTCGGTCCACTGTTAACCCTAGCTCTCCCCTCCCAGACCCCACACGCCTTGCCTTACTTGTGCAAAGCTCTCCCCATCAACAAAGTGGTGCTGACGGTGTTGGAGACTTGGGTGGGTGTAGACCCAGCAAGGGAAAGAAGAGCTGTGGTGCTTCAGAGCCCCACTGGGACACGGAGCGATGTGCAGAGAAGGCAGGTCAGCGGGCGCTAGCGGAGAAGCACCCACAAAAATGCCTTTACCATTTTCTGGGAAAACGAACATCGAGAAGGAAGTGGATAATTAAGCCGTGTCTAAATCTACTTCGTAGACGTTCGGGTGATATTTGTGAAGACTGTGAAACGAAGCTGAAGATACGCATTATATACAGGATAATCAACCATGTTTAAAAAAATGAGAAAACTGGAGGGAAATGCGTGCCACACGACAGCGATTATTCTCCCAGGGCCTCAGGGTTTTCTACATTTGAATTATTTTCTAGCTGTCAAGTTTTCCACAAAGAGAAACAAAATCTTCAAAAGTGTTTACAAAACATTAAAAAAACGTGGCGAGAGGCTCCCAGCCTCCCTCCAGTGTTCTCTTTTCTCTTCCTCCACGCCCCGGAACACTCTGGTTTCACCGCCCCCTCCCCCTTCCCGCTGCTGGTTGGGAGGACCACCTGTCAGAACCCTGCTAGCGTTGGGGATGATCTACGTCTGCTCTGTGCCTCCCACCCCTGGCCTCGCCTTGGAAATAAAGCTGCTGCCCGGTTCCCCGTCTGCCGCCAGACCGCTGAGCGGCTTTGCTGAGCGCCCCTCCTGGGACACTTACCGCATGAGTGACACCCATGATGGAGCCGATCAATTTGTACAACAAATTGGGGAAACGCTTCCTCACGGAGCTCTAAGAGGCAATATTAATTAAACACGTCTTTTCACATGGGATCATATAATATCTATCGCTGAAGTAATTAAAGGAGGAAGACATAAATTCATTAGATGTGTACTGCAAAGATGAAGATGCTCAGATATCACTCACTGTCTATACATTACCACCTCCGGCCATTTGGAGAAAACGGAGTCAACTAAGATGTGATGTGGCAGAGGCTAGACCGAGAAGAAAAGTAAGTTCACGTTCCTTCATTCTATGTGGAAGTTCATCGACAAGGCAGCTCTGGAAGTTCTCTAACTGAAGGAAGGCATTCGTTTTTTAAAATTAAGTGAATATGTCTGACTTTTCTGTTTCTTCTTTAATTTTCACAAACTTTAAAAGCTATTTCTTCTTCATCGTCATTTTTTTTGTTTCATAGACTAAAGGGGTTATCTGTCAAAACACTCACATTTTAGGCAGACCCACAATGTACATAGAGCACAATGCCTACTTAATCAAATTCACGGCAGGGTGACTTGCTTCGGAAGATACTCAGAGACCAAGCCGGAGCCTGTGTTCCACCATCGAACAGAACATCTCCTGTGAATGTTTTAAAAACCATCACTGAGCAATGCAAACATTTTCTTTAGATATCATTTTGACTTTAGTGTGCTTATTGGCACGTAAAGATATCTATTCAAACCCTTTGCCCATGTTCAATTGGGTTATGTGTCTTTCTATCATTGAGTTGTAGGAGTTTGTACATATTCTAAATACAAGTTCCTTACCAGACACGAGATTTGCAGGTATTTTCTCCCGTGTTCACTTTCTGGCAGTGACCTCTGAAGCAAAATTGTGAAGAAGGCCAATCATCTAATTTGCATTTCCTGTTTGTGCTGTTGGTGCATAGCTTAAAAAAAAAAAATCAATGCCCAATTTAAGGTCAGAAAGGTTCACCCCTATGCTCCCTTCTAAGTGTTTTAAAGTCTTAGTTCTTACACTTAGGTCTCAGATCCACTTGGGTACATTTTTTTAATGTGGTGTGCAGTAAGGGTCCAGGTTGATTTTTTTGCACGTGGATGCCCAGCTGCCCCTGCACTGGGGGTTGGAGACTATTCTGCCCCCTCCTACGACATTATTCATTCTCGAGATTGTTTCGGTTATTCTGAGTTTCCTTCATCTTCACGTGAATTTTTAGTTTGTGTTTTGTAGAAATTGTCTACTTCATCTAATTTGTCTAATTTATTGGCATACCATTGTTTATAATATTCCCTCACGACTTTTTAAAACTTTTTGTAAGGTTGTTAGTAATGTCCCCTTTCATTCCTGATTTTGGTAATTCCAGTCCTCTCTTCTCGTTCTTGGCCAGTCCAGCTACAGGGGTATCATTTCTGTTGATCTTTTTAAAGAACCGCGTTTAATTGCATTGACTTTTCTCTGTTTTTCTATAATTCTTAGAATATTCCATTAATTGCTGCTGTAACTTATTATTTCCTTCTTTCTGCTTGTTTTAGGTTTAGTTTGTCCTTTTTTTAGTGTCTCATGGTAGATAGGTTGTTGGTATGAGGTCTTTATTCTTTTTTAATTTCCATATTTTATAACTATAAATTCTTTTTAATTGTTATTCTGTTACGGTTGTCCCAGTTTCTCCCCCTTTGCTCTCCGCTGCCCAGCCCACCCCTGCTCCCGCAGTCCATCCCCACACCATTGTCTGTGGGGCACACATACATGTTCTAGTCGAGGAACACGTGTAGCTATAAATTCTAGGTATTCCTCTAGCCGCACCCCATAAGATTTCCCACACTGTGTCTTCAATTTCATTAACCTTAAAGTATTCTCTAGTTTTTCTTGTGATTCCTTGTTTAACCCATTGGTTATTTAGGAGTATGTTGTTCAATTTCTGCATATTTGTAAAGTTCCCAAGTCTATTTCTGTTGTTAATTTAGAATGTAATTCCATATACTTTGTATAATTTTAAAACTTCGTAGTCTATTGGGCGTTTCTTTGTGATGCAGTACGTGGTCTGACCGGGAGCACAGCCCGTGCGTGCTTCAGAAGAACGCACGTCCTGTTGTTGGGAGCAGGGTCTACAGGCGTCTCTTAGAAACGGTTGGTTTCTGGTGCTGTCAAGTCTGGCACGTCCTTGTTGGTCTAGCTGCTACTTCAGGTGGCGGATGGGGGGCTCCAGCTCTCACTATGGCAGTGTCTGTGCCGCCCTCCACTCTGCCAGGTCCCATCACAGCAAACTGAGAAGGTGGGAGAGGGAGCAGGTCGTGGGCCAGATGCCACAGATGCCAAGTTTTGGTACATGTGCAGGAGTCAATGTTTCTGTACTGGCTATATGCCCTTGGCCAATGTTTCGGAGACTTTCAGTGGTGGTTCAAAAAATTTCCAAATTTTATGTTTGTTTTGCTGAAAAGTAGGTTTGTGGAACTAATTGTGTTGCCCTTCCAGAAGGGAGAATGCACTATTTCATCTTTATAAGCTAGTAAAAAAAAGCAGAGTACACAAGCAAGGTGAGCCTGAAAAAGTAAATAATAGACCGATCTTACATAAAACTCCCAATAAAATGTTAATGAATTTGGCAGTTTATTTTTGTAAATGATAATTAATCCTATGTGGACCCAGCAAATGATGCTAGGAAGTCAAGGATGGTCCAACATCTTATCTGTTTATCTTAAAATAAAATCAAGTTGCAGAATAATACATCCTGTATGGTACCATTCATACATCTTAAAAGTACAACATTTCTATGAGTGTTTATGAACACAGTATGCACGTAGTAAGTGTAACGTACAAAAACGGACTATTACATACAAAATTTTATGATAATGTTTATCTCGGGAAGGGAAGGAAGGGGAATGAGATAGAAGTGAACCTGACCTGATGGATCTTTGTTAAAGTATAAAGAATATTTTCTCTGTATTTTTGTATGTTAAAGTGAGAGAGAGAGAGAGAGAGAGAGAGAGAGAGAGAAAGAGAGAGAGACACGAGCCTCTCAAGGGGCCAGGTTGTGTTACATGAGGCGGTTGTGGTGGGCCCTAATTCAGTCCAAACACACCGAGAGACACCGGGGATGCATGTACACAGAGGAGAGACCACGCGGCAGACGTCTGCTGGCCAAGGAGAAGGGCCTCAGGAGAAACCACGCCTACTGACACCGTGATCTTGGACTTCTTGCCTCCAGAAGTGTCATAAAGTAATTTTCTGTGCTTTAAACCACCCAGTCGGTGACATTTTGTTACAGCATTACTACCAAACTATGTCAGGTAGGTAGACAGACAGACAGAAGACTAGAACGATTAACTCAAAATGAATGTAAGCAAATCAATGTGCTCCTACATTTGCACAATCGGGTGGAGCAAATGTACCTCAGTTCTCACATGTGCAAAATAGGGATAAGAAAACTTTCCCGCCAAAACTTTGTGACAATTCAAGGATTTAATATACATGAAGCATTTCATTCAGCACCCGACTGATACAGATGCCCACTGAACGCAAACCTTGCCTTTGGGCTCTTCCCCTGCACATGTTCCAAAAACCCTACTGAGGAGCCCTCCCCGGTGAGCAACAGTGAGAGCCAAAGGTCCGACACACACCCAGTACCCGGTACAAGTGGAACCTCACCTGTGACATCGAACACAGTTGTGGCCCGTTTTCCCCTCGAACCATCTGCCTCCTCAGTGGGAGGCAGATCTGAAGCCCCCCAGTCTTGAGCTGAATTCCCAGCTGTGCCATTTATCAGCCACGTGACCATGAGCCGATCTTCTAACTCCTCTGTGCCTCAGCCTCCCAATAGGTGAAATGTGGTTAATAGTCCCTCCCTCTCTGAGTCACCGTGAGAACTGGACATCACACATACGAGTGCCTGGCACATACGGGTTACTCAATGTACTAGAATCACTATTATTATTGTGGTCATTGTTCTTAGTGCCGTTGTTATTACAAAAGCATCCTCCTTGTACACATTTAAAAATCGATACTGGCGTGTACATTCCATCCAGCACTCTATCATCCCATTAAAAGACCATTTATAAAACGTGGCCACAACAAATGGGGTTACTGTCGTGCAGATACAGACGAGTTTTCAAATGGACGTGCAACATTAATCTCTCCTTAATGGATACTTCCTCCTCCCAGTTTAGGTTCCACTCTAGAAAAGTGAGGAATTTTATGTCCTGTGGTCAGTGGATCTTAATCGACATGTGACTTTTGTCAGGTCCAGCTGCTAAGCTCCAGAGGCGGAATGGTACCCAAGTCAGAGTTAACGACCTCAGGAACATTACCCCAGACCGTTTCAGAACCGGCAACAAGCCTTGGCTCTAAGCCTGGCTCGACTTTGCTCCAATTGCCTCCTGAATTATTGACAAACCTAATTAACCCAGCAATTGCTTAGTGATAATTACCATCTTCTCTTAGACAACAAATCTGATCCCCAAGCCGAGATTTGCTAGGAATCCTAAAGAGATAGCAATAGTCAATCAAAGCCAAAAACTCCTGTCTATGGTAAACATCCTGTCAATTAAAGTCTCTTATCCTTCAGAGGGGACGCATGGCCATTTTAAACAAGAATTAACCTCTTAATTCCAATTTTCCTTTTGAAGCTTAACGTTAGAAAGGCACCAGGAACTGAGAAGTGAGACGCTTAGGAAGCCGCCGCTGCTGGGTCAAGGAATGCTTTAAAACACGCCCAGAAATGTGCGGACACCTCCCATCCGCCAACGACATTCTTCAGCAAACACCAGTGTTTGTCTGCAAGTGCTCTCGGGGCTGTCAGCACAGGCCTAGCGCGTTTATAACGCAGCCTGCATCGAGCTCAAGTCCAAAGCCTGGGCAGCTGTCCGAGAAGGCACCCAGAAACCGTACTGTCTGCATGATTCACAGCACTGGGGGCAAGATCAAGAGCTGCAGCTCCCCATCGAAGCTCCGCAGCCCGGCCAGGAGTCATTTTTGACGCGGCGAATTTAGTGAGAATGATGTGCTCCTCCGCAGAACCCAAAGGGTGGTATTCTCAGGTTAACAAAGACGATAATGCAGTAGCAGCCTCCGGGCCAGAAAATGCCACCTGGGAACCATCCTCAGTGGGCGAGAGCTGCGCACACACAGTGTTCAAGGGGGGGAATCACAACGGAGTGCCCGCAGGTACCGGGGGGCAATGAAGAGGACAGGCTCCCCACAGAGCATCCGGGCTCCCGAGGGGGCAGCCACCCCCTCCCACTCCTATCTGCCAGCCCACCTGGAGAACACCAGGCCCTGCACAAACCCAAGTCCTGGGGGCTCCGGCTGTGCCACCAGGAAGGCAGAGGTAAGGGCTGTGGCGGATGTACCAGACACACCCAGGTAGGGGTGTATTTCCTCGTCAACCACTGGGTGTGTGTACACATGTGGCTGGCAAACTGAAACAAGGCCAGTCCCTCAGAAAAATGTCGCTGCCACCAAAGGATGCGTCAGACCCCTCTGAGAGGCGACGGCACAAAGTCGCCCCCACTCGAAGTTGTTCTTTGAGTGGGAAGTGATGACACGAAGGTGCCGGTGAGGATAGCCTGGCCGATTTCATGGGCAAACGTCTAATGATCCACTGAATACCTAGCTTAGCACAGACGCACTACTACTACTGATAGTAATAGAAAGCAGCCTCTGTTTCCTGGCTGCCAAACATCACACTCGGGGTTTCCTTTCACTGATCCTTCAGTGGGTCACAAAAGGGGGTAGCGCCCATTTTACAGATGAGAACTAAAGCCCTTGGAGCAAGACCAGCAACGTCAGCATCACCTGGGAACTTGTAAGAAATGAAAATTCCCAGGCCCCACCCCAGACCTCAGGAATCCGAAACTCTGGGGCTGGGATCAACAACCCGTTTTAACGACCCCTTGAGGTGACTTTGATGGTGCTCAGTCCGAGGGCCACCACCTGGAGCAATGGTTTTCAGCCTTCATGGCGCATTGGTATCATCACCTGGACAGCTTGTAAAACTACTGCTGCTCGGGTCCCACCTCTATATCTTCTGATTTAATTAAGGTGGAGTGCAACCTGGGTATTGGAGTTTTAAATGCATCCAGATAACTATAATGCTCGGCCAAGAATGGGAGCCACTGCCCTGGAAAATGATTCTTCCCAAGGTCCCCTGGGACAATGAAAACAACAAAGCCAGAATTCAAACTCGGGTCTGAGGCGGGTGTGTGCTCGGTCCATACATTCCTGCTGCCCCGAGCCTGGCCCAGGACCAGCAGCACCTGTCCCACCTGGGAACTGGCAGTGCTGTGGAATCTCGGCACGCACCTCGGGCCGGTGGTGACAGAGTCTACAGGATCCCGAGATGACAGGCGTGTGTGTTGTAAAGCTTGAGGCGGGGCAGCACTCCGCTAATCAGACCACGCAGCCGCCTGTCCTGATCAGTATGGCAGATGATACTTTTTTTAACCGACTGAGGTTTCTTTTCTCATCCAATCCTTTCTTCCCGTATTCTCCTACCCATCACTCTTCCAAGTCCTTCTGTCAGCAAATACAGCTGATTAGTGGGTGGATGGGGAGGCTTACACAGCCAGGGGCAAAAAAAAGCCAACTGAATTTTTGAATATACAAGGTGTGTCCGGAAAAGGCCCAGCTACTGTTAACACAATGAGAACAGTTTGTGCAGCATCATTGTAACCCAGCAGCCCAGGAGAGTGGACTGGAATGCGCACATGTGAGCAATGAGGCCTTCACTGTACTAGTCGGTGGGGGCGGTAGATGCCATTGAGGGAGCATCTGTACTGTGGCCGTCCCATTCAAAATGACCAATTAGAGCAACGCATCTACATCAAATTTTGTGTTAAGCTTGAACATTCCTCCACAGAAACTATTCAGAAGATTCAGAAGGATGCAGCTATAGGCAACCAGTGACGGGCAGCTTCATCACAACGATGCACCCGCTCATGCATCGTGTCTCGTGCAGAGTGTTTTGGTGCAACATCAAATCTCCCAGGTGACTCAGCTCCCCTACAGTCCAGATTAGAGATTCTGCAACTTCTAGCTTTTCCCAAAACTAAAATCACCTTTGAAAGAGAAAAGATTTCAGACTGTCGATGCGATTCAGGAAAATGTGACGGGGCAGCTGATGGCCATTGGGAGAACTGTGTGAGGCCCCAAGGTGCCTGCTTTGAAGGGGACTGGGGCATCATTGTCCTCTGTACAGTGTATTTTGTACCTTCTTCAATAAATGTCACTGTTTTACATATTATGTGGCTGGATACCTTCAGCACAGACCTTGTGTGTTTTAAATGTATAGGGAAGGAAGGAAGGGAGAAGGAAGGGAGAAGGGAGGGAGGGAAGGAGGAAGAGAGTGGCAGACAAAAAACAAACAAAATATTGAAAGCTATCACTTTCTAACCACATGAGCCAGAAAACTAAAGGTCCTTGAATTCCAGAGTTAAAACCCAAAGTACTAAATTCAAGCTAGAAACAAGAGGCTGGGTAGGAACGTGCAATGAGGACACAGCCGTTCCCCGCCCCCCCCCCCACCCCGGAGATAAGAGTCCGTCAGGCAGAAGAACGAGGACTCTGGCGCGACCCCACACAGAAGTGAAACAGGGAGCAGAGCTACAGAGAGCGCCCTGGACGCACTTACAACTCTCAGGCAGAGGGGAGAAGAAAGAAGACTGTACAAGTATATACATAACATAAAATTTTAAAGATGCAAAATAATACCTTACATTGTTTAGAGATACGTATGTTTATAGTGAACAATAACCCAAATGTATGAAAATGATACATACTGAATTCTGACCAGTGGTCACCGCTGAATAAGAGGACACAGTTGGGGAGGGACACATGGGGAGCTTGTAAGTACCACTCGTATTCTGTTTCTTAAGCTGGGAGGTAGGCATGTGGGTATGTTATAATATTTGTATGTTTTCATATGTCCAAAATATTCAGTAATTTCTAAGAAGAAAAGAAAAACCATGGGATTGGGGACTGAAATTCCCAAGGTTAATATGAAACCACAGTGGTTTATAATCAAGTTGCAGTGTTCCTAGAAGAAAAACCTCCTTCCACATCTCCAGTGCTTTATTAATTTCTGTTTGCACAAAGTAGCATTAAGCAGATCAAATTGCGACACCCGTCCCCGGGGGCGTGAAGGTTGGAAATGCCAGTGGGACGCTGGAGAGAGCAAATTGTCACTTCTGTCTCGGTTGTGCTCTAGGGGCTGTGACCTGGCTGACGGCTCGGACTGGGAAATGAAACAGAGCCGAGGTCACAGCCATCCTGCCTGAACTGCCACCGAAACCGACCACGAAATGCGTGTACGTGCTCACTCCATGCCAAGCGCTGCTCCACTCTTACTGGATTAGAACCTGGATTAATGCCATTATAAGTTTACAGTGACTCTGTGAGGTAGGAGTTACTGTGATTGACAAACGCAGGAAGGCCATGTGTTTACCCCAAGTCACAAAGCTGGCAGAAGTCCGAGCCGAGGCCCAGACCGGGTCACCTGTCTCCAGAGCTCACACGTCCCCACTCTACTGCACTGTCTTCCAGAAGTCACCGGCATAGAGACTCTGACTCAATAAAAGAAAGATCTTGCTAATAACTGAAACATCTCTCAAATAGTAGGAATGGTCTCATGTGGCTAAGAGGTCCATGTCTCTAGAAGAATCCAAGTAAGGACTGAAAAAGTCTTACTTGCTTCTAAGGCTGCTCCAATTCCTCCCAGCGAGAAGGACAGCCCCTGGGCCAGCAGCATCACTGTGGCACTTGTCAGAAACACAGAACCCTGTGCCACACCCTGGAGCTGCCCAAACAGAGCCCGCACTGCGACAGCTCCCCCTGGGCACAGGCTTTGCTCTGGGTCCAGCTCACAGGTTTCTGAGCCCCACCCCAAACCTGCTAAGTCAGAATCTCTGTCAGGGGTGCCCAACCCGCCACCCAGGATGGCTATGAATGCAGCCCAACACAAACTTGTACATTTACTTAAAGCTTTTTTTTTGGCTCATCAGTTTTTGTTAGTGTTTGTATATTTAACGTGTGGCCCAAGACAACTCTTCTTCTTCCACTATGGCCCAGAGATGCCAAAAGGTTGGACACCGCTGCATGGTCCAGGGTTTTTAAATCAATTCTTGACAAATGTTCTCAAGTGCGTTGGAAAAGCAGTCAGACTTGGAAGTCAGTGGTCAGGCGAACTTCAGGAGTGCTCTCCATCCCTGAGAAGGGGTGACTCTGGGTCACGCCATTTCATCTCCCAGGTGGGGCAGCAGTCTGGGTGGGCAGGGGCACACTCTCCCCATCTCCCACTGCAACCTTGCATGACACCCAGCGGAGGCGCTGATGGGGCCCAAATCCTGAAGCCAAGGCCAAGGCTTTCGCAGACACTGCACACAACTAGGGAGCACATAGGTGCCTAAGATGCTTGCTCTCCGACAAGACAGGGAAATGGAGCCCTGGCATAATGGACTTGTTGTGACTTCATCTGGGTTCAGAAGCTGCCTCTTCCACCTGCCCCCTGAGCGGGCAAGGTGCCACCCACAAACCACAGGCACAGACGGACCTGTGGCCTTGCCGTCATCAGTGCGCCCGCCGCAGTAGGCTGAGAGCAGGGACGGCCGTTGGGGGCCTGCCTTTCACCCCCAGAGTCTCACTCCACATGACACTTGACCTTCGTGCTGGAACCTCCACCCACTTTCAAGAAGCAGTAACTATGGAACGCTTCAGTCTCACAGTTTCTCTTTTCCTTTCTTTAAAAATAAAACTTTTAAAAATTCACTCAGAATCGTCAGTAGTCCCTCTGTAGGCATGTTTGCTTCAAGTCATCCTGGACGGAGGAAACCTGTGCCGTGGCCCTCGCCCCGATCCCCCAGACCCCCGCGACAGCGCGTCCTTCTGCGCCCTGCCCAGTCCCCGTCCGTCATTCACAGTGTCACCGGTTTCACCCACATATCTGCACACACCCTGCCACCACTTCACGCAGCAAACGGCACACGAAGCGGTACTACACGGAACTACAAGTTACAAGCAGCAGTTAACCCTGGAAGCACTAGTTCGCTCGGCCTCGCTGCGAGCCTGGCTGCTCCCGGGCAGGCCCGTGGCCGCCCTGCTGGTCACTGCAGTCCCAGTAGCTAGCGCCACCGGACACGCCGGACGCCAAGGAAACACTTTCTGAATGCCCAAGTGTGCGAGGACTTGAGTGAGCAAGTAGTGAACGGATGAATGTTACACAAGTGGGGTGAGGAAGAGAAGCCCCACTGGCAAGACCACCACCAAGCATTGTCAAGAGCCAGCTGGGAACACTGGAAACACCGCAGGCCCAGGTTCGGAAGCCGGGCTTCCTGGATTTGGATCCGGGCTTCTCCTTTACCAGCCATGTGATTTGAGGCAAGTTTCTCATATTCATTTTGCCTCACATTTTGCCTCTGATAACAAAGTGATAATAAAAGAACTTTCTTCAGATGGCTGTTATGACAACTAAATGAGTTTATAGGTGACCCTTGAACAACAACCGGAGTAGGGGGCACCGACACCCCCCACAGTAGACAGTCCATGTATGGAACTTCTGGCTCCCCCAAACTCAATTGTCTCTTTGCACCCACGGGGACTTGGTTCCAGGACACCGGTGGACACAAAACCCATGGATGCGCAAGTCCCTCACATCAAATGACGTAGAACAACGCTGACGGTTGGCCCCCTACCTCTGTGGATTCCCAACTACGGACAGAAAATGCTGTTTCTGACCCATGGTCAGCTGGATCCACACATGCAAACCCTGAGGGCACCGAGGGCCAACTGTATATTTATTGGAAAAAAACCCCAAACCCTCCAAGTACCAGTGGGCCTGCCCGCACAGGGCCCACCTGTGTTTATTCACGGGTCAGCTGTCCATGCGTGAGGACCCAGGGCCTCGCACGTGGTTGGCGCTGCACGTGTGTTTGCTGGGTTATTTTGGTACCTCTGCCTCCATCCTGCCCTGACTCGTGCAGAGAAGCGGCAGAGCCCACCCCAAACTCCCGCAGATCGGTTCTGGATTTGAGAATCGCGGTCAGAGCATGTTGACTGTCAGGCTCACCCTGGTCCCTCGGGACAGAGCCGCAAGTGCACGCGTCAAGTGCACACGATGCTGGTGGCCTGGCCGTTGGGACGGGGGGAGATATTACGTGAAAACGTAGATGTATGTGGACAGGCAGTGACAAGACAAATGACCAAAGAGTTGCATGATTTTTTTTTGTTGTTTCCAGCTTTGTGAATGTTCTTTTAAGGCAATTCTGAGTTCCCTATGATTCCAGAAATCTCCCACGGCCCTGAGCCCGGCCTCCTGAGGTGGGAGGGGGAGGAATTCCGATCCTGGAGGTCTTGGCCACTTCTCCAGCTGCGGCACTCCTTCATCTGTGCAGAAAAGGTGGGGCAGTGGGGCCTCCCATCTCTCAATCAAAACTTCTCCTTCCCAGGTTTCACTTCCTGCCTGACGTGTTTTTTCTGAGTCTAGAAGCCACGACAAACATGAAGAAAGTGTTTATCGGGACAACCCAATGAGAGAGGAAGCAGTGGTCAAGGGTCAGCCGTCCCAGGGCTACAATGAACTAGAATCAATTCTCTAACTGGACTCAAATAAATTAGCAAAAATATCTCCACAGACACAGTGTCTCCCATCAGGAAATCATCTTAAGCAATGGAAAAAAAAAAAAAAAAGATTAACTTTATTATCAAGGGAAATATCCTCAAATTCCAGCATGACGACTATATTTGCACCAGGGGACACATTTTTTTTTCCTATTAGATGAAGCTCTTCCAATACAATACTCTACTGTTGCCTTTGACAGGAAATGACTATTCTCATTAAATTTCTGCTTATTTGGAACATAAGATGTGGACGGAGAGACAAAATGTTCAGGCAGGTGTTCACCATGAGAAAATCTCACTTTTACTCCCCAAAAGCATTCCAAGCTCCCATGACCAATGATGACTTTGGTTAAATCTGTTGAAGTTCTTGGAAAATGGCTGTTGAAACACATTGGCAGCGTAAGGGGCTGGCCGCCTCTCTGCCACGTTGAAGGAGCTGTGTGGAATGGGGTCTCTCTCCCTAAACTGCCCCTACCTTCCTTCACTCATGCACCAATATCTAGTGAATTCCTATTTGGTATTTCAAACAAAAGGCTCTATCTGCCAGTGGCAGTTGGCTCTGCGGCATGGTGTGAGGGTCTAAGAGCCCCTGTCGAATCAGGGCACCCTGCTGGGACTGTTTCATTTTGCTCTGTTCCCGTTTTAGTCACTAGACTGTTTTCCTTGGTTGGAAAACGACAACAAGCCTTTGCCCTTATCAGACAGAACCGCAGCAGGCTCGGACCCAAACCAGTACGTAAGGGAACCCAACGGATTCTGAAGGGGCCCCGAAGGGAATTTGTCCAGGTGAAGATCCCTGTGACTGACCCAAGCCAACCCTCCCTGTGGAACGGGGGGATGCAGGGCAAACCAAGAAAAGGGTAGGGTACTCAGCACGGGCTCTCACCCGTAAAGGAGACAAAGACTTTTGGGTGGTACTTCTGAAGGCCTCCAGGAGAGGGAAGAAACAGAGTCCCGCGTGCCGCCCAGGCTGTTGGGACAGACTCCAGTCTTGCCCGGGAGCCACCACGCTTGAAGAAGAAAGGGGGGTTCTCCCAGGGAGCACACGGTGTGATGCCGTCAGGACACGTCTTCGCCACGAATGCTGGCGGTGAAGGGCGTGTGCTTCATGTTCTACTTTAAGTGGCACGGAGGAGGGTGCAGCACACGGTGACTGCACCTCCTACCCATCGTCAAGGGACGTCGTCCACGGGACTCTCCCAACCCCCGTCTTCTGGATCCTTCCACACAAAACACACTCAGCTGGGGGAGGGAGGCTTTGCTGGCAGAAGCTCGACCCTCCTGATATTTTAAAGTTCGTTTCTTTTTCATTATTATTTTAACTAATAACGCCCCTTGGCCGTGCCTCACTTGACAGTACATCAGCAGATGGAGAAAGGCGCTTAGGAGAAGGGAGGACCCAGCTTGAGAACAGACCGCTGTATCTGCAATAAAAATCAATGGCCCACCATGCGGATGGCAGAAGAAGCTGCAAATAAAATTACTGTAAATTTAATTAAAACATTGCAGCCAAGTCCATACATTTGGTATTGATTACCTGGCCTGCAATTTCAGGGAGTTAATTAACACAGCCCGTGCCCAGACACCAGAGTGCAAGCCAGAGCAGGCACCGGTTGTCCAGGCAACAGGTAGGAGAAAGCAGATTAAATGGAGGGAAGTACAGAATCTTATTGAGTTAGACTTAAATGCAATGATTTGAAAGTATGATGAGGCGATGTAAAGTTCAGAACACACTTCACGGACGTGAGTCATTGCGTGTTTCTAATTAGGCCGGAAGGGAGTGTTTTCACTGCAGGGCGGGAAGACGGAGTGGGAAGGGTGGGGATGGGGGTCCCTTCAGATAAACCAGCGCAGTGAGAACAATTTCTCAGCACTGCTGGCTCAGGGCTCCGACTCCTACAGGAATTCATTTGAAAAAAAGAAGAGGCCATTATGAATAATCTTCTAAATACAAAGTAGAATGAGTCCATTTATTTCCCCTTGCCCAGCACAGAGGCATTCTAGGGGAGGGGGGCACGTTCTGGGGGACTGGTGAATAGGATCGATGCCATGGAAACGTCTTCCATGCCCATGTTAACACACATGTCCCAGGCCACCGCCAGGGTGTGCACCCAGGGCTCTCTCCTTGGCTTCCCTATGCTAGAAGATTTCTGAATTTGGTGGCCACAGCAGAGGATGACCATGTACTTACAAAGAGGTGGCATTATTTATGCAAATTAGGAACTGAACCCCACCTCCACTACCCACCTCTCCCCATCCACAAGCTCTCCCTCTTTCTCGGATGCCTAAAAGCTCCTTATTGAATCTACTGTCCCAAGCTTCGAGGAATAACCTCAGGAAGGGTGATTGGATGAGGAGGAGGATTGATTAAAATTCCTAATTACCTGGTGTCTGTGTTACATGCTAAGTGTTTCCTATATGTCGTTCCATTTCATATTCACAACAAGCCCTAAGAAACCGAGGTTCACAAAGGTCAGGTAACTCATCTCAATTTCCGGGATTTAAAGTCAGACCCATCTTTCTCCAAAGTCTGTGCTCTTTCCAACGTATGAGCATCTTTCCAGCTTTAGCTAGAGAACTCCTCCCTCCCCCCTTTTCACATTGAAACGGAATCCTGCGTGGCCCCCAGATTTATAATCTGTGTAAACGCAGACAGGGCATGTGGACAGAGCCCACCTACAGCTGCCTACACACTCCCCGCCCCCCAACCTGGCAGAGGCCCTAAGGCTCCTCTGCAGCAAACTGAATGGGGAGGCGAAGGCCCTGATCGCCACCCTGCACTCCCTGCTCAGCACAAAGAGCAGCTCCTCCCCCCTGCCCACTCCCCCGCTCCCACAAAACTGCTGAGGACCATGCCAGTACCAGAGGACTTGGCTTTTCCCTCTCACGAGGTATCACCGACAAACACAATCAAAAGGAAGTGAGAAATTTTAATCCAAAAAGCGTTTGTAGCTGGCCTCGGAGAGCATTTTATAGGGCTTTGGCTTACTTTCCTGATCACATTTGACTTAAGCCCAGAGTCCACATTAAGTGAGTGGATGCACGGGGCCCTGGGGGAGGAGCCCCAGGACTGGCTGCGCCTCAGGGACTGTCTGGGTGGCCCTGGACAGATCGCCTCCTTCTCTGCACCCCAGCGACTTCCTCAGTGACCAGAGTTAACCTGTATCGCACACGCCCCCGTCATTGTAACAAGGTTTGCGTGGGCTCCTGTCCTAGTATTTTTTAACAAACATACGTAAAAGTGCATTTCATATCTTTAGCATAATAAAATGTAACAATGCGTATCCACATGACCACGACCACTATAATGAAAAACAGACTATTTGTCCATTACCACTGAAACGAACTGCAAGTCCCAGCAGCGGCTTGTGCGCCAGGCTCTCAGAGGCCACCAACCTCAGAAACGTCTGTCTTCGGACTATCTTAAGGACTTCTCCCAGCCCTGCCCCTTTGGGAGCTAAACTTCTACTAAACCAGATGGAGAGAGAGATGGTCAAGCAGCACGCACGGGGAATGTCCGAGGCGGGTGCAGGGGAGCAGGCGGTCCATGGCTACACATGGTGGCTACGGCTGGAGGCATGAACAGAGTCTGCCAGGGGCAACACGCCCACCTGAGGCTCCATCAGCTACCCATGGGCTGCCCACACCCCCACTTGCCCTTGGGATTTCTCCCACCTCAGAGAGCACATTCACCATGAGATCCATCCTTCCACACGGGCTCCCAGGGTAGACACGGGATCTGCACAAATGCCCCAGGAGGCCCTGCCCGCCTCCAGCGCCCACTGCTGCTCCTGCAGGGAGCTGCTCCTTCATGCACAAACTCCGTTTCACCCACGTTATCACCCACGTTATCTGTGGGGTAAGTGGGTGCCTTATGCTCACTCTTCAGATGAAGCAGCTAAGGTTTGTAGAAGATGAGCCGCACTGAACACGCTGACCTTCACATCTAGTCCCGTTTCCTCTGAGCTGCAGCTGCCTCCAGAGGGCGGACACCACCTGCAGCTCAAACCCTGACCAAGAACTCAACCAGCACCTTTCATAAGCTGCAGTTCCTCCAGGGAGCTTGATCATGCTGTAGGAATTGTTCTAATTCGAAGGGCTCTGGGGACAGGGGTGCACAGCAGGTGCAGTTTCTCCCACCGCTGAGGGGGGTTTGGACACCCGTGACCAGCTGGGCCACTCTGGGAATGCCGCCATTGTACAAGAGCTGAGAGTGAAGAGACGGAAAGGAATCCTGGGAGCTGAGACACCAGACCCGCCATGGGCCTCTCTCAGCCTGTGTCATCCCGGGCGGCCGAGCCCCCCACGCCAGGGCCTGAAAGACTCTTTCAGCCTTTGCGCGCCTCCAGGCCTCAGAGCATCGCCTTCCCCTGGAGGGCACCCGTGAGCCCACTAGCTGGCCCCATGTAAAAGCCCCTCTCTTTCCCCTTCACAAGCAAATGGAGTCTGTGGGCTGAGCGGTGTCGCTAAGCAGGGGCAGCATGGGAGAAGGAGCGCTGGAATCAAACTACCTTTACCCAAATCTGGGTCTGACTTCTGCTAACTGTGTGACTACAGGCAAGTTGCTGACGTTCACATTTCTGAACCTGCTTCCTCGACTGTCACTTCGGGAAAAACAACACGCCAGTGACAGAAGACTGGACTGGACGAGGCAGTAAACTGGGAAGGACCTAGGGCCACGCCTGGCAGGCGGTGCTTGCTGGAACACATCGCCCCGTGTGAGGAGGACTGCTACCTGTTCGTTCTCCGCTCCAACGCTGCCTACGCCTCTCTGTGGTTTAGAAAAGAAGGAAAGGACAGGCAGCGCGGCCTCCGTGCCACAGGCCCCAGCCATTTGCTCGGGTGGCCCCCACACCCAGGTGTCCAGTTCCGTCCTTCCTAATCTGATGGCCATTCAAATGGAGATTTCGTGGAGCCGTATTTCAGAAGGCGGGGGAGAGAGCGGGAGTCCTCAGACCTCCAGCTCTAATTTCCCAGCCCAAGGTCACGGCTCAGCCACCCCTGGGCCCTCCCTACCTGTGTTTCATCAGCCTATAAAGTGGCATGACGTTTCTTGGGCAGCAATTAGGAGAATGTATACAGACCTGTTTTTCTGCGTGGAAGCTCATTAAAGTGAGTGATAAAGTGAAGACTGCCATCTTTGTAAGGATGAAAAGTGAAGACCCAGATGCCCAGAAAGCCAGGAGGCTAACGAGAAACAGCAGCCTTCCAGCACCAGGCATAAAAAGAAGAAAACTATTTGGGAGCAGAAACTTGTCAGAAGCTTCTCAAAATTTGCAACAAAAAAAGGGGGGGGGCAGGGAATACAAACTTTTATAATGATCTTAAATTCAGAAGCTTCTGAAGAAAATGAAACAAAAACAACAGGACTTTGTTGTATTATGTTAAACTAAAAAGAGACCCACCCTCTCGTTACGCAAATTTTTACTGAGCATCTACTATATTCCAAGACTGCTAGGGAGGGAGAACTATGTTTTTTAATTACAAACGATCCCACCGGCACTACTCACTATTCTGCGCTGTCACTTGGTCTACGTCCCACTGCCCCCTGGCTCCAGAAGCTGTTACTGAGCGCCTGCGGTCCTCCTGGAGGACCCCAGAAGGCACGCAGCTGCTGGGGTGCTGCTCTGAGACTGCCCACTGCCGTGCACCTGCCTCCCGGGAACAGAGCGCATGCTCACAGCCACGCCCCCAGGGACGGTCTGTGAGCGCGGCCTGATGAGAGCCCCAGAGGGAAAGCGGGGCTGTCTCGGGGCGACACCACCCAGCAGGCGGAGGAGAACGGCAGCAGGAAGAGATGATGAAGTGACACGTGAACAGGAGCAGAAGAACGGGCGTGCGTGCGAGTTTCCGCTGCTTGCACGTCTCTGTGCGAGAGAGAAGATGATGAAGGTGAGGTGTCCCCAGGGTGTCTGATTCCCAGGGTCTGTAGTACCTAAACCAACTTCACCTTTGCTCTTTCCTTGTTTGGTACAAAAGCCAAGAAATTATCTATTTGCACTTGGGTTCCTATTACTCGCAAGCTGAAGCGTGCTAACAAAGAAGGGGAAATAAAATAGAAAATAAAATAGGCCGTGATCTCAATTTTTAAGGTGCTTAAAACCTAGTTAAAGAGCCAAGGATAGCTATTTGAACCGCTCACCAGCATGAATGCACAGTTACACTATCCCACAAGATCTGCCATTCGCTCTTTCAAACTGCCTCCTTTCAGTCCGTAAATGAGTTCCTGAAAGCAGGGAGACAGGGGCACAAACCCACAGAAACCTATTACTCCAGGGCAAGCGCAGTGGGCCAGGGTCCACGCTCCCCAGCGTGGGAGATGAGGACCCGAGTTGGCCCTCCTCCCAAGGCTCACCTTGTGCCCAGCAGAGAGCCTAGCATGTAGTCGACACCAAGTACACATCTGTTAAAGGAGCAAAGCTGCCACATAAACCTAGTTACTGTCACGTAAGTTTGGGAAATGTCACACGCTCTATCCTCTCCTTAGAGATGCCCAGCACCCATGAGCAAAAATCAAGGCTCCCAGAAGTTCTGCAGGAAAGAACATTCTTCACTTTGCGTGGTACCGTTTCCCAAACCTTTCATCACTAAGGGGCCTGTTTTCCTGTGTAACAGCCATCAGCACCCCCGCCCCAGAAATCTGATGTGTGGGGGAACCCTGGACGAGTACCACTGGTGAGCGACAAACCTTCCCCAGAGCCCGGCCAAGGCACCGCCCGAGCATGCTGATCGGGAAGCCTAGTGCTTCCCAGAAGCACCTGACTGTATCCCCACGTGTCTGCTTTCCAAGGGGTCGGGAACAAGGGGTGCAGAATCATAACCTGGTTGGGAGACTACCCACCAACCACCACCACCGCACACACCCCCCCGCAGCCGCCCAAACGCAAGTATTGGAGAATGGTCCCAACCGAGCGCTGGAGCAGCGAGGCGAGGGGAAAAGCCTGGCATCCAATTTAGCAGGCGGGCACAGGGTGGGAAAGACTGACGGTCAGATGCCTCTTTCAGTCATTTGTAGATAATCGCAGGTTCTCCCTGGCACGATCCTAGTCCAGCGGCACCGTGGAAGGGAGTTCACTCGCTGGCTCTCGCGGTCCGCTCCGCAGGAACCAGCGACGCTGTGTTAGTGTGCAGAGAAGATGGGAGCCGGGGCGGAGGGGCCGACGGCTGATCCTAGGCAGGAAATGCTGCCAGAACTCAGGACTCTGCTTCTTTAGGGAAGGCTGACATTCTCCACAAGAAAATTAAATGGTTCCAATGATTAATTACATCCATTTACGTCCATCTTTGCAAAGAGGACCGTAAGTGCTGTGCTCGGGAGTTGGTTCTTGTGAGTTCTTAGCCCAAAATATAACAGGGAGAGTGGCAAAACGGGGAGCCGCGATAGCTCTGACCTTTTCAGCGGTGCCTTTTCTTCCAGATCGGGAAATGGAACCCGGAGACGCAGACTCTTCCTTAGAGACTAGTGAGGGGGTCACACAGTCCTGATTCAGGTGGGCCTCTGTAGCCAGTCACTTAAACTTTTGTTGTGATCACCTTTAGAAAATCCTTCGTGACTTTAAGGGTCATCTCAGGAGACGATTTGTCCCAGCGTGGTTTTCTTCATTCTTCCAGAAAGAGAACCCCCACTTCATTTGAAAATCTGAAATAAGCTCATGCTGATCCACCCACCAAATTTCACGACTTTGGGAGCAGCACGCCGTGACGCGTGCCAACCAGCGCAGCCCCCATCTCTGCCCCGGCTGATCTCTGCCTGGCGGCCAGGCTGAGGAAACCGCGAGGACTCGCCAATGACCAGTAACAACAGTGCTACCCAACGCCTGCTGGCCCTGACTGCGGGCCAAACGTATCGCTATGCACGTGCTGTAGCTGGTTCATATTACCGGTTGTAACAAACTCCCACATTTCAGTGAGAGTTTAATATAATAGAAGCTTATTTTTTTACTCCCAAAAAGTACAGTCAAGCAGTAGCAGGGTAGAGTTTGGTTACGCCCTGCTCAGCCAAATAGAGACACAGGTTTCTTGCATCTTGTGTCGCACCCCCGGCTGCGCTCCTCGCTGTTGCTGTGCGCCTGGCCACCCTGACCGAGAGCCTCTCAGCGTTGCTCCACCCGTCCATGAAACGGAGAGAAGCCTGCTCTGGCACCCTCCCTCGGGCAGCCCGAGGACGCAGAGGTGTGCTGTGGTGGGACGATGGAGATGGTGGGCCCTGTAGCCAGACTGCTGGGGTTCCGGCACAGGCAGTGCTGGTGGCTGGCCAAATGACCCCGGGGAGTGACTCAACTCTTCTGTGCCTCAAGCTTCTCCCTCTGTCCAGAGGAATCGTCTACCACTAAGATGTAAGAGACAGAAGGGATCCTGGTCTGGTTTACTTACGGCTGCGGCCCCGGCACCTAGGACTGCATCTGCTCCATTGTGAGCATTCCACTGGTATTCGCGGAGTGAATGATGGGCTCTGTCGCACAGGGTAAATGAGATTATACCTGCGAGGCTACAGAACGGCGCCTGGCCCGTGTACAAAAAGCCACTGCCTACTCTAACACCGTCAGTAAGCATCGTCCAAATGAGGGTCACTCACTCGAAATCCACACGGCAACAGCCTCAGGTTTGGTTCACCAGGGCCGGCCGGGAACATCCACGGGCGCACAACCGAGGCAGCCGTTGGGAGCGCTTCTTCCTCCTTGGCCAGCTCTGTCCTTTACGTTCTGCTGCTGTCCCCACGGCCAGGCGTTCTGTGAACTTGATGTTCCCCCCATGTTTTTACCCTTGGATCCCTCTCCCAGCGAGGTATGCGTATCAGCTCTCTTGCTGAGTATCCATGGTGGTTCCTGAGTGCCTCTCTCTGAGGCAGAGTGTCTGTCCCTCCAAGGGTCTCTGCAGCTTTCTCTCGGCAGCATGGGTCTGCCTGGGGGAAGCCTGCACACTGTTCACTAGTGGATAGTTAGTCCTAATTCCATGTGGCAATGGACATGGCCATTCAAACTTCCATTCTACCCTCTCTCCAGAGGATGCAAATGCCGCAAAGCTAAATACTCTACTTATGAGACTCCCCGAGGTTGAAGATTCAGGTTTGGCCATTCAGATGCACAAGATTTGGAGAGCAGCAGGGCTGGCAGAGGTCCGGGAAGGGGCACACAGCCTAGTGGGTGTCAAGAGGCAGCGGCCAGGGCACCGTTTTTGCTCATGTGGGTCCAGAACTGGCAAAGCGCGAGAGCCAGTGGCTCTGGTGGCAGCTCCCTGACCCCTGAATCACACAACGGTGGCATGACCAGCGGCCAGCACCTGGTAGGACAGCTTCTCAACCCTCCACTTCCCGAGTAACGAGGGGCCGTTCCGTGTGTGGGCCAGTCCTGCCCGGCTCCTCTGAAGTCATTCCTGGAGCCCGACCCTGGCTCTTCTACCCGTTGTCTAGGCACTGAATACCCAGCAAGTTGCCTTCTGCTTGAGTGTGCAGCCACTCAGTCAGGAATAACAGACCTTCCTCTTCCAGCAGCAGCCCCAATTTTAGCTGAAGCCCCGTCCTCTCCCACCGCGGTCCTCCAAGGCCCGTACAGGTGGAATATGAAACCCGGCCTGAGCCAGTGAAAGCCTGAGTCCTCTACACACACGGTCACTGCATCAGGGGGGAGCACACGACCTAAGCCGTCCCAATCAGAGTGAAAGCTCTGGGAAGTCTCCTTGGATGCCAGGAAGAAAGACTCTCACTCTCTTCCGCCAGCCTTGAAGCTCACAGGGTGTGAGTCTGAGAAACAGGGGCAGGCACCTTGCCTGCAAGAGAAGAAACCTAGCTGAGGATGAGCTCTCCAAAGAGACAGCTGAGCCAAGCAATGGAGAACACGAAATCACATCTGTGGTGGCTTGATACTTACATCCAGCTGCAGCTGAAGAAGGATTAACCCTTAGATGATTAAGGTACACAGCCCAAGGGGATTCTTTCTCCTTCCTTTTCTCCCCCCTATAAGCCAGTCTGGATTGCATCGCCAACACTTGCAACAGTGTAGCAGTTTATGCTATGGGCCTGTCTCTGCTTCTACAAGTCA
The DNA here is from genome assembly GCF_022682495.2 of Desmodus rotundus. Lineage (NCBI taxonomy): Eukaryota > Metazoa > Chordata > Mammalia > Chiroptera > Phyllostomidae > Desmodus > Desmodus rotundus. The sequence continues at coordinate 4,873,836 of NC_071398.1, forward strand.
AAGATCAGTGCAAATGTTTCCTGGGACAGAACAATTACCCGCACAGACTGTGCAGAACCTGCAGCCAGAGGCCGCCACTCTGCTCTTCTCTCCACCTCTGGGCTGCCCAGGGACCCTCCTAATGTCCATGATCATGCATCTTGAGGATGGGTCCCCAGAAACCACAGTCCAGGGAGTCCTTGTCTGCATCGTTCACCCCACTAGCTTGGGCTTCTGAGAAAAAGGAGAGTTTGTTTGTTTGTCACTTATTACAATTGATTTGTTTCTCCCTAACTGTGCACTCAATCTCGATTCCCTTGGCTGTGGACAGAAAACCTGGGGCCAAGAGCCCCAGGAAGTCTATTGTTAGCTGCACATCATTTGTCACGCGAGGGAGCGTGGGTTTCGGTGGCCATAGAGATGATGGATGGTTCAGAAGAGTGAATGCAGGAGCAGGGGTAGTTTTGCCTGGAGAAGTGAAGTTTGGAGGGGTCACAAAGGGGTCAAGAAGAGATGCAAGAGAATACATAGAACTCGGTGAGTTTGCCACAGAGCTGGGCACAGGGTCCCACTGGCAAAATGAGGGCCACCTGAACTTGCCATCACACTTTGGCAAGTAACCACTGTTTCTAGGCACAGTTTGGGGTTCAGAGGGTCTCAAATATAAAACGATTCTTCTTTGTAAGGAACTGGGTAAAATCACATTTGGAGAAGAGAGAATTTTAGCCCTTGATATGGACCCCTCCACCCCCAGATACCCAGGCGAGACTTCTGTCTCACCTGCCTGCCACCCTCTGCCACCTTCTCCTCAGAGACAGATTCTGGGTCACAGATGGTCCACGACTGTCCCCAGTGAGGCTTGTACAGGAAAGCAACATGGAACACACACGTGCCCACCAACCTTGGCCAATGCACTTGACGTGTGGTGTCCTCTCCTTTGATACCAGACCCCAAAGACCAGCTAAGCGTGGGTCCTCAGGCTGAGTGGAAGGCCAATGGGCGAGATCTGAAGCGAGTTCTTAAATTCCATCCCCACTCCGCCGTTGGCTCATGCCACAGAGAGGAACACAGTGCCTCCCTCAAGACAAATAAAATGGCAGCAGCATCTCTGAAACCACATGCAGCACAGCCTTGTGTTTATCTAGCACGGGACAATCACCCTAAACGCGGCCTTCTACATGCATCTCCTGTGATCTTCTCGGGAGCTCAGACAGCCTGCAAGGCAAGTAGCTTTACCCGCTTGGTTGTGCAGGTGAGGAGCTGTCCTGGAACAGAGGTGCCCTGATGTCCAGTGACTTGCTCAAGGTCAAGTAGCTGCTGTGCGGTGGAGGCTGGACTCACACTCAGATCACCCCTTATTTAACCCAGCACATCCTCCTTCCTGTCTGCAGTACAAGGCGTCCAATCACCTACAAGATACACTGGCATCTGCTCCACCAGTGATGGGCATCCACCATCACTTTAATTGGTGGTGTCAATTTATGAACTTACCTTGTTCTGAAATACCTAATACAACCAGCAGTTTACGGTGTCATAGACAATCAGGAAACTCTGCCTTCTGGTTGTGGCACCAAGAATCCGGGGAAAAGCCAGGCCGCAAACAGACTTCTCAAGCGTGAGACCGCCCACCACAGCAGCTTCTTCTTGGGCAGAAGTAGCCGGGTGCTCTGCACGGTCTCCGGAAATCAGTGGTGACCAGCCTCTCCTTTCATGGCATGACGACGGAAGCGAAGACCTACTGGACTCTGAAGACACGGGAATATGTGTGCCGTCCTCCTGAGTTTGCAACTGGGGGGAATTGTGACTGGTGACGCTTTCATAAAAGCCACCACGACTGGCTGCAGTGGAGCGCGTCAGAGGTGAGGACCCAAAGGCTGTGACCAACAGATCGGAAACCAAACCCGAAACCACGACAGCACTGTGCGATTTCTCCACGTGCAACGTCTGTCCCTCACCGCGGCTTGTGTTACCCGGGGGCAAACTTCCGAGCAGCTGTGAAGACGCGCAGGGGCATCTGACGGATGTGCTGAGTGAGTGGGGCCGACACCGCTTTCACTTTCCCCCTTCGCGCGCTTTCAATATTAAGATTGAGGCACTGACTTTCAGCTATTCTTCCTGCAGGACAGAGCGAAATATTGTAAGCCGCCCTTGCAAGCAAGCTAAATCATGATTGACACAGCAAAATTTGTTAATACAATGGTTTGAAGAACTTGACAGAAATTTTTGTCAACAGCGTAGATTAAGGGATTCAAAAAAATGAAATTTGCAGATGAAATGGCTTTGATGTTTCTCATGAAAAGCATTTTGTTGACAGACTGGATCAGAGTGAAAAATGTGCATTATCTCCATGCACGGATTTTAGGTCTTCGACAAAACATGTATCGGTCTTGCTGTTTTTGCTCATTTGTCAGAAGCTCCACTGGCCTTGCCTTCGGGCTCACAAAGGGCTCGGGAGTAAGTAGAAACCGTAGAAAGCCGCCTAAATAAAATGCCAGCTCGGCCCTACACCTCAAGAGACACGGCCATGTGACTTTTCAGGTGCTTGTTGACTGGTTCCCAAACACATTACTTTAAGAGTCTTCCCCAGTTAGAAGAGACCTCATGGTATCAGCCAGGTATCAGTTTGGGCTCCATGAGGCAGAAACCAAAAACGATTCATAAACCCATGGTTCTGAAAGCTTGGTCCCTGGACCCACGGCATCAGCACCCCCTATGAAATTACCGGAAATGCAAGTTTCCGGTCCCCACCTGGACCTGCTTGCAGGTAGGGCATAGCGAACTGTGTTTAACAAGCTCCTCAGGTGATTCAATGCACACCCCAAAGATTGCGAGCGACTGACTGAGCCAGGGCCAGAAAGAGAGAGATTGGCTCACAGAACTGAAAAGCTCGTGGATATACAGGAGGCTTGAAGCACCGTTGTGTCCCGGAGCACAGACAATGCCATTAGGACCCCAGCACCCACTCCCTTCTTTCCTCGGGAGTGGCAGGGCTCTTAGATACTTCTCCCTTCACGGGGGCAAGAGGCCAGCGGCTCCAGGCGTATGGCCCATCATCTGGACTCTCGCACGGGAAAAAAGAATGCCTTTCCGCTGGCAGCCTTGACGCGAGCCCCAGAGCGCAGCCAGCCCTGGTCTTGTGCCCTTCCCTGAGTTTGTCACAATACCTGAGGATGTCAGGCTGTGTGCCACTCATGATCTACACGCAGGAGTGGTCAGACCTCTAAAGCCACGAGGAAAGACAGGAGGAACAGCTGCCCATGAAAAACCCAACAGGAATGTGGGAAGACAGGGGCAGATACCAGCCAGGCAAAAACAAGCATCCAAGAGAGGCTCAGTCCTTGGTCCTCCGATAAGTCCCAGATTAGTAAGGTAAGGGCAGCTTCCCTACACCAGTACATCTGACAGCAAGGTTACTCTAGATGCCAAAGGCAGACTCCTACCCCTTTAATTCCATCCCCATCCCGGAGGCGCGGGGCCTCTCTGGCTTTTTGGTTAATGCAGAGAGTGGAAGATTAGTTCTTAATAAATGCAATCCAAACGCTGCTAGCAAAGAAACTGCAAGAGGGGATTACGTAGTGAGGCCCGTGTGGCTCTAAACAGAGCTCTTGAGGAGTGACGATGGGGTGGAATGTAGGAACGGTTCCTTCAGGAGCATCAGGACCAGCACTGCAGAGATTGGGGTTGGGGGACAGGGCCAGCAGCCGCCTTGAGTCTGCAGCTGCTTAGGGGGACCGCCTCTCCCAGGAGAGCCCTTTCCGCCCCTCCAGTCCACAGAGGAATAAAGAGCATGTGGGTGCAGTCAGGCTTTCACCTTTAAACCCAGCCTGAAGCTCTGAGCTGTCCTACGGGCGCCCCCTCCACTGCCCAGATCCTGGGCGGGCGGGGGGAGAGAGAGAGAAAAGAGAGGGGGGTGGGAGGGAGAGGGGGAGGAAGGGGGAGAGAGGGAGGGGGAGAGGGAGAGGGAGAGGGAGAGGGAGAGGGAGAGGGAGGGAGGGAGAGAGAGGGAGAGAGAGAGAGAGAGAGAGAGAGAGAGAGAGAGAGAGAAGGAACCTTTGCCTGCTCCGCGTGCCATCGTCTCTACCCAGGGCGAGGAGATGGTTTCCTTGTTTGGAACAGACCCAAATATGAAGTAATGCTTGCATAACCTGAGGTTTTCTCTCAAGAACAAATGTGTTGTCACATGCCTCTCACAACACTGCGTGCGGCCGGACTTGCCGTGCGTTTGCACCCTGCCCTCCACGCTGGGACGCCCCGAGGCCAGGGTTTACATTGAACTCCTCCCTGTACCTGCAATGCTGGACACAACACCTGGCACAGAGTGGGTGCTGTTAACGTCTGCGAGTGGCGTTGGGTTAAATGGGGGGGAAAAAGTCCTGTTTCCTTTCTGCTATTAAGTAGCTCCCTTGCAGCATACACTTGGATGTTCTCTGGTTTCTGTGTCTCCTCATCACCAGGCAGGCTGTGGACCACAGAAGCAGTGTTAGGGACCAGCTAAAGCCACCCTCCTCCTACAACCTATGGAAGGAGGGCCTTGAGGCGTGTTTACACCCAACTCCCTCAAGAGACCACTAGAGGGCAGCAGAGAACACAAGGATGGCGCAATGGCCCGCTTGCCGGGCCTTTGTCTTCAGCTCACAGTTCCCTCAATTTTTCTGGCTTCTATCCTTTTGTTAACTTCGGCTTCAGGAGTGCAAGTTGGAGTAGAGGGCAGCCTGATTTGTTTTACAGCCTGGAAAACCATTCTTTCTTTCTCCTCCAACTTTTAACGTGATTCCCGGGAAAAATAATTGTATTAGTGAGCCGAATGACTCCAACTTCTTAGAAAGCATCTTTGTTCCCCCCTTAAATATGGCCTCTTCGTTCAAAAAGAAAAAAATAGAACCTTATCTACTTACATTAGGCTACAGCCTTGCCTTCGCAGGGCCTTCTCTGTAAGATCTTTAACTCAGCTCTTCGATCACTCTCCCTAGCCTCCATTCTTCTCCTGAGCCAAAATCCAGCCTGGGAGAAAGCTCTCACTTGGAAGGATAATTAAAGTAGGTGAGCAAGTCCTTCAGTCCCAGTTAATCCTGGGGAGCCTAACTCAGGCTCCATAGATGGAGGGATAAGTATGTTCTCCTGCCGGAGCCGGTCATAGCTGGACGGCGGCCTGCACCAATAAATCACACCCCAGATACACGCGAGGTCACGGAGACCAAGTTTCTACATAAGCAAGATTTAATTTGGTCTCGGTTTGATCCAATTGCATAGGTCAAGGAATCGCTGCAAAAAGAATTTAGAATTGGCTACTTAGAGCTAAATTTCAGGGCAAACTGACACCTGGAATCCTCGCCCCCTACGACACTTCAAATTCCAAGAAAGTGCCCTTGATATGACATGCCAATTGAAGGAGCCTTTTAACCTAACAACTTAGCAACAACTGTTAAAGTTAATGATTCCACCTCTAGAAGTCTACCTACATAAATATGCGTATGTATGAGTGCTCATATTAAGACACTCATTGCAGCATTATTTGTTCTAGCAGTGGATTGGAAACAATCTAAATATTCATCAATAAGGGATTATTTAGATGTATTTCAGTACGTCCACACTGTGAAATGCCCACAGCTAAAAATAAAAGAATGAGGTGGAGCTATATTTAATAAAGGGGATGAGTAGCTGAGAAATATTCATAGTAATGCACTAAAAACCCCTAAAAATACATGTTTTGGGTTTTAAAACCTGCAAGCGTATGTATGTAGGTGAATGCAGTGTAGACTTGAACTTCCAGGGTCTGGAAAGATTTATAGCTGGTTGGGGAGCCCTGTCAGAACGAGAGAGGGGTGAGAGTGGAAATTTCTTCATATTCTCTTATCTCTTATGTGATCGCCTTTGGTTTTTTTTTTAAATAAGTATACAAAGTTGCTTACGCAATCGGGCTGTAATTTGCTGATGTCATGCCTGGTCACTTGTGATTCTTTGTTAACTGAAACTGTAATTATTTCAGACACTATTTAGCACTTGGTTTTCACATCCCAAGGACAGAAGGACAGTTTTAAGTTTTCACATGACAGAGGTGTTGGGAAGCTAATTTAACTCTGCTAGCATGGACGAAGCATGTACGAGAAATGGAATACATGGCATGTAAAATGGATAGTGAACAACTGTCCCCTTCTTGGCTTTGCCCAAAGGCACACAAGAAAGTAGAGCACGGGAGCTGGGAAGAAGTTCGAGCTTTGCTCAAGGCCCCCTCGTTCACAAATGAAGACAGGGAGGCCGGCCGCATGAGGTCACGGGATATCCCAGCCCATAAAAGCCCAGCCCAGTCATCCAGTCACCTCGTGGAATGGCCATGTTGTTTATCATCTAGAACTGGTATACGTTCGAGGCTGAAAGATGGCACTGTTCAGAATAGTCTGAGACGACAGTCGTAAGTCAGGACTGTCTTGGACCCAGTGGACACGCAGACACTGTAGCAATCCAAGCACACTGAGTTCCAAAGGAGCATACCTCTGAGGTTCGCACCCCACCCCCGCCGTCCCCCAAGGCAGGGCCTGGGTGGGGACCCTCCCTGTACGGCCCCTGTGACAGACGTCGTCTCAAGAACAGTGGTTCTTGTTATTCTGGTTGGCTAACAATCATCTTTCTAGCTTCTCACAGAAAGAAACTGTCTAGCAAGTAATTTAATCAGTATTGGGAGAAGTAAAACCAAAACAGGACTAGTGTTCCTCCCTAACGTCCTCCCGGCTGCTCTCGGGGCCCCTGCGCGGTGGCAGACATCCAGTTCTGGCTTTCTAGCCCCACCGACGGGCCGCCAGATTCAGCAAGCGAAAATACAGAACACCCAGTTAAGTCTGACTTTCAGATAAACGTGTGATAGTGGGAGGTATTTATACTAAAAAATGAGAGCGTGTTTATCTGAAAGAGAAACTTAACTGGGCGTCCTGCATTTAACAACCCAGTGGCTTATCTCAGTCTGGCTCACTTTTCTGAAGGTGCAAACACGCCAAAGCTCGGTCAGGCTCTTCCAACTGATTGGTACCAGAGGTGGGGAGCCCCATACAGAATAACTGCATGAAATATTTTCTTATAGCTGCCCTGTGGGAGGCACCTTGGGCCAGTAATCAAATCAAAATTGACTTTGTCTTCCAACTGCTCACAGGAAGGAGAGAAGAGTAGGTAGGATGAGGCGCAATTTTGCTGGTCAGTCTGTTAGCCCAGGAGGGCATCCCTTAACCACCTGACCTTGTCACCCCAATCCCCACCACTGGTCCCTTTCTCTAGCCTCGGCCCTGCCCCAGCCCCGGCATGCCCTCCATGACCCCTGGACCGCACCACCCACCGGTGGCCCTGTTCAAGCTCTCACACCTTCCCAGCTGCTTGTTCTCATCCCAGCCTGGCAAAACCCTACTTACATTTTAAGTCAGGTGGACCTCACCTTACAGAGCCTCTCTGTGCCCCTCACTTCCTTATTTCCTTCACGTCACTGTGCCCACCTAACATGGCATGCTGGGGTTGGTTGGTTTGTTTCTCTGTTGGCCTCGACCGCCACCATGTCTCCAGGACCAGAAGAGGGTCTGGTGCTTATACACAGCTGGAGAGTGAATGGGTGGTGAGTGAACTCCGGTGGGAAATCTCTCCTTCCCACCCTTGGGAAATATTAACGACGTTCTCCTTGGCGATGCCGCAGCCCACCGCTCTCCTTCGTTCTAGGCACCCATTCACAAGGTAGTGGCTGGGTACCAGTCACACACAAAACACTTAGCACATCCCGATCCAGTTAAACACTTATCAGTCTCCACTCCAGTGAATTAAACTCTTCAGGGTAGAGAATGACTCACTCGTCTATTTAACGGCCTCAACAATGAGTACAGTGTCGGAGGTGCTTCGAACAATTAGATATTTAAGGACGTGTAGTACACGACACATGATCTACTCTTTGATTCTATTTTTTAATGGAAACAGCCTCTTTCCGAGTTGCTTTTACAAAAATATCTAGTGCGGGGAAGTGCGTGGATAGAGGGGTCGTTCCGTACTTTGCAGGTGGAAGGGCGCACGGGTGGAGGCTCCATTGTGCAGGGGGCCCGACAGTGTGGTGCCCTCTGACCCAGTTCCTCCCCCAGGAGTTTGTCCTCGGAAAGGAAAGGGAACCAAGTCCATGCCATCAGTGTTTATACTGATGTGTGGGTGGACATAATATGACCAAACATGTAATGTGGAGCCATGCGGTCAAAAAAATCATTTGTTAGAATAGTGATTGTCAAAAGATATTCAAGAACTAATAATAACTAAAAAGAACATCACAGGTGGTATTCCCAGTATGGTTTTGATGAGGAAAACACACACACACACACACACAGGTGAGCAGAGCAGGTAGCCAAACTATTCCTGGTAAAATTTGGGTGTGGGATTACAGGTGCTTTTACTTTTCTACAATTTTTAAATGTTTCCAAGTTTTTACGATGAAAATGCGTTACATTCAACACCAAAGGTGAACCCCAATGTTAACTCTGGACTGTGGCTGGCGATGGTGTGTCAGTGTGAGCCCATCGAATACAGTACATACGCTTCTGGCGCTGGACATTGACAGTGGGGGGCTGTGCTGTATTGGGGGGGGGATGTGGAAACTGTGCTCCCTGCTCAATTTTGCTGCGAACTCAAACTTGCTCTAAAAAACAAAATCCAGAGTGAACAAATGCACCGCTTTGATAAGAACATAACTAACTAAGGGGGTGGGGAAGCTGTCTTGACCACTGGAGACCAGGTCGAGCTGGAATGAGTCAGGTGAGGACGTCAGAGAGCTGTGACCCCTGCGGGCCGAGCTAAGGCAGCCTACCGCCAGAGCCCTGGGCGGCCCTGCCCACTGGCTCTCCCTCCCCTGCCTGGGAAGCAGCCTCCCGGCTCCTGAGAGCAGGGACGACTTTGGAGCTGCACACCCAGGCACAGGCACACGTACAGGCACCCTCACTGCCCCCTCACACACACCTCCTTACTCACACTCACAAAGGCACAGCTATCCTAAAACCTCTCTCCAGACCTCCTGTTAGGAAATCCACTCAGGGGATCCGTGCACCCCGAAGCCTGCTCAGGAAAGAACGCTGGAGAACTGTGCTCCCCCTTCTGTAAGTCCGTAACACATCTGCAGTGCGTTGAATCTTCTCAGGGTTGCAGTCCCGGGACCTGTACGCTTTTACAGACACCCAGGTCTTTGGACTTGGACGCGGTCAGTCAACAAACAAAGAGTCTGGGCGCTGCTGGTGGGCACGCTGCTCTGGCCTCGCCCACTGCTAACTTCTCCTAATTCCAGAGAACGGAGAGGAGGCCCAGAGGACCACTGTGTGCGGAGACGCGGCCGTCCAAACCTTGGCGGATTTTAAGTGAGGAAACGGCGAACGAGCACGGCCTGAGCTGACAGACAAGGCAGATGTTGGGAGCGCACTGTTACAAAGCTTAGGTCGAGGGTTTGTAGAGAACGAACCTGTTGGAGTATAGCTGGACTAGAATGTTGCCCTTTTTAAGATTTTTTTTTTTATTTTTAGAAAGAGGGGAATGGAGGGAGAAAGAGGGAGAAAAATATCAATGTGGGGTTGCCTTTTGCGTGCCCCCTAACTAGGGACCTGGCCTGCAACCCAGGTATGTGCTCTGTCTGGGAATCGAACCAGTGACCTTTTGGTTCGCAGGTTGGCACTCAATCCACTAAACCACACCATCCAGGGGCAGAATGTCGCCCTTTCTATAATATTTATAATACGCTCAAGACATTTGATTGGGGAAAAATATCTACTTGCACTGGAAATTTGTTTTGCGCATTTAAAAATACACCAGAATTTCAAAATTATCCAGCTATGTGGATGCCAAATATATGAAAGGGCTGACCTGAAATTAACATAGAAACACTAAACTTCAGTACATAACCAACACTTCTGAGCAAAGTTATTCATATCGGCCATTCTCACCCAGGATGGTACTGCAGTGAGAACTAGAATGTCTGTGAATGCTACCCTGAGTCTGTCCATGCAAGGAAGGACTTTGCGTGAATGTGAGTCACCACCATAGCTGACTGCAAACTAAAAATTAACTAAAGAGCACTGAACACAGCACGAACCTTCCCGCAAACCGTGATTGATCCCAAGGGCCACATGCCTGCAGGACGGAGGACCTCGCTCTGGATCACTGGCCACACTCTTCCGGCGGGCTCACTTTGTGTGTGAGAGAGAGACTCGCCGGCACTGTCCCTCTACCGCGCTGGCGGACTCTGCCCCGCCAGATGAACGTGCCCTGCTCAGGGCTGTCTGCTCCTACACCTGGAAGTCATCCTTGGAACAAGGAAAGAACTGGACGACTGAGCTGTCTGTCGTTTCTAACTCAGTAGGTGCGTGCATGTATTAAGTTAAAATATTTCTTGATCACCTCCACGTGTTAGGAATTATTCTAGGTTACAGAGGCAGAGAAATGAAGAAGGGTCCTATTTCCACCAACCTAGTAAATCATGAGAGAGACAAGCAAACAAATAAGAAGTTTGAAGAGTTGTAAGTTGTGCAAAGGAAATGAACAGAATGATGTTCCAGAGGGAGACGGGGAAAGGGCTACTTTCCAAGAGGGTCCAAAAGCCCTCCCTGAAGACACTGCAGAGTTCCAGTGATTCGGGCCCTTAGCTTTTTCATCTAATGAGCATCTATTTGTCATGGCCAGTTTTGGAAATTAACGTTTCCCTCCAGACTCGGTGTTGAAAAGTGCCCGAAACCCCTGATCTCCACCTTTATATGCAAACCAGATGCTTTCACCAAACAAAACACCACAACCGTCTGAACTGGGACTTCGGCAAAATGTGGAAAATACTCACTTGCAGACCAGCCGAGTCTTAGAAAACCATTACGCTAAGAGTCCACATGGAGGGTGAAATGAATATCCATGTAGTAGATACTGTCTTTGAGGAACTTCCCGTTGGTGGGAAGCACACGGACTATTGCTTGGAGGAGGAGTTCCACCCCGCAGGCAACTAAGACCGTTAAAGCCCTGTGGTGGCTTCCTGGTGGGTGCTCTGCATGTCACAGAGCAAGGCTCGGCACAATCCTACGAGGTATGCGGTAGATCTCCATCACCCGTGGAAGAAAAATAAGTTTACAGAGGTGATGCAACCTGTCCAAAGCCTCGCAGCTACAGAGTAGCGCGATGTGGAAGGAACTCGAACTTTCGGACCTGCGTCCCGGTGCTTCACTCTCCCACATGGCACTAGCAATAGGCAGAAAGGAGGGCTCACCTCTCAGTCACATTTGCGTAAGGCATGATTAAGAAGACAGAACAGACTCACTATGTTGGGGTGAGTTGCACTGGGTGACGACCTTACCGCCTCACAGCTATGAAGCCCAGTACACTGAATTTACACCATCTTCCTCTCACAGTCGCCCAGGGACAGTGTGCAACAGTCAATTCGAGCCTCCTTTCTCAAGCCGTCAAAGCCAGCACAGCTTCCAGGGACGAACAGTGCCTGATTCTGAACTCAGACGGCTCTGTTTGGACCTCACCAAGCAGAGAGTCTTATGGTTTTCTTATCAATACCTGTTGATAGCACATCGCCCCCACTAGACCACATGCCACCTGTGGGCAGAGCTGAGCCACTTGTCTTGATGCAAAGCAGGTGGCACACCAGAACCTGTTACCAAGAAGGAGAAGAACCCAGTCATTATACTCTCCATCTTCGAGATCAGAAAACAGAGGCCAGCGGACATAACACGGCTTCCTCAGCGACTCAACGAGATCGAAGCAGAACCGCATCCAGACGCAGTGTCCCGTAGAGGCAGCCTGTACTCAGAACGCCGCAGCCCCAGACGTCCCCTTTACTCCAGCCCGGCCCGCACACGTGCTTGGTGTGGCGAATCACCGAAGACGTAATGGGCTCCCAATGGGGAATCGAGAGGACTGGGTTGAAGACCAGGCTCTGAAGCATTTCTGGGAACTTACTCTGTTCAATCAACCTTGCTTACTCAGCGCCTACTGCATGGGCTCACAATCGCACACACAGTTTCGGGCCTTACACACTCTGCGAACCCGGCACTGTGCTGAGCATTTTACACACGTGCATCACTCGCCTTCATAACAAGTCGCTTTTGTAACCTAATGTATCATAACATGGTACAAATACAGTGACGTGCCCAAAGCCACACAGGTGGCAACTGGCAAAGCCACGATCGCCTCCCCTCTTCAGTACACATCTGCTCTGTGCCAGGCACGGCCCAGCCCCGGGAATCCAGCAACGGAGGAGCCAGGCCGCAACGCCTATGCTCTTGGAGCTTCATTTCCAGGAAGGAAACGGACCATAAACCAGCAACTCATAAATTAACAAGACAATTACCACTGGTTACACCCAGGATACAACCACATAAACAGCATAGTCAGGAACATCTCTACGTGATCTGAGATCTACATGGCAAAGAGACATTCACGCCAAGACTTGGCGGAACGTCCCAGGCAGAGGGAGCTGCAAGTGGAAAGGCCCTAAAGAGGGAACAGGGTTGGCATACTGAAGGGACAGAAAGGTGACAGATACATGTGGAGAGGCGTGAATGAGGTCAGAGGGGTGGGCTGTAACCAGCAGGAAGAACCTGCCAGCACGGTCAGAAATCTGGATGTTTTTTAATCCTCACCCAAGGACACATTGTTATTGCTTTTAGAAAGACAGGAAGGGAAGGAGAGAGAAAAACATCGATTGCCTTCATGTAAGTGCCCCAGCTGGGGATCGAACCTGCAACCTTTCAGCCTACGGGACGACGCTCCAACCGAGCCACACGGGCCATGGAAAGAAATCTGGATTTTATTACAAGTGTCACAGGGCATCACCATAGCTTCAGATTTTATCTACCTATCTATGTATATACACATATATAAATGAAAACTTCATTTGTCCTACTTTTCCTTTTAAATAAACAAGTTATCCAAATCTAGAGGCAGTATTCATAAAATAACACAGGAGAAACAAATTTCTAAGAGACCAAGATGCTACCTGCTACAATTAGGTAAGTTTAATTTAAACCTGCCTTGGAATGAGGAAGTCACTTAAAGGAAAATATGTCTCACCCTTGGCATCTTTCAACCTACAGTGAGGACGTGTCTAATTACTTCTGTGAACACGATAGAGACTTCTAGAATCTTTCAGCATGTTAATAACTTAGTTTTCCTTTGTGGCTTGATTGGAAAACTGGAGAGAGGGTTTTCAGCGGTGGGGGGTTTGGGGAGATGCAAGCTGAATGCCATTCAGGGGGTCCCTGGCTGCCTGTGGGAAGTGGTCTGTAGGGACATCAGTGGGCGCAGAACTGTCACCTCTGAATCCTGGGCTCTGACTCAGAATCCAGTTGCTCCCCCTCACCTCTGAAAGACCCCCGTTCAGCAGGGACAAGGCCTGACATGAATTTCTACAGGCTGGAAAGTTACGCGCAGTGGAAGAGAGTGGAGGCCCCGCTAACACCTGTGTTTCTGTCTCTAAAGTTGAGGGTTTAGACCCGGTACCTTCCTGCTCTCCATGCCTGTGTTCTCATCTTGGACACCCGAGGGCCCATGGGCCCTTCCTGAGCACTGCAGCCAACCCCACCCTTTGTTACGTGTCCTGCTTGTCCTATCACTGCCCCGCCCCCCGGTAACCTCCATCTGAGTGGGTGCCTGGCACTGGTGGTCTCCGTCTCCCCTCTGGCTCTGATGTGCCTGGAGATGTACGTAGTCCTTCCCTCCTTCCTGTCACGGGCTCTCGGGGGCCAGGCAGCCTTGATAAAGCCCCAGGGTCCCCGTGTGTCATCAAGAGTGATGAACACTGCCCTGGCCTGGCGGCTTTGTTGATTGGAGCTTTGTCCCGTACACCAAAAGGTTGCAGGTTTGATTCCTGGTCAGGGCACGTACCTATGACAGGTTGCGGTTTCGATCCCTGGTTGGGGCGTGTGTGGGAGGCAGCTGATGGATGTTTCTCTCCCATCGATGTTTCTCTTTCTCCCTTTCTCTCCCCTTCCTCTCTCTCTAAAATCAATAGAAACATGTCCTCGGGTGAGGATTAAAAAAAAGTGGTGAATACTAACGAATCTTTCTCCTGAGGGGAATCAACTGGCCCCAGAATGGAAATATTCCTCTCCAGTGTGCCCGAGGGCAGCGGGAAAAAACCTAGGCTTCTCCTGTGCGGTCTGACTCGGCGATTACAACCTCAGGTAGCGATCACTGAGCGCACACCCCACCCCCCATTCACAGATAAGCATCTCCCTGTAGGTGCGCATGCCAGCCAGCACACACGTCTTGTTCCCGGCACTGTGTCCTTCACCGGGGTCACCCGTCACAGAAGCACCCACCACACCACGGTCTTCAAGAAATGATTACCATGTGTGGTTCTAAATAGGACCACATTACTTTCTACAAGTGTCAATTTTCCCCTGCAATATTACATTTTCCAACATTTAGTTTTCCAGCCTTTTGCCAGGACTATCTGTGTAAATTAGAAAGGTTCTTAACTGTTATCTGTAATAGATTTTGCCTGTAGCAAAATTCATGCAGGCATAATAGAAGAACAAAGTGTACTCTGATGAAATTGCAACCATAATTTCCAGATGCCTGACATTTATGGCTTATTGCTATTAGAATTCAAGTGCCTATTTGTTTTGTACTTTGCTTTTATTCTTGCATCACAACATATAATGGAAAAAAGATATTTTAAATGTTGGGTTAAGTATCGCGGACCAACATGAGGCACCAACATAATCAATACTACTTAAACATACTCCTAGGCAATTAATTTTTAAAGAATCAAATTGTTGTACCACATCAAAATTTATAATGATACCAGGAAGGGTGTTACATTCTTTATTGTTTAATTAAAAGCAACATTTAGCGCTCACGCGGCTACTGTTAAGACATCGCAACATAAAAGGTTTTGCTTATCACGACGGTGAGGGAGTTACAACTGACTCCTTACATTTTTCATTATTAAATGTTAATTGCGCTTTATTAACTAGTAAGCATTTGTCAAATTACTGGAAGCAATCACGAGAAGGGCTGTGAGGAGCACATCCTAACACAGCCGTCCTACAGCGACGGGCGCACTGCTGATGCTCGAAAGCCAGATAACTGTCAGCATTTAAACAAAAAAAGTGAGTTTCATGGCTACTGTACCAATAATGGCATAGAGCAAACCACGCATAGTTTCAGGGAGAGACATAAGAAGATGCTTATGTAGAACAGACAGAAGAGACATAGGAAATAAAAACAAACAGAAGATTATGCTGATGGGCCCGAGGCGGGGAGGGAGGGAGGAAGAGAGGGAGGGAAGAAGTAGGGGCAGGAAAGCAGGGCAAGCACTTTCTAATCTTCTGGGTTCAGACATGGAGGACTTGGGTCAGGATATTTGCCCGATACAGAGGCACGGCCCACATGCTAAGACTGTTTAGGCTCTTTAGAGCAAACAAATTAAAAAAAAAAAAGTCAGGTGGAATGAGAGTACCCTGCCCAGGCTATCAAGCTCATTGACCAGATTATCGACCAGCTGGGCTGAATTAATAAAGAACGCCAAGGGAGCCTGGAAAGGACATAGACCAAATAAGCTTCTCCAAGGACCCCCTTCCCATAATTTCCCTCTACAAAGTCTACATGTGGAAAAATTTTGTTTAACAAATTGCATTTACTCGGTAATAAGCAATGTGGTGCTTCTGAAGGAAAGTATGCAGCTCCTCTTAGGCTTTTGCAACACTGAAAGCAGCTTTTGGAGCCCATCGGTCGCTGCTGTTCGAACCCAGATCTCCTTTCACCCTGTGGTGGAGGGAACGGTGCCTTCCCTAACGCTCACGAGGACTGGGGCTGGCAGCAGAGGCGGTGGCTACACCCTGGACCAGCGGGCGTCGGCCTGCTCTGCAGAAGCAGCTGCACGAGTGGGTGCTTTCTACAGGGAAAGGACCTCGGCCTCCTAAGCGACCAGGAACTGGGCCCGGGCCCAGGACCCTGCGGATGATGATCACGACGTTCTGTAGGATATGTGCGCGTTTAGTGTGTTCGTCTGATGCATTTCTATGACTGCAGATGTAACAGCACGGTATTTGTCACACTATGTGATTACAGGACAACATATTGTCTATATTCGTTATACCGTGCACTGCTCTCTGCGACTTCTTTACCACTCGTTACAAGTTTACCCTTAAACACCGTCGCTCCTTTCCACACCCCCCTCCTTTAAATATCTTTTAATAGGGAGATTAGCTCTTTGTGTTTTTTTTTAAATAAACTTGTGAAAACTCAAGGGCATGCTGTTGCAAAGCATTTTTATCAAATGCCTTCGCTCGTTTTTCACTGAGAATCATTACCTAAGAGGTTTCCCACAGCCTATAAAATTCCAAGAGAGTCAGATCTCTGGCTCAGTGAGCCCCGTCAAGAACTCACATTCCCAACAAACATGACCAGTGCTGAGTTTCTCTTATATAAAAGGAACAAAACAGGACCGATGACATTTACATCACACTCAACTTACGAACTGACGAAGTAGAAGAGCAGATGAAATCTCCTGAAAAGAGAAATATTGAGTGTCTTGAAGAAGAGGTCTGATCAAAGAGATATGATCGGTGGGTGAGCAGTAAGATTAATGAGAGAATACTCTCGACAGCAGAACCAAGAGAGAAAAGTGAAGAGCAAGAACAGCTTTTACCTGAGTTCTTAGACGCTGCCAACTTTTCGAAATAGCTCTTTTTATATTCACAAGGAAAAGAGGAAATGACTGAAGAAGGTACCAAGACGACACCTACAGCAGGTACAAGAAACCAGATGTGACAAATTCAGGTAACCTCATGTGTGATTAAAGAAATTCAACCCATTAATGGCTTCTACCCAGGCTGTACACTTGGAATCATGTGGAGTGTTTTTTTGAAGTCATCCAATGCCTGGGCCCTGTCCCCCACCTACTAAGTCTAGACCCAAACATTGGTATTAAAAAAAAAAAAAAAAGTTTCCCCAGTAGGTTCTAATGTGCAGCTAAAGTTAAGAGCCTTTTATTCAAGAGCACCCACAGGGCTTAGATGCACCCTTAAGGCCTCCTTAGGTCTGCAGTTAACGACACCCTTTCCTGAAACCTCAAGACTCCACCTTGTTACGACAATCTGAAAATCAGGATTTGGCATGATATCTGTGAGGAGGGACCCCCCAAAAAATGGAATTATCTTCTGCAGAGCGGGCTCCTTGTAGTACAGGCTTCCCCACTAGGTGGGTGTTCTAGGAACACATCTGTATCAGTGGACCAGCTGGCACTGTTGTGAGAGGCTGCGTTTGGCTTCAGTGAAAATTTTTTTTTTAGGATTTTTTTCAATGTGTTTGCTCATTTCATGATGGGTAATTTACAAGTGCACTTGCCCACACCATGCTGAGTGTTCAGCAGTTTTTGACCAAAAACAGCATGACCCCCCCATGCCCCACCTTCCCTATTCACCCGATCTCACCGTGAGCAACATTTTTTTTTTCCTGTTTCCCAGGATGAAAAAAAGTACTCAAAGAGAAACATTTTGCCAATGTGGAAGAGGTGAAACAAAAAATGGCAGAAGCACTAAAAAGGCATCAAAATTCATGAGCTCTAAAACTGTTCTGAGCAGTGGAAAAAATGTCTCAATAGGTATATGGCATCAAATGGAGAGAGCACTTTGAAGGTGACTGGAGTTTAAACATGTGGGAATAGATACACAATTTGTTATGAATACATTCCAGTGTTTGGGTCCCCCCTTCATATTAGAAAGCCCCGTACACAGAAGAGTTCACCACATCAGACACAATGGAATACAGCGAACGCAGTGTGTGTGTGTGTGTGTGTGTGTGTGTGTGTGTGTGTGTGTGTTCAAGAAACTAATATTTGGGGGGGAATGACTGACTCTAACTGACAGAAGTATAATCTAGGGACACTTTTAGCAAGTTATATAAGAGTCTTAAAAATGTGCATATCTGTTGACCCAAAAATCCCACTTTTAGAAACTGTGGCGATGTGCAGAGATGCAGGCAGAGCCTGGCATGTTAACTGCCGCGCTGTCTGTCTCCCGAAATGGAAAAGGATTCATCTAATGAGTGTTAAATAAAGTCAAGTGCAGCTACATGATGGAGCACTATGCAGTCATTTGAAACGACAGGCTTGAAGTGCGGTATGATGGTCAGACTGACATGAGACAAATGGCATAAAGACATTCAACATCTATTGTAAGTGAAGAAGCACATTGTAAACTTCCCGCGTAGCGTGCCCCGTTTCTTCGTGAAGATGTAACAGTTGAACGTTTACTGAGGGCTTCCTTCGTTCCGGATATAGTTCTGAACACTTCCCCAGTATTCCCTCATTCATCCTTCCAGCCCCAGTGATGTTACTGTTGCTGCCTGGCGTTAAAGACGCGGCCACTGGGACACAGAGAGGCTACCAATGCCTGAGGTCACACAGCCAACTGACGGCAGAGCTGGGCTTTCAAACTCATGCGCTTGGACCCACAGCTCACACTGAGCTGCCACCGCATGCTGCCGGCATGTGACCATGTGCCCAAAGCCTCTGACAGGATAAAAGGGAAGTTTTATTTTCTATCCTTTGCAAATAAATATTTTTCTATATAATGAGCATATGTGACACATAGTTTTTAAGTTAGTATTTTTAAGAAATGACAAATCCTTCCATCATGTCAAATAAAAATCAGAAAAAAAAATGAGACAGACTGGGGACAGGAATACAATTAATGGGGATCAGCCAGACACCTGCCCAGTAAGGAAAGCTGGGGAGCAGCGCCAGCCTCTGAAACTCTGCCCCAGGTCCTAGCCTGATGGGCACTCCCCCTGCCTGATCGCATACACAGCCGAGGGTGCTAAGATGCAAGATGAGGAAGAGGACAGCAGCCAGCAGGTGAAGCCATGGACTCCTCGGGGGAAGAGCTCTTGCAGGCTGAGAGAGAAATTGTGAGGGGAGCTGGTAGGGAGAAGGGGCCAGCAGGGAGACGTACAATGATGAGAGTGAGGAGACTGGATGAGAAGGAGGGGGAGCTAGTCGTAGGTGGACGGAAGGAGAGACAAGACACCACTTCCATAAGACCTTAAGGAAAGGGTGTACGGGGCGCTTCCGCTTTAGACCTCCCCTGTCTGTGCGGTTTGACGAACAGCAGGGGCGAGGCAAAGGCCAACATTAACACTTTGGTGCAGTCGACTTACTGAGTAAGGAACGGAGCTAATCAGGGACGAGTGAAATGGTCTCCCAGCAGTTGGCTGGAGCTCAGCAGGTCTTGGTTGGCACTGTGCTGCCCAGTTCCTCTCCGCCAGTGCCTGTGGTACAATGAAAACACGGCGCTCGTGTCTCTGATACAATGCTCTTCCCACGGGCCCCGGGGTCTGGCCTTCTGACTCTCCGTGGCCGTTAGTGTGTGGCAGCCAATGACGCTGGGCTGGAGTTCTCCCGTTTCAGCTGAAGTTTCAGCAGGTAGAACTGCTTGGGAAAGGAGGACATTCATTCTGAATTAGGAAAAAATTCTAGAATATATTTAAAGAAATGCAGCAGGCTGAGTTACTTTTAGGAACATATACAGTCATTGAAACTATGATAACAAGGTCTAACTATAGCCTAATAAAAATAATTTTTGAATAAGGATCTGGTTTATATCTGATAGGTAAAACTGAGCCTCTAATGTACTTGGAGGTGCTAGAAAAAAAAATTAACGGACTCTTTTCAGTATTTTAAACATATCCCTCCATTTTATTCCCACTTGCGGCTTCTATTTTGAGGACTCTCCCCTTCGTCACGGGTTCCCATCCTTATTACTGACAAGGCAAAGGTTAAACAGAGCTTCACTCTCCATTTTGCTTCACTTAACAGATGCACTCGATATTTTAACATGTTCACACTTAGAATTGCTGCAAAAGACCACATTCGAACCAAGAAGTGATCGTCTTTCACAATCATTCCAGAACCAGAACTCTCCAATTAATGAGTTTAATAGCAGGTTTTTCCTCCTTTGGACACTAACCTCTTTCTGTCTTTAGATGTAATGTGTGACACTTAGGAAGCACATGGAAATTATGCACAGACATGCGCCCGGACTGTAAAACCCTCATTGTAGAAATAGCTCTCCCCGCAGCAAGTACCCGTATAACTTTCTGCTTCCTTGTTATTGCTGTGCATAACTCACTCCTTTGCGATTTCAATGGCATAGTGCAACACATTAATGTTGGCCTTCCTTTATAGCCACCTATCATATGGTGAGCATTCTCATTCATAACCGAAATTACTTTTATTTCTCCAATCATTTCACTAAGTGGTTTCAATCAAATGGGAACATGATCACACTTCCCAAGTTGCAGAAATAGGCAGTGGCGAGAGTTGGCGGAAGCGCGATGCTGCCCATATGGGTGGGCACGCCCAACTCCAGAGCCCGTCAAAAACACACTGAATCAAGGTCTTCAGAAAGGTTCCAACCTGCAGGTGAAGTTGAGGACCACCATATTATTGAATGTCCATCAAATTCTGGACACTGGCTCCAAGTACTGTCCTTTGATGCCTCCCACCCACCTGCTACCATGTGGGGTCCCGGCAGTGAAGTACACGAGTTCCTTCTGTCTTCTGATCAGGTAAAAGACCAGAAAGGAACAAACCAACCAGAAACCAAGAGGCTCTTTCATTTTCTAATAGGTTTTATTGCTTTCCCTTCCTCCTATTTTTTGGAGATTAGCCTTCTTGAGGTACATCGTAACTCTAACTCTGGTGGGGGAAGGGAGAAGAGGCGTGTAGGAGCTGCCAACAGCAGAAGCTAATGACAGCGAAAGAAAATTATGAAAAACAGGAATGAAAACGAAGAAAGAATAAAGAAAAGAGAAAAGGCTTGTCAATAACGTACTAGAAAATACTTCTCCCAACCAGGAGCATTTCCTCTTCCTGTGCCTTCTCTGTGTGCTCTGCAGAAAGGGCAGGCTGGGGCTGGAGCATTCCGGGAGTGCCCAGGTTGTTTCTAAGCCATCGGCCCCATCCCTGCCCAGTGGGCCCTTTGTGTGGCCTATCCCGACCCGCCCGCAGAAGCCAGGGGGTACTCACTGCCTCAGGTGAAGTGCTGGGGTACGATGCCACAAAGCAAATCTGCCACCACAATCACACTCTTCAGTCCAGTGAATTCCTTCCTCTTTCCCATGGGGCAGGGCACGCTTTGGGGTTCACAATTCACCCTGAAAGTCTGGCTTCATTGAATCTTCTCAGAGGCCCAGCAGGGACAACGGGAGCTTGTTTCTCTGGTCGGGAAACCCAAGACACTGTTCCACCCACTTTTGCTGCGCTAGAAGCTGTACATCCCAAGGAAGGGAGGCAAAAGAGAACTACCACAAGGGGTGGTTCATGGAGAAACTGCTGGGGGAAACCGTACCAGGGAAATATGTTCGTGACCCTCATCATAGCTTAGACACTTGCTCCTCCCCAAATTACTAGTGCCGTGTGTGCAAGGCGGCAAGTGTTCATAGCGTGTGGTTTTACCTTGCTTTTCTTTTTATTCCAACCTTTGGGTGCACAGGAAACATGGGATTATGCTTTCCATGGCTGGCTGGAAAACCAGGTAACGCTGTAGTTCATGAAAACAGGCACCAGGTACCGTACTTTCGGACTATGAGACGCACTGGACCATAAGACGCACTTAGGTTTTAGAGGAAAACAGAAAAAGCCAGGTAAGCTACATTCAGAGTATAAGACGCAACCCCCTTTCCTCCCAAATTTGGGGGAGGGTAGTGCATCTTATAGTCTGAAAAATATGGTAAATAGCACGTGTTTACAAGTTCCCAGCAGCCAGAATTCAAAAAGCCCACCGACGCCTCCCTCACCTGTTGGCCTGAACGCCAGCCTTGGGGACCTGCGGCTTCGTGCCCAGGTCAGAGGGCTGGTTGCACCGAGCCAGGTGTGCTTTGCAAGCTGCTCACACTCGCTTACAGAAGGGCCTGCTGGGAACAGAAAAGACCGGCGTCTCCCAAACCAGAGGCTTCAAACTGGAAGCGGGAAGGCTGCACAAGACTTCCTTGGGGCTTCGGGGCTCCTGCAGCCCGGTGAGGGCCTGCGTATGAGTTAGAAAAGGGCGTCCCTTCCTCTAGATGGGCCCTGAAACACAAACGACCAGTTCTACATGGTGGCCCTGGCTGCCAGACACGCCTTGTGCTTTCAAAATATCAGAATATTTTACCAAAAGACAAACACGAAGATCTACGTTTTCCTTTGAAAAACTGGAATTGTGGAACACCGAATTCACATTCCCACGCGGCGGCTGTTGAAGGTGAACAGCAGCTGCCCGCCTGAGACGGCCCCGTGCTCTCCAGGTTACTGCAGCCCGCCCCTCTTCCCTCTGCCCCGCCTCCCTGATTTAACCTGCCAGGCACTAAGGGCATCCCCATACTGCCACTGTCAAGGTCCTCGAAGCCTTGCTCAACCCATGTAAGTCACGGTTAGGGCTCCGTCTTGCCTTCCCGAAACAGGCAGAAGAGATTCCATGGGGTCGGCACTGTCCTTACTCTGAGGTTAGATGGCCGAGTTTAAGGAGCTCTTCGGCCACCTCCTGCCTAAACGACCTCCACCTCTCTCCTGCCTTTCCTTAAGATTTAGCCTGCATGGTGCCTCCTCCAAGCAGCTCTCTCAGACGGCCTCCACCGGCAGGGACTAGTGCAAAGCAAGTGCTCACGACTTTACCGGACATTATTACACTTCTCTGTCCTTTCCCGTGCCCTTCACAGAGAAGACCCTGAATGCACTTCTTGGTCCTGATGGCCTGGGTAATGCTGACTCTTAAAGCAATCACCGCAGAGGTTAAGGGTTATATTTAGCAGCACCCAACGCAAGATTCCGGGGCATCTTATCCTTCGTTGGATGAATAGAAGCATTTATTCTTGCATCTAAACATCACAGTGAGTATTTAGACAACAAAGTTGTGATTATCGGGTGGTTAGAACCACGCACTCTGGAGTTCAGATCCCAGCTCAACCCCCCCGCAGCTGGGCGATCGATTTTTTCACCTCTGAGCTCCCTCGTCTGCAAAAGGGTATGATGCCCGCATAGAGCTCGACGATAATTCACCTCTTAGAAAACTGCCTGGCACAGAGTAAGTGCTCAATAAACGTTTGTTATTGCTACGCACGATAATAAAGGAGGAATCTGGCTGCTGGTATTGCCATAGTCCCTATGATGAGAAGCACATTAAAAAATCTCCTCTCATCCTGGCTGGGAGTATTTCTGGGCACCCCTGTTTTTTTAAAGATTTTATTTATGTATTTATTAGAAAGAGGGGCCAGGAGGCAGAACGAGAGGGAAAGAAATGTCAACGTGGAAACAATCAGTTGCCTCTCGCACGCCCCCAACTGGGGACCTGGCCCGTCACCCAGGCGTGTGCCCCGGCCGGGAATCAAACCCACAACCTTTCGGCTCACAGGCCAGCATTCGATCCACTCAGCCACACCAGCCAGGGCATTTCTCGGTATCCTTACAGGCCCCAGAGGTAAAAGAGGAGACAAAGTCCCCTTCTTCCTCAACCCTGCCCTCTGGGAAGGGGTGGGGGTGGGGCGCTGAGGCGTGGGGTCCCAACCTTGGCATCTGGGCCTTCTGCCTCTCAGAAACAGCTGCTCCCCTGTCCCCTGCCACTCACCGGCTGGAAGGGTTAGGGAGGCGGGTCCGATCAGATGACCCGTGGGACCCACAGGTCAAACGCAGGCTGGCAAGGGGAGGGCCCCAAGGAGCAGCAGCTGCTGTTTGCTGGGCTGGGTCCCCTGGAGATTATTTGTTTAAGTTTCAATGAAATGATTTTAATTTAGTGGATCTGTGCTTTATGTTTAGTTTTTTCAGGAAAAGATTTTCAGTCTAGCCCCAACCTCCCTGGAGGTTGCTGATAGTAATTTAAGGACTCAATTATCTGGTCTGATATGAGAACGATTGTTAGGGGTCGAGGGCCTGACCAGAAAATCGCTGTGTCAACCACCAGGACACTTCCTTCTGCTTTTCTAATTTTATTTTGCTCTTTGAAACAAATAACATGGTTACACGAGTCAAAATTCTAAATCTCCTAAATAATTGCCTCCTACTCACCTCCTTCCCCCATTCATTCCAGAAAGCCTTTGCCAGTTCCTACATTTGATTCGTGGCTCCCTCCAAGGCCTTTTTTTTTTTTTTCCTTTTTTTGCCCAAGCAGACAAACATGTGAACGTACATTGTTGCTTTGTTTTGTTTTCTGTATCTCTTTTTAACAGTAAATATTTCTCAGGCCCACGTGATAGCTGCTATATATTTTGCTTCCTTAAGCTCAAATAGATACTGAATTAGTCGCATTTAAAAGGAACTGGTTTTATTAAAAACACCTGCCTTCATTTGGAGACATGTTCTTATTCGGCATTTAAAACTAAATTCCATAGCAGCTGAAACAAAAAGTAGACGTGCCTGCAATAGCACTAAAAGGACAGGTTTTGGAGTAACTACTAATACCTTGATCCATTAATATAAAAACTGTCCCCAAAACACTCCAAATTCTGAGTGCCGATGTAAAAGCACACAGCAGTCTCTGGAAAGTTACGCGCCAAACCACGAACAAGGGGAAAGGGGACAAAACGGACGCCAGCCGGGGTGGGTCGCCAAAGGGGTCACCGGTGGAGCGCACAGGACCCTGGGACACCCCCCTCAGGCAGCACTTCTGGCTCTCGGCTGGCACCAACCCGACTGGCCAGGGCCTGTGCCTAACTATTGGGTATTTTACATGTCACCCCTAGTCATTACCCTTATCTTTACTGTTCAAGTATTTTTAGCAAATGAATTCACGTACTTCTTTTGAAACTAAAAATTTACATACTGAAGAAAAGATACTGTGGGCAAGGCTTATTTATGCATTTTACCCACAAAAAGAGCTCGGCCCATATGGCTGTGTGGTCCTCAGACCGAGACCCACTGACCGACCCATCACCCGTCATTTCCCAAAAGCTGATGGGTGGGTGCTTCCTCAACACTTCCCGCCAGACTCAGAATGCGCCAGGAACCCCAGTTCCCACCTGGGAACGGCCTCTCAGTGAGCCAAGGTGGACTAACTCTCCATGGTTCAAGTCCCACCTCCAATCTTCTCAACCTGAGCCACTTGGACACTGAGAACTAGGGGAGCAGGCTCTTTCTGGTGGGATTCCCACCAAGCAGGCCACAGAGGCAAGGACCACTCATCGGAAGTCATCTGTGACAGCTTCCAGGGGTCAGGAAACTTCTTTATAAAGAGCCAGAGACTATTTTTGGCTCTGTGCACCAGATGGTCTCTACGGAAACCACTGAACCATGTCACCACAGAGCAATACAGAGCAGTGGCCTGGCTGCACCCCAATAAAGCACTCTTTACATAAATAGGCCTGTGGCGGCCACAGTTTACAAACCCCCGAGGCGGACTCGAATTGCCAATACTTTGTTTTTCTCTAACCCAGCACTGGCCTGAGGTATCAAAAGCCCAACACCTGGCGCTGAGTCTGAGTCCTAGATGAGACATTACAGGTTAGGAGACAGGTACAGAGTGGAAGACTCCAAAGCGACCCCCCCACCCCTGTAGGATAAAGGACCCACTGAGGGTGGGTGTGCGGTGTTCAACTTCCTGTGCTCAAGGAAATTCAGGTACGCAGTGGACCACAGTTCACCCCAGACCCCTGACGGAGCAAGTGCAGACAGGAGCAAGTGCAGACAGGAGCCAAATGGAAAAGGGAAGTTTCAATTTTAGTTCTCGAGTCTGTATTTCCCCTGTCTCTGCACTGAGCGCCTGTCTCCTTAATTTAAGTAGAAGTAGAGAGAACTGAAATGGAGAAGCCAGTCGCAAATCCTACCTGGGTTAGGCAGACTTTCCCCGATAAGGCCCTATCTATAGTAAAGCGCCCACATCACACAAGAAATCTATCTTTATCTTAAGTAATAAGCATTATGCCAGTCAATCTTTCCGCGGCAGGTTGACACATCATTAAACCAAGGCATGAGGATTATAAAAAAAAAAAAAAAAAGCCCCATCAAACCATCTCAACTCCCATTTCTTTTATATGGAACAATACAATAAAGGCAACTCTTAAAATTACAGGATGTCCCACATTCAGCCTGACCAGGCGGAGTTATTCTAGGTTTTCTCCAAAGATGTCACATCAATTGGACTGCTCATCTCAAAGATGGTACTGAGCAGCTCAAGGAACAGAGAAAAAACAAAACAGAATCATTTTCAAGTCCTCCTGGAAAACACTGAAAGTTTGTTTTGGACCCAATTAGAGATGAGGGGATGTGGGGGTAGATATAAAAATTATGATTAGCCTATTATTTTTTCCCTCTTGCTCCCAATTAAAGAGGGGTTTCTTCTTTCACTAGAGATGTACAGTTATTAAATCATAATGTCTTTAAAAAAACAACACCAAACTATAGCAGAGGGCTCCATTCTGCCGCCACTTCTGCAAGGTTGCTTATAATCGCCCCACGCACGGCTTTGACTAATTAAATCACACAAGAGATTGTTTCTTAGTAACACACCTGGTCCACGCTTTGTTGTTAGCTTTCATTAAAGCAGAGTCTCCTGCTGCCTCGTAACATGAAAGGATATTAATCAGGTAAATGGCCATTAAAAGTCATATCAATGTTTGCTGTGCAGTGATTATATTCTTAAATCTTGAACAAAGAAGGTTCCTTTGAAATCTCAGGGCCGGCCTCCAACCACAGGAGAGAAAAGCCACATTGAAATGCTTTGTTTTTCAACCTTACCAAGAGAAGGAAAAAAAGAGCAAAAGGCAAGGTGTGGCAAGAAGTCAGATTACATTCCCTTTGTTCCACGGGGCTATCTGGGGCAAGGAGGGCCAGGCTGAACAAACCGAAATCGGTGTACAGCAAGTGGGGACAGCAGACGAGAAACGCTCTCCAAAGGCCCCCGGTTCCCTGGGAGAGGAAAGCTCCACTTTCAAGGCAATTCTGCTAATTAGGTTGCATTTCAGAGCTCTAGTTAGAAATAAAAATGCCCAGGGAATCAAATGCTACTTACATATTAAACTGAAAAGGAAAAATGTTGCTAAACGTTTCCTTGTGTCAACAAAGCCCCCGTGAGGGTTTCCCTGATAGGTCTGGACGGGGACCTGGAACACGGTCTGGCAGGTTTGCCCCCGAGCCGCCCTGGAGCCGCCCCTGAGCCTCGCTCCGGGTGCGTTTCCCTGGCGGTGCCCAGCGGCGGCGGAGCACGCGGCATTCACGAGGGAAGGAGGGAAGGCTCGTGGCTGCGCACGTGCGCACTGGACTGGTGACCCGCTCGCCAAAGGCACCTACCCTGGGTCCTGCGGCCGTTCCTTCCTTTCTGCCATAAATGGCCACACAGAACACGTGGCCCCGTTGGGACTGGGATACAGCACTCTGCTTAAGAACGCAGGCTCTGGAATACAACTTCTCGGGCTGTCATCCCAAATCCGCAATTACTTAAATTCTCTGCACCTTGACTTTCTCAAAGGTAAAATGCACAAATTAACGGTAATAACCTACAATGGTTGACGTGGGAATAGAATATTTCATATATAATATGCACAGTCTGCGATACATACTAACACACGTGTACCATGTATATGATGTCTGACATAAATTAAGTCCTCAATAAATATTTGCCACAACGCCCTCGACAGCTGTTAAAGGCTCACGCAGTATACGCGTTATTCACAACTGAGCCCCGTGGAGGACTCGGTAACTAAGCACTCCGCGGCAGGTGACACCAAATGTGCTGAAACCGGCTCACACTGACTACAAGCAGAAAGTAAAGCAATGGACTTACGACTCTCCCAGCAGGGTCTCCAGCCGGAGGCTTCTGTCCGAGGTCAAGTTCACCATGCCAGGCTGCCCTCCAGGCCACTGTCCACGTTGCCCCCTAAACGGGGGCACCCAGACGCATGGCGGCGCTGAAATGCAGTCGGCACCCAGCTCTCCACACGCAGGGCCACACCAGCCGCGTGGGCGCCACACCCACAGAGTGGGTGGGCTGGCTGGGGCTGACGGGGCCTCGCAGGGACGAGGCCTCGGTCACCTTCTCCCTCCAGCTGGGCGGGCGGGGGACTTGGCGCTTCGAGGGGGCCAGGGGCAGAGAGCCCGCCAGTCGGCCAGGGGCTGCGGCTGACTGCAGGCCGACCCCGCAGGAAAGTCAGCCGAGGGCCGCCCCACTGGGAAGTACAGGTGTGGACCCGGCCCTGACCGTGGCCCGGGCCAGAGGCCGACTGCGCCCCCTGGCAAGGCCGCGCCCCTCGTGCAGTCCCCGTTTCCCGCAGCCCCACCGTGCCCCGCAGCCCCCCGCCCCGACGCGCGGGCCTCTGGCAGCCCCTTAAGAGCAGTGGCCCCTCTCTCAGCAGAGAACTTGGTCCTCATTGGTCAGGATGGTCACATGCCCACTCTTCATCCAATCACGCAGAAGTGAGGGGAGTCTGTTCTGATTGGCCAGGGCAGAGTGCCAGGGTCGTGCTGGGGCTGTGGGCGAAATCAGAACCACCTGACCTCGCTGGCTGAGACGTGGGAGCCACGGGGCCTGCGGAGCTGAGATGCTACTGCTGCACGGCGCGGCGTGAATGGTGCTGCCCAGGGAAATGCAGCTACAGCACAGTGGAGAGAGGAGGAGGTGTAAAGGGAGGATGGGGGTGGCAGGGGAGCAAGAAGAGAGGTGACCTCGCCTCAGGTGTCCATTTACTGGTCCATTTGGTCTGAAGAGGGTTGCTGGACCCCTGGGCTGACCGAGGCACCTCTGAAAGGCCCTGCAATGGCTGCAGAAACCGACCTACACCTTGAAGGATGTAGCTCTCATTTACACGGCACATTGAAATCACCTGAGGAGCTTTCCACACATCTCAACGCCTGACCTCCACCTCCAGGAGTTCTGTTTCAATTGATGATGGTGTGGGGGGTTGAGGCTGGCCTCGGGGCATCTGCCTTCCATTCCTTGGTAAACTTGTTTGCAGGAGTGGGGGGTAAGTCACCCAGCTCCCAAGGACCCTTATCCTGGCTAACCAAACAGATGTTCCCCATTCAGGGCCAGATTCTGAGGTTAGAGGCATTGAGCCAGGGTTCTTGGGCGGAGACTGGGGGCCCGCTCTGTTGGATGATGTGAAAATAAGTCTACCAAAGAGTGCCACACTTTCTCTTCTCACTGGTCTGCTTTCACACTACTCCCTCTAACATCTTTTTATCCTTGGCTCAGTTGCCATGTCATCGTATTAGCTTACAATACAAATTGTTGAAAAGGTAGGACTTCTGGGAAATGTGCTAAGAGGAGGGAATGAGTCTCCCTGCCCACCAGTTTCATTTCTGTTCCTTTTCCCTGGAGAAAGGAGGGGGGCTCTTTCTACTGATTGCAAGGAGACCCCATTAGATGTTTGTGTGAGTTCTACTTTTACTAATTAGAAGAAGAGAGTTGCCATTTAAGAAGCCACGTTTCTGATGAGGGAGTGAAAATAAGTAACTAGCGAGCATATTAACTGTAAACCAGCTCCACGTGCTGGATTAGATTCCCAGGAAAGATACACCAAGTGTTGGTTTCTAATCCATCCTGATTCACTCTGCAGCTTGTGACGCCTAGCTTTTCTGTGTTTTCAATCTGTTATGTTCTTGAACCATTGAACGGGTTCAACAAAGGCTTAAATTCATGAAGAGTGGATCAATAATAGGTTTCTAAACAGGAAGTTAAAGTATGTGTCTCGGGGTCAGCACGAGTGTAGGCATATGATATTCACTCACAATAACTACCTTTTAACGCTGAAAGGGAGACAAGAACACTACCCGGGCGCCCCCTTGGCCAACCCAACACAAACGTTTTTCTATTATGTGTTAAAAGGTAGGGGACTCCTGCAGACGCCACTCTCTGCCTCTGCTTTCACAGGCTCAAGCCGATTCTCCATCGTGAGTTTTATCGCGCCTTTGGTTTTGTTTTTCATATCCTCTCATATTTGGAAACCACATGCACTTTACATAACGCTTCCATTTGTCATCCTATTGTGATTCTCACAGTCACCTTAGAATAATGAAAGATGTCGTGGGCATGAGTGCTGCTAACGATTGCATGCTTTAATGTTACGTCTTAATTAATCAAGATGTGTACAATTCCACAGCAGATTTTTGAAATGCTTTTAACATATGCCCCAGTATTAATGGTCTTCCTTGATGGGTTTATAACATTTTGACATCACCCACAGAGCATAGATTTTTTTATTACCCAGTGTTGTGGGCTACAGACCCCAGCTGGTCTTTGACCCCACCGCCCCATTAAATAGGGATTAAGGTCAAATTCACGTGGGGCCAGGGGAGAAGCGCAGTTGCGTGAAGAGGGCTGGGCGGGGACTACGGCAGAGCAGAGGGCACGAGCCACTTGTTGCCATGAAAACATGCAGGTCAGGTGTTGCAGGTCTTTCCCTGTCTCCAGAGGAACTGATGGCCCAGTTGGCTTTGAGTAATCTCTCTACTTTGCAGGTGTGACAACTAATCTTTTTTACTCTCTGTTGTTAACTCTATAAGCCAAATGGGCCCTAGCTCACAATGGACACTCAATTATAATTTAATGAATGTAGAAATGTGTACCGCTGCTTCTAAAAGGAACAAATTCAGTGAATTAGAGAAGTGAATAAACACCTCTACAATGTTGTGAGCACGCACACACACACCCCCCACCCCTACGAGAACCATTACCACCACCATCCACCACCATCCAATCCCACGGCTGGTGAGCCCAAGCTCACCACCCGGGAAGGTGAGCCCAAGGTCCTTCCTAATCAACAGTGATAAGGAATGTGATTCTGGGAGTAGAAGAGGCAGGCCATGAGCTGGAACTGGATGCTTCCCCAGGTGCTTGAACATTTCTGTTGGGCTCCAGAACCATACTTCCTCCCCAGTTTTCTGGGTGCTCCTCATTGGTTCCTGTCCTATCGGGTTGCCCTGGACCCCAGCCGGAAGGGTATGGCCACAGGCCCCTCTTCCACTCTCACCTGAACACCGTGTATTTCTCAGTCCTCTTCATCCTTCACAGCCCACCTTCTCCCAGGAGGTTCCCTGGCTGCTTCAGTCCCAGAAAATCTCTTCCTTCTCCAAACTTTTGTGTGAACATAATTCAGCCCTTCCACTTGGCCACCTTACTACATCCAGTCTTTCTACTTTAAGAATAATCAGCACCACAAAGCAATGCTGTTTAAAAAATAGTTGTTTTGATGGGAAATGTAGGAATTGGAGGATAAAGAGCTTGACACTCACTCTTACTTTAAGAATAATGGATGCTTGTGTGTAGCTATAAAACACAAACATTACTGAAGAAATCCAGTACTGGAGTAAGTTTAATTTCTGCTCAAGCAAAGACCTTTGTCGTTTTATACATACTCTTAACAGCTTTTTTCATCCATTCGGCAAATACTTATTGAGCTCCTACTATGTGCTAGGCACCGAACTAGGTACCAGGGCTACGGCAGGAAACAAAGACAAGCTCCCTGCTGGCACTGAGTTGACGTTACAGGAAGGCAAGTCAGCAAGCTCAAACAGTAGCTAGTACCAGGAGGAAAACCAGTCTGACAGGCCAGAGGCTACCTGAGCGTGTGAGTCTGGGAACAAGCTTGGTGAGCAGATGGGATACGCCTGAGGCAGTGTGCGGAGCCACCCAAACAAAAAAGTTCCACTGCAAATATAACAGTGTTTTGTTTCTCCATTTGAGTAGAAATTACCAGTTTCTAGAATCTGTTGGTTGCCTAACTTGATTTTGAACATTTTAACTGAAGTATAGCATAGCCACAGGAAAGTGAGGAATTACAAGTGAATTTTCTGCAGGTTAACACACCCACGTGTCTACTCAGGTCAGAACACTGAACATCACGACCCCCCTCAGAAGTGCCCCGTGTCCCTTTCCAGTGGCTGACCTCCCTCCTTTTATTAGTTTTGCCTGATTTATAAATGCAATGATGAAGTGTTCCTGGCAGTCCGTTACTGAATATACTACAATGCATGTCTCCAATCTGCTGTTAATGGACATTTGATTAGTTCTAGTTTTCGACCTATTACGAGCATTCTTGTCCCAGCCATCTGATGCCTGTGCGTGTACATTTCTGTTTCCTGCACAGGTGTGTGCCTGTCCAGCTTCAGGGGACACTGCCAACGTAGGCATGCTAACTTTACTGCCAAACAAAGCAGTCAAGTAGGTATCCCTCGGAAGACGTTCGGTTCTTCTGAGTCTTCACCGACAAACACCT
This sequence comes from Desmodus rotundus, assembly GCF_022682495.2. Taxonomy (NCBI): domain Eukaryota; kingdom Metazoa; phylum Chordata; class Mammalia; order Chiroptera; family Phyllostomidae; genus Desmodus; species Desmodus rotundus. Next base: position 4,905,981 of record NC_071398.1, read on the forward strand.
GGTGTGTTTTGTCTTCTGTATTTTGGTCGTTCTGGTAAGATTGCTGTGATATCCACCAGGGCTTCGATTTGCGTTTTCTTTATAACTAGAGAGATGTAGCTTTCCATGTGCCTGTTGTTCCTTTGGGCAGCCTCTTGGGAGAAGCCTAAGTCATCTGCCCATTTTCCAGTGGGTCAACTTTTTTTCTTCTACACGGCTTATAGCTTCTTTCTGTATTGTGAATATGCATCAGATGTCTTGAAAATCAGTTCTCCAACCTGGATGTTTTTTGACTCCCTTAAAATTGTCTTTTGATCTACAAAAATTCTTAATAAAAGATATACTTTTCCCCTCAGAGTCAATGTTTTATATGACATTTAAAGGGACCTTATCTCCCTCAATCTCATGAAGAACCAGAGCCAAGGACGCACGCTGACAGCAGGGAGGAGCCGTTTGGGCTCCCCGGTGACCCGCCTGGATGCTTGTCTGCCTCCCTGGACCAATTTCATCTGTGAATACGGCAGCACAGGGGCCACGGCTTGGAAGAGCCTGGTAACTGGGCTGAGCTCAGACAGCTCTGGAATAAGGGTCTGGATGACACCACCCAGTAAGCCACCCGGCCCAGCAGACGTGCTCGCTGGTTGGGGGAGAGTCGGGAACGACAGCAGAAGAGAGAAATGTATCAGTTACAGCTCTGAGAGCAGCTGCGAGTGGCAGGGGCTGCACACTGGCCCACCAACCTTCCCCTTCGAAGTTTCCGGTACGGGAACCCCGGGGGAGTTACTCTCAGGAGTGGTGCAAATGAATGGGCTTACGTGGCAGGTGGGGTGGACGGGGGCAGACGCTGCCATCTGCCAGGCCATGCCCCAGGGCCAGAGACATCCGTGGCTTCTCTGGGCTTGCAGCACGTCTCTACCTAACACGTCTAACTCTCTGAGCTTTTTACCCCCTTCTTCCATTTTCTGGCAGAGCAACTCTCCAATATGGCACTTCCGGCTTCACTGGCCTTTCTACTTCATTCCGTGTAGGCTGTTACTGTTTCCATGCCTGCAGACACCCCTTGACCAGCGGGTTTGTGCCATGTTGCAGAGTCCTCGCCAGAAGGTTAAACTCTGTGTCTTGACAGTGTGTCCCCAAATTAATAAACTTTATTTTATCAAACCTTATGCCCCCCACCCTCACTTCCCTGATCCAGCACTCTCAGAGTACAGCCCCAGGCAGATTTTCTAGCTCCAGCTGGTGCGCGTTGGTTATATCCTGTGTCTTCTTCCAAGTGCCGCCTATTTTCTCCCTTACTGGGCCCGGTATAACCCTGCCCTGGTTATCTTGGACTGGACCCTTGTTATTCACAGGCTTCTTGGCCAGCTGGAAGCCGGGGCAGATCCTGGGAGAGGGGCTGGCATGTGTATCACAAGGGAGCAAGGTCTGCTATCTTGCAATCAGGGGACACAGCAGGCCATTGAAAGAGGAGGCACCATTTCGACAGGTTCAGAGGTTCGGGGGAATCTTCAGATTCGGGGTTTTAGCCTGCATCAGTTCTCCCCCTTGCCAACCAGGGCCCAGGTGTGGTAGGCAGGCTGCCTTCGTCCGGCTGCTGGAACAAAGCACCGTACACTGAGCGGCTCATCAGCAATGACCACTGAGGTCTCACAGTTCTGGAAGCTGAGGTCTCACAGTTCATGGTGCTGGCCGGTTCAGGAAGCCTGCTCCCTCTCATGGGGGTCCTCACGCTCTGAGTCACAAAGTGGGCTAGGGGGCTCTTTTGTAAGGGCCCTGGATCCCAGTCCTGAGGGCTCCGCCCTCGTGACTCGGTCATCTCCTAAAGGCCCCACCTCCAAATACTGTCACCTTGAGGGTTAGGTTTCAACAAGATGTTTGGGGAAGACACTCCGGTGGTGACACGTGTCTAGACTGGGAGCTCTGTCATTCATGATGACGTCCTGGGCCTGGTCTTCAGCTTTCTCTTTGCTTTGAGGTTGTGGGAGATGAAGGCCTCTTCCTCTGCTACCAAGGAGGCCCTCTGGGTTTCCTCCTTACTTTCTAATTGCCAATTTGTCCCTTTCGGCCTTTTGTTATCTATTTCCAAAGCACAATGGCGCTTAGCAACAGTTCTCCAAGTCCACTGTCCTATTTGTTACGGTTACCACGTGTGGCTCCAACGCCTGCTCTTCCACAGCTGTGGATTCCCTTCGGCCAGTACACTATCTCAGCTTCCCACCAGTAAAAACTCTAACAATTTCCCTGCTACCTCATGCCAAAGGCTGTCTGTGTCCCACGTGCCACCGAGGATGAGTCCTAGATGCCACTCAGGCAACAGGTGACCCAGCTCCAAAATCCCATCTTGGCATCTGCTTTCTTCCACCACATCTAGCACTAACAGTTGCAGGCTTGGTTCCGCAGAAGGTGGAATCTGAGGTGGAGACGAGCCTGCAGGAGGAATACTGCACAGCTTTTGAGACTGACGTCCACAGAAGCCACGCAAAGGAAGTAGGACCGAGCAGAGGGAGAAGTTAGACGGCCATGCAGCCTCAGCAAAGGCCTCGGCCGGCTCTAGACGGAACTCAGGAGCTGGGAAGCTCAAGTTCAAGTGAGGGAGCCATGGTAGGCTTTGAGCGGAACGAGGCGTAGACTATTGGGCTCACTTCTCCACACTTAACCTCTCTCCAGTGTCTAGATCTCTCAACTCTTCCTACCGCGGTATGTCTACAATGCTTTAAACAAAATGTCTTTTTAAACTTCATTCAATGTTTCTAGTTGTTCTTACCGGAAGGATTTGTCTGCTCGTTTGTGATAAATGGACATATTTTTATGTACTCCCGCATTATTATAAAATGTCTGGCTGATAAATGTAAATTGGATTCTGTAATTAATCTATCTCACATGCAAATATCATTAGGAATATTCTGTAGGAAAAGCCCTGTGCATTTTTATATTATACGCCCTCCTCTGCTGCATGGCAATCTCCTTAAAGGCAGAGACAATGTATCTTTGAACAGAGAAGCAAACTTGGACCCAGGAACCGAAAGTTTATGTATGCAATTTGAGAATCACTAAAATTATCATCAGTTTAAGCATATTAGAGGTTCTCAATTCATATAGTCTATTACTATCTCTATTACTGTAAATGCAGTACTATATTTCTATAAGACAATCCTCAGCAAAACAAAGAAAACTGTCAGGGTAATATACTTGGCTGAGGACAGCTTAGCTATTTACAAACTCAGGAAACTTGCTTTCATGGAGGAGGCAATGTTATGTAAAACTAAACACTTGGCTCTCTCTTACCTAAAAGACATAGACTACAGTCATCCCCGTTTATCTTCATCTCCTTGGTAAGACCAGAATGACCTAGTTCTGGATAAGACACAGACATACACCAGTATGAGAGTCACAAAATACGCATAGCAGGAAAGGAAGGTTTAAAGAGCAGCTGAAGCGAAAAGAATGATTATCTACTAAATTCGATACTCAAGCAAACTGTCCACTCTCTCTGCGTGCATATTTTAGAGAAAAGTGAATTTTGAAGGATGTAAACTCCCCCCCCGAGTTAACTGTTTTATGTTAGGACCTGCCACGTCACACAACTTCAAGGGCATCGTATTCGCCAGTGTGGCCCATGACATCAAGATGCAAGTAAAGGCACCGGGACCCAACTCTTTTACTTTGAGGGATTAAGGTGGATTCTGGTTACAGGTGGAAATGACCGTGGTAACAAGACTTCACCTGCCAGTTAGCCTGGCTACGCTCTACCCTGAAATGTCTTTTGTTAACCTGGTCTCCACATTTAGGGCAATAAACTCCATTACCCTGTGTTTAAAACAAAGGCACCCCATTCAAAGCAGGCTGCAACCGCCATCTTTCAACAACACGGCGTTTACCAGAACGCGGCGCCATTCCTCACCCCTCCGGTGCGCACCGCACAGTTGCACCCGTCACTGCTTTAATTGGGAATTACGTGTCAGTGATGACTCATCAGCTCAGAATTCAAGAAAGACGAATTCCTTACTACCATACTTCAGTCTGCTCCAAAAATAAAACTAAAAAATTTATTTCTCCGGACAGAAGCCACATTTGGGAGAAGCACTAATCCTTATTTCAGAAAAATAACAATGTATTTCGTTTATTGGCAGCAAGATGATTGCCCACGGTGTTTCTCATTACCCCTGGATCACAAATGAGTAAATCCCTGCCAGACAAGTCAAGGTTAAAACAGTGTACATTTTAACAAGGTGCATAAAAAAATTAAAAAAAAATAACACTCCATCACTAGGAGAGAATGGTTAATTCAGAGAATTTTTCAGATTCTGCGATCTGATAAGCTCTGCAACCCAGTCATCGCTGAAATTAAATTAGGTTGCAGAAAATGAATATTTCATTTTTAAGATTCTGTTGCTTGGAGACCTGGGAAGAGAAGGCCAGTTTCGCCCAAGACGAGAGAGACAGTGTAAGGACCGGCATTGAATCCTCCTGGAAGCTGGCAGCGAACGCCTAGGAAAAATCACACCAGGGAAGCTGAACGATGACGGCAGCACAAACGGAGTCACTGTCAGTGCCACAGTGAAGGTTATTTCCTCCGAGCTAAGGTGGTCTCTCTCCACCCTTCCCCCTTATTACGGAGACCTGAACAGGGCAAAGTAGCTTGACTCCATAATCCCAACGGACTTTAAGTTGTAACCGATAGATACGGTTTTTCTAACAATGCAAAACAAATGCAGCCTCGATGGCAAAGCACAGGATGATTTTCTTACCAAGGAACAAGTGAAAGAGAGATACAAGATGGATCCACACTTCCCTGGCTGCGCTGTAATCAGCGTCACACACACGGAACGCACTTCCGTCGCCATGGAACTGGAGCAGTTTTCGGAGATGGTCCACTTTGGCGTGTAGTGGAATGCTAACTGTTTCCCATTAGCTCAGCTTTATTGAGCTGGTCTAAAACCAGCTCAGCTTTACCTGCGCACATGAGCACCCACCTAAAATTACTTTCCCCAGCCTCCCTGGGAGGGAGGCAGGTATGGCCATGAGAATGTGTCTTATCAATGGGATTCAGACAGAACTCATGTATGGGACTCACAGGTGATGTCCTTGTTTTTTCCTGTAAAGAAGCTCTTGCCCTTTACTCCTTGTTTTCCCTCCTGTGGGTTGGTATGTGCAGGCAAAGGTGTGAGCCAGACTTAACCGTGGGGGGCTGCAGGTAGGGCACAGCAGAGCAGCAAGATAAAAGTAACCTAGATTCCCGCGTGATCTCACGGAACAGAGCACCTTAACCAACCTGCACCTCGGGCCCAATTCCGAACTGTAGGTGAGAGAAGGGTAAACATCTGTTTCTTAAATCTATGTTTGGGGGTCCCTTTTTCACAGCCACGTGGCCTACAGCCTAACTAGCACATCTGATTCGGGGAGTCAGGTCTCCGGAGAGAGCGCTTCCTCCTATCACCTTCATCACCATTTGAGCCTCCTCTCCACTCTCAGCTTCCTCTCTCCATTCTTTGTGGTAGGTGCACACTGGGGTGGCAGCCTAGCTGCCCAGGCCTTGTTTGAGCTGCCTCTTTCTCTGGGGTCACTGCCAGCCCCTACTTCAGCCCTGTCCAGAATCCCAGCACGTGCTCCACAGGCGAGGCGAGGTGGGCCCGCCTCCAGGACCACAGTGGCTGCCCGAGAAACAGGCGTGGGGATGGGGCACAAGCGGGGAGAACCAGGGTTCCTTCCTGGGGTCTTCCCCCAGAACAGGCACTTTCTTGTGCCCCGGAACTTCCCTGGCGAGGCCAATGTACACGAAGGAAGAAGACAAACCCCATGATTGTCTCCAGTTCCCCCAAGTCAGGAGCCTAAGCAGGCCGTATGAGAAAAAAGAATTACTTTGGCCTGGGCTACTTTGAACTGGGTTCTTCTGCTGGCAGAACTGATTCATGCTGATTAATGATTAATTAGTGCTCTCTGCAAATTAACCTCATTATCGCAACACTATCCCTATAAGCTTAAAGTGAGCCTTGGGGTTTTTTCCCAGCAGAAGTACCAAGAATCAAACAGTAAAAGATTAAGATAACCCAATGCCATCTAATATCTGGTTATAGATCTATGCCTTGTGCATAATAAAATGTCACCTCTCAAATCATGATTTTAATCTTGCAGGTTAAGCAAGAGTTACTGAAGTTCACAAACGACTCCTAATACTGTGACTACCATCTATCCCCAAGGGTTAGTTCAAAGCCACAGCAAGATTATAAAAGTATTCTTGATGTTATAATTTCTACTCAGCCCAAAACATGGAGGTTAACCACCTGGACAAAGAAAAAGCATTCTGATGCTAACCCGAAAAGCATATGTCCCCCCCCCCCCCCCACCGGCAGGATGACTGCTGCCTTCGGTGCATCTGAACGGTGTTCGAAAACAAAAAGGGGACAAGCTACCTATCCGTTCATAGAGGGAGGGCCGTCTGACAGGCCAGGCTCGGTGACAGAATCAATCCTGGTGCCCTGACTACATCATTTTAAAAAGAAATTGGAAGAGGTGACCACTTCTAACTTTAGAAGGGGGTGCTGGGAACCCCACAGAGAGGGGCGGGCCTGGCGGCATGAATAGTGAGTGGGTCGTTTCCATATTGCTGGAGCAGCGATCTGATCGTGTAAGAAAAGAAACTCTCCTTGAATAACGGACGAGCAGTAATTCTTCCTGACAGACGGAGACTTAATTTGAACCAAATAAAACTGCTCGCTGAAGAGGGGCTGGAGCCACTCCTGAGGTGTGAGCACGCATGGGCCATGCACATTTAACGAAGAATTTCTTTCATGTTCTTTGGCGCCAGAACTCCTCCTAAGAATCAAAGTGGAGAATAATTCCTATGACGAATAGGGGCTGACAAAGGCCACCACCCCAACATTCTTTCTCCAGCTGCCACTCATCACTGATTGACAGAGTAGGCAATCCCTGTTGGTAGTGCCTCCAAGATGAATTTATTTTCAATCTAATAGCCGGTAGGAATGTGTTCTAGCCTTTCCCATGGTTGCTGAGCTCAAACTAATATTCTGCATTCAGCAAGAACTAAGAGAAGCCTGTAAGGAAAAAAAGCAGCACTAGGTAAGGCGTGGTGTTTTTCATTCTTATTATAATTCTTTTTTTTTAAGATTTTATTTATTTATTTTTAGACAGAGGGAAAGGGAAGGGAGAAAGAGAGGGAAACATCAATGTGTGGTTGCCTCTCGTGCACCCCCAGCCTGGCCTGAAACACAGGCATGTGCCCTGACTGGGAACTGAACCAGCAACCCTTTGGTTTGCAGTCCGGTGCTCAATCCACTGAGCCACACCAGCCAGGGCTATAATTCTTAATTATATATTAACTATATATAATTTACGTATAGTCATATATATGTATGTATATTTTTATAAACACACACTTCATTGTTAATAGCTTAACATTTTTCTTTGGCTTATATCTGCCAGTGTCTGCCAATTTATAAGGCGGGGCCAATAAATAAGTTACTTTCTCTTCCAACCAAGTAACAAGTAGTTATTGTGTTAGGATAGAAAGTTGAGAGTACCTGACATTCTCCTCCAAGAGGGCAACAGTCCACTGCAGAGGAAGACAGGACTCGGAGTAGGAAACAATATGGAAACTTAAAAGGCAGCAAGCAGCCCATTTAAATGTCCTTCCGTATAATCTAGAGAAACAGACTGATATTTCTTACATTTCAGCCCCATGCACGCCAACCTGAAGTGGTTTTTCTTTTGCCAAATTCACAGGCCACTGGAATTATTATTTCCTCCATATTTTTATGTAAATAAGATCTCTTAATTTTTTCCTTCAGTAACCCCATCATCAAAGGAAGCTTTCGATCTCCACCATAAACGGAAACATCCTGTTCCTCCAATCAGTTGGAATAAAAGGAAATGCACTAAAAATAATGCAAGGTTACAACATTTCAGCTGGCTAGTTTTGCCTGTATAATTTCAGATAATATTTCTTCACCCAAAGTCATGGCACCATTAGTACCCTGTGCCCTGTAATTAGGGAGCTACTAGTTATGAAATAACAGTGAAAGGGAATCAGAAAGGGAGGGCCGGTGGGCCACCTGTGGGCCAGTGATCAGGTGACCAGATGATCCGATGATCAGGTGATCCACTAGGGCTTCATCAGGGATTCAGCAGTTACTGGAGCTTAAACTGATACTCAGCATGGTCCCACCATTGGGCCAAGGGGCGGAGCTGATCTGGGCATTTAGGAGGAAGGGCTGAGACGTGGGCACAGTGTAAGTGGTGCTAAGCTTGCTTTCCTAATCAGCCATCATACCTGACCTAGGACTTCACTAATGGAAGACAACTGCCCTGGCTGCTGTGGCTCAGTTGGTTGGGCATCGTCCTGCAAAGGGAAAGGTCATGGGTTCAATTCCCCATCGGGGTCAGGGCACGTGCAAGAGGCAACCGATCAGTCTCTCTCTCACATTGATGTTTCTCTCTCTCTTTCTCCCTCCCTTTCCCTCCCTCTAAAAACACAAAAATTAAATTAAAAAAATAATGGAAGAAAATTGACATTTACCCTTCATTTACTGTGTACCAAGTACTAAGTAAGGCAGTTTGCATATGTTTGATCCTAATAATGTAAGGAAACAGCTATTATCCCCATTTTATAGATGAGGAAACTGAGGCACAGAATCAATTCAAGGTCATGTAGCTTTGAAAGTGATGGAAATGGGGATTCCAATCCAGTTTCTTCTGTGTCCACAGCCCGTGTTTTCTACCTCACCCCATGTTTTCTGGGAAATCAGGAAATGATCGCTATGGGCCATCTTGGGAAATTCTCATAAAAGGACTCTGCAGTGAAGGGTGGGAAGGCAGAGGAGGTGAGAGGAACTTCTGGTCTGCGGGGGCCCTGAGCAGGAGAGGCTGACCACCCCCCGGTAGGTGTGTGGGTGCTGCAGAACTGCCTTCTCGTCTGGGAACGTGGTAGCTTGTCCTTCAGTCATGAAAACAAGAGCTTCCGCTTAGGCCTCCCAGCTCTGAAACTGGAAAACATCAGCGGCGCATATCAGCAGCATCAGTGACCAAAACTTGACCTTGCCGAGTTAATCAGTGAAGAAACTAATCACTTGGAAAAATGCAAATTTGTTTTTTGCAGAGTTGGAAACTCGTTGCACCAAGCCACTCCTTAAATTAAGTTCAGAGCAGTGACTTCAAATCTGCGTCAGATAAGGAACGGTGTGTGCGGCGGCAATAAGCGGGCTGGACAGCAGGAGCTCCTGAGTCCTTCCATGCAAGACACGGGTGTCCACTTCTCCTTCGGCCCCTCCACTGTGTCTACGGGCCCAAAAATGGCCAACTCAGTTTCCCCTTACAGTGTATTTTAATTTTGCATTTGAACAGTGCACCCGCTCCTTCAGCCCAACTCTTAACCCTTAAGCGACTTCTTTCTTTCTAGATGGATAATTGATTGCTGTATGTGTTACCTGGGCTCTCTGGGTCACTAAGTCTGAGAAACCAGAACTGTGAGTCTTTTATTTATTTTTTTCCAAATTCCAATTGTAGTTTAAACCCATGATTGTCACTCAGTACCATGGTGGGACAAATCAATAATGGCGCTTCATTTTCTTCCCTTACCCTCCTCCAAACGATCAAGCAACTTGGAGAAAATTGACACTGTCTCACTGTACTTTTGCTAACTTCTCCGCCAGTGTGCCTCGGAAAACTCTGTGATTGATTTCCACGCATATCAACTTGGAAGCCACCTGCCAGGAGATGCCACGAAAGGAGAGGCCACTTAAAATGCACAGTATGTGCAGCGAAAGGCTTTCTAATTGGGCACTTCTGTCTCGTGATTAAATAATCACCAGTAGGATAGAATTGTCAGGAATTTAAAAACAAGATGCCTTAGGATTCAAAACGAAGATTATTTTGACTAATACCCCCATTTCTTGATGCGCCTACTATGTTGGAGGTTCATAAGTTAATTGGACACAGTGCCTCGAAAGGATCATGATTTGGCAGGCGAGGCTGATGAACTGACACCAAACAATGAGACAAGTGCCATCATAGAATCATCTACAAGGCGCAAGAGTAGTGCAACTTTTTCCTTTCTCCCTCATAAGTTTAAAGACTCCCAATGGCTTCGGCAAGACCCTTGAACCTGGAGAGAGGGTGGTGTGGGAGGCTGTGGACATCAACGGCTGTCTCCTAGGTAAGGAGCTGCCATGGAGAAGGTGGAAGAGTACTCCTCTGAGTTGCTCAAGGAAGCATATCTGCTCATGTATTTATGGGACACATTTTAATTCGACAAAAGAAAGAACTTCCTTCTAAGTCAGGTGTCCCCGTCAGGGGCCAGCGTCAGCGAGAGTCACTGAGCTATGCTATTTCTATGCTACGAGTGGCCGGTCATAGGGGTTTTCATCCTCTGGATGTGCTTCCTTGTCTTTGCCCCCAGCTTACTTCTCTGGCACTGTGCCCTTTATTTATCCTCATGTCCTGGGAAGAGACAGGTCTGCTAAGCCATGTGGTGCTGCATGGCCCACACCAACCCAGCCTCACTCACTGGTCCTGGATGTGAGACGCAGAACCCAAGGCCAGACAACCTTTGGCTGCCTAGCAACCAGTTGTGCTCTTTCCTGAGAATTCTAATAATGAAGAGTCACAAAGACTGTGTTTGTTTGGTCGGGTGAATGTATGTATATGGACGATGTGTCAATAGACATATGCCTGTCTATACATATGAGGGGGATCAACCCCCCCCCGGAATTTATTAATAAATATTGTGCATTTATTCTTACATGTTTAAACTTCAATCAACTTCGAGGTACTCTCCATTTGATGCCATACGCCTATCGAAACATTTTTCCATCGCTCACAACAGTTTTTGAACTTCTCAGTTTTGATGCCTTTGAGTGCTTCTGCTGTTTTTTGTTTTGTTTTGTTTTACCTCTTCTACATCGGCAAAACATTTCCCTTTGAGGACATTTTTCATCCAGGGAAGCAAAAAGAAGTTGCTCAGGGTAACCTCAGGTGAATAGGGAGGGTGGGGCATGAGGATCATGCCATTTTGCTCAAAAACTGATGAACACTCAGTGCGGTGCGGACAGGTGCGCTCATAAATCACCCATCCTGAAATGGGCAAACATGTTGAAAGAACCTTCCAAAAAAATTCCATGAAGCTGAACGCAGCCTCTCACAACATCACCAGCTGGTCCACTGATACCAATGAGTTCCTAGAACACTCACGTAGCAGGGAAGCCTGTACTACAAGGAGCCCAGCCTGCAGAAGATAATTGTGGGTGGTTTTTTTTTTTGGTTCCTCCCTTGTATAAACACACACACACACACACACACATACTTATACAGGGTGGGGCAAAAGCAGGTTTACACTAGTTCAAATGGAAAATAATACAATTAATAAATAACAATACAAGAATAAATGTGTTTTTTATACTCACAACTGTAAACCTACTTTTGCCCCACCCTGTACAGCTACACAATTGTGTTGTTTGTATAAAAAGCGAGGGAGATAGGAGGAAAATATGGCAGAATGTTCACGTTGCTTAGACGTGTCTGGATGACAGCGTCAGGTACGGCGCGCTCCATTTTTCTATATGTTTGCAGTATGGCACATTAAGTGTTTCTAACAGCTTCAAGCTGGAAAGCACGGGCGTGGCTTGTCCATGAGCACAGTGGCCAGGCACCTGAAAATATCAGCAGCTGTTCTCTCGTGAACTCATCACCTCATTGGTGTTGACACCGGTTTTTCTGCTGATCATAGTTACGCTGTGGGTTGCTTACAAAAAATAAATAAAGACAATTTTCCAATCAGCCCTGGGTCTGTGAAAAGTATTTTCCTTCTGTTTGAGTTTAGCTTTACCTGAGTTTTATTTCTGTGCTGGGGGAGGGACTGTTGCGGGGGAGCGGTGGGAGAATGCATGTGCCGTCCCCCCTGGTGAAGGGGACTATCTTTAACAGTCTCTTTCCTCGGACTCGTAAATGGATTTCTGCCTCATCTTGCAGTAAATCTGAGACCAAAAGAATTCCTAGGGCCTCCTAATGCACATAATGTGGCATGACTGATGAAAGGTGGCGGGCACGACGCGGTGTCTAGTTTTCTGGAAACCACGCTGCAATGAGCCATCGTGGCCACAAAGTTAAAGCAATGCACCGGCTTGAGCCACCACCCAAGTTATTTTCCTTGATTCAGTCGTATTTTCAGGCACTTTGCAATTTGGATTACAAAGCGCTATCTGTGTATTTTCTGATGGCGGGTGACAGCTACTGTTTATTCCCAGAAACTCAAATTAATGCTTTTGCGAAATTGACTTTCACCACTGCATGTCTAAGTCACCCCTTGGGGATCTGTCTGAGGGTCTACGCCAGTCTTGTGTACTTCAAAACGAGTGCTCTTAAGCACACAGCAAGAAATATCGGTTACCTGGACCGTGGAAGTCGGCTGAGGTGCAGCCTACAAGGACAGAGGAGGGTCAGGAGAAGTAGGTATAAGACCAGAATCAACCCCTGGGCCCTTCCCCAGCGTAACAGTCCCATCAGGAAAATGGACCAGTGGGTCTAAGGCAATGGGACAGGCTGAAATAAGGAGACTTTGGTTCCAGTTTAGGTCTTTTCCTCAATCTCCCTCTGCCTCAGTTGTCCCATCTGCAACTCTTGACTCCAGCTTCCCGCTTTGTTATTCCCTGTGTGAGGAGGAAGTGAAATTCCAGATATGCAAATATTTTACAGATGGTAAAACCCTATACATGCACGAGGGAGTAGGTTACCTTCTAGACGGTTAGCTGACATTTGCATTTTCCATGCTGGTGGCTTGGCCTCCACAAAGACAGCAGACCGAACCACATCTGACTTTGCGGGGACTGAGGGGTCTGTAAAATGAGGAGACCCTCCTAAACTGAGCACCTCTAAAGCTACTGTGAGAGGCGTGTGCAAAGGTGGGCCGAGATCATGCTGCGAAGTTAGAGAGACGGGATAAATGTCAAGTGTGGTTCTTTCCGATGAGCATTCTGACTGCCTTCGTCAACTAGCGACCTCTGTGATACGTGCACCCGGAAAGTGAATGGAGATCCCATCATTGGGTTGGATTTGTCTGAATTATTTGGATATTTCAAGTAGAAGTTAGGATTTTTTTTTTCTTACTTTGATTCTATCTGAGGCACCTAGAAAAGTGTCATGGTCCTCAGTTTCTACTGGACATTCTGAACTGAAAGAGTTAACCCATGCAGGAAGTGCATGCTCGTGGTTTGGGGAGGCGGAAGAGCAGGTGTGAAGGAAGCTGCAAAAGCTAAATTAGATCACAGCAAATGTATCATTTAGGGTGACGGTGACGTTTCCCTGGCTATAGACATTCGCCCAACACCAGCCAGTCTACAACGCGTCAAATCAGTATCACCTGCTCAGAGATCAGAGGTGAGAACACGGGTGGAGCATATCAAAGCCACAGGCCTGCTTTAGGTGCTTGCAAACTGAAAAAGAAAAGTCAAGGTTGACAGGGATTTGATCCAGATTTCAATAAGGCCCTCATCAGGATCAGAGCAACAGGGGAGTAAGGTTTGGGGTCGCTGGCCTGAGGGGCAGGCGCTCTCTCCCACATTCGTTTATCACCCCGCAACCTGGAGATGCCACGGCAGGACCCGCCCTCGGCGGAACAAGGCTGTAGACAGAAATGTGGTTTCACAAGTATCAAGTCCTATGGAAACGCGAGGCGTCCTGGGCACACGGATGTGCAATCCAAGGAGGTGGTTCTTTCCTCCCACGCTGTGCTGGCCAGCAGGGTAACAAAATTTTCACCTGCAAAAGCAAAATCTAATGCTCTCCCATAGGCCACCACAGTCCCTGGGGAGGTCATGGCTTCACTTCAAGAGGGTCTCTGTTTCCCCTAAAGTTTTTTTCATGTGTGTTTATTTATACGTGTGTCATAGTAAACATGTGTGTGTGCACCTATGTGTTTGTATGTGCACAAAGTGTGCGCACATTTCATCAAAATACCAAAGGGATCCCCGAGCCAACCTCTTCCTCTTAGTGAGGGGCACAAACTCCTTTCCCTCCCTACGCATCACCGACATCCGCTGCATCCCATTGTAGTCGTCCCCGTTTTTAGATGCAAAGAAGACCTGCCTTATATTTAAACTGAACAGCCTCACTGCAGACAAAGCATCCTCGGTAGGCATTTATTCCGACGAGGGTTGCCGTTTCTTTAAGTTTCTGTGCTATTTACTCCCCTCCGCCGGCAGGCACTGAAATATTGATATTTTGATTAAGGTCGGGAAGGTGACGCTGCAGGCCGAGGTTCAAAGATGGTGACCAGGAGGTTTACTGTTTTCATAAATCCTGAGCCGTTCCTGGATGGGAAAACAATCACAGCACGTTCAGTGAGAAAAGTAGCACACTACAGAGCTGAAATCCATCGCAGCCTCGTGGACAATTCCCTTCTCTCCACTGGCTCATTACCTAGTTGGCTGAGGGTTTCTTCATAAAACTCAAAGCATGAACCGCCCGGTGATGGCCGTGGGCACCTCACCGCGCTGCTGCCGCGTCGCCAGGCAGCCCCCGCTCATTTTGGCGGATGGCTCCACCTCTATCGCCGACAAGCCCAACCCAGCCTGATGAACTCCTGTGTTTGGAGCGTGGATTCTCGATTCAATTTTAATGAAGTTCACATTCTCCCACTGTCCCAGAAATGATATATCCAAATTTCCTTTAGTACTTAAACTCTGGCGTTGCCAGGCTTGCCTGCTACAAGGAGGTGTATGCCTCCTTAGCCACTTGGTAAACAATATATGTTTTTTAAGCTGGGCTCATTGCCATGGAAGCAGCTGAGCCCAAAGCCATCGACCCAGACTTGAAATTTAATGATATTAAAGATCTAACCCACAACAAAGTACTTCTTGTTCTCGATCACAACGATAAAAACAAACCTCGCCAAGGCTTCTTAAGGTGGAAAAGCTGCATAAAATGCCATGGTCTGTTTTTTGTGTGTGTGTTGGGGGGGGGATTATATGTAAAACCTTCAACGTTTCCTAAGCAGTATGTAAATGTCCCCCAAATGGTGTCCCTTCGTGCAGTGGAATATTTTCATGATTTTGCAGTCATTTTTGAACATTCAGTATTTTTTACAATAGGTATGCTTCATCTTTTACGACAAAAAAAAAAAAAAAAAGCTTAAAAATATCTGCAAGATTCTTTTGCCACCAATGCGTGAGTAGGATTAAAGAAATGAGAGGGTGGTCGATAATTTGCACAAAAACTTAGTAAAATCAACTTCCCGTCAGCGTCTCTAAATACATGACTAATCCAGCTTCTGAAACAAGGAAGGAAGGCCCCTAGGAACAGAATCTGCGCGCACGGGGCGAGCAGTAAAGAGGGAACGACACACAAGCGTGCGCCGTCACTTCCTTCCTCCTCCCGTTGTGTGTTGGTGTTTGGTATGTGAACAGGGCAGCTTGTTGTGGAAACAAGACAAACGTATTAGGAATTCGTGGGCAACAAACGGTCATCTTTACGTGTTTTAATGTTTAATCATAGTATTTTTCTTTAAATGCAAGAACACATGTGCGTGCGAATGCGCATACATGCATAAATACATGCTGTTACTGGTGTGCTCACAGACACATACATTTTCATCTCGACTCTCCTTTCGCTTTCATTTAAAAACCAAAAGAGTTCAGTTAACATCTGAAGTTTAAAGATCCGATTCTGACAGCCAGAATGCGAACAGCCAGAAAGTTGAAAAGCAATTGCTCCTTGCCCACAACTCCCCCGCCCCCCAAAGCATCTTCTCTCGAGCGGCCCCCGGTTGGCTCAGACCTTCCTCTCTTGTTCCCTGCACTTGATTCGGTGTATCGCCTGTCTCTTGTTTCTCTGCAGATTAGCACAGAAATGTCATTGCAAACTAAGTGAATAGGGCACAGCCTCAGCACCTGCCACTTTCAAAACTCTTCAGAAGATTCCCTTGTTTATTTTGTAGGCACCCAGGGGGGCACTTAAATAACGGCATTGAAACAAACAATGCTGCTGATGATTAAGAAGGCTTTTCACATGAAAATTCACTTCAGAAAAATGTTTTGCAGATGTACTGGAGAAAACTGTATCACTAAGAACCACTCAAAATACTTTGGTGGACCAAAACACCTTTATATTTCTCCTGGCAGCCTGCCAAGTTCACTGCCAGCTTGAAAAGAATTCTATAGCTGGAGGCTAGAGCAGAAACTGCAATGATTTAAAAGAGAATTGGCTACAGTAAGAACGATAATGCCTGATATCGTTAAAATGCAACTGGCATCTTAGCCTCCCTACAGCTCTTTGAAAATGTGCTTACTCTTCAACTATTTACAGGGAAAAATGCGGAGACAATTGAAATCACAGAAAATAAAAATTATCTTAAAGGACTGAGAAGTAGTTGCCAAATGATTTATCACCAGTGCTTGTAAAATAAGGACACATTCTCAATTCCTAAATGAGTAAGAATTCCATGCAGAAAGTCTACTCGTTGTGAAACTCTCCCCATGAAACATTAACCATTTTCATGATGTTCTAAATTAATTAATGCAGATGGTAAACACAGAAACAGCTGGCTTAAAATTAAGTGTAAACACGAACGGACAATGACCTAATGTCATCATCGGGTTACCTCACCATCTGACAGGAACAATTATGTCTGCGGTTACTTTTCTGGGCGATTTTGGAGAACTTAGATTTGCTCTGACAAGCTAAGGAAAATCACAGGAAGTCCGTGGACCAAATAAAAAGGACTCTCCAGGGTGTTTGTGCGGAAAAGCAAAAGAAGCCTCTGTCCAGTGGTTCAGATTTATAGTCAGCAGCCAGGACACGCCTTTGAATTTAGGGTTCAGCTCACTCGACGGCAACCACTTATTTCTCCCTTCCGTAAGAATGGGAGAGTTCTCCTTCCATTTGGGTGCGTACACCTCCCCGTCCGCATTTGTTCCCATGAATACACAAATGTCAACGGGGAAGTCAAGGATGATTTGCTAGAGAACTCCACGTGGGGACTGTGGAGGGGAAGCACTCATTCGAGCGCACCAATCCGTCACTGCATGCCAAAACCCAAGTAAGTCACACGTCGTGCCTGGCCTCAAGGTACACAGGGGACACAGACACATAAGTGCATAATGACAGACAAGTTAAGAGGTGTTTACAGAGAGGTGTGTACCGAGTGCAGCGAGAACATCTATGGGCAGATATGAATTTAAAAGCATATAACCAGGCAAAGACTGAAAGATTGAGGAGTGTTGGTAATTCTAACCCAAACTCCACATTTCCATCCCCCAAACCATGCCATTCTCGACAGTCAGAAAAGAACAGAGTCTCAGTTCTACCTGACACTAACTGGGGATTCTTTCTCCACTGTGTAAACAGAGGCCCCTGCGAAACACGGGAAGTCGTGGCTAAAGGACCCAACACAGAATTTAATTCAACGTGCACGTTGAATCGGTTTACCTCCTGATGGTTTATGGCCCTTCAGTATGCTAAGTCCGTACCGATAGGCTGGCTTTACCTCCTGAGTTCTAGATCCTTAAGTTTGACTTCCCTCCTGGCATTTCTAGGTGTGTCTCCGGCCCGTCCAACTCAACACATTCCCCGCTGAGCTCATCATCTCCCCTAACCTTACTTATGCCTGGACCATCTTTCATTCACTGGCCCTGCAGTCATCAGAGGCCAAACCATGGGCATTGCTCCTAACTGTCCCTTCTCTATGACCCCCACTCGTGTCCAATCAATCTGTTGAAAATAGTCCTGTTGATTCTAACTTTGTTACATGCTATCTTTGTGTCCCCCAAAATCCAGCTGTTGAAATCCTGACCTGCAATATGATAGTACAGGGTATAGGGCCTTTGGGAAGTCATGAGGTTGAAGGCCTCACAATGGGATTAGTGCCCTTGTAAGAGGAAACATGAGGGTGATGATTGCTCTCTCAACTATGTGAATATACAATACGATGCCCATCTGCAAACCAGGGTATCGGATCTGCTGGCACCTTGATCTTGGACTTCCCACCTCCAGAACCATGAGAAATCAATGTTGGTTGTGTAAGCCACATGGTCCGCTATTCTGTGATCGCAGCTCTAACTGTCACATGCCTTTCACATACATGTCCCCGTCCCCTGTCCTGCACCCTACTGTCCTTCATGTCTGCCAGATTGCCACCGTGGTCTTCTGTCTTGACTCCCAACTGCTGCCTTGTCCACGCATAAATAAACCTCCCGTAAGCAACACGGTCCCCCTCAACTCAAATTTGGGTTGGAAATCTCACAAAGGCTGCCCACTGGCCACGTGACAAAGCTTACCTCCCTTACTGGGACTCAAACAGGCACCTCATAATCTGGTTCCAGAATAGCACTTCAGGTGCATCTCTCCCTGGGACCAGCTCACGCTCCAGGATAATATCCACTTCTTTCAGGCTCACAAGAGCGTCGCAGCCAGAAAAGTTCCTCTCCCCCCTCACTGCTGGCTGACTCCTGGTCCTTCGGTTCCGCACAGCTATCACCTCTTGCAGGCTCTCTGCGGACACCCCCTGGCTTCCCTAGGCCATACTTCCCTGTGCTCCCCAGGATCTTAGTGTGTGTGCCGCTCCATGGTAACGGCTCACTTACTCCACCCCATTCCCTTCTATGTTATTACTGCCTCCAAGTCAGGGACTGCGTCCCATTTTTGTTCATACCCCCGATGACTAGAAGTTATGAGCACAGAGCAGGTGACAGGGTTTCCTGTGGAACAAATACACGTGCTCCCTGTGTGGCCTGCAAAGATATTCTCACTCGGTACTGCATCCCATTCAGATTTGGTCTCATGGGTTCACACTACAGTTTTAAATATAAACACACACATATTTATACAAAACTCTAGGCAGAATGATAACAGGGGACAGAAAGGGTAACTATGAGAAGCCTGAAAACAACAAAGGGCCCGGAAATACAGAGGAATCATTTACTCCAACATTTGACAAAGGTGGTCAAGTACAGAGTCTTCAAGTGCCACCTAAACTAGGGACCTTAGAGCTTAAAACCCGCCAGGGGGGCTTGAGGCCTTCAGGGTGAACACAACCCAGACCCAAGAATCCCTTATACGACGTGAATACTCTCAGGCGATGAGCCACCCCAAGCCTTTAGGGACGTTGGGGCTCATCAGCTGACGGAGTCACCTTCTCCTGCCACCAGCACCCTGAGGCCGGGGTTCGAGCCCAGCAAGAACAACAGAGCCCACTTCAGCTCCTTCCTGATGGCACCCAGAAATGATGGCACCCATACTTGTGTTTCCACAGAGTTGAAATTACAAAAAAATACAAACAATAACTATAAAAAGGGAGGACCGATACAAGGCTGCCTTTTGTCCCAGCCTCACTGAGGTGACTGGGGTAGACCAGGCCGCACACATTTAAAGCGCACTGTTTGATGGCTTTGGAAACAGGCATTCACTGCAGTCACGATAAGAGATACATATTTTCATCACCCCCGGAAGTTTCCTCACACTCTTATCATCCATCCCTCCCTCTGCCCCCCTCCTAGTAACCACTCGTCTAATTTCTGTCACTGCAGATCGGCTCGCACTTTCTAGAAACTCATGGGAACGAACTCATGCAGTGTGCTCGCTCTTTCTGCAAAGCTTCTGTCACCCAGCGTGAGGACTCGGAGGCTTGTCCATGTTGCTACATGTGTTAACAAACTTTGCGCTCTGCCGAGGGATGACATCTTTTGCACCGTTCTTTCCACCATCGTAATCATTTCTTTAAAAGAAAAGGAATCTTAACCATCAAAAAGGAGCAAGGATATGTATTCCGAAGAAGCCCAGTTCTTCTCAGGAATGGAAAACGGGCAGCCTAATGCTCACAAAGAATGGAGGCCTTTGGCGAAACCGTTTAAGCCCCATCACCCTAAGCCAGTCCTCCTCCTGGCCACGAAGGGGGAGCTCTGCCCCTCAGGAAGCCCTATATTCCTCCTCATTCAAGGAAAGAGAAAAGCAGATTCCTCTTGAGACATGTTTCCATGGTAACCAGCTAGCAATTGACAATGTGGCAGCAGCTAGTTGGACCTTCTGAAGGGGAAAATCTTCAACTGAGACCAGGCCGTTGAGAGGCCTGAGAAGGGCCGGCTCCTACCCAGGCCTCTTGAGGAGGCCCCAGGAATCACGGAGTGGTCCCGTTACTGGGGAAGAAGGGAACAGGGGCCTCTCCGAAACAGGCTGGTCCCTCACCTGGCGACAGGTGAGGCGGCAGTGATCACAGAAAGAGCGTGGAACCTAGACAGACACCACCCTTAGAATCAGGGTGACTTGGAGCGAGTCCATTCACCTGTCCAAGGTTCGGTTTCCTTCCCATAATCAGGTGATAAGGGGACCTCCACACTGGGCAGTTCCGGAGGGCATCATTGAGGCTAACGCCTACCTTCGCTCCAGTGGGCATGTGACACCTCCCACAATGCCCTGGGTGCCGAGTGGGCAGCAGCAGGCGTCTGTTGGGGCAGTTTAGGCCTGGAAGGGGTGGGAGCCAACAATACTGGGTAAGTACCGCAGGTGACTGAGGGACTTAAACTGAGCTGGACCCCCTCACCCGCCATCCTCTCCAAAACATTCACAAGGGGGACACCAGGTTCCCAGCATCTGTGGTTCTATGTCTCTGTGCGACAGTGAAAGTATCGGCCAGGCCTTTCGCACATTCTTCTCCATCCACTTCCGAGACGGTCTACCAGACCTCTGCTCGTCGGCAGTCCCACTCAATGATAGCCTGACGGCAAAGCACGTCGATTAAGATTCCATTCTGGTAGCAGGCAGACCCAGGTTCAAATCCAGCTCTGCCTTGATAACTAGATAACCTTAGATGGATTGTTGAACATTTTTTTTTTAATTTGATCCTCACTTGAGGATATATATTCATTGATTTTAGAGAGAGAGGATATTGGAGAGAGGCAGGGGGAGAGAGAGAGAGAAGCATTGATGTGAGAGAGAGAAATTGGTTGCCCCTGTATGTGCTCCGACTGGGGAGTGAACCTGCAACCTAAGCACGTGCCCTGACTGGGAATTGAACCTGTAACCTTTTGGTGCACAGGACGATGCTCCAACCAACTGAGCCATCTGGCCAGGGATGATGTAATTTATTTAATTTGCATTATTATTATTACCACGGGAACTTCACCCAACTTCAGAGTCACATCTGGTTGTCCTAGCTCACATTTTAGTGAAAGAGCAAGTACCAAGTGGTATATTTATTTCTCTTCTTTGAAAACAATCAATAACCACTTTGCAATGCCTTTGATAGAAATTCAATGGCTAAAGTTTTACTTCATCGAGAAGCTGAATATTGTCAACAGCTATCCAAGAAACTGACTCGAAATCCAATTATCAAAATATGCGTATGCCCTGGGCACTCACTGCATGCAAAAAAAAAAAAAAAATGTGCAGGATGCTGGGGAGACTAAGGGGAATAAGATGCAGCCTCCCTCCTTGGAAGCAATGTCACCAAAGAGCACGAGCGTGGGCCCAGAGGAGCGACTCCAACATGCATTGTACAGAGACAAACATGCCGAAGGCCACGGGGCGAGCTCAGCAGGTTGGAACAAAAGCAGAGCTCCTTGGGGTTACACAAACTGCACTATTGATGCCAGAAACCCCCAAACTACAGCCTGCCAATGTCATGCCAGTTTGGGGTAAAGTGGAAACCTATCTCCCTCCCGTGGACTCTCTGAAGGCTTTTATTCTAGAATGAGCTGGTATTGTGGGCAGAACTGTCAGGGTTTGTGAGGGACTGACCACTTGTCCAGCTCCAGAACACCTCTTGACTCATCACTCCTAGAGGACTCACAGTGATCTTTCACAGTAGCTCTTAGGAAAAACCAAAAGATATGTTTTCCTAAGAGCCTGATGTCCTAGCAGGCTGGCAAAGCATCCTGGGAATATCCCCAGAAGAGAGTGGATTCGACATGTAACTGTGACAAGGCAGTGAGAAGTGATGCCTGAGGCATGCACGGTATACAGACTAGACAGAACAGGTGAGCCAGGTGAGTGAGAAAATGGTCTCCCCAAAGCAAACTCCATCCCCCTACCACAGCCAGAAGCACCCTAACAACGCGGCAGCCACTGGCACGTAGGATATGTTCAATGAATATTTCTTTAAAAGTATACAAATATGGCAATCGATCTCAAACCGTCACCTGAGAGTCACGTGATGCTATTCACTCTTCAGAGCCGAATTGCATTTATGGTGTCACTTTTTAAAAAAAGTCAGTGGCAACAGGGCCACTGAAAACATTTCCAATGGGAGTGAAGTTCTGAGGCCCCTGAACACTCGTCGGAAGAGGCAGGCGAGACCAGAGATCACGATAAGTAAAGTGATTAACGGAGAAGCTGTGTCGGTGGATAAAAGTCTCCACGTGGCCAAGGTTCAGAGATAAGAGAAACTTTTCCCCAAATGAAAGGTGGCCATGGACAGACTGCCTGTCATTGATCTCAGGGACAGTGCGCGGACAGAACGGGTAGTCTCGAATAGTGCTAGCGGGTGAAGGCCTCCAGGGAACTGAGCTGGTGTAGGCAGCCCCCGAGTCCCGAGGAAATCTGACTTATTTCTGGGAAACCTGAACAAGAAAGAATTCATAGCTCTCAAAAGTATACATAGAGAAATGGACCAATAAACACAGGAAA
Organism: Desmodus rotundus; assembly: GCF_022682495.2. Taxonomy (NCBI): domain Eukaryota; kingdom Metazoa; phylum Chordata; class Mammalia; order Chiroptera; family Phyllostomidae; genus Desmodus; species Desmodus rotundus. Next base: position 4,928,580 of record NC_071398.1, read on the forward strand.
ATACAAAATTTCCTGGAAATGTCAACTACCAACAAATGTGTTTTCAGATATGCTCCAGAATTCAGGTTCATCGAAGTGTGTCAAGAAATGGAAATATTGTTATTATTGCTGTTGGCAGTGGTGAGGGTGATGGAGAGGGAGGGGCGGGGGGGAAATGAGTAAGAATTGCAACTGTCTCTTTCCACCTAAGAGAAAACCGGAACCCAGAAAGACAAGTGGCTTCCTCCAGGTCCCACGCCTCATTAGCAGCTAAGTCTTTCTTCACAGCTGCATATAATATGTCACCTCCTGACACAGTATATATTTTCCTACTTGAATATCATTTTCATTAAAATGGGGACTTTGTCCATTTCCCACTGCTGTATCCTCAGCAGCTGGAACTATGCCCGGCACGAGGTAGGCGCTTCATAAAAAATGTGCTCAACGAGAGAGTGACGGGCATCTCCCGAGTCTGGCCCTGCTGCCCTTCCAATGACCGCAGCCTGCCTCCTAAGCCCACAGGCCCGAGGGCCTCTCCAACCAGCAAGTACTTAGCCGCACACATCGCGTGCCTGGCACTGTGCGAGGTTGCTTGGCGGTAAGAGGGGGTGTATTCATGAGGACTCTTTCGGAAGTAAGATGCCAAAACCCACCTGAAACTAGTTTAGATACAAAAAGGAGTGGGGCAGGTGGAGGAGACTCATTACTTCACAGTAACTGTAAAGTTCAAGGGCAATGCCTTCAGTGATGGCTGGAACTATGTGCACAGAGAAAAGGGTATCTGGATTTTATTACTGTATCACTCAAGGCTCCGCCTTTTCTCTGCATTGGCTCCACTCTTGGTCAGAATTCTCTAGACTGCTGACTCGGTAGTTCCGGGCTCACAGCCTACTCATGAAGTAGTGGAAGGAAATGCCTTCATCCTATCCATTCACACAAAACCCTGGACAGGGTTCCTGTTGGTCCAGCCTGGGTTAGGTATCCAATCATGATGAGCTATACTCACCAACACAACGCAGTAATTTGCCCAACCCAGCTTGAGTCACGCGTCCATGCGTGGATCCCAGAGACAGACACAATGGGCTCTTACATCGCTGTATGTATGATGAGCGCTCTGATCACAGAAGTCCGGATGGCCCCGAACTCACACCCAGGAGCTCCGCGCATAATACTGTGTGGAGGGAAAGCAGGATGTTTACTGGAGGGAGTGAGGTCTCCTGAGGCCTAGAGGATGAGTGAAAGCTGTCCAGGTAAAGGTAGAGGGGTTGGAGGCGGGTTGGGGGTGTTCAGGTGTGAAGGACATCTTCCAGGCAGAAGTTTCCAAGCACAGGGAGCTCCTCGCTGCTCCCCGATCTGTGCTGTCTTGTTGAGTTTAATCACTGTCTCCATCTGGAAGCTCTGCCCCTCGTTCCTGTTGATTCACGACCCACCCATCCTTCAGGAAAGGTGTGTAAACTATCGTCCCTCCTAAGAAGCCTTCTCCGATCACCCAGATCAGAAGTCAGCTCTCTCTCTAACCACCTGAGTCTAGAGACAGCATGAAGGACCACACCTTTATTACAACTTCAGTGATGCTCACTTCATGAAAGCCACATAACGCTGAGCCCCACGAGACATAAACATGCATTCAACAAAATAACAATACTGGGAAGGACTGAAAGTAATTTTCATCAACAGTGTGCACCCTTGGGAAAGTACAGAATGAAGGGAACCACAAAGACACACAGCAATTTATTTATCATTAAATTGTTTTTTCTTAAATTTCTCATATTCAGTACTCCTCATATCAACAAAATTCTACCCAACACATACTCAAGTAGCCTCTTTCTCCTCTCTGTTTACTTCTCTCTGCTTCATTGAGTCATTTTCTCTCCTTTTCATTATACTGAAGGGGGGGTGAAGAAACAGGGGTACTAATGTATATGAGTCTCTGCCGTCACACTTATACGGCAGAATTTGTGCTGTTATCTGCCTCAGCAAGCCTCTGTGATTCATGCTGAAGGCAGAGAGGTTCCAAGTCTAATTTTAAAAACTTCAACAAATATTGCCCCAAAGCAGAAGAATATCCTCTCCAAGTGGAAAGAGCATATTCTTTTCTAACCTCCGACTTTGTTCCCAACATTGTTCCATCAGTCATTTCGCATTTAGTGAGCATGGACTCTGACAAGGTGCAGAGGGCGAGCGAGCTTCTTACTCACGTTCAGAGGCCCAGCGTTTTCTCCACGTGACGCATGCCCCGGTTTGTAGTGAGAAATACACATTTGGTCTTTGGCCTGGACAATTAGCTCACTCCCCAGCGGACGATGCTGTGACCAACCACGCCTACGCAAAAGCCCAGGAGGGCAGAGTGCGCACAGCTTCCAGACTGACGAACGCACGGCGATCCCCTACCTCACCTTGGCCGTCTCTCCTATCGGTGGTTCCTGAGCTCTATCCCTTTACCATAAATCAACAATCTGGTAAGTCCCATGTTTCTCCGGGTTCTGTGAGTTGCTCTGGCAAGTTAATTGGACCCAAGGAGAGACCCGTTGGAACCTCTGAGTTACAGCCGGTCACTCAGAGGCACAGGAGACCACCTGGGCTTGTGACGACCTCTGAAGCGGGGAGTGCGGGGGTCTTGCAAGACTGAGTGCCTAGGAATCTGAAGCAACATCCAGGTACATAGTGTCCAAATCGAGTGAAAGTGTAGGACGCCCGGCTGCCCGGGTGGTGTCAGAGAACTGCTTGGTGGTACGGGGAGAACCTCCACACTCCGGGGATCAGAATCGGAACTGCTACTGTCCAGACATAAAATTAAATTTTCAGAGGAGGTGACCTCAGGGAAGGCCTGCATCCAATCTTTGTAACCTCGGTAGAGGGCTACAGAATCGCTTAGGCAAAGGAGCTAATGAGGTCAAAGTCTAGATAGAGTTTAGTTAGGTCTGCCCGAGAGGAAGGTCTGTTCTTCTACACCGGTCTGTCTTTTGGTAGTGCTACATGTCGTGCAAATTCAGGCCACCGATCGAAAGAAAAAAAAGAACATCAGAAAAGAATTATGAAATGCCTCAGAAAGAAGAAAAAGTCCCCGCCTGTGGAGAAACAGCCCTGCAGAAGGTCTCGTGGCTACAGGTCAACACACCATCTTTGCACGGAAAGCAGAGCATATTTCAAGGCTCTCAGAACTCCGTAGAAGGGGCCAAACAGCGGGCCTACGAATAAAGTCAATACGTAAGCACAGGAAAAACTGCTGACCCATAGTTTAAGAAGGGGTTAAAGGTATTTCCTTGAGAATTAAGCGAGCAGTAAATCATCTCATTCACAAGAATGACCCGTGTTCTCTCGCCCTTGCCATCTATGCAATTTTTCTCATCCAGTATGAACAGAATTATCAAAACGTACGCTAGAAATATTATCAAGAGCTGGCCTGCCTGTGTCAAAATTGCTCCCCTGAGGAATCTACACAGCAATTCAGGGTAGGCTCCGAATGTGACTGGATCAATTAGAACACATCAGAAAATTTTCAAGTGGGGAAATATAAAAATTCAGATAGAAATTATTCCCAGGAATGCTCTTAATATATCAGAGCTACCATATGAGTATTGAGACAGTGTGATAATTCACTAAATGGCCTGAGAGTATTCATAGTAAATTGGTACATAGCTCTAAACACATATAATCTACTCATTATTTAATTCTCAAATACCTATTTAGGCTCTACTAGGAGTTACCAGAGTCTAGGTTCAAGGAACACAGTGGTGAACAAGCGGACAAGACCCCATTCTCACGGGCACACCGCCTGGAGAGAAATGGGTGTCGGCTCCCTCTGTCGAGGTGGAGTAAGAGGCAGGAAGAAAAACAAAGTCGGGTAAGAAGATAGGGAAAAGTTGGGGGTAGAATGGGATTGTTACTTTAGGTAAGGGATCCCAAAGGCCTCTCCAAGGAAGTTTTATTGTAACAGAGACCTATGCGGAGGGATGAGCTATGAGAGGTCTAGAAAACAATGTCCAGGTCACGCACAGGTTCTGGAATGGCGATGACTTAAGAGGGTCAGCAGGACAGGATGGAAATGGATGGCTGGACCGGGCAGTGCGGAGAAGACCCATGGAGAGGAGGGAGGCAAGAGAGCGGGGTGCCACCAGTTTGGGTGGATTCAGCAAAAATAACAAAGGTATGACCACGGGAGACACCTGCTGAGCTGTTTGAATCATCAGTAAGCGGGTGTGGGGTGGCGTGGGCATTAATAGATGACTGTATCCAAGAGGGCTGTGGTAGATAATCTGAGAGCACGCACCTCAGAGGGACCCTCAGAGAGGAGGAGACGGAAAACAATGTGAAGAGCGCGGTGAGGGAAAGAAGGGGACAGGAAGGAAAATAGTAAAGAGCCATCAAGACAGCATGCTAAAAAAATAAAGCCTTCCAATTTCTTGCAATTCCTCCTTAGCCCCTGGCCCAGCGTTTCACTGATATCTGGCTTTATTAGCTGCTCGAACATAAAGCTTAGAGGTTGACGTGTTATCTGAACGAACATTGAGATGTCAGATAGCAGCAGCACTTCCAGGTGATAGGAATTTTCAGAGCCGAAAGATAGAACTGACTTCTCACACCCCAAAAGTGTGGGTGAACTTGGCCAAGAGAACGTCTCCGAGACGCCTGACGCTGTGGTGCCGAGACTGTGACGCCCAAGCGCACTGAGCTTTCTATTCTGGGGATCGCGAGGGGGAGACGGCGCTGTCAGGTAAGACGAAGTGATGGATGGTCTCAGAGTGCACACGGACCCCGTGAGTCCTGGAGCTCTGGAAGTTCCCTCGCTGAAGCCTGGGAAACGGGCTGGAGCTCCAGGTGGCCGTGTAATGGGAGGGGGGTCAAATCTCTCCCCCTCGATCGATCGGCGCCTCAGATATACTGCTCACACCGATCAGCTTGAATTGCAAAGTAAGTTGGCTCTTCCAGGCTCACGAGGTTCGTGTTTCTCCTTGAACTTCAAAGACAGTAACTGACAGTGTGTGAGGAGCCCAGGTCCTTAACACCAGTTGTTTCATTAAGGGACTTCAGGTCCTCCAGTGGTGTGGGCTGAGCTTCTGCTGAAGTTGGGAAAATAAGGACAGAGAGTAGAACAGACAGAAGGAAAAGAAAACAGAAATAAAACATTCGTCAACATGCCCACAAAGGAACGAGGAAGAGGGACAAAATGAGAAGATACCAGGGGTGGCCGTCGGAAACGGACAGCGCCTTTGTCAAGGTCAAGCAGCGGTTCGCTCCATGTTGCGTATTGACTGGGCTTGCGCCCACCTCAGAGGCTCGGTTCTGAGCACCTCTGGAAAAATTCGTCAGCAAAGAACTTTGTACGCACAGGAACCAGAGAGGAGGCTATTCAGCTTTCTTCTTGTGCTGACTGAGATCTGTTAATTCACTAACTGGACAAAGGGGTACAACACCCAGTGTAATGTTCAGTTAACAGAAGGATTTTTTTTTTTTGGTGAGCTATAATTATATTTCACACAGACATGTGCCACGAGAGCTTCACTCCTGGCTCTCCTGAGACAACACACACACATACAGGCAGAATGCCTCTTGAGATGATAAATGATGTTTTCTCCCTGTTTTTCTGCCATTTCCTCCGTCCATTCAGGTAGGTATCCTTGCCACTGGCAGCGGTTCTGCCATGGAGTTCTGGAAGGGGCCCTGCTGACGGAGAGACAATGGCCATCTCAGCTGCAGCCAGTACAGAGACAAGACCTCAGGAGCCCGAGAAGCATCTCAGAAGACAGACCTCAGCACCAGCTCTGGGAACCGGGGGACCTTAGTTTGAGGCGGAGTTTCCCAACAACTTCAAAACGTAAGTTCGGAGTCAAATTAATGTTGATACGTTAACCACAAGCAAATGCATCGTTTGTGTTTGTGTTCCGAGACCCGTACCTACTACACACGTAGAGCGTCTGCAAATGTATGTGAATGCACACACACACGCCCCTATATGTGCGTTGTGTCACAGAAGTGGGTCCCAGAAGCACAGACACAAATCTAACAGAGGCCACATTTGGGGACCGCGGCGAGAGTGCAGGGCAAGAGGAAGGCATGATAATGTGTGAAAGGGAGGAAAAGATCCCAGAGCATTTCAGATGCTCGTTTCCATTTACAATCCAGTAGGTTCTCCAACTTGCGTGAACTCCTTGGCAGTTACTAGAACAAGGGCTTGGGCCTCTCGGGGAAATGAAGTGTGGTTCTGAGCCACGACCAACGATGTGCCAGGCGAGGTCCCTCCCCACCCGACTACTTAGAGAAACTGAGGCTTCCATTGCTGCCTTCCTCCTCCCGCTGTTTCCTTTCCCTGTCTTCTCTCTCCCGTTCTGTTGGTTCACCGCTTTACTTAGGGGAAATTGCTACACAGAGAACTGCTCATATTTAATATGTGCAATTTGATGAGTTCAAATGTATGCAAGTACCCACGGTCCCAGCACCACAGCCAAGATAATCAGACAAATCTAACACCTCTCAGAGCGTCCTCTTGTCCCACTGGTTTTTGTTGCCATTGTTGTTGTTTGGTACTGAGAGCACTTAACACGAGATGCATGCCCTTCACAGATGCTGGAGAGCGCAGCGCCGTACTGCTAAATGCAGGCACTAAGCTGTAGAGTAGTTCTCTAGACTGACTCATCCAGCACAGCTGAAACCTTCCCTCAAGTAATTCAGCACAATTACAGTGACCCCGCCCCTTGGCTGACCAATATTTTAATTTATGACATAAGTCCCATCGAAGGAAACAACAAGTCCACTCAACCGCACATCGAATGAGGGCCGAGCATGGGCTGGACGACGTGAAAGGCCCTGGCCGCACACGAGCAAACAAGGCTGACTCGGGGCCATATCTCTGCTCGGATGGAGATCATATGCTACTAACAAATCTGGGCTGAAAATTCTGAGTTCGAAATAGTACACTTCTACAGTGAAAACTTGTATTTATCGTGATTTGCTGAATTCTGCTTCCATGAATGGAAATAGCAGGCGTACGATGTCTGCCTCGGACACATCGATCTATTTACTGCCAGAGCAAATTCTGCCTCTTCTGCTCCACCCACCGTATCCTTGGTCCCTGTTGCTGCACTGACCGCGGGGCCGGCACTGTGCCGCCACAGCAGGGCGGCGTGGCCTGCTGCCAGCCTAGGGAGTGGACTCACTGAGAGAGCCGTGTTCTGCACACTCGGGTTCCTTCCATTGGAAACAAAACAAAACAACAAACAAACAAACAAACAAACCCTTTACCAGAAGGTAACAGAATAGAGAGAAGCAACACTAGGAGTGGGCCAGAGCCACATGGGAGCAGAGCCCTGGAGAAAAGAGCCGTAAATCTTGCAGTTAAGAGCTCTGACTTTGGTGCCAAGAAAAATTTCTTTAAAATGCCCTGGTCAGAGGAACCTGTCAATTCCATCCGTCCCGCTGTAGCAAGAAGCACAAACTTAAAGTCAACCAAAAAGAAAGCAGAATACACACGTGGCATTTACGCACAGAGCAGACTATACATCAATCTAGAAAATTCTCGTCTCTGTTGATCAGAAGTTAGGAAAAACGTGCAGGCAGCTCTTCTGAGGCAGCAGACGTGCCCATGGAGAAACAGTCTAGCTGACTCTGCTGCTTCATTGTTTCGCCTCTGAAAGTGAAGGGACCGATAGATACACGACACAATAAAGGCCTCTAATTCGGTTTGTACAATTTATAAGACCTTGGTGGGAACAGTTACTTTTGTTTTATTTAAAGAGCACTTAGAAAGCACCCGCTAGGTGCTAGGCATTTACTACTATATGTTAGGGCTTAACAAACATCCACATTCATTCCTCATAATTACACCATTACATAAGACATGGTCCTTTTCTCCATTTTGCAAACAAGAAAGCAAAGGCACAGAGAGGTTGTAAAATTAGCCTGAGGTCACACAGCTCACAAATGCCAGTGTTGGGATTCAAACCTGGGTCTGGTCTGGAACCGTACTTTTAACCCCTCTCCTGTGCAGCCCCTCTGCAATATGAGGGACAGGGGCATCTTCCTGTATATATTTTAAGGGCAAAGGTAATTCCTATTAAAAACATCTGGAACACTTCTTCTGGGGGAAGGGAGGCACTGAACAGTTACTACAGGTTAGGGAATCTGTTCTTTGCAGAAATCTTCTGAGGTCGCCGCAGCATATTACTGTCTGGCCAGGATACTAGATACGTATCTCTCAGTAGATGAGATGACATCCCAAGATCCATTTTTCTTCTCCTGGAGTCTGCTTTTCTATTCATATTCCAAAGCCAGCCTTAGCAGATTCTGGAATCCGTTGTTCGGTTTTTAAAAAGATTTCAAACTTCCACTTAAATCTTCCAGCTTTACATCATGTTTCTTTTATTCATTCTTTTGAGGTTTCTGAGGGATTGTCGATACTTGACTCTGCGTTGACAAAGCTCTCCTTGGATATCAGATTAGATAAAATGACAAATTGTACTTAAGGCTCCACGGAAGTTAAAAGCCCGGGAGTTTTGGTGGAAAACTTTCTCAAACACAGTTAAATCTCATAGCTGGCAAATAATGGGGGGAAGGAGGACTGGGTTTGCCTGTAAAATAATCCAATTCACTAATGTCGTTGCTGGGATTACCGAAACCCAGCAACAGGAGGATGGTCCACATTCCCCTCCCCCTCCACCCCTCATTAAGGCTCTGCAGCCAGCAGAAGTCCCCTCAGTCATGGGAAGGAAACATGTCATTCTAAATGGACAACATCTAGATTATGACCAGGGATGAAATTTCTATACTTCGTAGATTCTAAAATGTATGTAATTGCCGTTGGCCAGGTGGCGTTCATAATGTAGTTGTCACCGTCTGCTCAACACGTATAGACTGGGTGTCAGTGGCTTGGAAGGAAACCCTGGAGACAGTAATCGATTCTCTTAAGCAAAATGTTCATTGGCACGAGTGAGGGGCATAGGACATGCAGGCAACAACCTAAACGAGATATTACGCCAAACACCTTGAAGATATCAAAAGTAAAGATGTTTTAGGAATAGCCTATCATATTTGTTTCAACTATATTTTGCTTTCCATGTATAATAAAGGTGAATCTAAATGAGTCTAAGATAAATCTTTCAATAGATAAAAAGTAAAAGTTCTGAGCGATAAGAAAGCAGGGCATCGGTCTGATTGGCTCTGGTTTTCTTGAGTCTTAACCACACATAAAATAGTGGTTTGACTTCCACCAGCGGCACCTCAAGTTCAACAAAAGATTGTAATTCCACAAAAGAGCATGGCACACTGCTTATGAACTCTAGTTGTTGCAGCAGATAACCAGGCACAAGTGTTGAGCTTCACAACGTATTGTTTTGGTTGATTTTCTCAGGGCCCGAAAGGCTCACGGAGAAAATGCAGGTGCCTATTTCATAGGAATGACGACTGAGAGAAATTCGTGGGAGACAGCCGAGAGCGCACAGCATTTAATGGGTGGATTTGATCTTTCGATCTTCAGCTGATTTGGTGAGGCCTCAGAACATCCTATGTTTTTGCCTCTTCCCTTGGAAGCAGGAGGTCAGAGAGAATTCTGGTTGGTTGTTTATTTGTGGGGATTTTTTCCATGTCTCAAGACCATGTTATTGGCCGAAGAAGAGTGAAATTCACCAATAAAAACTTACCATCACATTGAACATATATGGGCAGTGCAACCTCCTCTGGCTGATCTGAATCACAGCCACTGAGGGCTCGGCAAGGTCACCTGGAAGTGGGGGAAAGGGCAGTGAGCTTATCAGGGTCAAATACTAACCAATGGGAAGCAAGAGACAGGAGAAGTCAGACAGATACTCTCCACCCCACCCCCTTTTCCAGCTTGTTTTGGTTCTTCCTTGGAGCCTTTCTGGAAAAGCCCAGTGTTTCAAGCAAATGCACTCACCGAGGGACCTGCTGTACGGCACATGGGAAGTGGGGGCCGGTCCGGGCACCCATCTCTTCAAATGCTTTGCATCACTTCCTTTACTATCACCGTCACCACAGAGGACTTGCACCACCCAATTAAACATCAACTCCTTGATATTGAGTAAAGCATTCAATCCTTGCTTTGCCTTTCCAGAGAAGTCAGCATATTCCCATGGCCCACCTGTTGGTTGTGATGTAGACTTCATGTGGAGCTTCGGAAATGCTGGTCTCAGGTGTTTCCAACACAGGCAATGCTGCTCGGTCCAGTGCAGATGGAACTGCGGAGCCGGCGTCCCAGATTCAAGCACGGGCTCTCATCCTTTCGAGCAGTGGGACCCTTAGCCTCCCTCATCGGCCTAATGGAAATAGCATATCGCTTGCCTTCCTTATCTTCAACCACCACCGTCAGGGTCAGGCGAGAGCGGTCTGAGGAAGTAGCGGGTGAGCCATCTAGTAGCGTGCCAATGATAACCAGCCCCGGCGAACACGAGTCCGGTCCAGTGCAATCCGTCGCCTTTCTCTGCAACACAGCAGGTGCCTCTGTGAGAAAATTCGCTCGGCGTGTTGGACTCTTCTAGAAGGGCCCCAAGGAAGAACCACAGAACGATGAAAAACGACAGAACTTGCCTGCCTGACTTGCCTGTCTCCGGCTTGCCGTTGGTCTTGTCATGTAAAAGAAGCCAGAGGTGGAGGAGCCCTCCGTTAATCCTGAGGTTGGAGCGTGTCAGAGGAGCCTCTCCGGTGGACTCACGGACAGCGCCATCCAGTGCGGCCTCCGGGAAAGCACAGAGGATGAAAGTGTCCACCTGCTTCGTAGGGATGTTTATCATTTAAATAAAACTGAAGAACGGAAAGATACAGAAAATCACAAAGGATAATATACCAGCTACCAATGTACCTACCTTGTTTGCTATACATATATATTCTTTAAGTAAAATATTACAGGTAAATGTGAAATAGTTTATGTTTTCTTCCCCATTCCTTCGAGATAACCATTCTCATGACTTCTGAGTGTATGTAACTCATGCGTCCTATCTGTCCTACATATACATACAACGTATAGAGTGGGTATACCATATATACAATAATAGGTGCATAGTACCCATATATGCACACATACACACACACCAACATAGTATGTATATGTGTATATATAGTGTGTGCATACATGTGTATGCATGTGTGTGTGTGCATGCAAAAAATTCAAATACTCAATGCTCCACAAAGAGGACCCGTTACATACATCAGAGGCATAAAATACTGCGCAGCAATTTCCTTAAGACGGAGACGGAACTCCATTGTCATCAAAAGTTGTGTGAAATTGACTATCAGATGAACCAAAGCAAGTGAGTGACTGAGCAGCGTGGGCCACCCGATGTCACTTGTACGGCAGCCCTCTAAAGGCACAAAGAAACCATTAGGAGTTTGAGACGGGAAAGTAGACACAAAGAGAGATTCTATTTTTCTCTTTATATCAGTCAGTTCAGAAACAACCTAGACTGGATTACTCTTACAATTAAAAGTTACTGACAAGAGGGAAGGTGTGCAGTGGGGATTCTCCCAGTCAGGGCAACAAGGGAGGCTCCGGGGCCAAGGAGGGAAGAAAAGCTGTGGAGTGACTGGGGGTGGTGCAGTTTTGGGGATCAGGAGGTGGGTATCTGGGTCCTGCTTCTGCCATCGAATGCCAGACATCCTTGGACAAAGCAAGGCCCTCCACCTGGCAGGGAGCTTCCTCCCCATCCATCTGTTACCTTCCCCTCCTGACCGTTCCTCTTCTCCTACCACGGCTCAGTGACCCTTGTCCACAGCACACTCTCCTCTCTTTGCGCCTGTTCTCCAGCCTGGATGCCATTGGCCAACCGATGTGCCTGACCAGCCTCCGCTATCAGCCCCCACAGACAGTTGGGGGACCCCCCTCTGTGCCCCTGGAGCACCTGCTGCACTCGGCTCCCTTCCAGGGGCACTGTCTGGGCGTGGTGTGCTCCCCCACTGACTCCTCAGCTCCCGGGGGCCAGTGGCTATGGCTGATTGATCTTTGTACGTGGCCTCGGGTACACTGTTAGTAAAAGTACATTTTAGCTAAATATTTATACTGTGTCCCAGCCTCCTTCTCTATAATGAGGCAGCTGAATTATATTTAGTTCAACTCAGCAAGTATGTACCAACACCTTTAGTAGTCCAGGCACCTTGCTTGGTTCTAGAAAGAACAGCAAAAATGGGTGCAGCCCTCTAGCGGAAAATAATGATCTCAAGTCCTTAAAAATCGAGCCTTCTGTTTCTCATATCCAGGATTTAAAAGATGCGAGATCAGTTTGGGCTCTGCCCTGATTGCTGAATAATCCTGGGAATACCATTTCCCCACACGGGGAAGTTTCTGGTGGGAACACACTAGACAAAGTACCCTGACCTCTTCAAGGCGTGGAGGAGGGGAGGGCCATTTATTCTGATATTACAACATACCGTTATGGGGTTTAGTGCTCTCCAATCATGCAATCTACATAATTTATCCTTTTAAAATGAGCCATAATCCCCAAAGAGTGCTTCCCCATTGATGTCAAACGTAAGAGGGTCTCTGTTAGGACACGGCAGCATCCCTGCTATACATCAACCTACACAAAACCAATCCATTTCCGAGTCAAGCGTGGCCCTACGAAATCACTAATGGAGCTCGGTGCAGCTTGTCCACGTGAGGGGCAGTCGGCAATCATGCATAATGTAATAGTGTGAGTGCTAAAAGCAGCTCCCACACACTAATTCAATCTTGCTTTAATGGACAGAGAGAACTGATCTTCCGAAGCGACTGCCAGCGAGATTCGAGGGGGCCTCCCAGCAGCCTGAGAGCGAGCTCCAGTGTTAGCTTGTGGTCAGTTCCCCCACTGCAATCAGTGTCTGTGAAAGACCACCCAATGCTGCCACTGGAATTGTCAACAACTTGTGTCGACTTTCAAGGACTACACGATATAGATGTCTCCATGCGTCTGCGTAGATCCCTGGGACAGGAATTTTTCTCTCGGTACCTCTTAGCCCGCAGGCTTCTGCCTCCATCGAGGGAATCTTTTAAACTCTGGAAGATCAGAGAGCTGAGCAGTGCCCACAGCCCCCAGGCCATGCCAGAGAGGCAGTGTCTGAACAAACAGCCGGGAGGGGACGCCTACACAATCAAAGGGACCAGAACCCCGCTGCTGCAGTGGACCTTGCAGGGACCCCCAGAGCCCCTAAACACACACCCCCCACCTGACACGATCAGGGGAGAAGGGCAAACACCAGCGCATGTACACGCACACACACAGACTCCCTCACGTGAGAGTCTCTGTCAGGTGGTCTGACGTCAAATCTCCTTAGTAGATTGCAGAACAGCAAAATCTAGGGACCTCAGCGTGCTTTTAGTTCAAGCCACAGATTTTGTTTCAAATACATATGGCTAATTGTCTCTGGACTTTACAAGCCAACCTACGGAGAAAGCATAGAAAACACAGCTTTGGTGGGTAGACAGAATACACAACATGTAGGTTAGGAGGTGGGATTGGAAGTGGGAGGAAGAGATGGAGGGGGTGTTGAGGAGTGATTATTGTGATTCAGAAATCAAAGGAAAATTGATGAAATAAGAAATAGAGATTAACAATGTTACTTAGAGCTAGAGAAGCTACTAATACATATAATAACATAAATTGCAAACAGGAGAAGTCCATATGGGTGAGCTTAATTCTCATCTTCCATATTTGGGAGTTAATAGCTGTCAACCGAATGATTAAGTTGAGAAACAGAGCTGTGGAAGTAGTCACCAAAAGAACAAAACCCCAAAACATTCAATAGATTCTGTCTCTATGTTGTAGGACCAGAATGGTCAGGGGTGTTTTTCTTGTGCTTCTATATTATTTAGTTTGTTACAATGCATAAAAGCGTAATTTGATTTTAACAAATTTGAGTCGGTGCTTCTGGGAAGCTGAGTGGGAACAGGGAGCGGCCGGACAAGGCAACGATGAGTTTTCTTCAAAGCAGCTAGACGACGGTTTGTATAAAAACCTGAGTGCGTTTGGTGTGATGCACTATTATTTCCACACGCAATGTAAAAAATCATGAAAATGTATACTATAAACTGTTAACAGTGAATACCTCTACGGCAATAGTGTCCAGCATACTGTTTATGGGAACAGAAACAATCTATTTCTGCACTGTTCAACACGGTAGCCACTAGCCACAGGGGGCCTGGAGATGTCACTAGTGCAATGGAGGAGCTGGATTTTTACCTTTATTTTCATTCATTTAAATTTAAGTATCAACATATAGCCAGTGGGCACCATATTGGACAGCCCAGCCAGAGAATCACAGGGAGGTGTGAAGGACTTTCTTTTTAGTACTTTCGACATGGCTGTATGACTTGAAGTTCTTGAAACGTAGATACGATAGTTTCATAATTTAAAAACCTCATAACTTTTTGACACAAAAGTGAAAAAGCAAGAGAAAGGAAACAATCATCAAGCAACGCTTTGGAAAGTAAACATTCTACGAAATGGGTTAAAGCACTCTGGGCACAACCTCTAAGCAGACAGACACGGGATCCACACACATTCTTTGGGAGGACGTCAGTGGGAACGCCGCAGCGCACGCCCTCGCAGCTTCCCCCGAGACTGCGCGCAGGCAGGTTCCAGCGCCCCGTGCTCTGCTGCATTCGTGACTGCTCCTTGTTCCGCTCTCAAGCTTTCAAAAACGCCTTGATGTCTCTCATCTGCGGCTTCTCCACTCCCATCCTCTCTCTTTTGCTGGTGTACGTGGACACGTAAACTCATGCACATTCTCTTTGTCGTATTTGCTCCAACCCAAAGGGAAGAAATTTGCCAAGAGTTCGTGGCAATATGCTCTAGATCATCCAGTTTCTAATCTCATCCCTTTCTGTCCACCAAGTGGTTCCACCGTCCGGAATCGGGTCATCTCTCAATTACCCGGCAAAACAACTCTGCAACTTTTAGTTTCCCCCCCTGTAAAACTGAAATAGTAATTGAACTGACCTCACAGGATCGTGGGGCAGAGGAAGCGCAGGCCTGTCGCATGGGGAGCACTCGGTGGACAGGAGCAGGGCTGGGAATTCTCGGTCCTGCCTGTAGAAGGCAAGCGAGTTCCGACCTTCTCACTCTTAACGAATCTATCCATCTTCCTCTGTCTCTCTCTCCCTCTCTCCCCTCTCTCTCTTCTCTTCTCCCTCCTCCCCCTCCCCCTCTCTCCCCCCTCTCCCCCATGGCCTGTCAAAACAATTCTGACTTATAAAGTTAGAGGTACAATTACTTTCAAAGAAGTGCCAGACAATACTAAAAAATTGAGAACTATTTTTCAGTTGCTGGGCGGCAGTTTCCAGGGCAAAGTGACTCACGTAAGTAGGAGCGAGCCCATTTCACCGCATGTCTGCTGGTAAGAGCAGGTCCCACGGCTGTAAGACACTGTCACCGCCACACACAGGAGGAGGCCCTGGGAAGAGCCCTCATCCGTGTTCAGACACGAAGGCCATTGCCGAACAGTTTCTCCCTCTTTTTTCTGAAATATTTTTCTTCTTATTATAAAAGTAACACATACATACAGGAAAGAATTAGGAAAATAGGGCTAAAAATAAATTTTAGTTATAATCTTACCACCTAAAACACCCAAGTATCATCTGTTAAAACTCTGATACATAAAAATTTGGCCAAGATTTGCATGTATATGCCAATCAAACAGTTCAAATAAATAGATATAAAGTATAATACACATACAAATATAATTAGACATTATAACATAACTCAAAATTCTAAAAATTTAATCTAGACAATACATAACTTTATAAATAAATAGACTCAATATAGTTCACAAGGATTTAAAACATCACTCTTACTTAACTATACAGGGGTGGGCAAAAGTAGGTTTACAGTTGTAATACAACTAAATAATACAATAATTAATAAATAATAATACGAGAATAAACTGTTTTGTGTGCTCATAACTGTAAACCTGCTTTTGCCCACCCTTGCGTATTACGGATCTTTCTATGTCAGTAGGTGTTTATATATATATGTATATATATATAAAATTTTTAGTTAATATAACATTCTCATACATACTATGGTATCTTCATCAATTGCCCACTGACGGACTTTTAGATGGTTTTCCATTGTCATGGACTGTTTCCTTTTACTATTTAAACTTTTTGTGATGAAAATCTCCATACAGTCATTTCTGTGAAGTCACTGGGCACGGTGAGCACATTTTTGAAGCTTTCCATGTTCACTGCCCAAATCCTCAGAACCAGAGCCAGCTTCCCATCCCTGGAGGTCAGTGGGAGGGCGCTCCCACCCGCTCAGTCCAGCGGCCAGCGGGCATTGTCAATCTTCTTATGTGGCCGATCTGATGGGTGAAACAAGAACATTTGCTTCTCGTTTTAATTTTGACTCATTTTGATACTATTGGGAGTGAATAGCTTTTCATATGTCTAGTGGCCATTCCTATTTCTCCTTTTTCGCTAAAGATGGATGCGTTGTTCTTCCAGGGGAGGCGGGAAGAGGAGGGCTGCACTGGCCTAGGCCCGCCTGCTTCAGCACTGCCTGTCCTCTGAGGCCGGCCGAAAGGGTCCAGGTTCACGAAGCTTTCTCCAGAGCTCCTCAGTCATAATTCAGCTCCTAACATCGCAGGGCTTTTTGTAAAACAACCCTTGTGACTTTAACAGTGTTTTGCCCTCTTGTATAGTTACTTATCTCATCTTTCTTTCCCCCGCCCTTTCCGTTCCTATTCAGTTTGAAATCCCGAAGAGAACGGAATAGTCAGAAGATGACATACCATTTAAATGCATACGTATGGTGTATCTACAAGGATAAATACCAGTGCGTTGACTTATGTGTTAGGCCTATCTCTGCTATGTGCAGTAACAAATTAGCCCTCAGTGTCAGCAACTAAACACAACAGATACATAGTCCTTTCTCACGGAGACGTCCAGCAGGGGACCAGTGGCCCTCCTCCGCCCTGTCACTGTTGTGTCTGGAACACAGTGATTCCAAGGTTGCCTCAGCAGGCAAGGAGAAGAGACTGGGGGAGGCATACGGGCCGTTAAATATCTCGGCTCAGAAATGACATGCACTTCTTCCATTGGCCCCAGAACCAGTGGCATGGGCCCAACGCGGCTGCAAAGGAGCCCAGGGATACTCCGTGAGCATCTCCTGTCTCTGCCGTAATTGCCTTTAATGTTTCACAAGTTTCACAAGCACAGGCTCATGTCTACCTATGATCGAGGTCATTATCATTATCTCAGCCTTTCCAATGGGCAAAAGAAGTCCAGAAAAGTTAAGCAACTTGTCTAACCAAGATCGCTCAGCCAGTAAGTGGGTAAGTGCTCGCTCACCGACGGAAAAGCAATGCTTAGCATCTCTGCACGTAATCTGCACACACTCTCGGATTGAGTGGTAAAGCCCCAAAACCATCCTGTGCATTTTCTAAAAGATCAATCATGATTCTGATTCTATTAGGAAACTTTGCATTCATCTCCTGATAGCGAGGAAAGTGGAAATGGCTGAGAGCAGTAAAAATCCATTTTGCTGTTTAGTACAGTTTGTCAGACTAGAGAAATGGGATTGAATTTCAAAGCCACAGGCAAGCTGGCTGCAATCTGCGGCTGCACAGTTGATGGGTTCCCCCCCTTCTTTATTTACAACTCTTTTGATAAGCCTTCAGCAAGCTACAGAGGTTGTCCTGGCTGTATCGCGTCCGACTGGATCGCAGTGTTTGATGACAGTCTGGATAAGTCTGAGGCAGATGGTTCTTGACGTTTTTCATGGCGTCAGTTACAAACCATGCGAGAAACTCTTTCATCCTTTGTTTATCCTTCACTTAGAAGCCACTATGGTAGATCGTTAAACTTTCATTTTTCACACTGCTGATTAAGGCATTCTACAAGGCAGATGTTATTCCGTACCATTTTTAACAATTTACACTTAGCACCAAAGCCGGCTTTGTACTTGTTCCAGTGGATCAATTCACTTTTTTTAAACTTCAAGGTCACTCTCCGAAATGCTGTGGCTCCCTTAACAATTAAACGTCTCATGGAGCTCTCTGGGTCACGGAAGGCCTGCTCCTATCACGCGTGCGTGTGTTTGCTAACTGACACACGGCAACTCGGGGGTTCGCCCCCTCAACGGGGCAAGAGCATTCTTTAAAAGGCAGTTTTTTAAACAAAGAGACGAGTCTCAAAAAATAAGTAACTAAATAACAGAATCGGAATGTAACCTATCAGAATAGCTTCATTTTTAGGAGAGCAGTTTGAGAATCAAAAATGACAGACAGCCCTGAAGCACATTCCTGGAGCCTCGCAGCTGAGATGCAGAACAAAATGAGTAAGACATATGTTTTATTTTATTTTTTATTATTTCATTTTTTAATTTTTATTTCTTGATTTTTAGAGAGGGAAGGGGAAGAGAGAGAGACATCGATTTGTTGTCCCACTTACTTATGCGTTCATTGGTTACTTCTTATATGTGCCCTGACAGGGGATCGAACCCGTAACCTTGGTGTACCCAGATGATGCTCTAACCAACTGACCTACCCAGCCAGGGCTTTCCCATGTTTTAGTGATTTAGTAAGTTACATACTATTTAGTTCAACCTAAGACAAAGAAGAGTGGACAACAGCACCTTCAGATGGAAAGCAACATTGACAAAGGAGCTCATCGAAGGCAAATCGGGACGATGTTTGATTGTACCTCAGGAAAGCACAGCCTGTCACTTTTTCTGTTCTGGAATAATTTCAAACTGCATCTGCTCTAGAGACAAAAGATTCTATCCTTCCCAGGGAAACAAGTATATGGGAAAGCCGGAAGACAGTTTACACAGCGCTAGCTCCCGTGTATGCCCACCTCACGGGGTCACGGGCCTACCTCTTTCTTCCCCTCCTCCTACATGCAGGTGGAAAGCCAATAATTTGACTTTTCAAAGTATTACTTCCAGGGCTTTGGTGACTCGGGGTAACCGTCATAGGGTAGCCTACTCTCCGATGAACCCCACTTCTTAAATACTGCTGAACCTAACCCAAAATCTGCAGTCTTAGGAAACAAAGGAAAACTGATGCTAATTTGCATATTAATAAGCAAGGGAACCTGCGGAGACCAAATACACTTACAAAAATATTTCACACTCTGTTTTTAGCTAACTTGGGTCTCTGCAAAATAGTATTTTCTTGGGTTATATAATAGTATTTGCCTTTCATTTCCCCAAACCATTCAATAAAGCATGGAGAGGAGGTAGTATAGGGAATCAGGCACGCACAAATAAGGGAGCTGGTTTACGACAGGTTTTGTTACTATTCAGGTACGGGAAGGCCAACAGAGCAGAAGGCAGCTGCCACGGAACAGATCATTTGTTAGGTGCTGGACCAAAGAGGCCTGTCAGTCTAGCCTGGGGAAAGCGGGGATTGGAGGGCAGGTGGACCCACCCGAAGCATGCAAACATTTGGAAAGCTGATTGGTCATTTTGAGAAAGCACCTGGTCCGTGCCACATCCAAGCTAACAGAAACCCAGGGGAACAAAAAAGGTTCTTCTCTTGCTTGTGGGTGGCTTGCTCGTGACCTGTACTTCACCGGTGCACTTGCCTGTTCGTTCTCTCCACGGCCATGTGGCAGCCACATGGCCCAGAGCCTCCAGGAGGGAGTCTCTCTCTGTCTCTCTCACCCTCTCTTTTGCCCACCTGGTGATGCACTCGCAGGTGCATTCATGGGACCTTGTGGCCCTGGCAGCCACGTGGCCCATGGCTGTGCGGCTCCACATGCAACCTCCAGGGGGGAACCTGAAACAAACAGCCGCTGGGAACAAGCTAGCAAAGCTACGTGGATGACCGCTTAACAGCCGCCTGCACACTTCAGAGGCCGTGCTTCAGGACCTCCGGACACTGGCTTTGTCTTGGTTTTGCCGAGGAGATGGGCTCTGAGAAACACACACCTCTATTCTCCCAGATTCCACAGCACCTGAATAAAACATCTTTCCTTTTTCACCAGCAAAAAAAAAAAAAGTTTGTTATACTCACAGATTCCAAAAGAGAGGGCACTCCATGGAGGAGAGACAGACCACATGGCGGGGCATGAGGAAGGCGGTGGGACAGGCAATCGGGAGGCAGAAGGAGGGGGGAAGTGTGGACAAGAGCCTTATTGTGGTTTATAGGTAGAAGTGAGCGAGGCTGGTAAACAGCATTAGGATTGGCTAGTTGAAATCATTTAAACAGGCTCTGGAGTATAGGGTCTGTCCTAGTCATCTGATACCTGGCCCTAGGGTGACTAGGGCAGGAAAATAAGTGGCCTGGAGTGTAACAGCCCAGTAAACGATATGGCTTGGTCTGTGGGCTTTGGATGGGCCAGTTTGCATTTGTGAAGCGCGCTCCCAGAAGTGATTGCCGTCTCCGGGAATTCACTAGCCTTGTGTGCTTAGTCCTTCTGGAGTCCATAAGGCCCCCCACATCAAAGCAGCAAATTACAGACAGTAAAATACCTGGAGTGTAGGTTTCCCGACCTCTCTGCTAGGCTAGGCCATGTGCATTGAGACAAAGGCCTCCAAGGTCCAGGTGGTGACCAGCGGTGACAGAGGGGTGATGCCCGGCAGAGCCAGGAGCAGGAGGAAGCACACACAACAATCAGAAACGGCCAAGAGACTAACTTGGGAGTCGTATCAGTTATCTATTGCTGCAGAGCAAATCATCCCACAACTCAGCGGCTTAGAACAACAAATGTATATTTTCCTATAGATTCGTAGGGTCATGAATCCGGGCACAACTTGGTTGGGGACCTCTGGCTTGGAGTCTCTCCCAAGGCTGCCGTCAGATGTTAGGATGCAGCTGCTGTCAACTGTAGGCTGGGCTGCGGCAGGGTCTGCTTCCCGGCTCACCCAGCGGCGGTTGTTCACCAGAAACTCTGGTTCCTCCCTTTTTTCCTTACTTCCTTCCTTCGTTTGTTCGTTCCTTCCTTCCTTTCTTCTTTCCTTCCTCCCTCCCTCCCTCCCTTCCTTCCTTCCCTTCCTTCCTGTTTATGCTGTTACAGTTGTTCCCCCTGTGCCCACCCCCACGCAGCCAGCTGTTCAGCATCCAGCGCACTCCCCCAGTGCTGGCGCTCCGAGAGAGCCACAGGCAGTGGGAGAGGCTGAGCGAGAGGGAAGCCAGGGTCTTCTGTAATCTAGACTTCGAGGCAGCATCCCATCAGTTCTGCTGTGTTCTAGAGTTGAACATGAGTTGGCAGGTCCAGTTCACACTCCTGGGGGGGCCACACAAGATACCAACCCCAGAAAGTGGGCATCCATGGGGCCATTGTATGCGCTGCCTCTCCAGGAGTGAAGAGAATTTTTTTCAATTTTATTTTTATTTTTGATTTTAGTGAGAGGGGAAGGGAGAGAAAGAGAGGGAAATGCTGATGGGAGAGAGAGGCATCGGCTGGCTGCCTTCCATGCCCGCCCTGACTGGGGACCAAACCTGCTACCCAGGCGTGTGCCCTGACCAGGAATCGAACTGGTGACCTTCTGGTTTGCAGGATGATGCCCAACCCACTGAGCCACACCAGCCAGGGCCAGAGTGAATGGAACTTTTAAAAACAAATAAACGGACAAAAACCCAAACGCCAAACAGGCAAACACAAAACTTCCCCTTTTGAATGACACCATAGCAGAAAACGGTCTGCGTGGCCATGTTTGGATGGCAGTTGCTTCAATGTGACGGGTGCACCTAGGGAGAAATAGTAACTCAGTGTTGTCAGCTAGTGTGAGGCAGGACTAAATGCCAGGCCTGTTAACTTCCAGTTTGTTATCATATAATCTTCTTAAAATGCAACCAAAGTACAAACACAATAAATGGGAGTTCAGACTCTAAAAATTAATAATGTCCTCCGCTAGGGGCTAGTTAACATGTAACAAGATGCTCCAAGCCAACAACAACCTAAATACGCAGATGACAACAGGAAGTGTTGATACTGCTGTGCTTCTAGCTTTCCAGCCTGACAAAGAGTACGCGGACGGATACCACCCGGCGGCGGGGGCGTGTGGAGAAGAGGCATTTTCGTGCCCTGCTGAAGGGAGTCTAAGGGGTCTGAAATTTGGGCAGGCAATCTAGCAAGTCCTATCAAAAGTTAAACTCGTGGAGACCCAGCAATTCCACTGCTGGGAATTTAACCCAAAGAAATCATCAGAAAGCACTTAGAGAAGTACGTGGATAGTTACTGCTATGTTATTAAAGATAGATAATAGATAGATAGATAGATAGATAGATAGATAAAAACCGTGGTGGACAGGTTAGACAAATTACAGATTAGATAAAATACAGGCATACATTAAAACTGGCCGTGTACAGCTGTGTGCACTGACAAGGGACAGCCACTACGACATACTGCTGGAAGAAAACAGCCAGAATACGAAGAAGAATACACAACAGTCCGTGTACAATCCAAAAGATTTATTATCAAACGTTAACTTTGTTTTCTGATAGGATTTCTGGTGACTTCTTTTTGTCTGTCGCTTCTTACGTTTTCTTTAGTAAGTGTGCCTAATTCTGCTAACAAAAACTGAAACACAGAAATTAATTACTTTTCATGCCTTCTTTTTTAGGAATGTGCACGGTCCCTACACAGAGCACGGCAGCTGACCGCATCCAACTTGGAGAGGAAAGGCGGACACAGCAAAGCCCCACCCCCGGGCACTCAGCAGTGTGGAGACGATGTCTGCGGTGAATGAAGGGCCGGGGCTTCCAGGGGAAGCGTTCTCTTGGCCAGAGGGAGAGCAATGTCACCGTCAGTACCCGACCTAAGACACTTCATGTAGTTCGACCACCGCTGAAAAGCTTTCCCCACTCGGAACACAAGCTTGAGTCCATTAGAAGAGCACGTTTTCCAATCATAACTTGTCGCTTAGATATTGTAAAAAGTAGTTCGTGAAACCTGCGCACTTGACTTTACAGCCCTCGTGTTAACTGTCTGGATCTTTCCTATCCCAGACTGGACTACAAAATGAGCTTCTTCCTTCACCCTGAACCCCAGCCAAGAAGACATCTGTACCCTCAGCCCTTCCAATACCTTCCATCTGCTATTTCCCAAAGCCCAGAGCAATATGGAATTTACATTGTTGGCTTTTGTATATAGACCTTTAGTCCTGTTTTTTTATTTAACTTTTTTTCTTAATTGTAACTAGAGTCACAATTCTTCTAAGGAAATCCCAGCACTTGAGCGTCTCCATTTGGGCAATAATAATTGGAAACCAGGTTGGGACTACCGCTTTAAGGCCCACAGATATCAAAACTTATCTCCTCAACAAAGGCCTGTGATAGGAGCTTGCCATCTGAAGGTGCTCCAGCCAAGTAATTTCTCACTGCTACGTTAAGCCAGCACCACCTTCCACCTAACAGAATAGAATGGTGCCTTTGGAATGAAGAAGCCATTTCTTTGGCATTCGGCTTGCCACACAGAGAAGACATAGGTCAGGCTGTCCTTTTGACAAATCGGCCTAAAAAACAAATCTTAGAAACAATAAATACATCATATGTCTTCCACAATCGAACAGAAAAATAGCCCTACTCACTGATCTGCTATCTGCTTTGTAAATAGGAAAAAATAGCTTCTTATTTATAGGAAAGGAGGAATCTAACTTATTTTCATGAGATAACTGTCTCTCGTAATTTTTCAAGTTCCCGTGAGACAACTTGATATGGATTAATTAATGTATGTCTGGCTTTTATCACCCAGATGAAAAGACTAGGAACACTAAGATGGCTATAGGAGACATCTTGTGATTTAATTACTCTAAACAATCTTGTGCTTTAGTACACAAAAGATAACAGTTACCAGGCTGCTAAACATCTACTGAGATACAAGTTGAGACAGAGATGAAAGATTTAATTCCAAAGGAAAACTACACTTCAGGACAAACTGCTGTCACGGGGCTTTGAAATGAAAGTTAGGAGACAACATGGGCGGGGGGGGCGGGGGGGCTCGGTTTCTGCGTTTAAAGTCCATCTGCTTGCTCCTTCTCCATCCTCACACTCTGGCCTCCTCCACTCCTCCCCCTGGTGGATTCCCAGAAGCACGTGATAGTCATATCCCACGCTAGCCCTGCTTTTACCTTCGGAAAAGGCCCCGTTTCCATCATTTGATGCACCTCAGAGAAGCTCCTTTCCCGAAAAGTGCATCTCGCTGCGATGGAAGTGTGCAAACCCCACAAATGGCCAAAGTCCACTGGGGGACACAGCCCCATTTTCTCTCCCCGTGTGTGACCCACTGGCCCACCCTGCGTTGGGAGAAGATACCCTGAGGCCATTCAAATCGCTCAGAACTGACGCTCCCAGACTCATGGGGTTAGATGAAGTGAGACAGAAAAAGGGGTGCCAACTGGCTCCACCTTGTCCTAGCTTCTCCCTGCACACAGTCCTTCTGCCCGACCACAGGCCGGACCAACAGTGACCCTGGCTCACCACTAGGCAAAGAGGCAACAGCCTTCCAGAAACTTCTTTGTCAGATCCCTTTTGTGGTCCCACTCTGGCAGCTGGATATGCCAGGCTTCCCAGGTTTCCCTATAAGCGGTCACTGGTCCCCCTGT
Source organism: Desmodus rotundus (assembly GCF_022682495.2). Classification (NCBI taxonomy): domain Eukaryota; kingdom Metazoa; phylum Chordata; class Mammalia; order Chiroptera; family Phyllostomidae; genus Desmodus; species Desmodus rotundus. Next base: position 4,953,026 of record NC_071398.1, read on the forward strand.
GGGCATGCCTTCGGAGAGCCGGTTTGCGACTTTCCTCTAATCTGACAACTTCCCGTTCCAGACCTTACTTCTCCAGCTCCTCCCACATGCTGTAAGATCTCATAAAGTCCATGGCTCATGCTGTTCACAGTGGTTCTGCTTCCTGGTTGAATCTTAAGCTGTTACCTGGGTCCAACAACGGTTAACCCAACCAAGGAGTCCAAGAGGCAGAGGAGGATGGAAATAAATCATTGTCAGAGCTGCTGAGGCCACAGGGAGTGATAAGCCTGGAGAAGTGACCACTGGAGGGAAGACATGACAGCTGGGGCAGCGACAGTTATCCGTTGAGATAGCTGGCTATCCACATTGCACAGAGGAGGAGACTGAGACACAGAAGTCAAGAGCTTGTCCAAGGTCAACTAATTTGCGGAGCCGTAATTTGAATGTTCTGATTCGAAGCCCAGTTTGTTTTAATTGGGTCATAGATGAGACCCGATCTTAGGACTGATGGAAAGATGTTCGAAGTGTAGGTACTGCTTGATGGAAGGCTATGGGATGAAATTGGTACGAATAAGGAATGTCCAATAACCAGAGATAACTGGAACACCAGGTGGTCTTTCTTAGGAGGTCCTCCGTTCTTCATCAAGGGGAGTATTCATGTGTTAAGAGAGACAGAGGATCACTTCATAGCTATCGCAAGTAAGTCCCAGCACGGGGTAGAGACACGGGGTAGAGACCTAAATAATATCTTCCCTTTCCTTTTTTAGAAACAACAGCTCAGTGATACTTCCATTTATTGTACTTCTACCTCATACATGATTGAACACATTTTTTGCTTTACCACTGCCAGCCCCATTGCCAGAAACAATGGTTTACTTTTCCAATCAAGTGATTAAGCTCCTGAAACCCAAGGCCTCCACAAACGTTGCGTCTTCCTACTTTCACGAGACGGTGAGACCTTCTATTCTGATCACCCCTGGTGAAGAGCAGTTCTGTCCCCCCAGTGGTTTCCATTTGCCAGTCCAACGTGACAGATGGCTGACGTCGTGGCTACCGCATGCAGGGGTCCTACCAGATGAATAAACAGCTGTTGACTCTTCCACGGGAAGTCCAAGCACGAGGACCCCTCCGTCATGGCCGGCCGGGGAGTCCGGCTTTGGTGCCAGGGCTGCACCCTGCAGAATACGATCTTCCTGAAATCTCAAGGATGTTCTTTGCATCGCGTCCTCAATATTTCTGTAGCCACATACTGAACAGGTGGGCTCTTCGGGTTTTACCTGTCTCTGAGGTTTTCGACAGAGTCCGAAACGCAAGTTTCTGTAAGTTCACGTTGCTTCTCACTCTAAGCTCCGACGACTTTCCAGAGACAGGAAGAGGTTTTCCACTTTATTCCGACCACCATGTGTTTCTGAAACTGTAGTTTTTTATTTTTTTTTCTAATGTCTAGTCTTGAAGATGCTAGATCCCTGAGGGAGAGAGCAAAGATATTTTCTGGTTTCTGGTTTAGAAAATAAAAACCTTTCCGTGCCTCAAGGCCAGACATTAGGGGAAAATCAAGATGACTAACAACTCATTAAGTCGGTAAAATAGCACCAACTCCATTTAGAGGGATGGAGAGGTGATTATAGCTGGATGCAGTCTGTACGTTACACCGAAGAAAACAATTTCTTGTCTACCCATAGTATACTTTCTATCTCCTCTTAAAACAAAGCAAAAACAGGCCCGAGGAAACACAAAAGGAAAAAAAAGTACTTCCTCTCTGACAGGGCTTCAAGAGATTTTGAATAAAATTTTGCACAAGGGTCGATCCGCCCAGCCGCAGTGGGTGTGTAGGTCAGGGCGATCTCTCTTTCCTGAGTCACAGTGAAGATCTAACAGAGAGGCAGCTTGGAGAGTAAAACCATTTTAACATTCAGTCCTACATTTCATTTTGGAAACAATCTCTGCGCCTTTAGAGACTCTCCAGAGAGTGGACAGATGGAATTTAAGATGTGTTTGAGATAACGTAAGGGAACTCCTTTCTGCTTTCGAGTTCGCAGATGCCTAACTCAATACGCTGGTTCTTCCTACAGGATAGAAAACCTGGAAACCAAGAATATGAACACAGACATGATAATACAATGAACAATGGGATACGCAAATAAAGAAGGATTTCCGAAGCTGAACACATCATAGATATTGTTCCCCCCTCAGACATTGGTGTCTTTTCCTTCCCTCATCCTTCAACATGCCGCTCCAGTTTTCCATTTCACGTCTTAGGGTAACTGCCATCTCTGATCGCCCTATTTAATTTGGGTGTTGTTTCATTATTCTCTATCAGGACACCATGTTTGCTTTTGTCCCTAGCATTTATTACAGCTTTAAATTTTAGATTCACTCCTTTGGTTGATTAGATATTTTCTGCCTTCTCTTTATAATGTTATCTTCAAGAAGGCAAGAATGATATGTTACCTGAAGTTTCACAGTGTTTGGGATTCGGTAAGCATTCACTGAAGGACGGATGGATGGATGGATGGATGGATGGAATGGATGATGAACAAAGGAGAATAAGCTTCATGGGGGTATTTTATGATGTTGGTCTTAAAGGTTGAGCAAGATTTGGTAACTGAAGACAGTAAGGCCTGGGAGGAATGCATTCTAAACACAGCGCACAGACGGAAAGAATGGCACATACGTGCAGGGAAGTAGGTCAGAATGGCACATACGTGCAGGGAAGTAGGTCAGAATGGCACATACGTGCAGGGAAGTAGGTCAGAATGGCACATACATGTAGGGGAGTAGGTCAGAATGGCACATACGTGTAGGGAAGTAGGTCAGAATGGCACATACATGTAGGGGAGTGGGTCAGAATGGCACATACGTGTAGGGAAGTAGGTCAGAATGGCACATGCGTGCAGGGAAGTAGGTCAGAATGGCACATACGTGTAGGGAAGTAGGTCAGAATGGCACATGTGTGCAGGGAAGTAGGTCAGAATGGCACATACATGTAGGGAAGTAGGTCAGAATGGCACATACATGTAGGGAAGTAGGTCAGAAAGGCACGTACATAAGTAGGTCAGAATGGCACATACGTGTAGGGAAGTAGGTCAGAATGGCACATGTGTGCAGGGAAGTAGGTCAGAATGGCACATACGTGCAGGGAAGTAGGTCAGAATGGCACATACGTGCAGGGAAGCAGGTCAGCAGCCCTACAAAAACAGTGATTCCTACATGACGTGACTAGAGTCACTTCCCCAATCCGCCACCACTGTGGTCCCAATGGGCTGGACATGCAGTAGAGCGGAAAAGGAAACAGCCAATTTGTCCTTCATTAGTGATTTCATTTGTCAATTATCATATTTTGCAATTCTTTTAAGCTCCACAAATAATGCAGGGATACCTTTTGGCAGCAAAAACTGATTCAAAACTTTTATAATTGTATAAGGCTGAACATGAAATCCTTTATTGCACTCTGCTTGTGTTCTTTTTTCCCTCCCCAGACTTGAACACCTAGCCACTAGGAGAGTACACACACTCACCTCCCACACACGCATTCACACACATACATGTAATTCACGTAAAGCAATGACACATCCGTGGCGGGCAGGAAGAAGCTCGAGAGTCACAGCTAAGCATGCGAAGGTTCCCACTCTGTTCCCCGTGGGAACACGCCACAGGGTCTGGGCTGTGTTCTTCCCCACTCAGAAAGCACAGCTTCCTGCCTGAAGCTCAGAGGCCCTCTGCTTTCCTAGACACAGGCAGAAAATGGGATTTAAGAACAGTACACTTTGCAGGAGATGCTGTGGAACTGTATTTACGGCATCTGTTCACGAGAGGCTTTCGAGTCCCATAAAGTTCTCTCATTCCTATCAGCTTCAGGAGCTGACTCTTCCCAAGCCTCCAGCCCTGCCTCATTTGAAGGCACTTGCCTCATTTGAAACTTTATAGACTGCCCCACGCAGGCAAAAAGAACTTCCTTGTTTCTTCTGCACCCCGTGCTCATGAGGCTACTCCCCAACATGTTCCTTTACCTGCAATAACCTCACCTTTCCCCAGTGCTTTGGCCCAGCCGAGAGATTGCTTGCTGTCTTGGAGGAGAAATGGGAGGGGCTGCTGAGAACAGCCCCCCAGTGATGGGAGAAGTTCTCGTGAGTTCTCTAAACGTTGCGCGTGCCCCACTCTCTACATATCAGCTGCCCAGAACAGACACAATTTAAGGCTTCAGACACAAACCCAAGCTCTTCTAATAGAACAAATATTTCAGTTGATTTAGTCCAAGATACTGAAAAGACCTGCAGAGCCTCAGGGTCCCTGGCTCCCCGGGGATGCTGCTGGGCTTCAGCAGTACAGACGCTGCCCCTTCCTAACGCAGCAGCTGCCGCAGCAACACCAGCTCCCTGCTCTCCTGTCTTCTGGAATCACCACTGGATTTGATCCAAAGGAGGCTTAGGTGGGGCTCGCCACCTGGGGCTCCTAACCATGAGAAGCCATAGCAAAATAGGGCTGTGGAATAACCATGAAGGCCAAGAAAAATATGTATGAACTTTACCAGTTGTTCCCTTATTACCGGGGGCCTACAATGTGCCAGGCACTGTTTCAGGGGCTGGGGATACGCCCGTGAACGAGACAAAGTCCTAGCTTTGTGGTGCAGTTGTTGTAGTGAATGAAAGAGACAACAGATGTGTAGGTAAGACACAGATGTCACACGCCAATGACTGCTATGGATGAAATTACCCGGAGTACTGGGAGCTCTGGGGTGGGGGAGGTACATTTTGAACAAGGTGGAGAGGGAGCGATTTGCTGAGAAATGGTGTTTTAGCAAAGACAAGAAGGAGGTGAAGGAAGGAGCCGTGTAGATTCGGGAGGCAGGACTCTCCCAGGCAGTGGCCTTGTGTGGGCAGACCAGTGTGGCTAGTGTTGCCAGGAACCTCAGTTTCCTCTTCTCTTCCCTCCATTGTACAGTCTCACTGTCACCACGCCAGTCCTTCTAACAGTTAGTCCCGATTCCCTCAAGTCCCCACATCGTCCATGACTCTCAGGCGCTTACCTGAGTCAGAAAGCTTCACCTGGCATCTCACTCGTGGGTAAGGCGATCCTGTAAGTTATCGCCCGTGCCAGAACACTTCTATCTGGGGCAAATACTAAGATGAACGGGGTCCCTGAACGACAGGAGTAAGTCAGAATGTCCCAGGAAAACTGAGACGTAAGAACCCCCCTTCTTGGATTAGACACATCTTAACTCCGGGAGACTTGAGCACTCATCACTCACTAAGAATGCCCCGGACTTGATCGCCTCCCTCCTTGCACGTGACTTCCCACCCGCAGAGAGTATTCCGCACCGTATCGCTGCCTTTTCCAATGCTGCCAACCTTCCGGGTCCAGCAAAGGACCTCCTGACTCAAGAAGTCTTTGCTGACACCTTTCCAGTGGAAGGGCGGAAACTTATAGCTCCCCCTTCCCTCCCACTGAACACTATAATCTTTTGATGGAAGTTAGCCTCAACGCACATCCAAAGATGTGAAGGACTTGAGGGAGTTCCCAGGAGCCATTCCAGGCGCAGCCGCCCGTGTAATAGGTGTGTGAGAAGAGAACAGGCATCCAAAACTAAGTGAAATGCTTCCAAAGAACTCAACAGCTGATGAGAGGACTTAAAAACGGCTATCTAATTAGGCTGCAAAACTATAAAAGGGGTCGGCACTCAATTCCATTCTTCGTGGAAGTCTTCTTGACTTACATCAAGCTTTTATTCCTCTTTAAAGAAGTGAAGTAGAAATATAGCCAATATATTGTGGGTATGCTAAAATGCAAGAAAGGCAACATGAAACTTCAATTAGGGAATTCATGCCCTTAAAAAAAAAAGGCGGGGGGGTGGGAGGTGGGAGGAGACTTTGGCCCTGGAGAAAAAAAGCTGTAAATGTAGTTTACATGTTCATGGAGGGTGAGATGGGTGTGTTATGTAAAAATAACGAGTTTAAGGTACCTAAGGTATCAAATGTTTTATGATCCCTAGAATTAATTAACTTTTCAATTATCTGAAAGACCTACAAGTTCCAGTTACAGCTGATTAAAGGGTAAAATCAGTGGTTTTGTTCTTTCACCGAGGTGCCTAGAATGCTGCCTTCATGTACTATGTCTTCCATTAACTAGTGCTTTTTTTAAAATATTTTTTTATTTATTTATTTTTTTAGAGAGGGGAAGGGAGAGAGAAAGAAAGGAAGAGAAACGTCAATGTGTGGTTGCCTCTTGCACACCCCCTACTGGGGACCTGGCCTGCAACCCAGGCATGTGCCCTGATTGGGGATCGAGCCAGCGACCCTTTGGTTCACAGGTTGGCACTCAACAACTGAGCCACACCAGCCAGGGACATTAACTAGCTTTTTCACCCAGAATCTAAATAATTTCTCCAGCTCTAGTTCTATTTGGTAATGAGGGGTCACAATTTGGGGGGGAGAGATGAAATCATTTCAGTACTAGTATCCCTCCTAAATTTCTACAACAAAACTGGTATTACCTAAATTATTCTTGTTTTAACTACTTTTAAAAGCAAGAACCTACCAAGTTCAGGCCCGGGGATTGACATGTTACATGGTTGCATTCCTTCGATCTTGTGGGAACGATCAGCCCCATTTCACGGAGAGAGACTCTGATCAGTGCGCGTGTTCTTCAGTGTAGAATTACTTCGCACACGGTCTGAAATAGTTATGTCCCCGTTCTGACTGCTGCGTGAAAGTTACACCGTGACTTAGCACCTTAGAACAGCCATGTTCATGTTTACCCATCTCGTGGACCAAGGTCCAGGCAGGCCCTGGAGGGAAGGGTTTGTCTCTGCTCCCAGTGTCTGAGGCCTCCGCTAGAAGTTCTCGGTGACTGAGGATGACCTGACGGCTGGATTCTCCATCAGGTAGCTCCAGGTGGAAGCATCTTCATGCAGGGCTGGCAGCTGATGGTGGCTACTAGCTGGTCCACAGGTGGAGCTGTTGGCCACAGCCCCAGCTTCCGGCAGCCTGGGCTTCCCCGCAATAGGGTGGCCTCAGAGTGGTCCTGCTGCTTCAATGGCAGTGCTAGGCTTCGAAGGCAGGCGTCTCCACACACTGCAGATAAAAGCTGCATGGCCTTCAATTCCCTACATGGGGAAGTCACAGAGCTACTTCTGCCACATTCTATTGGTTTCAGTTGAGTCGTAGGCCCATCTAGATTCACGGGGAGGAAAAAGCAGCAAAAGATGCAGATCCCTTCTTTCAACGGGAGGCGTGTCAAAGATTATTGTGGCCATTACTTTAAACCATCGAAAGACAAAGGTAATAACTTTAAAGCGCCTCTTAGAGCAATCCTGCTTCAGGGATGTATTTTTTACTACTCACAATATTCTAGGTATTATTTTTATTAGAAAAACATTTCAATGAAAAAAGAAATTAGCGCAGATGAAGTACTGAGGAAGGGGTTGTAAACGCAAATGAACACACAGGCCAAGCAGCCAATAAGTTGAATAAAAGGGGCCACGTTTATTCATAGGGAGCTTCCCTTACCAAAGAGATGTGAAGTCTCCTGATTTTTAAACACATTTTGTGGATAAGAAGAATATTATACACAAGCCACCAGTCTGCCATTCCTGTAATTGATAGATAATACTATTTTTATTCAATAAATATCTGGGAAAGTGATTACCATTTGCCTGGGAGTTTTCTAGGGCCCCTCAGTCAATAACAAGCTAATTCCTATTCTTTATGAGGAATGCGTTTTCTCGTATCATAAATAAAATTCCCTGGTTAGAAGAAAATGAATTTACTCCTATCTTGAGCATCGACTTTGTAGAAACAGAAATAACTGCCCATCTGTTCTAAAACTTTACAGAATCATTATTTGTTCCATTAGCACCATCGATGGGCTGCCATCAGTGATTACCCTGTGTACTATGAACACTTTCGCTAATATTGTGTCAAATTTAACTCCCGGAGTTCTGAAGGTTTAGGCAATCAGCGCCTAAACGTTTCACTGCTCCCCTCACACACCTTGCACCTTAATGTTACAACATTTTAAAATGGAAAGGTCCTTTATCTTTTGTAATGAATACGTAATGACCGTGCCCTCTCCTACTGCGTTGTCACCCAAGAGATCTGCAAACCAAGGGGATTGTACAGTACGGGTAATCCTTCCTGAGATTATCAGTCATTCCTTAACGAGCAACCTTCAGGGTTTTCGTTTCCAGCCAAGATGTTGGAACAGGGACCTTTGCTCCTGAAATCACTAAAATGCAGGCAAACTATATAAAACAATGGTTTTCAAGACACTGGGCACCAGTCAACAAAGGACAGTGGTCCTGAGAGAAGGGACAGAAATGGGGGGAGCCCCTCAGTTGCCCCAGCTTGCCCCAGTCCGTGACACAGAAGGGGAAACCCGTGCGGAGCTGGGCAAATTTCCCCACTGTGGATATGAGTATCGGGGCCCACGGGCAGGATGACAGCTGGAGCTGCGGGCAGACTACCAGCGAGGAAAGAGAGACACACGTGAGACTTAGATCTGAGGCGAGTCTCCCTGGAGAATTCAGCATATCAGTGGCAAATATTTGGTATCCAATCAAAAATTACCAGGCATACAAAAAAAAAGGGGGGAGAGGGGAGTAGAATCGACTATGAGGAGAAAAATCAATCCACTGAAATTGACCCAGAACTGACCCAGATGTTAAAATTAACAGAAAGGGACTATAAATTATGATAACTGCATTCTAGATATTTTTTTGAGTAAGAGAGGAAAGACCATGTATATTAAGTGGCAACATGGATAACATTTATTAAAAGGCACCCAAAATGAACTTAGAGAAGGAAGAACTACAATGTGTAAAAGGAAAAGTTCTACATGGCATTACTGGCAGGTTAGAATTTGCAGAAGAAAAGATCAGTACATTTTAATGACATATAAACAGAAACCATCCGACATGAAAAAGAAAAAAAAAAAAAAAGGAAAAAAAGGAACAGAGAATCCGCGAACTGTGGCACAACCTGAAACAGCGTGATGCAGTGTCACTGGACACCTGAAGGACAACCTTCAGTGTCACCTGAAGGACAACAGGGACTGGAAAAAATTTGAAGAAATGATGACTAACATTGTGTCCAATTTAACTAAAACTATAAACCCAAGAATCCAAGAAGCTTTACAAACTCCAAGCATAAGAAACATGAAAAATAATACATCAAGGAACAGCATAATCAAAATGCTTCAAGGCAGAGAAAAGAGACACCCTAACACGAACCAGATGAAACAGACACAATGAGCACAGAGGAAGCAAGGCAAGGATGTGCCAGATTTCCCGCCGAAGCCCTGAAACTCACAACTATCAACCTAGCGTTCCACGCATGGCAAAATATCTTTCAAAAGCGAAGGCAAAGAAAAGACATTTTCAGACAAAAAAAATTAACCAACAACCACGAAAACAACAGTGGAGCAATTTCATACTCCAATCGGCACTACCAGACAGGGTCAGGAAAGCCTTTCAGGGAGCACAAAATGATAACTGGTGGGAACTCAGATCTACACAAAGAAATAATAAATACTGGACATCGTAACTATGCTGATACATATATTTTTCTTATTATTCAAATCTACAGTAGCCCTCCCTTATCTGCAGGGAATATGTCCCGAGACCCCCAGTGGACGCCCGAAACCACAAAGAGTACCAGACCCTATACCTCCTGTTTTCCCCAGTACGTACACACCAACGACAAAGTTTAACTTACCAACTAGGCACAGTAAGAGATTAGCAACAACAACCGATAATAAAACAGAACAACTTCAACGATATACTGTAATAAGGGCTATGTGAAAGTGCTCTCTCTCTCCAGTAATTTTCCTATTTTTCAGTCTGTTTATCCCTGAATCTGTACCACCCCTCCTACTTGCTGTGAATGGCCTGATATGACTAGTTTCCTGAAGTCTTCATACGGGCTCAAGGCTTCTCGCTCAAGACATTGCTGTCCATCAGAACGTATTTTCTGTCTGTCTGTCTTTCCCCACAAATTCAATGCATTTCCCACCATAACTAAGCACTCAGCACTCACGGAGATAGTAACTTTTGCAGGTTGGGATGTGACAGCAAAACCAACACAAACGTCTTTCCCCTTTTATAACTTCACAGGCAGAAAATGTGTTCTTACCGTAGATCTTAGCAACCTCGGGATACAATTCTTTTCTTTCTTTATGAAGTCGAGAACTTCCATCTTTCAGTTAGAGAAAGCACTTTTCGGCTTCGGGTTGGCAGATCCGAATCGCCAGGACCCCTATTCTTGCGCCTGGGAGCCATGATTACGTACGAGGACCGTTACTGGAACAGAAGCGCAGGGCTACCCATCTGATGATGGAGAAGAATACTCAGTGACGACCGCACAGGGAGCATCCACAGCGTGGAGACGCTGGACAAAGGGGTGGTTCCCCTCCAGTGTGGGGCGGAGTGCAACGGCGAAGATTTCAGCGCATCACTCAGAACGGTTCGCAGTTTAACACATAAATTGTTTATCATTGGGATTTTCCATTCAATATTTTCGTACCACGCTGACCGCAGGTAACTGAAGCCATGGAAGGTGAAAATGCAAGTAAGGGGGGCACAACTGTATTTGAAAGATAAATCATTTAAACAAAAAGTAATAATGTTCTGAGGAGGGTGTTGTAACACCTGAAGCAGCAAAATGCACGACAAAAATAGCACAAAGACTGCGGGTGAGAAATGAAACTGTATTGTTGTACGATTTTTGTAGCACGCAGGGAGTGACATAATGTCACACGAGGGCAGACTGAGGTAAGTTACAGATGTATACTAGAGGGTTTAAAAGAGCCTCCATACGGACAAAACAGAGTCCCAACTACTAAGCCACAAAGGGGATAAAATGGATTAACAAATAATGCTCAATCCAAAAAAGGTAGAAAAAGGGGAAAGGGGACAAAGAACAGATGAGATAAACAGAAAATAGCAGAGTGATACATTTAAACTCAACTATATTGATAATCACATTAAATATAAATTATCTAAATACTCCAAATAAACAGTGGATGTTGTCAAATTATATATTTTAAAAAGCAAGGCCCAACTATATGCTATCTATAAGACATCCAATTTAAATACGGAGACGTGTAAGTTAAAAAATTAAAAGTGGAAAATTTTTACTATGTTAACTAAATCAAAAGAATTCTGGAATGGCAATATTAATATCCAACAAGTTATATTTCAGAGCAATGAATGTTACCAGTACAGAAAAGGTCATTTCCTAACAACAGAAAGGATAAATTCATTAAAATAACATAGCAATTCTAAACATTTATAGGCCTACTAACACAGCTTCAAAATACATGAAGCAACATAACTACAAAAAGAAATAAACAAATTTACAATTATATTCATAAATTTTTACATCTCTCTCAACTGCTAATAGAAGGAGCCAACACAAAACCAGTAAGGCACAGAGGACTCACCCAACCGTCAACCAACGTAACTCAAATGACATTTATATAGAACCGCACCAAACGGCAGCAGAATGCACAGGCTTCCCACTGTCACAAAGAACTTTTACCACGCTAGACCATGTTGAAGGCCACAAAACAAGTTAATAAACTTTAAAGGAACTGTCACAACAAGTTCTGAGAATCCAATAGAATTATATTAGAAAGTAATAACACAAAGACATACGGAAAATGCCCAAAACATTTGAAAACTAATATATTTCTAAGTAATCCATGGGTCAAAGAAGAAAAACCAAATGTGTATTAGAAATCATTTTGAAATTAATGAAAATAGAGGCACAATCTATCAATATTTTATGGATGCCACTAAAGTCAGAAGGACATTCAGAGCCCCGAATACCTATATTAGAAAAGAAGAAGAAAGGGCTCAAATCGATGACCTTACATTTCACCGTAAGAAACCAGGAAAAGAATCACAACTATAACCCACATTAGTTTCCATTTATCCACCTGAACTAAGAGGTTAGCCCCCGGGGCCGAGGGCCAGGCTGCCAGGCTTCTGATACTCAGCCCGCAGACAGGGCCTGGCCCACGGGTGCCGAGACACCTGGAACTCCCTCTACAGAGAGGAGTTGCCGAGCGCTTCTGTTTCCTTCAAAACTCAAAGCTCTGGACCTTTCCCTAGCTCTCGGCTTTGCTTCCCGCATTGCCCACCAACGCTCTGGCTTTCCTGCTCCTCAAGACACGTACGCAGGGTGAGGAATGAAGGGAGTCTCTAAACTTCCCAGTTTTGCTCCCAAGATAGCTCTCGGGGAATCTGACCTCCTTAAGCATACGTGGCATCAGGGTGGCATGAACTGAAATTATCCAAAGCAGCCTCATGTTCACAGAAAAACACCAAATAAAGAACATCCACAGAAGAAAAACTTCCTTCGCTTTCCTTGTCTAGGTGTGCATTTCCTCACTAGCAACTGGGTAACACCCACCAGGAGTCAAGACCACCTCCCGACACACCTCAGACGTGTGCGAACACGGTGCATCGTGGGGCGCACAGAATGTGGAAGAACTCTGGGTTCAAACCCCGACCGCACTAGCCCTTTGCTGGATTTGAATGGCCTGAGCTCTCTCTCTCCCTCTCTCTGTGAGATGGAGAGAGAGATCAAATCTAACCCACGTGACGGCTGGGAGGATCAGTGAGACATCCCACGTGAAGGACTTGGCACAGGACCGTGCGTGTGATTACGTGCTCAGTCAATACTAAGTGTCTGAGATCCGTGATTCGGTTAACATCACTGGTGACACCCAGCATCTCTTCGCGTTTTGTATTGAATTCAACATTTTTGAGGATCGGGCACGTAAGAATGTATGACTTTCAACAACAACGCATTACATACGGTTTAGAGTTTACAGGGAAGGAGGAAGAGTGGAGGGGTACTTCCAGTCTTCTGTCTCCCACAGGCAGTCTTCCTGGCTGTTCGGAATAGCCCCTGGACCACTGACATTAGTGGGGTCCTCTGTTTGTGCCCCGGGGGACACACCTCACTGCTCTGCCCTCCCTGCATTTTCTTCTCTTGGGTTCGAGGAGAGGAGGGTCAAAGGTCAGTCACCAATTTAGCGTTTCCTGCAATGAGGTACAGGAGCAGACAGCAGAGGGACAGCGGAGCCAGGGCCAGCTGCAGCGTAGTCAGGGGCTGAGCAGCCCTGCCCTTCTGGGGCTGACCTGCACAGAAGCTCGGTTCCACCTCCGTGCAGGGACAAGGTAGCCTGCCTGAGTGCCCAAAGCTTTCTCATGGCAGGAGAAGAAAGGGGAGCTGTCAGCTTAAACAGCCGAACACAGGAGGTTCAATCAGCAGAGAGCCCCTCATTCAAGTAACATGAGGCCTGGGAGAAAAGGCAAGAGAAGCGCTGGAACCCGGTCAGGTTTTTTTTCTTTTCTTTCTTTCTTTTGCCAAAGCTTCTCCTGGGCATGGGGGCAGGAGGGGGGCAGAAAGGGTTGCATAACACAAAAGAGACTGCTCTGAGCTGATGCCAACTTGGTACCTTAGAATGACTGAGTTGCAGGGGTCGGGGGCTCGCCCCAGATCCCGGGAGAGGAGTGAAAACGACCCTTTCAAAGCCATTTGCTCTGCACACCGTTAGGAATGAGTGCAAAGCACACCGTGAGGAATCAACGACAGGTGGTTTCGGGGGTTTGGGGTTGGGGTTTTTTTTTTGGGGGGGGCTTCATTTGAGAGAAGGGGTAAAAATAAATGATAGAAGTAAAAAAAAAAAATTTAAGAGGTAAAACCAGAGAGTGTGGACACATAGTATGGAGGGGTGGGAACACCCTTCACTTAGCAGCCAGTAGCTGTGTTTGCTAGCAACATGCATCGCCTGGCTGCCCTGGGGGGAGGTTCGAGAAGGAGACAGTAAAACCACAGGACAGGAAACTGGCCTACATAGGAAGGTCAAAGGGTTTAGGGCTGGAGAGCACAGCGGGGGTGAGGTGAGGACGGCATGACCAGAGCCAGGAGTGTACAGCGAAGGACGATCATTGAGAAAGTCGGGCAGATTCAAGAGAGTTCAGTTAGACGAATGGATAAACAAGACATGGCGCAGGTGTGCAGTGGAGGGTTACTCGGCCCTAAAAAGAGAATGAAATCTTGCCTTTTGCAACAACGTGGATGGACCAAGAGTGTATCGTGCTAAGTAAAGGAAGTCAGGCAGAGAACAGCAAATACCATTTGATTTCCAGTATATAAGGAATCTGAAAAACCAAATAAACAAGCAAACAAAACAGAAATAAACTCAGAGATACACAAAACAAACTGATGGTTGTCAGGGGGTGGGTGGAAAAGGTGAAGGGACTAAGAGGTACAGGTTGCCAGACATAAAACAGTCATGGGGATGCAAAGCGCAGCATAGAGAACAGCCAAAAATATTTTAATAGCCATGTGTGGGGTCAGACAGGTACTGGACTTATCGGGATGATCACTCTGTAAGTTCTATAAATGTCTAATCACTTTGTTGTACACCTGAAACTAACATAACGTTGTACAGCAATTGTAACTTTAAAATAATAAACATTTGATGTCGCATGTGTACTTTTAAGCTGTTCACAACTTGGAGCAAAGACTTTTCCCACACATGGCTCCACGCCTGGTGGGATGGGTTTGGTGGAATCAAGGTACCGGGCTGCGTCCCGATCTGGGAGGCAGAGGAAGAGAACAGGAGCCAGATGTAAGGGCTGAAAATGGGGGAGAGTTCACTGGGGGCAGAACCACGTGCCAGAGACCCCCCACACACCCCCTCCCTGCCCCTGCCCCTGCCCCGGTCCTGCCCCAGTCCTGCCCCCCACACACACAAACATGAATCCCCAGTGGAAGGGAGTTTGTGGCAAGTTTTATTTAAATCCAGATGACAAGGTAACTCTCCCTAATCCTTGAGATAGACTAATTGCTAGCACACAAGGCAAACTAGGTCCCCGAGAACTTCCCCAAACAATGTGTTAGACAGAACCTTTCAGTTGCAAGTGGACTTAAGCACAAAAAGAAATGTGTTGACCCAGGACACCCAAACCAGGGACAAAATAGGAGGGGAAGCGGTTTCAGGATTGACCGGACCCAGAAAACCAAGTATCGTGAGGCTCGCCTCTCCCGCTGGTCTATCTGGTGATTTGTTTCATTTTTCCCGCCACAAAGAGCACTGTCCCTGCAGTTCTTAATGTTAACTTCCAGAGGGAGATGATTTGCCTACACCAACAAAACACACTCAGAAGGTGTGGGGAGAACAGGAGATGCTGCGTGTCACCACCAACTGTATTTCTGAGCGCTGATGCCAAGCTCTCTGACCACCGTTGTGGAGAGGTTGGCGGTGCCCCTTAAGAGCCCAGAGAAAGTAATCGTGGAGGCCATTCAGTTTAAGCAAACCTATACTCTTCCGTTTAAAAAAATAGAATGCATCATTGACCAATGCAACAACACGGATACCTCACAAAGACATCACTACTGAGTGAAAGAAAAACCTCAGGACATTGCCTTTATACGTTTCCTTTGATAGGACATTCTGCAAGAGGCAAAAGTACAGGGACGGAGAACTCATCAGCGGATGTCAAGGGTGGGAGGCAGACCTGCCTGCCGAGGGGCAGCCCCGGGGGCTGTTAGAGGGAGCTGGACTCCTGATTAGGGTGGTAGCGACGCGAACCTATGACTGCATTGAAAAGCCATCAACACACACACCGTTAAGCAGCACACAAAGAAAGAAGAAACAGAACAAATGGTACAGGATCAACAATCCCAGACCTCAGAAGATTCGTGGTCGAGCTGACAAGACAAATCTCTGGAGAGCGGTCGGTAAAAAACTACTGATTCTGGTCATCTGTCAAGCGTTTACCCAGTGCCAGGCCCTTCAGGGACACCTTCCTTCTCAAGTCCCCCCGACAGAGTCGTGAGGCAGGTAGAGAAATGGTGTGCAGGCCGAGACTGGCCACCGTGGCCCGCTACCTGGAGTGTGAGAGCCAGGAGGACGGTAGAGCTGCTTCCTTCTCTTTAAGGTCTGTGTCAGAAACCGGAGTTCCAGGAACACAGTGGCGTGCCATTTGTCACCACCGGTGTGTTGCTTATGAAGACGGAAGGGTGTGTTTGAATGTGTATTCCTCATCGCGACGACAAAACCGTCTCAGCAAGAGTTCAAGTGATGGCTCGTAACTGCTCATCATTTGCTGCTGCCAGGTGGTACCCAACACCAAATGGCTCCTGATCTAAACAGCAATTGTTGGCAACTTCTCTCCATACGGAAATGAGGTCATCGTCTAGTCTGAGGAGGTAGACTGGTTCGATCGGAGAGGAAGTCAAGGCGCAGCCAGGACTGCAGAGACTTCCCCATAGAGGAAAAACACTGTCGACGGGCGAGACGCAGGACTACTGATGCTGCTAAGCCCTGGATGCGAACACTTCGTGCAGCATCTACCGCCAGCGATAACTTCCAGCATCATTAAAAACAGGTGTTTTCTCGGACACAGACTCCTCAGGACTGAAGGAGAAGATTTTCAGGTTCCATACCCTTGCTCAGGAATCCCCACCAATGCCTGTTAGTTTACCAAATAAAGAACCAACAACCTTGGCCGGGCCTCACAGCCTTCCCCATCTGGCCTTCTCTGGTCCCCAGCAGCAAACTCAGCCACCCCTTTCCCAAGTTCTCCTTCTTACAGCCTCCGCCACCAGGGGGTGGTGGCTGGGGAAGAACTCACGTTGGCCTCTCTCGGCCAGAGGACCATGCTTAGCCCAACCAAGTGACCATTGAGACAGACACACCGGTAAAGTGGGGTGCAAGTGGAGCAAAAAAAGACAGAGTAATATTTCCAATTAAAATAAAAAGCCCCTGGTGGCCGCCTTCAGGGCTCTCGCCCTCCTCCAAACAGCTTACCGTAAAGGCCAACATTTACTGAATACCATTACATGCTAAGAACTTCACACCATCTATGTTTAACTCCCAGTGAGGCAAGCACTAGTACGCCCATTTAGAAGCTGAGAAAACTGAGGCACACAGAGGGTAGGTAACTTGCCGAAGACAGAGTTAGCAAGGGTTGGCAAAGGCCGTAGGCTCTGACCACAGGGCGATACCGCTGATTTTTGGACTGTGTGCCACCTGATCAGCTCGTTAGTGCCACATGCCCCTACGGGTACCCATCATGTCGCACTCTTCCCCATCGTCCCAGCCAGACGGGGGATGGAAGCCAGGCCTCCTCACTCGCTCTACACCCCACATCTTAGCCTCGGACATGCCCTGCGATCAAGGCCCAGAGTGCCAGGGCCCCAGGTGACATGCAGTCGGCGTGCCTGCCAAGGAAGGAACAGATGGGTCTGTTAAGTGGTGAAATCACGTCCCCGCCGCTGTAATGGCAATAAGCATTCCACATAAAATAATTACTTCCAGTTTGCTTGGCAGGTTGGACAAAGTCCGAGGGAAGGTTAATTTATCTTTCACAGCTTTGAGCTTTCAAGCTGTGGTTTCCCAAGTGAAAAGGGCCGCTCTTCAGTGATTCTCTGCGAGATCCATTTAGTCATGGCAGAATTACCTCCTCGTCGCTGAGTGGCAAAGTCTATCTGGACTCCACTTGCCAGTGAGGGCCCAGAGTGGAGGGGAGTGTTGAAGTCACGTGGAGACTGACGTCTACAGCGAAGGTCGAGGGTACGGTAGGTAGGACACTACAACGGCACGCAAGTCTCGGTGCTGGTGAGCGGTCCCATGTAAAATCTGTGCCATAATTTCCTCACCAAGGAGTGGGTACAATCACGCATGGCCACTCTGTTTAAGGACTATGAGGAACATTACATACGATAAAGATCACTAGCTGGAACTCGGGACGGTTAAGAGGGCTTGGAAACGCCTAGGAAGAGAACCCAGTCACTGGCGGGGCCTCCCACCTATGCTTCGCCTTTCTTCCTCGTCTCTGTTTCCCGAGGCTCTGCCTTCCTCCCTTTGTGCCTATCAGCTAGGGCTCTTGAACTGGGCCAACCTCTGTGTCTTCAATAACCAAACACCTACTCCCACCGAATTTCTAACGTCTAATCTCGATGAGAATTTGGTGTCATCATTATAAGTGTCTGACCCAGTTCAAGAGAAATGTGGTGTGCTAAGGCAATCCCAGGTGGCCAAAGCAAAGACAGTCAAGAATTTCATCCCCAAAATGCATGATATGGGGCCCCAATGAGAGTTCCCACCTCATTCCATCCTGCCTGCTCAGCCTGGGTCAGAAACTGCACCTTCATCTTCGCCAAGAAGACAGTTTCACACTGGGAAGAGAAGCACCTCGTGGCGAGTGTTCTGAGACTCGTCAGCAGTGGAAGACATCTGATACTCTTCGTAACAGAATGCAGAACCAGTCGTAATCACAACAGGAAAAAGAGCAGAACTGTGTGAGTTGATGTGGGAAATGAATCACCTATATTTTGAGGCAACACGTGCTGTTTCAGTTGCCCCAGGAGCCACCCTCCCAGGTTCCCCGAGCTTTCTGTGTGGGACTTCCCCTCCCCCTCACTAAGTGCATGGAGTTAGCTGAATTTAGATTCAGAGTTGACCATCCTTTTATTTCAATACTTGAGAAGTGATTTACCACTTCGTTCTTGCCACTGTGGTTTCAAATGAGAGATCCACTGTCATGGGCATCGTCGCTCTATCATTAATGCCGTTTCCCTGACGCTGCTTTTTATTTTTTTTTTATTCAGTTACAATTGTCTGCATTTTCTCCCCTTCCCTCCACCCCACCCCAGTCAGTCCCACCTCCCTCCCCCACCTCTACCCTCCCCCTTGATTTTGTCCTTGTGTCCTTTATAGTAGCTCCTATAGACCCCTCTCCCCACTATCCCCTCCCCACTCCCCTCTGGCTATTGTTACAATGTTCTTAATTTCAACGTCTCTGGTTATTAAGATGTTTTCTTGTCGTTCGTTTTCAGAAGTTTCATGATGATGTGTCCTGGTGTGCACTTCTTTGTATTTATCCTGTCTGGGGTTGGCTCAGTTTCTTGAATATGTGGGCTTAGGACTTTTCCCCATTACTTCTGTGAATACTTTGAAGGCAGCTTTGGAGTCCTTTCCTTTCGGGATTTCAGTGACAAAGGTCAGCTCTTTTGTTATTGTCCCACAAGCTCCTGAGACTCTGTTAGTCTTTCATTCTGTTTTTCTCTGTTGTTTAAATTGGGTAAATTCTACTGATCTATCCTCACGTTTACTGATCCTCTCCTCTGGCATCTCTGCTCTGGTTTTGAGTCTACCCAGTGAATTCGGTATTTTAGTTATTTTAATTTTTGCTTCCATAACTTCCATTTTCTTCTTTTCATAACTTCTATGTTACTACTTTTTTTTCCAACAGAATTCATAATTGCTTGTTGAAGCAATTTTAAGACAGCTGCCTCAAAATTCTTGTCAGGTGATTCTGATTAATTTTGATGTTATCTTTTCTCATTCAAGTTGTGATTTTCCTGGTTCTTGGTACAATGAGTAATTTTTTTATTGTATCTTGGACATTTTGGATATTATAGTATGAGGCTCTAGATTCCATTAACCTCTTTTTAAAGCAGGAAGCCCTCCTGTTTTGGTGCAGTGTGAAGGCTGAGTGGGTGAGTTTGTTATGCTTCCTGCTGGATCTAGATGACATCACCCCCCACAAGTAGAGAAATGATTCCCACCACCTTGCTGCAGATAAATGAGGTAGAAGTTCAGTTACTTCCTCAACCCACCAACATATTCCTTCATCACCTTGAAGTTAGGTGTAAGCTTGACTTCCAACTGGTATGGTGGGGGTGAGGGGTACAAGGCAGGGACTGACACACCATTTTGACATTTCAGGATATTGGTGGAAATTCAGCTCTTCTGGTTCCTACTGAGGAAGGGTGGATAGAGTTTCCATTAGCCTCACTTCTCACCACCTCATTCCACCTCTTCATGGTAATTTGGGGTGGAAACTCAGAAGAGGGGTGCAGAAACCAGAGTACTGACTAGCTCTTCTTCACACAGCCTCATTCGACCTCCT
Organism: Desmodus rotundus; assembly: GCF_022682495.2. Classification (NCBI taxonomy): domain Eukaryota; kingdom Metazoa; phylum Chordata; class Mammalia; order Chiroptera; family Phyllostomidae; genus Desmodus; species Desmodus rotundus. Next base: position 4,972,938 of record NC_071398.1, read on the forward strand.
TGCTGCAGGTGGGTGTGGAAGTTCAGCTCTCCACTACACCCCACTGACCCCAGGAGTCAGGAAAGTGAGTTGCTATCTCCAACTCACACTGTTTTGCCCAGTCTCAGTGATGCTGGATGGGGGTGGAGACTCAGCTCACCAGCAGACCCGGCCAAACACTGTAATTTGACCACCCACCCTACACCGCCAGTGATTTGTTCAAGAAAGGGCTGAGATCAATTCAAGAGAACTCAGTATTGTGACTTTGTGGAAAGAACTGGGAAATATAGGGGTATCGAGAGATCCTCTTTCTCTTTGTGCTGAGCTTGAAGTTAGTGGGCGTTAGGCCTGGATGTCTCTTCCATGTCTGGGATTCTTGCATCCAAAGCAATTTCCCAAGGGACTGACATCCTCAGAGCTGCACAGAAGAAACACTCTTCATCCACAATGACGTGGGGACTCTCCCTTCCTCCTTTCGCCAACCAGTTTCCTACACCCACTCCAGGGTGACTTGTTACTGGAGTTGCAGAAAATAACATATTTCCCCTATTTTGATTTAATCACCTTACTTATTTAATGAGTATATTTTATGCAATTTTATCTCAGATTGTCTTTAACTTTGTTTTTAAAAGGACCTTCAAAATAAACTGTTAAATGTCAAAAAATACCCCCAGTAGAACCTGGATTAAGAAATAGAAGTGATGACAGCGGTGAATTGCCAGATAACACTGATGTCAATATTGCATTTATGGACTCACATTGGGTTTTTCAAGATAGTTAAATGCAGACAGATTAATGGTACTCTGCACTCACATGTATAGTGCGAACCGTCCCTGCCAAGTTGACGGAACCTCAAGCAAAGAGGAGGCTTTGAAGTAAGTTTATCTGGGGAAAACCATGTTGAAAAAGCCTCTCTTTTTTCTAAACCCAAATTGTCAACATCGTTGAAGAAAAGTGGCCTGGCATTCACCCCTATCTCACTCACCACAATCTAGTCAGACCTTTTCATTCCACTTTGGTAATAGGTTTTAGTGTATCTAAAATGACATTTTCATTTGTATCACCGATCCTTGAGATATCATGGAATTTCTTTTTTCCCTGCACTAACCTCCCATTAATCTATATTGTGGCAGCTGAATTCATCCCATTCCTTCCCCACTCTGTCATGCCTTTATTACCCTAGAGTAGTACTTCTCAATAGGAGGCGAGATTTTTCCCCCTCCCCCAGGGGACGTGTGGCAATGACTAGAAACATTTTTGACTGTCACAACCAGGAGAGGAGTGAGGGGGCGCAGGCCAGTGCTATTGGCCTCTAGTGGAGAGAGGTCAGGGATGCTGCTAAATACCCTACAATGTACAAGATGCTCCCCATCCCCTAAGTGTCTGCTTTAAAATACCAATGGTGATAAAGCTGCAAGCCCTGCAACTCTGAAAAACAAGACTGCACTTCCAAGACACGCTTGGAGCTAGAGTTTCATAGGAGTGCAATTAGAAAGCGGAAGTGAGATCCATGAGGCCACAGCTGGAACATCCTCCTGCAAAGTCATTGGAAGAGGTGTTCAGTTCTTCTGCCAGAGGTGTGATTCTGGTTCGAGTGTCTGATCCCCAGGTTCTAAGTGTCAAGTGTCAGCAACACCACTGTTTCGCTCGAAGGATCCCACGTGTGATTGGATTTCTCCTTTGGCTCCTTTGTTCCTAGCTTTGTAGCATTCAATTTTGTTTCTGTGGCCCTCCTGGAAATTCTTGTAAGTGACTTAATGACCTACAATAAATCCTTCTCTGCTTAACCTAGTTAGAGTGCATTATTTTGTCTGCAATTAAGGGCCTTAAGTAAGACGGTACATTATTATAAGCAATCAATCTTCAAGAAAATGGGAATATGAGATCAATGAGGATCTGGATGCATTTTAAATCAATGCAGATCCAGCTGGCATTAGAAGACAGAACTCTTGCAAAGTTTTTGCAGCCTAAGCGGCTACAGCTATAGACTATTACAAAGCACAAGAAATGAAAAGAGAAGAAGTGGGTCGGCATGGTGGGTTAAAGATGGTCACAAATTCTGTCACTCATCCATCTGTCCCCACCTTCGGTTGAACCGAGGCTGTCCCTGTTATTGATTCAACAACTTAAAATGTAACAGTACTGATCCTGTATAACTTCAGAGGCCAGGCCTTCAGAGGCAACGTCCACCTTTATCTCTTAGAACACTGTCATTGGGAATCTAGCCACCCTGTGGTGGGGACCCCAGCCACTGCCAAAAGATGCTACAGGGAGAGCAACTGGGGTACCTGAACTGACAATCACAGCCAAATCTTCAGCCACGATCCAGCATCGCCTGCCAGCCATTCTCGTCCTCTGTCTTAAATGTCCCAGCCCCGATGGCCCCGACTGTTGTCCCAGCAGTCAGGCAGCCAATCCGCAAACTCGTGAGAGATAACAACTGGCTGTTGCTTTAACCCACTAAGTTTTGGAGTGCTCTGTTATACAGCAATGGGACAACAGCATGGTTTGTTCCTTCTAGTTGTACTGGCCAGCCTAAAAACTAAAGTAACAAGTTCAGGATTTAAATTCTGTACGCAAGGACAAGTCAGAGAGTCAGAGTTTCTAGGCCTGACTTCAAAGAAGATGGCTCTACAAATAAGATGCCAAGTCCGACCCCTTGGGTTGCTCAACATGGATGGAATAAACAGCCTCACTGGACCTCTTGGGCACAAGTCAGAGAACTGACTGGGAAAGAAAAGGATGCTGAGGACAAGAATGGTGACACCTGAGAGGGCCTGAATGACTCCAAGTACCTCTAACCTTCCAGTTATGACCTCCTACTGCCAACAGAAGCAGCCCTCCTTCTCTGTCCAATGAAGCTGGCTCTGCCTGGTAACACAGCCAATACAGGCGTCATCTAAGGCAGTTACCATCACAGGCATGCCAAATACTCCTTTGACTCACAGTACTACCTCCCACAGGCTCCAGACCTAAAAGGAGAGTTAGATCTCCACGTGACCAGTGTCACCAGTTATAGACAGAAACCAGGAGAGAGGGGTCACATGATAAAAACTGCAAGATTTTGCTAAATTATGTCAGCAAAACTTGGGAAACATACATTTAAAGAGCATAGAGTAAAGAGGGCATAACATTTCTGAATGAGGATGAGTTTGGGGATATGAGTTTATTTACCAGAGATTCTAAAACCAGTGGGCTCACTGAAGCCACTGGGAAGGGTTCAAGATTGACAGAAATCTTGACTCAGTGGTGGCCTACCGTAAATCAAGTCAATATTCATGCAATTCCTTGGAATGATGCAGAAGGAAGACCCCTCCAAAGACGAAGGGAAAAAGGAATGTAAAATCGTCATATGCCATTCACACACCCACCTTTGAGGGTTCAAAACACCCCCTCCCTGAAGCACTGAGAAATACACTGACGAGGGCAGTGTAGAATCTTTGAAAGCAATGGTGTGGCTGCACTGTAAGAAAGAAGATGCAAGATGCTGCCACAGAAAACAGCTCTCTGTTTTCAGTGGTGCTGATAGTGGCACAATTGTCAGAGGCAAAGTGAGCATGGGTATGCTAATAGGCAGCATGGCTGGACAAATGACCAGAATGGTCACACAGGGACTGGACACACAGGGAACTCTATCATGGGCTTCTTAAGACAGTTCACTAAGGTCCAACTTGGTCTGCTTCACTGAAACACTCTAGGTCTGGTAAACGGAAGCTTGCCTTGGGTCAACGTGGCAGAGAATCATGGTTCTGGCCCAATTCTGAGAACTGGATCTCAGAACTGACCCAGAATCCCATGGGGGGAAAAAAGGAAAGTGCCCTGGAGGAAGGAGCCAGCAATCACACCACGTGTGTGTACTGCAAATCTTCCTCCTAGTCTCCCCCAAAGGAATATAACGGCCCTTTGCTATTATAACCCTGCAGCGGGAGTCGGGAGACATAGAGACCTTTGTGGCATCGCTGGCCTGAGTTTCTCTGAATTATCACTGTCTCCCAGGACCCCACATCACAACTGCGGACCGAAGCTCAGAGTGGGGCTGAGAGGACAGTTTAAGGCTGTGCCACCTAACACTGGGCTCAGTGGCTACACAAACCCATCTGGGTTATTTCCCCAATTCCTGAGCTCACAGTAGGACCAGATCTCTCAGAACAGCTGCCGAATGAGCGGTTTATGAGAGAAGGTCAAAGGGAAGCTCCTAGAGCTCTCCTGCATACAAACATGGTAAACCAAAAACAACACGAATCCCTACAGGAATGCAAAGATTAATGCTACCAACCAAGCCTTGGAAGGTCAACCCTATCACAATCTTATTTAGTTTGCCTTTTTAATCTGCACCGAAGATAGATGGGTCTTGGAGAATTACAGCGGACTTTTCTAAGTTCAAGTAGGTGTTGACTTCAATTGCAGCTACTATTCCAGATGGAGTCTTCTTCATGGAGCCAATCAATATAATCTCTGGCACCTCGTATGCAGATATTGATCCGTCTAATGCATTTTTCTCCATCCCAATTAGCAGAAGATACCAAAAGTAATTATTAAGTATCCCACAGGCTGCCAATTTAGAGGGAGACCCAGAGCAAAAGAATGCTCTCCAGCTGGTCCGACTAAGCCAGTTGGCTCCGTAAGCCCTCAGATCCAATGATTTTATTTGATTACATTCATTTGATTTGTGCATGATTTGTGTTGTAGGAGGCTTGAGGCAAGAAAAGTTAGGAGGATCACAGTGGCAGCCTTTAGGGGCTGGCAGCAAAGCCATCTCTGTTCAGAGAGAGTATGCTCTTTTTTCCTATTAACAAACAGTCCAGAAGCCTGGACTTGGCTGATGTGAGGGTCTTGGTACTCCAGACGGCAAAATTTTCCTTCACAAAGGACACATTGTTCCACTGAATATGAAGCTGAGACTTCCTATTGGCCACGATATGTTCCCCATAAGAAAATGTTGGCTAAGATGACCGATCCTTACTGTGAGGAGGAGGAAGGGGGTCTTCGTCACATCATGGGACTGAGAAACATTGAGGGGAACCCAAAGGCTCCTACCACTGCCAATCCACTGGTAAAAATTATCGGCAATGGCAGAAACACCAAACTGGTAATGCTACCCAGGCTCGAGCCCCATGGAAATGAATGACCCACTAGATGAGCCCCAAATAGCTGGATGTTGGCCGAGGCCAAGGGAATATGGATTGCGATGCAGACGAAAGAAGTTTAAATGCCAATTACATCTTCATGGCACATTGCAGAAGCTCCCCATTGTTTTTCCATACTCTAGTATCTAGATATGTGTGTAAACTAATACGATTTTTCCCTCATCATTTTATATAGTGCATGCTCATAATGATTACCTCTACAAATTACACTGTAGCTGGCAAATATCAAGACAGGGTTAGGATCACACAAAGAATGTAACATCACTCAGAGATGAATGCAGTGACTGGTAAGGATTTAAACCTTCCTTTGTAGAAGCAGGGTGAGGTTTTTTCATTTGCTTGTTTGATCAAGAGGTAGGTTTCATTATATTAAGCAAAAGCATGTTATTGATGCTCTTACTTTCTGAAGGTTTAAATGGAATAGGAAGAGTGGGTATGGTGTTGAGTAACCAATGGAGTGGAATATGGCAAACTGCAGAACCCACCGCTACTCCTAACTCCAAATTTCTTCACAGTAGAAACTACAAAGCTAAGGACATTTTCCAGAGTCTCCTGAAGCTATGGGTCTGTAAGTAGCCTGCTTCCATCAAGTAGACCCATCTGTATGAAATTAGAAGGTTGAAGAAAAGATCACACAGCTCTTCTGGCAAGTGTGGTATAGGCACCTCTTCCTTCTTGTGAAGGTTTCTCACGCTCACTCCCTACTTCCTAGGTGCTGAGCCCAGGCCGGTGACAGAAGCAGCGTTCCCGCTGACATAACCTTTAGGGAGGGTAGCCTCTCGGGATGCAGCCCCCGAGCTTGCTTCCCCAGATCTCCCAGACCTGAAACCAACTACCATACAGAATACGTTGGAGTGAGCCTGCTGTGTGCAACTAAATCTCTGGTCAACGTCTGCAGAAAGGGAAACACTCAAAGGCAAACTTTTACTTTAAGTTTCTTTTTCTCTGGAAGGGCTTACCTCATCTTCTTTGAATACAGGCATCTTTTGATAATAACTCCCTATAATTTACCCATATTCTGGTAGGCACATATACAGGGTCCGGCAGAAGTAACACCTGTGTGAGTGTGGTTGGTAGGGTAATAATATGGGTGTAACAATTTATAGTTTTAATTTGAACATTTCACCTAAAATGTCATATGGTGTGCTTAAGTGTGATATTGTTATATTACAGAATTACACGCTGATGATTTTGTAATAAAGAAGGGCGTTATTTGTGCCGGACCCTGTATGTGTGACAAATACATATAACGAAGGGTTAAAACCTCTACTATATTAAGAATGTCTTTACGATTCTAAATGTTTACCCTTGGACAAGGGAACACAGCATGGAGAAGAATGAAAAAGCTGGCCGCTCTGCTCGGGAGCCTGTAATTCCCCCAGAGAACACCGGAGAAGAATTCGGAACCCCACAAAAGCCCAGTGGTGAAGAAAAAGTTTCGTTCATTCCAAACAGGAGAACATAACGGGAAAAGTAAAATGAAAATGATGAAGAGCAAAGAAGAGGATGCCGCTCTAAATAACAACGAGCGAAGGCAGGGCTGTGCCATGCAGGCTTGGAGTTCAAGGGCAGGAGTGAATCAGAGCCTGATAAAGTTCACCCTTCACCCGACTTTTCTGTGCCTCCCAAGTTGTCCCCCAGTTTTAACCATGGTGGGGGGCATCTCACCACCCACACAATGAAGAGGCCCAGACCTGCACTCACTGGGCCTTGCACTGCAGACTAAAAAGGTAGAGTGCCTTTGTGGTCCCCACCGCTGGCAAGAAGACCAGCGTCAGCAGAGAGAGGGCCTGCCAGGGCTCCCAGAGCCTGGCCTGCGCCCTGCTGCAGTTGCCGAGCCTCTCGTTTTCTTGCATGGCTCAAGTTGCCATAACAACACGCTGCTCTTAAATATAAAGTTGACCCTACTGGTCCACTCCCAACAGGGCAGTTTAGATTGGCTTCCTGTGTGTATGATGAGTAACTGAGCCGCACCCAAAGGACACTAAATATGGCAGGAACTTAGGAACCAGCCAGGTCAATACGTCGCATGCGCACGCACACACCATTTCTTCCTATGCCCACGGCAGACATCACCAATCAGTCAGAGCACTCTTCCCTTTGGAGCCTGGACATAGCTCCAAAATTCTCCCTCATTTAGTGTCCTAAACACAGATCCAAGCTGGCAGGTGAGATTAACTCAATTTGGCGTCCCTGACCAACCTTTATCTGAGACGATGAAGACAAGGTTCAGAGGGGAAGAGTGGGTTGTCCAAGAACATAGAAGAGCCAGGGAGAAGAGCCAGGCAGCGAGAGGACTAGAAAAGCAAAAGAAATACAACTGATTGAGTGCATTTGTGGCGTGTTAACTGAGGCATGTGCTTGCCGCTTTGCACATGTCATCTCGGGACAGACCCAGGTCTTGTGAGTGGGGGCTGCCAGTTAGTCTACTGACCGGTGTCCTTTATGGGCAACGGCACAGGTAGACAAGAAGAAGTGCCAGGATCATGGCTCCACCTGTGGCCGGGGGACGAGAGACATTCACCAGGTCAGGGATGCAGGGTGATGAAGGCCGCAGTCTTGCTGTCATTACCCCTGTGCTCTAATCAGACACTTTCACTTTAGCATTACGACTTTGGACCCACGCCCAGAAAGCACAGCCCTCTTAAAGGCAGCTGCCGTGCCTTAATAGGTGCTGATCTCAGCCATGTACTTAATGTGTCCAAGAACCAGTTTGCCTGGCACAGGAAAAGCGTGCTTTGGGACCACATCCTGTACCAGGGGAAGCACTGCTCTCCCCACCGCAGCCCGGCACTACCCTCATCACAAAAGGAAAAAGAGCAGCTCAGTGCGACCCGTCCTCCACCAGACGCCCCTTAACCTCCCCATCACCACCATCACCACCACCGCCACTGGGCGGGACCGGAAAAGATCCATCCCTGACAATGACCATGAAAGTTATCTAATTAATATGCACTGTGTTCTTTCAGAATCCCACAGAATGTTATCAGCATTTGCCAAATCCTCTGGGATCTCAGAGAGAAGGGCTTGAGGGGGAAAATTCAACAGTACATTTTATATATAATATATATAAAAATATAAAACAGCATATTATATATTTATATTTATAAATACATTGTGTGTGTGTGTGCATGCGTGTGTGTGTATATATATTCATATAATGTGGCATGAACTTTGAAGTCAGACAGACATGGGTCCTGGCTCTGTCACCAAATTATGTGACCTTGGGCAAGTCACTTAACTTCTCAAAGCCTCAGTTTCTTCTACTACAAAATGTGGATAACAATGAGATAATGAAGGTAAAATATTTATCAGTCTTTGGCACATAGTGAACTTTTAATAGATGTGTAATATTCTTAAATACATTAAGAATAATAAAGTGAGTAGTAACAATTCCTCTTGTAAGTAATACTAATAACCAACAATTACCTCCCCAGCCCCATAATTGCCCTCCCACCTCTCCTAACCCGGGCTCACACTCTCCCAAAGCAGACCCCTCACGGCAGAGCTCTCACGCATTCCACTTCCCAGGGGGAGGCCATCCCTCTCCAGCTACGCAGGAGATTTTTGTCTTCGGGGCCACGGTAAATGTCTCCTTCCGGGGAGCTCACTCTCCCCACTTAGGAGCTGCCCTTCTCAGGACGGTTGGTCTCTGACCTTGTGAACCACGCGCTTCGCCACCGCTCTCAGTGAGCAGTAGCGCTGCGGGCAGATAGCACAAGGCACTGTAACCACAGTCTCATCAGGGACAACTGCGTCTGCGCCGTCACTTCCAGTGTCGCCTGCGGAGCAGTCTGCCTTCATGGTGTCCCTCTGGTCGCACCCTGCGCTCCCTCGGTTGCTCTTCCACCCGCTTTCTTCATCTGTTTACACGACCTTCCACACTTCTCCTCCACTGGAAGAGAAACGCCATTACAGCAGGAAGAGTGTCCGTCCCGTTCACTGCTGAACTCCCAACACACAGAGATTACTCAGCACTCAGTGTTCAATCAATAGTTAGTAGATGAATAAATAATTTTTCCTTCTTCCCCCCAAAAGATCAGCAGCTTCAGGGCGATACTTCCAGAACAGATACTCCTCTTACAGTCACTTTTCTGGGCCTGGGGGAGTACTATGAAAGAGATACATAAAATGGCTGGCAATACATTAACTCAATGGGAAACAATATCAGAGCATGTGTCCATCTTCGCTAGATTATAAGCTCCTTGGGGGCAAAAGTCGTCTCTTTTCTGTCTTCTGTTTCCTGCAGGGCCTAGCGAGCACTGCGAAATGCACGTACATCACAAGAGCTTAGCCACGTCACGTGGAATTGAATAGAAGAGCACCAAGGTCTGCAGAAATGTTCAAACACAGGCAAGAAGCAACAATAAAACTGCCAACTCATACCAGCTTCCTCCGCAGCATTGGCTGGAATCTTCGAAAAGCAGGATCTATAATTAGGCATTTTGTTCTTTTTATATCAGAGGGATGAGAAAGGAACTCTCGCTTTCGGGTGGCTGGGGAAGAAGAAAATAAACCACTGTCTGAAACAGAAATGAAGATGCTTTGGTTCCTCCTGTTTTATCACTAGAACCCTGATTCCACACGCCAGCCTGCATTTCCTCCTTCTTAAATGGGCCCTCTTTTCTGGTCTAGCCCCCGTCACACCTGGCTCCATATAGCTCTTTATGCTGGAAGTCGGGGCTGGTAACAAACGATTAGACACATTCAGTGTCTAGGAGACATCATGTAGCTGCTGTGGCTCATGGCCTTCTTCTCATTGCCTCGTACATTCATGAGGAGGAAGGTGGTGGCCACCTACCATTTATTCAGTGAATATTATGTGGCCAATTATGTACAGTGAATCACATGTGCTATGCCAGGTAGTCCTTGCAAAAATCCTGTGGCTAGACATTATTGCTATTATTATTACTATTTTACTCTTTTATAAAAGCCAAACCAGGGACTGGTGAAAGCTGAACTTGGCCTACAGGCTGGTTGATAATATTGTATTAACATCTATTTCCTAGTACTGATAATGTCCTTTTGAATCTAAGATGCCATCGCTAGGGGATACTGGGGGGAAAGAGTATAAGAAGACTCTGTACTATTTTACAACTTGTATGAGTCTAAAATTATTTCAAAATGTTTTTGTAAATGAAGACGGCCTTTTTGAAATAAAGACTCCTGGGACACAGGGAAGCTGAACAGCTTGCCCAGCTTGCCCAGTTTGTATAAATGTCCATTTAGACCTATGTTTCCTGGCTCCAGGGCCCAGGCCGTACCCACCAAGTACACTGCGTACAGGCCATGCTCCCTGGCTTTCCAGCCACCCACCTTTCAGGTAACACGAGCTCTTTGGCACCATGCTGTCCTTCTCACTTTGGCTACCAGGGAGCTCAGAGGTAAATGGAGCCAGGTAGAGCATCTGCTCACTTTTATTATTGGAATATCTATTTCACTCCTCTTAGGCCAGTTTCTTTCCAGTGTCCACTCACCTTGGTCTTTCTTAGATTCATTTTATTCATTCATTCATTCATTCATTCACTTATTTAGTCTTTTGATCGATCACATAGATCTTCTGGGAAAAACCACGGGTTATAAATAAGGTTAAGGACCTTTCTCCTCAAACTTCTTGGAAACTCTCACCCTAAAGTGTCTGAACACAGAGATCAATCCCTGCCCCCCCGCTGGTGTCCCGCAGCCCAGATGCTGAGCCCACGGCGGGCCACGTGGCTGGAGGCAAATACAAAACAATGGCCTTAGGTGGCAGAGGGGGAGAGGCCTTCCCCATCTTCATTTTATTTTTTTGAAAATTAAACACTTGGCAGGATTTTCCTTGAACTAATTAGCATCCCTTCTTAACATTTTAAATAACTGTTCATGTAGAGTAGTGAATGATTGCTCTGAGATTAGAGCACAGGGAAAATCTTTCTGTTGGGAATAATCTACTTATGCAGCTGTTTGTTTGAAGCAGAGATAAACACAGATTTTTTTTTCCTTCTTGACATGCCAGGCATAGGAAGAGAACAGGGTGATTAATGAAACTGCGTTTCACCAATAAATTTCTAACTTCAGATACAGGCTCAGAGTTGTGGAGTTTGCTGGGGACTTTTCTGTCTTTCTTTCTTTTTTTTAACCCACAGGAAAAAGAAAGCAGCACCATCAAGGTGCTAGAGCCCATTTAAGTCCTTTAAATTGTGAACTATTTTTGGTTCCTAAAATGGTTTAGGTAATTTTTCATTGGCTCTACAGGGAATGCCACTTTGCGCTCTGTTATTTATAATCTGCAGAAATTAATTATGCTGCTAATTAACAGCTTGCAAACAACTTATTGCTCGAGGAATTATTTACTCAGTGATGAAAGCCCAACTTCAGGGGTCTGGGTAGATTCTCTCTGGCAGCTCTTTCATTTCTGGCTTTGGCTTCTGAATTGTTCTGCGTCTAAGGGTCAGTGAAGGTCTGATTGCCGGGGATGACAAGGAGTCGGGATCTCGGGGGCCAGGAACTGGGTCGGCTGCTCCAGGGGCTGGAGGAGAAAGGCAGGAGGGTTGCACAGTCTGCCTCTGCGCATCCTGGTATTGGCAGGGACACTTCTTAGAGGAGTGGTGGCTCTTGTGACAACCACCACAAGGATTCACAGGCCCTCCGGAGAGCCTGGAGACAGTCCCTGCCCTGCGTACTACCGCCCCTAGGTTCACAGCAGACAGAAGTAATAGACCCCAGATTCCACTCGGGCCTCTGAATCACTCACAGTACAGCCCTCTAGGTAGGCGGTACCCAAGGCCATGCTATCTCTGGGTGGGAGGAGGACAGGGCTGGCCAATGAGAGTGGTCTGATTCCTCCAACCCAGGCAAGCAACTCCCCTCTCCTAACCAGGCTGTGAGGCTGGCCAATGGGGTGGAAGAGACCATAGGTATGAAACTTCTTTCTCCCTTGGCAAGAGCTCAGAGGGAAACTCGGGAGACAGCCTAACTGACCTGGTGCTGTGCAGGGGGACACTGAAAACGGGCTACTGGCGAAGACGTGAGGAGCCAGCTCTGAGTCGAAAACCAGGCTGGACGGCCCGGCTCTGCACCGGTGCCTGCCACTCTGACCTCGGTCCCAAGGGGGTCTCTTCCTCTCCTGTCCTTCGACTGGGGGCTGCCAGACGAAGGGGGCACGCTCGGGTCTGCAGCTCCTCCCGGCTCTGACTGCCTAACACGCCACAGCTGCTATGGGGACTGTACACGTGGAGCTCCCCAGGGCCAGGTCTATTTCAGTTTGAAAAATGAAGACACTAAGGGGGCTCGCCAGCCATCCCTGCATCCCAGGGACAGGGCCAGGCTTCAGAATCCAACGGAAGAACAAAGAAGAGAGAGACAGGAGGAAAAGCAGTGCGAAAGCCACCGTGCTGGCCTTTGACGGCGGCCCGCACCAGGCAGAATTTACCCCGGAGTTCCATGGCGGCCGGCCACCTGCAGCTCCAGAGACACTCGGCCCCCAAGCTCCCTTCACCACTTCAGCATCCCTGGAGTCACATCTCCCCTCGTCTTAACTCACCAGCCCACCCTGCACAGCTTCCAGGAGCCAAGGCCCCGCCTCCTGTGGCAAAGGTAGTCCCTGTCTTCAAGCCCCTCTCTGAAAGCTAAGAAACAAGGACCCACATTCACCGGATCAGAAAAGCCCAACCTTGGCCTCTAGTCCCCGGTGCTGAACACTCCCATGCTGGATTGGAGTTCTGCCATGGGCTGGGCCCGTTTCAAGGCATGTTCCCAGTAGAAAAGAGGGAAGCGTCCCATCTCCCAAGTGAGAAGTCTGCCACATTCTATTGGTCAACACAACTCCGGGGCCATCCCAGATCCAAGGGCAGGGCAATCAGACTATCTCTTGACGAGAGAACCGGTGAAGAACTGACGGCTGTCTTTTGTCCACACGCGGACGTAGGACAAACTGCAGTTTAGGGCTGGCTGGGTTTCACACCCTCTTCTGAGATATTCGCTGCACCTGTCATCGAAGTCTCTAAGACGTCCTACAGTAAGAACATTATTTCATTTACCGCTTAAAAAACACATCTTTTGCTTACTTATGTTTGCACATGTTTTGCATGCGCACTAACCCAGAACCCAGGGACCGAGCATTGCTGCACTCAGTTTGCAAAATGACTGCTCTAAATTAAGAACATTTTTGTAGAGCCGCTCAAAGCAGAGTCCAAGTGACGGGTATTTGATGTTCTTTGGGGAGGGAAAAAACGTTCTTCCGTGTAAATCAGAAAAATTAATAAACACTGTGACATAGCCTGCGTGACACAGCCCAGGCCTGAGTCAGGGGAGGGGCGCGGGGCCAGGGAGGGCAGGGATCTGGGTTCCGTCACCTGCTCGGGCCGCCTCGCCCTTCAACACTTCCCTGGTAATTCCACCAGTCTTGGAATGACAAACTCTGGAATTTTAATTTGCAACCAAAAGAAAAACCTACAAGTAAGATGTCACCAACCTATCAGGTTACAACCACGTGGACAATTATTGGAGATGAACCAGTGTGAGTGGCAGGGAAGACTGGGTCTGAACACCACCCAGCAACCAGCAGACAGTGAGTTACAAGGGAAAATAGCTCAGTGCTGATTTCCTAATTATCATGATCTACTATTATGATCCATCACCAGCAGAGCTGTGGGTAAAGCCACCGTAAATTACCATTATTTATATGGCAACAAATCACAAGGAAGTATCATGGATAATCATAATTCACAATCACTTCAGATGGTAACTTTCTGTATACGACCGTCTCGGTATAGTATGAAGGTAGCACGGGAGGAAAAAAAAATGAAGACTTAGCTTCACTAAGCCAGCTTTTGAGCTTTGTAAGGAAGAAGACACATGTTGCTATTTCTTCCCCCGCGATCTCAGATAACACCAAAAGTGGGCGACATCCACCTTTTGGAAGGACACTAGCCACTTTCACGATATCTTGGCTGGATGCCATGTCTTATGAAAAACAGCTAAAAAAAAACAAAAAACAAAAAACCCAAAACCTGGGGGTGCTTATGCTCAAGCCACTGAGGCCCCGATGAACGAAATCCTGGAGGGTCGTCACACAACTGTGCTGCCCCCTGAAGAGTTTGATTCTGCCCCCGGCAGTGCTCCGGTGGAGGACAGACAGCCTCGTGCTTTAGACAAGCTTAAGGCTCCAGATAACGGCTGGGTTAGATAAGCCATTTCCAAATATTTTCTAGCCACCAAATTTCCAGGAGTACTAACAGCGCTCTGCCGGCCATGGCGGAATCCGAAGGAGGCAGAAGGAAACACCTGTGCCGTTTTTCCTGTCCTTTTTAACAACTGTGATAACGTCGTTCGCCATTGATTATTTGCATTCCATTTAATTATTTAAATATTGCATTAAAACATTTATCTTGATTACTGAACTTTTTAGTGCTTTCACGCCCCAGGGGCATGCCTCAGCTCCTCATCCTTGTCCTAACCTACATAATTTTCTCAGTAATCCTATGGGACAGATGCAATTATCCATTTAGAGAGAAAAAGCTGCCGTGAAAACACTTGGCCAGGTCACGTTCTGGACAGTCCGAAAGCTCCCTGAGGGTAAGAACAAGCTACGTAATTCCATCTCTCCTTTACTCACCTCCTACACTGTATCACTGAGTAAAGACGCTGGATCAGACTGAGTTCTAGTCCAAGGCGGAGACCTGAAAGAACAATTACCCATGACACAAAGACTGGCCTTATGTCCAGCCCACGTTCTCAGTCACCATAGAGCAGGAGGAACTCCACAAACTATCTAAAGGAGTCAGCTGCCTTTATGGGGTCCACGAACTCCCCAAAGTTATACGGAAAGTTGTGTGTGTGTGTAAGTCTGTGTGTGACAGTGTGTACGTGTGCTCTGGACAGAGAACCTATAAGTGTCACCAAATTCCCAAAGGGATCCTTGATCCCCAAAAGTTTAGAACCACCGCCTTCTGAGTATTTGAGTAACTTTTGTGTTTTTATTATTATTTTTGTAATGCTCACTCAATATGTTTATTAACTTTACAGACAGAGGAAGGGGGAGAGAGAGAGAAAAAGGCACATCGATGAGAGAGAGAAACACTGATCAGTTACCTCCCGTACGTGCCCCGACCACAGACCACACCTGCAACCTTCTGGGCTGACGCTCTAACCAACTGAGCCACCCAGCCAGGGCCAGAGTGACTTTTAGTGTAAAGTCTGACAGTAAATGGTCCACAATCGATTACCTGCATTTTCATCACAACCAAGAGGTCTCCACGGAAACAGTGTGCAGTTGTCGGAACACGTCCAACTGAAAGCATGCATCGCACTGTCCCCCTCGAGAAGCTTGGTTGGGCATTTTTTCCTTTCTTTTTTAATTTACCTATAAATCACATATTAATTTCACATGTACAATGATGTGATGTGTGTATATACTGTGAAATGAACATCACAGTAAGACTAGTTAACATCCGTTACCACGCACAGTTACACAATTTTTTCCTTGGGATGAGAACTCGTAAGCTCTAGTCTCCAGTGAAGGAATTTTATAGGTCACCTAGTCCCAAATTCCTACCTTAAACTCTAGATACTGACAAAAGGCTCGAGAAGTCGTGATGTGTCCCCTGTCCCACAGCCGGGCCACCACGGGGCTGGGGTCAGGGCTGACGCTCGTCACCTGAGCCCCTTCCTCCACCAAGCGGGCAGCTTCTGTGAGGCCAGTGCACCCACGCCCAGGGCTTGGCTGACCGCCAGCACCTGCCTGTCCTATGAAGGTCCCTGGCTCACAGAAGCTGACATTTCACAGACCTTGGCTCCCACTCACCCGAGATGCAAACCCCAAACCCCCACTTCTCTGCATGTACTTCCTACTAGGAACAAAAGAGGACCCTTGGTGGAGACCTTCTATGCTAAACAAGGGGCTCCCCTCTCATTTTGGGTTTGGAATTAAATACTGTGTAACTGACACCTCTCTCCCAAATCGTATGACCTTTCTCTCCGGGCCTGATTTCTAAAGAATTTCTCTCTGAAGACAAACATATTTCGTGGTGACTATTCTTAAAAAAGAAAGAAGATCTGGCTTCACAGAGGGCCCACGAGGCCTGGTCTCAGAGATGGTAAATTATCTCATTTGGAAATAAAATGGCTTCATAGCATGGTTTTCCAATAATTAAATTAGGGGAACGAATAGAAAAATGGTGCTGAGGATGGCAGGCCTGGAGAGATAAGCTTTAATGGAGTCTCGGGCCTCAAGAAAGAAAAAGATCTAACAAGGTAGAAAAAAGGTATCCAACTAAATGACCAATAAATAATTTTAAGGCGGTGATGAAGGGCCTTCGCACGGTAGCCTGCTACCGGTCAGGTTCACTGAGAGCCAGACACTGCGCTAGGCACCCCGTGGGTCACAGAAAGAGACACGAAACAGCCCTCCAGGACTTTACAATCTAGTTGGGGAGCTAAGCACAGAACACGGCAACCAATCAAAGAGGAATGCCAGACAGTATGTAAACGTGGGGCATGATTTCAGGGAAGACCAGTACCAGAGTGAGTTAAAGCAGCAACGGAGGGGAAGGCCGCTCCTCGACATCCTGGGGCAGTCAGATGTCTCCCTGCATCAGGTTCACTCAAGGCATCTCTGGGGCACATCCAAAGGACGATAGTGGACAAATACGTTAGAAGGCCAAGGACATCCTTCTAGGTGGGACTGTGTCTAGACTCAAACAGGGACAGAAGTATGTTGAATTTCTTTTTCAAATTCTTCCAGATGATGAAGGAACACAGATAGTCAACTGCACGTCTAGAGTAGAGAATTGCCCCCAACATCCTTCCCGCCCCTTCTATGGACTTCAAATGTGCGCTCCTCCCCCAGACAGAAAGTCAGAGGCTGGAAATATTAAAGATGCCATAGGAGGGTTGGGGCTCATGGCATCTGGGGAAGACAGTAAACCAGGAGACAAGAGATGTTGGAGAGAGTGGAGAATTCCAGAGGAGAGAAAGAGCTCATCGGACAGAGGAATTAGGAGGGGTGGTGCTGGCCGAAGGCTGTGGTGGCACGGTCACCTCTAGGCATGCAAACCAGTGGCAGAGTCAGGTGGGCGCGGCGCCGTGCGGCATTTTTTCACTTCTCCCCCCTCCCCTCCCCCATCTCCCCTTGACTCTGTATGATTGGGGTGTTTATCCCCAGAATCAAGAAAAGTACTGTCTGAACTTCTCTTGGTTTTTGTGTCTGTGAGGAGTATGCAGCAAAAAATGATGAAAACACAGTAGCTGAAATTTTTACTGAGTAAAGTACTATACGTGAACTAACTCACTGAATCCTCACGGTGGTCGGCAAAGGAAGGAGGCCAATCACTCCCTCTCCCTCCATCAATGAAAGGGAATTGAGAACACTTTGGTGGGACAGTTGGGGAGGTAGGGGGTTCACTCCTAGAGAAACTTCATCCACAAATGGAGAACAATAAGGTGATTGCTCTTCCTTCCTTCCTTATCTCCTCCCCTAAACATTCCCACCAATACAGAAGAGCTGTAGAAAACCCATGGGCCAAAAATAAGGAGCCTCGTACCAAGTGAAGTCACAATTCAACCCGCTGCTCCACCCCAAGGCAGTGCATTCCCCTGCTGTATGGCAAAAAGGAACCGGCAAGCGCCCTTGACAGGGACATGAAGAGCCTGTAAAAGTTTCCTTTGACACACTCAGGTTTGCCTTCCTCATCGGGGCAAGGGCTGCTGGGGTGCTCACACGCACTCGCCCCCCCCAAACCCAAACTCCCCAATTGGACAGGAGCATCCACCAGCCCCCAGAAATTTTCTCCTACTCCAGCTCTTCTTTCCCAACATCTGAACCCTGCTGAAGCAATCCTTCCGGTTACCTTGCCCACTCAAAAGGGGAGTCCCAGTCACCCCATCTCTCTGACACATCCCGAGACTCCCCACCAACACTGGCACCGCACAGTCACAAATGAGCCCAGTTCAAGTTCCTGACCATTGATCCACCATCAATTTTTTTCCAAGCCCGAGGCGTGCGATTATCTGCAAAGCTGACTTACAAGATAAAATCCCCAGGCCTCTCCCCTCCCCCGCCCCCTCCAACAAGCAGACATTGATTTTACACAGAATGTGCAAGGCTCTGATGGTGTTATTGCAATCAACATGAAAAATACCACCACAGTGCTTATCCCCATGTCTCAGTTGTTTTGCCTCATAGCACAAGTGATTGTTTAAAGAGGCTTGACACTGTTGGAGTCTTTTGTTTTATGGATTTTGCAAAGCACTGCTCTTTGTCTCCTGGGCTGGCAGAGGAGAGAGCTCTTATTTCAAGGCAATGGGCAGTGCTTTTAGAAAATGGGATCCAAGGTGTGGGCTGACTGTGAGATCCTTGGAAGCTCTCACATTTACCCAGAGACAGTTCCACGGGAAAGGTGCACCTGACTGGCCCGTCTGAACCTTTAACTTCCTTCCTCTGGCCGGTTCCCCTGGACATTCTTCCCATCTGTTTTCCATGGTGTTCCGCCATATTTATTTCACAATGAGCTTAAGTAACCAAATGGGTTTGCTCCCTCTCTTTTACCACTCTGCCTCTCTGTTCTCTCCACATCATATCCATGCAGGCAAGAAGCCAGAGGCTCAGGCACCTCCCCTACCACTTTTTTCCTCAGCCTGTAACAGCAGGCACTTGTACTACCCAGTGCACCCACCTATCTCATCAGAATGGTACCCCCCAAAAGGCAGGAATTCGTCAACACTTTCATGGTGCCTACCTATGGCGTATTGCCCAATTTAGTGAGGAGTGTGAATTACATTGAGAATTCGAGTGAGGGTAAGGATTTAATTGGATAATTATAAGATCCTGTTTTTCAAAGGGACTGCTAAATTCTCAAGCAGGTTATCTCAATCCGGCCGTGACTGACATTTTAGGCTAGATAATTCTTGGTTTGGGGGGACTGTCCTGTGCACTGGGAAGGCCTGCATGGAGAGCCTTCCAAACACAGAGACTGAAAGTTTCCACACAGCATGGTTTGAACATAAACATTCTTAACTAAAAGCAGGTCTTGGTGGGTAGTCACAAAGGCCGATCTTTACCTTAAGTGAGTTTACTGTGTTTTTGCATCTAAGATAACATAACTTTGGAATGCCAGAGTAATCTCCTTTCTCTGCACCCCTCAAGGTACGACCACAACCCCCCATCATTGTTATCTTGCACCCTGAATACCATCACTATGTGCTGTAAATATTCATTGTGAACTATCCCGTACCCACCACTGTCAATGAAGCATCTGTCTCTTCGTTTTACTCTCTACCCAATTTCAGAGATTTTCCAGCTTTGATTTCTCCCACCTCCCTGATCTACCACAATGCATTTCATGAACCCCGTCTCTTCCTTTGACTGTCACATATAAAATACGCTGCAAAACTGCCATTTTCTGGACCGTTTTCTCAATCCATTGAGATTTTGCTTCCTGGCAATGGTCGTCAACATGGCCCCAATAGACTCAAAAACTATCTCCAGGTTTGAACGTTTCTCACGAGGATAGCAGAAGGTTTCAAAAATGTCCTCAGATGTATGTTAGCAAATATCCCCTAAGGCGCGAAATCTCCTGGTTGAGAACTACTGCCCTGCGGCACCCATCACAGGCTTATGGACTCAAGCAACCAGTTCAGGAAGAGGCGTAACCTCAGCGCAGAGTGAGCCACAGGATTCAAACTGAGGATCACTTACCCATCATGCCTTTGCCTCCGTCCTTCTCAATTCTTAGCTGGGGCCCCTGTAACAAAAGACAAATAAATTAGCGAGAGAAAAGCATCCACACTTATTTAATATACGCTTTACGTGACTCGGGAGGAAGAGAAAACCTGAAGAAACGGTTCAGCCTGAGTGTTTTTATACTAGGCTGGGGGAAGAGTGGCGGGTCAGGGAAAAACGGGATAGGCCGGCTCCTTAGATCCCTAAGGGCCCCCCAGTCTTTGGAGGTAAGGACGCTCCTGTCTTCCTGCTGCAGAGAGGGCCCCTGTCCCCAGACCTGCTTCAGGAGCAGCTCACTGCACGTTCAGCTCAAAATGGCCCTGTGACGCTCAAGGAGGTACTGACTTGCTTTTCCGAGGCCAGAGCCCAAAACCACCAGGTCCCGGCAGCCGCCGGCGCCTGCGCAGAGGAGAGAGCTTGGACCACTGGCGGCGCCGGAACCAAAGGCTCCCCCTTCAGCCCCACCCCCACGGCACCGAAGGGCCCGGACACAACCGGAACTCGAACACCGGGACCCTTTCAGAAGCGAAGGGTCCGTTGTCCACGGAGACGTACGACTGATACCTGTTAAAGTAAATGGCCACGCGCCAAGGTCCTCCGATTAAAACCGGCCCGCCAGCCCGTCGGACCACCTGTTCCTCCTAAAAGCCCACACGAGCCAGCTTTGGATCCTTAGCCTCGCTTTCTCCTGGGTGGCGCCATTCAGGATCAAATGGCCAATCCCTCTCGGTGTTTACCGTTTGGCTCTGCCAGAGCCGGGTGGAGGAACCCTCCGTTGGGTAACAACATCTCAATTTCCTTCACCTTAAAACGTGGACTATGCCCAGGTGCCCTATCTTGGGGCAGCACGTCCGGAATCCCGCCGATCCATCCCCCCTTCACTTTGCCCCCAGCCACGCCACCTCCCTCGGGAAAGGACCCAAAGTGAGGCGCCTTCGGCAAGGCCTGAATGCAAAGACTGTGTGCGAAGGCAGCAGGGGACAGGGCGGTTGCAGCTTTGGCTTTCCTCGGCCATGGCTTCCTCTGGCCCACCCCTCAGAGCTAGCTTTTGGCCTGTAGTTGTCAGCGCGGGCAGCCAGGTCAGCCTCCCCCAGGCTCTCTGAGCCTCGGGATAGGACTGGAGGCCTCAGACGCATTTCTGAAGCTCAGCCTTTGCCAGCGGGCCCTCCGGCAGCCCCAGCTCGGCTAGCTTCACCCCGGACACCACAGTCCCCCTGCTTTGTTACTCCTGCACACGAGGAGGGGAACCTTCCCGAGGGGCTGCTACCGAGACACCCATCTCCTCAAATGTGATCTTCGACCACAGGAGGGTTTTTGCACTGGGATAGCTTATCATCCTAAATTTAAATCCTTCCTGAATTTCAGAGGTCCCAGTATCAAAATCCTTTTAGGATTTTTCAAAGTGTGTAATCTGTTTAAAATTTTTTAAAAGAAAACTCTCTGGCCCATTCTTTGTCCAAAAATAGGCTTGCTACATTTTCAATTTCCTTTAAAAGAGAGAAAGAAAGAAATGCCTTTTTAAAAAGGTTTTTTTTTTCTGTTTATTTGACTTAAGGAGCAACTGTTTCTAAGACATCCAATGAAATATTCTTACTAAAATAAAGTGAGAGTTCTTTCACTGACTGCAAACAAACCCAGAAGAAACATTTATTTTACAGGGGATTAAGGAGGAAGAGAAACCAGAAGCTATGTTAAGGAAAAGAAACTAGAAGTACACAAGAAAGAAAGACCAAATTCTCTTCCTCTTTCTTCCCTTGCAAGCACAGGAGATAGCAGGCTGGGTGTTTGTTACAATTTAAATTAAAGGGTGGAGATTAAGTGTTCCCTTGAGTCCAAGAGATGTGAATGAAAGGGAGGGGGCAGAAAGTGGGGGGCACAGAGAAAGAAGTTAAAGGGGTTCAAGAGGAAGCTGTAGACATGGCCTGCGCTCAGCTCAGCGGGCTGAGCAAGCGTCACACTGGCGACCTTCCCAAGGGCTGAACACAGACTGGAGTGAGGAATGTCCCTGAGGACGGCCCACAGGTAGAGAGTGCCTCAGAATGGCTGAACCTCCCGGACACATTTTTCCATGTGATTTTCATTCCATTTTCATCATCTGTTATAACATAAAATTTCATCAACTGTAAATGTCAGTCCTTCCCTTTATTATTTGCTAATGTCATAAAAATCTGAATTGTTTGCTTTGGTAAAGGGCTTGCTGGGCATTGACTTTTCCTTATTTGTACTTTACTACCCCAAATGTGTTGGGGGGGGGTGTTTTTTTTTATTTTATTATTTTTTTAAAAAATCCCTTTGGAAATGGGATTTAAATAACAGAGCAAGGCTTGCCATTATCATAAATGTATAAAGTGCTTTGTGAGTAATAAAATGGATCATGGATTCAGGATAATTCAAACTGAAATGTTATGTTCAGTATCAAGATTAGATTACGTTAATGCAGTTCGTTTTAAATGGTTTAAAGGCCATCAGATGCATGTGAAAAGAATCTGTATCATAACTTAGAATAAATAGACTGAGACATTTGTTTATAATGTCAGTGCTAAACAAATCTATTACTACATTTCTGCATGTAGCGTTATATTACCGCTGCTATTAAACAAACAGAGCATGAAGATAAATTATAGCTTTAATTATAAGCATTACCTTTGCGTATTTATTAATTTAAAATGGAACAATGTTCAATAACCTTAGGTTATTTATATCAGCTAACATTTTAATTAACTTTGTTGTATTTATGTGTCTCGGTAATTGTTGCTACCGGCACACGGAGCCCCTTGAATAATGGAGTCGCTCTAACTTATCCTTGTGCATATTACCCATTAACGGGATGCTACCATTGCAACTCCTGCCGGAGTCAGACTCTGCTGCACAGGCTCCTTGAGTGAAGAGCCCAAGGCTCCAAGATCAGCCGTCCCCCTTGGAAACCCCCAATGGGGAACACCTGGAAATCCTGACCAGCCTGTGGAGAACCGTGGCTGGGGGACCACGAATTACCTTGTGAATTAAGACACACTAAGCACCTTTCAAACAGGGTGAGCTGCGGAACTCTCACAGTCCAGCGTGCGGTGTGCTCTGACTACACACACCCATCACAGATGCGCCTCAGTTGTGAGACGGGCAATGGCCATTGCAATGCTTTATTTTTCGTGAATCAACTTACTTTTCCCCTTATGCCTGCACTGCAAGAGATTAATGGAAAATCCAGCTGGAGTTGTAGTGAAATTCAGAATGCAGAACACAAGGGCGGGAAGACCTCTAGACCCCTCCCCACGTGATTTCTACCAGCAACCCCTTTGTCTGTTTTTCTGTGAGTCTCCTAGAGCCTCGCCGCTACCCATTTTAGTGCCAGGACAGGTCTGGGAAGGCTGGGCAGCGCCTGAGAAGCCCTTCCTTTCTCGTTAGACTGTGGCCATCTGCCCTCTGAGCCACAAGCAATGCTTGGGTCCTGCCCCTTGGCGTATCAACAGGTCTCTCCTCTTGTTCAAAGCCAGGGGAATCTCCACGTCTTTCCTCCTATGTCCCCATAGGTTTCTACCTCATTCCTAAAACATCTCATTCCTTTTGGCCTTTACATGATAGACTTTGTAAGTCTGTTAAACCTAAAGACCAAAATATCAAAACACAAAATTGTCTCCCGCTGTTCCCGAGGACAAGGAGGGCTTAATCTTCATATGCTTTCCCAAACTCCAAGAAATCAGGTGATGCAATCCAGATAAAAAGGCTGAGGTGCAGCGGGTGGAATGGGGAGGATATACAAATCCATTAAGACAGAAGCACCGAGTGGAAAAGAGTGAGTTCATCTTGGGCGTGCTACTCTGAAATACTTGGGGCAGATGCAGTGGAGACGGCCTGTAAACGCTGGCCATATGCTCAGAAAACAGGTCCAGTCTGGAACTAGGGACTCAGCAGCCAGGTGAGTCGCTTAGCGCCCCCCGAGTGGGTAGACTGTCGGCTGGCTAGTTCCTGTTCTGTCTTGGGTCCATTCTCTACCAGGGGTATCCAACCTTCTGGCCTGTCTGGGCTACACAGGGAGAAGAAGAGTTGTCTTGGGCCACACATTAAATACATAAACAATAACAAAAACTGATGAGCAAAAAAAAAGGTTATAAGTAAATTCACAATTTTGTGTCGGGCTACATGCATAGCCATCCTGGGCCACGTGCGCCCGTGGGCCACGGATTGGACACCTCGGCTGCCTGCTGGCCATAGTTCATTTCCTGGGTGTCACTGGCCATTGGCTTCTGCCTGGCTTCATGCAGGGGGAGACCCGGGAGGAGACAGGAGGTCAGGAAAGGAAAAGGTCAGGCTGGTCTTTGTCGCTGCCTCTGTTTGTAGTCACTTCCCCAACAGTAGGTGCAGCTCCTTCTACGGGTCCAGCCTCCACGGACAGTCTCCACGTTCCTCATTTAGCTTTGCAGCTCTCCCCCCACCTTTATAAGCAGTTGTCCTTATTAAGTCCTTCTGTTGGAAGGAGGGGTTACAAATACCTGGGAAATGAACTACAAGCAGGTAAAGGGGAGAGAAGGGACCTAAGGGTGAACAGAAACTAGCTATCCAATAGTCTCACCCACTCACCCATGTGGGCAGCTGGGTCCCTAGTTCCAGACTGGACCTATTTTCTGAGCTTATGTCCATGTGTTTACAGGACTCACATGTCCAGTGTTTATGGGTCATCACCGCTGAATCTCCCCCAAGTATTTCAAAGTCAACATGCCCACAATGAACTCATTAGGCTCCACTTGGTATTTCTTCTCTTACGGATCTCTGCCCTTCCCAATCCCGGCATTAGTTCTATTTTCTGAGTGGAGCCTGAGTGTCAACTTCTCACTGCTGAGCAAGAAAGGAAGGATTAAGACTGCAAACTGGGGAGCCCCAACATGCAAGGGGTAGCCAGAACAGGGGTTCTGGAAGAATGTGGCAAAGGAGCCAACCAAGAGACAGGGGGAAAAAAAGCCCAAGAAACTCCATTCAGTCATTCCTTTGATTCTTCCTCTTTCCCCCAGAACAAATATGTATGTTAATTGGTGTCACCAAGAACACAATGTTGAGAGCCAGATGGGTCCAGGGCAGGGAGAAAGCCTGGGGACACTTCTCAAAGCCCTTCGTAGCAACACTGCTGGCTGCCAGCACCCAGGGCACTAGCTGTCACTTGGAAAAGGCACCCTCAGCCAGATGTAATATTTAACTCAGTGCCTGGGCGGGGCTTGTGTTTATCATGTTAACGACACAGCAGCTTAATCACGTCAGCCCTACTACCTTAGCTATCATTTAATTGCCTGTGCTTTATATCTTGCATATTCAGTGGTTATGTGATTGAAAACTTAACGACTGAGCCACTTAAGCAAGAAAAAAAGAAGACAAATATTAACACACATCGCATGAGAAACTCAGATTAAATAAAATAATTTTACATTTCATCAGACCCTTTTTTCCAAACTACTGAATAAACCTTGAGCATACACGCCAGGGGAGAACACTCTCCCATCTGAGCTTAACCGTGCATTTCCCCCCATCGATAGACCTGCATAGCGGTGCTTATAAAATCATCTAAATGAATGAGCCTCATTAACCTGTATTTACCTATGTGGAGTACCTGTTGATCCCCGATGTTTTTGGAATCGATTGTCTCTTTTTAGGCGAGTCTCAAAGAACCCTGGGCTGAGGAGACTTGAATGGATCTGTTGACATTTCCAAAGGATTTTAAATTCCAATTCCTCTTCCCTGACCACTAGTCCATCCATTTCACTTGTTCCCCTGGGAGTTTCGAATCGCTCTTTCTTTGCCCCAAGCAGCCACTTTGACCTAACAGAGAACTTTGACCTCCCGAGAGCTGCCGAGAGCTTCTGCAGCTCATCAAAGTGGGGCTGTGGCCTCAATGACAGATGACGCTGACTGCAGTCAGGATGTGAGTAAAAATTAACAGTGCTTTCAGGAACTGTGCGATGCAGCCACTGAAGAAGGAGGAGCAGGCCCCATAAAAGGCAGAGCCCATGAGATACCCACTGGCTTTGATCATAGCTGCCCACGCTTCCTGGGAAGTGCCCACGGCTGGCTTGGTCCACGAGGCAGGTGCTCACGCTGCTGTCAGGCTCCGAGACCCTGGACCACAGCAAGCGCTCAGAAATTATTCACTGCCTGGCTGAATTAATGAATCTTGAGTGGCACTCATTTAACAAGCTTAGAATGACAATATTAAATATACAGGCTACAAGCTTTCAAATCAGAAGAGAATTAAAAATCGTGTGTTCCTGCCTTCCCTTTGGAGGCATAACCAGCCTCTGGAATCAGACCATTGTTCCACATGTAAGAACTTTTACTAAGTGTGATTTAGCTTCTCTAAGACTCAGTTTTCTCATCTGAGAAATAGACATAACAATGGAAGGTACCCCACAGGCTTGTTGCAAGAGTTAGATGATATATACTATATATTATATATTATAGACTAAGAAGAGTGGCCAGCCCTCAATATATATGTTATTGTATTTCCCTGGACTTCTTTTTAGGTGAGGAAATAACATACTCCTTAGAAACATTTTCAAAAAGAAAAGTTTAAAAAGCAAAAGAATTTTCCAAAGGATCCTTATTTAATTCAGAAACTTAAAGTATGCAGAACTAGTCAACTGTTGATGCCTCCAAAGAGGAAAAATATATGCCCATTAGCAAATTACCCAGATTCTCTGAACCATAAGATGTTCACAATCAAAAATTAGGACTATACCCCATCTCCTGTGATTGTTTTTAAGATTAAGTGAGACGTCAGATGTCTAGAATAATTCCTGGCACATATTAAGAAGCCCTCAATACGTCTTAGTTCTTTTTACTTCCTTCAATCAAACTCCATAGACACAATAATCACTCTATAAAGACATATAGAATGAAATAGAATTTACTGTTCAAGAGTAAACCTGGGTAGGATCCAAGTACTCAGCATTCATTTTTCTTCACTAGACTCAGATTTGGTTCTTATTATTTTAGTAGCCTATTATGTTCCAAGTACTGGGCTAGACAATTTTAGCCATGTTCTCCAACAAAGCCGGAACGGTAGGCTTTAGGTTATTCAGTTAGAGAGATCCACGTGGTTCTTTCGGCAGTGAAGAACTCAAGACTGCCCTCTGGGGAATAATGGTCACACGGAAAGTTCAGAGAATCCCAGAGCTGGAAGGGAGATAGAAAAGGCTGGAAGGAAAAGGGGTTGCCCTCCCTTTTTATCACAATCCACGTGGATGTTAATAAATGTGACTTTTTCATTCAAAAACCATTAATGAAAGACCTGGTCTTCGTTCTGGACCTGGCGACGTCCAGGCACTGAGCGTCCGGCCCTAATCAAGAACGACAAGGTTCCTGCTCTCCCAGAACTTCGCTCTTGTGCAGGAGAC
This sequence comes from Desmodus rotundus, assembly GCF_022682495.2. Classification (NCBI taxonomy): domain Eukaryota; kingdom Metazoa; phylum Chordata; class Mammalia; order Chiroptera; family Phyllostomidae; genus Desmodus; species Desmodus rotundus. The sequence goes on from NC_071398.1 coordinate 5,000,138, forward strand.
ATAAAAAATGCGTAAAGAATAAATATGGTGATCTAGACAGTGATACATTGTTATAAAGAAAACAGAACAGGGTGCTGTGAGGAAGAGCGCCCAGGGGTGGGGAGAGTGCTTTAAGTAGCTCATAGAAGGCCTCGTAAAGGGCGCCCTGTGAGCAGAGACCGAGAAGGAGCCAGCAATTTGATCCAGGCTGAAAAAAATGGTCTAAAGACCCCAAGGGAGGAAAGAAACTGGCCTGTTATAAGAACATATACAGGGTCGAAGCGGCCTTCAGAAGGAGAAGCGTCATTGGTAACATGTCTGCATTTGTGATGTGTCCACTCAAGAGCTGTATGTGGTCACAGAACATAAACTGTATGAATCATAACCCTCAAATACCCTCTTCTCTCACTCAGTGTATCAACCAGAGGGGCCTCACGGCCCCCGGTGGGACGTGTTCCATTACCTCTTTGGCCTCATATCCTACGGTTCTTACCCTCTACCGGGGGCGTCCAACCTGAGGCCTGCAGGCCGTACGTGGCCCAGGACGGCTATGAATGCAGCCCAACACAAAACTGTAAGTTTACTCTAAACTTTATGAGGTTTTTTTTGTGATCATGTGTCACAATGTATTTCATGGATGGCCCAAGACCACTTGTCTTCTTTCAGTGTGGCCCAGAGACCCCAAAAGGTTGGACACCCCTGATAGCCACACTGTCCTTCTTGCTGTTCCCTTAGCCTGTCAAGCAAACAACCACCCCAGGATCTTTGCACTTACTGTTCCTGATATCTGGAAATCCCTTCCTGCTTTTGCCCCCCTTAGGTCTCCACCCAAATGTCATGTGCTCAGAGAGATCCTCCCTGTTAGATGGTCTAAGGGTTCAGATTGGGCATGGCTCCAAAGTTCTCTGACACTCTGTTGGTTCGTACTGCACCTACAGACAACCAAAATTCCAGGGTCTATTTTCACAGATGCATCTAGTCAGTTAACAGTCCTCCACTCTGACGCTGGGGGCTGCAAATAAAGTCACAGCATATACCCATCATCTTGATTGAGGCCTGCCCATTGCTGCTTTTGCATCTCCACCCTTGCATCCAGCCTACCTTGCCTTCCTCCGGGCGGAGCGTGGCTCGTAAATGTGATGAGCACCCTGGGAAAACCACGGGCCAAAGAATGAAACTAGACTGCCGTTTGTCCCCACGTACAAAAATTATCACAAAATGGATCGAAGACCTAACCATAAGCCCCGAAACAATAAATTATGCAGAAGAAAACATAGGTACTAAATTTATGGACCCTGGTCTTAGAGAGGATTTTATCAATTTGACCCCAAAGGAAAGGGAAGTAAAATAAACAAGTGGGAGTATATTAAACCAAAAAGCTTCTGCACCGCAAAAGAAAGCACCACCAACAAAAAAAGGCAACCAACAGAATGGGTGAAGATATTTGCAAACAACAGCTCTGACAAGGGGTTAATACCCAAAATATATAGAGAACTCATGCACCTCAACACCAAACCCACCAACAATCGTATTTTAAAAATGCGCAGAGGACCTGAACAGACACTTCTCCCAAGAAGATGTAGAAATGGCCAACAGATATATGAAACATGCCCAACTTCACTAGCTATTAGGGAAATGCAAATCAAAACTACAATGAGATACCACCTCACACCTGCTAGGATGACTAATATCCACAAGACAAGTGACAACAAGAGCTGGAAAGGTTGTGGAGAAAAAGGAACCCTCGTTCACTGCTGGTGAATTCCTCTCTTTTTCTAATCCAATTCAGTTCATGAATACATCCTGGGAAATTCTGCCCCTAAAACGTAACCCCAGTTCATCTCCTGCACCACACGCCCGGCCAAGGTGGCACTTTCTTTGTCTTGGAACAGCACCCTCCAAGTGTCTCTTGCTTTTGGCCTGAATAGACTTGGGTCCGTTCCCAACACAGCTGCCAGTGTGAGTGCCACCACAAAACAAACAAAATCCCCGCGATCGTGTCACGTCCTGGCGTAGAATCCTTCCATGGCTTTCCACTCCTAATTAGATTCAACTGCAGATCCTGCGCTTGGCCTCCTAGCCCACCCTCCCCTGAGCCCTGCCTCCTTCCCCACCCTCATCTCCTCCACTCCCAACTCGTTCCTCGAGCCCAGGGAGCTCCTCCTTTCCTTGTGGCCTTTACACCAGTCAGGACCTCTGTGTAGATCGTCTCCCTGGTCTGCACCGGGGTGGCTCTTCTTAGCTTTCAGATCTCAGCTTAAAAGTCTTCTTTCCCCGCAAAGAGACCTAATTCAGCAGCTAATTCATTGCTCTCCATCACACCCTCTACTTGAAGTCCCTCCAGAGGTGATGACATGTGTATATTCACGGTCCTCCCATGCAGAATGGAAGATCTTGGGGACAGGGAACCTATCTGACTTGGTTAGTGCTATCCTCCAGATCCTGGAAAAGCGCACACCCTAGAGAAGCTTCCCAATAAATACTGGTGCATGATGCAGCACTCCTCAGCCTGCAGGCCCCCACCTTGTCCTCAAGAGCATCGCGGGAAACCAGGTCGAGGTACATAAAGATACCCTAGTCTTTGCATTCCCTTGAACTATCAGTCTAATGATCATAAAAAAAGAGGGAGAAAAAATGCTATTGGTTCTGCATAGCTTGTTAGCTCTTGGGTCATTGCATTCTTTACTCAGTGCTCACAAACTAGCCGCTTAAGCATCTATTTTTCCTTTATTGGTTTTCTTAAATTACAAAAGCAATGCATGCTCATTGAAAGAAATTCTAATAACACAGAAGCGTGTAAAGAGAAAATAACTGTGTCTATCTTTTCCTCCCCTTCTCACTTCCCAAATGTAACCTCAGTTAATAGCCTGATGAATATCCTCCTTTTTTCTATGTATATATATGTAGAGAGAGAGATACATACTCCTATATGTATGTAGCTGTAGGGCAAAAATAGGCTATGTGTGTATGTGTATATATATTTTTTCACTTACCTTATGGTGGGCATTTTCCTATGTTCATACAGATCGATCTACTATATATTAAATGGTTACATAGAATTTCATTGCATTCATCAATTTACTTATTGAAAAGATACTAATTCTTTTCTGAGCAAAGAAGTAAAAATGCTAGATTACAGTTAAGAAAGAATGGCAAACAATTGATAATTATTACAGCCTGGCAAAGGCACATGGAGCTTATAATAGTGTCCTTTCTACAAAGTTTTCATAATGGCTAACCTCAAAAATACCTACTTAGCAAAGCCCACACTAACAGCGGGTGTCTGAATGCTCCCCTCTGAGGTCCTAGTTCAACTGAGGATGCCCGATATCACCACTTCTGATCGACATCGTGGTGAAGGTCCTGGGCACTATAACAAAACAAGAAAATAAAAGGGCTAAAGATGTAGAAGAAAGAAATAAAACAGTCATTACTCATAGATGACATCATTTCATATAAAAAAATACAAAAGAATCTACAAAGTATTCGAACTAATTAGTGAGTGTAGCAAGGTCTCTGGTCACAAGGTTGTTGCACAAAACTCAATTGAGTTATTATCCAGCAGCAACAAAGAGAAAGAAAATGAAGTTTTTAAAACAGCACGTTCTCAGGAACGGATCTAATGACAGACATGTCAGCCCTCGGTGGTGACACTACATGACCCTGATAGAAGTGAAAGGTAAACTAAAAACAGCTACTAATGAGCATGCTTATGCCGTGGGTCAGACACCCACCCCGAGACGGAGGCCGAGGTAGGAAGTGGAGACGAGGCACAGTCCCTGTGCTCTTGAGCTTGCAGTCTGGGGGGGCGACTGGTGTTCACTGGGAACATGACAATTAACGCAACAATGCGAATGGGAAGGGCTACAGGAGAACGTGCACAGCGTTGTCAGAGCTCCAGAGATGGGATCTGATGTAACCCAAGGACCAGGGAAGAGTTGTCACCCTGAACTCTAAAGGAATACAATGAGTTAAATAAACGAGGAGAAAAGCGCTCATTTGCGACAAAAGGAACAGCACGTGCAAAGACTGTGCAAACAGCAAAAATGAACCATACCTGAGTCAACCATTCTTGGTATTGAATGGTTTTTCAGGCCCCGCAGTAGACTGTCAAACAGGCTGCAAAGATTCTGCTCCCCTGGGTTGTACCCTACTATACTAGGGGCTCCGGACTAGGCCATGTGACTTGCTTTAGCCAACGGGATGATTGCAAGAAAAGACTTTATAAAATGTTAATACACTGGGGCTTTCTCTCTCTTGCTGCACTTAAGACCTGGCACCACCATGTGAACAAGCTCAGTCTAGCCTGCCGGAGGGTCAGCACTGTCCCATCCATCCTGCCAACCTCCAGACCTGTTGGGGGGTGCGGCGCGGGTGGTCCCAGACCATTTAGCTGCAAGCCGAAACACCAGCTGACCTCAGATACGAGAGAGCCACACAAGCGATCAGGTAAATCAGCCTCGACCAAAGAAATGACTCAGCGAACTCAGAATCACGAGCTAAATAAAATGGGTATGGTTTTAGGCTACATTTTAGAGTAATTGTTACGCAGCAAAAGCTAACTGACGCGAGAAGACTGCAGAGTTTGCTCTTACAAGTAGCACTTTAAGAAATGCCTTGACATTTACATCCCATTGCACCTGGCACAAAGCAAGTCCCTAATAATCACTACTACCATTATTACTATTAAGATAAATTAAGAAGTTGCACAGGTGAGGAAACTGAGATACAGCTAAGTTAAATTGAAACACCAAACTCATGCATGGGTAAGGAGACATTTGGGATTAGTAGCCAGGTCTTCCAATCCCAATTCTGCCTTCACTCAAGGCCATCATAGTCTTATCATGCTAGTGGAGAAAGAGCAACACATTTTTCAAAGTCGAAAATCAACCAAAGTTCAAATTCAGTTTGCTGGGTTACAACCAGTCTACACTTTTTAAAATCTGTCCCTTTCATCCTGACGACAAACCTGAGCTTGTCGGGCTTTTAGGGAGAGGGTCACAGGAGAAAGACCAGGCAGAAGGCGGGGTCCAATTTCAATAGAGAAATATGTTGTCCCCTGGGAAGATAACAGTAGACAAGCATTTTCTCTGAGCTGATTGGTCCAGGAACAGCCAAAATCATCAAGGGTTAAACAAAGATTAGGAATTCTCTTCATCAGCGATGGCAACTTTTGTTTTGGTTTTGGTTTTTGGTTTGGTTTCTGTTATTGTTGTTGTTTTGTCCAGTCTGGGGAATTACAAAATATTATTTTCCTAGAACTCGGAAGGAGAGTTTGGCAGATGATATGAATTTCAGGAAAATATTTTCACCATTAATTATGTCATAAGCAAAAGAGTAAAATAAACTGTTTATTATCACATATAAAAATGCTTTTGATCAGTCAACTGAAAAACTAATTTCATTTTCTCATTACACTGCCTCAGGCATCCGTTAACATCAATTTTTATTTGAGCAAAAGCAAGGAAATTAAAATGATCAGTTATGGTGCAGAGAGAAACATTTGCTTCAGAATTTTTGAAAGTAAGAATAATAAAGCACTGAGCCTCTTTATCATCCTTACTAATCACAAGTCATCGGGTGAAGGAGAGATTCTGTCCCCGGCCTCTAAAGTACCGTTCCGCCATCACCCTCTCCTGGACCCCTCGGGAACCTCAGGGTTGGTCAGTACAGAGATGCTAGGGGTCCTGTTCAAGCGTCCGCAAGAAACTGGGCTGAACTTCCAGCCCAGCTGGCTCAAAGTTTTACAGATGGAACAGGTGGGAGGGGGCTCTACTTCTACACAGAGAAGCCAAAGAAGAAAGTTAGGAAGAGAACTGGCAAAGCATGAGCTTGGTCTCAATCTTTTGGCCCAGCAGCTGACAAAAGGGAAAGCGAAATAATTACATAAAAACCAAGTTAGGTGTTTTCCAGACGTGGCCCCGCCCCTTACAAGCTGCGTGAGCATGGGCACCATTCACAGACGGAGCGTCCCGACTTGCCAGGGGTTATTATAAAGCATGAACAAGGCTCTGTATGTGAAAGCCCTCTGTAAGGTACTTAGGCCCACTTAACGATGGTTTTGAAGATGATGCCGTGGCGGGAGTGGACCCGAGACTTGGTGACTTCTATCTGAGGATCATCTACTGAACAGAACTCTTGCTTTTTAGCCATTGGAAGGGGAAGCTGCTCGGGTGTCGGGGGTGAGGGGACCGGAGAAAGAGGGCTTTGGCAGCACAGTGATGACGGAGCTTCTGGCCCCGTGTCAGAGTGAATGATCTCATCGAGGGCCCCATGGAGAGAGGAACGGGGAGTAACTAAGAGACACGACTCCTTGAGACTTGGGTGGACGTCCAGGGCCTGGGTGACAAGGTCGCTGAAGGGCCATGTCCTCTCTGACCCACGTCACACACACACGCTGCAGCCCTGGCAGTCGGATGCAGCTACATTCCATGAAACGCAGGTGGTCAGCTGAGTCTCGACAAGTCGGCAAAGGCAGAAAGAACAGATAACTTTCCCTGGCTTCCGGCCTGGAACCTGGGAACGTCCTAGACAGCTCAGGCAGAGTTCCTTTATTATGACTGTTGGGGCTGGTAAGAGAGACACATGTTAGCTAAGGCCGAGCCACCTGTCCACTCTGGCTGTGCACGGGTCCCATGGAGGGACCACTGTCCTCTGAGAATAGAATGAACACCCCATGCTCCCAAGAGGCCCAACAGAGATGAAATTTGAGCAAGTGCACACGAAGCAGCTCAGTATGCCAGGTGAGAGACAAAAACCAGCCCCAAATGGACCTTGCCCTCAGGGAGTCAGAACTCAGCATGAAACAACTTCGGGAACAAAGAGAAAACACTCTACGTGTGAGTGTGGTTCCCATTAGAAAAGATGGATAATGTGTGTGTGGGGGGTGGGGGGCTTTTTAAAGGTTTGGATCAAGGAAGGATAAAGCATGCTCACCCCGATACGTAAGTCCCCTTTATTTCCCTTTTGTCCCACTTGCCTGAGAAAGGGGTGTTGAACCCCATCCTGAACCCCAAGGAAGGACTTGCTGATGGCTGTACACCCAGATGCCCACCCCCACTGTGGGTGTCATTACCTCTCGGTTGTGCTGTCCTCGGCACTGGCTTCATTCTCAGGTGACCGGGAAGTCCAACCTGCCCCATGTGATTGGCGACAGGAGTTCCAACCTACCATCCTTCTAGCACTAAGGGAAAGAGGGCCTCTCTTTTCTGATAGTTCAACACTAGTCCTAGAATGGAGCCTGTTGGGCCCTGGATGGCCAGGCTTGGGTCCCAGGCCCTTTGCTGGGGCTGAGAGGGGGTGATTTCCCTCCTTCAGTACGTGGCTCCACAAACACCAACACCCATGCTTTGCCTCTTCCACGACTTCGTTAGGGCTTGATTTGGAGGAGAGGGGCGCTCTGAGGGCAGATCCTAGCTGTCCTCATGCCCCTCGCATTCGAGAGGTGCACACAGGTCCACGGCACGCGCAGGACAGCCCTGGCTTCTGCCGGCCCAGGTGGCCCAGCTGGATGTAAAGGGCAATGAATCCCATGGCCTCTCCGGAGTCCGCCAGCCCATTTGGGGACCATCTGCATCCCCCAGTCCACAAGACAGCCCAAATGAAAGAGGCCTGTATTTGTTTTTTTGCAAAATGTTATGATTTTTCATGTAAACAGTAGAAACTTTATAAAGCCATGAGATTTATTGAAACTGCCAAACTGTCTGGACTTGATCAAAATGGTTAATGCTGGTTTCAATGTGGGCCCCGTTCTCTCCGTTGTCAACAACATTTCTTATTTATTTGTACTGGGCCGGAATGTCTCTTCATGTCTTTTTCATGTATTATTTTATTTGGTCCCCACCAAATCCATGTGCGGAACAAGAGCACATCCTATCGCCACCCCTGCTTTCTGGATGGGGACACTGGCAACGTCACAAAGGAAGGGTCTCCAGAACTCAACCTGGTGCCAGGCACGTGGGCTTTGGAGCTCAGCTCTTCATGGAAAGCCATGTTCCTCCCAGTGTGGCTGGCAGCACCTTGGTTCAGCTCACAACTGGGACACCATGCATATACCCTTGAGCCTCATTCATCCCCAGCCTCATACGTAAAAGAAGGAATAAATGTGAGACGCGTTTTTGCCCATTACCCATGCTTGGGATTTGTGCTACTTCTGACCTGGGCAGCCAAGGCCGTGATACTCCATTATGATCCAGCAGAGGTATCGCTTGTACAGAAACACACCGTGCTCGACACTTCAGTAAGATACACGGGTGAATATGGAACATCCCTCATCCTCAACAACCTTGCTCCTACTTGCGGACACAGAGAAACCTTGAGAAAAAGACGTATATATGCTTTTTCAGATGTTATAAAAATTTCGATAGATCGGTAGATAGATCCCAGATTTAGAAGCTCAAGGAGAACATAGGTGAAAAAGCGCCCCTAGCAATCCATGACAAAATACCACACCAACTGTAGAGAGGACAGGTGCAGAAAGGGTTCAAAGAAAAGATGGCATCTGAGGAAGCCACCCTTTGGAAGGCCCCCCTTGCCAAATAAAACCTGTTAAGTGCCAGTAAATGGCCTGAAGTTCAGGATCTTCCTCCAGACTTGGGTCCTCTTTAAAGCATCACAAATCCTACCCTCTCAGGTCATTTCTGAGCAATTAGACATTATTTTCTTTAGCTATCAGTTAATGACATACTGAAGGTTCTCAAACTTGGAAGTGCACAGGCTTGCCATGGGTTTATTAGTTAATGACAAGCCTCAGGAGGACAGAAACTTGTTTTCTACCTTTTATTCCCTTCTGTACCATGCCTAGCAAGAGCTTGTACCCACAGCAAAAACTAAATCCTGTAAAACTGATATTGAAATATAAATTGAACTGAGCTCGTGAGCTCTGAATACACAGCTGCTTGAACTTGGCAGTGTTTAGGGAAATTGTTCCCTGAGACTCTGGCATAATTTGGGACTAGGTAGGGACCTTAGAGCAAATGGGGGAACAGGACACCAAAATTCAGCTGACTGCCAGTAGCAGGCTGTCATTTCCCATCACACTGGGTTTGCCCCCTCGCGTGCCGCCACGGATCACTTTAAAAGAAACAGTGATATGAGTAGGTTGGTTGACCAGAGGCTTGCTCTAGACCTTGAGGCTGCGGGGTCTTTACTAGTTCTTAGCAGCATCCACACTACCATAGTCATCTTTCCTTCAAGGCCATTTGAACCAAGAAGGAACCTCTTGCCAATAGACAGGCAATTCGAAACCAAACCGAACCTCCAGAACTGTGGAAAGATACACCTGAATGGCAAATCAGCCCATGGGATATACAAAATCATTGGAATCCTTTTACTAAATTGCATGCTTCAAAACTTTAGTTGTTTCCCTCCTCCTCTACCCCGTTAAATGCTTCCAATTGTGCTCGTAAGATCTGGGCTGAAACTGACTGAACAAATTATTTCTCTTCGGAGCAAAGAGTGGATCCCACCTTGCCTGGCACCTCTAATAAACACATCACAGCCTCCCATAATTACTCTTTCATTTAATTCTACACATTCCAAGGGGCTGTGTGTGTTCCAGGTGAGCACTAGATGTGTGGTAAGTGCCCTTCATTCAGAAAGAGTTCTTCAGAGCCGTATGAAGTGAAATGAGTCATTATTAAGTCGTAGAAACGGCACACGATTTCACATGGGCCAGAAGGGCTGGTGAGAGCTAGCACACCACCGGAAGACGCCTTCAGAGCGTCTTTCTGAAATAATCCCCAGTAGCTGGTTCGTGGTAACGACGCACGGTGAGTAAGGAAGCTAGCAGAGTTGAAGACTGCTTTCGGATTTGAAAGAAGCCTTCTCCCAAACCCGATGGAAGCTAGACAGGCGGCAGCCTTCGAGCGGAAGGGATGGGCCTGACCCTGGCGCTGGACAAGCCTGCCTTCTTTAGCTCACATCTTTAGCTCTCATGAATATTCTCTGGGCCAAGAAGCTTTTAGTATGGCAGAGACGGTTAAATGCAAGCTTTCCCCCACCGCGTCTCTTGCACCAGAGTGAGTAATAGGGCACAGGGCCACAGACTGAAATTAGATTGTAGCAGAACACATGTACTGACCTTTTCGCAGAGCAGATCTATTTACTTTAGGCTGCGGTTCCCCTTGTAGGCATGAGTGTACCCCTCACGGGCGGAAAGGTTAAGGAATGTGTGCATCTTAATTCGTCTGCATTTCAGCTCCGCGCTGGTCTTCTGCTTCCTAGAAGGACCGAGGTGGATCAGCATCAATGCAATGGAGCAGGTAAAACTGGTTTGAAGTCAGTGCCACGTGGGGCCTGCTATCCCTGCGCGCAGTGACTCTCCAAGTCAGCCTGTGCCTTAGTCCTACCTGGGCTCTTGTCGGAAACACTTGGAGGGCCTGCGCCGAAACTGCTGCGTCAGAACCTCTGCATTTCAGCAAGCACTGCCGCTGATTTGGATGCACACGAATGTTTGGGAATCGTGTGTGTGCATGTAAGTGTGTGCGTGAGGATACGTGTGAGAGTTTGTGTGAGTGTGACTGTGTGTGCATGTCTGTGTGTCTGTGTGAGCGTGTGTAAGAGTATGTATGAATGAGTATGTGAGTGTGTGTGTATATGTGGGTGCATTAACCCTCTGGGTGTTTTCAATGCACAGCCACTGACGTAGTGCATTGCTCCCTAAAAGGTCGAAGGGCACAGCCACTGGCGGTCTGGAGGATGTGAGTTTAAATGGCCCTGGGATGATGCACTTTCAAATAATATTAAGTCTCTTAGCAAGGAAGTTAATCCTTTTTTCCTCAAGAAGACTCAATTCAGAATAACCCTTCTAACATCTCTCACACTTGATAATCTCCCTTTTCAACAAAGGCAAACTAGGACCCTGGCTCGGAACCCTTAGTATTAAGACAGAGTATAATTAATATCATTAAATTTTATTTGGGTTACCCTTATAGGTTGCTACTTATCTCAAATGATACCAGTTTTCATTATATAGTAGTGATATAAATTTTTCTTTCAATTAAATTTTACTGAAAGGTCAATAGACCAATTTAAAAAGAAATACTAAGTAAATCATTCCAATAATAGGGTACAGATGACTCTCAGGAACTCACAGGACAGGGAGAAAAGACAATTTCCACGGTAGTAGTTAACCTGTACAGATTAAGCTTAATTTCTAAGCATGTGTGTCTAGGCCTTGACCTTCAGAAAGATGACCTTGAAGCCTGGGACAGTTGCCATCAGTAAAGACAAATTCCATTCTGGTTACTACACAACGTACTAAGATAGAAAAAGTGGCTCATACATTCGGAACTATTTCTAATCACATTTGCAAGGAAAAGTGTTCCAAATTACCCGGAAAATTATAATATCAACTATATAGCCCATTACTCAAAATTCCTATTAGTTGAATTTGAGTCGAAAACCTTTTATTTCCTAATTTTCATAAAAGCAATGTGTTTCCTAATACAACATTTGAAAACAAAAACATGAAGAAGAAACATCTCACATCATCCATACTTATGCCCCTAAAAAGGACTGTGAAGATTTTGGACAATTCCCTCCCAGTCTTTTTTCTCCATGAGATTGTGATATATATACATATACACACACTTATACATATATATGCATATACATATACATATAGAGAGAGAGACCACAATTCGACTGTATATAATTGTGTATACACACACACACAATTCTGTGCATGATAGTGTAACTTTTACAGTGCTGGGTTTCTCAGATGGGGAAGCAAGACATTCCTTTTTTCTCTGAAGCCAGATTGAATTGGGTTCCATCACTTGCAGCCAAGAGAAGCATGGCCAACACGGCTCCTCCTTCCTCAGTCAGTCTAATTCTGCTCATCCTTGGAGGCTCAGATCAAGTGCAGTGCTGTCTTGTCCAAGAAGTCTTCCCCATGCACCCTCGTGTTCTCTTTCCTCTCTTCTGAACACTGGCATCCAACCCATTAACAGTTCCATCTGTTTTACGGCCTTTTGTGCCTTTTTTAAAAACTGAGTTTTATCCTAAGGACAATATTGCATTGTTTCGTGGGTCTTTTGTATTCATGTCAACACCTGAAATAGAGCTTAGCACATAGTAGGGACTCCCTAATTTATTTTATGACATTTAAAAAAAAAATGAGCCAGAGATGCTTATAGGATTCTTAGGAAGGGACCAGATGCCATTAGATTTTTAAAATATAAGGTTGTGAGTTTCCGTCAATTTCCTGCTGTGACCCAAAGGACACACCTATTTCAGAGTCTGAAGGCAGTCCTCAAAAATCAAGCGTCCAGCCACAACTGGATTCTACATAAGTTGAAGAAACAAAGAAAAAGAAGGAAAGCCAAAAATGTCACCCTTGTTATGTTCCTAGAAACCAAGGTGGGAGCTCCATCAGGAGGGACAGTCACACGAGCTTACTAATACTGCAGCCGACGTCGGGACGAGCGAGCTGCCTGCCCCTGTCGGGAGGAGCGAGCTGCCTGCCCCTGTCAGCACGGGGCAGGGGTGAAAGGAGAAGCAGAGAAATCGCGCTCACTGTCCGCAGCTCATGCCCACGGGCCATACAGTCAGATCAGAGCCTAGTACACCCAGCCACTGCCCTCACATTTATAATCAGCCTGTCGCTCTTCCTTCCCGAGGCATGGATGAAGAGGGGGAGACCAGAAGGGCCACATCAGAGCAAGTTCCTCCACCTTGAAGGAAACCCCAGGGACCAGGAAGAAGTGTGGTCTCACCCCTCAATATGGTCTCCTGGCCACTCACCTCAGTCACCCCTCAGGAGCACGTGACTGATGGCTGCCAATGGTCCCCTCTTATATTCCTGGTAATGGAAAAGAATTCCCAAGGAGGTTTTGGGGAAATGGTCTGTGACTGGGTGATTCTACAAACAGTTAAGACACAATGTCACTTCATAGGAAAATGGTCTTGTCCTTCATTACTTCAGTACTGGCTTTTTCTCCTTCCAAGTTTGCTTTTTAAAATCTTTCTTCTCTATGTTTCCGGGACTACGCTGAAGTAGAATGTTACGCTTCAGGAAGAGAGTTGATGACTCATGGAAAGTGTAATTGACAAAGAACTGGCATGTTTTTTGCTCTCCTTTTTTTTTTTTTCCCTGCATGAACTGAGTAAGATTAGTGTCCTACATGGATTATTTTTTCAATAATAGGGGAGGCTATGTTGGCAACAAAAATTGCAAAACAGCAACATCATCAGCTTGCCTAACCATCTAGTGGAAGAGATTTTCAACTTGAAAACACTCTCGGTCCAGCAAACCGAGAACCTGAGTAACAATTACATCTGAAATTATTAAACATTCACTTTTTTTTTTTTGTCCTCTACAGAGAAATTGAATCCTCCAGGAGCCTTAGAGGGAAAAGCAGAAACATCAGGGGAAGACCTTACATAATAACCTTTCTGTAAAGCTTGGATGGCACAAATGATTTTGTGAGACATTCAAGTCACATGCCATTAATCAGAAATGACAGTCTTTATTCACATATATTTGACTGAAGCTGCATAATTTTAGACTCCACTAGGTCTAGATAAATGACCCTAAGTATTGTACTTTTTCAAATTGACAATGATTGATGATGGAGGGGAAAAACGAATGCTGAAAAGAGGCCCTGAAGTAAACATTGAAAATCAGCCATGCTACTTTGGGGGGCGGGGGGGAAGTTTGGGGATCTTTTTTTTCTTCAAGGGTTTTCTTCTTCCCTAGCATCTCTATCTCTTTCGGTTTAATCATTGGGGCATTGCCCAACTCTCCATATGACAACTCAAATTTCAGTGCAAAACTCAGAACGACTTAAGGACGTTTGCTCAAATGGCCATAAAGGCCTTTATCCTACCAAATGTTTATCAGCAGTGGGTAGTGGGGTAATTTATAAAGTCTCTATTGGATATGTGTGTGCGTTTTTTTGCTTGCTCATTGTTTGAGACTACTTCTTACTATTCTCCTTGGGGAATACTTTCCAGAGAGACCTGAGGAGAAGCGTCTGATGGGCAGGTGCTAACACACAGCTATTTACTCGTTCACATGTCGGACAATTATTAGTGGCCACTGTGGTTGTAGGTACCAGAGATAAACAGTAAGTAAAGCAGCAAAACTCTCTCTCCTCATGAAGCTTGCATTCCGATGGAGGCATTTTCTCTTCTACGGACGTGTCACCCTGAATGTGCCCCATCTCGTCTGATCCAGTGGAGGTATTATCTCTGTGTGCTGATAAAGCCAGTTAACTTCCCCGAGACATCTTTCCATGATGCTGGTGGTTCTCCCTTGTTGCCATTTCTCAGGGGGTAGGGGTGAAGATACATGTGCTAAATACCCCATACCTCAACATTATCATCATCAAAGTTTTAAGAAACACAAATACTATAAATTCAGATAAAACACAATTCCCCAAATCCTTATCTGAGAAGAGCAGAATATGATACATAACAAGATTGATTTGTCAACTTCCCAACACCAATTATAAGTTAACATTTTAAATGCACACACAGTAGGACGGCCAACATGCTAGAAGAAAAGCTGCGAAAAACTAATAACACAGAGCGCCTTCCTTCTCTGAACTTACCGGCTACCAAGGATGGGGAAGAAAGACCCAAGGCCGGGAAGTAAAAGACCAAGGTCTCTAGTGGTTTCTCTGTACCAGTCTCGTAAGTTTCATCCTAGGTGCGTGCAGCTTAGAATTTAGCCAAACACTCAAGGGAACCTATGCAACATGTGAGAGATTTTCTAAAACCCAGTCCGTCGTCTTCTCTTCTCTGCCCCACAAATTCCACTGCCTAGGCCTCGCCCATACCACTCTCTGTCCTCAATGCAGGGAGAGGGATTTGCTCTCATTAGGTTTCCCCACACTGTGCTGTAGACCAGAGGAGGACTCCAGCAGAAAGTGTGGGGACCCCCTCACTTGCATCCCCTCTTTCAGAGATCTTGTGCTCTCTGTTGCCTAATGTCTGAAACCGTGGTGAAGGGGAAGTTGGGTGACAATTATTCGGTCAAGGTCAGAAGTGGAAGTCCAGCACTGCAGATACCAGAGAATGGTTTAGAACACAAGGCAAGTGAGTTTAACAGAGAAAAAGGTACATTAGAGGATCTCTCGTGGGAAGTAGTGGGAGCTTCTGGTTAGGACCATGATCTTGGACGTCTGGCAGATCTTGGTTCAAATGCTAGATCTGTATTGCAATGGCCTTGGGGAAAATGATTTATTAATCTTAACTCATTAATGAGGTTGAAGTGAAGATTAGAGGCAATAATGCCCAGAAAGCCCAAAGTGTAAGACTAGCATAGGAAAAGAACTCGGAACACTTGTGAAAAATAAAAATGCAAATAATAACTGGGTAATAACTGAGTCTTGTGAGATGCTTCAAACGCTGAGATAACAAAGATGCCATATGCATAAAAAAGAGGAGAGCAGTGTGGCGCCTGCGTGAGGGAGGGCGTTAAAGTCCATAACTCCATCAGCTGTCTCAGGGCTGTCTCAGGGTTGCCTCTGTCCCTATTACTCGTACCACTTAAGTTATTCACATGATGTTTCAGTGACAGGAAATTGAGAAAATAACTTGTTAAAGAGCAAATAACTGGAGCCCTGGCTGGTGTGGCTCAGTGGATTGAGCACCAGCCTGCGGACCAAAGGGTCACCGCTTCGATTCCCAGTCAGGGCACATGCCTGGGTTTCATGTCAGGTCCCCAGCTGGGGGCACACGAGAGGCAACCACACATTGATGTGTGTGTCTCTCTCTCCCCTCTCTAAAAATAAGTAAGTAAAATCTTTTTCAAAAAGAGCAAATAACTGGAGAACAGGAACCAGCTCTTGCTCATTGGGCACATGTTACTTACGGTGGGGATCCTGTTGATAACATGGAACATGAGACATGTACACCCAAAGGTGTCACTCATTCATTCATTCACTCAATAAATGTTTACCAAGGGTCCCCCCAGCTCACACTACAGGTTGCCTGTTAACAGCCATTGTCACCCCCTTATCCATTCCCAAGACAGATGCTACAAACACCTGGCCCCTATTCTCCCAGGTTCCCCAGAGTTGGGCTGGATCTGATGACCCAGACGCGATGTGAGAGACATTAATTTTTTCCTCCTTTTTGTCGGATATCCTCATGGGGG
Organism: Desmodus rotundus; assembly: GCF_022682495.2. Classification (NCBI taxonomy): domain Eukaryota; kingdom Metazoa; phylum Chordata; class Mammalia; order Chiroptera; family Phyllostomidae; genus Desmodus; species Desmodus rotundus. Next base: position 5,016,225 of record NC_071398.1, read on the forward strand.
CCTTTGGTACGTAGGGCACACTGCTCATCTTGCGAATTTGAGGTGATAAGTCTGAAGACCAGGCAACTGTAGACGGTGGGATGGGAGAAGAGACGCTAGCTAGGCATTGTTAAACAGCTACGCTAGCATGGAACCGCTGACCTCCGGACCACTACTTATGTGAGAGAAACCAATGTCTTCATTTTTAAGTCCAGGACGAGTGGAATTTTCTCTGCGTTCATTCAGATGCCACTAAGATGTCAAGTCAGTCAGCTACTCCCATGGAGACTTTGTAACAGGAGGCTAAGGAATGTATACAGAAAGCAATACCATGTAAACAAAGATTTTTCAAAATGAATCATCAGTAAGAAATAAAATGTCCAGCTGGGTAAGTCTTGGAAGTTTTCACAGAATTAACAGCCTTTAAACTAGAATTCTTGCTGAACTTCTAACGTAAATTGCTAGGGGGAACATGGTATGTGTCTTCAAGAAGTATAACTCACTCAGTTCAAAGGTGGAAAAGGGGAAATGAGATGCTTGCCACTCTTCAAGGTATGGTGGGGCACAGAGTAAAAAACAGGTAGGTTTACTGCCCTCAGGCAACTTAAATTGTTCTTTCCCTTGGACAGGGAATCTAAGGAGCAAGTTCAAGAACCCCCTCTGGGCAGTTTCCAATAAAAGCTTTGTTGGCCTCTCAGCAGGTGGTTTTCTGCTCGCAGCCTTGGCCAATGGGAACTCGACGAGCTTCTCTGCCATCCAATGGGATGAGCCCCAGCCTCTGCCGTGAGGTGTGAATCTCAGCTCTGGGAGAGCCCTCTCCCAAATTTACTCTCTCAGTATTTTTTTTTTATTGTATAATTACACCTTCAAAACCACATGTTCAAAACCACTAGGATAGCCCTGGCCAGATAGCTCAGTTGGTTAAGAGTGTCATCCTGACGTGCCGAGGTTGTGGGTTCGAACCCCAGTTAGGGCACAGAATCAGCTGTTGAATCAACTGATGAATGTACACGTAGGTGGAACAACCAAGTGATGTTGCGTGCTTGCTCTCTCTCTCTCAAATCAATAATAAATTTTTTAAAAATACCAGGATAGTGATTATTAACAGTGGGGATCATAAGGACTGATCAGGGACACAGGTTCATTTCTGGTCTTACTGGAATGTTCCATGTCTTCCTCATACTCATACAGGTACGCTCACTTTTCTAAAAAGTCATTGAGCTGAGGAAATATGGTTTGTGCAGCTTTTCAATATGTGTATGGTCCATTCAGAGTTTTCTTTAAAAACAATGGTGCATACATGTAGGGAAACCCAGAAGCCCTGGAGTAAGATTCCGTGTCTCCTATTCACTGAAAGACAGGAGGGTTTGAGTGTCCTTCAACACTCTTTAAATGTCTCTCATCTCGTGGTAGTCAGTCCCCAGTGCCCAGCTCAGGTTACTGCCTGGCTTCTGTCCCCTGACCAGGCCTGACACGCATACCATTTTCTACCCACATCCCCACGTCCTCCCTGGAGCATCACCTATGTTCCCATGTTCACTGGGGTAATAAAGGCTCGAGAAGTACCAATTTCACTTTGTTTGACTACGAGTTTCCTAGGTTGTCTTGACCACACGACCTTTTTAAAGCGGAGCGCCCATTACTCAAGTAACGTGAAGCACAGCAGGATTCCGCAGATCCGTGTGGGAAGTGCTGCTGTGGGGACTCATCACTAACCTGAGTCGTGTCTCCTGAGAAGGTGGTAGGGCTCGCCACAGCTGCCGAAGGCACTAACGTCAGTCCAACACTTCACTGACCGTCTAAAGAGTTCAGGACACAGTGCCGCTAGCATGCCGACAGCAAATGGACATGTGAATGGGCAAACCGCCGCAAGGAATTTTAAGAGGCAGTTCGGTTTGACTAGGGGAGGTATCAAGAAAACAGGTTCAGAAGCAGGGACCTGTGAATTCGATCTTAAGGGATGAGCAGTTTGGACAGAGGTGCATATGATGAAGTGAGAGAGGGAAGGAGAAGATTGCACAGGGTGGAAAGAGGTGTGAGCCTTAGTCAGGACCCAGACACCCAACTCCGTGTCTTAAGTAGAAAAGGGAATCCATTAGCATGAATAACCAGGAAGCACAATTAATGCTGCAGGCACGACTGGATGCGAGGGCCTGAATCAGGTTTACTCTCGAGTCTGTGAGCTTCGCTTTCTCCGGTTGGATGCTGTTCTGACCCAAGGAGTGTGTCTCTCCTTGAATTCGCCACTGTAACTGAGCAACCCTGACAGTAAAGAGATTTTGCCTTCCCTGGAGATCTAGACTCGGGCTGAGTCACACGCCCATCTCTAAATCTTACTTGTGGCTCTTAAGACGCGATGGTCTGACTGACCGAGCCTAGTTAGCACATCCATCCCTGGGCCAAGAACGGCACCCCCAGCACCTGTACCACATAGACAAGGGAGAACCAGGGCGCAGTCACCAAGAGAAGAGGGATGACTACTAGGCAAACAGAACCCTGACAGACACTACTTCATGATGAATATGGGAAAGAGGAAAAAGACACTCATGCTCAACTTGATGCTGGGGCCAATGACCCCAAATCTTGGGCTAGTCTTCCTTGTTCATAAGTGAAATCATTATGGAACACAGAACGAACAGAAAAAGTCTTAGTTAATGCTAAGGTACACATCAACCTTCTCAGACCAGCAACCCGCGGACGGGGGGCAGGGAGGGGCGGGGAGGGTGGAATACATGGACACAGATCTACAAGCAGTTTCACAGCAGCAGACTGGCTTCAAGGTTTGAAGATTTCAGAATTCATGGGGTTAATTCCACTCCGGTGTCTTGTGAGCAGCTTTAATCGATGACACTTGGGTGGGGAGCAGGTTGGGGTAACGGCGGGGCAAGATGGCTGTACTTCCTGATAGCGTCTTCCGAGAGCTGATATTGGATATTGAGGTGCGCTGCAGAATGTGGGGACACCTACTGTTGCCCATCTGAGTGTTCTTTCTCAATTCCTCATTACCCAGGGGACTTAATAGCAGATCAACAAACTCGAGCCGCCACAAGGATGACGGGCTCTGCTGAGGAACTGCTAACAAGAGTGAACACACTGAATAAAATGACCATCCCTTGCTGACACACGGCCCACTAATTACCTGCCAACCACCCAGGCAGTGTCCTGGCTGGACTTCTGGCAGGCTGTCAGCGTGAGAGGGGACAAAAAGACACTCCAGGCTTGAAGAACAAGAAGAAAGATTTGATATATTACAGTGGACAGTGTTATTTTCTATCATGCTATCCTGGGTTGCGTAGAGCCTCGCTGTCAGGCAAGCCCAAACTGGCATTTTTAGGGAAATCTAAAGCGACTTAGAATCCCGTCCACATGCCAAAACACTGGAGAAGGGGTAGTGAAACTTATTGTTAAGGTTTGGTTCTCAGGAACAGAGAAAAAAGAAAGGATACCAGTGCCATAGAACTCAATTCGGGAAACAGATATCTCTGTGCAGATATCTCTTACCCTGGGATCCTGAAATAGGCGCATACATATGCCCCTCATAGAGATTCCTTCTTCCAAAGAAGGTCCATTTTGGGGACCCGTGCTTGTTGCATTGCATTCATTTGGAAAGCACCATGTCACAAACCTTCTCGTGCTGAAGACTGAAGTTTAGCTGGCGATTTCTGATTAAGTAAAAAACTAGCCAAGTAACATGGCCTCTAGCGTTTGACCCTTTGGCAAGAACACGCACAGGTATTGAGCACACACACCTCATGCAAGTGGGCGGGAGCTACCTACCAATGCCTGGGAATTAAGAGACTTGGAATAAAATCAGAACAACTCGCCGACCAGGTGTCCCAGGCAAAAGCATGTGACCTACTGGCCTTTCTTGACCCAGCTGTCAACCAGGGTGGTTTTCCAATTTAGCCACATGTTTGCCCCGTGTATGAATGCTACGCCCAAAGGTGGACACTTACTCTCACACAAAGAGCACAGTCACCAAGAAAGCCTGGGGCATCCACTACTTTCTGAAAATAAAGTTAGAGAAAGCAAACTAAGGCATCAGACATATAATAAGAGGTCGCATAGGTCTGCAACGGCAAAAGCTACAGTTTGGTCATAGGCTAAAGGGGTCAGAATTCTTTATTTATTGTACTTTCTCCTTTCCAGCACAAATGGATGTAGGGCATACTATACTATGGGAATCTTCTCCGTCAGCTAATGGGCTTACTCCATGAACTCATCTACTTCCATATTCATCTATATATCTGTTCCTCTGCTGATTTCCACATTAATACCCTTTGGCTGGTTCCTCAAGACATGGTGTATTTCCAAGTTAGCAGTCTTTCATCATAAGCTATAAAAGCTAACTCTGGTCAATTAACAGACAAAAGGGAATGCATTAGGCTATTAGGCTTATCTATGGAATGGAAAGTTGCATACTCATGAGAACTTAGTAAGGAAGAACCAAGCCCACTACGGATCCCATAGTGGAAATGTCTAAACCTTCTCTAACACGTGTTTTCCAAATCAACCTGGTGATAAGAATAACCGAGGAGTGCTCGTTAAAATTCTGACTGCTGGGCCCAATCTCTCACAAGTAGTCTGGACTCTGCAACTTTAACAGGAAAGTCAGAGAAATACTAGGTGCTAACATTCATTATACTCCACTTGCCCTCAGATTCTGCTCCAAGTGGCAAATTCTAGGGAGGGATCATCTGATTGGCCCACCCAGGGACAGGTGCCCCTGGCCCATCAGCTACGGCCAGAAGAGCTGTATCAGAGAACCCAGTCCAATGTATCAGGAGGCAGTGCCGGAAGAGAAACCGTGAAGAGCAGGGAAACCGCGAAGTCATGCCTAGTACTAATAAAATGGGCTGTATACAATTCCCCATCAGGTCTTTACAACTCATGTAGAATTCCACCATATATTATATCAACTGCTTTTTAAAAATTATGAACCATAGCTGTGCTGGAAAATTAGAAAAACTGTCCCCTTGGGAGGTCCAACCTGGGTCAGGAGTTTGCCTGGAACAGGTGGGAAGAAGTCAAGATGCAGAGCCTTACAGGCACAAGTGCAATATCTGGGCCATCACTTAAGCAATAGAGGTCCAACCCCTCTTCCGAACCCTCAGGCTTATACCCTGACATGGCCCCAAATGGGAGCCCACCCCTTCTGCGCTCTGGGTAAAGCACCAAGTGGATGTACAAGCTTGGGAATGCCCCGGCACCCCACTCTTGGCTGGATTAAGAGGGCTACCTTCCACGTCTCCTCCTCTTCCGCTAGGAGACCCCACAGTGACTGATTTTGCCAAATGATAGCAGCTGTACAGATGGTCTTCTTTGTCCACGGGGTCCCAGTCACAGCGAACATTCACTAGATGGTTTTGCTGCAGGCATACTTTCAAATGCCAGAAAAGTGCCTGACAGTGTTGGCTGCTTGGAGGGCTCTTGTTAAGAAGCTTATGGGTCACCACCTATTCAGTAATTTATTCAACAGCCACCCAGGAAACCTAGTAAGAGGAGGCAAGTGAGGTCTGGGTGTTTTAGTGGGTGCTGTAGAAAAGAATTTCTCTCTTTATCGTATCTTACCCTTATAAAACCAAGGGTAGGCCATCTGAGCGATAGACAGGTCATATGGCCTCACATTGAGGGCTAGACATTGAAGTTGACTCGAGGCAATGTACTCACTTAAAAGCCAAACTGGGAGCAAGAGAGAACATGTTTCCAAAGCCACAAAACTAATTAATTATGTTGGCACACACACAAAGCGAGTTCACCCCTTTCCAGGCTCCTGCTAGATGCTTTGGAGCAGCCAACTATTTGAGAATTTCCTCAGTAGAAAGTACTTTAATGCACTCTTAATGCCCACAGCATCCACTCACCCTTCTTCTGGCCAGAGTACGCAGGTTTTCCATGGGGGAACCATCCCTCCCATTCTCAGTCCATGTACTTCTGGTGGAGGTGGATCCATCCTCTCCAGGGGTGAACATGTGACTTGAGCCTAGCCAATCTGAGCAGGACATTATGCTAGTCCACAGTGATTGGCTTACGCTCGGGCCCAAGCCTCCATGGGAAGCTACTTAACACAGTGAGATTTTCTGAGATGGGGAGAGAGGAGTGCCAGCAGCACACACAGTGTGAGCTGGTACTTCTGAGAGTCAATGAGAGGAATCATGGGATGCACAGAACCCAGAAGACAGCAGAGCAAAGCCAGAGAACCTGAGCCCCTGTGACTTGTTTTTGCTCTTGACACCAGCTGTGCTTGAAGCTGGTCCTATCCCTGGACTTTCCAGTTGTGGGAGCAAATAAATTCCCTTATTTTCCCTAAGCGAGTGTGGTTTGGGCTTTTATCTCCTGCAGTTGAGAGTCCTAGTGAAAACAGAAACGAACAGAGTGATGTTTTTGTTAATTCTATTTCTTTAGAAGCTACCATTGGAGCACCCGCTGTGGGCTGCTGAAGAAGTAGACATTGTGCTTCTACCACGAGCCACTGAGTCGCTAAAGGAAGAGACGGTGTTCCTATCTGTACACAGTACGGGATCACTTCTACTTAAAGCCATACCAAGGGTAACTTTTGTCTAGTAAATGATATTCCAAAGGGTCGAGGGGATGCAAAGAGAAAAGTCGAAGTGGAAGGCAGAGGTAGGGTTTCCTTGGTGGTAAGATGAGCTGGGTCAGGGTCAAATTGGGCATTTCTTCCCCCTCAGCAGGATGCGCCTGGGTCAAAGGGTTGAAGCTCAGGCCAGCACTGGGAATCTTGGTCAGCTTTGAGACCCTCTTTGGTGCCACTGGGAAATCGAACCTGACTCACGTGCTCTTGGGTGAGCTGGATTTGGGGAATTATCCCGATGCTGCAGGGGTCAGGTCAGCCATGGTCATGGCTACCCTCCAGTGATAACTACTGGAAAGTGCACTCTTGTTCAACTAAACTTCTTATCAATTTCCCCCAAAACTGATCTAGAAGTCAGTCAATCATCATCTTTAAGCATCACAGAATTTGAATGATCACGTAGGACACATGGACCCTGCATTTCATGAGCTCTAAAATCAGGGGTGACCCACACCACAAATGAGATCATCATTACGTGCTTCTTTGAGTACCAATCAACTAAAGTGCGCCAGGTGGTTGAGGAAGTGGGGAAGGGTCAGAATGTAAGGCAATTTTAAAGACAAGCTTTGCATCCTGGGCAGTTTGTTCCCACCAAGTCCAGTTCAGGGCCTGACAGAGGTGCGCACATTGCATAGTCACGGATTAAACAAGGGTTACGGAAGAAGGTGTCTGGGGTGGTATTTGGAAGATAGAGGCCAAGAGGATGGAGGATGGTCTGCTTCTACTTGTAAGATCCCATCACATAGGACAACACGCCAGACCTATCGTTGAAAAAGATGGGTTTGATCTTTCTAGCCAAACCCTGTGTGCACTCACCAGTGAGTGAAAGAAGGCTCACTAGACACAGATTTCCTGCGTGGTGGGCCCTGCACGCATTTCTTCTTGCTAACGTCCCGGCCTCGCCCTGCTCATGAAAAATCACATACCAGGGCGAGGACTGGACCAGTAACTGCAATGTCATTGTTTCAAGTAAAGGAAGTCCCAAGTCTCGAAGGGCAAGTGACTTTTTCCTGCCGCGCAGGGACTTCCTACTCTTTCACCCCCTATATTCCAGCCAAGCCCTGAAATACCGTCACCGTTCACAGCACATCATCCTCACAGATTGCGGAAGGTCCCTCTTTGCCCGGGAGTGGTGGGTTTTGCCACACCTGGGCTTGCCATACCTGGCGAGCCTAGGTATGTTCAGTCTACCCTTCTGTGTGCTGACGGTCTGTCCCGGCCCTCACCTGTTTTGTCATTGCTCTTGGCTGTAATCGCCTGGATCTCTTTGCTCCTGCCCTTGTTTCCCTGCAGTTTATTCCCAACCCGGCAGCCAGAGTGACTGGTTTCAGATCGCAGTCCGAGGGCGTCATTCTGCTGCCCAACATTCTGACTCCCCTTCTCACCCAAAGTAAAATCCCAAATCCTCCTAAGGGCCTAGGGGATCCTATACCAGCGATTCTCACACAAAAGGAAATTAAAAACACCCAGGGAGGCTTAAAACAAACAAAAACAATGTCTGTGCTGCAACCCGAACCAATGACACCAATCACGGGAGCCGCTGTTAATTTTTTGAAGGTTCCCCATGTAATTATTTTTATGCTGTTATTATGGCCAATTCTGAATATATGTAAAATTACACAAAACAGCTCATTGACCTCCGTGGACCCAGAAGCCAGCCCCCACACCTCTCAACCGCCGCCCCGCTGCTCCCTGCACATCCCCATCCACGCCCCTCATCGCGCACTGTCTCAGAACCAATCCCAGAGAGCATCTCACTGTATCCACAGACATTTCGGTATGTAGCTCAGAAACTTCAGGACTCTCTTCTTGTTTTGCAGCATAACCACCATATTATCATCACACCTAAGGAAAGATGTGAACCGCGATTGTGATCCCTGCAAGATGAAGAACCACCCCACCACACGGCTCGGCCTGCCGCCTCGCTTTCCACTCAGACCTCGACCGCTCTCTCCCACACTCACTTTCCTGGCAGCTGCGCTGGCCGCCTTGCAGCGTCCCTAGCGCCCTGACTCCCTTGAGGCTTTGCCCACACTGTTCTCTCCGGCTGGGTGCTCAGGACACGCAGCTCCTCCCTCGCCCACTGGCCCTCTCTACGAGGTCTTCCTTGACTACTGTCTTCAAACGTGTAGTTCATCCTCTCCCCACGCCTCCATATTCTCCCCTCCCCCTGTCCTGCTTCCTTTTATCCATTTCATTCTAGTAAGTACCCAGATGCTTCTCGAACTAGTAAAACTATCCCCCCATCAGAATGCAACTCTACGGAAGCGCAGGCACCACGAGAATACTTGCCGAATCTACGCATGAGTGATTGACTCCATATTATTACCATTAATGTGATCCCTACATGGGAGCCTAGGAGAGGATAAGATAAAGCAGAGGAAGTCAAATAAACAGACACTCGATTTCATAAGGCTTAGAGAAAAATCATAAAAATCCATAAACATGAAAAGGTGGGAATGACTAATAAGTAAGACGTTCACAGTGAGCTATTAATAACAGCGAGGGTGCGGAAGATAAAACCCTAAGCTCTCCATGGCAGAATGGACAACTGCTCTCTTTTCTTAACAGTCCCCTTGGTCTGCTTGTACCATGGAATTAAGCCAGGTTGGTCAAAATGGGCACCGGTCATAAGGAAACAGTTGCAATATGTGTTCTACACAGAAAAAAAAAAAATAGGGTGTGACATCCCAGGTCCAAGGAGGCAAGACCGCAAGCATCTTTGCTCGCAGACATTCACCTCCCCTGTTGCAGGAGCACCAGACCCTGGGGTTCGTGTACGTGAGGTTGCCCTCACTGAGGCAGGAGCATTGCTGGCCGTCCTCCAGGCATGGGAAAGAGCGGGGCAGTCAAGAATCTCCAAAAGGCTGGAGCCGCACACTCAGGCGTAATACAGTAGCGCACCAAAGCCACACTTCACTGCCTTCCTCCTCCAGGGCCAAGGAGGACAATTGGAAACAGTCCCTTTGGAAACCATACCTAGAACAGGTTGTTTCAATCCAGCCTTGGAACATTAAGGCTGGGCCTCCGCCCCAAGCAGGGAGCTAACTCTCTCACTCTTCCTGGCTGCTGAGGCCCAGACGGCATGCTTGTTGCTGCCTGGCAGATAAATATTCCCGGGCACCAACATTCACGGTCTCCAGCCTGCCACCCTCTCCTGCACGGTGTGAGTCGTGGAAATCAGAGAGGTGTTTAGACAGTAAAGATGCTTCTCGCTTCTCTATGATAATCCAGCACATATTGGAAGCCCGCTCCCCTCCCCCATACTACCGTAATAAAGATTCCAGTCATCCAAGGGTAGCGATTACCCTTGAAAATTACAGGCAAAAGTTCAACCACGGATGCCACCTATGAATAGGAGCAGGGACTATGGTGGGGGGTGGGGGTGGGGGGAGCTGCATTCAATCTACGCCTCTTGGTTATTGTCCAGATACTCCAAGGTTGCAGGTTTGATCCCTGGTCAGACACATACAAGAAGCAACCAATGAAGGCATCCATAAGCGGAGCAACGTATCAGTGAAGGCTGCTGGGTGACTAGAAAGGGAGCTTGCCGCTGCAGCCGAGTAAGGGCAACTGGTTTACCTAAGGAGTCAAGAAGCAGAACCTGGCCTGTTGTATCTGCAACTTTGCCAAACCTTGTGTAAGTTTGTAAACACCATAAAATATGTTACGATGTTTACAGCATATGTCTCTTATTGTTAAGGACTATTGTGAAAGTAGGAGCAGAGTCTACTTCTTAAAATATTTTTTATATAATAGTTATGGCATCCAATTATACAATAGTAATTGTGAATAATTATACCAAACCCCAGTCTGTTTTATGACTACTTCGCATGCTGAGCTCATATACTCTATATAAACACCATCTGTATCAAGCATAAAACTCTTAGTTGTTCTCAGAACACGGGCTGGCAAAATGCAGCTTATTAGTTCTGGGGCCAAGCAGTTTCACGGCTATTGCTGGGCCCCAAACCACACGAAATCGGTGATCTCCTCCTTCTCTGGCTGCGTCCTGTTTCTTTGACTTAAGGCCTAGTTACCTGTGTGCTCAAGTTCATTGCAGGAGTCATGGCCCACATGCCCAGACCATGGAAACGCTTCTGCAGATTTTTTGTTTAGCACTGAATATGTTCGATTGCTCTGCCGAGTTCTGTTCATCTCCTCTATGCAAAGTGGTGGTGTCAGCTCTTGACATTGGCCGAGGGTGGTGCTTCCTGCATCTCCCTTGCTGCTGTGCTGTAGGGGTGCTGCGGTGCCAGCCTGGTCCTCCAGAAATCCCCAATGGAAGCGTTCCCACCATCAAGGCCCCTCACTATATAAACGGTTTTAACAATGAATGAGAAGAACGATGTCAAAAAAGATCACAGATCTCTGGAGTTTTGGGGTCAAGAATTTAAATCTTTGTACACAATTACCTAACCTATTTGAGAGTCTGACCTTCTTCAAAACACGAACACAGTTCATATTTTGTACACAAGAGACAAATTAGTCTTCGGCCATAAACAAACTTCAGCCATAACGTACAAATGAACGGAAATCGCTTCACAGGAATTAAGCCCAATCCAGAAAAGGTAATTTGTGCCCATTCTAAAAGTGATTCCACTTTGACTGGCTGCATTTAGCAGCTGGTTGAGCCCAAGAAGCACCTTTTCGGGCTTTTGATGATCTAGAAGCAAATACCACTGCCACCCTTTCAGCACATTTAAATCTTGAAAATTTTCCCTGAGAATAACCCCAGTCTCCTTGCTAACCAAGATTTTAGGATATAAGCTGTGAGAACACACATTTTGGCTTTTTTTGTTGTTGTTAGAGATGTCTACCTCCCAATAGCATAAGCAACAGTGATTTCTTTTTTGCATGCAAAAGGACTCCACATTTCCTCCATGGAATTCTTTGCAAATACTTGCATTTGTTGGCCAAAATATTCTGTTCATTAAAAAAGTCACACTCTAGGAATGCCAGCTTTCGGACACAATTTATAAAAATGTTATCATGGAGAAAATGGTGTCATTCCTTCCAGGTAACTGTCCAAACAGCCAAAGATGAATGACTTAATTTGGCATCCAAAACGGCACAGAAGAGGTCAGACTATATGTAGGTAATTTCCTCAGATGCCGTTATTTGTCCCCTGGGACTCCACCTACTCAATTCCAATTACAGAGGAAAGGATTACAAACGGGCAGACAGGGCAAGGGTAGACCAGCAGGCCTGAATGATTTGGACTGAGATCTTGTAGCATCTTTGCAAATGACCAATTAAGGCGGGTTTAGAACATGGCATCATTTTCGCTCACTGTGACAACCTGAAAATTAAGGCTCTCTCTGCATGTCCCAGGGATGACATATAACGAGGAGTGTTACCAAAAGAATCCGACTTGGTAACATATCCTTGGACGCAGGGCAAACTGGCCAGAAAGAAAAAGTAGGCCAAAAATCTGAAAATAAACCTAAGACCCGGATCTCAAAATAACCATGACTCTGTTTGACTCTGGATTAAGTCACTCAAACACCTTGGTAGGGGAAGAGTAAAGGGGGAAAAATGGGGACAGCTATAATTGAACAATAAAAAAAATTAGAAAAAAGAAAGCCCCTTGAAAATGAAAGGCTCCAAGAATTTGTTCAGCAGAACGCTTATATCTGGTGTTCTGGATGAATGTGTTAGAATTGCTATTCATTTCTATTCAATCTCTGCAAATGACTCTTTGCAAGGGAGCTTTAACTATTCATTTAAAGTTAAGACAATACTAAAGTCTTGTTGATGGGGGATGAAGAATTAGAGGTCCCCACCTCTGTATTTCTTGTGACAAGTGGCGGCCCATGGTAGAGCACAGACCCCTTAGTGGGAGTGGGGAGTGGGTCTGGAGATGGACGGGAGACTCAGGAAGCAGTACCAGGGTGGCTACTGCATGATCCCTAGGGAGATGCACCCCTAAGCAGTCATCGATTTCCTGTACGCAATATTGATTGACCAGACACCTTCAAATAATGCAAACAGGACACGCCCACCTGGCGTTCACCCATCTCCATCTTCCTTAAAGCCTGCTTTTTCTCTTTAAATGTGTAGAGCGGTGTTAGGCTTTGGCACCTCTGTGGCATCATCTCCAGTCCTGAGTGGAACACAAGTCAAAGCTGTTTGCCTGAATACAAAACAATTACAGAGAGGACTTGTTACAGAAACAATTGGGCGGGGAAGAGTTCACATGGAAAAAAAGGGCCACGTGGCATGATGCCCCACAGGAAGCGCGGGCTAGGTGGCGTTCACGCTGCTTCACTGCCTGAGTAGCCGTGAGGAAAACATGCATTCCTTATTCTCTTTGGTACCGACGGACCTATCATATATATATATATCATCTACCTATTCACCCACATATTCATCTACACATCCTACACACAAATATGTATGACAGATACAAAAACTTCAAATCTATGTCATCCACATGCACATTTTAGGTCAATGACCTAGGAGATCTACCGTGGAAAATCTTCCATTCCAGTTCTGCGTCTCTTCTAGGCAAAGAGGTAGCGGAACAAGTCGCTCCTCTCCCCATGCCTCGGTTTCCTAACTTGTTCCACAAGGTTAACTCCTTCCCTGTCTAGAGAGGGAACTGAAGGAGGTAACCCACAGAAAACCACGTTGCGAAAGACAGGGTGCCACACGCGTGCTAGGGATAATGCGGTGTTTTACAAAAGAGCATTATTCCTTTGCTAAGTGCGTGTCCGCACTCATGTTTTTTATCTGTGAAGGTTCTTCTTTGAAATTAAATTGAGACCATAACCAACATCCCTCCCAGGGCTGCCTAAGGTTTTTGCTCAGCAACAAAGCAAGGGCTTCTTTTCATCATTCATCACATTTGAGTTCAAGCACCAAGAGGTACTTTTTACCAGTGGTGAAAATAGCTTTCTTTTCACAGCAGAAACACAGAAAATGAGCTCCCTCTCGATGCTAATGCAAAGGATAAGGCTTCCTCTACAGTTGGCACCAAAAATGCCTCGATTTGGCTTTGTCGGTGGTGTTTTCTTGCACCAGGAAGGCGGGAGTGGTGAGAGCGAGCAGGAAGCGGAAGCTTTATTTATGCATGTGAATAATTAAAATAGACACATTTTCAAAGGGGAATCTTGTTGCGTTTTTCTTTCAGCTTTTAGGGAGGCCAAGCTGCAGCCTCCCTTCTCGAAGGTAATTGGTTAAAATCCTTCATGCATTCCCTTCCTTCCTCAGACACCTCCGTGGTTTTTTTGTTAAGCCCAAGTCCCTGACCAGGCAGACAAGACCCCAAACTTCCTTTCTAGCATTTTCTTCCCTCACCTCCCCCAAAGTGCAGTGTCCAACTTGCTATGTCCTCTACTGATGTTTGGATGGTGCCTGTATTTTCAACATGAATGTTTTTCTCTCCTGCTCCGCCCTGTCTGGAGGTAGTTCCTACTTCTACCAAGACATGACTTTCATCTCGGCCTACTGAAATCCTACCCAGCCTTTGACACACGTCTTCCATGCCAGGAACCCCGTGCGACTCCCCCTCAGGTCCCTACCCAATTGCCATCGCTTCCCTTTCCAAATAAATTTTAATTTTCTCAGATTATACAAAAAAGCACAACCACCCCCCATTTGTTTTATGTCTTTTGTTGGCACACTAATCATTCTGCCTGCTGAGTACATTTCTCCACTGCAATTAAAAAAAAAATTAAGGCTCCTTAAGTTAAGGAGGGCTTATTCTTTTTTGAGCTCTCGTGATGGAAACTTTCAAACATATACCAAGTAAACAGAAGGCTGTGCTTATTTTTGCATCTCCTTCAGGACCTATCCCAGTGTTTTGCATGTAACAGAAGTAAATTTAAGTAATGAAGGCCGTAGGCAAATGGAGCTGCCTGCCTGCCTACCTGATACCATGTCTCCCGGACGGTTAAGCTTGTCCTCGCTAACACACTGGGGCAACACAACTCACACACCTGTAGAATCACAGTCAGCATGGCTCACGCCTACTCGGCAGCTTGAAAACTCAGGGAAGTGTGTGTCCTTGAGGTCACCTCAAATAGCTGGCGACGCTAACCTCACTGGGGGAGTGAGGAGAAAAATGTATACAGTCAAGAATATTTCCTGCGAGAATTCTAATCTGGTTGGGTATCTGGGTGGTGTTCCCACCAAAGGTGCATTTGTTACAAATGTGCAGTATTTGATGGATAAAATCTACAAATAATGAGGACTCTGCCTACATCTCAGAATTCATTTTTCTTTCCCTTCTATTATTAACGGATGCAAGTACCCTTGAGAGTCCCTCGCCTTCCTAACACCTCCACCTCAGGCTCTTAGTGAAGTCTGCTGTGTTAAACACTTTTGAAACATGTGCCCGATCAGCCCTGTGATTTCTGTTATTAAAGTATAGCGCGCGTGGGGCTGTGTGCGCATGTGTGTGCGCCTACTTTGGAGAAAGATGAAATCCTTAAAGCAAACGGGAATTCTAGAGTGAAAGGGAGCATGCCCAACCTGTGTCATATCTAATTAGCTCAAACTGACTGCACACCGCATTATTCAGTTGGTGCATGGAAGATCAATAACTATGGGGAAAATCCACCCAGCTCCCCACTTTCCCATCCGACTCTAGAAGGTCTGAGGCAGCTCGTGCTACTGTGATGTGTGTGCCGCAGCCCAGGCAGGCAGGTGGTGCATAGACACCATTCAAACTTGGCCTATTCAATCCCAACTCCTCTAACTCCCCATTCATGCATAGCAAAACACCATCTGGTCCTATTTTGCCTCCAGCAATCACAGCTGACCAAAAACGATAATAACAGCTGTTGCAAAACAAAAGCCAAACAAAGGGGGTGGGGGGAGAAGGAAAGGTTAGATTGAAGTCCGGTGCTGAAAAACGCTCCACGAAGTGAGAAAGGGGAAAGGGACCATTCAGATGTCTGAAGCCCGCTGAATGCATGCGGCGGGCGGACTTCTACTTAAACTTGAGATAGGAATCCATTTGTCTAGAAAGCCTTCCAACCTCCGTCAGGTGGTAATGTATCGCAGAAATTATGCGGCACCAAGGCATTTAAGCTTTTGTTCTTGGAGTCGGGAACTAATGACCCTGTGTCAGCTAAAAATGAAAACTCCTTATGTTCTTTCATCAGACGGCATCCAGGTTAATGTAAGAAGGAGAACATGTTTAGCCAGAGTAATGAAATAATGTGCCCACGGCAGGGGCACCGAAAAGGAAAGGTGTGTGATGGGGGTGGAGGGTGGGAGGGTGTGGGAGAACCCCGTTAATGGCTATAGATCACTTCAGAGCGGGGGATGAAGGCCATGCAGGCACCCCACTAATCAGAGACCACATTTCCCATGCCCACTTGTCATTACCCTGATTTATTTCTGCCCTGTCACAACAAAAAGCACACCAAGTACCTCCAAACTCTCCGGAACAGGCACCAGGGTCCCATGTATGAATTGAAATGCAAGTTGATGCATAATACATTAGCGAATCTTGAGAAAAATAATTTGGCACCAAGTTTGGGGAAATTCTTCTCACAATTCAAGCCTTTTGATGTTTTGAATATCTAGTTTTGCCTGATGATTAATTTCTGAAACTGTAGGAATGGAACTATATTTTTTTTCCTTGAAATTGACCATCAGTGGCTGGGCAGCATTTAATCCAATGTGATAAAACCCAAGATTTATAAAATCATTTCATAGATGTTACAACACCTGCTTCTAACTGCAAACAGTTGAAAACAGACTTCACTTGCAATTAAGTCTTATCACTAGTGACATTTTTTTTTCCCAAGCAATACTTCATGGGTTTTCAAAGTGACAATTACAGACCTAATACACAATTACTGTCACATGTAGTTTGGCAATTAATTTTGAAGACATTTGTCTAAAGGTTTCACAACAGAATATAAAATGGCTCTTATTGTTATGTAATGTTAGTTGCAATTCACCGAAAACCTTGCTGTCAGCTCTGCCTCTGATGGGTCTGATGCAGGCAGATCACTTCTTTGTGGAATGCAGTCTCCTCCCTTGTAGAGGTGATTAGGCACCGTTCGAAGACTGTTTGAACACTGATACTTGTCAACTAATGCATCTTATGAAAAGCTTCAATTTAGACATAAATTTTTCTACAGCAAGAAATCTATAAATTTATAATTAGAATCTCTTGCTGTTCAATATTTGTACATAATACGGAGTAGGAGAGGATTATGAAATATTGAAAGCTGAATTCATTATTCATAGCCCACAACATACAGTAAATATTCTTTGAAATACACAACAAATTCGAGGCATCCACAGTCCATTATTTTTGAGTGTCTTGCACACGGTAACTATGGACACTATTGTTCACACACCCTCGTTTTTTTTCTTTTTTTTTTTTTTTTCCTTTTTCAAATTAGGATTCCGGTCAGGGTTGACACTTGCTGTTTTTAATTTTCATTTTATCATAAGCAGTTTAAGACTGTTGCCAGTGGTAATTTGCAATTTTTATCAAGACCTCTTCATTATAGCTTCTGACACGACAGATGCTGTAATTAATCATGCAAGACAACTGGGGATAGTGGTCACACTGTTCTCAAAGAGGAGCCAGTAAAGAGCAAGAAAAAGGGGGGAAGAAATGGGCACCGAAATAATTATTTTGGCTTAAGAATTAGCATTCACCCTCAGTTTTAATAGCAATAACAACACAAGCCAGCTAGCTCTAGCCCCTAATACCAGCATACAAGTGCTTTTCCTCTGTACTTACCTCCCCCTTGCACTTTAACAAAGAGATAATTTACAAAACTATTTCCAATGTTTCGTTTTGTTTTCAAGAGCCCTGGTGTGGAGCCATGCCATGCAAATTCTTAGCTACAAGTATCCTTTTTCCAATTGAAAGTGGAAGACGAGCTTGAGCCCAAATAAAAGTTGGTATCTTGGCCTATTTCCCCATCTGATACTTATTCAAGGAACCAAAAGTGAAATGTGACATATCATTTTATTTGAAAAGTGAACAGTTTCCTGGCTGTTGCATCAAAATACAGTCCACGGGTTTTACTGAAATGTGTTTATTCTATAGCAAGATAAAAGCATTTTTGTTTTCGTTAAGCAAAATACAAACAACTTAATTGCTGCTATCGTAACTCATAAAAAAGTAGAAAACAGCATAAAAACACAAGAAGCAACGTAGCAATGAACGGTTCGTGTCACCAGGGTTTACGTTAAAGCCTCGTTTATGAAAACTTTACAACACGTGAGAGGAAAACTTACAACTTTGAAAGAAAATATTTACATTGATTATTCACGGTGGCGCACCTTTTAAATATTCTACCAGTATTACATCATAATAAAAACTCTTGCTTTTTTTTAAATCTTCACTTTTTGTAATAACTGTTTTCATTTAAGTTCATTTCCCTTTGAAAAATACAGTGTTTTTATTTTTCGAAACTTGTCACTCAAAACACAGAATATAATATTCACATTCTTTTCCTCTAATTGGAATGCGTATAACGGGCTAACAGCGGTCAGAGATATATTGTCAGGACATATATTGTGGTTCGGTTTGGAGAAGTCACGGGTAAAAAGTGGAAATGAGTCAATAACTGAATCTAATCACTTGCATTTTTTTTTCTGGAGATATTTAGGGGGAAAAAAATAAGACCTTTGGCAAAAGTCTGTGATTTACATTATTTTTTTCATGACAAAAAAATGCCATCAACTATTCACGTCATACAAATGTTTGTATGAAACAGGAATCTTCATATTCAGGTAGTTACAACTGTGCTTTTGATTGTTAGGGTTTCGTGAGCTCCCACAGCCTGGAAGTGCGGTTTATTCACTCCTGGAGAAATAAGGCCATGTTCTGTGACTCAGAGAGGCCAGTTTATAGTCCTCGGTATGTCCCAGGATTCGTGGAACAGTTCGATTCACATATTGTAGGTATAGCCTGAATAAATAAAAAAGGCATCACATAAAAGAGCACAGCTTCTCTTGTTTAAAAACAAAGTGGTAGAGCGTCAGCTCGAGAGGATGCTCCGCTGCACTGTAGTTCTTATTGCCTATCTAATAGACACTTCAGAGGACCATGTGATCTGTTCCACGTTTCTGCAGAACCAACACCGACTTTCGAGTCTCAGCTGCAGATGGTTTAGCCCCCACTCGCCTCCACGTGCCCATCCGTCCGCTACACGTGTCTTCAGAAAATACTGACCTGCGGTAATACTTGAGTCTGTGCCTGGGGCTGTATTTGCGACTGGTGCTGCTGGGAGGCTGGCTGGGGGCTCCCGATGGCAGGGACGGGGGAGGTCATCTGAGAGGCGACGGGCGAGTGCTGTCGAGGCGAAGGCTGAGATGGGTGTGGCATGTGTTGCAGCTGCTGCAGCTGGAGCTGCTGTTGGAGCTGCTGCTGCAGCTGCTGTTGGCTGATCTGCTGCTGCAGCTGCTGCTGCTGCAGGTGCTGCTGCATGTGGTGCTGAAAATGCTGCTGCTGCATCTGTTGCTGGATCTGCTGATGCATCTGGTGCTGCTGCAGCTGCTGCTGCTGTATCTGCTGCAGCTGCTGCTGCTGGGTCTGCACGGAAGGGCTCACCTGGGTGGAGGACGCTGAGCCCACCAGGGTTGTGCCCAGGGAGCTGATGAGCGGGGCTCCAATGTTCGATGGCATGTTGGCCGCAATGGTGACCGACGTGACAATCTGGTTCATGGGGAGTCTCATGGTCAAGGGCTTGGGAGCAATTGACCGAGGGAGCGACTGCTGCAGAGTCTGAGGTGCTGCCGACACCGCTCCGTGTTGAGACAGCGGAGGGCTGAGTAGCAGGGAGGATGTCAGATTGGTGGACGCCAGGGTCTGCTGGACAGAGCGAATGGTCTGGGCTTCCGCTGATTCAGCGGCTGCCTGCGTTTGGGGAAGAGAAGTCCAAAATATTAACACACACACGTGGTTAAAATATTTAAGTATTTTCCAGTATGGCCACCATGATTCATGCTTCCCTGGACTCAAGCCCTTGGTCGTGTGACTTTTTAGCTTGTCCCAGAGATAGAATCAAATTCCCCACCTCTTGACCGGGGCTGGCCTTGTGCCTTTGCTCTGCTCAATGGAATGTGGTAGAAGTGAGGTCTCGGGAAGTTTTGCCCCCTTCCACACCACTGTCTCTCAAACCTCTGACTTAGCAACTCTGACGCTGGGCAAGTTCATTCACCCACTGGTTCCTCAGTTTCCTTATCTACAGAATGGGGTTGTGTGGTAGTTGTCTTGTGTACAGGTGGTGAGAATTCAATCAGCACCCATGTGTGAGGCGTGTAGAACAGTGCCTGGCCCACGGGAAGCACTTAGTAAACATCAGCAATTTTCATTAACAACTACTGCCACCGGAACGCGTCAAAGCCCCGCATTTGCGTGATTATTTTGTAACAGTGCTCAGTTGAATAGAAGAAGAACATAATTGCATTCCTTAGAGGTACTGAATTGAAGTACTTTACAATGTTAGAAATGGTTTAGTTTACCAACTATTGGCCAAGATTTCTAGAATGTATCAAAGCAGCCACAGATGCGGGAAGAACGCTCGGAACTCACGTGACTGAATGACCTGTTACAAAGAACCAATCTGGGAGTCAACGTGGAGAGAAACTACCTATTATGTTTTGCACTAAAAACACAGAATTACCTCCTCAGAAACATATTTTTTATTAATGCAACAGTGATTGGAATGATTCTTCTTAAAGACTATTTTTTCTTCTTATTCTTCACAAAACCAGGGGGCTTTGGAGGAGGCGTAATGGGGACCCCATGGAACCATCAAGCTGATAGCCACTCTCTTCAAATGATTTTGAATGTTTACTTCTAGATTTTTATTACTCGGATGTATAAAGCCTACTATTAGGAGGAACCTGAGAAGTGACTCTGATGTCAGGACAGCCACTGAATGTAGGAATAGTCATGACCGATGGCGTCACTGAATAGAAGCTCCCGTTCATTTTCTGCTTGTGGCGGAGACTGGAAGTGACAGTCGAGTCACAGCATAAGACAGTGAGCCCCCCGCCCTGCTCCGACTGTAGAAGCATAAGTCATCCTTGCACAGGACGCAACCCTACTTGTTAGTTCCAGTGTGGAGGCTGGACTGTCTCCAATGTGGAGACTGCTCCCTGGAGGAGTGCTTCTCGCTAGGGCTCAGAGATGAAACGCAGGCCTCCCTCACACCTGAGACTAACATCGTAAGCTCCCCAATCCTCGCGTTCCTGACTCTTTCAATTACTTGCACATGATTTGATTTTCCGTCCTCACCATGGTGGGGGCCGCCATTCCTCTTTAGACTGTGGGGTCCCAAACCAGAACCACTTCTTCCTGTGAGGTCAGCATATCAGCAGCTGTTTCACACCTGTGGTCCCGGTTGAAATTGTTCTACACTTACACCCACGGACTGCATTAGCTCCTACCAGGTCTCTGAATATAAATGCAGGGCGCCCTTAAACTGCACTTAGCTGAGGAATAGACAAACCAACATACAATATTTTAGATTTATTCTTATAACACCCCTTCCTATTGACTTTTTGGAGTTGCTGAATTCCATTCAGAACTATTTCTGAATCCAGTTTCTATAGTCAATGTGGACCTTGTTAACTTTCCCCTTGTAAGGCAGCCACAGAGCTGATAAGCCAATCACCCTGGTGATTTCCTTCCTACCTTTTGCTTTACTGGCTCTTGGCCGAAATCCACGTGTTGTCAATTACTCATGCTCTAATGCACAAAGATCACCTCTACTGCTTCTGGGTAAGTGAATGAATAAATAATCCGCCGAGGAAGGACATGCACATCGTTTCTCTATTCACTTCACTCTATCTAATTGCCCGTCAACTACACCTCGATTCTGAATATTGATAGACCACATTTGGTTGTTTTCTGTCAACGAGAAATCGGAGGCCAGAACTGGTACCATGTCTTTTGCAGCTCATCTTCCAGAGTCTCAGAAAGAGCTTTTGCTATTGGACTGTTTCCTCTTTCTAAAGATGCAGAAAGTGGTCCGCCAGCTGTCAAAGACAGGAGGCCCTCTCTGGATCTGATTCTGAGCAGCTGCCCAGGGTCGATCTTAACATAAAGAAGACATAATTTGGGAGAAGAAGAGAACCATGGAATAAACCCTATCAAATGGCTTTGCCACCAAGCCTACCACGCCCTGAGGTCCTGTAGGTAAAAACAAGGACAATGGAATGGAACCTCTGCTCGCCGGAGGGGGTTCATCCAGATAAAAATCCTTGGCTCAATTTATCCTCCCCCAAAGCCTCTCTAAATTCTAGGAAGGCTCAAGACAAAGGTAATTAAATGTTAAAATAATACAATGCAAAGCTCAGGCTCCTTCTGGATCAAGGTAATAATAATCTGGACTGACATTTGCTCTGGGATATTGGCGCACTTTGTAATACATCAGGGTCCGTTGTATACTCTATGTATAATACATATACATGTCTTTTTTTTCAGAACTGGGAGCTTAATTTTATTTTAAATAATCATGAGGTTTATTTATTTATATGATGCGGAACAGTTTGGTCAAAAATGCAACCTCCCCTGTTGCAATAATGTAGCCATTGGGAAATTTATGATATGGTGTCCAAACATGCCTGACAAACATGCCTCCCAGTTTAAAAAGGGGACATTAACATGCATCTCTGCCTCTGGGGGGAAGAAAGAATAAGAAGCTATTTAAAATTTGTCCAAATAGCTTCAACACACATAGAGAGAAACCAGTGAATCCTTTGGAAACAATTTAGATTTAACAGCTTAAATTAGTTCAATTTATCATATTTTTCATGCCATCACGCCATGAATTCATAATGGCAACAGATAAATGTACAAGTTATTCAAGAGGCTTTTCAGTTAAGTCTGCAGGGAGTTGCATTTATGTTTTCAATAGTCAGGGCTAAGGTTAGGGTTAGGGTTTTCAGAGACTGGCCGCCCCAGCATGGGTTTACCTTAGAAACGAGGCTGGCCCTGTATGCAGCCAGGGCCTTCAGGTACTCCTTTTTGGCAGCTTCTGTTTTCCTTTTGTACACCTGTTGAAAGACCACAGTGAGCACCACAAATGCTGAACCATCAAATAACTGTTGTAGGATTTAGGTCACTAAGTAACTCACACAACTCACATAAAACACTGGCTTCTGTGGCTTTGATAAACGTAAACAAACACACACACACACACACACACACACACACCCCAAAACAAAACCCAGTCCCCTCCTTGCAGCACAAATCTGATGTTTACTGTGGCAAATGAGAAAAAGATTTCAGGTTGTAGCATAGATTCCTTGAGAGTAACAGCTGAAGGCCTCATGCATCGGAAGTACTGTATTTTTCAGACTATATATAAGACATACCTTTCCCCCCAAATTTTGGGGGGGAATGGGGGTGCATCTTATAGTCCGAATGTAGCTTACATTGCCATTGGTGAAATATTATGTTATTTATGTTAATTAAATATTTTACATTTTTTGCTTCGAAATTTTTTCCCCTATTTTCCTCCTCTAAAACCTAGGTGCGTCTTACGGTCTGAAAAATAAGGTAAATTAAGGCAGCAAGAAGAATACACTGTGCTGCAAGTGGTTGAAATGATAGAAAGTAACAAGTTTCTCCATCAATGTCTTCTTACCCCCCAACACATTTCTAAACTGTACCAAGTCATAGAATTAAAGTGCCAACGATAGGCAGAGCGTGTGAAGACATGGAGGCCTTCTGGACCTTGGTTTCCTTTTGCAGAGAAGACTAGTCATACATGGTAAAACACGGGAGACTGCCATCGGTGAGACCCGTGAGTTACATAAGCACCTCCCAGTGTGTTCCGCAAACACACTGACGGCTGGGTGTTGGACCAAAGCACAGGGTCTTTCCCTCCCGAGTTTAAAGTTGGGTGCAGCAGTCAGACCCTGAGGATTACGATTTTCTGGGCTAGAAAATCACACAGCAACTCAGCTCACTGCAAACAGACAGGCAAATTCGACAGTCGCACCATCCCAACAAAACCAGCTGGTAAAACCGATTTCACACTTTGGGGGAACAAAAATAAATTAAGGGCTTTCCATTCTCCGAACCTGAAACAAGTATTCTATGTTCTTCCTAATAGGAGTCTATTCTTCTGCAGCTATGGAAAGTTAACTCCTATTAATGGTCACTGGACTTTCGTGCCAGGAGCCGAGGGAGGACTAACCCTATAGGAGTCATTTCTTCTGCACCGTGTGGGGGAGTTGCTCGGGGAAGAAGAGACGGGGCCCTGAGGAAGTGTCTCCCACCAGCTGGGCTAATTTCTCAATACTTCTCACACTGCCCAGCTTTCAAATGAACCTGGAATAAAATTTCAAATGCCCGGGGAAAATAATGAGACACGCAGAGGCGGCTTCAAAGTTTGGAAACCCACCAGGACAGCACGAGAGTTCAGAGATGATCAAAGGGAAGGCCGGCGGCACGGTCCTCATCGCTTTATAGGACCCTTTTTGCACAAAGGGGGAAAATATTCCACGTTGTTTCAAATGAAGAGATTACCATCAAAAGTGTATGCTTGCAGGGTACTGCTTGGATTTCCTCCAACTCTCCTCTGAATGGGTTCGGAACATACGCCCTATGGGAACTAAGTCCATGTAACTGGCCAGTGGTCTGCGGTCATTCATTTGTATTTGTGTGTGTGTGTGTGTGTGTTGTTTTAATTCCACAGCTTAGAAAGGCTTTCGTGGGAAGCGATCATATCAAGGGAAGGAAGTCACTTGGAAAAGATGTAAGAACCGCTCTGGCCACTTTTTAGTATCGCGGCCATGACGGAGCTGGGCCTTACCTGCTTTTGTTCCTCTCCGAGGCTGTCCCACATGGATGCTACAATTTTTGAGACCTCTCCAAAGGTCGCATTGGGGTTTTGGCCTTTGATTGCAGCCTGCGTGTCTCTGAAAAACAGGGCGTATGCTGACACTGGCTTCTGAGGCTCGTTGGGGTCTTTCTTTTTCTTTTTCTTGGGAGTCTTGGGCTTCTTGCCAGAATCTGGAGCGGCTCTTTTCTCTCCAATGGCCTGCAAAGCATGAAAAAAATTCACCGCCTGCAATGTATTTGCGGAGAAGGCAGCAAGACTTACTCAGGTCCATAATTATTCTTTTAAGGTTTTGTGAAGCGTCATCAACAGATGAATCACCACCCAGGGCAGGGGAGGGGTGAATTTGCCTAGAGTTGACTGGACAGCAGAGATTAGCATTTAGAACATTGATTAATGAGATCCAGAAGAATCTTCAATACATTTACAACATATGCTCTAAATAGCAATTATGAATAATGAAAAGCAGGAGACTCCATACCGGGCGATGCCATACGCACACACACGTGCACACACACACGCTAGGCTATACATGTATACATACACAAAATAGTTTACATTTTCAGGGGTTTTAGAAGTAAACCTAAATAATATTCAGGATGTTGATTATACTCAGGTACGGTCCCTTGCCACAGTCACATGCCATATGTACAATGGGTCTGACATGATCGCTTTGAGTCTTATTTTTTAGTTTACCAGAATGTTACTTTGCTAAGGGTCTCCAGCAACTCCAATGGAAATTAGCTACAAGCCCTAAGCTTGCATGATAGGGTAAGGTTATCCTTATTTTCCAAAACAATAACTCTCTAAAGAATAGGACATCAGGAAATGTAAAAATGTCAAAACTCCTCTAACTGAAGATAGGAAAAAAGATTGGTCCTCTTCATAAAATTAAAATCCTGGAATAGGGCAATAGCTGATCTTAACCTCACCAAGACTAAAACGGAGACCGAGAAGAGTTTTATTATACACGGTAAACAAGCCTGCCCAGAACAGTAGTGCCACGCAGGTGCTCCCACTTATTCACAACATGAGCTCTGAGAGGTCAAAACCATAGAGCCCTGGCTGGTGTGGCTCAGTGGATTGACACCAGCCTGCAAACCAAAGGGTCAGGAGTTCGATTCCCAGTCAGGGCACATGCTGGGGTTGTGGGCCAGGTCCCCAGTAGGGGATGCGTGAGAGGCAACCACACATTGATGTGTCTCTCCCTCTCTCTCTAAAAATAAATAAATAAAATTATTTTAAAACAAGAACAGAAGGTAAAATTTTTTTAAAAACATAGAAATGATTGGGGTACAGCCCTCCAGCCCTATAAACCACTGACCTCTGGATTCACCTGCTACCACCACCTAGTTTCAAAGATGATACATGTGTCAGAGAAGCAGGCATGACTTAGCGACCTGGTTTCACCCCCTGGATTATAATATGCTGTATTGAAGATAATTTTGCAGCTAACTTCGCCCAGAACACTGAAATGTTTGACAAAATCAGTCTTAAGCAAGATCAACAGAGGTAGATTCAAGCTACTAACAGATTGGTTTTTAATGGCCTTGAGTCTTCAATCCTAATTCAAATTTTCCAAGAGTATCATTACTTTCCAAATGAGGGTCATTTGGAACTTAATCCAATTACCGAAATTCTTGGGGAGGGACGGGGTAAGTAATGTGTCTTCTGAGAGCATGGAACCCTCAAAGTGTTGGGAAATTGCTAGTCTACTTCTAGGAGGACTGACTGTTTGCACCCCTTGAGTGGTAACAATATCCATACCTCCTGAAGGGTGACCCCCCAAAAACCCAGAATTATCTTCTGTGAAGTGCAGGCGTCCCCCGTTACGTGAGTGTTCTAGGGACCCATCTGTATCAGGGCACCGGCTGGTGTTGTGAGAGGCTGTGTTTGGCTCCCATGAATTTTTTTGAAGACTTGTTCAACGCACTTGCCCTTTTCAGGGTGGGTGATGTATGAGTGCACCTGCCTACACTGTGCTGAGTGTTCAGCAGTTTTTGACCCCAAAATGGCATGACCTCTGTATCCCACACTCCCTATTCACCCCATTTCTCCTCAAATGACTCCCCCCCCCAGATGAAAAAAGTCCCTAAAGGGAAACATTTTGCCCATGTGGAAGAGGTGAAACAGAAAATGGCAGAAGCACTAAAAGGCATCAAAATCGATGAGTTCAAAAACTGTTCTGAGAAGTGGAAAAACGTCTTGATAGGTGTTTTGCATCGAATGGAGAATACCTGGAAAGTGACTGAGGGTTAAATACACAAGAATAAATACATAATGTTTTATAAGTAAATGCCAGGTTTTGGGGGGTCTCCCTCGTGTACAATTACTTCGCATACTTCAGATGGGGGTAAGCCATATTTCAGCTTCCTCCAAAACGCCACCTGTGATAACTCACACGATTCAATAAAATGTTACAGCCCTCAGTCTTTTTATCTAAATTCTCAGAATAAGTGAGACTTGTTCGACTCCAGTTAATGAATCTTAACTTGCAAAGGAGGCAGATGCCTTTTAGACAGAGCTTCAGCTGAAGCCAAGTTTCCCTTCAATGAAAATATATTACTTGAGCCACAAGATAAAAAAAAATATATATATACACAGATTTTTCTGATTGAGTCCAACATCTATATTATTTTCCTGGAAAAAATGTGGCACTATTTGCCCCAACAATAACACTCCGATGGCAAGAGGAAAGTAATTTCCAGGGCCGCTTCTTCCAAATAAGATGAATTTGACTTCGTTCTCTGTAAAATGACATTCAAATATCGACAACTCTCAGCGTCCTTCTTGGACAAACTTGACTAGCCCTGATCGTCATTACCTTTTAAGAACAAACCAGAAATGAAGAATCTCATGGTTTAAACAAAAGCTCAGAATTAATTCTCCTAAAGAAACTTTTTTGCAGTTGGGGCTCAAAAGGTTGGGAAAGGTGAAGAAACTGCTTTCCCCCAAAGAGACATAATCAACGGTAAAGTTAATCCTCCTTTCTCAGCTAAGCTGCTGCAAAGGTAAACTGGGTTCCTTGTCTTCACATAAACCCCAGACCCTCGCTTAACATGGAGCGAGCTTAGGCGTCACAGGACAATTTCCCTGGGGACGAGACAATTTCAGACTGCCACCAAGGTAAGTATTAAAGCCCGTGGGAATGTGAGTGAAATGAAAGGTGTCCACCTGAACTGGGTAATGAGCATCTGTGACTTGGCTGTGCCTTGACACCCCTTTCTATCATCACTATTTTTGACCTGCCGCAGGGACTGTTAGGGCATCTTTCTGCCCTGGGTCCAATGGGGGGCTGAGAGGATGCGATCCACCAGCAAACCCTGCTGGAAATCCCTATGACCGCACTCTCCCCTCCCCTCTTCTCTTCATCCTCTCGGGCTTCTCCAGCTTCTCGTCTTCCTTTACTACTTAAAAATAAACAATGCTTGGGGTTCTGGCCTTGACTCTGAGAAATTCCGATTATTCCCACGTCTTCACGTTTATGTGCTCCCGGTCCCCAGTCTACAGTTCCACCCACAATGAACTGAGTGCTCGACTCAAACAGAAGCGTCTCAAGTTCAACCCATGCCAAACCCTTCCCAATGGGGAAAAAATAACGTTCCTGTGTTTCTGGGGTGATCCTCTCATTTACTTATGTTCATGTCGGCTCTCAAACTAAAACCCAGTTTATCTCCCACTTGCTTCTGGCTCCAGTGGGTCACCAGACCTTGTTGGTTCTCCCTCTCGAACGTCTCACTAATCTGGCACCTTCTGTCCACTCCTTCCTTTGCTAAAATGAAACACTTCATAAAAAGTGTCTTCTCATTGGGTTCCTTTTCTCGGGTCCCTCCCCCTGTAACGCATTCTCTACCTAGCCAAAGTTATCTTTCTGAAGCATAGATTTGCTTGGGCCATCCCATCATGGAAGTAATTAATCAGCTCTCAACTACCAATGGGAGAAGGGCGGATACGTTTCAGCCATTTCTTTCTGCAACTCCTCTCTTTCCCCTCCAGTATCAAACTGTTCATGATACCCACAAATTCGACTGTACTTCCAGTACTCCATCTACCAGGAAGCCAGCCTCTGTCTTCCGCCTCACAAACTTTTTTGCATCCTCTTAGACCCAACTCAAATACCACCTCCCCGATAAAGTCGTGCTACGATTGCTCTCCCACGCAGAATGTCAGGACGCCAGAGACATCGGTTACACCGCTCAGTGACCACAGCTCCCTGTCACCACGCTCTGCATACCCAGTGGGGAGTTCCATGAGTAGGAACTCTCGTCTAAGTTGTTATACCACCAGAACCAAGTACAACGCTGCACACAGTAGGTGTACAACACATAATTAACAAAGAAGGAATGAGCAACTCTGGACCTAGAATAAGTGACTTGAATAAAATGGAACGCTTTCCTAGGCATTCGGAAAAGTCATGCCTGCAACTAAGTTTGTATTCGAACTATGTATATTTAAGTAATCTACGCTTTTCCACGCTAAAAGCAAAGGGGTAAGACCGTTAGAACTTAATCAAGGCTGTCAAGTGGGGCGGGGCCTTGCACCTTCGATGGGTGCAAGGGGACTAAATGGATGAAACTCAGCCACGCGGCCATTAACTTAGACCCAGAGCAGGTGTAGGGTGCAGGTCGGCTGCAGGCCCTCCCTTAGCACGTTCCGAAAATCAGGCCTACCAGAGTTAAATGACTTGCGCAATGCCTCACACCCAGCAGGAGAAGCCAGATCTCCCACTTTCTGGCTGAATACACATTGCACAGAAAACAAGCAGAAGGAAAAAATTAATCATCATAAATCCAAATCCATGAAGAGAAAGAAGATGGAACCGTGAATGAAGGTCAAAGACACGAGCATGGGGTGGTCCCGAATTCTCTGGATGGTTCCATCCTTAGCAGTGAACTTACTCTGCTGGATTCGTCACCATCCTCTTCGTTGATGGAGCTGGAAGGGGAGGGCGTCGCTGATTTGCTGGCTGGAGGTGAAGGAGACGTGTGGGGCAAACTGGCTCCTCCCAAGTTCAAGCCCAGCTGGGCACTGAGCTGAGACTGGTTGATGGTGGTGAGCTGGGCGGGAGGCATGATCCCGGAGCGGGCGGCGTCGGTCATGTGGACGATGGACCTCATGATCAGGGACGGGTCCTGGCGGTACTGGGACACCTGCGTGTGGCTCTGGTCCTGCAACGGCAAAAGCGACAGAGGACACTCCTTTAGGTTCCCCACATGTCAGCGAGTGAAATGGGTGAAGGGGGGCACAAGGGGCCGACTGTCGATTATAAAGCAAAGAAGTTATGGGGATGTGAGAACAACACGGAGACTGTGGTTAACCGCACCACAGCACATGTTTGGAAGGCGCTGAGAGTGGACCTTAGAAGTAAGTACTCATCGCCGAAAAAAATGTGTAACGATGTACGGCTGTGGTGACTCATTTACGTATCATACAGTGACTCGTGGTGGTGATCACTTTATAATATGTTCATATATCGAATCGTTATGCTGTACACCTGAAACTATTAATGATGATAGGTCAATTATACCTCAATTTAAATAAATCAATGAGCTTCTAACGTTCACAGTCCCTCAGATTTAACCTGTTGCGATTTTGACAGGTCTGACCCATGCCAGGACCTCTATTAATTTATTAACTATAAGGACTCATGCCAAAAAGGTGAAAGGTCAAAAGTACAAGGCCTCAATTATCCAGCCTAGTCTATTTCACTACAGAAGTGTCCCTGGATGACTTTTAGAAAATAACTTTGAAAGACTATTAGCAAAGGAAAGAGAAACTTCCCACCCTTGCTTCTCATTAAGGAAAGCGATGACAAGGGAGGGGGTGAAGCAAGTAGAGGCCCATCCCTCAGGCTCACCGGCAGCTGGCGGTCTCCTCACACACAGCTCTGGTCCTGACCCAGCTCTGTGCAGACAGACCCACACCCTACCTTACCCTTCCCAGGAGGCCTCTGCCGTGGGGCTGGGCAGGCACACAGCACCCACTGCTGGCCCGGGGCACCCTCTCTGCTCGCCCCTCTGCGGGGACCCAGAGGGTCCCTCCCATTCTGCATGACAATGTCTTCAGTATTGGATATCCTGTTTTTCATCTTAAACCTGCTTTGCTGTTGTTGTTCAACCCACCATGATTGAATGAACCAATGCATTTTTAGAAATAGGTATACAGAGGCCTTGGCTGGTGTAGGTCAGTGGATTGAGCGCTGGCCTGCGAACCAAAGGGTTGCTGGTTCGATTCCCCATCAGGGCACATGCCTGGGTTGCAGGCCAGGTCACCCGGAGGGGGTGCACAAGAGGCAACCACACACTGATGTTTCCCTCTCTTTCTCCCTCGCTTCTCCTCTCTAAAAAAAAAAAAATAAATGAAATCTTTAAAAAGAAATATGTATAAAGAGGACACCGGGTCATCTGAAAGGCTCTACGGTTGCTGTTTCTTTTTCTTTTCTTTTTTTTTAATTCCGAAGAATCAAAAAATGAAGACATACTTTTCAAATGACTCACTTTAAGGCTTGTCATTTAAAGTGAGTCTGGGGTTGTATTGAAACCAAACTCTCTTGACTCACAGTGACCCAGAATCTAATTTTATCCGCGAGCCTATGGATTCCTAACCGGTCCTCTTTGAGTCTTTCTGAAAAGGCTGGGTTTTGCCCTTTAAAGAAACAGATGAATTGTAAATAACTAAGTTGGGGTCATTTGGTTGGATGATATTGAGTACATAAATGCCACTAAATAAAAAACCATGGCTGTCGATAGGGAACTAGTTGAGTAATGATGATGACCACACCGCAATGTATCGGGAAGCTTTTTAAAATAATGAATTAGATTTATATGTATTGACCTACAGCAGGGTGTCTCAATCTGGACTCTTAACCTATTGGACCAGAGACCTCTTTGTCACGGGGGCTGTCCTTCACTTCTAGGGCTTTTGTAGGAAACCTGTCCTCTACCTTCCCGACAGCAACTTCCCCCCCTGTCCCCTCCAGCCGTGAAAATAGTGCCACCCCCACCCAGGGTGGGACACAACTGCGCTTAGTAGAGAACCTAGAGAACCGCTGGCCTGGAGTGATAGTCCAGAGACACTAAGCGAAACAGCAAGTTGCAAAATACTGAGAGTACACACCCTCTTTGTTTCAAAAGGAAAAATGTATGCACCCAAATTCTAAGCAGTGGTTACATTGTAAGGAGTAGGGCTGGAGGAGGAAGGAGGGGGGAGCATCTTGAATTTTTCCATGTACAAAAACACAAAGCAAACTACATAAACCAAAAGACTTTAATCCGGAAAACCTAAAAAGGAAACCTATGAGTAGTTACAACGGTCTGTAGCTAATGGCTAGGGTTGAATCGTAAAAACATAAATGTCCCATTTCTTAGTGATTTCTGAGTTTTCAATGTCCTGTGGAACCCTAGAGAAAAGTGTCACCCGTACCAGAACAATCCCCCTCTCCTTGTCTCACCGACGACACTCTCGTCCGCCGTTCTTAAAATATTCCATTCCACTGGCACGCGTCCCACTGCAGGCTCGTGTCGCAGAAGTGGATTTTACATTCTCAGTTTGTCCCAATTTTTTGTTAGCATTCCACCACACAGTTAGCAATTTCTCTTCAAAACTGTTCACTCTTCCACGTTCTTTTCAAGTTCCTCCTTTGCTTGCTTATGTCCCTTCTACCCCCCACCCCCCACTCCTGGGCATTAGCTAATTCTTACTCTTTACTCTTCAGTTCCATCTTGCAAAGTGCTTTTTAAAAGGCCTTTCAGACTTAAAAAGCTAAATGTTTTAAATTGTCTACAATTTCCAGAGTCCATTTACATTAAGTATTTCAGCTCTGACTATGTAACAACACGCTGGTTTAACGGGCCCGGCCATACAACATGAATCTATGACTTACACAGCGTTCTCACTGACAGAGGAGTTACTTTGTTCTCTTGACCCGAATGCCTATGAAGCCCAGCACGGCAGATGCTTGAGTGACTCATCCCATCCCCACAGTGCTTCAGATGGATCCCGGGAAAGTGTCTCTTCAAAGATTCCAGTTCCTTTAGGACAACCGATTATTCCCAATAGCCTTGGGGAATTTGGTATCCTTAACAGAGCCGATCATTTTCCATAAAAAAGTAACCTTTAAGAGATGTCTCCTTTGATCTTAGGATTTCCGGTTAAAAAGAGAAAGATGTCAGCTCTGTTTAAAGATATTTATTGTGCATCTACTATGTGCCAGGTGACAGGACCCAACATATAGATGCTCCCATTGTTGAAAACTACCTTGTCATTCTTTTCACATTACTCTAAGTAGACGTAATTTAGAATGGTCTGATACATTTACTGTGACAATGTGAAGGCAAGAAGAATTCACACATACTCCTTCGAAATAGCTCACAGTTTCTTCTACTAGTAACCACATGATAAGGAAATGTGTACCACAGGTTCATTCATTCTTAAGATATAACCTAAGACACATAATGCCTGTTTGCAAATCATTCTCAGTTACTAACATTAAATCTTGAGATGTTACCAACGATTACTGCAAGGCAAAGCCACTGCTGAGTTACTAAGAGGCGGATGCCACCCTATCCAACAAGGGTGGGATGCCGGTAGCTTCTCTGACCCCTTTCGCAATTACGCGTCACACCTGGGGGTCAGGCGCATCGTTTTCTATAAATTGTTCGTCACTTGGGAACAGCCCTACTCTCTCCCTGGTCTCACTCTGTCCTCTAACTGACAATACCAGATAAGAGTTTCTCAATGGCATGGCCAGTATCGACATTTTGGTCTGGTAATTCTTTGTTGGGGGAAGGGCTTCATTAGCTAGATGCCAGGAGCCTCCCCTGCCACACCAGGTTGTGACAACCACAGTGTGTCCTGACAATGGCAAGTGTCTCCTGGAGGGGGGACACTTTCCTTCATTTGCAAACTAGTTCACTGGACAAATGCAAAGGAAACCACCTTGGGGGAGATGGTTAAGGGGGAGTCAGGAGGGGAGAACATGCCCAAAGCCTGTGTTTTGTCTGCATAAATGGGAAACGTGTGTGTGAATGAGATTCAGAATGTGACAAATACTGTGAAGAAAATAAATAGGTTATTCAAAAATAGACATGAAGGTCTCTCAAAGATGACATTTGAGCTGCTATCTAAAGGATGGGAGGGGCCAACCATGAGAGGAGGAGGAGCGAGGTCCAGGTGGAGGGAACGGCATGTGCAAAGTCTGAGGTGGGAGAAATGGAAGGGGCCCAGTACCGCTGGGAGCCGGGTAGGCAAGGTGAAGAGTGAAAGGCAGTGGGGTTGGACAGGTGGGAATGGGCCAGATCACACGCAGTGAGGAGGTCAGGGGGTGCTTCCCCGAGGAGGTGCCCCACTGAGCTAACGTGTAAAGGGACAGCAGAAGCTAACAAAGGCAGAAAAGAGGGAAGCGACTCCGAGGCAGAGAAGAACTCGTAGGTAGGCCCGGGGATAAGGAAGCCCATCACGGGTAA
Organism: Desmodus rotundus; assembly: GCF_022682495.2. NCBI lineage: Eukaryota > Metazoa > Chordata > Mammalia > Chiroptera > Phyllostomidae > Desmodus > Desmodus rotundus. The sequence continues at coordinate 5,050,046 of NC_071398.1, forward strand.
CAAATCAGAGCCCAGTGCTACAGGGCCCCAGAAAGCAAGCCTGGCTATGGCGCTGGAGAGACGAGTAACGACCATCCAGTGACAGGCCCTGCAGCCCGTCCTGGGAAGTCTGGGTTTCACTCAGGGTTGAAGGATGCCTCCGAAGGCTGGAAGGCTTGGTCTCTATCCTGAGCATTTACTCATTCCAGTGAACACTGACCAGAACTCGGGGGCAGCCCATCTAAACCAACGGTACACAACTGGACTTATATATAAACAATGTAAGTGCAAATGTAAACATAGGTGTATAGCCTAACATCTCAGCCCGTGTCTTGCAGAGCACCCAAGGATTAATATTTGCAATCGGAGAAGGCCATCAGCGTGGGCAGGTCGTGCACTCCTAGTAAGAAGTGCATTCATTGCCTTCTATTCGCCTGTAAGTACGATTTGACAAGGCCGTAATGGTTTGTGCACGCTCGGTGGGGGGAGTGTTCAGCTGAGGCTTGCTTCTCTCTCCACCTGATGAAAGAGTCTCTCTCTCTCTCTCTCTTTTTTAAACAGGAAACCAAAGGATGGATACTTCTGAGAGTGGTCCTTCATTTTCTTAAATCGCCCAAACCCCAAGTGTGTTACTGAACATCAATCGCGTCAGCGAACTGTTCAAGTCGGAATCATTCTATATTCAAAAGGAAACTTGAGCTCACTAGCGTACATAAAAAAACGGGGTCACCAGCGATCCATGGAAGGTCAAAGAAATATCGAGGGGGGAAAATAATACCGTCAAATGCAAGGCCCTGCCCTAGGCTCTGGGCTGGAGTTTCGCTTTGTCTTATTTACAAAGAACAAAAGAGGGGTGGGTATGAAGGCCTGAGCAGCCCCACACTGAGGCTCCCTCCTCGACTTCATCAAGGCTGAAAGAGAACTGAAGGATGAAAACAACCCTTACTGGTGTCAATCACGGTGGTATTACCGCATCCACACTTTGTATGAGACATGGGGGCCTGGGGGTGAGGCGAGGAATGGGTACAGTTTGCTCCTATTTCCTAAACCAAGAAAATCCAGCCTCCTGTACACGGTCAAATCTCACTCATTCTTTCAGGCCACTGCCTCCATGCAGTCTTCCCTTCCCCCACTGGCATCCCCTGTACTTCCAGCAAGATAGAGGCTTTCAAATTTTATTTTTTTAATTTTAAATATCATCCATTATTATTCTGTATTATCTATTTTTGCTCATTACGATGGTGCTTACTTCCCTCTGGGTTGATTTTATCATAAAAAATGTTTAAAATCAAATACGCAAATGTGTTTTCATGTACGTTCCACATACTTTTACAAATAATGATCCAACGTTAGGTTTTCATAATAGAAGATAATATCTAATTAAGAAGCAAATAACCCAAACATATTAGAGTGTGACTAAATACATTTACGCTGTGCTAGTTTTTAAATCAATACTTCTTGAGAATTGAAGTAATTAGACAATTACCAGTAAAAATAAAATGCTTCCTATTCATAAATACCAGAGGACTACAAATATGAACATCAAACCAATGATGTTATGCTCAATTATTTAGTTCTGTTCAATAGAAATGTTAAAATTTTATTTCCAAATTAACAGCAATCACTAGTTATGCAAAAGTACTGTATTCCTAACCCCAACAGACCTTGAAACAAATAGCTATGCCAAGCGCATGCCAATGATAATTACACACCTACATACCACCAAGTGTACCTTCGTCCAAATATCTGCTCTGAAATAGATAATTTTTACTTAATAACTACTCTGAGGGTTATAATCAAGCATACCTACACACGGACATTTTATGAAAAACAGTCTTCCCAGAAGTTAATTAATAGTTTCTTAGCAAAATAAAATTTTCAAGAGTTTATCATAAAACACTTAATGGTATTTTACTCATATACCCTGTATCTCCTTTGTTTTAACAAGAAGCCAGTTCCATGCTTATTATTTTATTCGGTCCTAAATTAAAATTTCATAAAGAGGAATTCCAGTTTTACAGCTGTTTATACTTGAAAGCCCTGCCCGTCCGGTTTTATTTAGCAGTCAAGGTATGCTCTTCGTAACAAATTAAATATTCTTTTCATTGCCCTTGCATTCATTCATGTAGCCAACCAATAAAATATTTATGGAGAACCCAGTGTTTTCCAGCCCAGGCACTCTTCCAGGTCCGAGGACGACAGTGACTGGAGAGATAGGGGAGGGACAGGGCGGGCAAAGGGGCCCATTCTGCAGGGCGACAAGTGCTGTGAACCAAAGAAAATGGGGCAAAGGTGCGGAGAGTGACTCTCCTTCCTCTGAAGAAACGTTTGCGCCACCACGCCAGTGTTATTCGGGAATCAGAGTGACATCAAACGGTGTCTCTCCTGTCCCTGACCCGCTAGGAAGCGCTGGCAATACTACGGTGTAGGAGGTAACTGCGGGCTGCATGGTGAAAACGAGACACGGGGAAATAAATCACGGCGTAACTTCCTCACAGCCCTTGTCCTTGAGTGTTGTACATCAAGCAAGTCATCACGTGTCACTTCCCAACAGCTAATTGGGTTTCAGAGGACTCTGGAGCACACTCCCCCTCTAACAGATGGCCCTAAAGTTAACTCAGCCTTAAAGACGGCACTCGTGTGTTCAGGGTCAGCAGGCCAAGAATAAAGAATATTTATTTCAAGCTCTAGATGGTAGGTTATTTGGTTTATGGTGAAAGAAGAAAGGTAGCATGTGCCCTGGCCGAGTGGCTCAGTTGGTTGGAGCATCATCCTGAACACCTGAACGTCACGGGTTCGATTCCCAGACATGGCACCTACCTAGGTAGTGTGGAGGGGGGGCAGCAACCACTGAATCTCTCTCTCTCTCTCTCAAATCAATCAACACATCCTCAGGTAAGGATTTTCTTTTCTTTAAAAGGTACCTTGTACACACGTCTGTGGCCTGGGCATCTAAAGTAGTCATCAGATGCTGTGACTTTCTGTAGTAGGTGAAAGAGACACTGGTAACCAAGGAAACAATTTCAGGCCCTGGCTGAATAGCTCAATTGGTTAGAGCATCATCCCGATACACCAAGGTGGCAGATTCAAGCCCCAGTCACAGCACATACAAGAACCACCAATGAAGCATAAGTAAGTGGAACAATATATCAATGTGTCTGTCTGTCTCTCTCCCTCCCCCTTCCTCTCTCTCTAAAATCAATAAATATTGAAAATATTTTTTCAATCAAAAAACTTATACATGGTATAATCAGTCTCTACTTATTAGAAACAATATACAAGCACTTAGTAGGTACTCAGTAAATATTTGCTGGAAGTTAATACACGTTTTCAATTTTACCATCTAGACTTTGAACAGATAGGTCCTAGACCATTCAAGTTGAGTTCTTTGCTTATGTCAGTCAAGCCTTTTATACTGTTCACTTCTAATAAAACTATTCTGATCATAACTTGACCACGAATAAACATTCCTGAAGTAACTACCCAATCTGCATGAGATTGGCAGTGCCCCCAATGGCTAAGGAATCACCCTGTGGGATTTAGTTCTGCGGACTCAACCGAAGGCAACGGACATGTTCATAATAATAAGGGCTTGTTTTAATAGAACGTTCCACGCATTAAACACATTAATGACCCATGAAATAACTGTTTTATCTGCAACACATTAGGCAACATTACTAAAACAAGGTATTAGTGGCAAGTCTGCTATTTCTCTTAAAGCAACATTTTTAGTATAAAAATGGCATGCGAGTCATTTTGTCAAAACAAGAAGAATTCACCTTCAAAATTGGAGCCACACCAAATGGTTTTATGAAAAACAAAAATCTCTAACCTAAGCCCGATATTTTAGATGCCTTATTTTTGTATATTTCTATTTTCTTCTGATCATCAGAAATGATACCTGTTTAGATTACAACTTAAGTGTCTTAATGAATGTTTTAAAAGCTTAAGAGTTTTCTTCTCTGCCTACTTATCTTCAGTGGGACTTTTCTCTCTCTTTTTCTCTTTACTTAACAGGTACAAAGATGGTCGTACTCAAATACACCTCCCTCACGTCCATCTTTTTCAATTTTCTAACACGATGTTTGATATTATGAGAACAGCTGTGTGGCTTTTTCCATACGTGCGTGCTACCACAATTAAATCCAAAGCAGTATCAAACAGAAAGTCGGTCTTCTAAACACAACCTACAATATGTGAAGAAAAAGTACGTGAATTATCAGTATGTTTTAGAAATTGTCTCTTGGGGGGGCCCCCAAAATATCAGACTAGAGACAATTATTTTACTGTCTGTTTCTTGGCTATCAAAGAAAATTCTGAAATTCATCAAAGCTAACCTTCTGTTATGTACAACAGGCTAAGCTGAAAAGAATGTTAACAAGTTCAATTTTCATTCAATCAGCACTACTGCTCTCTGAAATGTTTCATTGCAGGAAAGAAATAAAAATAATCTATATGGTAATTATGAGGATGAATCCCCCAGTAACTTTCAGCTACATGAAAGGTCAGTTCTATTCAAGATATTTTATCAGTCCCCTGCACGTACTCCTGTCCTGTCATTTTAAATCTGAACAGCATTTTATTTTCCCATTTACAGCTACCTGCAGAATTAAGTACTTAAGCCAAATAAGGGGGAAAAAAAAAAGAATGTTGAATGCTGGCAAAGGCTATAATAGCATAGAGATAAATCGTTCAGCTGCTCTCTCTCAAGCCTCTAGGGCTGTAGATTTTTCTTCTCCTGGTGCACTGTGGGTATTCAAAACTTGTTCAACATGATTTCATTTCATTTCAGGCACTGCCTGAGAAAACTAAATTACAGAATCAATCATACAGAAGGTCAGAGTGAGACTTCATTACAAGTATTGCATGCTTGCATGAATATCTTTCATTTATGACTGACCCAATATGTCACAATAGCTGTCTAGTAAAAATAATCCACTTTCTGAAATTGATGTACTACTGATGTCAATGCTACTCAGCAGGCTGGGCAGATTACAGAGAGGTGTTAAAAAAAACCAAAACCGTCGGCATGCTTGTTGTAGATTTTTCAGATTGCGATCTTTTGGAGATCACAATAATTTCCAGATGATCAACTGAACTGACGATAACGCATCGAGGTAAGGAATTTTTTAATCAGATATACTGTTGATTCCCACTTGCCAGCCACACACTGCTTTCGAATTCACGTGCCCACAACAGGCACATGCAGGTTCTTCTTTTAAGTCACAAATGCATCGACTTGCAGTTTTTCAACAAGTCATTTTTGGACACCAGAGTATGATCTGCATATTTTGAAATGGGAATGCTAATCCTGTTTTGGACTCATTTTTTACAGTTTTATTTTAATATTTTTATTTTATTTTTTAAATCTGTATTCAATTTGGGGGGTGACAGTGGTTAATAAAATTATATAGGTATGATTCTATAACACATCACATGTATACTATATTGTGTTCACCACTCCAAGTCTCCATCACCACTTTCTCCCCCTTTATCCTCTTCTGCCTCCTCCCACACGCACCCCCCCTTTCCCTCTGATAATCACCATACTGTTGTCTATGTCCAGGAGTTTTGTTGTTTTTTTCTGCTTAATCCCTTCACCTTTTTCACCGAGCCCCCAGCCCCCTCCCCGCCGACAGCTGTCAGTCTGCTCTCTGTATCTGTGAGTCTGTTGCTTTCGACTCGTTTTAATCCCCCTTTTTGCTCCCGCTCTGTTTTTAAATATAATGGCATACATTTAAGGAAGATAAACATGTTGTGCTTGTTGCCAACAAAAACGCAGCTAATCAGCAATGTGACAAGCTGTCACTCTTCCTAAAGGAAAAACCAAGGAAGCTCTGAAGAAAAGCTGGTTTAATACAACATAAACAAGCTGGCTTTTCTTGCACGATAGTCTTGATTCACCATAGCAATCCTCAACAGCCAGCCATATTCATTTGGATAATGCAACTTCTTACTTGCAGAAGGTATGAAATATCCATGCACGGGGGACGCCGAATGCATGAGGTATAAAGTATTATTTGTTATTTTTCTGGTGACCTTCCTGAGGGAAATCTCGGAGGAGCTGCCGGGGTGCATTAGGATGGAGCCAGCCGACTCGGTACCCGGAGGGAGCTGGATGAGAACCTTGACACAGCCTATTTTTAACCAGGCCTCTGGCAATTCTGAATTCAAGTTTATAGGTGAACATGTCAAGTAGCACATAGAACAAAGCCAACGACACATTGTATTCATCATCATTCTGTCCTGGTACATTTTATTTTTCCCAACATTTGTGATTTAAAACCCCATGACATTTCTTCAAGGTGAAATTCCACTAGAATTTTCAACAAGATCAGTTTGTTTCAAGCCAAAATAAATATCATTCAGGTTCAGCAAAACTTTAGAAAGGCCCCAATAAAGGTGATGAGGTCCAGGGAAGTACCCTGACAATAGCCTGCCCTTAGCTAATGTTCTGATACGTTTAAAAATCAAGGAAATAATTCAACTGCTGTAGCGATTAGCAGTACATTACAAAAGCAGCATTAAAAATTGAGTCCTCTCTCCTAATGCCAGTCCGTGAAAGCATTGTTCTTTAAGTGTATGTGAATATCATAATTATTTTATGATTCCATCTTCAGTTCTCTCCAATATAGTAAATTCAATTGACCATGAAATGAAATTTCATAGTCAAAATGCCTCCTTTACACTTTTTTATAGCAGCAATAACAGTTTTATAGCTTTAAGGGAAAGTGATTCATCAGATGTTTAATTTAAAGGCAGATTCTTATATTATTAATAAATATTTACCAATGTAATAAAGTACACATTTTAGCACACATTATAAGGTCTTTTAACTATTTCTGTAACGTTAACGAGCCTGGCTGAGCATCTATGAAGAGTGGTGAACCCTGTAACTCTCTTGGTGACTAAACACCCTTTTTATTTTTATTATTTTTCAGGCACAACACGGCAAGACTGATTGGAGAGGAAGAGAGACAGAATCCTTCTTTCTAGTGTCGAAGGGACAAAAATGTAAGAGAGTCCATGGGAAACAATTATTCGTGACGGCGGGGAACGTCTCTGAATACTTAATGGCATTTCCCGACTGTTGGCTGCATTCTTTTCCCACAAAAAAGTAAAAATAAAAACCCTGATGTTTCAGCTCAAACACAAAAGATCACAGGCAAAGAAAATTATGTTGCCGCAATCCTATTTGGAAAAGTAATCTTATATTTCAGAGAGCACGCTGCAATCTCTGCACACTAATCCACTACACATTTTGCAATTGTCTACTGTTATCGGGGGAATTAACAATGAAACCAGCAGACACCACTGGCATGGTCCTAATGTGCAGAGAAATATGTAAACAAGCAATGGGATTTGTTTTTTGTTATACCAGCACATCTGTTTCAGTTTACTGGGGATAAAAAAAAAATAAAGTCTTACAAACTATTGATCTTGTTTTAAAATCTCTGCTCAGTACCCCACCTGGATAGACAGAAATGCTTTATATACTATGGTGAAAAACACACACACAAAAATTCCAGCAGAAGAGGTAAAATACTTAAGCAGATTTACGCTGGTGGTTGCTGACTATAATTGCTCACTAAGAAAAACAGAACCAAAATGATTGCATTAGTAATCTTGGCTCTCTGGAGTGCCTTATTCAATGTTTGTGACAATAAATAACACAATTAGGTATATTTCACACAGTAACTGAATCTGTATTTTCCTCTGCTGGTTGTAAGTGATTATGCTTTTCCTCTTCTCTGTATCACAGTTTGATGTTTCATTCGAGGTAGGAGCATATTGTGTATCAGAAACATTATGTTACAACCCACCCACCAATGCAATACGCCTAGGCCCCGATAAGGGCTACCATTTCTAAACTCTCGCCTGGGCAACCTTTGGACTCAAGTACGCCGCTTTTTGAACCAAAGGCAAGGGAAGGTTGGGTGCTTCCAAACCCAAGAATCTGACTTTTGGAAAAATCATTTCCGATCGGAAAGATCTGGTTGGGTCATCCTCTTTCATGTGACTGTCAACCAACCCAACGTTCTCCTGTCAAATATCGGGGACTGATCGGGTGCCCGTGTGTGCACGGCACTGGGAAGAACAACCCACGTGTCCCCCGGCACACAGGCATGGACACGTTTCAGAACGGGAACCCTCAGATCTTTACCGTGAGCAGTACGGAGGACAAAAAAACGTTCAAGCAATGAACTTGCTGCCTACCATGTGCAACCCGCTGCTGTGGAGCGCACCGTCTTGTTCCATGAGATTCCTTGAGATTGTAATGGACGGAAGATCCAGGCTCTGAGGGGGAAACTGGGGTGTGAATTCGCTGCCCTGGGAGGGCAAGGGGTCGCTGAGGCCTTGAAAGGGGAGGAGCACGTCCGGAATGCCCAGGGCGGGGTCCGACTCCGGAGGAGGCGTGATTGGGGGGATTTCGAACTCCTCGTCCCCGAGGCTGGGCGTATGGAACGTCTGCTGGAAGGAAACAAAATACAGATAATTTTCATACCCTGTTCCTGTATCGTGCTTTTCCCCCCGGAGAGAAAAAGATTTTGCACGAAAACACTACGTGGCTAGGCCACACATTTATTTCTCAAGTGAAAACATCTTACGCCCAGATTGCCATAGATAAAGTTTTGCCGATCATTCTGATTAAAGATTTAAGTCTCATTATCATATGGTTTTAGAGGCGTATCAGTATTAATAGTTTTTTAATGCGGACTTAATTAGCAACATCTGTCTCTGTTGTTAGCGGGAGCAGCAGCGACACTAGATTTGGCTATATAACAAATTGCCCCTTTATTGATACGTTAGTGAAACAGCAAAGACCGCTCGCATTAGCCACATGCTTCATAAGATGCTGACGCGGCCGCGGCGCGCGCGCACAGCATTAATCCAGAAGTGAACATTACACGTATTTACTTGCTGTCACAACACATAAGACGCGTCATATTCAATTTGTGGTTTGCTTTTCCCATTTCCTTATTGACACGTTCCCAAGCGCAAGGAATGCGTCTGCGGAAATTGCTACTGTCTGCAACGCAGCATTTTCTGTAAGGACTATCATCAGACGTCTATTAAAAGGTTCCAGGGCTTTTATGTAAACTACAAGGAGAGTTATTTCCTTTTATAGGGAGATTTTGATATGTATTTATCAGAACATTTGCTGCCAGTCCTCAACTTCTAAACAGGACCTGGAGGAGGAGCACAAGAGATACACTGAGAGATACATTTTAACTCCATTGAGGTGGCTCACTTGGACAAGTGTTCCTTCTCAAGACCTAAGAGCAAATAGTGCACTGCTTCCTTCGTAGCTACTTAGATTCTTCAAGGTAGTGTTATAAAATATGGCTTTGTGATGTAAATCAGGCCTTTTTGCTCAACCCCACCAACCACCTTTCTTAAGCTAGAACTTGGACTTGGGGGTGGGGGTGGGGGTGGTCAAGGTCTACAGAATTATTTTTGGTAGAGTGAAGAGTTTGGAGGGGCACTCCTATCTTTTATTCTTAGCTCAGAGGGTCAAATTTACAGTTCGTTTATTAGTAGTAACATTTTTGAAGAATGAACTGGTGCAAGATCATTTGAATCTGCTGTAATTGGTTAAGAGAACTAATTTAGAACTGAAAATCCTCATTACTCAAACTATGAACCGATGATATCAGTTCACAACCACTTGAGAGAAAACAGAAACACACTGAAGGGAGAGAACACAGCCCTCACACGCAGACCCTATCACCTGTTATTTTTTTTATCTCACCAGAAATAAAAAGGTCATAAGCCACAAGGGACAATGAGACATCTTCAGGTGCTTAGCAGATTCAATATACGGAAACCAATATTATAGCAGAGGAAACACATGAGAAAGTCAGAAAGAAATACTAGACTTTCTGACATAGTTACTCTAATAATGAGCCCCCAAAAGGGGTTGCTCTCCCACTACGGTCCCCCAAGTTCCCAAACACAAAGGGAAGCACTGGCTGCGAGCGTGGTTGGCTAATGAACGTAACCCTATGGTTGCGTTTGCTGTTATTTTGGCACTAATGCCGTCTAGTAACAGATGCAACTGTAATTTGTGACTCATTTGCTACCCCATTACTGCTTAATGAAATCTAACATATCACATTAACAATACGGATAAACACTCATTCTTGATATGTGGCATTTGGCTGTTTTCATTACCACTGTAATTAACACTTGAAATATTATTTCAATAAATATTTAAAGTACTTTAAAAATGGTCAGGGTAATCGTGACACAGACAGAAAACACGAAGCCAACGTGTGAATTTCAGACTGACGATCCCGGTCCCCATAGCGTCATCCACAGGGCGGAATCTGTGTGCGGGGAATTGGTTTCAGGCACAATTTCGACTTTACTGCATCGAACCTAAAGTCTTCCTGAATTAGTTTGCACTCATTAAAATGTGAAAAAACCAAATAAATTTACTTTTAATGCAGTGATTGGGAAATTAGGCACTCACCATAATGTAGCGCATTAGCATTTACTTGGGCTTTATTTTTTGTTCAAAAATGATGTGCAGGGAAATCATTATATAAGATTGCCTTCTAAACTCTAACATAAACACACCTTATGCCAGGCAGTCTGAATTAGGAGGTTTTCATTTTAATTTTTGTTAAGGACTAGAAAGAGGGAAATCTTATATAACATGTCCTAGGAGCATAATTTTTTTTTTAAAGACAAAGTAATTTTAAGTTAGGATTTAGTATACCTATTAGTATACCTATATCAAACCTAATAAAACCATACAATAAAATTATACTACAGTACATAATCAAGAAAATGCTAAAATCCTTCACCACTTTTAAAGAGAGGTAATATATTAAATACAATGTTAAGCATTCCTGAGATAAAAACGTAACATAAACAGTGGTTATCTGAGATTGTAACAATACTCATGTACGAAACGGAGTCAGCAGCAGAAACAAAGGCACCGGCTTTTGCACACAGTGCCTTAGGGCCAACAGCAGATTCATCACTTAGAGTTTCTCTGATTGCTTCTCACAGATATTGACTTCCCAGTGTTTACCTTGAACATGTTAAAGTAGTGTGCACATGGTTAAATACCATCTGTACCGAAATGTTCAAAACATTTGTTCCTTTTGATAAAAATGCAAATCTGGAGAACTGTTGTATCAACATACACCAGCCAACGTCTGACACGGTGAATTATCACAGCTGGAATTAAATTGTCTCCGAGCAGCTGCTGGCAGCAGAGCTTTCATCAATGTTTGATTCAAATGTGGGGAAAAAAAATCCTCCAGAATGAAACATCATGTTGTCCTTACAGATGGGGTTCATGTTCATTATCACAGACAGCACAGCGGCCAGTGCCAACCACGTCCCCTTCTCTGGGCTGTCTCCGTGGTTGGGGAGTCGATGGTCACTGTGGGAAGGAATTAATCTACGCATACCCTTACTACTGGATTCCCCCTATTTTTGAAGAACTGCTCAAGGTTAATTTCTTTCTCATCACTTGCTTCCTTGGACCAAGATCATTGAGGAAGCCATTACGAATGTCATTCTCTGGGGTCAAGCTAGTTCAGTGTCCTGTATTCGAGTGTGTCTGGGAAAGGAAGGCTTTTTATTATGGGAACTGCCCAGGGGTTCCATTTGGACTGATGTCACTGTTTGTTCTTGTTTTAAGATCTTCAATCTCAGTCCTGACTTGTGTAGCTCGGTGGATTGAGTGTGGGCTGCGAAACAAAGGGTCCCCAGTTCGATTCCCAGCCAGGGCACATGCCTGGGTTGCAGGCCAGGTCCCCACTACAGGGCCCTCGAGAAGCAACCACACATTGATATTTCTCTCCCTTTCTTTTCCCCTCTCTTCCCTTCTCTCTAAAAATTAATAAATAAAATCTTTAAAAAAATAATAAAATCTTCAACCTCAGAGTCTACCATTTTTCAGAAACCTTTCCCTTGGTCTGATGAAGATCAAGGTTTTTTCTGGGGCGGGAGTCAGTGAGACAGACAACAGCCCTAAGCCAATAAGTAAGGAGTTCAGTAAAAAAACAAGAAGGTACGTGTTCCATTTGCACCAGTGAACTGCAGACAATCCCAGAGCCAACATGGTGCTGCCTTTACGTTCTCTCAGCTTTCCTGGCTATGACCGTGTCCATTCATTCAGTCAATCAGTATTTATTGAGCACCTACTACATGCCAGGCACTGTACTAGGCTGTGGGGCACTAACAAAAACCAAAACATGTGTTTCACATCTCTCCCACCGAAGACCCACGGAACACTACGCTGTTCTGCCACGTTGCTTCCCAGATCACGGCAACTTGGTGAAACCATCCCCAGGGCTACGTGAAGTTAAAATATTTCCTATTAAAAATTACGTCCATCTTGTTTCCCAAATAACTACTTACCTGCTTAGGTACCAATATAGTTTGTAGAGACAGATGGATTTTATATATTCTCCCGTATTACTTTTGTTTGCATATGTATTTCTTTTCATCGAGAGGGGTGTGTGAACTGCTGACATTCGCAGCAGCTTCGGACAAGTGAGAGACACGGGCCAGGCTATTTTCCTTTCCCGTAGGTCTTTCTCAGTCCCCTCCTAAGTCGTCACCTTGCGCCACATATGAGGAAGATACATTCGGTACTTGGCTTTTCCCTTCAAGCCTTTTCAATGATCTAAATAACCCACAAAACACGAACAGACACATCGAGGGAAACACCTACCTCGCTGGCTGCAAAGAAAGCATTGTTCGCCTCCGCCATGTTCATGTAGTTACTGTTCGTTCCAAACTGCAAGGAAACAGATTGTTTCAGGTTAACATGCAAATGAGTACTTAATACTGGGTGGGGTTTGGAAAGACTGCTGGCGTTGGGAGGTGCAGGAGTGGTTTTACTCAGAGCGAAGGGGAAGGGGAACGGTGGCAGTTTCAAAGTGCCATTCTCTCCTGTTGGCTGGTGCCCTCAGAAAAATCAAGCATGGATTTGGGCGACCTCGATCATTCCAGAAAAGAGTGCTGTTTCTCATCAAGACTAAGAGCAAAGAGAGGCGACTGCAAACATTTGGCCAACTGGTCACTAGCGTGTGTTATTTATGGAGCCGCCATTTCTCAGAGGTTAGAAGGAAAAGGGTTGCCCTCCCCCCCAAATCACCTTGACATATTTTTTAAAGCATGTTGCGATTTCATAGCTTACTTTTCCAGAACAGATGTCGCAAGTGTGGGTAGGTTAAGATGTGAATTAAAGGGAACAGAATTCAATTCCCAGGACTCAAATTCTATTTTCTAGTGAATGGGGTGTGTCGTGAATATAAATAAATAATAAGACTAAAGAATATTTTTTTAAATCTCCAGAGTTTAAAACGATATCTATATCCATCAGAGCTGCTGAAAATAGTGCTATTTAATCTCTCAATGTAACATTAAGTGCAAAGAGGTTTAAAAAATAAGCGGGATCCCATGAACACAGCAATTTTTATTTAATTCCCTAACACAATAGTCCATTCATCCCATCACAAATAAGACTGTATCAGCATTTCAGACGTAAGCTCTTTACTTCTAGAGACCTGTTATCAAAATGTTAAACTTGGATTTGGGCAGAAATGTGTTTTCAGGTTCAGACGGGAGAAGCAAGCACGTTTGGTTGCTTTAAACATTCTGTTATCAGTCTGGCAAGATGAAAAGGCTCTGCGAGCAAAATTAGCTGGAGTTGCATTATTTCCATGAGTTTTCAGTAATAAAAAGGATGCCCTCGTTTTTACAAAGTATATGATTTCCTTCCTTTAGTGCATTAAATAACACAGAGGTTTGCTCTCCAAAGGGTGAAATGTATATATCCATTCTTCAATAAACACAGAGCTAGTAATTACTTAAAGTAGAAGGCACAATGTTCCCAGGGGCAGGGGTGGGGGGAGAGACCGGGAGACTAAATAGAACATAGATGTAAATTCTCTCAACCAACCCACCAACACTTCTTTCTGGGGGGCTGTCAGCCTGAACCCCGAAGACCCGTGCACAAAGCAGGACTGATAGGCTACTCTTTCTCATGTCAGGGACCCAAGAACTGAGCAGGGCTTACACGAAAGACTCTAAAGGGTCCAGAGCAGGTTGGTCCACAGAAGCAGAAATCCAACCCTGCACAGCGACACCTCCACACACACTCGCACGGCGAGCCCTCAGACGCATGTGGACAGGTCTCTTCACGAGGATTTCCGAAAGATGTATCTGTCCGTGCTTCCGAAAGGCCTTTGTCTGGTTTCTTGGAAGCCATGTGACATCAAAAGCAAACGGGTAGTTATCTCCACACCGTCAAGTTGTATACATCGCATACGCAGTTTTACGAATGGCCACCGTGCCTCCATAAAGTGGCTTAAACATGACTTCAAAATCCAAACACAGGAGCAGGTACGCGTGCACGCACAACCACACAGGAACAAACACGCACAAACGCACCCCCCCCCCCACCGTGCTTCTACAATGTTAAAACTATGCAAGGAGAAAGTACTTTCTGTCTTGGAATTCTTGATGAATTAATGATCTTAGAATTCAAATCTCGGGCCTCCATTCCTCACGTTCCTTACACATATTTCGGAGAACTTGGGTCACCACGTGTGTTTCACGCACCAATCCTGGCTCCCCAAACCACCAACAGCCTATATCTCAAGGTTAACCTTATTTAAATGTAGGTTTTGTGGGGGGAGTTAGAAATCCATTTAAGGCCAACAGCTCATTATCAGAGAGTATTTTCTTTTTTAAGATTAAACTCACTTATTATCTAATAGCATCTAAAACAAAGAAAAATAAAATGGCTATTAAACTAAGGGCCTAAACAATTCAAAAAACAAATTAAGCTGAGAGTGAAATAAGAACTGGGTTAGAAATCCTCTTCTGAACAGTTAGAATGCGAATGTAATTACTGAAGAAACTACAGCTAATCAGCTGTGAATTGTATCCATTAATTAGTATTTGCCCTGGGGAAATGAGAAAAGCCAGTACCAAGCAGGCACCTCCAGTGAGCCAGGCGAGGGTGGCACTGGCAAGCCGGTAGCTCCAGGGGCCCAGGCCATTTGAAAAGCTCTCACCTGGAGGACTGAGCTGCCATCACAAAGCGCTCCCTGCGTATCTTCTGTGTCTACACAAGGCCTTAAGTAATGGCTTTTCTTTAGACACACTTGGCCATCAGGCTGGAAGAGTTATCAACCCTTTGAAATAGAAGCAAAGGTCTCTATTTTCTTGGGCATAAAACGTGTCCTCTACAAAGATGGCCTCAGATGCTGGCGTGTCCCAGGCAACCATCTTTCTCCTGCCCAGGCGGCCAGGCCCCTGGTTTAGGGCAGCCAGATGAAATACAGGACAGGAAGCCAGTTCAATCTGACTTTCAAATTAACAACTTAAAACCAAAAAAGTGTAAGTGTGGGCCATGCGCTATGTGGGCTACATTTAGACTAAAAAAGTGTTCCTTATCTGTGATTCATATTTAGCTGGGTGTTTTTTGTTTTTTGGGTTTTTTTTTTAAAGATTGCACTTAGTTTTTTAAAGAGCGGGGAGGGAGAACAATACCAGTGTGTGGTTGCCTCTCAGGCGCCCCCTACTGGGGACCTGGCCTGCAACCCAGGCATGCGCCCTGAGTGGGAATCAAACCCTTTGGTTCACAGGCCGCCGCTCAGTCCACTGAGCCACACCAGCCACGGTGTAAATCTGACCCCTGCATTTGGGGTGGTTACCCTGATCATGTTGGAAGGGACGCCACTTTCCGGGTGACTCACCTTATCAAGTAATGCCAGCATAATTTCACTTACTTTCAAATGCAACCCAAGAACCTGCTTTACTTGTTTGTATAAGAAGAGATCAGATTCTTAGAGAAAAAGTGACTCTTTGGGGACAGGTCTGTAATAAATGACCTCTGAACAACTAACTTCAACTACATTGTATACAATTAAATTTATGTCCCAAGAGACAGTAACCTTGATAAACACATTCCATTACAAGAAATCCTGGGTCCGTGAGGGAAGGGCCTTGACTGTGTTCCCCACTGGCGCCCCCAGAACTGACGACAGTGCCTGGCACATTATGAGCACTCCAAGATCTGTTGGAGGGAGGGAGGAAAGGAGGAATCCCATTTTAACTTCAGTGTCTCGTCATCACCCATCCTAACTGGAGTAACGGTATCACTTCTGTTTTTGTGATGACGATGGTGATGAAGATGATGATAATGATGTGTTTGCTCCGGAAAGCCTTCTACCTACATTATTTAACTTCCCTCAGTGCAACTAAGGGTAACTTGTTTTCCCGACAACCAGTTACATACACGTCATTACTATCCCCATTTTCTAAATTAACAAACAGAGGCTTCTGGGGTCGAGCTGCTCGCCCCAAATCAGATACAAACATGGACGTCTGACCTCCGTCCTGCCTCCCAATCTGTATCACTTACAATCCAACACCCACAAACACCTGACTCTTTCACCGATCAATTCCACCCTAAAAGTTATCAATCTTATCTATCTTGCTCAAAGCTAGAACTTTCCAGGGGGCATTTTTGGGTTCCTGACCCCCGTGAAATGTTCCCAGGGGAAGGGTGGCACTGCCCTGCAAGTCTGGCCAAGGCTGCAGGCCCCGCCCTCTCTGATGAGTCACAAGCCTGCAATAAAGTCAAAGGCTCTGAGAAGCCCTGCAGTTAACGCTTCAGGAACCCACGAGGTACCGTGGTAGGAACTGGAGACAAAACGGGGAAGATGATGGGAAGGCTCCTACGTGGATGGAGCTCACGTATTTCTCGAGGGTGACACAGTAGCGCCCGGCAGTATCTTTTTGTCTGTGGGACACTTCCTTTCGGTTTCGCCCGCAGTGCCTTGTGGGAACACACTTTGGGAAACCTTGTCCCAAACTCTTTGCTGACAGTGTTCTTTTATTTTCCCGGAATCCTTACTAAAGGTAATAAGCTAATCGCATGCAATGGTAAAGTGTATGCATTTTGCAAATCCACTAAATAAGAATTTCTAAATTATGCCTTGTAAGTCACCTTCATTTGGCCTAGTTCCAGACTTTCGAAATGGTAACACTTCATCGTTGCTCCTTCAAAGGTCTCCTACGCAACCACAGGAGGTTTTAGATTTTAGGAGTCAAAACAAAGTACTTCAAATACACTAAGTGAGTATCATGTGGAAGAGAGTAAACTACTCTAAAGAGTACACATAGACATTATGAAAGAAAGAAAGGGTCCTGTGTATACGTGGAAATGGTCACTGGGAGGCAGGGGCATTTATGAGGTCTCCGCCACTTTGATAGGCTCTAATAGATGATCCTCCCAAATCTAATTACAAGGCAGAACACAATTGCTCCGCGTACGTCTGTATCTTCATAATTTAACAAAAGAACATCTTCATTGCACTTGGAAGTAGATTTACTTTTGCTGCTTGATGAGTAATTACAGCTTCGGTGAGTACTGATTTATGAAGGACATCAATTAAAAAGAAGTATTGCAGGGTTTTAAAAAAAATTATTCAAGACCATGGTGTTCGTGGGCCGTCGAAGCGTGTGAGGTGCCAAAGGAAATGAATGGTGATTGTTAAGTCCAGCCCGTCCAGCAAAAGGCTGGGGAGGCCGTGGAGCAGCACAGACGAGAAGCCATCTGTAATCCCAAGGCAGATGCTTTGGCCTGATGAGTCCACACAACCCCACTCCCACTGAAATTATTTTGACACCCCTGTGAAGAATCGTTATAGCTTCTAATAAAGCAGCCTAAACACAGGGTATCAAACAGCTAAATGGCATAAATTTAATCCTTTAAAAAAAGATAATCTCTCAAACTCTCTTTTCTGTTTTCCCATTAGGTTTGTTAGCAGACACCATCCAATTTGATGCCTCAGTAAGGACATCTGTCATTGCTGACACAGATGAACTGTGCCATCGTGGACCAAGTGTGCCAAGCATCGTCATGTGACGGGGGAGGCGGCGCTTGCTCTCCCAGGCTCTGCTAACTACCCCGTGGGAAAGAACTTAGCGCAGATGACCAAGTTGTAACCATGCTCAGCAGCGGTGATCTGTTCCAGGGCACAGAACCCAAAGGAGTGAACACAAGCCCAATACGGCAAAGGATAACAATACCAAAAATCCTCAGGAGTAGAGCTGGAGCTCCCCATCAGGAAACAAAGAATGACTTAGTGCATAAAGATAGTCTACCCCAAAGTTAGGGGTTCACAGGAGTCTGGAAACAAACACTGGCAAAGGAGGACTCTGAGCTGTCGTTAGCAGAACACACAAACACGCACACACTTCTGCTAACTGTGTGTGTACAATTAGATAGAATTATACACACATATAATTTTATATATATATGCCCCCACACATATGAGGGGGACCCAAAAAATCAGCGTGTATTTATAAAAAACTGTGTATTTATTCTTACATGTTTAAACTTCAGTCGCCTTCAAAGTGCTCTCCATTGGATGCAACACACCTATCGAGATGTTTTCTCCCACTGCTCAAAACAGTTTTTGAACTCGATTTTGATGGTTTTTAGTGCTTCTGCCTTTTGTTTGTTTGTTTGTTTGTTTGACCTCTTCCACATCAGCAAAACATTTCACTTTGAGGACTTTTTTCATCCAGGGAAACAAAAAAAAAAGTTGCTTGGGGTGAGACTGGGTGAATAGGGGGCGTGGGGCATGGGGGTCATGTCCTTTCTGGTCAAAAACTGCTGAACACTCAGTACAGTGTGGGCAGGTGCACTTGTAAATCACCCATCATGAAATGGGCAAACAGCCCCTCAAACAAAATTCACTGAAGCCGAATGCAGCCTCTCACAATACCACCAGCTGGCACACTGATTCAGATGGGTTCCTAGTGGGGGAGCCTGTGCTACAAAAATATTATTGGCCTTTCCACATGCTGAAACTTCCTAGGTATTTATGTCCTGAGCACCAGAGTCACACACACATACAACGGCACCACTCTTCCACTTGGGGGTCAATTGACTTCTCAATCAGTCACATGAGCAAAACCAAACTCCTCCTCTTCTCCCCCAACCCAGCTCCACCCACAGCCTTCCCCATCTCCTTTGATGGGGACTGGCTGGGTTCTGGTGACTCCAGCCAAAAGGCATGCTTGAATCCACATGGTCTCCCATCCAAAGTTTCTGCTGGCTCATCTTTCCAATGATACCCAAAGCTGACCATGTGTCACCACCTCCACGGGACCCTGCGGGACCTGCTGCCTCCCAGATCACTGCCGTAGCCCCTCCCAGGCCCCAGCTGAGCCCTGCTCCCCACACCACAGTGTATTTGGAGCACACACCCAAGGACATCCTCCGAAAACCTAAGTCAGATCACATCGCTCCACTCAAAGCTTTCCAGTGCCTTCCTGCCCACTCAGGGAAGATGCCCAGATCCACACACTGACCTTGGTTTCTTCCCCGAGCCTTGGCCGATGGTCTCCCCCTGCTCATGGTACTCCAACCTGCTGGCCACCTGCTGTTCCATCAAAAGCCCAGACAGCCTCTCCCTGCCTCAGGGCCTTGCCACTGGCTGCTGCCTCGGCAGAGAATGTCGTCCTCCCAATGTCCCCATGGCTTGCTCACTCCCCTCCTTTTGGGTCTTTCCTCAAATGCCCCCTTCTCTCTGCTGACCCCAGCCCTCCACCTCTAGCACCTTCTACTGCTCTTCCCCTAGGTGATTTTTCCCTCACACCTTTCAAAATACTTATTGTAGTTCTCCCTGCCCCACTAGAATGTAAATTTAAGGAAAAGAATCAGGGGCCCGCTGTTTACACTGATGTCCCGGCGCCATGAGAGAATGTTTGATAGACAGCAGATATTCTGTAAATCTCAACTGAATTGATTTCTAGATGTGAAATGATACATAGGAGAATTGCTCTCCAAGCCAAGCAGGGCAAGGTCTAAACACACCTGGAATCCAAGTGAAAAGGAGAAGCCAAGCACCCATCGCCACGGACCATACCCAATGGGGAAAACGTGGTAACAGGATGAGTTATATAAAATTAATATTTTTTAATGCTAGAGATAGTTAGCCTGAAGCATAAGCTTTATTCTAGAAAATGCACTAACCCTTTCCTAGAAAATACACAGAGGCCTAGGCAGATGGGGCTGGAGCTTTCAGGGCAGGGCCTTAGGTGGCTGAGAATGAGCTTCAAGAACAACACAGGTCCTGTCCGGCAGGTAAAGAGCTGAGAGAAGAGGAAGCCAATAATGGGGCAAGCATTTGAGTGTGAAATTTGACAGCTGGTTTTCTTTTTTTATGGTTTAAAAATCTCTGTTAAAAAATAACCGCTTTACAGTCCAGGCCAGTTTCTCAGTGCGGTGCGAGTGCGAGGGGACTACAGGATAGCCAGGTGCCTGCTGAAAATGCAGATCACCTGGCCCCACCTTGGATTTACTCTATCAGAATCTCCAGGCAGGGGGCCCCTAAAATTTATTGTATTTTTAGCCAGCTTCTCAGAAACTCTACAACACACGAATATTCGAAAAGGACTAGCCTGGTTCATTTCAGACTAATGTGGTGGAATTTCTTTTGGTACATAAATGTCTCCACCTACCTGACGAGGGTCTTACTAAAAGGCTGAGGCAGCAGCAGCTGCTACAGGCGAATGCAGCCACTAGTGGGGCGGCCATCGGCCAGGAGGAAAGACAGGAGCGTCCCAAGCTGGACCACGCAGGGAAGGCAAACTCCACTGTCAGATTTTGAACCAAGTTCTGTGGACCCACAGACGGAACAGCAATGCCTAAACATATGGGCTCTCCCCAAACAGGGAGGCCTTTGGATTTCCATGATCTGGACACGTTTGAGTCTGTGAATTGCAGAACCATCTGGACTAGTTAGAAGTGGCAAGGGATAAAAAAAATTAAAACCAACTGCACTTGTTTAATATCGGAAACAAATGTAAGTAGAGGAGAGGCTACTAGGCTTCCCAAATCACGTTTTCTTTTTACTTTTTTTCCTGATTAAAAAAAATTTTTTATTGCTATTCTATTACAGTTGTCCCAATTTTCCCCCCTTTGCCCTCCTCTGCCTGCCCCCCCCCCCATCACATTTTCTGTCTTAGCAAAAATGGAGCAATCCTGGGGATGGGCCCAGCAACCAAGCATGACCCACGTTCAGAGAACGGGAGAAAGGGGCCCTGGGTTTCCATAACCACACACACAAGAGGCCAATGGTAACCAACACACATGCTGTTCAGGGGCCACACTTCCCAAGTCATTCTGGTCTATCACCGCCCTTCCTCTGAAACTCCTTACCAACCCTTAAGTGAGGACTTGGCAGATGCTAATGAAGAGGACATATTGGGGGTATGTATCTACCTTGCTGAAGACGTCAAAAAGTAGCAGGAGACAATATGATTGTTGCTTTTAAGAGATAACAATGCAATCAGGGTGATGGGGCACAAACATTTATCAACCTGAGCGCCCCGTCAGTGAGTGAAACTGACAAATGGCCTGCAAGTTTAGGAGAAGGAATGGCCATTCTGAGTAACAAGTCTTGAACCAAGGAAGAAGGCGGGAGGAGGGAGCATCCTAGCAGACTGAATGAAGTGTGTGCAGGCTTGGTTCGCAGAGGCCGACACGGCTGCAGGGCAGGTGCCAGGTATTGAGAGAAGGGAGAGATGGTGGCAGCCAAGCTCTGCAGCGTCCTGAAGGCCAATCTGAATGTCTTGCAATGTACTCAACAGGACGGTCCCTGAAGGACTTTGTTGGAGGGAGGAGGCAGAAAAAGAGACCGGAAAGATCAGTACTGGGCAAGACTGGAAGCAAAAAGACCAGTGAAGACCACGCCGAGGCTCGCATGATGTTGCTGGCGTCCAGACAGGGCAGAGAGGGAACGAAACAAAGAGAGCGCTTCATCTCAAGTTAAACCAACTGCCATGGAACCCTGATCTCACTGAACTAGTTGTGGGTGGTAGGCAAGTTGCCTATCTTGTCTGAAGGACAAGTTCAAATCCCAGCTGAGCTATTTATCAGCCAGGTAACTGTGCTCAAGCTATTGAGCCTCTTTGGCTTCAGGCTCCCACCAAGAACACGGCAATAACAATAGCATTTGCCTCATCCTGAGCATTTTGAAGACTAAATGGGTTAGTACACAGAAAGCCACCTTTTCTTTCTGCACCAATGGCCAAGGTAACATTTCAATGAGCCTCGTAGAAACCAAAACAGACCAAGCACACACATTTTACACACTGCTATGGCTTACATAAGAGCACCCAACAGTTTTACTACTTAAAGAACTCCAATGGCTTCCCAACGGTATATAGAGTAAAACATAAGCTCGTGTCCATGGGCTGCAAGTCCCCCCATGATCTGGCTGCTGGTTCCTCATCCATCTCCCTCCCAAGAAGGCCGCTGTCGCCCACGAAGCCCCAGGCTCACTGCTCCGGCTGCCCCTCATTCCCCCCTCTGGGCCATCACACCCACTCTCCTCCCGGCCTGGACTACCCTCTGTTCCGGCCTTAGCTTGTATAGAGCTCTGCTAACGTACCTCCTCGGGAGGGCCTCCCCCGATCAGCCTGGCTAACAGGACACGCACACCCCTTCCCTCAGTCTTTGTCCATTCCCCTGCTTTTTATCCCCACAGAGGGCTTGTCACTGCCCGACTTCACCTCATTCAGCTGTCTGTCTGTCTGTCTACTGTCTCATTTCACGAGAATGCACAGTCCAGGATGATGGGGAATTCGTCCGCATCAGTGCGGCTTCCTCTGGCGCTAGGCCATGGCTGGCCCACGGTGGCAGGCAGGTGCTCGGTATACACCTGTTGGATGCAGGAGGGAGTGAATGAATGAGCCAGAGAGATCCAAGTTCAAATCCCAACTCCACCACTTACAACCTGGGTATCATCAGGTAGGCTGCTTCGTGTCACCTCTCTGAACTTCTATTTCCTCCGTTCTAAGGAGGAAAGGACAGAACTTTGTGCCGGGAGAAGTGAGAGGACACGAAGTCCCCAGCAAAGAGTGTCAGAGGGAAGACGCACTGGATAAATGTAAGAAAATTAACAACGAGGAGCCTGGAAAGGTAGGAATGTGATAATCTGGGAAAAATAAATGAATAATTAAAACATGTCATGTAATATTTATTAAGTGCCTACAATATAAAAGAGGCAATGGTAGATACTGGGTAAAAATGTGAAGGAGACTCAGTTCTCACCCAAGGAGAGCTCCAGTGGAAAGGGTACCTATGACTCCCCAAGGCAGGCGCTACGCCAGGGATATACGCACAGCATTCTCTCCGGAAAGTCGGCAGAAGGTTTCAAAGAAGAGGAGCCATTTGGGGTCTTGAAGGATGGGTAGGAGCCTGTCTGTGATACAAGAGCACTCTGGTGGAGACAACTACTCGGGCAAAGGACAACTGTCAGGAAAGCGGGCCGGACAGACCAAAACATGGGAATTCACACGTTCTTGGCGGAGAGAACAGAGGGAGGGCAGCAACGGGAGCCAGCAACTACACACTTCATTTCGGAGAGGTTTTGCTCCAACACGCTGTCCCGATAAAAGGTACCTCTGTGGACGGAGGAGAGACTAAAATCAAAGACAAGGAAGATCAGTCAATAAGAACAGGAAGATTCAGAGTATAACCTCCAGGAAGTAACAACAGTGCCCATTCTGCGTGTCTTCTATTGCATGTGGCAAAGTGTGGGCATCTTTTCTATACTGACAACAACTGACAACAGACGTGCTTGGTCTGTTCTGGTTTCTGGAAGGTCAATGAAGTAACAGCTAAGAGCAGCCATTTAGTATGGATGGAGAAGGTGGCTCCTTTCTTCGCTGTCACTGTTAGAATCAGAAGGACCCCTTCCCCTGGCCCCAAAAGATGAGACACTGACAGGCAAATGTCTGTGACCAGCAGTGCCTCACTGCGGTTTCAAAAGAGCTGTGCCTCCTGATAAATTCCAATATCCCCGGGAGGAAGAACAGCTTAGCTGTCAGGCACCACAGGCACTTCAGTGTGAACTTGTTTGCAAGAACTAGATCCACCGAGGTGCACAGTGGGGACCATCTTC
The DNA here is from genome assembly GCF_022682495.2 of Desmodus rotundus. Classification (NCBI taxonomy): domain Eukaryota; kingdom Metazoa; phylum Chordata; class Mammalia; order Chiroptera; family Phyllostomidae; genus Desmodus; species Desmodus rotundus. Next base: position 5,073,994 of record NC_071398.1, read on the forward strand.
AAGGATGCTCAGAAAACGACTCCTTGGCACCACCCTGACCACCCCCCAGCTGGACCGGATTCTCCTCCTCCGAGCTCCATGGCAACCTGTACATCCCTGTACACTGTGCCCTTGAGGGCAGAGGCCATTTATGCCTCATTGGCTATTGCAGCTTCATGGCCTGGCACACAGTAGGTAGTCAATGGATAAGGCAACAGCCTCAGGGTCAACCTCAGGGGTACCTGCAATGGGCAGCTTCATGGTGGTTAAAGACATGTGAGAAAGCTGTTTATTTTTCTGTGCACACGGCACCATCCATTGTGATGGTCTGCCAAAGTATGCCAAGCCTTAAAACAAAAGAGAAATGCAAAGTCCCAGAAGATGAAGTCTGAGTAATTTTCCCGGTACTGCCAGATTTATAGCTCATGTGCAACCAAATGACTAAGGACCTTGGAGACTTAAGGGAACAACAAATTAAGAAAAACGTTCCTCAGTATTTTTAAATAAAAACATCTTACCTAATCACATTTATTTAGTTCAATAACGAAACTCTACTAACTAATGATAAAACATGTTCTCCAGTTTCAACCCCTCTAATTATGACTTAGTACGAATTCCATCAAAACACCAACAACTTCTTATATTGTCTTCCATTCTTTCATCTCTAAAGTCTAAAATTTCATAGTGTTAAGCCACATCATGTCTAAATACCTATATATAAATATGTAGGTATATAGATCAGTGATTCTCAACTAGGGGCCATTTTGCTCCCCCAGGGGACACTGGAAAATGTCCAGAGAGACTTCATGGGCATAACGACCGGGTGCCTTGGGCATCTAATGGGTCAAGGCCGGGATGTTGCTAAGCCTCCTGCAACGCACAGGGCGGCTCCCACAACAAAGACCCATCCTGTCCGAAATGTCAATGGCACGGAGACTGAGAGACTCTAAAACACAGCAATCCATACACTGAGCATCAACAAACAACAGATAAAGCATTTTAAAATAAGTATTACAGGGTTGCTGCTTCTACACGACCCAAACACAACTGGCATTTTTCTCTTCAAATGGGCACGAAGCTGACTTTGGATACATGTATCTGTGAGATCACGGACTGCAATCAAGGATTATCTTACAGGTGTTCCGAATAGGCATCAACTAGTTGGTTGTCATCTATAAAGCCTTCTATTTATGAAAAGAGTCAGTTGCTCTTTTTTTTTTCCTGTTGTGAATAAGAAATAGAAATAGATTCACATGTTCTTCTAAGGCTAACGCCTAAAAAGGATCAATAAACTATAAATTCTCCCTGAAGAATTAAGTGACAATGTGTTTATTTTCAATCCTCGACCATTTTTATTCATTTATTTTTAAATTACAGTTGATGTGATTTCAGGTGTATTCTATGTAATTTACACAGTGATACCCCAGTAAGTCTATTACCTACGTGACACCATCCATAGTTACTACAGTAGTATTGCCTGTATACCCTATTGACGTCAATCATTTTTGGTAAACCCAATACTGGAGCCCTGCTTCACTCAGAAATCATCAACGGTAAGAAGTTCCTCAGCAGACGGCATATATAATCACTTAAATCAAACAGGATTACATGGGAGGTCTTCTCAGGTCTACTAATTCCTATCTATCAATTCCAAAAGTTGGCAGACAAGTCTCAGAGGCTGATGAGAAATTGTAAGACTTGGATAGGAAACCACGGGAACCAGTCTGGCCGCTGAAACACGCCGGGGCCGGTGTTTCAGAGCCAGCGGCAGAGGGCTTTCGCTCACGCTGCAAGAATACCTTGGTTACACGCACTTCTCTGTGCGTTTATGATTGCCTGAATTCTGCAGGGAGTTTTTACCAGGCGGGTGACCGTACAGCTTTCATTAGTTCTCTGTATCTTCCCAGTTCTGGGTCCGTTTCTTTATCTCAAGTCTGTTACTCGGAAAGTCTCACAGGAGACGAGATCCTACTTCGGATGAGGTTTGGGGGAAAGAGGGAGAGAAATCACATTCCTCTCAACCCAGGATTCTGAAATTTGCAACGTAAGATTTTATATATTTACTTTAAAAGAGGGTTTTCCCCCCAGACCTATATTTTAATTAGTCTGAGTATGAGGCTAATAGTTTCCTAAACAGCATCGTAAAATCAAATCCCTTCAAAGTCGGGCCATCGGCTTTCACCTTGAAGGCAAATAGCAGAATTCAGCCAAGATGTCAATGTTAATCTGGTGTAAAACCCAAACTTATCACAGCATTTTGTGTAAAATAACCATGAACTTAAGCATTCCTAAACAAGAGGGGCGCTTTATTCTTAGAATCCAAAACAGCCATCGCATATTAACGCATTCAAGGTTACCTTAACGTTTCCTTGCACGAATTTAAAGAGATGGGATTGTAGAGCAATTTGTAAGCCGCTCATCTTAAATCAGGTATCAGATTTCACACGCTTCATCAAAAACCAAAGTCTACTCCAGAGGAGTGACTCAACTATATGAAGGCAAATTATATCAAGTTGTAAATGCAAAAGTGGCCGAAAAGGAGAGAAAAGATATGTGAAAAATCTTAAAACAATCACAAAGGGATATCAGTGAGGCTGTGTGAATAATATCTAAAAACTGACTAACCTTCTCAACGTGCCAATTAAAATGCAGCCTATGGGGGGACAGGGGTGTGAGATTTTTACTTAGAAACTTAAAAAAATGTAAGGCAAACCTGGCTTTAAAGTAAAACGTTAGCACCTTATTTACAGGGACTCATATATAATGCGTGTGTTACCAACCTATACTGACTCCATCTATCCTACAAAGAGAATTTTTTTCTCATTGCTACTAGTGAACGGATATATATGGCACACGCGAAAAATTAGTCCACATTCCACAGTGCTGGTTCATAACTGAGAGAGGAGGGAAGATCCACCATAAAGCCTATCTATAAATTACTTTGGCCATAACAAAAATAAGAGGTATGATTTTTTTAAAGAACTGCAGCTGCCTTCCTATCAAGATTAATATTGAAAATAACCCCAGTATAACAGGGCCCCTGGGATGAGGGAGAGATGCCATGAAGGACGTCCATCTGGCATCAGCCACGAGCCGCTGTCCCCTTCCCCACTGTTCTCTCTGAAGACTCCACACCAAAAATAAGTGCTCACAGAAGCCCGCGCCCTCCAGAATAACTCATGTCACCCTAACTCTCTCTCTCACATTTAATGACGTTAGTATGATTATAAAGCTGCAAATCCTAACCACGACTGAAAAAAAAAAGGTTCGTATAGAAGGAAGAGTCCGTGAATGAAAAGATCACATTTCACCATGAGAAAAGAAACCCTTCGGAGACAACTGGAAATATACTGGGAGAGCGCCTGACCCCAGCACTGCCGGAAGAGAAGAGCTGAGAAAATACGGGGTGCCCACCCCATCCCAGCATGGGCGATTATAAACTCCCCTTCCACAAACAAGAGCTAGAAGGAAGCCCTCAGGGGCCTACCCACCCACTGTTGGGCAAAAGTTTTAAAGTTTCTTCCTTTACCAGTCAGGGCATTTTTTAATATAAGAAAAGTAACTTTACCAAAGAGAGACAAGATTTAATTCCTGATGGCAGAACCTGAAGTTGATGCCTTATGTGGTCACGTGTGGCTCTGTGACAAATACTGGCCGAGGGGCCCTCACCCTGCTCCTGGGAAATGTGAATGCCGGAGGGTCGAGATGACATCGTGGAGTTTACCAAGCAGCAGCACAAAAGCAGAAGACATCTGACACTAAACACAATGTAACATATATATTTTCCTTTAAGATTTTATCTATTTATTTTTAGAGACAGGGGAAGGGAGAGGGAAGGAGAGGGAGAGAAACATCAATGTGTGGTTGCCTCTCACGCGCCCCCCACTGGGGACCTGGCCCGCAATGCAGGTATGTACTCAGTCTGGGAATTGAACCGGTGACCCTTTGCTTCCCCAGTCTGGTGCTCCATCCACTGAGCCACACCAGCCAGGGCTGTAATATATTTTAAACAGATCCCAAAGTTCACCAAACCTACGGACTCCAACAGTGTAGAGAAACTTCATTAACTAAACGAGGTCTTCCCAAGAGTTTTACGGCACCAAATACACACATTCTAGAAAGGCTGTGTGCCTCCAACGCATCGATTTTATTTTAAACAGTTCTGAAGTGGTTTTCATGACGCAGGAAAATGGTCATGGCATGACAGGAACCCATAAATCAAAACCACATACAGTAAGACGTAATTTTTTATGCTTTCTTAAAATTAGCACCTACTAGTTCTGTAACGAAGGAAAACAACATTTACAATGGAATGTATGAGGAAGTATTTCCTTCATCTCTGTCAGCATGGAAGTAAATAAAAATCCTGAAAGCAAACGCCAGCAACGTTCCCTGTTTACTGCGCATTCGTTTACCCGTTCTTACAACAAATACTTCGTGACAGCATCCCTGTGCTAGGCAGTTTGTTAACATACTGAGAATACACCGTGAGCCCAAAGGATGGTTTCCTACCTTCACAGAGCATATGGCCCAGAACAGGGAAGTCAGACAGCAACCAAGTGATGACAGAAATACAATGGTGAAGCCCCACCTGCGAAGCATGCCCCGAAGGAGGACGCAGGGTGCGTTAGCATAGGTGCTGGTAGACCAGAAGGAAAACCTTGCAGCCGACCAGGTGAGGGACGATACCGGCATGCACTAGGGTGGTAATGGCGGGTGGGGGGTGAAGATGGGGAAAGTTGAGAAGTGGGTGGAATCCGGGGTGATGATGAGTTCAGAGAGGTGAGTGAGCAGGGGCTGCTGAGGAGGATGGGTCGGTCTGGCGCTCGTGTGACTGGGTGGGTGACAATGCCATTCATTGAAACGAGGGAAGCTAAACAAAATGGGGCTTGGGGATGGGTGGAGGGTTGAATCATGGGTACATTGTAAACGTGTTGGGGTGGAGGCACCGAGGGATGCCTATCATTTGCAGGGAAGGCCTGGGATAGGGAGACTTGTTTTGTAAGACTCACGGGCCGTCAGCATGAAGGCGACCTGGGAAGGGGGAACCCACAGAGGAGGACCTACAGCAGGGCCTTGAGCAACCCCAACATTTAATGACAGGGACGCTGATCCAGCCAAGGAGCCTGCAAGAGACTGGCAGGGTAGCGAGAGGGATCAGTCACGTTACACACCGCAAAAATTTGGAAGCTGACATCTTTTTGGAGGGGGTTAGTGATGCCAAGACTCGAAACACGAGGTGGCAAGAGCACCAGCTGCCCTCAGGGAGTCGTGAAGACAGGACAGACAGACAGGCACCGGCTCAGAACCATAGCCAAAGAAACCCAAACACTCGACTCCAGTTTCGGGGGGAGGATGAGAGAAGGGGAGGAGAGAGAGAAGGCAGCCCAGGCAGCGCCCATCAGGTGATCTGGACCGGTCTGTGCAAAAGAGTAATCAGCATATAAATTATCCTCCCACAGATAAGCAGAGACCAAGAGTGCCTATAGGAAAGTCCCTCCAGACAAATGGACAAAAGAGATTCTCATAATAAAGCACAAGATGCAGTATTTGGGATTCGGGAAAGGCCTCGTCTGCCAGTGAAGAGGAAGAGCTGGGTGTCCCGCGGGCCGTCGGTCTGGGAGAGGTAGACGCACCAGGCTGTGCCCATGACCATGACCATAGCTCAAGGGCCATGGAAGCCGCTGAGTCATAGGTGTCAAAAAAGGTAAAAGACACTCGTTCACCATCTGTGTGACAAAGGGAAAAAACACGAGCTTTCCCCAGCGCCCTTTCCCTGCTAGCAAATGTCATCTATTTAAAGGTGTTATAGATCGACTTCACCTCAAGACTTAATTCTAACATAGGGACAGTCGAAAAATAAACATACGTGTACTGAGCGAGAAACACCTCCTGTCTCCACTTTCATTCCCCCACTCCCTGGAAGGAGGGGAGATTACCCAGATGTGTTCAGAAGAAAATGATACCTACCAGAAGAAAGAAGGGTACCAGGCCCGCTCCTGTCTCTGGGACAACCAATTCGTAAGCCTGGAACTACCGCGGTCCCATGTCTTCTTGATGTTGTTTTAGAAACAAGAGATGCAGACTACCTTTTACCCCTCAAGCTAATGCGTGAAACATTAACAGGCAATTTCTAATAAAGTTAGAGGCCATTTCTCCCGAAGCACTTTGGTTTTGGCAAATGCTGATGTCGGGGCACTTTTAAATGGGCGGATTTGTCTACGGAGCAGGGCGATTTCCTGCAAGTCTGCAGTTTTTGAAATCAAAAATTTAATGACTAATCAGGAAAGGTGAATTCCCCCCGCCCCGCCCCGATTCTGACATGTATAAAGAATGAAACGCACACCCACGCTGACTCTGCCCTTTCATTGGAGGTCCTGTCAGCCCTATAAAGCAAGCAAAGATATACTTCCAAGTCTCCAAACTGGAAAAAAGTCACTAACGGACTGTACTTTCTGGATACATTTCTGGTATATACTTTCTTTCTGGAACACCCCCCCCCCCACCATCTTCCCACTCTGGCCACCTCCTCCGTCCGCGACACCGCTGCTCCTTCCTACCTGCACCGCACACCCCTGGCACTCTGCCCCCACCGCCAGCCGCCATGCATTCATTCATCATGCCACAGCCACCACCTCTTCTCCCTCAAGAGCCTTCTCAGCTCAGGACGCTACAGTGGCTGCCTCCTTCTTTGGGATCGTCAAAGCCCTTCCTTCTTCTCATTTCTTTTACGGTGGTCAGCATGTGCTGAGGATAATGAATCCTTCCAGTGTGTTACCCCAGTCCCCACACGCCCACCAAACGGGGAGCTTCTTGCAGGGCCGGACCAGCCCGTCCTCTGTGCCTCTTTTGCAGGACTAGCTTACATCCAATGCTTTATCCATAGAAGAAACACAGTAATTACTTGGATTTAATTTTTCTTTTTAGTGTGAACTTTTGTTTAGTGGAAAATACCCGCTGGAGAGAGAAAAAAAAAGGTCACAAAAGTAGGACCTAAGGAAAAGGGATTCAAATCTTGACATTATATCAGGTGGGTCCTAGAAACCCAAACCCCCAAAAGTGCCTGCAAAAATCTGCAATTGACTCATTTATTCAACAGATGTATACGAGCCTTCATCATGGAATACACACACACACCCACACACATAAAGGATGAATGAGCCTGGGATACATGTGCACCAAAAATATGTGTCTCCCATACGCATGAGATACATTTTTAATTGAAGCACAATGAGCATACGACAGCCTATCGATTTCGGGTGTACATCAGTGACTGGATACTGACACTATAAAATGACCCCACAGTAAGCCTAGTTACCCACCGTCACCGTACACAGTCACTATTACTGACGACACTCCCCATGCTGTACGTAACATCCCCTTCCCCATCTCGCCGCCCCCCTCCGACAGGCCTGGTCTCTTTCTTACTAGGTTTCAGATGGCAGCAATGCTTTGTACGTCTTCCTGCATTTCCCACAGCAGCTCTGCTGAACCCCTCCCCCTCGTCCCCACCCCTTCCATGAAAGAAATTTGTCCCTTACCAAGAGAACTGGCCACGGGACATGGAATTCTTCCACCATCACCCCTCTCGCTCCCCTGCCAAGGAGAACGTGTCCTCACGGTCTACTCTGAGTCCTATTCCCATCCAGACTTGGCTGTATCAGTTTACCTCTCATGGGATTCGTCAACTTTTCCCACTGTACTGCTTCCTCCCTCAACTTATAAAAATGTTCAAATCCCATTCATCCTTGGGGTGGCAGGAAGGGAGAGCCAAGACCACAGAGCCCCTCTCAAATTAGTCTCACCACAACCTACTGACCCAGTTTCCGTCTCCACACCTCAACCTCTCTGCCATTCCCTCCTCGCCCTCCAGCTACCTGTCTTCTTTTATTTAATGATCTGCTGTCGTTCTGTCTACCATAGACTCTTAACTTCCAAATCCCACGGGACACTTCCCCATAGCATCTCCGTCTCAAACGGTCCCTCTCCCTCCTGACACTGTCGACCATTCCCTTTTCGAAGGAGTATTTTCATTTGGAAACAGTTACTCTCGGCCAGTTTACTCGTCCCCCAGAAGATGTCTCGGTTTCTTCTTCACATGGCCCGATAACTCATCGCGTTGGATGCATCCGCCGCCAGCCCTCTGCAGTCTCAATGGCTGTCGAGCAGTGAGCTGCAAAGTCCCAGAGTGAGTGCCTTACCAACAATTCAACTTCCACAAATCCGGCTGCCCAGCTTATCCTGATCCATCTCCAGCATGTTCCCCTCAAGTAACCCATTAGTATCTCTTAAGTTTCCCACCCAAAAGCCCCTGTGATCCTCTCTCATCCTCCACGGAGGGCCATTCAGGTTTGCCAACTATACACCGTTCTCGTCACTTCTTCTAAAAGCACCGCCGATCCTCAGATTCCACTTTCTTCCCTCTGATCCACCCTCCACAACGTGTCTGGAGTTACCATTCTCTCCACTTATCTGCTGAATAATGTTTCTATTACATCGTTTAAAACAATGGAAAATACTGGCATGCATGACTAACAGAAAAAGCATTTCACAGCCCACTCCCAATAGGATCATTCACTAATTTGGCATCGTTTTTGCTTTTCTTTTCTGTAGCGTATGCAATCCTAAAACCGAAGTTGGGATGAAAGTGTGTACATTTAATACGCGTTATAAATGCCGCCACTTTCCTCAGCCATCACCTCCTAAGATGTGATCTTTAAGCCAAGCAGGACGCCAAGGCTGGAGAGACCATGAATCCACCGGCTCTCAGCAGGGTTGGCCTCCAAAACAGAAACCTGACGGCACCTGTCCTCATCAGGCTTAAAACCCTTCAAAGACACCCACAGGCTAATGACTGCAAAGTCTTCCCTCAGTAGGGGAAAAGGCCATTCACAAGTGGACACCCCTTTTCTGCCCAGCTTCATTCCTTTCCCCTCCTCTTTGGCTGTGAACGTCACCCCTTCTGCTCCCACGACCCTTCATTTCTAGGTTCCTCCTGTTCAGCGCTGACAGACCTTGCCGCTGAGGTGCCTGGGCTGTCCTTCACACCGAAGAAGAGTGGTTTCTTCCTCCGTCTCCCTAACTGGACCATGAGCTTCCCCAGGAGACACACCATGTTAGTGCACTTGGCCATGAGAGAGAGTGACATCTTACCACGTGTGGCGACATGGACAGACCTGGAGTCTTATGCTAAGTGAAATATACCAGCCAGAGAAAGACAAATACAACATGGCCTCACTTCTGTGTGGCATCCGAAGAACAAAATAAGCAAACAAACCAAACTGAAACGGACCCACAGATCCAGAGAACAGACTGGGGGCTGCCAGAGGGGAGGGGGATTGGATGACTGGGCGGAAATGGTGAAGGGATTGAGAAGTACAAATTGGCAGTTACAAAACAGTCCCGGGGATGTAAAGTACAGCATAGAAAATATAGTCAATAATAACGTAATAACTAGGTACGGTGCCAGGTGGGTACTGAAAATATCAGGGGACTCACTTTGTAAAGTATATGATTGTCTAGCCACTTTGCTGTACACCTGAAACCAATACAGAGTAATACGGAATGTCAACTGTAATTGAAAATAAAATTTAAAAATAGATTCAGAGCAGCCCCTCCAATGCATGTTAAATAAACAAAAACAACAGTTTTTCATGTGGGCGTGTCACCAGATTAGGACTCACTGAATACTACTTATGAACAAGAGCTCACATTTAGTATGTGCTAAGTATGTGCCAGGTATGATGTCTGAGCTGCAGCTGCAACTTTAATGCATTCGGGGAATCACCTGACTAACCACGTTGCCGGCCCCACTGACCGTAAATGTCACCATGGAATCGCATCTCTCTCTGCTCACTATTTCGTTCTGCGTATTGAATACACCGTGTGGGATGGTAGGTGCCAATAAACACTTCCTGCGTAGATGAATGGATGACCCTGTGAGGCGAAGCCCGGCATTACCTCCATCTGCTGCGAGTGAAGATGGAAGCGGGAGCACCTTGGTTAGGGGTTCACGTCAGAAATCGGACAATGATACTGTCAGTATTTTGCAATGCCTGTAATAATTTTTCCGAAGGTTTCTTTTCACTCACGAAAGAAGGCGCCATAGCCATATGGCAAACCACACGCAAGGCCAGAGGCCTCGCTGCCCAGGAGCGGTAGGAGTTTTGGCGTTTGAAGGACTCCCCAAATCTGAACAGCTCTGCTAGGCCCCCTTGACATGACAAAGGCGGACTTTGAAACATCACTCCCTCAGTCGTTCCTCGCTTCCTTTATAAATTAGATTTATTTCTCCAGATGGATCTGTACAATGAACGTAGGTATCAAATGACTTTGGCAATATCTGGGAAACTTTTCAATGGGGCTATTGTTGTCCGTCACTTGTACAACCACACAAAACAAAAATCCTTAACATTAGAAGGTAGAACATTCATAAGAAACTCAATGTCCACGGACAGTTATCTGGGTCCTTAGACAGATGGCCAATCAAAATGAAGTCACTCTTCCCCTTCCCAACTGAGTCAGGGCTCCAAATGTTACCAGGCGTTGTCGGACGGGACAAGAAAAATAAAAGGCCTTATCGTTGCTTCTGATTTGCAGAATGATGAAAAGCATCTTCGCTTTCTCCCCCTCTGAAGAGTAGACTCTTTCAACTCCCAGTTCTGTTTTCAGGAGAGCCACGAGGCAGATCAGACAGCCCAACTGCAAATAAAAAAAGTCCAGCCCGGCTTTCGCTCTGAGAACAGTCAGATCAAAAGAATTTTTCTGAAGGCAAAACAGGTGGGTTTTTCTCCTTTCTACTTGCAAGTGGAACAAACATGTACTTTGTACTTCCACGGAACACAGAGCAGGCGGACAGAACAGAGCCTTCCTCTGCTTTCTCAGTCCTCACACCTGGGAGGACTCCCACCCGGCCAAGGGGGACAGGCATTGGAAACCAGGGACGGACAACTGGGGCAAAGGGAACGGGATCCCGGCAGCAGTATGACGACGCCGCGTGCAGACCCGTGCAGAAGAACGTGCAAGGGAGAAATCCGTGTAAGGTGGGGTTAAGAAATTCTGAGCCTTGGACGGACATTCCTCCACCCTCACGTCCGCCTCCTCCTCCCAGAAACTAGCCCTTCGGAAAAGTGAGAGTAACACTTTTTATTGAAGTGAGGCAGATCCACAAATGGGACCCTGAAGTAAAAGTAGTAATGGTGAGTTCCCAGGAGAGGTTAAGAAATATATGTATATATATAAAAAAGAAATAGACGGATAAATAAACTCCAGAGTGATGAAAAGCAATAAAGCACATTTTAGACCAAATACCATCTGAAGAGAATTACTGACCAGCAAGAATAAAGACAATCGGTTATCAGTATTTGACAGCCCTAAACCCTTCGTTTGTCCTTCCCAACCCATGTTTCTCACAAGAGAATGTCCTCAGGGTCGTATTTTCATCCCACCTCATCTCAGAATGGTAGAAGCTGAGCCTGTGACATCAGAGAACGTGGTGTGACTTCCTCATCTCTACACTAAGGCCTTTGCTTCCACCTCTTGAAATCCCACCTTTCCTCCGAAAATCTCACCCCCGCCCCCGTATTTGGAAGAAAGGTGGTAATTATTTCCCAAACTCCGATCTGTTTAAGCGCATAATTACCCAGACAGCTCTGCGGCCACAGCCGCGCTCCGCCACTCAACCCCAATACTCCAGACGCTCGGCCAGTGTTTATACCTCTCCCTGCGGGCACGAGCTCTTTAAACACTTATCTCCACCAGTATTGAAAGGCTGGAATTTTCTATCTTCGGAGAACAGATACTTTCTGACTGATGATCCAACACTCCCTCTTAACCCTTCCACCCACAATTTCTAAGAATAATTTTATAAGCTCTTCTTCCAACTCCCAAAAGAATCCTTGAACATTGGCAAACAAAATCTGCTTGTCTTCTGTGGCAGCCTCAGCTAATTATTTTCTAAAAGTCACACTCCTCGCTCCACAACAGAGAATGAATGGCTGTTTCTAACCTCCTTGCGTTTGGTGGGGCCACGTGACCAGCGCTCGCCAACGCAACCTGAGCAGAAGACACGTGCGTCACTGTGGCACCAAAGCAGCTGAGATGCCAATGTGGCTTCTCCACCTTCTGTCCCCAGCCTCCACCCCCTTCTACCTGAGCTCCTTGTTGGCACTTACAAGACCACAGCAGAGCCTCCACCAGCCTTGGGTCACCACCACCAAGACCAACCTTGAGCTATGGAGGCGAACAAGAAACACATCTCAATTGTGTTCACCTTACTCTACATTTTGGGTCTGTTACAGCTTGTTGGGCTGTTCTGAGCGGGCCCCCGCCTCCCATTTGTTCCCGTCTACTTCTTGTGGTTTTTGAGGTCGTCTCCGGGGCTCTATATTCCTTAGGTCATTCCGTGTCCTTCTGTCCTCAACTGTCTGATCAAGTCCATCCTTTTGATACAAACTTCCATCAAAACTCATCCTTACAACACTTAGGTGTTGTTTGTGTTAAGTTCACTTGTATCTGGTTACATCACTCTCTTAATCCCCTCATCAGTAAATATTGATTCGGCTCTCTTATGTCAAATGCAAGGTTATTTCGCCAACCTGATTTCATGATACTAGAGGAGAGGAGGTTTTTTACTTTACTTGCTTCCCTGTGACAAACCATCTACCTGTGTCATCGGCATGCCAGTGGGTACAAGAGTTCATGTCCAACAGCCAAGAGGGTTTAATTAGCTCACTTATGACAACACCCTCCCCAGTACTTTCTATGAAGAACTTATTCTAAAAACAGGGATACTGCCTGTTGTGGTTGAAAAGGGCATTGGTTTGCAGTCTGAGGGACATGGGTTCAAATCCCACCCACCAGCTGGGATTATGTAAGCACTTTATCAATTCCTTAAATTCACTAAGCTCCTGTTTCCTCCTGAGAGAATAGAGAGAACTCTATTCTGATGCTGACTTCAAAGGACCACTGTTTGGCAGCTCCTAAGAGATGGGAAGAAAACTCTTCTACCTCTAGGACATCATCATATGGCCTTCAGAGGAGTCAGGAGTTCAGTACATTTGGAAACAGAGATCTTCCTGTCTCCTCAAAATGCAATTCCCTGGTGCCTTATTTTCTCTTCAAAATTCATTTTTTCAGGCACTATGGAGAACAGCCAAGTGACCTTCCACTCATGATGACCGAATAACGTGCTAGTGCAAGGAAAGCATGCGTGAAAGTCACCACTCGGGACCAGCCTTTCCAACTCTCCCTAGATCGGAAGCAGCTAGCAGACCTTTTAACACCGACATTCATTGCTATTTCTGTACTTTACCCCTTGATCATCAGCTGTAAGGGAAGTATCATTTTCTCCCCAGGTTGCAGATGCAGAAGCTGGTTCTCGGAGAAGTTTAGCATCTTGGTCAAAAGTCACACAAGTGCATGCCCGTGGGGTGGACAGAGGACTTGAGGCCCGTCTGTCTGATGCCAGACGGTGCGCTCTCACTGCCCACCATGGTGTTCAGACATACTCCCTGTCCTTCCAGAGCACAGCTGGTGCACACAACATCTCCAAATTCTTGCAGCAAGGCAGTTGAGCCTCAAATTTCCCCTAGAATTCATCTAGAAATTCTCCAAATTATCATGGGGGGGGAGGGCAAAAGATTATGTATAAATCTCTATTTCAGTATAGTGAAACATGAGTATTACATTTTCTTCCACCGACGCTCACTAGAATTCTGGTACGAGAAGCTTTGAAATCAAGCCCCACCCCATCGTCAACAACAACCAAATATTATTAACAGCATGGATCCCAGGCCGATGAAAGGAGGCGCTATACCTGCTTTTACTAAATGCTGCTCACAAAAGAGTATCAAATTCTACCTATGACTTTCTCTCAGTCTTTTCTACTAAAGACTTAAAAGCCTACATAAAATAGAAACTGGGAGCTTAAAAACACATGCAAAATACCATATAATCAAGATTGTTTAAATGTATAAAACTGTCAAGTAGATTATCCTTTATGCAATTCCAATGAGCCTTTGGGAGACAGAATTAACTGAAGGCAAACAAGAGCTTAACTTCAGAAGACAAAGAGTTGGTTTATATCAAGTTGACACTTCCAGATAAGATACTACATTATACCAGGTTATACGTGCAATAATAATTTTGATTGGCATATCATTTGCCACTAACTACTGCTTGGCTTCCCCGGAGCAGACGCAACACACTATAACTGTTATGAAAGATGTCTTTGTATTGTTCAATATTTACAGGGTGTATTATATTATCAATGGTCTAGTCGGCCTAAGATTTTTTTTTTAAAGGCATTAAAACATTTCAGATCAAAACGATCCCCTTTGCCTCACAAAAGAAGTGCTTTCTAAAGACAGGTGACAATTCTGTTCAGAAATGTTCACACCAAGGCTAAGCCCGTGTTCGGCGGTGAAAACAGAATCGCTTTGTTCAGCTGTACAAACAGATTTCTACATTGCCTCTCTCTGCATGTTCCTGAATATCCTCTTTGAGACCCCACTTTTAGGGGGAGCAAAATCAATTTTCTTTCGGACAAAAAAAGTGTAAGATCTGGTCTAATGATCTTAATCTTTTAAATAAACATGAACTGAACTTGGAGCAGAAGCTTTTCCCTTAAGAAAAGATCTTTGTTGTTCAGAAAGATCTCTTTCAACCTGTGAACAGTTAATGCCAGTGACAATCTAACCTGGAAAAAGAAATGAAAAATACGTATTGATACCAATGTTCTTTTAGAAGACATAGCAAATGTTTTAAATCTCTCTCACTCACACACACACACACACACACACACACACACACACCCTTCCAACCCAATGATCTTGCCCCAAATGCAGACGGATGGTAAGTTTCATTTTTGAAACAAATTAGGTTCCCCAATTCAATTTTAAGCAAATAGAAAATGAGAAACAGAAAACTATAACACAAAACTTTTATTGCTACTTTGCTAAAAAAAAAGAAAAAAAAAGAAAAAAAGAAAAGAAAAGCATGCTCAGGTTTATGAAATAGTCTCCCTCAGCTTCCAAAGGGGAATTTTTCTGAAATTCGGCAACACTGCAGGACTCCCACCAACACCAGTCCAGGGCAGCTTTTCCAGGCCTGCTTCAGCCCTGCTAATAGTTACTGTTTGTACAACTGTAACTAAGTACATTACCAACCAGTTGTTCAATCTATATAAATTTAAGAAACACACATTGCCAAGGAGTGACTCATATATCAGTCTATTATATGCTACAGGGCTGACTGTATTAAACAAATCACCCTGCCTACAGCTGAAGAATAGAAGCTATATACAGAGCAGAGGTTATTGTCTAATTTAAATCTTGGCTCGCTTCCCAGGGCTGTACAAGATTCCAATTTGTGGAAATGCTGCTCTTTGCTACTGCCAGAAAGGCTGCAGAAAATGGTATTGGGAGCCTTCCAGAAATATGTCTGCAAAATGCCAATCAACAAGTCACTAAAGATTAACAGTATGACTGTACCAAATTAATTTAAATTATAGAAACATATGGCTAGGATGTTTGCTTTGCACTTAAGACAACACCTACCTCACAAAGAGCTAGGTTGGTTCCACAGCGTGAAATAACGTGTCTCAACGTTCGGAGTCCTGCAAACTGTGAACATCAGCTAATAAATCGGGAGCCGGGTGTCCTAGCTGAGCCGATCTTTTTGCATGTTTAGGGTCTTATCTTTACTACATTCAAAACGTGTGGGGAAATTCTTTTTATACAAGGCATGGTTCTCCCGCAAAGATATAAAGAAAACAATCAACGTTATTCGGCGACTGAAAACAACTGGCTCTGTAGCACAGGGGGCAAAAAATTCTGGCTCTATGGAGATGTGCTGTGGAGCACAGAGAATGATGCAATCTACCGCCCATTATTCCCAATTCTGAAAAATGACAGCGGGCTAAGAATTTAATATCTAGCCAAGAGAAATTCGCCAATTACATGACCAAATCATGAAAATCAAAAGACAACACAATTTATACCCTGCCAGCTGCTCTCAATATATATATTCTATTCATGCTGCCTCCCCATTATTTCCATGGGAATCTTTAATATATACAATCATGTCATCAACCGAAAGGGGCGAAATCAATGGCACTTCGGGACGTAGTTAGACATTAGTGCGCGCTGTATTTCAACTGAGTAGGAAGGGAACTGTTTCATGTTTCTCTCCGCTGCTTTTCTATTATTGCCTAGCTAATGGAAATACATCAAACAAATGTTCTACAAGAGCAATAAATATTAAAGTTGACCTATCCATCTGGGAGAAATGAGAACAATACTGCTCACTTTTAGCCCAAATATGACACTGATAAATGAAGCGATGAGATTCCATCACACTTTCAACAACCTGGACTGGGAGCCCCCTCGTGATCCTGGTACCAACCATTTTCTTCATTCATCTTCATTAAGCAGTCACTTGACCTGCCTCCCAGCATCCCTGTCAAATCAGAACCTTTGGGGGGCTTGTACTTTCGAACAATGTAGCCTAAATGGGGCTCTCCATGTTTTTATGTTTTATTTCTTGAGAAAAGCCAGAAGAGGGCCTTGAGGAGCTTGAAAGAGGGTGCAAACAATCCCTCGGGAAGCAAACAGACATCAGATGTTGTTATTCACGATCGACAGGCAAGTCGTGGTGGGAAGGAGGTCCAGGCAGCCTCCTGCTCCCCAGCCCCCGGCCCTGGGAGGCTGGGATGGGCTCTGAGTGTGCGAACCAGCACCCCCTGAGCCATAAAAAGACAATTATGTATTCAAATGAAGGACAGACGCCGGCTTTATCACAGAGGTAGAAATGCTTTCCATTCCCTTCCTCAATCACAGTTTCCAGTGAGCTGGAACAAGAAAGGAGGACATTCTTACCCTCACACAGTGAGCGGGTTTCATCGTCACATTAGCACTTGTACATTACAGTCCCATTATTGTCTATTTCAATGGCCTAATACGAGGTGCTGATTTGATTATTCCGTAACAGTGAAAATGAATACCAATGCAATATAAAATTGCTATTATAACACAAGGCTACTAATACGACTCACAAGACCCGCTGGAAATTAGGCTTTATAACCATGATCACGGGGGAAGAACTGGGAGGCCAGCAGGCAAGACGCGAACTAGGTGCCTCCCCGCCCGGCCCAGCGGCACAGACAGCTGCTCCAGGGAAGCCAGGCGGCCTTTGCCGGGGAGTAACGTGTGACACCCAGGCCTTGTCAATTATTTGAGAGGCATGCCTGCCGCTTTTCTTCATGGCATGTGTTCCACATACTCACGATGGGAACGGAAGCCGCGTGCGAGTCTAGTGTTAACACACGGTTTTCTGCACTTGGTCTCAGCCAGGAGGTCGAGAAGCAATCCCGCAAGGTTTTCTGATTCAAAAAAAAAAAAAAAGAAAAACCCCACCATAAATTAGAGGGATGTTTCAAAAAGATTTTTGGAGAGCACTGGTCCCACAGGAGCAATTCCGAGAGTTGGGAAGGCTGAGGTCTACACCGCCTGCTAGAGCTCCAGGGCCGGCCGCCAGCACCCTCCACGTACCGCCACGGCATTAAGCTTTCTCACCTCCTCTTTCGCAGAGTCCCTACGTCCACATGTCTTAATAATAACAGGTAATGTTTACTGAGCACCTTCTGTATGCTAGGCATTATGCAAATCATTTCCTGTTAATTATCTAATGTATTCTTAACAGCAACCTTATAAAGCAGAAACTATCACATTTCATAAAATCTAAGATACCGCTGGTTGTAAGGTACAAGCCAACTACATGTCAAACCATGAGACAATGTGTGCCTTGGTCAGTCAGTATGGTGCGATTATTATTGCCACCTCCATTTACTGCTAAGGAAACAGCTCAGTGGGGTTAAGTACCTTGTCCACCATCACACGGCAAGAATATCAGGACTCAAACCAAGAATGGGTTGATTCTGAAATCTTAAATTCTCAGTAAGTAGTCTCCAATTAGTTTCATGACATGCCTGTAGGAAAGATGTTCATATGAATAACAGTTAACATGTTCATACTACTTACTGTGAGGTCAAGCGGTTCAGAGCCCTTTCACATGCTAAGTCATTAGTCCATCACAACGACCGACAGACAGGCACCACCACTACACCCGTTCTACAAAGGACCCTGGTCGAGGGCATGGGGTGATACAGACAAGCAAGCTCAAGTCCACACTCCCGAGCTACTGTCTCTCAAAACACCTCTGGTCGCCCTGGCTGGTGTGGCTCAGTGGATTGAGTGCTGGCCTGCGAACCTAAGGGTCGCCGTTCAATTCCCAGTCAGGGCACATGCCTGGGTTGCAGGCCAGGTCCCCAGTAGGGGGCATATAAGAGGCAACCACACATTGATGTTTCTCTTCCTTTCTTTCTTCTTCCCTTCCCCTCTCTCTAAAAATAAATAAATAAAATCTTTTAAAAACTGAAAAAAAAACCCACATCCGGTCTAGGCAGGTTTACTTACTTCTTTACAAAGTATACACGCATTGAGCCCCATTCTGGCATTTCTAAAATATGTCAAAGAACATAATTTAAAAGTATGATAGAAAATACAGAATAACTGCTATTTTCTTCTCCAGTCCGAAAGCCACGTGGACCGTGCTGGGGAAAATGACTGCCCTAAGCCACTAACCGAAACAGATTCCTTTGACAACCCTCCCTTATCTGGAAGGCTCCATAAAAGACCACTGTGCCACCAACTACAGCCCCCACCACCTTCCTTCCGGGGGTGACAGAGACTCTTCTCACCACTCTGCAATTGCTTGAGAGAAGGTAGTGACAGAAAAGGGAAGGAGAGTATTATAGTTTCTCGTAGTCTGTATACCCACCAGATAACACCTGGGCGAGTGTGTGAATAAGGGAGAAGTGGCCGCACCTTCCCAGGAGGCTTATCAATGCCTGGTTTTCTGGGACACTGAAACTCCTCTCTTTCCTGAAAGTTCCTTCCAGCCCTACAATCTGACCAACAGTTACGCACTTCCGGACAGCCTGCTCTTTGCCAGCCTATGTGAAGTACAGGGAGCACAGAAAGAAAAGCTGCGGCCATTCAGGAACAAGGTTTTCAAGTGAAGAAGGAAAGGGAGATCTAGCACGGGTGGGAAAACACCACACTCTTCCACGCTTCGATTTCAGTCGTTTCCAAACTGTCTTTCTCCCCTTATATATTAGCCAGAAAGCCAGTTTCTAGCAAGATAAGCAGCAATAAATTTTATGCAAGTCACACCTACAATGTCTTCAAGGAGAGAATTTTCAGTCACATGTAAAAGTCTACTTTGAACAGAAAAACAGATTGAGGAAATATTTCCATAGCAAAGAAGGAAAATTACCATTGATTCAGGCTGCCATGCTTCATGAAAAGCAGTGTGGTTTTTAAGAAAATCTTTAGTATTCAAGTTTAACCAAATAAATTAATTACATCGTACGCAGAATGAAGAATTCCGGGAAGATTTCTCAAATGTAACTTTTAACAAAGCTAAGAGCAGAGCAAGTATTTTACAGTTACAAACAATTGAGAGACTAACACGAGAATTCCATGATACCCTCATGAAGACTGAACTTCATTAACTCAGCTTCTGGAAATTTCCAATTGTCCAATAACATTGCTTCTTGCATTAAGCATAACACTGGCTTGTTGGTAATTTAATACTAATACAAATAATAATAACAACGCATTTTCCTGTGGTACTTTAAATCAGGAGTCAGCAAACTCTTTCTTAAGGACCAGATAGAAAAGACTTCAGGCTGTGGGCCAGATGCCGTTGCAACTCCTCAGCCCCATCTGCTGTAGCAAAAAGCAACCACAGAAAAGGTAGTCAGTACATACATGAATGAGCGTGGCGTCTGCCAATAAAACTTTATTTACAAAGACAGGCAACTGACCCATGGTCCGTAGTTTATGACCCCTGATTTAAATTGATATTTGTATCTACTTTATTTTTCAGGATTGCTGTTTATTGCAGTCTTTCTACTATAAAAATAATGTTTGTTCATTAAGGAAATTTCACATATTCAAAAACGCAGAATGAAGAAAGAGCCTTGAGCTATGACGTCAAACAGGGCTGGGTTCCAGGACAGCTGTGGGACCAGATCTGGGCAAGTGACCTACCATTTCTAGGGGTCAGTTTGGTCATCTGTACAGTGGCGATGACGAGAGTCTTGACCTCAGAGGGTCATTCATTGTGAGGCCCACACAAGTGAAGGGGCAGAAAGTACCACCCTACCACCCACCCTATCGCACCTTCCGCTGATTGCTAATGACATCACCAAAAGCACCCGGGACCACGGCAATATACCGTATTGTGCCATGTATAATGCACTCTTTCTGCCCAAATTTTTGAGAGAAAAATAAAGGTGTGTATTATACATGGGGAGTACTGATTCCGTGTCTATATAAATGTTTTTAATTCTTTTATTTATGCTTATGTGTTAAAAGTGTAACTCTAGAAAGCAATAATGATATCTGTATGCAAAATAGTACCCTGGAATATGATTGGCTTTGTTTCTAAATATTAATTAATTAATTAATTAAAAAATTAAAACGAAAGATTTTTTTCCCCTGAAAGTTTGGGCCAAAAACATGGAAGCTCATTATACGTGGGAGCACATTATACACGGCCAAATATAGTAGGTAGATTCTCATGTTAAATGAATGAGCAAAGGAAAGAAAGGAGGGAGATGGCGGAATTTTACCTTCATTTCCAAATTAAAGCCCAACCTGAATCTTCCAAGGTTTTACAAAAAAAGGAAGGCCATGGGAAGTAACAGTGAATGTTTAAACTGTATTCGTTCGTTAACCAATTCCAATGCGATACGGCAACAGTCCGAGAACAAATGTGTCAGATAATCACACACCGCTCCAAAGCCTGCTTTACTGTCGTTTTTAAAGTCAAACAGTCGTGTGCTGGTATGTGTTCTCCAGCAGAATCTCCACGTTCATCGTCACGACAGCGTGAGACGAGATATTTAATAAATAAGAGGCCCTGGAGATCCAGGGATTAAGTAGCGTCTCTGCAGCCACATTGGAAACGAGAGCAACCTATGCCAGCCTCAGAGGGCCGTTCTGGCAGGCTGTGCAGCAACGGTTGTTGCCGGGACAGGAGGAGAAGGCCCAGGATAAGGAAGCTCAGACTCTGAAATGGA
The DNA here is from genome assembly GCF_022682495.2 of Desmodus rotundus. NCBI lineage: Eukaryota > Metazoa > Chordata > Mammalia > Chiroptera > Phyllostomidae > Desmodus > Desmodus rotundus. Next base: position 5,095,121 of record NC_071398.1, read on the forward strand.
GAGCGGTGAGCCATGTCTGCGCACCCACGCTGCACAGACACCCACGAGTTGAAGAGCACCATCAGGTCTGTATTCTCTCCTGCTCCCACGACATTTCAAAGCACAGGAGAGGTTCAAAGGGCGGCAGAGATGTGGTTCGTTTCACTGGTGGGATGAAGGAGGCTCTCAAAGACCTCGGGGTTGTACCAGGAAAAGATCAAGCGTGAGAGACAGAAAGGAGAGGCGTGGCACTTGACCTAGGGAAGCAGAGAGTGGAGATACAAGGGGCCCCTGGAACAGCAGTGCCTGGTGACGTATGAAAAGGAGGGAAGCTTCCAAAGAAGCAACACAGTGCCGACCAGGTAAGGAGAACAAGATGTGGGAAATTTTGAAAAAGCCTGGCTAGGAGTGCCCGGATCTTCTTCTTACTCTCCTTAGGTCTTCAAGGCAGTTGAGATCTAATGATTAATTTATGCCGCCAAGAGTTCTGATTTTATTAGCCTCCCATTTGAATAAGAATAATCATCTGGCTAATCCATTTCTTCCATAAGATTACCTGTTTGCCTGTTTCCTTAGTTGTATGAAACTCTGAAGGTCAGGGTCTGCGAAGGATGCGTGAAAACAGATGGATTGATCATTTGGAAGCACAGCTTTAGTTGCAGAAATGCTGGAAGTATAACCAAGATTGGGTTTCCATAAAGCTGAGGACTGGATGTTGCCACAAAAATCACAAACTGCTTTGGCATCCTGAGAATGGGATGAGCCTGAGGTCCCTCTAGAAAATGCCAAACAGTCAAAGTTACATTCGACGAGCTAATTATTTTACATCACGAGAATTAAGAATCGTGGGGAAAGCCTCATTTTTATCTAAACCTATTTGAAATCACAATGATGGATTTTATTAACTTAGCCTTGAATGGATACTCTAAGTCAAAATTATAATCATTGTAGAAGGGTCTCAAGACTAACCTGTAAGCCTGGCTGATCTACATCCGAGAAGTTCGGACACACTGCGATGAACACTCTTCTCAGGCTGAAACTGAGGCACAGAGCGCCTCTTGGCTGCAAGTCTCGCTAGGCATGTGCCAGAAACACAAAATGTTCGAGCTCCATTCCCCGAACCCCAAAGGTCTAGCTACCAAAAGACAAGGACGGGACAGACAAAAGGAGCATCTTCTCCAAATGGTAGGGAGAAGCCATGCCCAAGAGGAAGAAAGAAGAGAGAACAAGGTAAGAATTCAAAACCCACCGTCATCCTTGTCTTCATCCGCACCCCGGCCTACCAAGCAATGTGTCGGACTGGACCGCGGACAGAGTAGGGACTTTATGAACGGGCTGCAGTGCACAACACAAGGACTTCGTGGATTCTTGGCCCTTGCTTTAAGATGGGGAGCCTCTGGGCAATGGTATAACCAACCATAGGGTCATGGTGGCCAGCCCCCTTCCACAAGATGCTCGTCACCACAAGCGTATTGGTCAGGTTCATAAAGTAATCACATGGCCCTGGCTGGGTAGTTCATTGGGTTAGAGAGTCAACCTGATACGCCAAGGTTGCAGGTTCAATCCCCAGGCAGGGCACATACAACAACCAACCAATGAGTGCCTAAGTAAGTGGAACAACGAATCGATGTTTCTCCCTCTCTCCCCCCTCCACCTCTCAAATCAATAAATAAAAATTTAAAAAACATAATCAGGACACCTTCCAGGCTGCAGGCAAGGTGCAGAGGAGAGGACTCTTATGGGGGGGTGGGGGGGTTGGGGAGACCTCCAACAATGAGATACCACTTATAATCATTCTAAAGATTCAAAAACATGATTAAATCCCACATTAACATTCTCCTCCTCAGAACTCTGACTCTCCTTAGAATGTCCTTCTAAATTGACTTCAGCCAAGAAGAGCTACCATTTATAATGCGGTATTGTTTGTGTCAGGTTCTGCGAGGAGGTTATCGTGGAGGCTAATGGATTTCGGTAGCTGGAAACCTCGATTCGAGTCACCCACAGAGATCTGAAAGCTGCTCTAACGGTGCAAAGCTCGCCACAGAGCGGTCACGGGCTTCAAGGTGAGGAGACCCGGAGAGTTCATGTGCGGCACCCCACTCTTCCAACTGGGGTCCGGACAACTAAGGAATACATTAACATTTTTCAAAGTTACAGGGTGAAGCGGGTCGTTTCCCAAAGAATGGGGGAGGAGAGGGAGATATGGCTTGTGTATTATTACAGACATGGGGATACTATATAAAAGAACGCAAAATCTGCATCTAAAAGTAAAGCAAGAGGCTTAAGGGTCTGCTGCAGCTAAGTGACTCTGACGATGGGTTTTCTGCCTTCTCCGCCATCGGGATGCTTCTCCGTGCGTCCAGGACGGTGACCCTTGGCGGAGACGCTGAAGTCATCACCCCAACACTGAGGCTGTTTGCCCGTATTTTACTAAGCAAAGCAAGCCACCAACAAGGGAATGTTTAGGAAAATATTATGTCAAAAACTTCTTTTAAGGAAAATGACATGACCTCAATTACTTCCGTATTAATAGCGCAAAGAAATGCCAGGGCTATCCCAAAACATCAGTTAGTCCGGAACCACTACTGAGTCCAGAAGTCGTAAACAGAGAAATGAAATACATCAGGTCATTCTTCCAGTGTTCCTAGCATCTGAATCATGTTTACTAGGGTGAATACTGGTTTTTCACGTTATTTGAAAACAGCGGCTTCCCATCACATTGGGTGGTGCTCAGGGAGGAGTGAACGCCAGTCAGATGACTCAGCTCGTGTCACAAAGAAGCTCAAGTGTTTGCATAACTGTAACAGCGTGATAAATGAGATTCGAGTTTCTTACTGAACATGTTTAATATTTGATCAAAACTATTGAGCGCTTTTGACTAAGCACTGTGAACTAAGACATAGGCTATCCTAGCAGAACTCCTAGGAATGTAAGAAAAGTTTCCCCTCGACTTGGTTAGAGAATGAATGAACTAGACAAACAGCTGGAGACAGGAGGAGGAAGCCTGCCTTGGAGGCGATGCCCAACACGGACACGTAGTGGGTGGGACTATAAATCAGTACGAGCTTTCTGGGAAACAGCTCAGCACCACGGAGTCCAGCACGTGCCCGGCCCCAAACCCCTCTGGCATGTTGCACAGGGGGAAGGATACAGGATGGCTGCAGGGATACTGCCCATTCTAGCAAAGTCCAGAAAGATGCAAATGTCCAGAACAGACACATTCGTACAACCGAAGGGTCTAGGGCAGTGAAAACCAAAGTTCAGCCCCATGCATGATCTCAGATGACCACCACAAAAACAATATTGAGGAGAAATCAAGTCAGAAAGGAACATGTAAAGTATTACTCCACTTATTACAGAGATCAGATATATGCAAAATCAAACCACCTACTGTTGAGGGGCAACTAGATGTCTGGTAAATCTTTAAAAAATACAAGGGAATGATAAATATGAAATTCAGAGAAGTGACTACTTCTGTGCTGAGAAGGACGTGACTTTCAGTCAAGTTGAGTTGGGTAAGCAGATGACTGTTTTATCATCAGCTTTGAAACACACTCATCAATTACACTCTTGTATATAAATTATATTTCATAATTTAAATTCACATGGACAGCTCTATGTGCATGGATATTTACATATATAACAATTAAGAGGTTTAAAATGCAATAGAAGAGTGAATAAGCCCAAGTTTCTGGGATACTAACAATCCAAAAATGATTGCTATTGATAAGTAACTTAAAAATAAAGTATTAGAGTAGGTTCCAGAATTCCTGTTTGTTGCAGTGTCTTTCAACCCAGGATGATAAAGTTTAGGAAAGTTCCACTTTGTGTATCCTTCTGAGCAGCAAATATGAATTAATGTTTACTGGGAATTATCTCTCTAGCTATCCTTGGAGCTGAAGTTGCAAGTAAAGCTATTTATATAGCTTTATCACAGGGTTTGAATGCTTACCATTGCAGTTTTATTACAAAGAACATGGAAAAGATTTCTCTCCAAGCTAAGAAAAAAAAACCAACCCAGTACTATAATAAGGTATCTTAGATTAGTGGGTAAAAATATTCCTTTTAGAGAACATAATATAATTAGTTTCTATTCCAAGTCTGTCAGTGTGCACTGTTAACCTCTGACAACAATACATGAACCTTTTAATTAGTATGTTATCTTTGGCACAATTAATAACTTGTGCCTCATGTCATAAGCAAATTACAGTTTTCCCACTAAAACCAAATTCTTCAGTCTAGTTCTAAAAAGTGTTCTGCCATTTACGTGAAATGATAATATTCAAACCTCTTGCTCCCAAAACACATAAGCCATTTTTTCCCCAAGATAGACAGCTTTTCACTATCAATGTTCTTCCAAATATTTTACCTAAGACAGAGAAGCTCGTATTAAATTCAATTTCACACTTGCCAATCACACCCCCCCACTCACAATTCCCCCAGATAACGCAACGTGGCCTGATGTATGTGTGTGTGTGTAAGCGCGCATGCAGGCATGCAGAACACCCAAGCACGTACAAACACATTAACTGCTAGGTATTGGTTTAAAAAGACTTTGAGCCTACCCTCTTAGTCTATACTTAACACAGTGGTTGACATTAGCAGTTCTACCAATACAGTTCACCTTTAAATCTGAGTTGGCTAAGTCTGAGGTCCTTCTTTTGCACTGGTTCTCAAGCCGGTGCTCTCATGGAGAGGCATGGGATCTGAGAGATGAACTCTCCCAGGGCCCCCAGCCCCATTCCTCCCGGAAACCGGAGACAGTTGCTGCTGGTAAGGATGAGGATGGGGTTTCCAAGCACAAAATGAGCCGTTGTCCCCCAGTCCCTGGAAACCCATCCCCTTCCCCTGAACCTCAAAAAATGTCTGTTGCCTTTCCAAGAGAGAGAAGCTTTGCTAAAACTGATGTCCCTTACAAGTTAAAATGCAAGATTCTTTTTTATATCTTTCCCTCTTCTCTTATGACAAGCATGGATAATCTCAAAATATTTGTGTCCAGCGCTGGCTGGTGTGGCTCAGTAGATTGAGTGCAGGCCTGTGAACCAAAGGGTCGCAGGTTTGATCCCCAGTCAGGGCACATGCCTGGGTTGCCGGCCAGGTCCCCTGTAGGGGGCGTGCAAGAGGCAACCACACATTGTTGTTTTTTCCCCTCTCCTTCTCCCTCCCTTCCCTGCTCTCTGAAAATAAATAAATAAAATCTTTAAAAAATATTGTGCCCAGCCCTCAACAGTGGATCAGTTTGTTGGGAATGTCATCCCATGCACCAAAAGGTCAAAAAGTTGCGGGTTCAATTCCTGGTCAGGGCACATACTTAGGTTGTGGGTTTGATCCTTGACCCATGTTTCCCTCTCTCTCCCTCCCTCCCTCCTTTCCCCCTCCCTTCCTTTCTCTCTAAAATCAATAAATATATCCTCAGGTGAGGATTTAAAAAAAAATAGATGTGTCCATAAAGTGACTACAATAAAATGGTAGACGAGTAAATTCAATAAAAAATAAAAAAATAAAAATCAAATATTAAAGAAGAGAAATGAAAGTAACTGTTAGGACAAGGGCCTTAAAAATGTATAGTCGGTATGTTGAGTAGAAATATATATAAAAATTTTATATTAGAAAATAAAAATGGATTCAGCAATGCTGGATTGAAATCAGAACTAGCCATCTGAACTCGTGACCTTCACAAAAAAGTATCTTTTCCACAGCACTCTCCCTAAACTGACCTAACGGGGGAGTCATTTCTTCCTTCCAGAGACACGTGAATGGAACGGCAGCCAAAGTTTGGTCTTTCATGCTTTTCCCCACGAAAGCTATCAGAGAGCTCCCTGGACAAGAACTAACTCCATGTGTTGGGACAGGAGACCATCAGGAGGGACTGGAACCTCCTTCCTGTGGCTCTCAGAAAGCAAAAGTATTTTCAGGAATGTCTGGGGGGCGTAGCCAAGAGGACCAAGGAGGAAACTTAAGGAGACCCCCCCCCACAGGTCATGCAGTGACCTCTGAGCATCAACGGGAGAATACGAGTTATAGTTCAGTAGAACAAGTGCACCCTATAAAAAGCTCTACATTCAGGCCAGGAAAATAGCAAAGGTGATGTAAAGTATCCCAAGCAACCGTTGAGTATAAGATATTTTAAGGTAAACCTGCTGGGTGAAGTGTTCACGAGTTTGGATGTTGTGTGTCTCCTCTCCTGCATGAGCTTCTTTATAAGCTGCATTTCTCGTTGTGGGTGTTGGTAGGAAAGAGTGGACACAGGAACTCTGAGTAACCCCAAGAGCTCCAGAAGAGTAAGAACTACTATTCTGGAAAAAACACGAAGGATCCCAGCCATAGTTGGAAGAGTGAGTCTTCAGGTCTTAAGAAATTTGCAGACTATCAGCCTGTCCTCCGAACACTTAAAAAATTTAGTATACTGACAAAAACATTCAGCGTAAATTGTGTCTGGCTTTATAATTTCAGAGAATACTGAAAACCAAAGCACATAGCGAATGCCAAACATTTCAAAAATATTAATGCCTTCGGATCTCCCTCCCAGAGTGCATGGGAGGGGCAAACGTGAGAAACCAACAATCCTCAGGGCTTGTATTTCTTTGATTGTATTTGGTGATTCATCTTTAAGATAGTTTTAGCATAAAAGTAAGTTATTTTTTATTACCATACCCCAGAAATCAGGACGCATTCTGGGAAAAAAAAAACACAGAAATATTGGCTCAAAGTGATTTTCTTTCAACTGAATTAAAGGGACAAAAATGTGCCTCAGAAACAGTTGTCCAAGTGCCAGGAAGGTTTTTTAAGGAAGAACTCCGAAGTTGATGAATTATGTTCGACCCCCTCAAATGATTCCAGCCCCCAAATGTTCTACCACCCGGAACTTTCCTCCATGGAGGCTCCCACCACCATGAGCCTCTGTTCTCCTACTTACCCAGAGCACAGTTACAAAGGCTGTGTTATTATTATGGTATGTAAGGTACTATATTCTATGTGCTTAAGAGGCAGCAAGGAACAAAAAAGACCAAAGTCCCTGCCTCTGACGAGTGGGGACAAAGATGGATGAGAATAAATAAAAACTTCAGGTGAAGAAAGTAAAATAAGATTATGTTAAAATAACAGGGTGGGAAGGATATTGTGGGGAGGAGACATAGGCTCCTCAGGGGAGGGGCATTCTGAGCGGAGACAAGAGTGATGAGAAGGAGCTGGCCTTCCCAGGAGCCAGGGAAAGCATTCCCTGCAGAAGGAAGAACACGTGGAAGAACCCTGCGTTAGAAACATGCCGGCCATTTAAAAGGAAAGAAAGAAAGCAGGCAAGCTCTGACAGCTTAAGCAACGTGCATGCCAGGGAGCACAATGACAAGCGTGGACAGGAAGGGGCGAGAGAACAGGGTGGGAGCAAGGGAAGCAAAAAGATTAAATGCTACCACCTACCATCCAAAAGCTGCTGCATCTTTTTGCAATTCCAATCGCTATGTATGTTCATAATATGCCATTGTGAACCACAGCAATGCATCACAAGCAAAGAAGGGCGAACGTGCAAACAGACGGCAACTAATTCTTTGAGGGGCTGATGTTAAAAGAGGGGGAGACACCAACACAAATGTCTGTAGCAACCACAGCCTGGCCCGAAAAACACTGTTAAGGACACATACTGCGCAAGAGGCCACTGCTTCTCCATTTCCTCCCATGTAGTCGCTCCGCCTCCCAGACAATAGAAAAGATACCCTTACGTCTGTCTGTGTTCTGGAAACATTCTGGGTTGTGGCAACTGAAGATGTACGGCACACACAGCACAAAGGTGACAAATAAGCATTTCTTTTTTGGAAATTTGATGTACAGAACTATCTAGGGCCAGGCCCATGCTTCCCCAACAGTCACAAACCGAAATCGTGGCGAGAGTAAAGGACTGAGAAGTCTAGATGAGATAGAAATGGAAAACACACTGAAAACCGTCGTCCCTGTAGTTAACATAGGATAATATATGCAATATAAGCTCCTCCCACGGTACCTAGGATCCTATAAGGGCTCAGGAAATGTGAGTTCTTTTCCAAAATAAAAGTGATGGTTTTTCTGTTGTTTCTATTCCAGTTCTAAAACTCACTCTACTGGGCAAAAGCAGAGTGACCTAGAATTGAGATGGAAAAGCCAATCTAAAATTGAAAAATCTAAAATGTAGAACTCTAAAAAAAAATTAAATAAAATGTAGAACTTTTAAAATATGGGGAATTTCATTGATTCTTTACCTTTGGTTGAATATTTATTTCTATCTTTAAAAAAATTTATTGAATTCATTGGGGTAACAATGGTTAATAAGAATTATATAGGTTTCAGGTGTACAACTCTATAACACATCATCGGTATATTGTGTGTTCACCACCCCAAGTCAAATCTTCCATCACCATTTATCCCTCCTGTACCCTGACTCATCAAAAATACAGGAAATTGACATTTTTCTGGATAGTTTACATACATGAAACCTCACACTGAACCTGAGGTAGGTATTACTATCTCCTTATTTCCGAAGAAATCCTAGCTCAGAGATATTACATAACGTGAACAAAGGCACAAAGCTAGCACACGGCAGTTATAGGACTCAAACTGTTGGTTCTCAGGCTCCGAAACCATGTTTTTCCACGATATCAAACTTCCTCTCCAATACACAACTTTAACAAATTTCCTATCATTGGGGCCTCAACAGATGCCTTTTTTTTATTAAACATCGTCATGTCTCCCCTCGTGTTTCTGGCTATCATAGCAGCCATAAATCAAGAGCCGGCACTTACAAATTGAACTCCATGCAACTGGTTTGGAGCAAGACCCCGACTGGTACTTAACCACTAAAGTACTCACGGCATACTTCATTCGTCCTTCAAGCAGCCACGTAAAAGCAAGGAAAGTAGGTACTGTTTTCTCAATGTGGTCGTAAGCTACAAGATAAGAACAGGTCTAAAAACAGAGCCAGATAACCGAAGGCTTGTGAAGACCGAGATAGGATGAGTGTACTGGAAGAAGACTAGTAGGTTGAGAATCTAAAAGGTATTTACCTGAGATACAATGACCTTGGAGGAGGAGGCAAGTCCTAGAAAGAGAGAAAGAAGATACAAGCTGATGAAAGAGCTAACTTTGTAGAACCACCCAAGAGAACGCAAGTCTCAGGAGAGCAGAGTTCTGGTCTGTCCTGTTTGGTCCTGTGGCACACACTCAGTAGGTCATTGCTGAATGAATAGATGAAGCACACGGAGAACTTAGAAGCATAGCAATGAAGAGTTTACCACCAAAAAAAAAAAAAAAAGTGGGGAGAGGCAGGCCTGTGCCTCTGTCCTTGGTCCTGAATCATTGTGTTTGTCTAGTTATGATGGTTTCTTAATCCTAGTCACTACTGGTTTTTCCTGGAAATCCCATCTTCATGAAATAAAAAGGGTCTGATTTTTTCGAGCTGCAGAACAAGCCATTCCGTGACTTCTGTTCTCAGTGTGCATAGCTGACTGCTCGTATTTGCGAAAGCTCCATCATGCCTGACACTATTTTTCCCTACTCCCTTGGGGAAGTTGGGCGGTACTTGTTTCTCATCCTCCCCTGATGTTATACTTTAGTTTAAAAATAACAGCCATTATCACTCAATTATTCAGCGATCAAGTGGAACACCAGGTGCAAACAAAAGTTCTGACAACACTGAAAAATGCCCTCGTTACTGCAAAGGATTTAAGAGCTTGGCATTTATGAAGCGAGTGCCCCGCGTTACTCTATAAAGTTGAAGGAGGTAAAACAGAAGAACAGAACAAGCCGATTCTTTTTGCCTTTTGTCCTTTTTATTTCTTTTCGGTATTTTTCTTGGTATTAAGAATACCTGTAGCAAAAATGTTACTTGGTTTTCTTCAGTTTCAACTGGTATAATCAACCTCTAGAGTATTTTTTATTTTTAATTATCTGTACAATCAATATTCTGAACCAATAACTCTTAAGATATCAATAGCATACTCACTGTGGAATTGTTTCCTTTCTTTCCCTTTGAGAGTTCATGTGTGTGTGAATCTTTATACACACACCTATATACAAACACACATACACACAAATCAAACACACACATATGTTTTTAAAAAACTCAAAGATGCATATATTGTAAAACTGAAAGGTCATTTGAACTCTGCTAGTCCAAGGTCTTGGTACTGGCAAATGGCCCTAAATGTAAAACAGCTTCCGAACGGCACCCAGAGACCCACCATGATCGCAGACACAATGCTTAAGAACATCAACCGAAGATTAACATGAACACGTTTAGATTTTTAAAAACAGTGTCATTTAACATTTTTATCTATTTTCAATTTCAGAAACTAAGTCTATGTACCCCTGTGGATTTAACACACACTGTAAAAGACAAATTATCACATTTTGTCCATATAAAAACAGATATATAAATACAATTTTTATTTGCAGGAGAAAGGGACCTGAATGCATTACTTAAAAGCTTTTAGAATAACCTTTCTCATTCACAAGCAACAATGAAGGAGAATAAAGTCAATTACACTTATTTTCTAAGTAAATAATTTGGGGCACAATATTTTTCACTGTAATTGACATGAACTTTTTACTCAAATATTTGGCATTTCCTGTTTCTGATAATGACTCCACATTACCAAAATTTAGCAAATGATTAAAAAAATGAAGCATAAATGCTAGTCATAAAGGTTTGACTATGGATATATATATAAATATTTACATACTTATTGGTTCAATTTCATTGCCTGAAACATAAATGCGTGAACATCACGTGGACAGAGAGCAGACTGGTGGTCGGGGGTAAGCAGGGCACCAGGTAACATCTTGAGGTGATGGAAATGTTCTGTATCGAGGTGAGGTTGTCACAACTGTACATATGTGTCAGAACTTAAACCTGGCAAGTGTTACTATATGTAAATAAGATTCAGTAAATCTGACCACACTCTCTCTCACACACACCCCTGATTACCACGGCACCTGAGAACTTCTACAGAATGACTTACCTAGAGCTTACACACAACTATTACTGATGAGCCAACCTAGTCCTCCGAAGAATCAATAGTGACTCTCTCATAAAACCATATTCACACGTCAGAGCACACACATACACAAACATACTGTGGGTTAAGAAATAACAAGTACAAAAATTAAGTTAGACACCCTAACACAAAGCAAAGAACAGATTTCCTCCTCCCTGCCCTAACTATCCCTTACCAATGCTCAGTGTCATTCAGGGCAGAAGTGGGACATTTCCTGGAGAATCTTAACTCACTTCCTTCAGATGCCCCCCCTCAAAGACTCCCTTGGTTCCAGACCCTTCAGTCTGGTCTCACCTGACACTCAAAGATTTTGACCAGGAGAGAGGGGCAGCCCACCTCTACCTATACCTCTGCTTCTATACAGGAAGTACGCAGAAGAAGAAATTCAAGTTCCAGATGGAGAAGAAAGGAGGAGCAAGGCCAGGATGGTTTGGTGTGGCAAAACCATCTCCTGCCACACTGGTGGCCCTCTTGTCCTCGGTGTGGCCAGGCCAGCCCCCAGGAGTGTCTAGAAATAGAGACAAGACAAAAGCCCTAACAATGCCAAACGTAACACAGTAAATAGGTCATGAAGGATAAAACATTAGAACCACAGGAGCTCTGAAAGAACAGGCAGGTTGCATGTATCTTACCTACAAGTTCAGTATTTAAAATCCCTACCCTCTCCCACGATGCCATCACCCCAAGAAAATTGATAAACTGGGAATACTGCGACCTCTTCAGTCAGATTAAACACACCAAGACCACTTTGAAAAGACAGAAGGAAAACAAAAACAATATTTGGAAAGTATAATCTATTACAAATATGCAAAAGGTTTCTATTTAGTCCATCCGCAATCCCTCTCCCAAAGCCCCAAGCAAAGGAGACATAAATTTCTGCTTCCAAAAGAATGTTTTTGCAAACTGTGCAATACATGTGTTTTCTATTTTATTTAATAAGAAGTAGGGCAAAGTGAAAAACAGGTGCCTCTACAGATGGAGCACGCCTAAACACGTGACACTTCCGATATGCTGAAGCCCCGCCCCCCTTTCGGAATTTAAAACATCCCTAAAAACCTACATTTCAGATATTGCTAAATATTTAGATTGTAAGAGGATGGGGTTTGTTACTTTGCACAGTAACACGTCTTCAAATAATATTTCAGGCTGGTTTTGAAGAACCGCAGCTGATATCTTTTCCATATATACTTAACCTCCTACAGATTTATTTGAGTCTCAATAATTACTATTCTCTGGTAAAAGGCATATGTTATTACAGTACACTGCACTCCCACCAAGCTGTCCGTTCAGTGTATTTTAATAAATCTCTGCCAGAGCTGTATAAATTTGATCCTGTTTAAATTTAATAAGGATCAGAATATATCAAAGCTCAAATACCCACGGGAGAAATAGATAGTTTGCATAGTTATTGAATGGCCTATTCAGGGATATAATATGTAAGGCCCAGACCATCAACCTTGAATTAAAAAGAGAGATTAATGTGTTCAAAGCTGGCGACTTGTTAAATAACATATGAAATTAGTATTTAATAAAACATCTTTTCTATATTGCCGCTAATGGTATCAGTCCTAACACAGCTTTTGTATCAATATTCCTGTGCAGAATTCTAATATTTACAAGAATTGGCAGCAATGTATTTCTTAGATATCTACATTTACTTTGATAAAATGCAATACTGGTAATACGATATGGCACGGAAGTGAAGAGTCACTGACATAGTTTAGACCTGGGGCCTTCGTGTCCCTCTGAATAATGTACATTTTAAAAAACCACCACTTTACTTCCCAGATTTCTCCCCGATTTCAAACACAATGAACAACGAACCGCTTTCCCGAACTTTCTTGTCCACGATGGGATGTTTCTGATTTGAATCACATTCCCATCATCATTAATATTCTAGGGTTGAGTAAAGTCATTTCAGGGTTTCTCTGCCAAAATTTACACTTGAGTCTAAACACAAAGGACAATGACGAATGAGCCTGGAGTTACAAGCTGAAGAAACAATGGAAGGGCATGATGTCAGTCATCAGGAAATCCACCCTGCCAGTGAGGACAATAGCGTGGGGACAACTACTGTCAAGGAGATCAGAGAGAAACAGTATCACTGAAGGCACATCACACCAACCTCTTCCAGCAGTGAAAGTCCTGGGAAGACGGGTGGGCCAAACTATCTTGAGTTTCCTACAGGAATGTCGGAGGCTACAAATTGCTTAAAGCCCATGAACTGTTCATTAGCTCGTGCACGTGGTGTTGAAACCTACACCTCCTTATTCCCAACCATTCACCTTATTGAAACTAGAAAGCTGAGAGCTCGTGTGTTCGTCCGGGAAACTGATAAAACGCAGTGTCAGCCAGCCCATGGAGGTCCATCCACCAACCTTGCCAGACGGGTGGGACCACCGGAGAGGTGGCCATCCCACAACCACCACTCTCATCGGTGGGGCGGCGCCTGGAGCAGGTTGGCCTCTCACTGCATGTCATGAGAGCATCTGAGTCTTTCTTCTCTACCGCTTCTCTCTTCTGCCCCTCTGCTGGACTGCAGTGGGTGAAAGAGGCAAATCCCAGCTCAGCCAAGGCAAGGGATAGGATAGTTGGACAGTCTGCCATTTTTCACACTAAGACAGGCTTACACACCGGCCATCACTAGTAAGATGACCCACAAATTCAGTATCCCCACGGCCAATAGAAACTGGAACATAAATGCAGACACTACATGCCAGACAGGCCCAGTTCTATGAGGTGCTGGTATATAAAGTCCAAACACAAAAAGCAGATCCATAAGAGTAACTGGTGTATTTTTGAAAGTCCGGAAATAGTATTTCAAAATCCATTTTCAAACAGGCTCTTGGTAGAATATCTTCAGTTTTCCAGGAAAAGTAGAGTCTTTCCTATACTACAACTTTCCCAAAAAGCTTGTTTTAAAAGATCAGGCTTAGCAGCAGGACCACCTCCTCATCTTACGTCAAACATAGAACAAAGAGATGCAACCACCACCAATAGCTGACAGCAAGCCAACGCGGGGCAACTTCACGACGTGTCACGTATGTTCTGTTCATGTTCCTAGACTCACCTCAAATTACAGCTCTTCCCCTACATCAGTGCCTTCGGGATTTCAATGATTCGTGTGACCACCTTGCTGACAGGAAGCAGGTCCACACTCTTCCTTAGCCAAAATCTTGGGGCCAGATGTGTTTTATGGTTGAGATTTTTTTAAGATTTAGGAGTTCTACAATGCATATTCCGTCTCTCACGTGATACCTCTAGTGATCGTGGGCAGCAAGCACCCCATCATCAAACACACGAATGTTTCTGCAGTAACACGTCCGGGTATCACGCAAAGGGAGGTACAGACAGGACTACAACAGCCCCGCGGGAGTCCTGTTCGGGTTTCGCTGTGCATGTGCCGCCATAAACTTATTTTTTTAACTTTGGTTTTCAGAACTTTTAGAATTTGGGAGTTACGGATAAGGTATTGTAAGCTTTTATCTTTGAATTCAGTCATTTGAATGCAAACAATTGTTTCTTATTAACAAAACTTTGTATCATCAGTGGAAAACCAACATTCCTTGACATCTATAGAATATAACCACCAAAAGAAATACAGTAATAGCAAAATAATCTAATTCTAGCAAACTATTAGCTATGGAAGGTTTGGTGCTGAGTCCTGAATTCCCTCCCCCTCTCCCTCTCTTCTTCCTTCCTCCTTCCCTCCCTCTTCCTTTGCCTCTCCTTCTCTCAATCTCTCTGTAGAAAAAGAGATAAGCAACATTAGGTGCTAAAAACATATTGGCACCAAACCGAGACTTTCCTTACTGATGTAAGAAGCAGCACTAAAAGGCAAAGAGAAATGAAATACTCTCTGTGTAATTCCATATGGTTCAACGACACATCTCTGCAACTAAAAGTCAAATCACATCCCACTAACAGCGCTCTCCTCTACTTCCTCATCCTACCCCAACTCACTCTAGTGTCCACTGGTGTCGCTGGCCAGCCCGAGTTTCTCAGTCAGACATTTGGAAATAGAGGCCCTAAGCTGTCTAAGACTACAGGGGTCCAGGAAGTGCCTCCTTTGACATAAACCCCATTTTATGCCTATTAAATAAGTTCTGCACATGCCTATGGCTGCCCGTGTAGAAGACAGTAGCCACCAGAGTAGGCAAGCCTATCACCAGAGACCTACTGTGTGTACACAGTTCCAGTGGATGCCGGTATATTCTCTCAGGCGGTCCAGGTCCACACAGAGGCTTTGGGATGGTGGTACTCAACCTGAGGTTTCCGCACAGCATCCCCGGCATCGCCTGGGAGTTTGTTAGAAATTCCTGACACCCCCCACTCCCATCAACCCAATCAGAAACTGGATGTGCGGCCCAGCAATCTCCAGTTTAACAAGTCTTCCAGGCGATTCTGATGCTCATTAAAATGTGAGCAGCAGGAGGGCAAGGAGCACTGGCCCAGAACCAGCCTGTGGCATTTAAATCCCAGCTCTATCACCTCCTAGCCTGCATGACCTTGAATGAGTTATTTCATCTGGCCTTGCCTCTATGACGTCATCTGTCAATTGGAACACTAAGAGTACTTACCTTATAGAGTTGTTGAGGGTTAAATTTATTAATACCTGTTCAGTGCTTAGAATAAATAGTTCTTGGCAATATTCCACAAATATTAATATGGTCCCTTATAAGTTACATAAAACCTTTACCTACAGCTAACAATGATATTTCTTTCCTCTACACAGTAAAGACATTTAATAACTATGTTCTTCACTTAGGACTTAAAATGAAGGTTCACAGGCCTTGTCTCCCAGTGAGCTGAATGCCCAAGTCCACTTCAGCAGATGCAGCCAGGTGGCAGCCCACCGACCAGACGCAAGCCTTAGACAATTGTCAATTAGCTGCCAACACTTAAAAACGGAACACATCACAGCATCAAAGCTGCTGGCTCCCCTTGAAAATGCTGCAGCTCAGACAACACTGCTCTACAATGCCCTAGAGCTGCAAGTGGCCAGCGCGAGTCCTCGCAGCGTGTGCTCTGCCTTCCTGCAAACTCCAGGAGCTTCAAGTCCATTTCTGTGCAGAGGGTGCCCACCCTCCGAGTTTGCTGAGACTGAGGGGGTTCCCAGGACAAGAGTCTCTCATGTTAACACTGGGCCAGTCCCAGGAAACCTGGGATGAACTGGTCGCCCTGTCCGTGCAGGAGGCTCCCAAATCCACCCTCTACATGTCTCCCCCCGTATTCTGTTCCCCATTCCCAACTACCAAAGGGAGTATTTCCCTTGAAAAGAATCCCACTTTTGTCTCAAAAAAAAAAAAAACACTTTCCTCCACTCATTTGTGCATTCCACAAATACTTTTTGAACCAGCCAGCGCAACTCTGGGCAACAAAGACGAAACAGTGAAGACACTAAAATTTCTGCCCTTACAAGGTGTGTTCTAGCATGGCGGAGACAGGCAACCAACGAAACACACGTAGGGTATGCCTGAAGACCAAGCGCTGGGAGAATAAGGAAGCAGGGAAAGGGGATGAAGAAAGCAGGGAAGGGGAAGAAAGTTCAGTTTCAGATGGGGCGGTCATAAAATGCCTTCCTGAGAAAAGGACACTGTGGAGGAAAGCCCTTCAGGAAATGAGGAAGTGAGACAGGAAAACATCTGAAGAAAGAGTCCAGGGCACGGAAGTACACCTAAGCCCTGAGGTGGGAGCATGCCTGGGGGTTCCCAGCAGTAGCAAGGACACCGGTGTGTGGCAGGAGTGCAGAGAGCCAGGACTAGGAGACAAGGTCAAGGACATCATGGCAGCCACCAAGTTGAGGCTGGCAGGACTTCGACTGTTACTGTGAGTGAACCAGAGCCACTGCAGAGCAGAGGAGCAAGAGCACTAGCAGGAACCAGCTCAATTACTTTTCTAGAAGAGTCATCAACATACAGTTGATTTTTCCTTCACACCCAAGTACGTCAGTTCAAGAAAACTAGCTTCCCCTCCTGTAATTTTAGCACCCTTCTCATGAAAGACAAGAACCACCTTTAACATCATTGGGTCCTTTGGCAGCCAAGACTGATGTCGAATCAAACAGTGAAAGGAAAGACTTACCTCAGTTCATCTCCTGGGATTTATGTACTGTAGGCTAATATGCTATTTCCCTGGAATTATTTGTGTTTATGAAGACATTCTGATGAGCGATACTTTTTTTTTTTTCAGTTCATGAAATTTTCAACATAAAAGAACCCTGAATTCTTATTTGGAAATCCATCGGGCCATTTTTATTCTGCCTGTATTTTAATATAGCATCAATATTTAACTACTCATTAAATGAAGTGTGACTTTTATAGTAAAAATGTCAGTCTTTGCAGTTCATTAAATTCATTTAAAGTATAGCTGCTTGATATTTTTTTTTTCCTGGAAGAATAAAAGGACTAGGAATTGAAGGCATAAACTTTAAATTTAAGCATGTGTTTTCTTCAAAATTAACATTCAGGACCTGCAACATTATTCATAAGACTGTGGGACTATTTGCATGTCCCTGCATTTCACTTAGTGGCTGTCGTCTTCCCAGAGTACGGAGCTGTTTATCACAGTTGGTTATGACCAGTGGAATGTCACTGTGGACATTAAGATGTCATAAGCTATTATGAATCTCTGGAATTCTGCATGTAGTATTAAAAAAACATTATCTTGAACTACAGCATCAGAAAAAAATAAACCTGAAAGATGGGAAATTTAATAACTCGCTGAATCCAACAGGGCCTAAAAGTGGTCTGTCTCAGTTTTTAAAAATAATTCTGATCAGACGCTAGATTGCCTGAAAGAAAAGGATATATTAAAGATGGAATTGGAGAAACGAATTCAAATGAATTTTTTAGATGTTTGCAAGTTTTTCTTCCTACAATTACCATGATTTACGTGGAGGGGGCAGTAAATGCAAATGGTCTCAAGTCACCCTGGGGAGGTGTGTGTGATTACAAAGTCTCTTAATGAGATTTCAGAAGACTTCTCCGAAGGAGGCGGAAAGGCAGAGCCCATGACCTTCCTGGGACTCAGCTCTTTCCACAAGAACACGGCCACTCCTCCCCCCCACCCCCAGGCCAGCCCTCACAGGGCCAAACAGAGATCTAAGCCCTGCCCCCGGTGCAGACAGAGCTTGAAAGTGTCTGCAAGATAAAGCCCCAGCCCTGAACCTGGCCAGGCCAGCACTTCCACAATCCGGCCTCAACTCCCCTCCTCTCTGAGAACCCCACTTTCTGCCTTGCTACGGCACCCCACCCCGACATTCTTCTGTTACGGCAAAACTTCCCAAATGACCTTCTGTAGTTGGAGAGATAATTATTTTTTAAATTTTAAAAAAATCTGTTTTATTTGGTTTCAAAAATCGAAAAGCTGAGATATTTGAGGGTGGGAAAGGTTTGGGGGTGGGTCTTTTAAAAAAATAAAATAAAAGTTGTAGAACCTGACAGTTCCAGGCTTTGCATGTGCTGATCACATGGCACCTAATGAGATACAGGAAATAAAATAATTCGGGACTCTGGCTGATGAATGAAATGGTGGATGATTGGGGGAGGGGCGCTATCCATGTATTTATAATAATGAAATGATCCACTGGAATAAGTCTGTAGTTGTTATCTTTTTCTTTTGTCCTCTTCCCTGAAGCCCTCTTACTGGAAATGCAATGGAAATAAAACTTACCTTGAGTCCAGAACACCTACCTAAATTACTAAGACAACAGAGCACGTATGAAATAAAATAATAAATTAAATTCTACTCGAGGCATCTGGCCACTTGCTCAGAAGCGTGCATCCTGCCGGCAGTAACTTTACCAGCACCTGGAAGGGCCAACTTTAATTTCAAATTAGTGGCTACTGTCAAGCATTTACGAATCTATCTCCCTGCTTCTGTGCTACCAGATAGTCGGGGCAGGAAGGACAAAGGCGGTGACTGAAGAAGGGCCTGTTCTCACACCTCCGAGTCACCCCAATGCTGGGACATCATCTGAGTCCCACAGGGCAGCTGCATGCACGCACACACCCTTCCAAAACCCAAGAGAAACTGAAAAACTGGGCAGTGCAATCCCATTGAAAGACACCCACCGTCGCATTACTTGTTCCTGTCTTTAAATAGGAAAAACATCGGTCTGCTCATTTGCTCTCATCTAGGGCTTCCAGAGCTGGCTCTACGGAAACTGACCTCGTGGTCCAGAGGAGCTCCTTTTTATGAGAATTTCCCACTGCCTCCAAGGCATTCTCCAACACTCCCTTTGCCTTAAGTTGTCTCATGCTTTTCCGTCTAAGCTTGTAGTTCCTCAAGCTTAATGACCCCAGAACGATCCAGTCATCGACAACCAACTAAAAGAGTATGGAATTTTTTTCCTCCATAACTCTATTCATTGAGATTCCACCAAGCCCGGAGAAAGTCCAGGGAAAGATTCAATAATCAGGGGAGAAATGAGTTGCAGGAACTCAAAGAGAACAGAATAGCCGAGGCGGGAGATTACGAAGCCGGGCATGAGGGCTCACTGAATTAAACATTCTTAAGCAGACTTACATACATAATGAATTGGTCAATTCTGTCCAATGTTTCTGAAAGAGATTACCCTTCCTACAAGCCAAATGAGTGTTCAAGGATGCTAGCTCGGATGGATTCCCGAACAAAATAAGTGTTAATCACTTTATCTCCCCCCAATCTTTTCTGTGAAGAAGAGCAACTTTTCATTTCCATAAAGCCTTGAAATCGTTGGCTGGTAGGGGCTGGGGGGCTGGGGGAGGGCTGGGGAGAGGATGCAGACAATGAAGTCCCTGAAAAGGGGGATTTCCTGACAATAAAACCCTGATCAGAGCCAGAGAGGCGACATTGTTGTCTGCAGCATTCTCCCCTTCCCTTTGGGAATTCCAGGCATGGCAGAGAGCTGGGGGACACAGTGACAAGTGGTTTGGGAAAGGACAACCAGGTAGGCTTGGAGATTTCCTGCTTAGGAAATGCTGGAGCACCACAGTACATTTTCTTGGAATTTATTCTTTTAAACACATGGTTACAGGTTTCCTTATGATATTCTGTCAGTTGTTCAAAAATCTTTAGGTAAAGGACATGGAATATTAGCATAAAATCTTGCAGCTAGGTTGTTAGGTATTAAGATGTTCCTACACTCCCGGCTCAGGGCTGGGTACCCAGCAACAAACAAAATAGACATGGCTGCTATTCTCCAGAACGCAAGAGTTTGAAAAGCCAAAGCTACTTCTTCAACTCCTACACACCCCAGGCCGTACCCAGTAGCCATTCCATAAACATCTGAGGAACAAGCAAATAAAAAAAGACTTCTGAGTTTGGGGTTCACGTGACTCAAGACTTAAAAAAAAACCAGCAGATACACTGAGACCAACCCAACACATAAAATAATCAACTGAGTGTGTGCCCCACACATTCCGAAGAAATGAAGCAAGATGTATAAATCCCTAACATCCAGGTTCTGTCTAGTCTTCTCATACAACCCTTGTGTGACATTGGTCACTGGTGGTGGTGTTTTAATAATTCATCCCAAGTAGCTTTGTGACCGACTGAGTTCAGGCACCTAGAGACACAGGCGGGCCCTAACTGAGCCGATTCCCCAGTTCGTGGGCAATTACTGCCTCTAATGGACACAAAGACCTTTTCTTCTTAACCCACAGAAATCACACAGCTTGGTAAATTCTAAAGATAGTTTTACTAACCCAGAGAGACTGCCAAACAGAGAGAAGCAAGACCAGCTGGCAGGTGACAAGACAGGTGATTCTTTCACTTGGCCCAGACGCTTCCTTCCCTGGCGACCGTCCACTCAAGACGAACACGGGCCTTCTGAGCTCTCCAGTGGTGGGGGCCCCGTTGAGCGCCACGGGGCCCTAGAGAAATGCATGCCCTATATTTAGAGAGATGCCCTTTGCAACAAAGGAGGAACTCATCCCAGTTAGCACTTTTTAAATGACAAAACCAGAAAGTTTTGCAAAATATTCCTCCATCTCACTGGCTCTCGACCAGGGGCGGTCTGCGCCCTGGGGAGTCCTTGGCCATGTCTCGAGACATTACTGGTTGTCGTTACGGGGGGAGCTGCTGACCTTCAGTGGGTAGAAGCCTGGGATGCTGCTAAACACTAAGAACAGAGGATCCATCCACCAGTGCCCAAGGGGTGAAGTCCTCCTAATCTGTTAAAATACTGGGATATTCTGAGGTGAGATTCTTCTCCCATAGTCTATGCTGCAATTATCCATAGGTTAAGAAATGTACCTGAGCTGAGGATAGAAATGTCTTAGCATAACAATGATGACAATAGCCAACAGTAATGAGTGCTCCATACAGACAGTTACAGTCAATACTTAACGGCAACCCTGTTATTATTCTCTACGTGGCGAGCTTATTTATTATACACACTAATCCTATGTTGTGGTTGAGTTTGTAAGGCCCTAGAATGTAAGCACCGTACAGCAAGGCGTGCTCTGTCTGGTTCTACCCAGCAGCCAGAACAGAATCGCCGTGTTAGAGATGAGGCACAGGAACAGGCCCGACTGTGGAAAGGGGTTCACTCCAGGCCTCCGCCCTCGCACCCTGCCAGCCTGCGGTTACTGGAATCCATCAGCCCTCCTGCAGCTAGCCTTGGGTAAACAGAACCCGCAAGCGCCGGAGCTGGAATGAGTCAGGCTGCTTTCCAAAGTTACCAAAACAACATTTTTCTGCTTTTCAGGAAGCTGGGAAAACAAAACAGTCACCCCCCAAGACAATGGTAAAGTACCTCGGCATTGCCACGAGTCACTTGAAAGCCACCTAAGAAGGCGGCTGGTTTCCCAGGCAGCTAACTGCTTCTTTTAAAGTGAGCGGAGTGCGTGCTGGCACCAGGCAGGGTCCCCCAAGCCAAGACAGCAGTGCTTTCTCAAAGGACAAAGTCCCTGCGTGAGCACAGGTCGACTGGTCCAGTGGACCCCCAATGCCAGTTAATCTCAGCACAGACTTCAGGTGAAATTCAAAGCACATCTTAATCAGGGCAGACGCTGATCAGGGCAAGGTGTGAACTTCCAGGAATTCACATTATTTTACTAGTAGAAGAGTTCAAACATTATTTAAAAGAGCGAGAGTCTAGCAATCTCCCTATTTGCATAACTTGAATAGATTCCATAATTTGGGGCGGGGGGAAGTATCCTGTAAGAACTCCAGCTCCTGCTTTAAATTGGGAATTGTATTCATCCCCATAAAGAAGGCCAAACGGGGGAGGAATCAAAAGTTTGTGTTTCAGTTTCTCAATACTGACACCACACACACACACACACACACACACACACACACACACACACACACGTACACTAGCGGTGTGGAGACTTCCCTCGTACAGACAGGCGAAGCTTCCTCCACACTCTACAAACATGCTCACCGCACGTCAAAGTGCTCTTGGGTTTTATTTGTAACCTGCTTTTCTCCATAAAATTTGGGGGTGACTCTTGAAAGTAAATTTGATTCTAAAAAGACGGGTAATACTTGTAAGAATCAAAGCAAAGAAAACACAGAATTAAGACTATACTAAAGCCAACGTGACCGGCACAAGGGAATTCATATCCGATCGTCCTGGACACTTACCCAGTGGGGTTCTTTAAAGTGTATTTTTCAATCACAGTTCACATCCAGTATTATCCTGTATTAGTTTCAGGGGCACAGCACAGTGGTTAGGCAACCATACACTTGACAAAGGGACCCCTCCGCACCACACATCGTTATTACAATGTTATTGTTGCCTGTATTCCCTAGGCTGCACTTCAGTGACCTAAAGGAATAAAAGAGGCCAAGTAATCAAAATTAATTTTTTGCATCTGGAAATGATGGAGGCCCGCAGATAAGTGGTGAAAATGTGAGGAGGAACTTTGGGGGTGGAAGCAATGCCTGTCGGCACGTACCCTATGCTGGACTCGAACTGACGGCAGCCGGTGAAGTGGGGGACAGCCTGCAGAGCTGCTGTACAGGAGACAAGGGGGCGGATCAAGCCGGAGATGAAAATTTGAGGCCTTGGGGTAGATCACAAAAATGGCCACGATTCCTCCTAATGCCCTGGTATCCATGCCCCTTGGTAAGGTAATATTTGCAGCCCCTCTCCTCAACAAATAGAATCTGTTTCTTCTCCCCTTGAATCTGGGCTGGCCTTGCGACTTGCTCCGGGCCGCAGAGTGTGGCAGAAGGAACAGTGTGGCCCTTCTGAGTACGATGCAGAATGCTGCCACCAGGAGGGCCCGTGGGCAAGCCTGGGCACAGAGAGGTGAGAGACACAACACACACAGGACAAAGAGGGGACCCAGCTGACAGCCAGCCAGACCCAGAGCAAAGCCTCCTGGACAGCAGCAACAGACTGGAAACACACAAGGGAATGTCCCCACCGGGCCCAGCCTGCATTGCAGGCTTGCAGAACCAGCAGCCACACAGTTTAATTTGTTACACAGCAACAGATAACTGATACAAACAGTACCAGAGTGGGACGAACAAAAGGCAGCAAACAAGATCCATATATAAAGTGAAAAAATAGGCAAGGGTAAGAGCCAAGCTTTGGGAGGATACTCTCAATGGTAAGAAGCAGACACATGGGCAGAGCAAAAGCCAT
The DNA here is from genome assembly GCF_022682495.2 of Desmodus rotundus. Taxonomy (NCBI): domain Eukaryota; kingdom Metazoa; phylum Chordata; class Mammalia; order Chiroptera; family Phyllostomidae; genus Desmodus; species Desmodus rotundus. The sequence continues at coordinate 5,118,707 of NC_071398.1, forward strand.
GCAAACATCCAACACGCAGCATTAGGGAAGCAGCGACATAGGAGATGGGGGAGACAGAGGTGTAAGAGTAGAGATGGGCGATTTCAAGGAGTCATCGGAACAGCATAACTGCAGGGCTTAGAAAAGTAGCCAGTCCATATTCCAGAAGGCGTGTGTCATCTGGCACAGCAGAGCTCACTGGAGAAGAGATATGTTCAGTAACCTAACAGGGAATAGAAACAGACCCAGGGCCCAAGCTGATGTGGTTCAGTGGATTGAGCTCCGGCCTGCGAACGGAAAGGTCGCTGGTTCAAGTCCCAGTCAAGGCACATGTCTGGGTTGGGGGCCTGCAGTCCATAGATGTTTCTCTCTCCATCTCCCTCTCTAAAAATAAATAAATTAAATTTAAAAAAAAAAGAAAGAAACAGATGCAGGGTGGGGCAAGGTGGGCGGGAGTGGGGAGGAGGTAGAACGCTATGTAAAGGTTTCCTGTTTGAGAAGCTGTTCAGAAACACTGTAGAGAGGGTCCGCAGAGTCAGGCCAAATCACCCAAGTGCAACGGCCTTTCTCTACACTCGACACCTGCAAGTGTGGCCGGGAACCAGCACACCCCCATCACCTGAGACCGTGCCAGCCATGCCAAGCCTCGGGCACCCCCCCAGGCTGCTGATCCACTCTTCATCCAGCCCCCCTTTATCCAGCAGACCTGAGGCACACCTGCTCTGGGCCAGCAGAGACTGGGAGAAAGGCATTCCACTTGGAAGCCCTTCCAAACCCCAGCTAACATCCGACACGTCTGCTTGGCGCTAACCCAGCTTCACACTCTTCCTAACACGTGCACGCCTCCCTTTCCAACAAACAGAGAGGAGAGCCTGGGTGAGCAAGGTCTCCTGTGAGCTTTCCACAATCCTGTTTACCCCCCTGCTGTTGACTTTTAGGACTTCCTCCTATGTATGAAAAGTAAGAGAGTTCTCCACGTGAGGTCGTCTTAATGTCACATTACTTTATTTAAGGGGGAAAAGTGAGTCAAACCAAAATGCGAAGACTATTATAATGCGGGTCGGATGAGGAGATGACAATGTGGCAGTGAGGTGGCACTCAACACACTGAAGCCTGGAAAACCTGGGCACGTTCAAAGGGGAAAGCAACCCAGCTGGAGAGAGGGACGTCGTCTGTAGAATTCGGGACAGTCAGCAATCAGAAAGGATCGACACTGTTGGAAGGTTTCATCCCAAAGAATAGGCTCTCTCTCCCTGCGTCTCGAAGAAAGAGAGAAGTGGACCCAAGGCAAGTGAGGACGACAAACAGGTGATTCACACCCAGTAACGTCGCCATTCCTCAGGAAGTGAGAGACCATGGTGCTCTTGTAAGAATGGCGGTCGAGCTGGTTTGGCCGCGTGTGTGGAGGATGTCCAGGAGAATAAACGGATGGGTAATGGGTGGTGCGGCGAGGGCCCAGGGACATTGAGGCAGCATTAACTTGCAGTGAGGGAAGTGGACACCATTTTCAGTTGTCCTAAAGCTGAGAAACGAGACGGGCCTGAAGGCCGACAAAACAGGCAGCTAAAGCAGAGGGGACCGAGGAGTGCGGGAGGGGCAGGGGGCAGCTGAGGCGGCTTTGCAGTCAAGCCCCCGAGAAGAGCCGAGGGCAAACTAAAGAGGCCCAAGGATGGAACGAGGAGAAGGAACACAAAAGGACAGTTAGTGTCGGGGAAGAAGATCCAGCAGATGTGCAGATATGAGCGGTGGGAGGTAAGCTGGGTTTGATCAAAAAGAAAAGGCACCCACTTACATTGTTTTAAAAATCTAGTTTGGAAAAAGTGCTGAAAACTTTTGTTACCAACACTGGAGACTTGAGGAATGGTAGCATAAAGATTCATGAGGTATACTGCAAAGCAGAGAAAAGTGGGCCTAAGATATAGGTATAATCAATTAAAATGAGAACAGGTTTTTACAGTTCCTACAAAGCATATAAATCATTGGGGGTTTTGAGCAGGCCCCAAATAAAACCCCCAAACTGAAGAAAGACCTGAAAAGATATCACAGTGTATCAGCCAAGGAGGACCCTCCAAGCAGCAAACGAACACTAACAGTGGATGAAGCTTATCCACGTGTAATACTACACTTTATACCCACATCTCAAACCTGCAGATACTCAAGAAGGGTTCCTTGGTCCTCACCCATCGCGCACTCCCACGCACCTGCTAGAAACTACGGGTCATCCCCACCTACCCACTCGGCCCTTCTTCCACAGGCACCGAGCGTTTCCCTGGGCCCACAGCCAGCCACGGCACAGCCTGCATTTCCCGGGTAGCCTGTGGTCATACATGTGGCCATGTGTCCCAGTTCTGGCCAGTGAAAAATATGCCAATGTCACACGGCACCTTCTGGAAACCTCCCTTTACCCTTGACATTTCCTCCTCCTTCCCGGTTGGACCATGGATGATGAGGCGCTCTACCTTGAACCATGAGAACAAGGGTCACACGGAAGTTGAAGGCAGCTTGGCTCCCAGGTGTCTACAAAGCCACCAGTCCTGAACTACTTACCTCTACACCTCGCTAGGAAAGAGAGACATGAACATGGACCTCATTGAAGCCACTGCTACTTAAGTTATTCATATTTTTCCTAATTCTAGTGGGTGAGTCCTAACTAACACACTTCGTGGCCTGTACTGGAGTCTCCCCCGCCTTGACCCTTTCCTCAGCGGCCTACACACTTGGATTAAGAACAGTCACTTCGATGACCTCCTTCGCCAGCTTCCCTGCACCCCTGTCCTTCTCTCATTCCCGCCCAGGCAAGATCCACCCAGCAGCACATGAAATACTGCGAGAGGGAATTTCAAATAAAATGTAAGCTTAAAACCTTCTAACAGGGATCATTACAGCTTAGGCCAACTCCTTCAGAATAGGGCACGTGCCTCTTCAACTCTGCATTCCCATTTTCCTAGAAGTGTCTGGCACATAGTAGGCCCAACATGTTTATTCACAGATTAAACAACAATTACATCTTCCCAACAACAGTTCCATTCAACTCCAGTTCACTCTTTATCACATTTTCTTTTATGTGCCAAGCACCGTTCCAGATGCTGGGAATACAGCGGCCATCAAAGTTCCCTCCCCTCGAGGAGTGTGAATGGAATAGGGGGCACAAGAAACATGCGACTGAGTAAGTAAACAGAATTCAAGTGGGTACGTGCTAGAAATAGAAGGCGGGTGGGGAGACAGTGACGGAGGGATGGGGGAAAGGGTATTTTAAACATTTAGATGTTATTTCATGATCAGGCTGTACCTGAAAGCTTTGACATGAATACTGAGAAAAAGATATCTGAAAAAGGGATTCCGACAGAGGGAAGAACAAGTGCGGAAGGATGGGGGCGAAGGGGGGTGGTAAGACACGAAAGCCGGGAGGAGAGTGGTGAAGAATGAGGCAGCAGCAGGCGGAGACAGATCTTGGGTTTGTCAATCGACTTCCACATCTGCTCTGTACTCACTGTCTGCTCTCCCTCCTTCCCTCCTTGCTTCCCTTCCCCCCTTCTCCCATGTTCTCTTCCTTCCCAATCATCTCAAAGAAGGGTCAGCAAAGCTTTTATTCCAAGGCTAATGCCCCTTTATCTACAGCCTCATTCCTAGACCAGCAACCAGCCTGTCCATCACTCCACCCTCTCTATTTGTGCCTCGGTAATCTCTCCCTCCAACGTTCTCAGGTACTGTCTTAAAAACGTTTTCTCATTAGCTAACCACCCCCCCGTTCAGACTATCAGCATCTACGTACACACACAACTACACCTGCACGTGCAAACGTAACCCCCCCCCCCCCAACACACACACACAATTTACTGGTATCCATTTAATAAAACCCCGGGTCTGTGACCAGGCATTCCAGTGCCTCCGCTATTTGGTCTCAACCAGCCACATCTCCCATCACACAGTCCCATTTGTCCCCCTCGTCCATCCCAAGCCTGAGCCTCTGTGAGCTCTTTCACCAGGTCACACCATCCCTTGGGGACCTTCTCCATCACCCAATCTGCTCCTGGAGCACATTCACCAGCACTGATCAATGGCTTCAGCCTAGAGTATCGCCCTTAAGTACCCATATTCACACACGTGTGCACACACGTTTCCCGGACACTGACATGTACACATCCCCTCCCCTAACAAAGGAGGCATTTCAAAGGCAGACCACATGTAACTGAGCCCCTAACAAGTGCGTTCCTAATAAGTACTTCATAAAGAATAATTACGATATCCGCATTCAACGGGCACAGGCCCTCTCTGGTTTCCCCAAAGCGGCAGCAGCATGGACAAGTCAAACCCTCAGAAACCTTGAAAATCGTCAAGCCCCACTTCACTGCGCGGTTGACTTTTTTCTCACTCACGACGCAGGCATAAAGGAGTAGCAAAACAGATCTATGAGGCATGCTTTTTCAGTGCTCAATATTTCTAGAGTTAACTCATGATTTTTTCAAGAAAATCAACTCCCAACCAATTACACGTATTTCATAAAAGTTATCGAGTCAGGTCAGCATGTGGGACTTGTCCTTAACATGTAGAAGATTTTGAAAAGAAGGTCTAAAACATTGGTTATTCTACAGTAAGTACATCAAAATCCCTTGCTCGTTACAAATCACCTACAGAAACTGCCGAGAAATCTCTCAGTATGGTACAGTGACTTCTACTACATCAATTCAAAATATTAAAAACCTCACTCCCATCTCCATACTTAATGTAACTTCTCTACATAAACAATTTAGTGAATGTGGCAAAGGCCGTATTAAACTTGCAGCCTTTGGAACAGAATGGCCCAGCTTGAAATATGTCTCCACCAAAAGAAGGAGTTTATGTCATTTAAATATGTATTTAGAGTGCAATCCAAATACTTCTTGATACTGGCCAATTTGTTTAACTCATGGATGATCAAGATATTCAAATTATTCTTCTATAAACAAAGTTAAATTTAGACGCGCCGCTGCCCCAGGGCTGGTGTGTTCCACACGAGCACGGAACTATTTAAGGGAACACGGCCTCCCCGGGGAAGGGATCAGGGTGCAAACCTAGGAAGCCAAGGAGTAAAATGATCCACTAGGGAGGGAGAAAATGACGCCTGTCAGAAGCTCATGCAGACCTTAAACAAAAGCTTCTACTCGTATTTTCAACAGGGTTGTGTGCGTGTGTGTACGTGTGTGTTCTCGTTTTGGGGAAGTGCTGGCTCCACCTTCAAATCGTTCTTAAGTTTACAAGCCTGCTTAGTAAAAACTGACCTTCCTTATCGACCACACTCAAAACAGAGTCTCCAAGATACTTGACATCATTAACATGTCACAAAATCCAATGAGAAAGTGCACATCTTACATAAACAAAAAAATATATAAAGTTTTAATTCACAAATGGCTGATAGGGTTTGAATTATGTTATTGCAAATCATGCATCATCCCCACTGAATAACCACCATTTAAGAATCTTTTTTGGAAATAACTGTTAAGACAGAGAGGATATATCATCATGCAAACACACACACACTTCTTTGTGTCTCACTCTTATGATGACACAGTAGGGTTTCAAAAGTTTTGAGTTCCACACATTACTTCCTCTCTAACTGGGAAGTAGAATCAGCAAACACCAACCAACCCGCAAGACCAAAGACAAGTCCTTTGCAATGCCTGTCTCCTCACTCCATTTCCATCTCTTTACCGCACACAGGAAGACTCAACGTTGGCTCTTCAGCGCTGAGCTTTCTTGAGTTCCCGTGTACCAGTCCACGTGCCTACTTGATGTCTGTGTGGGGATACTCCACCAAAATATCCGAAGTCACCTCCATCTTTCCTTCCAAACCGGCTTCTGCTCTGACCGCTCTGCTTCTGCTCACGGTCCTAACATTCATCCAGGGCCCAAGTTCAAACACCCAGAGCCATCTCTGCCTCCTCTTGCTCCCTTCCTATGTTACAGAGATGCCCTGCTCAGCACGTTCCTGTCCTTCACAGCCACACTCCCATCTCCTTGGTTCATTCCTTCTCACACCTTTAGTTCGGTGGGGCAATGGCACCCTCCCCGGCCCCCCCACTCCTTGTCTGACTACAGTAATTGACTACGGTAATCTAGTCAATCCACTTTCACAAGGTGCAGCTCCAACCAAACCACTGCCCACTCAAAATTCTTCAAATGTGCTCCGTAGTAGATACTGTTGGTCTTTTTTCCAACGGTCTTCTTCCTTGTTGACAGAGCATAACACCAATTATGCTCATGGGACACCGTGCCCAGCTGCAGGCGACATGGGATTGGTCTAAGCCCATCACAGCAATCTCCTTCTGCTTTGTCAACAATTGGCCTAGGGTGAACATGTGATTCGTTTGTGATCAATACAATAAAAAGGAGTGTAGCAGAACTGTTTCCAGGAAAGCTTGTCCTTCTTGGTAAGGGAGGTACAGAGGAGAACGTGGTCTTTTGCTATCACCCCACTCCCCACCACTCCCTCGCTCCCCGTTTGGCATGCCATTATGTGAGGATGATACCTCAGCTACAGACGCCAACTTGTGACTGTGAGGACACAGCAGGAACACCAAAAAATAGCAGAACAAAATAAAAAGAAAGGAAAAAGGGTCCATGAAGACATGGCTCAACCATCCAAAACAGCCCGACACTGCCTACAAAACGTCTGTCAAACAAATTTCCTTAGAGTTCATGCCACTCTGTTGTGTTGTTACCTGCAGCCCAAAGCATTCTCACTGATAAACTTACAAAGGGCAAACTCCTTACCTTACCACCGAAGGCCCTCTGCGCCATGCTGCTCCCAGGACAGCATCAGCGTCACCTGGGAACCCCACCCCAAACCCACGACACCATCTCCTCAAGAGGTAAGGGCCAACACTCGGTGCCACAGAAAGCTCTCCAGGTGATTCCTGTGCGTGTTAGGGTTTGAGAAACACTGCTGTCCCATGGTCACAAGTTACTGTTTCCCATTTCCTCTAGCCTCCTACACACCACGAGGAACACCTGGTCTGTATCTCTCCAATGACAGTGGCCTTGTTTCACTAGGTTTGAGCATCACTGGCCGTTCATTTAATTTCGCCTCTCCTTAATCAAAGTTTTCAAACCTGAAGTCTCCAGGGACCCCAGAAGAACACAGGGAGTGGAGGGGACCCCTGAGGGAAGGGCGTGGCCAACTGAAGGGCAATGAGCAGATGTCGCCACGTGAAGGTGCTGGTCTAGTGTTGCCGAATTTCAGTGTTTTTCCAAAGCAAAGCTGGAAATCTAGATCTATATGCAAAGATTTTTAGAGAAAGATGACTAACTGAATACTTTAAAATACTGGGTAGATTAAACAAGTCCTCCAGAGGATTCAGCATCCCCCTGAGAGTTTGTGACCTGAAGCAGTTAGTTCGTAAAATACCTACACATTCTCTGAGTGCGGTAGCCACATACAAGTGTTGACTTCATCTAAAATGACTACAATTACCTTTCTGTGGTTAACTGTAGGTGAGCCTCTATCGAGCACGGGATTTTCATTAACATTCCACTGTCCCGGGGGGCAGCATGGGGAGTCGGTAGGCCTCCAGTGAGTGAGAGCTGGAATATTTTATCCATTAGTCACTGTAAACCAGACACTCAGAACTACGAGCTTCTCAAGGACCTCCAAAATTGTTTATAAAATGTACGAAAAAAATTAATTGGCCACACAACACACACAAACTACAAAATTAAAATTAGCAGATGCTTAATTAAATGTCTGCAAAATGCAACTAATCAACTCCGATACAGTGCCGTATCGCTTGGAATGCAGAACGTGGATGACTTTGATGTCTGATACAAAGTAGAGGAGAGCGTGGATCAACAGTACTGGGAACCCGCCAAGGTCTGAAAAAGGCCGAGTGCCAGCCGGGAACCAACCTTCCCGCCCTAAGTCTTGTCTTCGTTACAGCAAATCACAAACTTCTTTACCCCCCGATCCTCCAGCTCCTGGAGGCTGATCCCTGCGAAGCTGGATGCTCAGCCTCAATCAAGCATCTCAACCAGGCCTGCCCACTGCCACCACCTGGGGAGCTTTTAAAACCACTGCTGCCTGGGTCCCACTCCCAAAGAGTCTTCTTAGTGAACTGGTCTGGAGAAAGACAAAGGTGTGTATTTTTAAGGAGTTCCCTCCCACTCAGCCATGGCTAACGAACAGCCAGGCCTGGGAACCCACTGTTCTGGAAGCATTTTTGAGAAACATTCTCTGAGATAGTCATCTTTTCCAGTTATTTCTTCTTGTTAACTAGATTTTCTTACTACCGCGAGGCTCGGAACAAAGGCAGCTCATCAAGTGCTCTGATGATCTAGAACGGGGTCAGCAAACTTGTCCTGTAAAGGTTTTAGGCTGTGTTGGCTATCCGGTCTCTGTCACAACTACTCAGATCTGCTCCCCTACCACGAACGCAACCACGGACACACATAACAAACAAGTGGGGCCGTATTCCAATAAAACTTTATTTATGGACACAAGTGTGAGTCCCGCAGTTGTAAAATGTTAGTCTTCTTTGGGCCTCTTTCCACCACTTAAGAATGTAAAGACCACTCTTCACTCACGGACCATACAAGAGCAGATGGCAGGCCAGATGTGCTCCGTGGGCTGGGGTTCGCCAACCCCTGATCTAGAACGTCTCCATGGACTTCAGACCATGCAATTACCCAATGATAGAATCCAAATGACCAGACTAGAACTATGTTGGAAGTGGTTAGATTCTTCGTCCTCCACTCACTTCACTGAACTGTCCACCCAGCAGGACATGGGGCTGGAACTGTCCATACAGTTGAACATAAACCAGAAATGACTTACTGATAAACAAGTGATTTTGACCCCTATCTGCACATTTGTCTAAGACAAAGTGGCAAAGAAGCAGTACGTGGCCGTGTTGGGAGGGCCAAACACAACTGGTTTGCATTGTTAATTTCCTACCAACACTTAAAATTCAGAATATTTCACATGAAAATCCAGACTAGCATCCTCTTGAGAAAATAATTACAAAATGTGGAGAGCCTGGGACCAAATGTTTGCGCGGCAAGCAAGAATCTACTACTGCTGGACAAGGCTACCCGGTAAACGGGGCGGGTTAGCCTTAGCCCACACACCCTGTCTCCACGGAGGGTAACTGGCCGTTGCCACGGACATCTGAGTTAAAGACCCCGGTCTAAGGTCCTTACAACAATCTTATTTCTCTTTCACAATGCGGCTTCCATCTCTCCTTTGAAGACCTGACATGGGAAAGTATTGAAAACTCTCTCATTTGCTCTCAAGATTCAACACCCCCATACTCTAGACCCTAGAAATGAAATCATTAGTTCTCATATGTCAAGTTCACAGGGCATCAACCTAACAAGAGTTTCGATCAAATCCCCTTCTCAAGATGGTCTCAATTTGAACCAGTCTCCAAGAAGATAGACAAATGACAAATTACCTTTCAGGTCCTCTTACCCTTCAAGCTGACCAAGACAGAGAGGCCCAATGAGGTAAAGCTAAAGCACTCCCGTCAGAACATCTTAATTAAGCAGAGTGATCAATAACACACATAATAATTAGAAAGCACGGCTGGGGGTCGATGAGTAAAGACAACACAGGACTATTCTACATAGGGTAAGAAGTTAATAGCCATATTCTGAAAGAGGGGAGAACCCCACGAATATGCAGAAAAAGCTAGCAACTGGTGTGTAGTCCAAGTTCATCATTAAGCCCACTGTGTAACTTCACCTTCCACCCACGTTAAACGCAATAGTTTATTTTGGGGTGGCAGACCTCTGACAATTACACACCCACCAATTGATAGACAGGCTGCACATTACCTTCTTGTAAAAAAGAAAAAAAAAAAAGAGACAAATTGAACTCAGGGAAAGAAAAATCCAGCTATATGGATAATGGGTCAGCGATTCACTTGAGTAAGACAAGGCCTTTCTGTAAAATATATATGTGTGTATATGTGTGTGTGTGTGTGAGAGAGAGAGTTTAATTTGTTGGCTGCCTCAGAAAAAGAACTGTTCAAACAGATTTTTCCACTTGAAAATAAAATGGAAATTAGCCCTTCAAAAACAGAGATGACTTTAAGTTTATACATCACTGGCTGGTTCATGAATTATTAACTGATTTTAATGATCCTGGCTATATTTTATTTGAAGTTTTTCTGCTACTTGCAAGGACTTTTGAACCCTCAAAACTCTTTCATCCATTCTCCACAGACGGAGTACACTTTCATGCGCACTGACATTTAAAAAGGACCCATATACTCCCAGAATGTAAAGATAATATACACGCAAATAATTTATACCAAGCAGGCGGCTCATTTGTTAGAGAGAGAGATGAATGAAACCCTATTATTCACGGTTTGTAAATAAATTTAAAGGTAAGCGCTAACTTTTCACTTGCTAAGCCTGGAGCGGAGCGTTCTGTATTTCTTCTAAAGTTTCCCAGATGGTCTTTAAACAAGAAAGGGCCGAAACCTACTGTCTTTGAAACCCATCATGTCCCATCCAGAAAGATAATACATGTTGTCAAAGTGAAGTCTCAAGAAATTAACGATTACAGGTGTTTCCCAATAAAATAAATGCACGTCTTTGTAAGCTAGTTTTTACATTTTCAATATAAACCCATACTGAATAGCACCACTTCAGACACGCAAGCTAGCTGTGAAACAAACACTATAAACCTTTAATTAGCACTTGCTGTTTTATACCCACAAAGTTAATACTTCCTCTTCTACTCCATTCTCCCTATAAAGAAAAATTACAAGGAATAAAACTGGGTTTTTCCCTCATGCAATGAAGAGTAGGAAAATACAGTTTTGTGGTTCCGTTTAAAGGTTATTGTTTTTTTTTTTCTTTTATTTTTCAAGGAAGTACGTGCGCAAACATCCCTTAAAATAAGTACAATTTGATTTCTACCACCACTGAGCGCTATGTCTACCTTTCCTGAGTTGGGCATACACAGCACTTAGGACGACCGGAATGCTGAATTACCAAGAAACCAAGTTATTTCTGGCAAACAGCTGCATTCAGAAAATATGATAGTAAACCAACATGCACCCCCAACTCTTGAAGTTAAACATGCATCTCAATAAATAAAGTCTGTCTTCGAGCTTTCTATGCCCTCCCTGAAATAAAGGTTCGGAGTTTTAAATGGACTCAAAATAGCCTTTCTCAAAAAATGAAAGAGACACACACAAAACACCCACAATTTCCTCTGGTCCCTTGAAGTACCCTTGGGATCCCAGTGAACAGAGAGATTTGCCACGCACCGCTGTGACTGGATCAGTACAAAAGGTTTCTATTTCGGTGTCATTCGAGTGTTGCTGATCTTAAATCAGAGAGAGGAGTGACATTAGGCAAGGTAATGGCTTCCAAAAATAAGAGCCTGCCCGGTTATACAAGGCTTGCCTGGGTACAGGCCGACATGTAGGGAGATAAATAATACCGCGCTGGAACAATTAGGGGCGGTCTCAGAAAGGCTACATACTTAATTAGGCTGCCCGAGTCCCTAACTCAGCAGACACTAGGGACTTTTGAAAGCATTTAATAACCCTAGTCAATCCGAAGTCAGAGGACGCTCAACCCTAACTCTGGCTCCAAGGCCTCCTCTTGCTTCTCTTTCTGTGCTCAGTGTATCACTCTTGGAATTTGGAGAGCACGAACGCCCCCACCACCGACGGGTTAAAACGCATTTGAATAATGTTCCTTCTTTGCGGGAAGGCCCCTCGGTGCCAGGCACGGGGCGACGATGTCTCGGGGTGAGAAAGAGACCCCAAAGGTCTTTCACAAACTTCAGCACTGGAGTTGGGCACGGAGTACAAATAAATAGGAACACGAGGCTGTAACAGGCAGGGGGCACAGCAAGCTGCTCCTCACTCGCCAGACAATTCCTCCTCTTCCAGCTATTTATTCATTAGTTTTGTATAGCACCTTTCTCTGGGCAGGCTCCTTATTTCCTCCTCTGTTATCCAAGCAATCATAAACAAACTAAGATTTGAAAGAAAAAGAGGGGAGAAGGGAGGAGCGAGGGGGGCGGGGAGAGGAGAAAGAAAAACCACATTCAAAAGGCACCAGCCAGCCGGGGCACAGTTCTTTCTCTGAAATCGCCCTCAGGGTGCTGTTCCCTCCAAAGCTTAGCCCTGCGGGCATCGGGAAGGACGGGGACCGCAAGGCTGTGCCGCCCTGACCGAAGGGCTACGGCTCCCGCACCAACTCGCCACTCGGAGCTGCGCCAGCCGGCCACCCTCTGAGATCCGCCTTCGGCCGCCAGAAACGTTCGGTCCTCGAAGTTGCGCTGGGGAAGGTGGGGTACCCTAGGGCGTGGCGTGCAGGTCTCCGACCTAATCTTGCCCCCAAAGCTAAATTTACCCCTACCCCAAAAAATTAAAGATGAGAAGCTACTAATGCTAACAGAGAGGAGTGGGCACCTCCGTTCCGTGGCCCAAAGCGCCCCTACAAGAGGGTAGCGAGAGCCACCTGCGGGGGTCTCACCACTCACCACCCCAGCCCCCCATCCAGGGCACGCTCAAAAGTTTGTTCTTTTCCTTCCCTCAGCGGCCCGGGGTCCAGCCCTTGTAACGTAGGGGGGAGGTGAATGGACTGGGAGTGGGGCGGCGAGGTCAGCCGACCGCTAGATCAGGGTCTCCTGCGCACCCCCCCGCCAAGGGGGCTAAGATCGTGTTTACTAATAACAACAACAAAGAATCACACGCAAGTCCCCCTTTCAGTCTCGGGCTGCTCCTCGCTTCTTTGGGGCAGGAAAGGAGAGTCGGCGGGTTGGGGGGGGGGCAGTGGGAGGAGAGGCAGAGGACAGGGGCAGAGGGGAGTGCCGGCAGAGACAAAAAAGGGAGAAAGGCGGGTGGGGGTGGAAGAGGGCAGGAAGAAAAGAGGCAGAGTTGGACAGAGACGAAGAAGCAAAAGGAAAGGAGTGGAGAGGGGAGGAAAGAGGGGAAAGAAAGTGCAGCGGGCGGTAGGCTGGAGCGCGGGGCGCGCTCGGGATGGGAGGTGGCCCACGCCGCGCCTCCCCCCCGGCCCGGGCCGGTCACCTTGCTGTAGCCGTAGTACCCCAGGCACTGCGCGAAGTCCAGGCCGGCGGGGTCCCCCGCCGCCGCGGGGTAGAACCTCATATCCATGCCGGAGCCGGGCCCGGGGCCGGGGGCCGAGGCTGGGGCTCGCCGGGGCGGGTGCCCGCCTCCTCGAAGCCGCTAGATCCACCGTCAGGGGCGCCCGGTCGGGGTTGTCCGGGGGGCGGCGCGCAGGACTCGGGGCCGGAGGAGCGCCGCAATCGGATCCCGAGGAGCCCGGGAGCCGCGGCCGCCGCACACAAAGGCGCGGCCACGCGAGCCGCGGGAGAGCGGGAGGCGGCCCAGGGGACGCGCCCCTCCGGGACACGGAGGCAGCGCTGCGCGCGGGCCGGGCGCCTAGGGCGCGGGGCGCGGCGCAGGGGCGCGGGGCGCGGCGCACGGGCCCGGGGCGGCGCAGAGAGCTCAGGTGCGCCGGCCGAGGCTGGGACAGCGGCGGCGGCGGCGGCTAGCCCCGCTCCTCCTCCTCCTCCCCGGGCGGACTGAGGAGAGGAGCCGCGGAGACAAGGGGCCCGGCCCCTCCCCTCCTTCTCCCCCTCCTGCCTCCGCCGCCGCCGCCGCTCCGCCCCTCCCACCGCGGGCAGCTGGCGCGCCGCCTGCCCCGCCGGTGCGCTCCCCGGCCCGGACCGCCTCCGGGCGCGCCCGCCCCGCCCCGCCCGGCCCTGCCCCGCGCGGCCCCTCTGCGCTCACCCCGCGCCTCGCGCAGCCCGCGCCTTCCCCATCGCCCGCGCCTCGGCCTCCCCCTCTTCGGGGCCCCTGGTCTTCCCACCTCGCCCCTCTTCCCGCTCCGGTCCTCTTTGTCCCCGCTGCCTCGGAGCGCTCCTCGCGCCCTACTTCCCCCGGCCCGGCCGTCGCCAGCGCCGTGCCCGGTGTGGCCCTCCCCCCGCCTTTGCGACCACCTCTTCCCTCGGACCCTAGCTCCTGCCCTCCACAGCCACAGGCGGTCTGCTTCCGTCCCACCCTTCTTTCCATCGTTTTCTTCTCCTCGCCCCCATTTCCTCCTCATGGGTGCCCGTCCCCGGTTTCTCCTACCCTACACCCTGCCTAGCCCCACTCATGTCCCCTGCTTGGAGGCACCTAACCCAGCAGCCAACCTGCACGCGTAGCTGGGACCCCACCTACACCTGCGGTAGGGTGTCGGGGCCTGACCTTTCACAGGTAGGCAGACCTGAGGCTTCCCGGGTTAAGCCTCGAGTCGTTTCCCTTCGTGTTTTCTTTGCTCCTGTTTGTATTAGGAAGGCATTTGCGTAACTGGATCTAGGCGGATCGTTCCCTGCTCTGAGAAAATGTCCCCATTTTCCTAAAAGGTTCCGGGTGGTTAACTTCTTCATGCTGCATTCGCCTACCCCCTCTTCATTTCTTTCTGTGTCTGTAAACTAAATCTCCCCCCACCCGCATCGATTGTTTCGGGTTCATTCGAGAGCCTGGCCCCCAGCCTTGGCGAAGGGACTTCCACACTAGTTCAGAACGTCAGGGAGAGGTGTGGAGGTTTGCCCTGTCCCCAGAAAGTGCAGACTCTTTTGAACTGAAAACAATTAAAGCCCAACAAACTCAGGAAGCTGTTTTTACCTCCCGCCTACTACCTGCCTAAAGAGATTTAGCTGGGGGGTGGTGGAGATGGGGGGGGGCGGGGAATGCTTCAGGAAGGGAACTTCAGCATAGTGACTTTAGGACAGATGAATTAAGTGTGGCAGACTGGGAGGATCCAAGCAAAAATCTGTTCCTGTGTCCCATTGTCTCTGGGTGGCCCAGCAAGAACTTACAAATGCTTGACTCTCCCCCCCTCCTTTGTCCAAAATGCCATATATACCCAATGTTGCCTCACTGTCCTTGACGTTTTCTATGCTTATGTGAATTCCACATGCACACGTATTAACATTTTTTACTTTCTCCTGCTGATCTTCTACGTCATTTCAATTATTTGGCCAACCAGAAGAACTAAAGGGGTAAGAGTAAAGTGCCCCCCCAAACCAGCCCCTCCCCAATTTGGTAATTGAGGAGGTACTTGAACCCAAAGGGCGACATTTACAAAATTTTTAGCTGACACTCACTACCGCTTTCTCACAGGTTGGCCCTTGGCTGGCCCAGGGCCTGGACTTTACCAGACATTCCACGGGCTTTCCATTGCTTCTGTCCCCCGAAGTAGGCACTTGGGCTCGGCGACACCTGTGTATGTACCTTGGCCCAATATTATCTTTCTGGAACCAAGCAAGGAAAATAAACTTCAATTAGGTGGAAGTTTGTGTATTTGCTCTTCTCTGAGCAGAAATGTGCGTGTGGAGACTACGGGAAAGAGCAGTGTGTATTCAGGAACGGAACAACTGCTCACATTGTCTCTGGGTTGACACCGACCCTCCCCACCCCCCAAAAAGCTTTGGTCTCCCCTCCGGAGTCTCCATTTAACGCTGACAACCCAGCGGCGCTCCCAAATGGCCCAGCGGGTTGCACAAATTGGCAGTGAGCTGAGATATTATCAGGACAACACCCCATTGAGCAGGTTCTTGAAACGCAGAAGTGGAGGCCCTTTCTCTGGGCCACTGGGCACGCCTGTGGCCTTTCCACCAATCAGAGCTGGAGGTTGCAGTGGCCACCTGTTGTCTCGCAAGAGAACATCTTTTAAGTTTCACTATTAGTATTTAACAATGGTGTGGAGTGCAGCATCTGGCCACGGGAGAGGAGAAGCCTGCTGGTCTGAAGTACCAAAAATTAGGGTTTTTTCCAGAGATTATTAAAAGGAGCCCAAAAGACTGGGGAGCAGAGTTTTTCCAGACACACCTACATTCCTCACCTGCCCGGTCTGTCCTGCGTCAGCAGCGATCTGAGCTTGATTACAGAGGAGGAAGGAAAGGATAATCAAAGTTAGAGAGAAGCTAAATCGTAATCAGGCCTGGAGGAGAGGGATACAAATCCTCGCAGTGAAAACCTCATAGCTGCGAGATGTGGGCTTAGCTGTTTGCATTGAACAGGGTGTGGAGCCCAGAAATTGAAGCAAGATTCCCAGGAAACGCCAAGACTTAGGGATACAGGGTCTTGTCTGATGCTACCTCTTGGCCATTGTTTTGGGGAAAGCCTTCCCCTTCAAATCCCCCTCCCTGTTCAGATGCAAACGCCTTTGGGAAGGAACCGTTTCCATCCGTGAGTATTTAATGATGATGACGATTTAGGAAAAATCAGACTAGGGCTTGACTACAAGGAGAGGGGGGGGAAAGGAACTGTGCTTTGTCTAAAGATGTGTCTGGTGAGGCCCTTAGAATGCAAACATTACTAGAACAGAAACAGGTCACTTGGGAAGGCTGCCCGATTTTGCCCACAGTGGGTCTCCAGGCGCCCGGCAGCTATTTTGGGGTGACTGCTCTGCCAGGTACTGTTTGAGGCACTTGTGAAGGAGAAAGGACCCCCAGATGACGCACATGGAAAATCCTCAACAGAGACTATGAATTGGACACTCCACACACCGGTACACACCTGTCCCATGTACTCACCCGGAGATCCCGTCCCGACTCAGCCATACTACGGAGAGAAACAACCCTGATAAACAAATTCACATCTGCATAGGCTTCAGGAAGCCAGGTATTTGTGAAAGAAGTTCTAGGGAGGGGGCAGCACCTGCTGTTCCAGAGCCCCACCCAGAGCAGCACTGTATCCCAAGAACCTTGGACCATGTTTGGCACTTAGGTGCTTTGCAATAAATAAATACTCACTTAAGGAAGGACAGATGGGAAGGGAGGAAGGGGAGAAACCATGGTTTCATAGTGGAGTATCCTTCCCAGGGAACCTGGTGAAGGGAAGATTCGAGAAGAGTGAACCTAGGACCGCTGATTCCGATGTGCACAAACAAATTGAGGGTGGGGAAGGGGTGCAGGGCGGGGGGCAGCCTTTTGCATTCCGCTGTTTTAGATCCTTGTCCACATTCAAACTCGAATCGAGTGTTGTTTCATTCAGGGCTGATCTGATTAAACCCTCCATTGCATTCGGAATACCATCGAGTTTTGAGAGCCCCTGTGGATGTGAAGGCCATCCATTGAAAACTTCAGAATGACGCCTTTAAAAACGTAATGCAGTTGTAACGGGCACGCTGTCTTCTTCAGGGTGTCCCCTTTTTCAGTCGGTCAGTAATTTTGTTTCAGAAACGCCATAAACAGAGGTTTCCTTTGTACTAGGTTAGCCTTGAATTTGAAGAAATCTCTCCAGGAACATATCTTGAACGTACTCATAATTTATGCTGAACAGTGCTAACAGTTACTGCTCTAGAAAAGCCGCGCGAGAATCAGTCATGCGGCCAAAATACAATGTCTGGGCGTTCGAAAACTCCTGTAGGCTTTCTATGTGATTTGGGTCAAAACTCTTGTCTTATTAGCTTGGTGTTGCTAATTGACTAGTCAGTGTCATTCAAGAATCTGTAAAAATAAAAAGAGGGGAAAAGTCCACAAACTGTAATGGAAAAACTATATTACATCTTGACAAAACTCTAAAAACTTTATTTCTTTACTTTGGCTCCACATTAAACAAGGAAGTCCCCATGAGGAGTCCATTGAAAGTGCCGAGTCACATACCCACATACTTCGTGGGTGCCCGGCCTTCAGGGCCCTATTCAACTCCTGCGCGTCCTGCTTTCCCAGATGAGGAGAGGATACTATTAAGATCAGATACGGTTTAATATTCTTGAGTTTTGGTGATGAAAAGTCCTATCCAAATATTATGATCCTCGTTTGCAATGTGTGATGCAGCCAAATTAACAGCAACTCCAAATGGAAATTAACAAGGCCAGAGCTTCTCAAATTTCTTCTCATCTATTCCCATAGTAACAGCTAATGCATTATGTTGGTAAAATGTCTCGTGTTTGGTTTTATATCTGAATTTGACTTCAGGTCATAAAGCCTAGTGCTTCTCTCCAGCACGGGTTCTTAGTATCTGCCCAGCTCATCTCTGCGAAACTTAAGAGAGTTCCGTGCCAGAGGCTCACCACCCCAGGTTCCCAGTCTAAATCACACGAAGATAACATCAACTCAGGCCCTGCGAGGCTCTCACAATAGTGAAAGTAGACGTGCCATGGAGGAAGCATTCTGACCTTGGGCCCTCATTACAAGTCTCCAGCACTGGCTCGGACACTAATCACCGGGAGAGTTCCACACAGCAATTACGGTGGGGAAAAAAATCCCCGAGCATTGTCATGCTTAGCTGTTATTTCAATAGATGCAAACTCATGTGGTCTGGAAATGTGGACTCTTCTGATAGCTTTACGTAGGTGAGAAAATGCAGAAACATGAGCAAGTGCGGCGGGGGGTAGGGGTGGGGGGAATAAACGAACGTTCCGTACATGATAATAAATATATACTCAGTTAAGTGCAAGAGGTTGAATCTCATATTACTACTACTCATCTTGGCCATATTGGTCTCCGTGCTCCCAGGGCCAAGTAAAGCTCTAGAAAAATGAATCACTGTCCCAGGTGACTATTACTTTTACTCAGAATAGACACACCCATCGGTTTTGACAGATATATAATAATTGTGGAATGGTAACCCCCCAAATCCTAGTAGCAAGAAAGTACTGAGCTGAGAATTCATTCCCCAAAATACGAAGTGCAGCAAGTATTTGCTTCTGACCTAAGTAGCTCTGCAATAAAGCTATTTTAAAAACCAATACTCTCAACACAGTCAGGAGGTGTGCAATTTTCAGCGTGTTTACACCCGTCCTTAGAAAAAAATATCCTGTATTCACAGAAATCCTCAACTGTGGTCCTGCCTGTTTTCTGAAATATATTCTATTTCTTTTATAGTGAAAGAATGACCTCTTTTGCAGGAACAATTTTCAGAGACAGCGTGTTTATCAAATGGTCTCTCTGCTTTCATAAAAACAATTTATTTTCCCTGAACTCTTCAAGATAAGCATCAAAACCAGGAAAAAAAATATACAATCGAAGTTTATAATTACAATCCAGAAACAAAAACCTGGTAGTTTTTATTTTACTCAAGTGGACAAGATTTTTTTTTCCCCCCAAGGAGACAAAGGTAGTGATGGGGGAGGAGGTTATACCGGAGTGAAAATCAGGAAGCTGAGAAGGTTTCTAGCAAGAGGGGCCCCTCGGTGTTGCCCACAAAGACCACTGGCTGAACAATGAAAGCTGAGGACCCGGTACTCTCTTAGGGATGGGTGGGGGTCAGTCCATTTTTTATTCTTCACCAAGGGACAGCTATAGAGGCATTAAGAAGAGAATATCATTAGGCAGATATTAATTAAACCCTTCCGTGACAGATCTGTGTACCCTTGCACACAAACATCTCTCCTAGTTAGAGCCTCTGATGACATCCTTTCTCTGATAAGCACCCGGGTTTCTAGGCTTAATTTATACAGCATGTTATTTTTAATAACCATAGAACAATAAAATCGTGAAAATAACGGAGAAAAGAACTGAGTCTAATAAAGATTGTGCTTCTTAAGAAATGGGAAACAATTGCATTTGATCACAGAACAGCCAAGGACTAGCAGCAAAATAATCTCCCCTGATTTACATAGATCTGTGCTTGCCGAACAGATGAGTGTTTGCTTTTCGAGTAATTGTCCAGGTGCGCATCCTGCGGTGACAAAATCTCTAACTCATCAAACTGTTTTGCCAGAGTGGGACATGCCCTGTTTTCTGGAACCGTTTCAAGCTTTCTCCCTAGCATTCCAGCCACCTGTTTATGGAGTTCATCCTCCTCGGGAGTAGATGCGTGCAATTAGAAACACGAAAATGAAAATAAATGACCTTGTTTGTTATTTATAACAAAGAAACTCAGCAAAATTAATGCTGTGGGGCTTGACCTCTTGACCCGGGAGAAAGAGCCACCTCATGGCTTTGTGGCCAATGAACAATAGTCCGGCAGTTCCTATTGTCCGTGCGGCCTGACTTTTGGATGGTCGTGAAAGCCACATATCCAAAATATTAAATGTTTTACCAGTCGGATTAGAGGATTTGTGCTTTTCTGAAAAGAAAGTGAGACTAGTTAGCAAAAGTGCTTTTCTTTTTCAGGCCAGCAGGTAAAATCATTTTGTTTTATCTACGCAGTGTGTCCTGTGTCAACCACACAATGAAGAAAAGAATATTATAAATGTTGAGCCCTGGCCAGGAAGCCTGGTGGGTTAGATCACCCTCCCCGCAATATGCCAGTCCTCAGGGCACCCGAACATGTAAATGGGAAACATGGTGGGCCGATGTCTCTCTTTCTCTCTCCTTCCTTCCTCTCTCTAAAAATCAGTAAATAAAAATAAATTTTGACTAAGGTTCTGGGAATTGAAGAGTGGGGGAATATATCGTGGAAATCGAATAGGTGGTCTCGACAAGTACAGGGAAAACACATTTCCTCTCTGTCACAGCTGCTGGTAGGAAAGGAGAACACAACTTCTGTTATGTAAATGAGGTGTGGATGGCGCCCCCTAGAGTTGTGCAGTGGAAATAGCACTGTCATTCCTTCCTTCCACTTATCCCAAGCCACACCCACAGAAACCCAGAGCAGGCAGGACACCGTGACCACCACAGTGGAAGGCTCGTCAGAACTGGTGCCTGCTTGGGACATCCTGAGGTAGAATCTAGTAAAAAAGTGACACCCTCCCCAACTGGTGTCCCTGGTCCTGCATCCTTTCCCCACTTTCGGGCCCTGCCTTGTCCACCCACAGCACGTTCCATGAGCGTCCACAAGTCTCCTAAACCTTAGAGTCCAAATTTGATTTCCTTCTCAAGTCGCTCAGTTACTGTCCCGTCTGTCCGGTGCTACTGTGCCTTCCGCTGTTTTATTTTTCCCAGGAGTAAATAACTGCTTTGTTTTGTTTTTCAAAGAAGGACCCTGTACTGTTTCTCAAATATCTTTTCCACTGTAAGATGAAGCCACTTTCACCGGGTATGCAGATAACACTCATACACTCCCCCTGGGAACGGCAGACCATCCTTCCTCAGCTTTTCCTTCTGACCCATGGGGTCTTTGTCATATGCCTCTTCCCAACTTTTTGTTCCTATTTATTGTTTTTTAATTTTCATGGAATTTATTGGGGTGACATTGCTTAATAAAATTATATAGTTTTCAAGTGTACAATTCTATAAACACATCATCTGTATATTGTATTGTGAGTTCCCCGTCCAAGGTCAAGTCTCCTTCCATCACCATTTATCCCCCCTTTGTCCTCTTCCTCCTCCCCCACCCCCTTCCTATCATCTGCATCTATGAGGTTTTGTGACTGGTTTTTTGCTTCACCTTTTTGCACCCAACCCTGCAACCCCACTCCCCTCTGACAGCTGTCAGTCCGTTTTCTGTATGTATGAGTCTGTTTCTGTCTCCTCCCCAACCTTCACTGGGGTGCTCCAGCCATCCGTCTGGAGAGAGACATCTACAAACCCTTGTGGATTGCATACTGATGGGGACAAGGGCAACACTCAAATGACAGCCATGGAAGGTCCAACTTTCTAGTTAACGTCTGTGGGCCTGGTTGATTCTCAGACCCGGCGAAAGGAGCTTCAGAAGTTTTTGTGTTTCACTGATTTAAAGAAACGCATTCTGTAGTCCAAAAACACATGTCAGCTATTGTTTTACTGAAAGACCAAGCTCTCTTAATCTAGAAGTATCTCCAAGTGAGCTCCCACTGTGGGCATGAAGCACCAAATGTGTTGCTGTGGCTGGTCTGATGGTAGTGGGCTATCAGAACTCACCAAAGTTGGTGTTACCAAATGTGTAGCTGCGTTCAGTGGGGGAGAGAGCGTAGAAGATGATCATTCCATCGTATCCAGAACTGATAACTGATTTGTAATCTGACAAATTTTTACCGTGTCTTTCCAGGAGTGTGGTGTAAGGTTCCAGAAATGGGGGGAAAAAATGACCCATGTCCACACTAGACATTCTAAGACACAGAGAAAGTATTATAATAGTGAAATATTGTAACCAGTGCCATAGGAGAAGCATACCCTCCCTAGTGTAGTCAGCAAACTGATTTGCAGATATTATTACAGATAATATGTTGTGTGTTGCTTAGGGAAGGCAGAGGTTATTTATGATCGGGATTACCAGAGGAAGCTTCATGGAGAAGGCATTTTAATGTAGAAAGCACTGGGGGGAGGTAAGAAGGATGAAAAAGTGTCCCAGGGGATGAAGGTTTTGAACACAGTCGTTAGAGAGAAGAGCTCATAGGCCTGGCCAGGTGGCTCAGTTGGTTGGAGCACCATCCTGTACACCAAGACACTGCGGGTTCGATCCCTCGTTGGGGCATGTATGAGAGACGACTGATAGATATTTTTCTCTCACATCTCTCTCTCTCTGTGTAAAATAAAAACACATCCATAGGTGAGGATTTTTTAAAAAAAGAGGTCATATGTGTGGGAATATGGGGTTGTATCAGTCCTTTCTTGGGTAGATTATGCTGCAATAAAAAATAATCCCTATCATCGTGGGTTACCACTACAAAGGACTATTTCTCATCCACGTGCCTGTCTACCTCCAGCCAGCTGCTGCTCCATTCCATATTTTCATTTCAGGACCAAGGCTGCAAGAGAAGCTTCCATCTGGCCTTGTGGCAAAGGAAAAAGATAGTGGAAGCATACCAGGGGTCTCAAAGCTTCTGCCCACATCACTTCCACTCACTTTCCATTGGTCAAAGCAAGTCTGATGGCCACGCCTGAGATCGGTGGGCCAGAAGGGATGATTCTCCTGCACGAAATGGTCTGGTGGGGAGGGGCCCCCAATATTTTGAAACCATGCAATCAGTGACGGGGGAAGAGATTCTTAGAGACGTCAAAATTCCTGACAGCAGGTACTATTGTTGAGTTGGAGAGATAAACCTGGTGGGATGAGGTGCTGGGATTGCGGGAGGGAGGAGACAGGAGGGAAGTGAAGCCCAGTGGAGTTCTGAAGTCCAGGCAGCTGCGCTGGGCTTGCTGCAAGAGGCTACATGGAAGATGGCACGAAAAACATGGCTGGGTTTTCTGATGGCAAATTTGCTTTGATTCATACACAGCAGACTCATTTAACATTTAATGAGTTTATGCTGTGTGCCAGTTGCAATGCAATATAAACATTTGCATATATATATATTTTTTATTTTAATCCTCATGACATCTGTCAAAGGTAGACAGTATACCTTTTTCTATGTTGAAGCACTGGGCTCTCAGAGGTTAAAGAACTTGCTTAAAGCACAAAAGTAGCACAGAAACAGAAGAGAGCTGTGAAGTAAATTGAGATCTCTTCCTTCTACTGCATCACTGCAAGGCAAAGAAATAAAAATGTCACCTTTCCTTAGTATTGACTAGTTATTTTCTATTGTCTCCTTATACCTGCAGCCTAAAAGCAAGGTTTATATGATACTTTTTCTCCTCTAGCGGAAGTTGTCATTAAAATGATGCTGATATAACCAATCCTTGCACAGTAGAACTTTACAAGTGAATAAAGAAGAAACAACCCTTTATATGAGGTATTTACTATAAAATCCTGTGGCAGAGACAGTGACTGTCTATGAAATGTTCATGTGCTGCCCCCCCCAACCATGTGTTTCCTGACCTTTCTTGCCATTAGGGGAGGGGACCATGTGACCAGTTCTGGCCAATGGGCTGAGAGCAGACATGCGTCACTTCCAGTCCGACACATTTGAGAGCTGGCATTCATCCTCTCTCTATATACGAATATACATATATATATATATATACCGCCCTACTGTAGTGTCCTTAGAAGCCAGGTGTTCCCGGTGCCATAGGCAGAAGGTGGAGGAGGGCTACCTGTGCCTCGAAACTCACATGAGTAACAACGTGTTTATGTTGTTGAGCCGTGAGACATCAGTGCTTACTTGTTATCGCAGCAGAGCCTAGCCTGTTCACTCAGGTTCCCTGACTTGAACTGACTCCAGGTTAGGCACCCTGTCTGTCCTGCTCATTCCCTGGTCCCCACTGCTGAATACGGAGCCTCCCATGGGCTTTATGCTCCATAAACATTGGTGGAAGAAAACACATGAGTCCCAAATTGAGTCTGGTCTCTATATGCTATTTAATTAAGCCTCCTACTAACTGTTTTTGGAAGCCAGTGGTTGACCAACCTTCCTGAAATACCATTGCATCGTATCGCTCCTCAAATTAAGATTCTCCTATACATTTTATCAGTTTCAAGCTCCTCCCCCTGACATTCAGGGTCCTCATAATCTGACCCAGATTCCTATGATTTTATTACCGTATATTTCGAATCTAATCAACCACTAATCACTGACATGTGCCTTCTAGTCATTTTCCCACCATTCCAGGAGTAAACACTGTGTGCTCTTGAACAAGTCATTTCAAGTGTCTGAGCCACCGTTTCTCATGTTTCTAAAATTATTACCTGTAGCAAATGAGAGCATGCATACACATTTGTGAATGATGTAGGTTATGAAAATATGTTCAAACTGATTTTGAATTTGCTTGTGTTCATATATGTACATTGATCCACAGATCAGAGGAGTGATAGTAAAGGTGTCTCTGTTTCAGGAACCCACTTGCCCAAATGTTCCATGATAAACTTGTTATCAAATTTGTCCTGGGATGGCTGGCTAGGGGGCGCTGTTGGCTACTTACTCCAGGTTCACTCCTTTTTGCTTAGCCCATCTCCGTGTTGTGTAGTCCTCACCGATCCTCTTCCATGGGGTCGCGTTTCTCCAGGATAGACCCTATCCCAACGGCCCCATTTCCATGGCCAGTGATTGGCTTCCTGTTTGCCTGGGATGCGTTTCTCTGGTCAATGAGACGTGCAAACGAGGGCAGGGGGGCTTTTAAGGGATTCCTTGTTCTTGAAAATAAACTCTCAAAAATAAAGAATAATTTCGTCGTCTGGACAATGTCACGTCTGGAAATGTTGCCGCCACCCCGTCCACATGAAAGGGTGTAGCCTAAGGTCAAAGCTGACACGCTGGGAAGGGAGTGGTGGGGCAGAACGTGGGGAAATTAGACCCGTGACAATGGCATACGTCATTGAATGAACCAACCCTGGAGCGCTGTCCCTCCTGATTTCTAGTATGTGAATAACATATATTCTTATCTCTTGATACAATTAAGTCTAGGTTTTCCTGCTATACTCACTGAAGGCACTGAACCCCACTTAAACTTGCTACATTGGTTTGCCAAGGTTGCCAAACAAAATACCATGGACCAGGGTTGGGCAGGGTGGGGGGCGGTGCTTAAATAATAGAAATATATTTTCTTAGCGTTTTATAATCTGGAAGCCCCAGATCAAGGTCCTGGCAGAGTGGGTTTCTCCTGAGACCTCTCTCCTTGGCCTGCACATGGCCGCCTTCTTGCTGCCTCTTCTCACCGTCATCCCTCTGGGTTCACACATTCTCAGTATCTCTGTGAGTCCCAACCTACCTCTTCCCCTAAGGACACCAGTCAGATTGGGGGAGGGGGTGGGGGGTGGGAGGGGAAGAGCCCACCCCAATGGCCTCATTTTAACTTAATCACCTCGTTAAAGGCCCTACATCCAAATACCATCACATTCTAAGGCCCTGAGGGCTAGAGTTTCAACATATAAATTTTGTGGGAAACAAAGTTCAGCCCATAACAGTTGCTCAAGCCAAAAAAACAAAAAGAGTTTATTTTAAAACTACAGAAAAACTCACAAAATCAAAGTGCAGGCGATAAAGTTAGACCTCATGGGAAGTGGGGCGCCAACAGGCAGCCGCGCTCTTCATCTTTCTCTCTTTCTGGTCCCGACTTTGTACTCCTCTCTGCGTGTGTGCTTCGGGTCTCTCTTTCTCCCGACAGATCAGTCCCCGCTCTCCGGCTGTACACGGTCCCCCATGGGTGCCCCACATCAGTGGTCTCAGCCTCTAAGGCACGTGACTCTCTTTTTGGCTCTCTGCAGCTCACAGACTCAGGCTCCATGCCTATTTTCCTTTGATTGTTTCCAGATTTATTGAGATATAATTACCATATAACATTGCACAAGTTTTAGGTGTACAACATAATGATTCGATAGGTGGATATACTGCAGAATGGTTTCCACAATAAGCTTAGTTACCATGCATCACCTCGCACTGTTACAATTTTTTTTCTTGTCATGAGAGATTTTAAGACCTACTCTCACATTCACTCTTTACCCAATTCCTCAGACAGACAATTCGATTACCCCAGTTTCTCCATCCTTGGTCCAGTCTAGTGTGGGCAGGTGACTAAGAGCCAGCTCCGAGGGCTGATGACTAAGTTAGCTGACCAAGGAGAAGATCCGAATGGGAATAAAATCTGGGGCAGTTCGAGAGGAACAGGGGAAACACGGACAAATTTACACTGTAGTCAGGGGGACTTGAAGTCTGGCTGCAAGTGTATTAATTTTGTTTATCCTTCTAAAAAAAACAGCTCTTAGTGTCATTCATCTTTTCTATTTTTTTAAGTCTATATCCCATCTCTGTTTCCTCTCTGATCTTTATTATTTCCTTCATTTTGTTTATTTTGGATTTTGTTTGTTCTTTTTCTAGTTTCTTTATGTATAAAGTTAGATTATTTATTCGGAATTTTTCTTGTTTTTTTCAGATAGGTGTGTATCACCATAAATCTTCTTCTTGGAAACGCTTTTGCTGCTCCCATAGATCTTGGCAAGTTGCGTTTTTATTTTCATCTGCCTCAGGATTGTTTTTAATTTCCCTTTTGATTTCTTTGTTAAAAGAAATTGGTTGCTTGGTAGCATGTTTTCTAGTCTAACATGTTTGTGTTTTTTCTCCAGTTTTCTTCTTGTACCTGATTTCTGGTTTCATATCACTGTTGTTGGAAAATACGCTTGATATGATTTCAGTCTCGTTGAATTTATTGAGGCTTGTTTTGTGGCCTAACGTGATCTGTCCTGGAGAATTCCCCACGTGTACTTGAACAGAATGTATGTTCTGCAGTCTGGGGATTAAATGTTTGACAGGTATCTATTACGTTCATGTGACGTAATGTGTCAGTTACGGCCCGCACTTCCTAAATGATTTCCTATCTGGATGATCTATTCATTGATGTAAGTGGGGTGTTAAAATCTTCTACCATTATTGTGTTACTGTCAAATTTCCCCTTTATGTCTATTAATACTTGCTTTATACATTTATGTGGCCCTGTATTTAACAAATGTTGTATTTCCTCCTGAATTGACCCCTTTCTTATTAGGGAATGACCTTCTTTGTCTCTTGTTTTCACATCTATTTGTCCGATGTGAGTATTGCTACTGCATCTCTCTTTTGTTCATTTCTGTGTGAATGGAGCATCATTTTCCATCCATTCACTTTTCGTCTGCGTGTGTCTTTCAAACTGAAAAGAGTCTCCTTTAGATAGTATTTAAATGGGTCATGTTTTTTTTTATCCATTTAGCCACCCTGTGTCTTTAAAAATTTTTTTTATTGATTGATTTTAGAGAAAGAGGAGCATTGATTTACTGTTCCACTCGTTCATGCATTCATTGGTTGATTCTTGTATGTGCCCTGGCTGGGGATCAAACCCTCAATCTTGGTGTATCAGGACAACGCTCCCGCCACCTGAGCCACCGGCCAGGGCCACCTTACGTCTTTTGATTGGAGCATTTAGTCCACTTACATTTAAAGTAATTACCGATAGGTTTCTACGGATTGCCATGTTGCAAATTACTTTTTGGTTGTTTTTGTAGTTCTTCTCTGTTCCTTTCTTCCTCTCTTGGTCTCTTCCTTGGTGGTTTGCTGGTTTTCTTTACTGTGATGTTTGGGTTCCTTTCTCTTTATTATTTTTGTGTACATTTTGTAGGTTTTTGGTTTGTGGTCATTGTGACGTTTATATATATCAATATATATAGCAATCTATTTTAAGCCGATAGGCGTTTAAGTTCTAACACATTCTTAAAGTGCTACATTTTTACTTCCCCTCTCCCACGCTTCATGTCTTTGACGTCATATTCTAGATCTTTTCATTTTGAGTTTCCCTTAACCACTTACTGTAGGGACAGTTGATTTGGCTACTTTTGTCCTTTAACGTTCATATTAGCTTTTTAAGTAGCTGATCCACTGCCTTTCCTACATATCTGTCCAGGCAGGTCAGGAAAAAAAAACCCCAAAAAACAAAAAACCAGGTTCCCACTCCCGCAGTGCCTGGAGAAACGCAGAGAGACAATTTGGGATTTTTGGATCATTACTGCGAGGAAGGGAATCAATGTGTGTTCTCTCTCCGCGGTCCCTCTGGACACCTGGGCAAATGGTTGTTGACACGGTCCCATCACCCAGCCGCTCCGTCAAAGGTAAACAAACAGCTGCTTCCTGCCTTCCCTACCTGCACGATTAGGGCCCCGAAACACTGTGTCCCCAGCAGAAGGAAGAGGTACCCTCCATTCAAGTTTTTGTTAGTTCATTCCAGCAAGACTTCTGGAGAGCCTCTTACATTCCCAGCACTGTGGTAGAGGCTGGGAATATAGAAAGGAAGGAAAAGGATGATGTTCCACCCTTGACCTCTGTCCACCCCTTATAGATCCAGGGTTGTCCAAGCTAGAAGTACTTTGGGGTCCCCAGGCCACCCCCCTCACGATACAGATGGAAACATCAAAATCTGCAGAGAGGAAGTGACTCTCCCAAGATGCTGTGCTGGGTCATTGCAGACTTCAAGCAAGTTGGGTCTCAAATCTCCTTTGTCAACTGTTTGCCGCGCCTACTACTGCTGAAGCTGTCATCACGCACAGTGTCTGACTCGACTATCCGGCGTGTTCGCCACTACCAAGCCATCGCTGCGAGGGAAAGGAGAAACCAGTGGTCCCTCCGAGTCACCAGAATGTAATCCAGCTCTGTGTCCCTAAATGGCAACATGGACACAGACTACTTGGATCGGCTGAGTTTGTCTTATGTTTATTCACCTATTCTCCAGGGGACGCTCCCCAATTTCTGTTTTCCATTTTGAAATGAGTACTTCCTATAGTCAGAATACACATACCTGGAATCATTAC
Source organism: Desmodus rotundus (assembly GCF_022682495.2). NCBI lineage: Eukaryota > Metazoa > Chordata > Mammalia > Chiroptera > Phyllostomidae > Desmodus > Desmodus rotundus. The sequence goes on from NC_071398.1 coordinate 5,147,650, forward strand.
TTCTGTTTGCATAACGTGTTGTATTTTCAATTGTTTCATTCCTCTGTCAAATCCCCGGGTGTTTCCTGAGTTCCTACTGTGGGCCAGGCCTTGTGGGCGATGTGGGGATTTAACGGTAAGCCGGAGACAAACCTACCCCGGAACTGAGCCTGCCCTCGCAGTCTAGTCTTCGAGGTAAGCATGTGTCACATATTGCACGTATAGATACACATTCAGTCCCATAGGCCAGGTCCTCTGAGAAGCAGACGCTAAGATGACCCGTGCAAGAGGTGTGTTTGTGAGTGAAAACAGGGAGGGGCTGGAGAAGACTGGGAGACTCGACAGACAGTGGAGCAGCTCTGGGAACGAGAGAGAGACGGCTGATCAGGAATTGCACGGCAGCTCTCAGGAAGCCCTGCCAAAGCTGCCCACCAGAGGAGTCTCCCGTTCTCAAGGGCGGACCTGCCACGGTATTCCCACTGCGCCCAGTTACCAGAAGTGTGGCCTTGGAAGAGAGGGGGTGGCGGCTTCAGAGAAGAGTCAGTGACGCTCGCTCAGTAAGACATCTAGCAAGTGCACTTTCGTGGCCACCCCAACATCACAAAGAAGCAAAATACTGTCATAGCAGAGCATCAATGAGAGGAACTGGATCTGGTCTAGGAGCATGGAGGTTCCCTGAGCAAGCCACCTTTGTGTTGAGTTAATGCAGTGCTCGGGAAGAGGGAACAGCAAGTACAAAGGGCCTGTGGCAGAAAGCCGCACGGGCTGTTCAAGGAAGTAAAAGGAGGCCAGTGCAGCTTAGTGGAGAGTGGAATGTGAGGCTAGAGAGGCGGGCATTACAGGGGAGCCCAAACGGTCTTTCAGCAAAGGACGCACATCTGAAACTTACCACGATGGGCGTGGGGTAGAGGGTGCGGTCCCACGTGGGTGCCTGGATTTCCAGGCCGGTGAACTGCAGCGAGATTGCTGGCAGTGGAGGAGTGGAGAGGCCAGGGGCTAGAAGTCACACGCTTTTGTTAGGATCAAACAGAGGTCACGAACTGCCAGCTCCCATGACAAGTACTATTTAAAGATGCGTTTAGACGGCAGTTCAACATTGTTTTGAATTTGCTCTTCACATTGAAAAATTGGGCAATTCCACACAAAAATCTGGATCAGCAGCTTCTCTTTAAAAAATCAAATCTATCAGCACGAGGCCCTGAAAACAGTTGTCTGGTAAAGAGGAGGAACTGCCTCCTTTAGACAGAGCCTTAGTTGATCAGTAAGTATTTACTGAATGAGGGAATCAATGAGTGCGGGAATCAACACGGACCTCTAGGCGGCGCGGACTGCGGTCCCGGAACCCCTCTCAGCCTGAAAGAGAAGGTGACTTAAGGCTAAGTCCACTGTGGACCGGTAAATGTTTAACAACCAGCTCTTTGGGAGATAAAAAAAGAATAACAATCTTGATTGCTAGTGTTTGCCAATTTCTGTGCCATAAATATTCACACCGTGGCTGATTTCAAGCTACCAACATGAGGCCCCTGAGCATGGAGCTGGAGGGGCGCACAAGTTTCAAGCCAGCTCCGGCACACCT